>NC_064885.1:30171499-31493499 GCF_929443795.1 Astur gentilis | reverse complement strand
GCAAAAGCTTGCTGGCAAAGCTTTCCGGCATTCCCACAACCATGAATTACTACAGGTGCGAGGAGGCTCAGTCCTTTCTATAGGGACAAGGTAATTACAGATCTGAGCCTCTCCCATCTGTGCATGAGGCTCTGACATGTGGCTCAGAGCATTCAGGGCACATGAAACTCTGGCAGGAAAGCGTGGCCAGGCAGGAGTTTTTCTGCCCACATAGCTGTACCACCTTCACCCCGACATAAATGAATACAGTAAGGGAACTCTTACTGCGCAGCTGCACCTGTCCCAGGGTGCGGCTGCTGAATGGGGTATAAATGGTGGTTTTTTTCACACCTCCACCCACAGCAGCACTGCCAGTCCCTGCCCAAGCCTACTAAGATCCTGAAGGGAGACCAGGCAGGGAAAACAGCAGAGAACGTGTATGTCCCTAGGCATGATCCACTTTCAAGCGAGAAAGGGGCAACGTAAGCGAGCTTGGGTACTGAAAGAGCGAGGATTCCTTTAGCCAGCCCTCACTGACTTTCCCAACGAGGAAAACATCCCCTGCGATTTCTGTATTTCTTGGGCTTCCTGGGAATTTTCAGGCAAGCGTGCCCTGCAGGGCGAGGGGCTCTGTAAGAGCACAAAAGGCCACTAACAGCTCAGCCTCGGTCCCTGGCACCTCACACCTCCCTCCCCCGTAGCCCTGGAAGAGAAGAGCCCTTATTGTTTGCCGGACAAAGGTGAGGGGAGCAGCCGGTTCTCAGCGCTCAGCCATGAATGGGCCAGGTCTGGAGGTCCCGAGGCAGGTCTTTAGGAGTCCGTTGAAGCCAGGCTCCGCATCTGATTCTGCGGGAAGGTCTCATTTCCAGCACAATGGGCTGCAGCCACACACGAGCCCCCGAGGCAAGTTTACCTTTCGCAACCCACCCAGGGGGTTGGCTGGAGATTCCTCAACACTGCTGGCATCTTCACCCCCCTCACCACCCCCAGTGCGAGATAAGAGGCTTGAAGCTGAGCTTATACATAATTACTACTCAAACCACCCCAGACTGTGTGCTTAGCCCAGCCCTGATCATCCACAACCTTGCACCCTGTTAGTGCTAGTGGGTGCACCGCACTCCTCTGCCAGCTCTAGGGTCCACGGGCGTTCGGGGCAAGGGAGCAAGAGTGATTGATGTGGGCTAGCAATGAAGGTGGGGTCTGGGGTGTCCGGCTTCGCTACGTGACACACAAGGAAGGGTTGGTGGCAATCTAAGGCGGGGATACTCCCAATGGCCCCCGGTTTGTGTGGAATTACCTGCTCGTTCCGTTGGGAAAGAGAAGGTGACCAAGGTGGCAATTATTATTTTATTAATTAGGGAGGGAGAGGGATGAAGGTGTTCGAGGACACTACTGAACTCGGGATGAAGGGAGGGATCTCGAGAAGGGATGATTTTTTTTTAACCCTTTAGGTGTCAGCATAAGTTACATGCTCCAGCGCCCTAGAAACAGCCCTCACTGGGGCTCCAGCTCTGCGTGGCGGCCCCGAGTGACACCCCAGCAAGCCAGGCTGCAGATCCTGCATGCCCGACATGGTTTTGCCATCCCAGGACAAGATAAGAGACCTAGAGATTACCTCGATGTCCCGGTCTGCCTAAAAACTTCGGGCAGCTGTACCTGGGCTACAGTCCAGCTCACCTGCCAGCCCTTTGCTTAAAAGCCCCGCGGGAGCAGAAGCGACTTTCCCAGAGAACAAAAGACCAAAACAGTCAAACGCAAAAAAGGATCCGTGCTCGAAAAGGCCACTTCAGCACCGCTGATGAACTTCGTCTCCTGCTGAGCCATGCCCCACGAAGGCAGTCCGCCTCTGAACGTCTACAGCCAAAAACTCCTCTTCGCAATCACCGCGCTTGCCTGAGCGCAAGTGGAGCATCCGACCCTTCCCCTCCCTCGACCGTTTTTTTGGGGGTACGGGCAGCCGCCGTGCGGGCAAGGGCTGCGGGACGGGTCCATCTCCCCCCCCCCCCCCCCACCCCGGGTACTTCCCTGCCGAGCCCCCCCGCCCGGAGAGGCGGTCCCGCCGCGGGGTCGGGAGGGACCCCCGGCTGGCCCGAAGGACAGTCACCGGGGGAGCGACCCTCAGCCCGGCGGGGGAACGCCACCGCGGGAGCCCCAAGAGGACACGCACCTGAGCCTCGACGGGACGATGGGTGACCCCGAGCCCCGCACCTTCAACCTCAAAGGGACGGGCGGCGTGGCTCCAGCGGGACAGAGACCTTGAGACCCGACGGCACCAGCACCCCCAGCGGGACAGGCGCTGGGCGAGGCGGGGGGGGAGGCGACAGGTCTAACGCCCCCAGTCCCCGCACTTCAGCCCGAGCCCCGACACGACCGGCACCAGCGTGCCGGCATAGGACCCTGCGGGACCGGTACCCTCAGCCCCGCCGGGACACAGGCACTGGGGCGCAGGGGGTGACCCCGCCGGGACGGACATCCCAAGGCCCCTCATCCCCCAGCCCCGACTTACTCTCCAGTTTGAGCAGCGAGTCGAACACCTTGCACTGGATCTGCCCCGTGCTCTGCATGGCGCACGACATCCACAGCCCCTCGTAGAGCGCCTGGGCCGTCACGATGTTGTCCCCCGCGTAGGATGCCATCTTCCACTGGGGCATGGCGGTGCTGATGATGATACCGATCCAGCCCAGGAAGGCCAGCACGAAGCCCAGGAGCTGCAGGCCCCCGCTGGCCATGTCTGCGCGGAGCCGGCCCGGCGGCGGGTTGAGCTGCGAGAGGGGGGGAGGGGGGGGAAGCGGGAGAGCGCGAGCAGCCCCGCGCACCGCACCGCACTGCCGCCCGCGCGCCGCCCCGCGCCGCTTTTCAAGCCGCCCTCGAGGGCGCCCCCTGCCGGCCGCGCCCCCCGCCCCGCCCCCGCGGGCTTTTCCGCGCCGTGGGACGCGGCCCCCCCTCGCCCCCCACTCGCCTTCCTCCGCGGGGAAGCGGGGGCAGCCGCCCTGGCTGATGCTGGCCCGGCCGTCTTCCCCCCCCCCCCCCCACCCCACCCCGTCCTTCCTTTCTTCCTTCCTTCCCCGCTGGGCGCAAGCGTCGGGGGTGATGTCGACATCGCCGGGGGGGAGGGGGGCACCAGAATACCCCCCCCCCCCCCGCCCCCGGGGGGTGACCCACTCCTTCAGGGTTTCACCCCGACTCACAGCCCCTGGGGCCCACCCTCCCCTCTCGGTCCCTCTGGAGAAGCGACTGTCCTTTCTGTCCCCCCACGGGGCGTGCCAGGGGATGATGCGTTGGCGCTCTGGGAGGTTTGGGCACCTCCAAAGGGTGCCCTGGTTGTGCTCGTGGGTCTCCCCCCTTTCTAGAGGTGGGGGCCCTGAGAGCATGACCCCACACTCACCTTCCTTGGGTCTTGCTGCCTCTTGCCATCCTTCACCAGCCGGAGCTATAAACTTCCCTTTTCGGTGAAGACACCCTCCCTGAGCCAGCACAGCGGACGGGAGAGGTGGAGGTCGGACTGTGCCAGTGCCACCCGTCCTGCTGGTGTCTGTGTGACCCACCTTCCCCAGCCCACCCCAGTGCCACCACTGCAAGGCGAGGGGGGGCAGGGGGGCATTGCCCGCCTGGCAGACTCGCTGCCCAGCTCCCTGGGCACGCAGCACACGTGGGAATACGCCGCTGCAGAGGAAGAATAGAGAAGTCACAGAAATTATCAGTACTATGATTTTAAAGGGCTTTCAAAGAGGCAGCTGAGCAAACACTCATCAACCATGTACAAATGCTGCCAGGACCGTAAATCCAAACTTTTGAATCTACCATTTTAAAAAGGATGATATGCTGCACACCTTCGCATTGCCGGGTCTTTCTTAAAAGAGAAGTTTTGATTTTTGAATGCTTCGGTGAGCCCAGTGAAGGTTATTGAACAAGGGGATTACAGACCAGGAAGGAGCGTCCTCTTTCTCGGGCGTGTATTTGTCCAGTTACTATAGTTTCCCTTTCTCCTACGTGAATATTTGAATATTGACAGATCCGCACTCAGAATAGGCAGAGTGAGGAAATACTGTCTCCTTCAGAGGGCCCTGGGAGCACACAGCATGGGCTGGGTGGTGCCGCCTGCCTTCCCCACGGGCTGGATGGAGGGGACGTTCAGCCTGGACCTGCTGTAATCCCAGGCTGTGAGATAAACAGGTGATAATTACTGATAAAGGTCCTGCTGGAGGTAGAGATGGGATTGTATTGTTTTGACACCGTGGTTTGCTGCATTCTGATGATTTAGGAGATTTTGCTGGAGCTGCTTCCTGAGATTTGCAAACAGACAAACAAACAGCCCCGTGATTACCTGACCAGTCCTGCGCAATGCTGGGGGGGGGGGGGGGGGGTCAAAGGGGAGAAAAGCAACTGCAATCTCCCCACACCGGGCAGAAACAGACAAAGCAAGGCTGGTTTGCTCTGAAAACACTTGCGGCTGCCGGTCCCCAACATCCCGGCAGCAGCGCTGGTGTGATGAAATCCATCCTAGTTACCTGGTAGCAAACTTTTCCAGTCATGTCCTTTTTCACTTTTGAAGGAATTAGGGAGCTGTGAAGCTGCAGCTGAAGAAATGGTGTTTTCCTGGGTCTCTGTGGACTCCAGTTTTGCAGCTTTGGGAGTGAAGAAGAGGAAAGCAGCAAAGTTTTCTTTGGCAATGCACAGATAACAAAGTAAATGCATCTCTCTGCATATTCATCAAGAACTCTGCTACAAAGAGTAGAGAAACAAGCATGCTACTGGCTGTTGGAGCTGGTCCTTGGGAGGAACAGTTCCTTGCCTGATGAAAAGGCAGGGCAGAAACCCATGCGAACCTGAAAGCAGGGTTAGGAGTGTCTGGATTTGATCACTGATGTCTGGGTAGTCATATCAGTCTGATAATGTCCATCAGCAAAGGAATGTGCAGTGTTCCCAGGTGCTTCAGAATGCTGAACTGACTCAGTCCTCTACTGACCCTCCTGCCACCCCCATAGACAGATCAGGCAGCTCCTCCCTGACTCCTGCAGTGCGACGTCAGCTCTGGGCAGGGGTACAAGTTCCAAAGACACTTTTAGGTTTAGGTCCTTTGGCTACAGGCTCCAAGCAGCCAGGAGGGGGAACAGAGCCATTTCGTGTGGGAAGAACTTGGGCTTTCTACTGAACCTTCTAGGAAAGTACAGGGAGGAGACCTGGGTGGCAACAATCCCATTGCACTTGCACTGGGAGGAACATCAAGAGTGGTCTTGAGGAGATGCATGTGGCAGGCATGCAAGCATGTGCTGTATGATGTAGAACTCCGACCACGCTGCTGGCTCTTGGAAGGACTGCAATCCATGCCCACCCTGTACTTGGGAAAAGCTGGGCTTAGGGTATGTCCTGGTGGCACCTTTGGGTCAGTTTGTGCCAAATCTGTCCATGGTGTGAGTCTGACTGCTTGGACATACAGTAGGACACACACATCCTCAGTTTCTTTCCCTTCCAGAAGGCCACGGAGCTTAGACTGAAGGTAGACTTATTCTGTGGGGGGTGCTGTGAGATTACAGTCTACAGCTGCCTGGAAGTGGGTGATGTGCTCCTCAGGGGCTGTACAGCCATCCCGTTGCTCCTCTGTTCCTAATGGGTGCTTCACTGGGCACTGTGACTGGGTGAATGCATGACAGAGTGGCCTTGGGTCAAACAAAGCCGATGAAAGGCAATACTGAGATACACCCATGTGCTCCTGGACCTCCCATAGTCCACACAGGCTGCAGCACAGGCTCTTTCCTGTGCCTTTGTGCACAGTCTCTAGGCACAAGTTCTGTGCCTGCATCTTGCTTTGTGGAAGTGAGAGCTTGAAGACAAGTTGTTCGTGTCTCTTTGACCATTGAACACCCCTGACAAGCCATATAAACACCTCCTGCACGAAGTCCCAGCTTCATGAACACCCAATTTATATTTTGCTTTCCAGGGACAGTTTGAGGTTGATACTTAATATTCACGTTTCGTGACTGATTTCAAAAGTCAGCAACTCTTTCTGTGGACATCATGAGGAATTTACAGAGCGAGATAAACACTGAAACTCCGCTTTTCCCCTTCATCACTCATCAGTGTTCTCAGTGCTCTGGAATTTGTGAAGAATTTTACAGCATCCCTAAGAGCATCGAATCTCCTTTTCTAGATTTCCTTCCTTTCTTTGAGACATGAAATATCATATTTCTTTTCTTTACATGATCTGCTGCACTGCTTCATTGGGCAAAATAAACCCTCCTTTTACTCAATCAATAATCACTGCCTTTCCTTCTGTGCCTAAGATTCTTTTTTTTCACTGGAAGTCCCAAAGAGTTTTCACTCTATTTTCACCTATTTTTTTCTACCTGACTTTTGGGGAAATACCGTTTCTTCAGATCATTAATCTCAGCTGAAAGACCTGGGTTTATCCAAGATGTTGCAATCTCCTCTAGGCTAAAGGTACTCCAGTACTGACAGTCCTTAGTGACTGGCCTGTTCTTAAGTAAATATGTGAGCCTTCATTTTTTGCCCTTTACAAAAGCAGGATCAAGTGAGAAGGGGCATGTATATAGACAGTTACTGAACTCAAACTGGGATGTTTTAATCTGCAGGTAGACAACCTCCTCTAATTGTTCATAGAGATTGTCCTCACATGCAACAGTCCTTGCTGTACTGAGCAAATGCTTAACACCTTGGTCATATCCCTCCTTTGGGTGGTGTTAGTCAGACGAGCAACCTCCCCTCCGTACTCAGCAGAGATTTGTGCTCCGTGGGTAGTAAATGATACCTGTTTTCCTTTCTGGCAAAAACAAACGTTAACACTTGCTGGGACTTGCAAGCCTTGCAAACCAGCAGCCTGGTTTCCCCTTCTCTCAGATGTTTCTCAGGGAAGATCTCACTGTGCAATGCCTGTGTTTGGCGAGCACGGGGTCGCGTGTGATCCTCTGCCCTGGCATCCCCTAAAGCTGGCCCTCAGGCTGCCCTGAATTTATCTTTGAGCTAACACTGATGTATTCGGGGGAAACATCTCATTCTGATTGTAAGTTATTATAAGTATGGGCAGGTGTGCAGAGCAGGCACAGCTGCGTGATCCAGGTTTCAGAGCGAAGACACAATCTCCGCATCTGGACCAGAAAATGGGAATGGCCAGACAACACCAACCCAGCCCGCTCTTTCTGGTGACAGCCAGTTGTAGAGCCAGGGAATAACACAAGCACATAGTGACACTACCCCAAAATGTGTTACAGCCCACCCTGATCCATGTGGCACTGAGCCAGTGCCAGTACTTCTAATTTTAATTTTGCTCACTTGATTTTTCCTCCATAAATTTGGCTGGTTTTTTTGAAACTTTTGGCACTGGCAGCATCCTGCAGCAAGAAGTTTTGCAGGTTTACTCTGTGTTTCACAGGAAAGTACATCATCTTGTTTCTTCTGAAACCTATGACTTGCTGTTTCATTTGATGTCCCCAAGGTTCTGGGGAAAAAGGACAGACTGGTGGGACCACATGCATTTAGCTCTGGTTTATATTGTCTAGAAAAACCTTAAAATTACTTTGTTGTTAATCTGCAGGCTGCTTTTTCTTTTGTCTCTCCCACTTACTCCCCCATCCATCCAGGAGAAACACCTCCGCTGAACCTTAGCTCCAAGCACTGTTTTGCAGGCAGCGCCCAGATGTCTTTTCCCAGATGTCAGGACGATCGAAGACAGCTGCAAATCTTCCCTGGGATTAGTCAGGATTGTGTCCAACTCAGTCTGCAGTGAGGGGCAGATGTTGTGTTTGACCATGGTAGCAGCTGAAGCAGCCAAAGATCACAGCTTGCAGGGCTGCAGAGCACAGCAGCACAAAGAAAGCTTAACCCTTCATCACCTGCTCACTATTGCAGGACTGCCATTCAGTACAAAGTTGTAAAGAAAAAGGTGTTGGAGAGGACCTCCTCCAAATGACTCTTATTGCCTAAAAGGTAACAGGATAGTGAATAGCACCAAAACCAGAGCTTTTCCCGGCACACCTGAATTGAAGTTTCCATTTCCAGGAGGAAAGCTCAGATTTCCTCTTTGGAATTGAAATTTGTGGTTGATGGGGGCAGCATCAGTTAGAGGGACTGACTGGACTTATTTGATACTCACTATGCACAGGGAATGTATTGTGAAAATTGGATTTAAAATGGGCTGTATGACTTATTCCTTCTCAAATATTGGGGGTCAGAAACACTATAAACCTCTCTGTGTTTGGTCAGCAGACATGACCAGGAATTCCTAATCTGCTGGAGATAAACTGAGCTAATAATCAACCCTCTTCTTGCAGTCATTCAAACATTCATGTTTCCTCACCGGCTGTAATAAAGCTACAGTTTTGGGAGCAGTTTCACTCTACTCTTCACATGATGGATTTCATCTGGCTCTAGTTAAAATGTGCTTATATGTAACACCCTGAAGTTGCATGAGGCTGAAGGCTGGCTGAACTCCTGGCTTCTCCTCCAAACCACCCTCCAGTGCGGGCTCTGGAAGAGATCGTGTCTCCTTCTTGGCTTCTTGGTTTTCACCTGTTGCCTTTGTTTTTTCTCCTCTCCTGAATCAGCAACCCACAAATAACCACAAGGTCGGAGGCTGTTCCTCAGAATGCCCCAAAACACTGAAGTCATTGCCGTCTGTAAACAAGTGGGTTTGGCATGTATAAAGCTGCACCGTGTGTGTCATTACCCGCAGCTCGCAGATCCTAGGGCTTGTCTGTGCAAGGCAGCAAGCTGCTGAGAAATAAAGGTGGTCCTGCATTCGGCTGCTCACGTGCTGTTTACCAAAGTGATACTGGAAGCTCTGATTGAGATTCCACGGCATGAAACCCATCCCATGGAGGCCAAGAGATTTGACCCATATGGTAGGATTTATGTTGCTTTCGACTTTTCTATTTTAGGATTGTTCTTTCACTGGACATTCTGTACCAGAGGCCAGATAGAAAACAAAAGTCAGACACAATTAAATTAATGGAAACAATGAGTTTCACAGTACTAGAGAGGTAATGGTGGGAAAAGCAGGGAGTTATTAAATTTGCTTCTGCCTGCTGTCGGTAGAAGGTAGCTCTATGTCAAATCATCAACAAATGTCTTTCTGAAAAATGTATGAAACTAATAATGTTGTCAGATGATGGGACAGGTGTGGTGGGGCATCTAGGGGAGAGGTTCAACAGTGAAGTGGCAGGTGGAGGGTGTGCCTAGTTGGGAGGGTCAACCACAAAGTGTGGCCACTTTTCCCACCATGTGCCACTAGGGCCGGGTGGAGCGCAGCAGCTTCTGGTGTTGGAGTCCCAGGGCAGGAGAGGGGGAGCAGTGACAATAAGTGAGGCCCAGGCCTGACTGAGAGGGAGAGGAAGGCAGATGTGTGTGTGTGTGTGTGAGAGTGTCATACTTAGCGCATGAGCCATGAGAGATGTATACCAAGGTCCTGACAAGATAAAAATTCATGCCTGGTGCCATCCATGGAAGACTTTTCTAAGTGCAATTAGAAAAAATATCTCTCAGCTCCTCCAGGGAATGGGTTCTGTGGAGATCTAACCCTTGGTATCCAGCCATCCTGTTTGCTCTCACTGTGTTCCTGATGCCTGCAAGGTCTTCATCCTGATCCTCCAGGGACCAGTTATAGCAGGGATCACATTTCTACCCACATCTCACCAAGTCTCCACCAGGGACTCAGTGATGGGTGGTATCTGTGCTCATGTATGAGCTTGATGGCCTAGTTATGGAATGAATTTCCTGAGACTGGTAAGTGAAGAATCTGATCACCTTCAGAATCACCACTGAAAAATTTTCTTCTTTGGAATAACCTCAGGTTGTTCTTCCTGAAATCAGATGAAGGAAGGAGGGGGCATTGAATGACAAACAGATAGAAGGAGGAAGAAGAGAAGATGCCTGATGACTAGATATGAAGTCCTCCACAGGAATTGCTGTTAAGCTAATACTGAAGACAGAGTTACCACCATTCATGTTGCTCACCCAGTGAGCAACTAAGCCATCAAGCTCAAGTGCCTGTGAGTCTGGTTTTGGGGCAACCTTCATGTCAAGGAAAAGCCCAAGCCATAGTCAGCATTTTAGAGATTGCTCAAAGATTCCCACCCCAGGATATGGCTATGTCTCACATTTTTGTGCCTGGACCACAACCTCTATCCATTTCCTCAGCCCTTATGACATGTCAGGTAATCAGTGCTGGGAAGATAAGGTGATCCAGGGTCCTTCCTAGAAAGGCTCTGCCATAAACTGCTGCAAGATTCGTAGATCAGACTGTTCAGGGGCAACACAAAGGCTAAGAGATGAGGTTTTCAGGTCTCTCTTGGGGTTGCTGAGCTCAGTCTCTTGCACATATTGCTAGGAATTCCTCTGGGGATCTATTTGACCTAACCTTTTTGGGATGTACTTGGATATTGGAACAATTGAAGATACACAGATTACTGTGCTGTAGAAAAACTTATGACAGGCCAGAACCAGTGGACAATTGCTCAGCATCCTTATGGATATGCTGACACTGTACAGCCATCCCCCAACAAGTAGTTGTCTCTGGAAAGTGAGAGGAGCAGTAGGATAGGATTTGTAAGTACTCATATTCAATATGCTTCAGTCCCCTTTAAGGCACTGAAATCAGAGCCAGGTATTTCTGAAGAACTCAGTAGCTGCACACATGCCTGGATTTTCCAGTGGGGAGCAGGGTCAAACATTTAAAGACTTCTTTAAATGTGGCCAGTTACTCTAGTGCCTATGTGGGAATGAAACCCTTGAAAATCCTTTGCTAAGTGCAAGACCCATCTACACTGGAGGCAGAGCTTGTGCATGCACATGTGTACAAGGCAGAGGAGGAGAGGAGGAGCTTTTCCCCTGGACTTTCTAACACACCCTTTATCGTTAGGACTGGGAGGGCACATTGGCAACCCAAGGTCATTATTTCAAAGCCTAGAGGGAGTTAAAACCCCAGTTATCTGGCTGGAGGCCAGAGGCTGGAGGTGTTGCTCTCACATCTGTGTCTCTCTTTGCTCATGAAAATTCTTCCTTAAGCCCGATGCACACAGAGGTTTGGCTGATGGGTGACTTGGGAGCCCTCGGGTGAGCCCACACCCTGTGCTGTTGCCAAAGAAGGCACAAATGAAGCCTAAACCAGAAGCAGGCGGAGGGATGGTCTCCTTTGGGAGAGCTCAGATGAGGAACAGCACATCTCCGTAAAAAACAGAAAGGAAACCCAAGCCCTATGTGAACCACGACCACAGGGCAGAATAAGGACAGAATTGGAGAAAGAAGGAAAGGACATGCTGTGCTCTCCTCTCCTAGTGCCCAGAGAGACTCCGATGTGTGGGAAAGGACAGGGCAGGAGGGAGGAGAGGAGGGCTCTGAAGATACTCCCTATATAAACACCTTGGGCGAGATGAGCACCAGAGGCTGGAATCACCCACTGTTTTCCCCTGTCCCAGGGCTGGGACTGCAGCTCTGCCCATGTCTCCCTATTCCTCAGGGAGTTTCCGTCAAGGATTAGGCTGTCTTTCCCCTTGCTCCCTCCTCTTCCTCCACGGTTTAGTACTCCAGCCTAGAGCACAGCTTGGCTGTAAGGTGAAGGCAGAGGGTGATGGGGTGTATGTGAGCCATGAGGGGATCTGCTCACACTAGTTTTCCCCATGGCAGGGTCAGAGGCATCCCTGCCCCGTCCCCTCCCCATGCAGAGAGAGGGCTGGAGCGAGAGGGTGGCCTCGTGGGAGTCTTCGGGGTGTTTGCGGTTGGCTTCTCCCCCTTGCCGGAGCCCAGCTGTGGGCAGAGCCCTGTCTATGGGCACAGCGCCTCGTGGGGGGACAGACCTGGGGGTCACTCTGCCTCAGCTCTGGGCAGCTTGGATGCTAGGGATTAAACAGAAGGGGACAGTGAGTGTGTGGTGAGGGACTGGTGATGGGCAGGTAGGCAGGCACTAATTTTAAGAGAGTCGCAGTCCCAGAGCTCTGCAGGGAAACTCCTCGCAGATCCCATATCCCAACCTGACCTACGCTCACCTACCCAGGTCCCGAAACTGTCCCGTGCTCATGGGCTGTGAATCACAGCAGCAACTGTTTTGTCTGAGCCTCAGCTCTTGCCCTCCTTGCCTTTTTATAGCAGATCAAATACCCTGTTACCAAACCGTGCCTTTCTAACCCAGTAGTTACTTTTATCCCCCCTCAATGAGTCTCCTAGAGGGTCTTTCATCACTCTCCGATAAGAAGGTTGGTGAACGGGAGCGAGGGGCACAGGGGTCTGAAGCGGATGTTTCTTGTGAAGTGAGTCACAAGAGGGGCTGGATTTCAGCCAGGTGAGCCTGCAGGATGAAGTGCACGTACGACAGCCCCTCTCACTTAGGCCAAGGTGAGTTAAGTTTCTGAGAAACAGCTGCCGGAGCACAGACACAATGCAAACCCCTTCCACCACGGACCTTGCTTCCTTTGTTTTTCTCTGGTACTGTGGAAAGAGCTAAATATTCACCCTTCCTTCACGATTGCTATTAGTGGCACAGACCTTGTGCTTCACTCGCATGTTATCGCCTTTCCATCAGGGCACGGGAAAGTTCAGGCTCGTGCTGGGAAACACACGCTCGGATGAGGATGACGCCGTTGGGATGTGGCAGTGCATCAACAGCCCCAGGGGTGCTTGGGGACCAGGGCTATTCACTGGAACTACTGACATGCCGAGAAAAGGTGTGTCTAATACACTGCCCAGCTCCTCTGCCTATACACGCCTGCGTGAAGCTGGTATGCAGGGACGGCACTGTGTGTTCTCGGTGGCTGCTTTCAGGAAACCCGAGTGGTCACGCATGTTTTCACCGATAAGGATCTTACCACACCCATGCAGAGAGTGCTGCCCAGGTGTTAAAGAGGAGCAGGGCTGTGACTCCTCGCTCTCGATCTGAGGCACTTAGTCAGTGCCTCCGTTTCCCCAGCTCTACAATGGGGTTAGTAATACATTGTTGAGATTATGTGCTTCTCAGGTGTGGGATTTCATAGGCAGCTATAAAACAGAATTTATTGTTCTGAAGAGAAGTTGCATGGTACTTTGAGAGCCCAAAAAGACTGTATTGAAATGCTTATTTTATTATTTATTGCACTGGAGTGATTGAAAAAACTGTTTTAAAGGAGTGTATGAAAGCATCATACCTGTGTGTATAGTATCCATAAACACACACACACACACACACACAGAGTTTTTACTTCCTGATCCTTTAAGCTCATATCTACTAGAAAATGCCTGTGCTTTCCTATTTTCTTTTAACGCTATATATTGCCCGCTTGAAAAGTCACAGGCTGCTCAGAAGTCTTACTGTTTTCCTTGGGGTCACCAAGCTAACTCCAGGCTAAATCCCAGGGTTTTGTGACCATATGAGCACGGCTGAGGTGGTACATTACAGCCGACACACTGCTCCGTAATTCACGTGTGTACGCATTTCGCGTCCAAGAAGCACTGCTCTGGAGATGAAGACACTTAGAGGCCATGGATGGTGGTGTATGAAGCAGGAAAAAGGAGGGGGTACAACCAGGAGCGAGGAGTGGGAAGGGTTGGGCAGACAAGCCCATGGAGTCTTCCACAGCAGCAGAAGAGCTCTTAGGGAACCCCCTCCTGAAGCTTTCCATCACCTCTGGCTCCTGAGCCGTGCCCGTCGGACAAGCCCCTGGCCCTGAACGCAAACAGTCGCACCACTGACTGCTTGCTTGCTTGCAGTTAGGTCCGTATTTCATACATTAATGCGCAGCATCACAGCTTCCCTCTTGCTTAAGGCTCTCTGCTACACTAAATATTAGACACTGTGGAAGTAAAGGGAGGACACAACCCTTCCCTGCTCACTGTACTGCGACCTCAATTGGGGTGTTGCTGCAAGAATGGTTTCGTAGGTAGATGGATGAAAACCAGCTACGATCCTCCCAAGACTGGCAGTAGTTTCTATCGCTTTCTAAAGTAATGGCTTGGCTTTAATGGAGAGCACAGAGCACCTTGTGTTAATAAGTAATAAAAGCAATCGACCCGTAGTGCATTTGTCTCTTCGCTGGGAGTGTGTGTAGACAAGGTGATAAGGCTGTTACATTAGTGAAGTTATGCTGCATTGATACCACACAGTTTAAGAGCCCTACAAGGCCAAGCTCTGATAATTAAGTATTAAGATACCCTAATGCTTTTGTTAGTGTCAAAATACTGTAAATGTTAAGTTAGCCAAGAGAATAAGATACAGTCAGAATATATAGTACAGCCTACAAATCCATTTGAAAGCTACACTGAGTCACGTCAGCCAGGTTTTAGGCTATACAAAGACATCTTGGGAGGTTATATTGGGAGAGCTGTTTTCCGAAGCTGAGGGGACATCTGTCGTGCTAAGCTAGGAAAGCAGAGTATGATGAGAAACTGCTACAGACTGCTTCATGAAATTGCTGACTTGTTTTAAACAGAGAGTATTAAATATGTACCTTGCCAGTTTCTACTGAATAAGAATATTGTATTCTTTCCAGTAACGCCAGCAGGTTCCATGGAACTGTTTGGAGGCATGGACCTAAAGAAGGACCAGATATTTAATTGGCCTGACAGGTGAAAAACACAAACCATTGTGCTGCATGCTGTGGGGCAGTCTTACACCAGGGAAAACTGGAGGATCCTGACCTGCTCTGCTGCTGAGGCCAGGATGCTCCTGAGCCCTGAGCTAGGTGCAAATGGCTGGTGTGAAGCCACTTCCCGTCCTCCAGTGACTCATGGCCAGGGAAGCGCTGGCATCCTGCTCTAGGAAGGGTCACCAGCTTGCCCTGCCCTGCAGGGAGGGTGAACACAGGGAAGGGAATGGAGCTGGGACAGCAACAAGAATTGCTGGGCATGCAAAAAATAAACAAGACCGTGCCAGGACTGCCACGACAGTTATGGAGAGATGAAGCCAGGCACAGGCAGTACTGGCACCTGGACATGCTGCCTTCATCCATTAGTGGAGTTTGCTCCTTGGGCTGACATGTGTGGACATCTAATGTGCTAATCTGGAAGAACAGAGTATGATGTACCCATTACAGAACCTTAGAAACAACACTCTGGCTATTACTGTAGGCCTGCTGTTACTCTGGGAGCTCTTCACTTTCCACCTTGATCATACTTGTATTTGGCACACTTTCACCATGTACCAAATGAGGAAAAATGGCCACATTCTCCCCAGCTGGGCTTATCCTCTCTGAAAGAGGCTTGTATTTGGATGCAGGACAGAATGAGAAGGCAGGGAGATCCATACGGCTATAGTATGTTTCCTGGCTAATCCTCTGCTACTGTAAAACTCTGCTCTTGCTGCCTCTAATGACTTATTTCTGTTTGTGGAAGGCGCTCTCAGATTTTCCAGGCCTTTTCTGAGCTCACCACACCACTTTTTCTGAATTATTTCTAATAACAATTGGCTAGGATACCTTGTTTTGAAAACTGGTACAGCCACAGATTAATTAACACAGTGCAAGACAAGCATGGGAAGATGATGCATATTATCAGTACCTGTCCCATATCAATGCAATCTATATCTATGTGGCTAATGAAAGTCATTACCCTTTATGGGACCTGCATGGCCAATGCTCTGTCTCCGTGGGTCAGAACTGTTGGAAACACAACTCTGCCCTTGTGACAGAGAGCCATAAAGTGAAGATCATGGGTGGTTTTGCCTTATATAGGCACTTGGATGCCAGAAAACAGCAGAAAGCATCCTACCCATATAACTGTATCAAGACATGCATCTGGCAGAGAAGGAAGAAGAAAAGTCCTCACTTGTCAGCTTCTACAAATGGAATTAGAAAACAAAGAGCAGAAAAGCTAAAGCAGCAGAGAATCCTGCAGACACTGGCTTTTTGACCTGGGACTTTTGTTCTCTACCTAGTGTCTGCTAAAGCATGTGCTGAGGACATCTGCAATGTGACCTCTGAGGAGCAGAGTGATCTGAGATCAAGGCAAAAGATTGTTAACTCTGACGGTAAAACTGCCTTATGAGGTTATGACAGGAATTATGCGGGTTATATATTGTAAGAATAATAAACTTCTTATTGTTATTGTATTTGGAGGGAAATCTTGGAGAAGGGAAAGCAAGCTTTGAGCAATTCTGTAAAAGTACCGATTGGCTCCATCTGGAGGTGACAGCTGAGATGACAGACACCATCAATTTGGGCAAGCAGATTGTAAACAGAGCTGAAAGCAGAGCGAGAATCTGCTCCTCAGCCCTGTCTTGAAGACTTGGACACTGAAGGCAGATCTCCAGTCTTTTATGGCTTCTCTTTTCAAAAATGAACATCGAGGATGTGAGGGTTTCTGTGCATTTGTGCCTTTGGGATGGGAGGAACGTCTAGTCCTGCTCCTGGAAGGTGCCCTGGAGCCCTTCTGGGTTTCGTGGCACTGAGAGGAGGCACTGAATAAGAAGCCACCTTACAGAGGCCCCATCCTCCTGTCCCCAGCAGCCTGCATCACTTCTGCTTACCCAGGGAGTCCTGCAGGAAAGCAGAAAGGTTGCAATGGCAGTAAGTGGGCAGGCAAAATCCATCCAAACAGAATCTCCCAAACTGGCACTGGCTTGAAAAGTTCAAGATTCCCACATGAGTCCAGGGCATGAGAAGTATCTGGGTTTGGCTTAAATGGAGAGTAGACTCATAGAATCATATAATAGTTTGGGTTGGAAGGGACCTTTAAAGGTCGACTAGTCCAACCCCCTTACAATGAGCAGGGATATCTTCAACTAGATCAGTCCAACCTGACCTTGAATATTTGCAGGGATGGGGCATCTACAGCCTCTCTGGGCAACCGCTCCACTGTTACAGAGCTCCATATCTGAGTTGGGAAGGTTGTTGGTGTTGGCTCTGGAGGCCCATGATTGCTACCTTTTTCCCTTCCCAGTGACATTCCTGCACTGAACTAGGTCATCAGTGCATCAGAGACCAACAGGGTAACCAAAGGGCCTGGGATCTACATCAGTTCATTTTATAAATGTTTAGTGCTAAGGCATGAACCAATGTGCATGAATAAACATGTGTGTGCACGAAAGCTGTTCTGTGTGTCCCTTAGCAGTGCTCAAAACTTCTGCCCTGAAGAACAAGTTTTGATTCTTTTTTTTTTAATCTCTACTTTGCCAAAACCTGCAACAGTACCTGCTTTCCTTGCAAGTCCAGGACTCCGGTTATCTGCATGCCACTTCTGCACAACCCCATTTCTCTTCAACCGGGCATGACAAGAGCTTTAACTGTGCAGGGCGGATTGGCTGCAGCAGCTCCCGTGGGCACTCTCACCCTCCTCCCACCTCCGTTGCAGGTGAACATTGCTCCTGTGGCCATCACTAACAGATGGCATTTGCAGAAGGGAAAAGCTTCTACTGTTTATGGCCACTGGAAGAGGGTAGTGGTGACCTGGGACACTGACGCTCTGCCCCTACCCCATCTTTAAGATCAAGGGCTGGGCACTGTTTTTCTCACTGACCTGGACTTGCTGATCACCTGCTGGCATGAGGTTTTTCCTCCAGTATGTGGGCTGTTTCTTTGCTTTTTTCTCTACTGGGTTTTTGATAGCATCTACCTGGACAGACTGCTGGATGGTGAATGCTGATGATTCCCTGGAGGTAAGATCAGGGTGAGGAGAGCCTGATCTCCAAAGCAACCGCGTCCTGGAGAGAGGTTGGTTCCCGGTATCATTGCTCCACTATCATGTACTTTTTCCCTGTTGTGCTGGATGAAAGTGGATGAAAATGAAATGAATGACTCTGGCAAGAGCAGGGGAAAAGTGGTATTTCTGCAATTCTCTCTGCCAGACTTTATTATCCAGACTCTTCTCTCACTTATTAATTTCAGGAAAGGTCTACAGGCTCTAGGTTTAAATGTGCATGAACTTAAGTACTGCTATCCTGTGTCTCCAGCCTGCATGGATATATTGGAAATATTTCTAATTCTGTAGGTCAGACTTCTTGGTGAAAAAGTCCAGCATGCACACCTGTGCTCTGCCAGTCTTTCTTAACAGCCATTGAGCTATAGGGCTAGCAGAAATTTATGGGGAGTATGGGGACTAGAGTTAGATCCAGCACTCAAAAATATCTTTCTGAACTTGCGCAGACATTAGCACTCTCATGTTAGAGAAAGGTACTGGCAAAAGTAAACTGCAAACAACAAGGTAGGAGAATGCCACACACATGCAAGCTGTGCCCCAGAGGTTCCAGACCCCAAACTGTTGCCATTTCTCCAGCACTCAGTACTGCAAGTTTGTATTTTTCTTCCCAGAGCAGCCAGCACTTTCTGTACATTTATGGGCTGCAGGTCCATAGTGTGGGAATCTGCTCTCTGGTAAACTGGATACTTTATGCAGTGAAGGTGAAACACCTTCCAAAACAGAGAGCTTGGCTGAATATATCAGGAGTAAACTTTCTATCTGCTATCCATGCATGGGAAACCAGAAGAGCTCCTCTGCACTCAGTGATTGCAATGCAAAGTTTAGCTGCGTCATCAAGTGATGAATTATCTGAGAAAAGGCTGACAGTGATTACAATAAAAATACCTTTTTTCTCTATGTCACAAGAAATCCCATCGAACTGACTGCCAGTCCCACCCTGGAAGGTGGTTGTAGATGCTGAGGTGGTCATAGATCCAATGCAGTGAGGTTGCTGATGGTCAGTGTGTCTGTTCAGTGAGCCATTTCTCGGGGAAAACACCCGTGCACCCACTGACTGGGATATCACTCTTTGTTTATCATCTTAATTTAGGAGATATTTTAGATTCATTTTAGGAAGCTGCAAATCACCTGGAGTCAGCTGAAGATATCAGTATACTCAGAAAAGCCAAATAGATCCCAGATTGTGCCATCATTTCCAAGCAAAACAGAAGAGGGAAACCCAACTCCTGAGCGAAGTGGGTCCAGGAAAGATCCAGTCCTTTACCCTGAGGCTGTGTAACCTTGTCTTCTTGGCACAAAGGTACCTGCCCTGGGCTGTCCCAAAGTGCTCCATTAACACCCAGTTTGGTTATTAGCAGCCACTACTCTCACATTCCTGCTCTGAGTGTGAATACTAAATAATGGAGAAAAATGCCCCCAGCCTTAATACCTGACCGACTGATCTCCTTAATGGCCCAAATGACTTACTGCCTCTCTAAATAGGAGAATGCAGGTAAACCATCCACGGCCAGAAAGGCATGGACTCTGCAGTGACTCCTGTTTTCAGCTAGAAAAAGGGTAATTCAGGCAACTTTGTCTTCAGGAGAAAGGAACTCCAATCCTCCAGCGTAGAAAGTCGCCTGGCTCTGACCCTGGCCCTCAGCATGTGGGGAGGAGGACGCCCTCGCTGTGGTCCCACTGGAGAGGAGCAGCCCAGGAGAAAGAGGCCGGGGAGCGTGGGAGCAGCCGCGGGGACCCCAGCCAGCTCCTGGCTTTCGCAGCCCCTTGCCTCCCCTTCAGAAACAACCAAGTTATGGCAACACACACAGTGGTTTAAGCTGGTGCATTCCGTGTGAGCGTCAAGACAAGCCTGGGTCAATTTTTGCAGTAGTTTGTGCTGGAAAAAAACCATAATCTGCTTCCCAACAAGCACTGTATTGTGTACACAGTCCCTCCCTGTTGCAGGCGGATTAAAAATATTACCACTACTGTTAAACGCTGCCTGTTTTACTCTCGTTCTGGGCTTGTAATCATTGTATGTTGGCATCTTTTTACAGTGCGGTAAAACACTGTGACTAACATAGCTCACCTGTTTGTTTTCTGTGCTTTCCCCAGAAGGGGAAGTGCTTATGTCATTTTTTTTGTATTAGAATTATTTTAATATTAATGATACATTAAGCATAGGATATAATTATATATATATTACAGTCATTATGCAGTTTATGTTTCACATGCATACTTGTGTTAGGGAAAGCAGGTCGTGGCAATGTGTTTCATAATCGAAGTGGGAGATGAGGAGTTTGGCCATGATGCTTAGCTTCTCGGGGAGTCCTTGGCTGGGTGTCCAGGGAACCTGGAGCAGATTTGCTACGGGGGGGAAACAGAGGACGGGGAATTAGTGCTACCAACACGGTGCATGGGCCCAGCCATGGGATGGAGAAATCCATGCCCCCACATGATGCCCCAGCCAGCCCTGATCCATCTTCCATTTACAGCAGCGAGTTCCTGTGTGCCCGAGGGTCTGTGCTGTCTGGGCAAGGGCAGCCGCCCAAGGGTGGTTTGGGAGCAGATTAACAACCAGAAGGACAAACGGTGCACAAAGCAGAGGGGAGCAAGGGATGGCCAAGGAGGTTAAGAAGCGGATAACAGAAACCAGAATAGCTCAGCAGCGGCTCAAGACAGCCACAGGTCCCCCCTGCGACGTCTGTCCCCATCCCTCCTGCACCAGGCAATGCGACGTGTATCCCTGGCTGTGCGTGTGCTGCACAGAGATGGGCTGATCCCTGCTTCTGCCCGTGTTCAGCACTAGCAGGAGCAGGTGACAACTGAAACACCCCAAGAAACACAAAACATTTATGAAGTTTTTTCTAATCTGGGAAGGGGGTTGTTTCGTGAGCTAGACCATGATCACAACTGTTGCACCTTAAGACCTCTGTTTTCATTGGAGGCTGACAAAGCCTGGAATCCTGTTAGTCTCTTCATAAATAATGTAGATGAAGAAGCTGCTTGTAAGATTTAAAAAACAATACTAATGCGAGCAAGCGAGGAAGTAACTGAGAGTATTAGCTGAATACAGAATAGTATGAATAAGCCTACGGTGGTTTGGGAGGAACATGAGGTGATATAATACAAGTGGAACACAATGTAATTTAATAACAATATGCTAATTTCAAGCACAGCCTGAACGGTGGTGAGTTGAGATAGAAGAGGAGCTGCAGCTGGATTAAGAGGGCCACAGCAAAAACTTACATCCAATATAAACATGGCAAATTGTTTTACATAACATTGTTCTCTTGAAAAACACAGAAGCAATGAAATCATGTTTTTCCAGCACTGCTTCTCATTTGGGGGGGGATATTTTTCATTAAACCTGCCCTGAAATTCTCAGAAATTGTAAGTAGTTTTCATCTTCATGAAACAAAAATGTGTAGATTGTTTACATTCAAACATAAATAGTATCTTTTTTTGCCAGTCTGAAATAGTGAGTCATTTTTCAGAGAAGGCGTGCAGTTTGGCTCAGACACTGTATTGTGGAGAAAATATTGCAGTGGGCTATGGACTTCAATACATCCTGAATGAGACTTTATTTAAAGTGGCTGAGCTGTGTTATTATCTGCTTTGTGATTTACACAGTGCAAGAAAAATGAATTGCATCATCCAAGCAAGCCCGGTCCCCTTCACCTGCATGAAACCCATTCTCTGGGAGAGTTTCTCCTTCCATTAACTGCAGCGGGTGTCGCTGGCAGCAGCGGGACAGGCTGGAGTCCAAAGCTGCACTAACATTAACTCTGCTCCTTGTATGAGCAATTCCAGGAATGTTTTAGAGGTGCTTGTTGCCATATTTGCATTGGTAATGAAAATACCTCCCATATTAAAGTGATTTATGGAAGGCTGGGCTGGGAATGGTATCTACAGCTTCAGGACAGCGGAGACATTAGCCACGATGCTACTGCAACGTCTGGCCGAGTCTGGATGTCTCAGCGATGAGTGTGGCTCGGGTACGCATAGTCCCAAAGCCGGCAGCGTACTGGGAGCCCCAGGGCCAGGATCCGTGCCGGCTGTCTCTCATTTTCCAGCCAGTGTTTACGGCTGAGTCAGTTTGGGGCAGCCCTCTACACACGTCTGGAGAGGGGCTCACATCCACACCTCCGCTCTGCAGCAAAGCACTCCTCTACCACGCTGGGGCCACCTCCCATTGTGGGCGTCCGGCTCCTGGTGCAACGCCTGCCCCACCAGTAACACTCCCCTCTGAGCTGCTTCTTCTTGGCAGGAGGATGGTGTAAGGGGAGCACGGACAGCCAGGTCTCAGGTCGTCTGGTCCATAGCCCTGCCCAGCTCAGCCTAGACAAGCGTTTGGCAAGGAGTGATCAAACCTGCTCTTAGATCTCTCCTGTCAGCCACCCCCCAGCTCCTCCAGAAATTTCCTTCAGAATTTTTATCTTTACCAATAGGAAGGGTTTTTTTTCCCTAATGTCCAGTCTGAATTTCTTCTGCTCTAATTTAAAATTATTAGTAGGGACAGAGAAAACATTGCCCTTTTTCTCTATCCTGCTGCTTTTTTTCTTCTTCAAGTTAAACAATTCCAGTTTGCCATCGATGTAACTGGACCAGGATTTCTGTTGAAGGGCCTAGCCGACCATCCGATGTGTTGGTGGATATATAAACTTACAGTCTTCTTTCTCTTCTCAACCTGCAGGTGAGTACAAAATGCCGTGGCCTGTGGTGGGAATGTGTGACAAACGTTTTTGACGGGATCCAAACTTGCGATGAGTATGACTCCATCTTCGCCGAACACCCTGGTATGTAAGAGTCAGAGGTGTTCCTACAAGTGGTGGGGACACCTGAGTGCAGACAAAAAGAGCATCTGTTCTCCTCAGTGACAGATAATTTGGTGCACATATCTATTAGAGCCATGTTTCTTTTCTCAGTAGGTATTGCTCCCAGGGGAAGCTGGAGAAAGCTTCAGCCCAGAAAAAAATGTTCCTATGGGATTTGACCCCATTACCCACCCACACTTCCATTCCTTGTGCACTAGAATGATCTGCTTTTGTCCTGCAGTGAAGCTGGTGCTGACCCGAGCCATGATGATCACAGCAGATATCCTGGCAGGATTTGGATTTCTCTTCCTTGTCCTGGGACTGGACTGTGTGAAATTCCTTCCCGATGAGCCGCTCATCAAGCTCCGCATCTGCCTGGTGTCTGGAATTATGTTGCTCATTGCAGGTATTCCCCTGCTGCATCCCCATCCTGCAGGACACCCTTTAGCAAAGGGGGGAAGTTTTAAAGCCTTCTTTTATTTTGAGGAGAGGACTTGGTGATTTTCTAGAGGGATAACATGGGGGAAGGATCTTTATTTTCTTTATTTGTGCAATATAGCTTCCTCTGTTCACTGCCTGCCCCTAACAGCACATAGTTGAGTTTATCTGCTTTCATTTCACGTATTGACCAGGTGACTTGGCTCTGAGTTGGCTGACTTCGATTTACTGCTGTTTCACTGTGAAGAAGTCAGTGTTGTTGATAAGGCAAAGAGACCGAATTGCTGAAGGACTAGAAAGTCCTGGCATCCTGGTTTGGTTCCTGGCTCTGCCACAGATTGTGTGACCTTGGGCAAGTCACTTAGCCCGAAATCTCTGCAGCTGGTCTCTAATAAAAGGATAATAACAAATCTGTCCCTCCTAGGTGATAAATACCCAACTGACTGAGGTGCTTTGCTGTTACAGCCAGTGGGAGAATTTTAAATGCCAAAACCAGGTAGACAGCCAACTAGGTACCAAGTAATTTCATTTGACTTTATGCCAATATCGAATATCTACCTCTGCTTCAGTGTAAGCAGATTTAACACATAACTCAGCCCAGCCACTGGGAGCACATGTAAAATACTTTGAGAGGTTCTTTTACACATCCTCCATTCACCTCCCAAAGTTTGAAAAACAAAGTTCTGAAAGTCAGAACAGATTAGAAAATTAAATTCTTGAAGCAACTTTACAAGTTGATAAACAAGCTGAGAAGGGAGAAGCTTTCCGCCTTTTACTGCAGAAACCTGAATGCTGCCAACCAGTGCTGACGGTGTCCGTGAGGGCCAAGCTGCGAGGTACAGCCTCTGCCTGACAGCGCTCCAGCTGATATCAGTAGGAACCAGGGTGAATCTGCCAAAGTTACTGGGCTGAGACAAAACAGGGGTCAAAACCTGTCCATCCTAAAGGCTGACCCAGCAGACAAAAGGCTATAACTCCAGATTTTATATCGGTGATCCCCTCATGGTCCATCTGGGAGCTCTGTGTGGCACCTCCCTCCTGTCCTGCAGGTCTCCCAGGCATTACCGGCTCGGTGTGGTACGCCGTTGATGTCTACGTGGAGCGGTCCTCTCTGGTCTTCCACAACGTGTTTCTCGGCATCCAGTACAAGTTTGGCTGGTCGTGCTGGCTTGGCATGGCGGGGTCACTCGGCTGTTTCTTATCTGGGGCCCTGCTCACCTGCTGCATGTATCTCTTCAGAGGTGAGGAACCGTGGCAGGGCTGAAACACTGGTCAGAGATAGAGCCATCGCTCAGGGCCTGCTACAGGCACACAGGGTGGGGAAAGTCCTTCAGGGACATTCTTCAGGATGGTTGCTCATCCCCAGTAGCAATATCTTCAGCGGTAAAATGGGGATAGTGTTATTTCAGCAGCTCTAGAAAGTACATCAAGGTGTTCAGGTGGGAGCTGAAGTGTAAGTATGACATAAAATGCGTTATCATGTCATATCTTGGAGTGCTGCTTTCTCTGCATTTCGAGGCTTTGCAGCTGCATGTCACCAAGCATTCATTAGCAGATCCTATTTCTCTTCCTGTGCCTCACAGAGACCAGCTCTGGAAGATTCCACTCTGCTTACTCCTTGAGGAAAGGCTATTCCTCAGCTGGGACAATCGTAACAAACGTGCATTTGCCATCCTCTCAGACAGCTACTGCCAAAATGTATGCAGTGGACACAAGAGTGTGAGGAGGAGGTGAGTGCTCCAGAAAGAGCGCTACTTCTATTTGTATTTGTGGATTGCACAGAGACCCAAGTTCCTGTGGTTGTGATACAGATGCAAAGTTAAATTTCAAGGATGTTTGCACTATGAGAGCTTAACCCCCCCCCCCCCCCCCCCAAGAAAGTAATCTCCGAGAAGATCTTGCTTTAGGGATTCCTGTTATCTTGAGTACTGAGGCCGCTTGCAGAAGCACTGACTGAAATAACCAACACAAACTCTTTCAGCATTTGACTCAACACTATCGGCACAAGTGAGTTAAATCAGCCACTCCTGGATCAGACCCCAGTGTTCAACATGAAGACCCCCAAACTGTAAGATGCCCTGTCTGGCAATGTGTTGACAGAACATACAAAGCATAAAATACAGGAGAAGAGAGTGACTGATCTTCTGGCCAGCACCTGGACCCTGTGCACCCAGCATGGGGGTCTGCTCCTCTTAAAGGCAGCTGGAGAGTTCAGCAGAAGATAAAGAGCTGTGTTAAATGCCTAGCCCTCTTTTTGGCCCATGAACCTCTGCACTGAGGAAACACTGCAAATTCAGGTGCATTCTTCCCTGCAAAATACAGTCTTTCTCAGTAAGTGTTAAAATGTACATTACAGATGCTCTAGACTCACTGAGATCTGGAAACTGCGAGCTTCTTTCTGCTTAGTAAAAATTTTGCCTGGTCAAAGACAAAGTGAGTGAAAAACCAAGATCTGACCCTGTGCATGAAAATACATCTATACCAGCTAGAAACTAGGATAAATGATACTAAAATCTATTGTTCCTTTCTATCAAAAGATATTTAAATCCAATTCAGGACTGCTATACCCTGCTGCAATCCAAGCTGCCATAGGCTGGGTGAAGCTAGAGCACCAGCCATGTCTTCACTAGGGTGGGTGAAAAAAAACCCCAGTGTGGTTTAACATGTACCCTAAGAATGGATGCGAAACTTCTTCCATACCATTCAAGGAAAGAAAAGCTGAGATGTAGTTTTCTTAGAGTTCGTAGGAACTGCACAAATCCAGTCCTTTCTGCCATGGGCACCACATCGTACCATCATGGGCACAAGAGAGTGAGAAAATGTTCTCAGCACAGAGATATACCTGCTCAGGAGGAGCAGAGAAACGACAGCGGAGTCTCAGGAGGGTGTGCACACCCATAGGTACTGAGGCCCCACCAGAGGTAGGCTTCCTCCAGTGACCGCTTGGTGGGGGAACTGGATGGAGAAACTCCCTTCCTACCCCCAGGCAGTATGAAGTGAAACCTTTTGTTATGAGGGCCAGAGGGAGACGGGATGGCTGTGGATGGAGTGGACTGCGTCCCCAGAGGGTACCTCTGACAGCCCCTGGAATGGAGGATGAGGAGCCGAGTCCTCTCATGGATTGTCCTCGAAGCAGCATCTTGGTCTGCAGCACAGAACTGACCAGCAGTGGTAAAAACATAACCCAGTCCTGACGTGGCTCCTAATCAAGTAACACTCAGGCCCTGGGACAGACGGGACAACAGCAGGTCCATATGGCTTTGCTACAGGCTCAAGCACCTCCACAAGGCTCAATCCATAACACAACCATCTCAGCAAGATCCCTCGCAGCAGCACTGCTGCCCAGGCAAGGGAGGCTTTGTGCCTGCAGAGTTCGTGCTGCTTTGCTTGGCAGACATTTATATTAGCCAAACTGAAAGCAACTTATTGCCAACAGATGAGCTGTATTGAACAGATGTAAACACAGTAGGGGAAGTGATGGAGGCATTTTTACAAAGTCCTGGGACATGAGGAATACAAGAGTTAATAAGCGACGTGATGAATTCACGGCTTACACCAAGAATGCATAAAAAGATCTGGAGGTGATAGGAATTTCTGCCTGTTATTGCAGGAAGCTGCATCAGAGCTTTTTTAATTATTTTTTTTTAACTTTTTCACAGTCACGTCAGAAACATGTATTTGCTGTGGGGTTTTTGAGGCAGAAGACCTGGAGCTGGTATGCCATGCTGGGGGAAGGAAGCTAGGGGGATATTTGTGGGTCTGGTTTCTGGGCTGCGCCTCTGCTCCCCTGCTCCTTCAGGGATACGCCTGGAAGGAGAGGGAGGGCAAACCCGCTGCAGAGGCAGATCTGTGCGTCCCTGCTCCTCCCCAGGGAGGCCAACGCTGCCTCAGCCTCCCCACGGGAGGAGAGATGCCCTAACGCCGCGGGCTGCCCTAGCCTGACTCACCCAGTGCAGATGTTTCTCGGGAGGAGGTACTGAGCAAAGACATCATACTTGGACCAAGATCCTGAATCAAATCGTTCCCAGCCAATGCAGCCAGCACGTTAGCCCTCACTGCTAACACTCAGGGGCAACCACCAGCCTCTTGCTGCTGTTTTCTGTAGCTTTTTCTGAGGCATGAGGATTATGTCTTGCTGGAAGATTTATTTCTTGTTTAGCAGAGGAGGAATAGTCTGGGATTGCCTGCTAGCCAGGTGTGATTGCAGATCTCAGACTGCTGATTTCTCCTGTTCTTTTTCTCCTGTAAACTGTAGTTGTGGATACTTCTGGGCCTTTGTCCTAATGGAGTTCATCTTGTTTTAAGGTGCTGGCAGGTGTTTTGTGACTCGCAACACGTGGGTCACACCAAGCAGCAACTCACCAGACACTTTGGGATTACACATGTATGCCTTGGTCAGGGGTGAATATAGAAGACTGGGCTCATTAGTCCCTGCAGCCCTGCGCTCCTCCTGGGAGTACACAAATAAGGCACATGCATACCCCAAATACTACCTTAACTCAGGGTGCACCATCCTTAAATATACATGTATACAAAGAATGTTGCATAAACATTTGTGAGCCTTTCTCTTCTTCAGTATCTATGTAGAATAAGGGTTAATTCTTTAACCATGCTTCTGTTCTAGTCACACGCTATGATACGTTCTGAGGATCTATCTCCTGTGCAAGAGGACTAGGAAAAGGTCACAGCAATGCTTAGGTTTGCTGGGTTAATGTTGTGTAACAGTCAGTCCAATGCTGCATTGCTTCATTATTCAAATCCTGCTGACAGTCTATCTGATGTTTTGATCACTTGTTAATATTTAATTGTTAATTCACTGTTTGATTTAATTCTGACTCTGATTTCATGACTGCAATATTCACTCCTCATTAGCTCATTACCATGCCACAATGCAGATCTATTTTAGTTTGGTTGTTTATTCATTAGTAAGAAATCTCCCAGAAAGCACACAGGACTTTTTTTTCTTTCAAAATTGCAACCAGTCCCTAAGGCTAAAGACGTTGCAGATGAGCTCAGATCTTAGGGTATTTCCTTAGTACCTACCTACATCCCATTCAGCAGCAGCCTGCTAGCAATGACAATAGACTGACTTTGCCTTCCTGATGGCCATTGATGATTTACCAGGGCTCTCTGCTCAATTGCAATTTCCAGCTGAGCCCCAACACATAATCCTTCAGTGCCAACACCCTTTTAGGTTTCTCCAGATTTTCACTAACTTCCAAGAAGTATTTTTGTATGTTTGGGCATCTCAGTCCTGTTGCTTCATTTCCCAGGGTATAGGCAGAGTCAGGGACTTAGCTGAAAGCTGAGATTCTTGGGTTTCCTCCCTGCTGTACCCACCTTGTGGTGTCTCCTTGAACCTGGGGCTCCCCATTGCCCTCTCCACTGGCAGCATACAGCTCAGTGTAGTCTGCCAGGCCTCTGGCTGGTTGCAGATTATGGAAAATTGCAAAATCTTGTAGGTAAGCTCTTTGCTAAGTTGATTTCATGCCTTACAGATAGGTATTGATTTCCCATTTTGATATACACAAGTGAGAGAGAGAATAAAACAATGACATCTGCAATGGCTGTCCTTTTCTGCATGCAGTATTTTGTCCTCTCACTACCTCGATCAGCGGTGTTCATAAGGACTCTTAATAACTCCGGCTGTAATTAGGACCCACTCTTACAGTGACCTTGTCAAGTAGACTATCTCCTACTGCAGCTACATGAATATTTCCCACAATATGTATTTCCTGCCTTTTCACACACATTGTAATGTGATTTTGGTGTGAATTCAGTAGATCTGAACAACTATTTTTAGCAGATAAGAATGTTACTTCAGAATTCTGTTTTCCTTACATATTGTAACATTAGTGAGATATAATAAATGCAGTTGCCTTTGAGTGTCGTGTTTCTCTAACCCACATCCAAGTTTCGCCCAGAAAGGTGCTTTGCCAGGTGACCTGCTGTGACTCCTGTGAAGGAAATCACTGCTCTCCTGCAAGGACACACGAAAGGCAGCAGCACAAACAGGACTAGCCCTTGGGAAAGTGGGATGTGATTTCAGAAGCTGCCCAGACTTTTGCTGATAGCTACAGACCTCAGACCCCAGTGCATGCCTACAGCAACAGCCCTTTGACAGCTGTAGACGTTAGCCCCAATTTAGACATATCTACTTATAGTCATTTAAAAAACTTTCCAAGAGAGAAAAGTAAAATTCCACCAAGAAAGCAAGGCTTTCTCTCTCAGCTGGAGCTGGACTCCCACAGTTTGCTCTTCTGCATCTGGTAAATATTGTGACAAGCGATTAATGACCTAAATACTCTGTCCAAGCACTGTTACAGGAAGCAGAGAACAATTTTCTCCCGGTAGCTCTTGGGTCCCTGCTGTAAGATGCCTTTGAGGGAGAAAGGAAAGAGCCAGACTTGTGCCATCTAGTGACCCGAAGAGAGCGAGCATCTGTCCCCGGCCCCATCCTCTTCCTCCTTACACAAAAGCCTTTAGCCCATAATCCAGTCTTCAGATGACAATAATAATAAAAAAAAAAAATAAAAAAAATTAATGAGCATTTATATTATTTTCACATCTTTCATGTGCAACCCTCCTGGCAGCCCTCGCTGACTCCTTGTTATGAGTCAGCTGCCTTTGGTTTTGCTCTGTTTTGCCTGAGAGCCAGTTTATGACTTTATTATTCAGCTCTTGACAGGTGGAGGTGAAAGTCTAGCCATGTGCCTCTCCACCTTCCCATCGTCTTTTGCTTCCATATGGTCACCAAGCAATTAGCTCCTCTGCCCTGCTCCCATTTCCCCCTCTCAGGGCTTACTGACAGCAAGTTCCCCCACAAATACATCTGCCTTGAAGTGTTTTCTGGGTTTTTCTAGAGAAGTTTGCCATTTCTTCTCAAAGTCAGCAGGAAGTATAAGCCAGAGGATGAGTGGCAGCCAGAGGGTCACAGCAGAAAAAGTGCTTTTCCAAAGTGGACCCTCTTCCTAAGGTGATGAATTATAGAGAAATGGCTCATTTTCCTTATAACTCTGGAAACGTCAGCCAAACTGCATTAACTGCCCTCATTAAGTGCTGAGTGCTTACAAAAGCATAAGATAGTAAGCAAAATCTCTGCTTTTGTAAGAATGGAACACGGGTCTGGAGAAACGTTGCCTATTCTGCTGGAGCATCTGGGAGTAAGGGGGCAGGCTGGGAGAAGCAGCTTTCGTAGGCAACGGTAGGTCAGTGGTGCCATTCCAAATACATTTGCAGAAGGAAGGAACCCATCCCTTTCTCCATTTTAATGATCAGGAAGCCAAGGACCAGGGCAGAGCCCACGGAGCCCCACTGAGCCCCCTCTCAGGGTACTCCCCTTCCCCATCCCAAGCCAGCAGCTAAGTCAGTTTATACCCCCTCTCAGGCAACCCTACACGAACTCTTTTTGCAGATGGGTCGTGATCTTCTGCAGTTTTTGGAAGTGCCTAAGGCTCCTGCCACGTTGCACAACTACCACAGCGCACAGATTCTCCCGCGCTGGTGACTCCAGCTGGAGCCTAATTTTGTGACGGCCAGTAGCTTGCTTTACTATAAGCCACTCAACGCAATTTTGATGGAATAATTTGGAATTCCTTTTGTGAATAATTAAAGCACCCCGAACATGAAACTGAACGCGCTTGAATGCACACTAGTCGCACAGAAAGACAAACGTGCTCCCACGAATGTTTCTGCAAGAGCAGCAGCCTCCTGGGTGCGTTGCTGAAAGCCTCGCTTGCCCTCTGTTGGGTGGCTGGAGAAGGATTCACTTCTTCCCCAACCCCTGTAATGAGTGCTGCTTACCGGGCCTTGTGAAAGAGGGATGCAGGGTGATGGAGGCATTGAAACCAGAGCAGTCCTTGCTTGTTAGCCTCTCCAGCCACCTGATTAGAAGGTGACATTCAATGAAATTAAAGGCAGCAATTTATTTAGAGCCAAGCAATTAATAAGCGGGAGACGGTAATGTTTTATGCAGCATATAATGCACACAACCTGCGGAGTTCACTTCCATGAAGGGGTCACTGAAGCAAATGCAGCGTGTAGGTGGGAAAGAAGTGATGGCTGATTTAATGCCCAGTAGCATGCTACGCAAGCTGAAGTGACAAACATAATCAAATCTCATGCTTCAGGGCATAAATTGAAGGGCTTGAGTAGTGGAAGCAGTTATGTATATAAAAGGTCTGATCCTGAGGTGCTGATTACCTGCGATTCTTACTAAGTTCAGCCAGCGAAAGGACACTCAGGAATTGCTCGGCTTCTCTGCTGACTGAGTCCGTACTTGCTAATTTTCCTTATTAATAAACCCTGTAATATTTTAGCCTGCTGGCACAAACATTCATTTTGCTACAGTAACATTTATTTCCTTTCACACAAGAGTCAAACATTAAAGCTGCTTCTAAAATAAGATTTTATGGAGATAATTTGTGGTGGTGCTGGCAGAGAATTTGTCTCTCGAAATATGCTATAATTCTTTATCTAGCAAAGGTACTTATATAGCCTCATTATGAGAATATGTGAGCACTTCATAACCTTTAGTGGATTTATCTTCCCAGTTTCCTTCCTGAGCGGGAGAACTGGTATTAACCCCACTCTACAGGTGGGGAGCTGTTCCATGAGGCAGGCTGTGGGCTTCCATTAATCTTTTGGGGTAGCTAGAATGGACACGGCTGCCCACTTGCACTGCCAGCTCGTGGCTCCCATGGCACACGATGCACAGTACTAGGTGTGACATTTACCTTCCGCACCAAGCGGGGGTCTGATTGCAGGCCCCAGACCTCACCATTGAGAGACCAGAGGCAGAGAGGTCAGGCAGGCCAAACCCAGTCTTCAGTGACCTGCCCATGACAAAGGAAATCTTTGCTTTCATCTGGAATCCAGCTAAGGGGGAAATTCGGCATCTTTCCTCTGTAATTTGAGAACTAGGCAGGCTAATACCTCCTAGGAATGGCTTAGGTAGAGCTGATCCTGCTTGGGTATAAGGCAGTCTTCTTGAAGTCTCTTCCCATCCTGCCTGCAGCGGTCACCTCAAAGAAAATGGCATTCTTTATCCTGATAAATTTCTGTAGCTAAGCACCAAATACCTAACCCCATAATTCACGTCTGTGGGAACTGCCATGTGGGTCCTGGGCCATTCAAAGCCCATAGGCCTGCAATGCTAGGGCAAGAGTAGCTGGGGTCAGTCACCATGAAATTAAGAACAGCTCAAATGAGCAAACTCCCTTTTTTTGTGCTCTGTAACCAGCTCCTGCCACTGCTACTGCCCCCCTAATCCCCATCTCTTACTTTCCCTCCCATTGCCATAAATTTTCTGCCTTTTGCACTAGACAAATCTGATATGCTGTGCTAAATATTTTAAATGTGGCAAATGATCCTTCATCGCAGAGTAGCATGATTGCATTACAATGTATTAGAACAACATGACTTTGCCAGAGGGTGTTTGTTGGCACCGTGCCGAGTGAAGAAGGCAGCCCAAGTTTAAGAAGTAACTATCAAGTAATTTATCAACATTCAGTCCTAAAACACATGGGGTTGCACCAGCTTGAGCAGCATTTGAGAGAGAAATCTGGAGGCTGAGCCAGAAACCCTGAATAGAGGCAGACCTTTGAGGGAGCTTCTCAAAATCCAGAGCCCTATCAAAATGTCAAGCTGAGCTCCTGTGACAGATTCAACACATGCTTTTGGCATTTATTCTGTTGCATTTTGTCTCCCCTTTTAGGTTCAGATGAAATATGTGCTGCTTTTCAGTCTCTTGGCCAACCTGTGGAAAGGGCTGATTTGATCTCACACTACTGTAGCATAACGGAAGATCTCTGATGAACCAAGTGGAATCGCAGAAAGCCAACATGTGGTGTCTAGAGCTTGTTTTCATTCATAATATCCTCATAGGATGGAGGCAAATCAGTTCCCCCAAGGCTGAACTGTGGGGCAGGAGAAGACATCTCCACAGTCATGCAGGGGCTTGGAGATCCAGCAAATGGGCACTGAGGCACTTCGCTTGCTGGAAAAAAGCAAAGCTATAGCTGTACAGCAGACAGGAGTGAAGAACAAGCTTGGGGGTGAAAGGGGTGAGCCTGGGAGGAGCTGCCAAACCGCTTGGAAACAAGAAAGGCATGGATGTAATTTTTGAAACATGGCGTCACAAAGCTTCTCACCACAAACTCCAGATACAAGAAGTGAGAACAGAGGAATTTGGGTGGGTTTAGGGTGGGTCCTCCCTGTGAAGACACCGTTCATGACTCCCCAGACAGCAGGCAATACCTCCTCTGGGAAGGGCTTAGTCTAATGACAGAATTAACTTTTTTCTTCTTGGAGGGACTGACATCTGGCCCAGCCTGCTGATGCTGCTGGCAATACTCCAGATCAGTTCTGGGTGCTACACATACTCATTATAGCCCAGTCCTCAAAAGCCTGGGTGCTCCTGGGGGAATGCTGGGGGTGGCTACTGCAGTGAACAGCACCCACCAAGACAACTTTTTGACAGACCCCAAGGTGCATCAGACAGTTGAGCTGCCTGCTGAGGTGGCTCAAGTAGGCCAGTGCGGTCTTGCCTGAGCAAGAAATACAGGTCACACGTTGGAAAGGGCTGCCTGGCCCCAGGCAGTGCCTGTGGCTGCGTATGTAGGGCTGCTGAGTGCCCCAGCACCGAGGAGAAGGTCCCCCACACCTCCAGTGTTAGAGTGGCCAAGCCCCAGCTAAGCACCTTTGCGACACACGGACACAGAGGGACAGCACTGAGTTCAGCTGAAGGTACTGCTGGGGAAAAGTGGATGTGGCTTGCTTAAGCCCTCTGGTCCATGGTCCGAACATCCCCCCAGGATGCCCGAGCTGGGCACCCCACTGTTCACCAGACACACGGCACCCAGCTGCAGCCTGGCTCCCACTCAAGCCTGGCCACCTCTCACTGGGCTATGGGTGGCCCACGGGAAGCCCTCCAGGGCCAGCAGGACCTTGCAGCAGGTAGGGAGAGGACTAACCGCAAAAGGCATCCGAGCTGCTGAGCGCAAAGACGGCCAGGGTGCGTCGGTGGGGGAGGCAGCTCCGCCGTTTCAGCCAGCACCGCAGGCAGCAGCAGATCCCGCAGGACAGGAGCAAGGCCAGGAAAAACAACATCAGGAACCTGAGGCAGAGGCAGCAGGGAAGGAACAGTACCATCACCATCTGCGGGCAGCACCAACAGATGGCTGCATGTCTTCAAATTAACATATTCGTTAACATCTTTTGCAAATAGCTGTTAAACGTTGCAGTTTCCCCATCAGTGTACTGGACATGATCAAAGTCCCTGGAAATCAATGTCTCAGTGCTGAGTGCTCAGCGCCAAATGCTGGCTGGAAATTCAAACGTTTCTCCCCGAAATCGTTCATCGGTTTTGCCCAGCTCAGTTGTCAGCGTACAGTGAGGAGGATATGGATAAATGATTCCCATTAGTCAGTAAAGACAGAACACAGGGACAGCCCACAAGCAATGCTCTCTAGCTATCAGTCTCTCTTAATACCTTTCTCTCTATATATCCATCAAAGAATATTATTTGCCAGTTTTTCCCTCTAAAACAGATCTGAAACTTACCACACATACCAGCTGCTAAAGTTTTCATCGCTCTGCCCAATGCACCTAGCAAGGGAAAAATAAAAGGAACTTGCAGTCCAGCGTGAGGGGACTATACTGGCTCCAACACACGTCAACCAACACAAAGAAAAGCATCATCAGTAAGAAGAGGATTGAGAAGTTTTCCTTCATCAAGGGAACCCTATTAAAAGTTTCTCTGGGTAGATGGGAGCAGATGGAGATAATATACATGCAACTGGTTTGCCTTTCAACACTGGCACCCACCACCAGCGTTTTTGCTGAAAACCCAAAAAGTTGCCAGCCTCCCTTTCCTCTTTTGGAAGAAAAACTAAATGGCTCTTTTCTGGAAGCCCTCATTCCTCTTCTGTGCCAGTGCACGAGGCAGGAGCACAGCATCCCCGACAGAGCCCGGGGTGGGAGCAGCCGCAGGTCAGAAAATGGAGAGCCACACTCACCTCTCGCCAAGCTCACAGTCCGACTCGGAGTCTGCTAACTGAAAACACACATGTAAGTCAGAAAGGGCAGATAGGTGTTGGGTTTTTTATAGTTTACCGGTATAATTACTGATCTTAGAGCGGGAAGTGGGAGAGGAAGAGCCTTAAAGGTGCCAGCCCCTGCAGGATGAAAACCTGACCTCTCCCTAGAGACCACAGGGCTGAGCTCTCACCTCTGCATGTCTCTGGTCTGAGGTAACCTGTATCGAAACCAGTGGATAACCTCACAGAGAGCTTGATAAATTCAACAGTTTGAAGATAAAAGCTAGGCCAAGAGAAAAGTATTTCTTTTGATGTGAAAGAGGGAAGGACAAGAGCAGGGAGGCACAGGCAGGTGTCAGAGACCTGTTTACAGAACTGGGCTTTGCTATTCAGAAATGGCTGAAAATGTCCCATGACCAAATTCTTGGTCTGGAGCTCATTTTCCAGTAGCTAATTGTGAATGTAGCTGTAAATTGGAGCTATTTTGACCAAATGTGCCCCCTGCCCAGCATTTTCCTGGTTTTGGATAGTGTGGTGCATCATTCCCAGAGTCAGGTTTCAGGTATTGCAAGTATGTGAACCTGAAACTTGTTTTTCAGGTATATTTTGTACTCTCCACTCAAGCAAGTTTATTGTTGCACGCCTTCTTGATCTTAGCCTCAGTTTCAGATTATCTGGGCAAAAAGTAATTGGAGTGGTTCATCAGTATGATTGAATCAAATTCAATACAATTTTTGGCTGATTCACATTAGGTGTGCTATAACACTTGCTCAACTTTGCTACAAAAAGCTTCAGATCAGGTATAGAATTGCAGTAACACGGGGATGCAGAATGAGCAAGATGGAAGAATTTAGATTTATTTCTTGGAGAAAACTATTATAATGCAATTTGTAAATCTTTACTTTGGATTTTGTCCTGCATATATCCAAAACACGTAGAGATTTCTGACTTTTTTTGAGCCAAACTGGAAAGCTCTGTTCTGTAACACAAATTTGTATCAAATATATATAATTGAGAGATCTCCTATTACATCTCTAATAAACAGGACTTCTTTGTAAGGATTTTGTTGTGCACAGCTTGTGTCACTGTAAACAGCAAGAAATCACCCTGCAAATCTCTAACACACCTGATCCTGTGCACACACTGCCTTTTGGTCCCTAGTTTCACCCAAGGTCTTTAGGTATAATAAGTCTTTCATATAAAACATTACCTATGAAATTTTATGAGCAGTTGAAACCCAAATGACGAGTAGAGAAAAAGACAGAAGCTTCAGCTCTTCCAGATGTGTCCTTTTAAAATTGAGCTAATTTGCCATGTCACACATGCACCCTGGTGCAGAATATTTTTTTTTTTCTTGCACTTCAACTAATTATTAGAATAACAGGTCAAAACCAGACAGCTGATTGCTGTGATTACGTGTACCGTGAGTATTCTTCATGGCTGAACGACAACCTCTGGACTCTCTTATCATCCTTCAAACTACCTCAGCAGAGCTGCCTTAGCATAGTTAAACTGCAGCAAAGTGCCTCTGCTCTGAGGCAATAATCTATCAATGCAGCCAAACATCCACCTGTGCTGCTGACAGCCCAGGCTCTTCCATTTCAGTAGCCATAGACAGAATAAAGGATTAAGGCAGTCACGTTTTCTCTGCATTAACTGGAATTGTTGTGAACATTAAATCCTCCCCAAATTTATCAGGTCCTCAAAAAATTCTTCCCCCCAAAATAAAAAGAGCTGATGACCAAATTCTGTAAAAGTTGACATTTCCCACTACAAAATCCCTAAAATCAGCCTGGTCCCAGAGAAGGGTTTCGTTACCTGGAAGAAGGTTAAACACAGAACTCCAGTTCCTGTGGTCCATGAAGCAAAACACAAAGCTCCAGGTCTCTGCATCACTAACGGGAGAAACGTGGGAAGAGCTTTGTTTGCAGCAGTGTTTTACCCTCTGTAATTTGGAGCTTTTAAAACTTTTTTGCACATTGTGCCTTCAGCCAGAAAACACATTACCCAATGGCTTCCCGCACTTCAGAAATTACCGCTAGCCAGGAAACGAATTTGGGTTTGCATGGACACACTCAAACAGCTGCTAGAAGTTAAAGGAACACTAGTTTAAGGTCAGCACCTTGCAGTTGTTTCAGTATTTTCATAGCTGTTCACAAATTCCTGTTGCTGAAACTTAGTTCCATATTAACCCACGGCTGTATTTAACAGGACCTGCTACAAATAAAGAATCACTGGAGACCGTATTGTGAGGCCATGCTTTCGTTACATGTTGCCTCCAGATGCAATTCTGACATTACGGAGAAAGCGGAGCTACTTCCAACCATCTCCTACACACTGTGCCTACCACCTCAAGCGTGCACCAAGGATGAAGGAAAGCCTTCCCAGCCTGTGACAACCACCACCAGCACCTCTAACTGCTGTTATGCAGCTGTCAGGGGTTGGTTTGCTAGGAAAATGCATCTGAAAGAACATATATCCCCAATGGTTCTCATAAGGGATACAAAATTTCATTGCACAATATAAGCACCGATTTGATCCTAATGGATACATCCAGATGATGTAGTTAAACACGGGTGGAAGATGGTTTGCACCATAGCTCTGATCAGCACAGAACGGACGATCCCGGTTTGTTCGGCAGTCAGTAATAGATTGTCACTGAAGTTTACAGCCCGTGGCTGAAATGCACCATTAACTACGGTTCTTCCAGATTTAACACAAAGGGTGTTGCTGTGAATATGTTTAGCTGTCACTCCAGAAGTTAAGCATTATGTTGTGATGCCATTACTTCAGTAATGATTGACAAAACTCGGCTGCTTTTGAGATACACCTCTGTGGCTTTGCTTCAACTAAAAGGTCAGGAAGCCTAAGCAACTCTGATACACATACTCAACACAAGTTTGTTATTTTCTGTTAAAGTTTTGCATAAACCCAGCCCAAACCCTGATGTTGTCAAATGTTTACTTTCAGCTCACTACTAATTAAAGGCAAGCCTCTGAAATGATGCCCTCTGAGAAAGCATCTCTCATAATGGTGCTACGTGTATGTGCTACACAATATAAATGGTCTGAATGTGTTGGTGTCCTGGTTCAGACCAATCCTTTTCAATTTTGTTCAACAGTAAATTGCCAAACCAATTTCTTAGCTGTTTTCTTAAAAAAAAAAAAAAAAAAAAAAAAAGCTCCTGCAGTATAAAAATGTGCACAGCCTAGCTGGGAACCTTGTGACTTTTACAATTTCAGGCTTCAAAGACATCATCCATCAATGAACTAATTTCAGATTTCTTCCTTTCACAATTACTTCCCTCATGCCAGCAGCCAGGGTACTTCCAATTTAGAGCTACCAAATGGATCATCCCCAGTATTTCAGGGGGCAGGTACCACAATGAGTTCCTGGTACTGAAAAATAATACATGGCTTTTGTTCTGGGTCTATTTCTAGAAGAAAAGGGGAAGAACTGTATTCTGCCACTGCTCGGCTTCCTGACCTCGAAGCAAACTTTGAAGTTTTCTGCTGGTTGCTCCCATACAGAGGTTTCAAGTTGCGGTGGCAATTTGTGGAGTCTGTTCCTGTATTCTCGGTAATGATTCAAGAGGAGAGAGAGTTGACTAAGAGGGGGTTCACGAACAGCCCTGTCTTTTGCTTCAGGCACGATCCCAATACTGAAAAGAGCTGCTGCTTCAGCAGGAAAACTCTCCCTGACCGTGATCTGCTGAGCAGCTTGAATACATGAATGTCATAGAAAGCCCCAGCAGTTGGTCTAAGGCAGCCAGGACCCGACACCAAAAGCCCAGAGGAGCTCTGCACCGAAACCCACGGTGGGCTTGTTACTGATTTGTTATTGATTTGTTAGTAGTTAGAATTAATCATATTCAATAGGGATATAGAATTGTAAGAAATATTTTAGCAAAAGTATATATCTCTCTATTGCATTTTACACATTTAACCAACAACCAACAGCTGCTGTGAAATCCTCTGTATAACCCTGTACCAAGGCCAGAGGAATTGGCCAAAATCATCTAGTAGGAACATTTAGAACTTAGATAACAAGCTTAAGATTTAAGATAATTTGGATATAGTGTTTATTAGTAGGAGTATATTATAACCTAGAAGAATGTATAAGATGTCAGAATTTTAAATTAATGGAAACTGATAAGTTCTTTATGAAGCAACTTGTAGTTATCTGCCAAGAAATAGTTAGTTACCTGTCAAGGGCCAAACTGCGCAGAATCTCCTAAAGGAGGTCAAGAAGCGGACAAGTGAGGAAGACTATGAAAGACCACCAGAGGACTCTAGAAGACCACCAGAGACCTTCAATGCACATGTGTAAAGGACATTAACATATGCTAATAACTTCCCAGAAATCTAATAAATATGCATAACATTTTTTGGAAATCTAATGAATATGAATGAATAAGTTCAATATAAGGTGTATGATTTCGGTGTTCAGGGGTGCATGGTTTTTTTGAGAGGACTCACCCGCGCACCCGGCCGTCCATAAAGAAGTGTCTGCTTATCTACACTAAATTGGTGTTGATAAGTTCTTTATACCGAGTTTTTCGGCAACAGGCTGTGACCCCTCCTGCCCACTTCGCACCTAATGCAACGCTGCTGCCTTCGGGGTTTGGCAATACTGAGAGACTCGTCTTCTGGGTAGCTCTTTGTCCGACGGTTATCGCCAGTCTGAGGGATTTTTCTAGGCTTTTTGTCATTCCCCCCACAAGGAGATATATGCACACACATATATATATACATGAAAGGTAACACCTGCTCCCTCCTCCTTGTCCACTTACTGATGAAAAGTTTCGTATCTCTTGCCCCCTCAATCAATTATATCCACCTCGTCAGTGGACTTGGGAAGCTGCTTTCTGATAGATGTTAACTCATGGCCATTAGATTAAAAATCTGTTATTTCCTCGTCATCTTATGTCGTTGCTAGGTGACAAATGCATCTCCCAGGCAGCAACAGGAACTACTGCAACATACAGCAATTTATGATTGTCCATTATCTCTTTGCTTAAAGTGCCTGGTCTTGGGAGGAAGATGTGCAACTCTAGGATCACCCAAAGGGTGACTTTTAGAGTTGTCACATAAACCACCTCTGCTGGGGGCTGGCTCTTGCTGGACTTCATGAGAGGGGATGCAAGACTAGGAGACAGGAGGAATTTGGGAGAAGCTGATTTAAATTGCCAAGTCCAATGGGGCCAAGGTTGGATTAGGGGTCTGAATTTCAGGAACTGATCTCATTCTTGTGTGTATGTGCACTAGAAGTGATGGCCTGTGCTGTCTTGAGCGTCATACAATAATTTTCAGTCATGCTTTTGGTTTGAACCAAAGTTTCAGGCAACACCCTGGGGACCTCTGGATTCTGGTAAGAGTGGAAGGGAATTTACTGGCAAACAGGAGCCCACACAGAGCCCCTGGCAGCTCATAAGCACAGCTAGATGCTTAAACCTGTTTAAAGCTCTTCCTTAGCTGCCTTCAGAGCATTTGGTGGCTGCTGAGGAAGACTTTTGGGAAAGCAATCACCTTGCTAAGCTCTGACCAGCCTCCCAGTACAGTCCACAATGGGACTGTGGAAGACTTTTCCAGAAAGCAAGCAAGAAAGGAGAGTGGCAGGAGGAGAGGTGGGACAGACACAGGGAAGGACATAGGACAGGATGGAGAACACAGAGTTGTGATGTAGAAGGGAGACAAGGAAAGGCAGGGCAGCCCTGCTCTCTACGTTAAGGTTGACTGACAAGAGTTAATTAAGCATGTGTTGGCTTTTTTATGTCGCAGTGTTTTCACAGCACTACAACAATCAATTTTTCCTCCAGCCTAGGTCCACTGGGAGCTCTCCCCTCTCTACTCGACTTCACCACCGTGGCTGGCTCAGTCTTTACTTTTGCAGCTGCATCCTCGGTGTCTGAGCTCAGCCAGGCTGCGATCATTCCTCCTGGCCTGTCCTGGGAAGACTCACGGCAGGTAAATTGAGTTTAGCCAAAGAAAACAGTAACAGGGAGGATTGAGGATCGAACGTTGCCTCTCTGCAACAGGAGAACTAAAGCAGTTTTGGTCTCACCCTCACAAAATGAAAGCTGCAAGGAGCTGCTTGCTCCCTGCAAACACATCGAGATGAATAAATGCAACGCCAGGGAGAGCTATTTAAGCTAATGGACAGTTCTGGCATGGGAACAAATGGGAGCAAACTGGCCACAAATAAATTGAGAGTGGAAGCGCAAAGAAGGTTCACCCCATCCGGAGCACTGAGTTTGTACAGCAGCTTGTCTGTGGGAGGAGTGTGGGCATGAAACCAAACAGTTCCTGGGATGGAAGTCATCCAGCTCCCACAGGGGATGTAACCACTTCAGCAGGACTTGCTGACCCAGAGAGTCCTTTCCCACCCCATGGAAACCGCTCCAGTTGGTCCTTGGACCCTCAAACCCATCTGCACGTACAGGAGTCAGCCGAGGCAGTCCCAGGCTTGCGTGAGCAAGGAAGGATGAACTCTTTAAAACAAGCCTCGGTAGAGCTGGCACAGCCTGTTGTCTTTCAAAAAGATTATAACTACTTGCTGCTCACTGATGAATACAGCCCTTTGTGAGTCTGTGCAGGGACGTGCTGCACAGGGGGAAGGAAAGACTCCAGGCACTGATTTAAATGAGCGCAAACAAGGATGACATTGTTCCGCTGCATCCTCCCCAGGAGCAAGGCTTTGCAGGTCACCCTCGGGTCTGAGGCAACTGCAGCTACCTCCGCTGCTTCGGATGGTCCAGAGAGCCCTTTTGTTTGTCTTGGCATATCAGTGGGGAAAATCTAGTAGAGAATGGGGTCAGTGAAGCCTTATGCCTGGCAAAAAGCCAAAGGAAAAGGAATCTTATTTTAGGTTAGTTATTTGTGAAAGGGTTTTCTCCTATATGTTTGTGTATATCCCAGACTGAGAACTACAGAAAACTGCCTTCAATACATAGGTGTTCATGGAGTCCTCAAATCCTTAAATCACACATTCAAGGAAAGTCAAAACTTTAAGCTATCTACAGTATAAAGTCCACCGAACTGCTGAGAGATTGCTATGAATGGTCCAAATACCCCTGTTCCAACCCTATAATGAACACCTGAAATAGATACTGCAACAACTGAAATATTGAGCATACATGAAAGGATTTAGGCAGGAGCTTCGTTGCTCTGGAAATCACAGGGAGAAGCAACTTTGAGAAGTGCACCTTTCAAGCAAGTGTCTTGTGTATGCTGGCGACTCTGGTACTGACCCTGCTGTCACCATTAAAACCAGAAAACAGCCTGAAGTCTTTTATGGAGAGCTGTGTTGTGGTGGGGCAGTGGGAAGCTGAAGGAATTTGGAGAAGTGGTTTGGGGTTTTCCCCCTTCCTCTAAGTTGCATTTTGTTTTGAAAACTTAAGTTGGATCCTAAAAAAAAAAAGTGCCAAATTAACAGTATTTGGGCTAAGCCTAGCAGTTGTTTAGTTCTATGGGAGAATTCAGAGCTCAGAATTACATTTTAAGATGTACTGCACCTGATGAATAAATGGTAGTTTGGCTTCCCTGATTTCTGGCTTGGACATTAGGACTTGAGATAATTTTCATCTCCGTCATTGACTTGACTTCCCACATAGCCACGAAACTCTGTGTACTACAGCCCACCTGGAAAAAGAGTGTAAGAAACCTTTTATCTCACAAGCTCTCCAGATAGGCACTGTACCTCCCACAGAGCATGTCAGAAATCAGTTCAAAGGGCTGGATAACCCTCAAGACATGAGGAACAGAAAGGTAGAATTAAGGATAAAGCTGATAAAATTAAAAGCAGCTTGAATAAAGAGAAAGATGAAGTATACCAGAAATACAGTCAAAGTAATCACCATCAGAAATTTTCCCCTTTGGTTTTTTAATGTGAAATTGAAGCTGATTACGGCTACTTGAATCCTGAAGCCTGCTGCTGTTTCTTTGTGCTCAAACAGGTCCTCTTACTTTTCATCAGTTAAAATTGTATTTGTATTTTAATCATTAGAAATTATATTTGGGTTTTAATTCTTTTTCTTAATTTCACTTCTTTTTTCGTTACTCTGTTGCCAGGAGCTAAGAAATTACAGTTAAAAAATTAAATGTCTTTTGTATTTTAATCCCTGTAATTTACTTAGCTGCTGGATGTAAAAAGACAAAAGGAGAATAAATTGCTTGAAAGCAGATAGAGGCTTCATTTTCCCCTGCCTTTGAGTTACTGATATCACATTGGACACCACATGGGAGGTTTTGGCTGAGAAATTAGCATGAGAATATCTGGCACATCCTGAAACACATTTTCAAGTCAATTTTCCAGGCAGAACCACTTAGCAATGAACGCTGAAATACATCACACTGCCGGTCATTATCAGCTGGCACATGCGCTACTTTGCCAAGAAACCCCGTGGTCTGGGGGTTACCTCCGCAAGAGGGGCCACACGGGTACACGGACACACACGTGCCTCTTGGTGCCTCCTGCAACACCCAGACCCCAGGTACCAAAGGCTTGATGTGCTGTGCCCTTAAGTGAAGACACCTGCTAACATTTCAGCCTAAGGCCTCCTCAGATTTTCCAAATACCTATTGACCATTGCCACAGTCGATTGCTTGTAGCCTTACCTTGCACGTTGAGTTCTTGCCAGTTGCCCTTTATGGGTTTATTTTGAATTGTTGGGAGCCTCAGGTGCAGCCTGTGCTCTGCCAAGCACCCCCAGCCCACCCGGGCTCTAGGCAGGGAAGAGCAGTTATTTCAGACCCTCATTTCTTGCAGGCAGTCAGCTCAGGACAGGCTGCAGCCAACTGCCCACGCACCCAGAATTAGGGAGTGCTCGTATCAGCGTTTATGGATTCAAGAAACACAGCATCAGCAGGCTGCTCTCTAACTTTCCTCTTGTGACAGGTAAAAAGTCAAATGCTTTTCCTGGGAACTTGGCGAGTTGCTGTGTACCCACCTGCCTTGTGCTCCCCAAGCATGCTGCAGCAGCAGAGGTGGGATCAGGGTAGGGAAAAGACGAGGAGGCTCCCCTGGATTTACTCTCCCTCCACATCAGCCTCCGGAGCCCTGCAGCACAGCTAGGATGCCCTCTGGCCACCTAGCTCAGCTCATCTCCTCTCCAGGCTGGTGCTGGGGTGAGAAACGCTGGCTGGAAGACCAGATGGAGAGCTTGCATCTACCTCCCTGCTCTGCAGAAGTTTGCTGCATGTATGAACAGAGAGAGATAGGGGATTCTTCTAGGGCAGACAGGGATTGCAAATAAGGCCACGCAAGAGGCATGCTTGGCATAGCCTTTTCTCCCTTTTGCAAATCCCCCACCAGCTTTACTGTTTCACTTAATCTCCCAGTTTTATATCTTTGCCTAGTAATATATCTGAAGAACACGGTCCTGTTTTTAAATTCAACACATTCAGACAGCCACGCTCTGCACATTTTTTTCTTTTAACCTGTCCCTTAAAACTCACCCTTTGATTTCCCCACTGACTCCTGCTTCTGCTCCCTCAACTTCTCTCTGGCTAAGCACCATTTTCCTAGCAACCTGAATCTTCCCAAGCTCATCTTCCTTCCCTAGAGGTTCAGCTCAAATTCACCAGAAAATTTCACCTTACCCTGAAGCAGGTTTTTATAATCCCTCCATCTCCCACAGGTCTTTGCAGCTCTGGAAGCAAAAGGTGCAAACACTCAGAACTGCCCTTAAAACAGGTGAGGGCGTTTATGTAGGATTTATTCAACAAGAGAGGAAAATGATCTTTCCCCCCCATTTACTTTGATGATAATCTCCCTCTTCTAAAGCAAACAAACTGCACCTGGCCACTTCCGTAAACTCTTTCCTTGTATTTGCAGGGGATTTTTTTGTGCTGCAACAGTACTTAGGTGTGCAGAGTGCTAAGGGCTGTATAAATGTAAGGCTCCTGATATGCATGAAAGTCTGGATGTCAGAGAAGTGACACTCTCCTCACTTCCACTTGGGTGGTAATCAGCATTAGATATGGATCTATTTTTTAAACCACCCCATTCTTACAAGTTATTACTCCTGTATCACCTCTCTCTGAGTCTCCCCAGTGTGCTACAGACATCAGTTAGCCCCAATCCTACGAGAGATGAAGAAAATATTTAGGTTATGTTGCCTCTTGCGATGCTTGGGCACAGCATTTGAGTGACAGCACAGAGTCTTCCAGTGTCTCGGTGGTAGTGCTGGGGCTGGAACCCAGGAGTGCTGAGGTTCAACTGTGTTAAGTCTAGTAGCTTGCACACCTAAAAGGTATCCCTGAGGAAGGCTTTCTAGAGGAATGTCCTTGGAGCAACAGAGCAACACCAGTACAAACACTGAAAATCACAGCTCAGACACCCACCTCATCTCCTGTGCACACACCTCATCCTCCTTGAGGTTCTCATCCATGCTTTCATGCTTTCCTTACTCTTGCAAGCCCTCCTGTCAGGGACGGAAAGAATGAGCCTAATCCTGCAAGACGCAGAGTTGCCACTGCCTGCAGGCAGGGCAGACGGTGCTGGGGTGTCCTCGGGGTGAAACCCTGGCACTCCGTTCCTGCTGGGAAGGGTGTTGCGCCAGGGGCCCAACACTGCACTGGCTACAGCCAGTGAGAGCATAGTGGGCCCTGAATGGAGCACAACCATCTGTGAATTTACTATTCCTTCTCAAATGCTAATTAGTTATTTACATAAAACTTTGGAACATTTTAATTAGCTGCGTTAATTTAGAATTCACAAAAAGAGAGCTATAAAAGTCTATTATATGGGACGCTTATTCAAATGAAGCTTGAAATGGCACATGGTGATGTACTCACAAATCTCCTGCCAACACAGTGAGAAAAAAGAGAGGGTGGCCAGGCTTTGAGTGAGGCAGCAAGGAGGCTGGCATTTCTGCTGCACTGGGTAAAGCTGAGAAGCCAGTCCTGGTTAGGGAGATGGTCATTTCCCACTCAAGGTCTCAGCTTGACAGCCCCAGACTCACATTGTCCCAACATCGTTGTATTTGATGTGTCCTCATCCTCAAGGGAGCATTAACACTTCTCTCTTTTCTACTGATCAGCTATTTTTTTCTAAATTTGTAGGAAGTCACTGTTATGTTCGGGTTGATTTGAGGTGATTCAAATCAGACTAAAAATGGTCAGCAGTTTGTGGAGCCACAGGAATGAGATGGATGAACATTGGTCCATTGGTCATATGATCACGCTACCCTGTTTCTTTAGGAGATTAGGTGATGCAAACAAATACACTTCCAGTATGGACTTGCCAGGTGGGCTATAAGCTCACCTTGGGCTGCTTCATAAGTCTTTGCCATTCAGCTCAAGCCCTGGGATGGGCACCGCAAGGCAGGAAACCTCCCTCCTGCTCTGTGCAGGCTGTGACAGCATGCCCAGACATCGCTCCTCTGGCACCCCACCTGCGGTTACTCTGCCTGCACTGGCAATAAAGGCAAAGTGTGCTGGTCCTGCCTCAGTTGGACCTTTATTCTCAAGGCAGGTGGAGAAGGACTTTCTTTTGCCGAGTTCTTCCTTTCCTCAGCACTAAATTCAATTAAAGCAAAGCCGCCTGTATGTGGCTAGACTGATAACTCTGTAAATCCATCCATCTCAAGTTGTTACAGAATCTAAATTACATCATCACCATTAATCCCAAGACAGAGAAATGCCCAAGCAGCTATATAAAATAAGAGACACTCTGTTCTAAGATTTCATCTGGCAGGGAAAATTGTTTTCTATATAAAATACAGCACACGTTACCTCTTGAGTTTAAAGACTTGATTCAATAAATCTAGAATTACTCCAAGTGTACTTTTACATGGAAGCTGTCTTCCTTGAAGGAAGGTAAGTTCCAGCATCACACCCAGTTGTGACAGAGATGCTGTCTGCCTGAAGAGCTTGAGGACAGCATGGAGCGAGGGAAACGCAATGCTATATCCAAAATGTTACAAACAGAATCATGGGTGGTGACATTAAAAGCGAGAGGGAGCCACAAACTCTTCTCTGCTCCATGACAAAACGTCTGGGGCTTACAAGAAGTCTAGAAATATTTTTATTTCATTTTCTAAAAATCAGCAGAACAGTAGGAACATTGCACTGAAACAGATCCACTCCACTGAAATCAATGGGTCAGCTGGGCTTCCTGTACTTCTTTGATGACCCATAGTCTGGCATTTTGCAGGCTGTTGGGCAAGTAATGCTAGAAAGATTGTGTTTTCAAATCAGAAAGAAGGTTTTGGCTGCATAGTCTGCATGGGCATCTATTACTCTGCACAGAAACTGGAAAATGTAAGTCATTGTTCACAGCAGGGAAAGATCAAAGAGGACTGTCACAAGGGGCAAGAGGTGACTATCAGAGCAAATGACCTGTTCATTAGTCTATGGGTTATGCTTGCAGAATAAGAAGCAGGGGTAAGTCCTGCTATAAAACCTCTTACGAAGGGGAGTGGAGAACATGTAAAGTTCAGCTCTGTGTTGTCTGGGAAAGCAGGTGGACCACTTAACCTAAGGATGGACTAGTTCACCTGCAGATGGGATAACTAGCCTGGAGGTGGCTGCTTCCCTCTCTGTCTTTGGCTTCAGGGGAAAGGATTCGTGCACAGCTCAAGCCTGTGCAATCCCATGGGAGTAGATGTGTTGATTTGATGGAGGCCAGCCTGGGATTGTTGTTTCAGTCTTTATCAAAGATGAAGAGCCTGAAGATACTTTGAGAATCACTGCCACCATCAAGGCAAATTGGAAATATTCTCTGGGCAAGAATTTGCTTGATAGCAACAACAGAAGGGAATGAAGCTAGAAGGCACTGGCAGCCAACTGGCAGGTAGTTCGTGGGTATCAAATCCTTTAATCCAACCTTTTAAAGCCCATCAAAAGATTTTACAGCCAGTATATAAATGCCCCATGAAATCCAAGGCTGCTGGAAATTATTGAGAACAAGAGCCAAGCACAATTCAGAAAGAAATTGGACATCACCATGGAAAAGGAGAATTTGTAGAACAATGAAGTATTTTTTGGAAAGCCTTTCCATTTTGATGCATAAACTAGATTCACACTAACAGAGGTGCAGAGGAAACATAACTCATAATTACTCTCTTACTTTCCTCTGGCCAAGTGGGAGCCAGGACACCAGAACTGTGCTCAGCAGAGCAACTCCTATTTCCAATTTTGAGCTCTTGCTGTTTATTCAGAGCTTGTCCGTAGACCCATCTTCCTGCCACAAACTGATTAAGTGCACATGTCAGAAGGACTGCCTGTAATATAAAGCAATCAGTGAAAAGAAAAAGGGAGGGTGTAAAACAAGTAGCTTTTTGCTATAACTTCACTGTGAAGGAGCTGGAAGTCACAGCAGGACAGCAGCACATGTCAGGATAGTCCAGAGGAAAGCCATGGAAATGGTTGGGGAGCTCAGCCCAGAAAATGCACCTGCAGCTTTGCGTTGGCCTGAGCATTGATCCCCTTCTCCAGGTATATAAAGGCAGGCTCCCAGGGTGGGCTCGGAAAGGTAGGCACAGCATCACCTCACCGTGCACGAGGTCCCCCCCAGACCTCATTCCTACCAACCCCACCCATCCCAGGTCTGTCTCAGCATTGCCCGACATGACAGGCTACATGGAGGACCAGCTCGTAGGAGGCAGCGACACACACGGTGCCTCGCCCTCTGACGAGGGAGTGGGGTCTCTCTCATCACCAAAAAATGAATAGGCTTGGTCTCAATGTCTTCCACCTGCTGGATTCAACCTGTGGTTTTAACGAAACCGAGAAGAAAAGGACAGAGGAGGAATGATAAAACAGGGTTTGGGGTGTGGAGGTTGTGGTTTTGTTTTGTTTATAAGTTCAGTATCTTGTGGATGAAGTGGAACAGCATGGCAGAAACCGGTGCTGGAGAGCATTGGTCCATAGCGTCAGGGCCAGGGGTGTTAGGAGATGATGTCCCAGCGCCCGACGGCTGGCCTGTGCCTCCAGTGACAGCTTTGCCATATCCCAGGCTGGCCAGGAGTCCCCAGGACTGCAGCCAGGGTGAGAAGAGCTTTAACAAAAGGGTAGATCTTTCCTCGTCAGCTGGGCAGGGTGAGTAGATCTAACTTTACACTTAATCAGAAAACAGTTTCGCAAAGCTTGTGTACTGAGGTGATGAAGAATTGCACTTGGCAGACAGAAAACGCACATCGCATCCCGTAAATCTTTCCTAAAAGGGCATCACAAATTAATCTCTCTGCTGGAGTTCTTAATTTTTTTTAGAGCATCATTTATCAATTTAATTTAACATTACTTCAGTTGCTAAGGAGCCATGATTGGAAACCTCCACGAAACAGGTTCGAACACTAATGCCTGGTCATCTAATTGGAAAATATTAAAAAAATCAAGCTGAAGTATAACCTCTCCAGCCACACTGCACACACAGACATGGAAATGTTCCCTATTATATATAATAGCACTGTTTATTAGTCAAGACTTGTAATTGTTGGAGAGAACAGCAAAATCACAAAAGGTTCAATAAAAGTGACTCGCAGATTAATCTCATTATACTTGAAATTGAACTGCTTTCCATGCTCCTGGCAGAGATACCTCAAGGATGCTGAAATTGCCTGTGCCTCTGTATTGCGTTTCATATCATGATCCTTCTGCTTTACACCGTAATGCAGTAACTCTCCATCAGGCCAGTGACGGGAAGGGGGCTGTTTACTTAGTGATGTGTGAAATGATGAATAAAGCTTCAGGAAATTTTGGGGGGAGAGGGCAGTGAGGGGAGAGCTTTATTACATTATTGGGTTACCATCGACCCCAGAAATCCAGAGATTTGGCACATCCTTCAAATAACGAGCATCAAATGGGGGGAAAAAAGAAGGTTCAGTGCCGGTTCAAATTTCTGCACATCTGAAAATGTATCTTCATTTCAATTAAATCTTGACCTATTTTTAATCAAAAGAGCCCGCTGTATCTTGCTACCTCAGAAGACTGGCATTGCCAGCAGGATGCTGAAATCTCAGGTCCCGGCTCACTGGGGAGTGGTGCAGGCTTTCCTCGGGGCAGCACACAGGCGGGTCTGCCTCCACGGGGGCCGTGGACTGCATCCCACGTGCGTCCGAGTGCCTCTCCTCGCTGCCATCACTGCAGGGGAGGCCTAGAGCAGACACAAGGAATCAAACGACTTATGTGGTGTCGTACAGCAGGTCCCAGATGCACCAGCAACTGGAACCACAAAAATGAATCAGGCCCTCCAGCTCCCAGCCCATGCAGGGTGCAGGCATTGCCCTGAAGCCCACCGTGGGGTCACAAAAAGGGACCTGAGCTGTCACTGAAAGGGACAAGATGGAGAGACAGGTCAGTAATTTTTCTAGATGAATATTTTCAAGGAAAAGAGAGAGTGATGTTTTGAATAAGCTCCTGCGACATAAATAATGAATAAGCAATATAGTATCTATATACAGACATACACACATATACACATGCATTACAAAGAGCTCTTCTTTGCTCATTAATTCCCTCAGGAGTTAGAAAATCACAGCTGAAAACAATCGTTTGTATGCAGAGATAGACAGAATTTTCTGGTTTTTACTAAGACAATAATTTTTGACAAAAAACCCCAAACAAATTAATGTGGGCCATACTCAGTAATTTTGTCTAAAAAAAAAAGGCAAAAGATATACTTGCAAAAAGTAAGGAAATAAAAAGCTGATTCATTCTTATATTTGCAATTTCTTAAGTTTTAATTTTATAACACTATTCTCAAGAGTGACCAATTCAACCTTTGCATAAGGCTTCTGAAAAACTGACTCTCTATTGCACTGGGAGTGGTTCGGCATGAAATGGGGGTGGGGAGTACTCAGCAGAAAAATGGCAAAACTCCCCCAATTTGATTTTAAGTAGGCTTAGACCAGCGCGTCCACTTTTTTGATTCATCTTCAAAGCCAAAAAATTCCCAGTTCTCCCAGGCATACTTGTGTGTCTGACAACTGGGCAGGTGGGCCATGAGCCAGCAGCTCTTCTTGCTCCTGCCATTCCCTACTCTTATCGCCAGCAATGGTGGACACAGGCAGTTCCACTTCTGTCCCAGCACTTCCACTTGCGTGTTGCATCTTCAAATCACAAGCAACGAATCCTTGAGCAATAATATTTGATCAGATATTGCATTATCTGCTGAGCATATAAAAATTGGGAAGACCAGAATAATGCCTCCTAGCAGAATGAGTTTGATGATGCTGATTTAAAAAAAAAAAAGTTATTAAAAAATTAAATGTTTTCCCTGGGCATTGGGAGGATGAGATACTCCCTAAAACTTGAAGTGACTTTCAATCAATATTTCCTGCAGTTTTCCTGGTCTTTTGCAGCATTCCCCTGACTTTATTTCTGATCTTAAACACTGAAGATTTAATCAATCATTGCTCCCCCTGCTCTTGGAATCAAAGTAGTTCAAAGTACCTGTATTTACTGAATGTCATTAGGTCATAGTGATGAAGTAGCTGTGCTTGTATCCTTAATCCACACCTTATTACAAAGCGACATAAGATAGAGCTGTCTTTGCCCAGCAGCACTTTACCAAGTAAAGCCCCGGACACTGTACTAAAGCACAATGGTGGGAGAAGGAAAGGACTGATCTTCCACATTTCTCTAGGCTAATCTTAAAGGTTAATGGAAAGAAGACAACAGATGCCTTGTGAATTATTGTTTTGCATATTAAACCTTCTTTCTTGTGTTGAATGCAAGGCTGGGGTGTTCCTTATTTTGTTACAGAAAGTAGCAGTAGTTGATTTCATCCATAGTGCCATGGAATTTTATCTACCTCACACCTGGAGGGTTGTTTCAGCAAGAGATGAGTGATGCTACCAGCAATAACAAAATCACATGCCCTTTGGATATATAACTGAAATGCAAAAGACTCACCTCGCTGCTCCCAGAAGTACAAGCACACTTGGCTACAGCAGGAGAGAAAAATGGAGAGCTGCTCCCTGGGGATTTGCAAGAGCTCCTTTCCTCTACAGGCAGGCACATGAGGAGGCCTGCGGGATTCACCAGCTCTGCTACGCTGGGTGCACACACTGCTGCTTTAGGCAAGTCTCTAGCAATCTGCCTTGCTTGGTTTTTCACTATCTAGAACAAGCCCCAGCAAGGACTTGCGTGATGGTTGTTCCAGAGACCCCATACCACGGAGCTGTGAAACTTCACAGTGCCAAACACTGCCTTGTTAGGGCTCATCAGGAGTTAAACTAACAATAATATCTGTCCTAAATACTTTCAGGTATAACAAAACTTCACCCTGCGTTGCAGTTGTTGAGTCGTTGGCTGTGCCTTGCTGTCTGCAAATACATGCTGCATATTTTGAACAAATAATTCTTAAAATTCCAACTCTTCCCTTCAGGACATTCTCCAGTGACGATTTGTGCTTTACATTGAAAGCAACTGATTCTTCCTTCAATAAACAAAATGTTTTCCAGAATGGCACATTAAGAAACCAGACTCTCTGCCCCTCTACCACCAGGCAGGACCCGGCTTTACCAGCCTGCGGAAGGGACCCTGCCACTGCTCGGCCACCAGCGCATCATGCAGAAACTCCCCTGAGCCCTCCTTGCTGCGCGCTCCTCCCCTGCATTGCTAACAAGTACCTCCACAGCCAACATTTCTGAGGTAGCCACGGCCCTTGGGGACTGGACCTGAGATATGCAGAGCAGAGATGTCTGCTCAGAGTCACTTAGAGTCCAAACCACGCAAATTCTTTCACAAGCAGATGCAATATCTCTGAGCTGTTTTGCCTCGAACATTTGGAACATTTATTTTGCTCAGGCAAGTAATCAAATAGTCATTACCCTCTCTATATGTAAAAGAGCACTTAAGCCTGTGCTTAATTTGTAGGATGGTATTTAAGGTTAAACTCATGTTTAAACAACAAGCAATTTTTTTTCTTTTAATTAAGATTTATACAGGTTCCCATCTGTAGACTAAGTAATGAAGTCCTAATGAGCAGAGAGTCTAATTATGATCATTCTGTAATTGAAATAATGGTGTGCCTCAGAATAAGGCTATTATGTTGCCAGATAATGGACTAATAAACTCCAAAGAAGCACTAACAAAGGTCTGTAAAAGACTCTTGCAGTTCTTATGAGGACATGCCTACTTGCAAACACCTCCATGTAGTAGATTCAAACATGTATAATGTAATATATAGTGTGACATGTCCAAAGATGTATATCAAGGTGTTGGTAATGGCTGAAGGTCAAAGGCATGCCAAAAGCAGTGGAATTAATTATTAATGCAAGGTAGAAGAAAATAAGCCAGAGAAGGCTGCATGAAGTGATGTAAGAGACAGATTAAAAGTATAAAAAGGGAAGTCAGTGGGAGTCAACGCTGGGAAAACAATCAACATCTGCCACAATATTGGTCCCATCGGCTGAAACCGACTTCCTTCACACTCTGATTGATGAAATACACTTGGATCCGATAGTTTTTCTTGCCTAAATGACCAGCTTTAATCACGAGCTCCACACATTGCCGCTTTCTTCATCGTTCAGCTGGTCAGGAAAGAAAAGATAATTACAGAATGTTTGTTTAGCAATTGTCTGGTTCTATTTTGGAGTTTGCTTCTGGTGCTAACAAATGCGACTCCATTATGTCATTTATCATGTGAACAGTCAGGTTGAGGAACATTTTAAATCAGGAACTATTTTGGTTTGCATGAGAAATAACCCCACAGAACAACTGACAGCATGTGTGAGCAGAAAAATTCCATGCCTGAAAATGATGGGTTAGGTGATTTCACTGGATAAAAAGCTTGAGGAAATCTCTTTTCACCAGCAGAGCAGAGCGTTCACTGGGAAGGGAAGAGTTGCAGCCCCATATTTATCCTCACGAGGAAGTCCAGATTACAAGTTATTTAACTGGCTTGCTAGCAGACATTTGTTTTCTGTTACCTTTTCTACTATCACCCATTGCAAGGGAGAACTTTTATTTAGAACTTGAATATGTTAAAAATTATACTCTAAACCTGACTTAAGTACAGATGGCATAGCTTGTAGTTATATCTCAGGTGGGGCAGGAGCAGGAAAGTGGAACTGAAGGGAGGCACCAGCCAGATGTTACGCACAGATTCATCTGGAAAGTGATGGGGAGCCACAGCTCTTGTCCAAAGAGGTCCCTCCCCATAAACCCACGTTTGCATCAGAAACATGAAATTCCCCATGTCATACTGTAGCACCAGGTACATGACTTTCTCCTGACTTAACATGGCCCAACACAATGCACTTGTCCATCAGGGTGGGATCTCACACGTATCCCCCATCCTATGGACAGGCGTCATTCTTGGCGAACCTGAATGTGGTGATTTGGGCTCAGCTGAGATAAAGGTGGCTGGGAGCACACAACCATGTGAGAACAAACTAGAAATTTCCTCTGAGGGTATTTTCAACCTCAAAATAATTTGCTAACTGATTGCACAACTGTGGGTTGAGAAACCTGTCTGAAGTGACTGGTTCTGGTGACTGGAAGAAAAAACATCCATTTAATAGGGTGCCCTCCCAGTAATAGTGGAACAGAAGTTGTTTGACAATGCTTTGGGTAATATCTTGAAGACTGTAGGTGACTAATAATAGCAGTACCTTTTTTCCAGAAATATGAAAGTCATAAAAATGATGGTTTAGAGGGACCAAAACTATTTATAAACTGAAGAAGAATTCAGTGAAGAGTTTTGACTAAAAAGGAGCGGAGGGGAGAATTTTAATGTGCTTGAAATAGAAGTAAAATCTTTAAAAAAAATGCAAATTTAAAGTATTTTAAACGGTTTTAAAAAAAGTTGAGTGGCTCAAACATGAAAGGACACCTTTTGTTTCAGGTCAGATGAAGATTTGATGTTTACCAGAATGAGCAAACTTGCTTTGAAACATCCTCTAACTTCAGCCTTCTGAGAATGGGCAGAGGACTTCAGTTCAGCCAGGATCTTTCATCCATGCTAGACAGAGAGAAATAATACAGAGAAATTTAACCAAAAAAACCCCAAACGTTCCCAGGAGCATTGACTTCCATCATAGGGTTCATCGTTCTTTTTCTTTTGGCCAATTACTCCCTTCAGAAGTTTCTCTGGCATATTATGAAGACTAAGTGTTAAACCTGGGAGGTCATTTAACTTGCAGCCTGTCGAGCACATCTTCACATTGCTGGTTAAGGACTTGTGAACTTCATTGTCAGATGCTGCTTTGCGACTTTGCATCTCCCAGTTGATGGCTCTCTGCCATGAGCCGAGCAACTGCCGGGGTTCGAGGGTGCCTCTTGCCCCTGTGAAATTCGAGTTCATTCTTTTTCTGCTCCCCTCGCTTTCTCCCTGCAAATTTATGACTTGCTAACAAATGCGTTGCTCTTGATTCCCTCCTCTTCAGTGATCTTTAAGATCTCTCATTTCATAAGGAAGAGGCAGGTGGGTGATCTGCTTCCAAAAAAAAAAGAGTTTCCATAAGTGTGGTTTGTGTCTTAAGGCTGCCTATACATCTATCCAATTTCCGTTGACTTAACTCAGTCTTTTTTTCTCAAATTACATAGCAGTAATTAACTGCCCTAACCGAAGTGTTTTCCTCAAGGTGCCCACATTCCTGTGAGAGCTGTAGGTTGTTGTACCCACACATGCAGGCAGCATCCTTTCATCATTCTTCATACAAATTGAATACTTCCTCTGCTGATCTTTACAGCTGTTCTCCAAATACCATCTGCAATTAATGAAATATTCCTGTGGCTCATCCATTCCTTCAAAAACCTTTGTCCAAGCTTGTTGTGCCTTAGGAGGCTAATGACATTTACTGCACCTTTGCAAATTTTGGCTCAATCCCTCTTCCTGCCGCGGGAAAGAAAATAGTCTTAAGGGCTTCTGGTTTTCCCTTGAAGATAGATGTGGAAACCCAGGACTAGAAGTTACCAGGAGCATCCCTGAGTCCTGCCCTCTGCTTTCACAGAGCTCATGATGACATTTACAATCATACTGATTTCCATTTAAAAAATCAATCGATCTGTTAGGCTATTTTACCCTTCCTGCATCTGCCAGGAGGCTGCTCCAGAAATTTTCCTCCCTGGTGCTTCAGGAGGTAATGATAAAGGGGTGGCTGGGGTAGGCCTTTAGCAGAAGCCACCCACGTCCAAGCAGCACCTTCGTTGTGACACAGTGACAGCAAGGCCAGCTCATCCCCCTGCTCCTGCCACCAGAGCTGGTCCACTGCACTGCACAGGGCTGCATTGCGCTGATCTGGTACCTGGGAAATCAATAGCAGTCGGGGTGGGAGGAATTACTGCACGTTGCTAGTAATTGTGCAAATGCAAATATATTACTCCAAAGTCTTCTCTAATGTAAATCCAGTGAGGTCAATGGAGTTAGAGCAAAACCGGCCATTCTGCTTCGTCTGTTATGCTCAATTTTATAATGATGGATAGCAGCTATCAAGAGAAAGGAACTTTCAAATGCCTGGAAATACACTAACCTGGGAAATAAGCCGCAAGGATGCCAGGAATCACTCTTTGTGCAGACGAGTATTCTGCCTAACCACAGCCCTCAACATTGCCAAAAACCTCTACCAGTGTGAACTGCTACAGCTCCATCAGCGCAGCACTGATTAACAGGAGCAGAGGGCCCTGCCCTTTGGTTAAAACGTGACAGCCTTTTATGGAGGAATTCCCGATTTTGGCATGTAACAGCATCTCCTCACATCAAGGCCTTGCTAACCTGCAGCTGCCCTCTCCAGGGATTGTGTAAGGTTTTCTGCAGTTTCTTGAGTTTGCTCCTAAAATCTTCTGTTGCTTGTGTAACCTTTCTAAGAGTTACACAAAAGGATTGTTTTCCTTAAGAAATCCTTAACTTATGCACAGATAAACTGAGAGTCTAAAGGTTAATGTTGCTTCATCACTGCTGAAGTGAAATCAAAGATTTAAAAGGCCATTCTGCAGAATGATCTTGCATTTTTAGGGGAAAAAGTAAACTGCTATTGATTATAATAATAAGCTCGTGGAATGTGTTAATGGAATTTTTTTCATTCACCAGACACGATGCTCTCTTTTTTCCATAACCATTGCAATTCATCGTCGGACAGTTACTCAGAAAAGCTGGGGTTTGTTCAGAAAAAAAGACTATTGAAAAACTATTAAAGCATCAAAACATCTGTATAAACTTATGTCAAGATAGGAAGAGCTTTTACAATTAGGTAGGATACAAACATGACGTATGAAGGCTTTTTCTGCTTTCTTAAGATCTTTTAATTGGCTCCATTTATCCAGGAAAGACAGCGTGTTACTTCAGTGCCTTTTCCCTCTTGCAATGGTGTCAGAACCATCAGCCAGAGAAGCAAGGTGTCTTGTCTGAAAACAACTCCAAAGACTGCTCCATGTAGAAATACCCAGCAGTTTATACAAATTCGGTACGTTTGACTGTGTTGTGCAGAAGGATGTCCAGGCATCCTAAACACAAACTGTGTCCAACGTGTGTGTACTTGTGGGTCAGATACCTGCCAAAAGTTGAAGCCTTTAGCAGGATGAGAAGATATTCCTCTCCATCACTGATCTGAAATAGTTTTAGCTTGTATGAAACACAGAATCATAGGACTGGAAAATATCTCCGGCCTTAGGCTGTATCAAAACATTTGTGACAGAGATCTGAATGGACTTAGGTGCAAGTCATGTAAGGTCAAGTTTCCATTTGAGAACCATTTGCATTAGCAGTCCTACCGCCACAGTAACACAGAGGAAGAGACACTAACAATATTTAGCACATGAACATGGACAACAGCTATTTGCTACATCCTCAGGAATAAACGATGACCTCATAACGAAGCTGTGCTTCCAATCCCTCCTCCTTGTGCAGGGTTTTTATAGAGGTTCACACAACATGCCTCACCGGGGAGTGAGATGATTTGAGATCTAGTTTGGATATAGTCAATATGGCAAAGAATACACGATCTGTGTTAGTCAAGCTCACCTGACACAGATAGAATTGGAGCTCCTCATGCATTTTAGTGACTGAGCAGTGCATACCTGTCTGAAAGCCATGTGTACCTGCACAGCCAGGCACAGGTTCCTCGCTGGAAAATGGTCTCAGCAGAAAATATTCAGCCTTTACCCCCGTGTGTGGGTAACCTCAGCTTCTTGACAGAAGCAGATGGGAGGTTCATGTGCTGCTATGTTAGAAATGTCTGTCATTCTCCCGTTTCTTCTATGATGTCCTTTATCTTAGGTTATCAGGCGTGCTCTTCTCAATGCCAGTTAAAACGTAGGTGTAAAACACAGAAGGCACGTTCATTTATAACTACACAGACTATAATTATATGTAGTCTAGGGCTTGTTTCCTGAACTAGGAAAGAGGAAAAATGGGTTAGGTGGGTGTGAGTAAAGTAACAAGCAGGAACATGTCTTTTAGAGGTTATGAAACTACCTTGATCTCCCAGTATCAGAAATGCTGGCTAAGAACAAACAAATCAGAAAACTGCGCGCAGGCTGAGAGTTGGGACAAATACAAGAGAATTGGGAACTGACAAGGGAATAGTAACAAGTTTCTGATCCAGCCTGGGAACTTAGCATTGCAAGCAAAAACGGAGGGGAAATATGAGGTCAGCACTACAGCTTATTTGCAGAAAGATAAATGCAATCTTGGGATTACCGGGTGAGGTATTTCAGTGAGAAATGGGGACTTTAATGTCATTGTATGAAGCATCAGTGAGACCTCCTCCCATTTAATACTATAACTACTTTTGGTCATCCATATGCACTTTAAGATTAATTGAAATCAGAGCAGATGGAAGGAAGAGGTCTGAGGTGAATTGAGAGTCATTTAGGAAAGAAGATTGAAAAGCCAGTCCTGTGTAGCTCGGGGGAGGAAAGGAGGCAAGAACCATCGCCACAAAATACTTAGGTAAGGAGTGATGAGCAGCTACTGAAATGAGAGCCAATGCTGGTGCCAGAATATGTGGGAATAAACTGGTGATGGAAATGACATGAAGGTGCCTGACCATCAGGGACATGGACAGTCTGGGAGAATCGCCCAGCAGCATTAACGGGCAGAAAACACAAACTTGTTTTAAGTTTGGAGCATGGTCCTTTCATGAAAAGGACCATAAACAACATTGTGCCTGGCATGGCGGAGAACTGGGCTGTATGATCCAGGCTCCTCCTGTGCTTTTAGCTCTAAATTGCCTAACGGAAATAGAACAGCAGCAAATCAAGGCCTTTGGCCACTTGTTACTGGAGATCTGTGGAATATTTTTGCAGCAGTCGCAATGCCAGCAGCTCCAGTGTCCTGGCTAAACACCAACACATTCCTCTGCTATTTAATTCCCCTCCGTGGTTTCACTTGGTAATGCTGCTCTTTGCTCCCCTGCCCCAAAATTGTGGCACAATGCTGCTTTTTTGTGCTTAAAAAATGTTTTCTATTTACTGAATTGCTCTTCAAACTGTAGTATAATTCACTCTAGGGTGTAACTGTGTTGCATTTTAACCTGCACAGAAATAGCATGTGCAAGTGTGGAGAGAGGATGGGAGAAAAAATAGCAATACAAAAATAATCCTTATGACAGCACTGAGCCCAAGTGAGCAATATTACCCTTATTTTACAGTAGGGAATTGCTGATTCTTTTAATCTATAAGCAAAAAGAGTTTGAATCCTTTCCCATGAAAACACAATAAGCAGGTGTGGTTTGGGGCTTTGCTATCAACTGTAGCTTTAAAACAATCTCTGGAAACGTGGTCTTGAACCTTAATTCATGAGCCTTTCAATGAAATCTAAAGTCTAATTCTGGCTTTCTGTCAAAATCAGAGAAAATTAATGACAGCGGCCTAAAGACCCTAATTTGCACTGGCAGGCTAGGATTTTGGAACGGTATGAATATGCCAGGGTGTACATGTCGATGACTGTTAACCTGCATTACCAGTACTGCAACAGTGCCTGGATCCTCCCAAACAAGAATAATGACACGTCCTACCCCAGATCTGTATCTATGGATGGCAGATATTACGTAGAACAAGGTATCATTATTATTATTATTTGATTCTTGTAACAATCGCCAGAGCAGCTAAGCTACTCCCACAGCTGCATTAAATATCACAACTAAAATATGCAATCCTTTTGTTATTTCATCTTCTATGAGAAAAGTGGACTGTCGTGTTTCAACAGAAGATTTTAAGCACGTATTTCTCTGTAAGTGCATTGGAAAATACAGCTCACAAAATGTGCCTTGCCATTCCAGTTTTACCTATATTCAGTAACGCGGCCGAGTGTACGGATACCTAAAGTAGCTGCAGACAAGCTATCTGGGATCCTGGAGCTGTGCAGGTAGCATGGAGCGAAACACGGACTAATCTGCCCTAAGAGTGGGGTAAATTAGTCTACACAGAGCTCTGCCTTAACAAGTTACTTTAATACTTGGATGGATTTGGGTTAGGGATGGCTTGAGTAGAGCTGACTCTAAGCACAAGCCAAGCAGGCAGATTTTCAAGGGCATTCACTGCCAGGAGAAGAAAGCTGCTGAGATAAGAAACTTTCTGCCTAATTTTGCTGTGCCAGAGCACTTGGGAAGGGAAGGGGAGAGAGGTGCAGGAGGAAGAGCTATTCCTGCCGGAGCAGCAGGAGCAACGCCGGCCTCCCATAGCAGCTCCTTCACACCCTGCGGCACAGCCAGGCCACAGCCGCTCCTCCTTGGGGTGGGGGGGAGCTTCAGGTGTGCCCTTGATGAGCTGGGGTGGGCTGCCAGGACAAGGACCTCCTTTTGCAGCGGCAGGTGTGCGTGCAGCGGTACCTCACACAGCCTCGCGGAGAAGACTGGGGAGATACGTGCTAGTGGTGGCTGTGAGAGGTTGCACCAGATGCAACCGGCCCTGCTCTCCAGGACAGGTTTGTTGCAGAGGAGCTTCACAGGGTGGAGTGAAATTTGGTCTCCTAGATATCCTAGAGCCACCTCCTGGGGATAACGACCGGAATCTTGATCTCGGTCCAAGTGTTGTAGCCAATAGTGCGAAGAAGCGCTGCAGCACTTTCCACCGACAGGATTTTCCTTAGCACTAACGGCTTTGTGTCCAGACATATCGCTTTGCTGTCAGGCTGCCAAGCGGTGGCAAAAGCACGAACAAGGCCAGGTCGCTCACCGCCAGGATGGAAGAGCCTCCTGGCCAGCCTGAGGGGAGAGAGCACGTTCCTCCTTGAGCGGGGCAAGGCCAGTCCTGCACTCGGGGCTGCACTGATCATCACCGGCCACGTTCCCCAGGTGAAGGCGCCAGCCCAAATTTCTGCGGATTTTTCTTCCGCTCCTCAGCCCCGCGACCATTTCCCTTGGAGTCCGTTTCGGGCGTCCGCTCCTCACCCATCAACAAATTCAGCCTCACGCGGGCCGCATCCGCGGCGGCGATACAGCAACAAGGTGCCGCTTCTCTGGGACGAAGTGGCCCACGGAGGGGAGGAGGGCAAACTTTGCCTCCCCGGGGGGGACAAGCGGCCCGCGGAGAGCGCAGGGGGCCGCAGCGCCATGAGGGCTGCGCACGCCAGCCCGCTTTCCCGAACCAAGGCTGCCTCCAAAGGCTCCCTAATGTCTCTCGGCCGCCCTCAGGACGGGGCCCTGACTTCAGGCAGCGTCAAGCCGGCACGACGGCTCGGGCCAGGAGAGGGAGCCGTGGCCCGCGGCCGGCCGCCTAACCCGCCTCCTCGCAGCAGGACCCCGCGAACTGCGAGAGGGGCCCGGCGGCGGCAGCGGGCCGCCTCACAAACCCGCCCCGCGCTCGCTGGCTCCACGCGATTCCTCCCACCCCGGCTGCTGCCGGTTCCCCCGGTGTGACACCACCCCCACCCCCCCCCGCCGTGGGCGTTAGGAGCGCGGCCGGCGGGGAAAGGGGCGGAGCGGAGCCGGGGACCGGGGACGAAGAGGAGGAGGAGGAGGAGGAGGAGGAGGAAGAGGAAGAAGAAGAAGAGGTGGAGGAGGAGGAGGAGGAGAGCGCGGCGCGCGGGACACGGCTGCGCGCGCCCGCCGCCTTCTCAGGTGAGCCACGGGCGAGGGGGGGGGGGGGGGCGTACACGCGTGTTTCTGTAGGTGTGGGCGGCGGGCGGGAGGCGCGGCCCCGGGGCCCGGGGGGGTCCGGCCCGCCCCGGTCCTGAACTTCCCCGCACTCGGAGGGAAAGTTTCTGGAGGAGGCGGCGGTTTCCAGCCCCGGCGGTGCGCGGGGTGAGGCGGGCGGTGGCGGCGGCAGCCCCCGCTCGTCGGCGAAAAAAGGAAAAAAAAAAAAAAAAAAAAAAAAAAAAAGAAGAACCGCTCGGGAGAGCCCGAGGAACCTTCGCGGCCCCCGGCCCGGAGACGCCTCTGCCCGGTGAGAAGCGAACGTGCGCGGCCGCGTCCAGCCCCGCCGGGCCGGGGTTAACGGGAGCGAGGGACGGAGGAGGCGAGCGGGCGCTGCGGCGGCTGTGCCGCTGCCGGAGCCGGGGACACCCCGGCGCTGTCCCCCGGTAAAGGAGGCAGCCGGTGGGAAGGGAAGCCCGAGGCGAGGTGCGGGACCGCAGCCGAGGGTCTCCGCCGCTCCTGCAGCCGTGCCGCCGGTACCCGAAACGCAGAGTGGTTTCCTTAAATTCCCTCCTTTGGGCCGGGGAAATCTGGATGTTCCTAGCTAGAGCGCTGCGTGCACTGGCAAATGCAACTTTAATTTTCATCCGCATTGCAAATGCGTTGAGCCTCTGATACCTGTTCTGTTCCGCTGTCAAACAGATCTTTGAAATGGAAGGGGGGAGAGGAAGGGGTCAGACTTAAGCTGCAGCAGGAAAATGAAGTGCAAGAGACGTGTCCAAGAAAACAGCCTGAAAGTGATCAGATGCCGGCAGCAAGATGCCTTTTGCTGTGTGTTTGTTGAGGACAGCTGCCCCCTTATCTGAAGCATTTGGGGGGGGGGGGGGTATCTGGATGGAAACTAGATGGTGGGAATGCTTTCCTGAAAAGGAAGCCATCGAGGCTCCAGTGCTTCAGGTGGCCCTTTTCTGTGCCAGTGTCGCTCCTCTTCATTACGGTGGCAGTGCTTGTTCCTCAGCCTGGGCTGGCTTCTCGGAGCGCGGCTGTACGGTGCTTGGCACAACGGCATCCTGATCTCAGGGCCTTAGGATGTTACTGTAAACTGGATTATAAATACACTGTCACACACACACGTTCCTTCTTTCCATCCTAGCCTCTGCTTTGTGAATAGCTGGTTGTAACGCTTGGATAAAATTCTGTTTTTCTTTACAGATCTTCTTTTCTTATCAAGTGATGGCTTTTGTTCTATGCAGTTAGTTTTGTTATCCTAGGAAGGGCTTTTTACTTCTGGATTTGGGAGATGGCAGCAAGCTCCTTATCTTTTTTAAAAAAATTATTTGCTATATAATTAAAAAGTACTACTTTCCTGACACTCCATTTTTAACTGTGGCCCCTCGTGGGTAAGCAGAACTGTCACTGAACTTATACTTCCATACACAGAAGGATTGTGGGGTGTTATTTATTAACTGTGCTGTGGACAGTCCCTATCTCATAACTTAGAGGGTCGTTTATAACAGGTTGCTTTTGGCAGCTCTGGAAGATTTACTTGCTTTCTTATGTTCCTTGCAGGAAAGGCCTCTCCTCTTTGCATGGAGAGCATCACTCCAGCCCGAGGGCTTTCTGGTGGGAGGGCTCGGTGCTGGGAAGGGTCCTGCCTTCTGCTCCCATTGCCTGCCTGGCTGTGGTGAGCAGGGACGGACAGGCCGAGAGGATTAAGCTCTTGAAGTAGGTGCAGGGTTGTTCTTGTCACTGGGAACACCCTCTCTGTAGGAGCGGTTAAGGATGTAGAATAACATGGAATGCGGAGAGTAAGGCTGTGAGGGCGTGGGGCGGTGGAAGTGTGCAGGGCGCTGAAACGATCAGGAAACATTAAGCTGGGAAGGTGGGAGATGCTGCATGGAGGTGAAGCAGAGAGCTGTGGGGTGAGAAGTTAAGTTTCTAACACAGTACCTCTGTGCAAGGCAGAGGACGGGTTTACGTGCACGCAACCCTGTGGCTTTCTTTCCATGTCTCTGGATGTAGCTTGAGTTCAGAGTGTCTATGTATTACATAGGAAGAGCTGTGCTTGCTCAAGTCTGCCCACGCCTGGTCCTTCCAGAGTCTGTGAAGGAAAGCTTGTGTCTGAACACCTCGGGGCTCTCTCCTTCCAGACCTCTGGAAGGGGCTCTGCTCAGGTATCCTGCATCTGAGCGTTAGCTAGTGTGCAGTGGGGATGAGTACGGCACCGGTCCGGGCTTGAGCAGGCTCATACCCCGGGTCAGGTAGTGCTACCCCAAAGTGCCTCGCAGGAACACACGGGTAAGAGAGACGTCGGAGGGTTGGCAGAGCGGTGTGGCAGGAGGTTGGGTAGTGCCTGGATATGTGGAGGGATGGGGAATGCCTCCTTGCTGGCCTTGGTGCTATAATTTTATGCTCTGAAATATGCATATAGGAAGGAGGAGGCAGAGAGAGCTTGTTCCAGCTTTATTCCTTCAATACCTGCATGTGCCAGATGCCAGCACCAGGGAAGAAGCATTTCATTCCTTCAGAACAAGAGGCCAGATCTGTTCTTTTATTCCTTCTCACTTATGTCAGGATTTTTATGTTGGTTATTTTGGCAGACATATGATTCATCTTCCTTTCCCCATCTGTCCTGGGTCTTCCAGTGTTGTCAAATGTCCTCCCGTTTCAGCAAGACTCTGACTTGCAAAAAATTGCCACAAACGTAACCCTTGCAGCTGGTGGTGTGGGAGAGGAGGTGTCCCAGCTTGGTTCTCAGACCACGGGTTGCCTTAGCAAGGTGGACAGTTTGGAAGATTATAATCAGCATGTGAACGCGTTCAGGTATCTGCGAGCATCCATGCTGTCCGGTCTTTCTTTTCATCATACTGTAATGGGGAATGCTTCGGGAGTAAAAATAGATATATGGAAAAGCCTATATAAGCTGAAATCTGTGAACAGCTCCACGTTATCTGGGAACTGAAACACTTTCTACAGTGGAGCTCACAGTTCAGACCTTGCCTGCTCTCCTCCTTCCTCCCCTGCCTTTCTCTTGACACAGCTCATGGATTTCTCTGCTCCCATAAGCAGAGCCAAGAGCCGTCTCCTCTGTGCTGCCAGGCTGATGCAGCCCAGCCGGTAGCATCTCCGTACCCGGTGGGTGAGAGCTGGTGCTCCTTCGGCTGCGCGAGGTGGGCCAGATGCAGAGGCAGAAGGAAGGCAAAGCTGGCTGTCACGTTTGCCACGCTTGGGCTGACCCCCTCTCTCACACCAGCTCTGCAGCCTGGGTGCAGCTCAGGGGCTCACGTGCAGGCGGGTTTCTTTCCCTCCAAGGTTTGTAACTGCTTTGTTCTGCTCTGCCATCAGCAAAATGTATGGCTGAGATTTGGTCACTGCTAAACTGGAACAAAACAGCTGGTTCTTTTGGGAGGTATTTTAGGATTTCTCCTCCCCACCCCAATGTTTTTGCAAAGCAGAAGGCTAATCTCGCGTTTCTCAGCCGCAGTGTTTTTACGTGTAGGGCTTTGGCATGCAACTGAGCCACATGTATGCTCGGAGAGACTGCAAAAAGGAAACTGATTTGGGGAAATTAGTTCAAATGGTGCCTCTGCTTTTGGGAATTTAGATCTTAGCCAGCACACTTGCTACCTTCAACCTCAGAGGTCTCAGTGAGACACATGCACAGATCATGATATTCATAATTTCAGAGTCTTATTTGACAGAAAATAGAATAGGAGAGCATGAATGTACAAGCGTACATATTTCGTTATAGGGTTCCTTAAAAATAGTTTCTGGTAAAAGAGGATTTCTACTATGAGCAAAGAATCGTATCTTTAGCGAGTCCTTTGTTAACTTAGCTACTCTCAGTTTCATCAAATGGGGACTATATCCCCAGGAATTCCTCTGACACAGGTTTCCCCTGAGTTGGCATGATTATCCAATTACAATTTTAAGAAAATTACAGCAAGGATAACTGGCTAAAGATAGAAGTCTCTGAGAGTGTTAGGGAAAGAGAAGGAAAGAGTGTGAGAGAGTGAGAGCTTCACTTTGTCATCTGAGTAAAATGAGGAGAATTATACCAGTCCTTAACTTTTTCAGTGAGTGGAGTCAAGGTCCCTGGTGTTGGGTTTGGACCTTCTTGCTTTCCTTCTTACTCTCCTACTTCTCTCTCTCTTGTTATGTGCCGACTCCATATTTATATGAAAAAGTTACGCTGATTCTTACGGAGTCTTTTCAGATTTACATGTGTTAACAAAAAGGGACCATTAATTTAAAAGCTCTGTTTGGGGCAGAGAATAAGAGACTGCCATGAATCCTGGGCTGAATCAGGGGAGTGGTAGGTGGCTCCTTCTCCTGGGAACACCGGGGAGGTGCCAGAGATCATTACCTTGGCAATCCCACCCAGAGTAGGGTCATCAAGAGCTACCAGCTCTTACCAGCTCTCTCTAGGTGTCCGCAGAAGGAGACCGTATTATCATGCCTGGAAGGAGAACTGGATGGTCAGGCGCTCCCATCCCATGTCCATCATGGGTATTGGGATCCCTGAGCTGGCACAGGGGAGTGCCCAGTTGATTCAGAAGCATTTGAGACTGCCATCAAGGCCGTTTAGTCTTCTTTATTGCTAACAGCTCTCTTAGGCATGGCTGGGCAAGCTTTACTATTTAATCCTTACAGCTTTGGATCTGGCCTTCAGCTTCAGCCAGCGTGGCCGCGGTCAGTGGGTTGTCTGGGCACAAGCTGGGAGCTCTGCGTTGCAGCCTGGAAGTACCACGGCAGAAGGCTGGTTCTGGGCTTTGCAGGGAGCTCCTCGGACAGGTTTGTTGTGCGACGGGAGGGCAAAGATGCAACGTGAATCGTGTGCTCGCACAAATACATAAGGAGCCTCTTCGTTTTTCCTAAGCTGAGGTGTTATCAGAATTAGAAGAGGACTTTAAAAAAAGGAAAAAAACAAAAAGAGAAAGTAAGTTTTAATGCCTCTCTGTCTCTTTAACTAGAAAAGCTGCTGTGTGTTGTGGTGTTTTGGGGGTTGTTGTTTTTTGTTTTTTTTATTCCTCTCCTGGCTTTGCTTAATCCCTTGCATGACTGAAAGAAAGTGTAATGAAATATCCTGACTCTCTTAGGCCTGATCCTGTCCACTCATAGGCATGTGATATTTTCAGATGTTCAGAGGATGATTCTTATATATTCGATCAGCTTGTGTGTAAAAGCTTGCAAAACTGTGACCTAAATGTTTATCCTTAGTGCTGACAGGATGCTGTGGAGCTGTTTAACGATATATTTGTAACAATTATGCTGCTTGGCGAGGAAGATATGACGTTTTCTTCTCAGAGGGATTATTTGGGTTTTTTTGCCTTTTGCTGCCTGTGATTTGTGGTTATAGTTGCCTTTCTTTATCATCTTACCTTTTGTCCTAGATGTAAATAAAGAGCTAATTACAGTTAATCTCAGTGCAAGGGAATGAAATTTTTAAAGAGTGAAAAATAACTCCCATCTGTTAGATTTGCAGTAACGTTTTGGGGTTTGCCTTCTACTCGGAAGGAAGCCAAAACTTATCTTGCTCAATTTAAAGTTTTCCTTGCAATATTTAAACTGGATTTTTAATCATTTAAAAAACAAACAGAAGTGGAAATAGCTTTTCGAATTATGTTTGGCCATGCTCTTAACATGCTGGTTGCTAAAATGTGAACAGCTCTGTCATGTTCCTACTGAAATGAGTTGAAATCCTACTACCGGATTCTATAGGAACAGGTTTGAAACCTTATTCTGGAAAAGCCTCTATTTTTCATAGTGGTGTATTGCATTTCTGTGTTTCCTGCGTTCTGGGACTCCATGTGCCCAGCCAACCAGCCCCAAAATGACTTGTTCCAAGGGAACTGCTGCTTAAGTGGTTACTATTTAAGACAGGCTCAGAACCCAAGTTTTGCGTGGTGGGTATGTGGTACATTTAGCCCCATCAGCTCCAGTGACTGCTGAGCTCAGGGAATTAATCTATACTTTGCACTCATGTGTTATCTTTCATCTCGGCATCTCTAAGCACTTTAGAGACATTAAGATGCACAGCTGTGGTGTGAGGTGGGGAGAGGCTGTTATAAGTGTGGCTGGGGAAACAGAGGCACAGATTTCAGAAGCCCCTACTAATGCACTCCGTTCAGGGGACAGCCATCTATAAGCTCTCTGATGCCTGATTATCAGGGAGGCACTACAATTTTTCATGCGCTACAGTTGGTGATTGATGCCTCTGTATGTTTCATGTAGATTAAGCAGAAACTCATATTGCTACCCTAAACCAGTAAACTGTTTTAAAATCTTCCACCTTAGAGACTTGCGGGAGCATAGTAAATGGCAGCGGCAGGAGCCCAAATTTCTAGTTATTATTTTCTGAGGTGAGCCCTAGTGCAAAAAGCAAATCTCACAAGGAACCAAAAGTAAAACCACCTCACCTCTACCCCACCATAGTAACATCTAGGGCCACCATAGTAACATCAGCAATCTGTTGATTCAAAGCTCCAGGATCTGTAGAAAATACTTATTCTGACAGTAAGAGCCGTACAAATTCACTCTAATACAAATAATTGGATTTGTTCCGTTGAGAAATAGCTACCTCCCCCTTCTTCCTTCAAGCACAGACACCTCCCAGCCCTTGTTTATAAGGAGGAATCTGGATAATGTGAGGGGGACGTATGTGTTGCTGCCCAGCGTGATAACGTTGGCAGGCTGTGAAGGGCTTGTAGGGCACCCAGCCTCTTTGAATGAGCACAGATGTGCTGCTGGATCCTAAAACGTGTTGCTCTAGCTAATTGTGCTGGTTGCAGTTGAGCCAGACAGGGCTTGTGTTGGGGTGACTGAAGGACGTGGCAAAACTCAGGCTCCACTGGATTAACATCCCCATGGACTGGGTTGTCTTTCCCCCTCATCCATTCTCCTGTAAAAATAGCCACAGCCCCAGTGCATTTACCTTTCTCCACCTTCCTCGTTCTGTCTCGCGTTGCTATGTGGGCTTTAGGGAGACTGTTTAATTCTGGCTCCTTGGGAGGCTGCACACACACAGACACCCCTGAACCAAGGCCATGGAGAGGTGGGAATGCTTTTCTCCGGGCTTACTGTGTCCTCCTCTTCTCCCACTGCACAGGGGAGCTGCATTTTCACATTTCAGCCCTGCTGAATAGCCCTGGGTTGTCGCCACCCAGGAAGGCAATGTTTTCCCCTTTCTAAGCTTCCCCCCCTCCCCTCCCCTTGTCTGCCAGGTGCAATGACTCTCTAATTGTTGCCAAGAAGTTTCAAAGAGCAAGAGGGGAAACAACCCAACTTTCCAAAGACACTTAGTGATTGCTTCCTCTCAATGCAAAGAGGTGAGGCAGCCCAGGGCTAGGGTCAGTGCAGATTTGAGAATATGAAGGCATCCGCTTCCTGGCATTGAAAATGCTCCGAACAGAAAATTTTGGAGACTTTTCAGATTTTTGGCCCTTTGCAGCAGGGTTTTAACACATAGCGGTATTTCCTCCTGTCACTGCTCCTTGTAGCCTTTGGAAATGTCAGCAGTGCATATATTGCCTTTTGTTTGTCATTCAGCTGGAGAAATGAATTCATTGCCCTCATGAGATCAATCATATTCTCCCCAAATAATTAATATTGATGACAATCACAGCACACTGCTTGCTGCCTGCAGCCCCTTCTCAGCCTTCCCACTGTGTAGGTGCTGTGGGTCACAGAGCAGACCTTCTCGTAGGAGGCTCCTGGACTTGAAAATTCAGGGTGCCGTTGTTAGAAGATTGAATTTAGAGCTGCACTGATGGGGTCAGTGCAGGCAGAGCCTGAGCAAGTTCCCTGTGAGGGTGCAACCTAATATTTGCAGAAGGAAATGTTAGAGACGTGGGGAGCAAATGTGATGAATGTGACATGGGAAGGATTGTCTTGTTCTGTTTCTCTTTTCCTCCTTTTTTCTGTCCGTGCCCAGCTTTTTCTAGTCCCCTTTGCAGAGCGCAACCGTACTGTGCTGACCAGGAAGGGGCAGGCACGTGGAAGAAAGTTGCTCTGATAGTCACCAGGAGGACCAAGTGGATGGGTTGGGAACATGGAGGCCCATGGGAGGGCTGGAAGGACCTCTGGAGAACTGCTTGTAAGTGGGTGTTGTCCTGGGGGAGGCAGGTGACTCCCAGGCTTTCAGTGCCTTTGCTCTTCCTTTTTCTATTGCTTTAAATTTTGCTGTGGATTGATGTGTAAAGCACACTTACAGAGCAGCTTGTTTGAGCTGAAGGAGGGGGAATGAAGCATCTTCATGTCTTATTCTTGTTTGCTTTTTCTTATAAGGCTAAATGCGATTAAATTAATGTGATTAATAGAAGTGCCGAGTGTGGAAACACTGTGTGGCCCAAACTTGAAAAAGAAAAACTCAGCTAGCTTGCTTTTACCCTTGAATATGTTGCTTATCCAAGGATGCCCGGAGTCACTCGAGGAAATCTTTCTCTTATGCCACCACAGGGAGAGTTGGAGATCAGGTCTTTGCCACTGGCAGCAGCATGGGTAAACCTGCCAGCGGTGCTGGAGGCATTGCAGTCTGCCTGGGGATTTTGTGGCAATGGTACAGTAAAAGAGATGCTTGGAAAGGGGAGTGAAACGCAGTGATGTGCTCTGGAGCACGGTGGTGCTTGGAGGCTTTTTGCTTGCTGTGCCCCTCTCTGGGGGAACAAGAAGGGGAAGATGTTGGCTGAATATGGAGCAGCCGTCCTGGGAATCTGGTCTGCAAGCACTGAGGGCTGTAAGGGGAGGAGGTGAAGTGACAGAGCAGGTATGTAGCTGGCAGCAAGGACTCGAACTTAAGAAACTCTTGGAGAGTTTTTTGAGACCGAGAGCCTATTACAGCTAGTGCTCAGCAGGACTGGGTGCAGCTCCTGTCGTGACAGTAGGGGCGTGCAGTGGGGCTGCAGAGCACTGGCTGCGCCAGGCTGGGCTTGCGAGGAAAACACCTCTCCTGGGAAGGCTGCTCTGGGGTTCAAGAGTGCCAGGCCAGTCCTGTGAAAGGCACTAAACCCAGCTGATAAGCCTGGTCGAGTCTGCATCGTATTCTCTGGCCTTAGAGACTTGGGCTGAGCTAGCTTGGAGTTGCTGCTGTGCAATCTGTTGCACAATGTGGATGTGCTGCTATATCCACAAGGACGTTGGAATAACCTCTTAGAGAGGGCAGTGGGGTTGCTTACATCTAAAACCCATTAAAAAGGTCAGGAGGCAGAATGTATAAATTAAATGCTTGTTCTCAGATGTGTCCAGGTGCTCCATGACAGCTAATCAGAACTATTCCAGCAAGGGAGGAATCTCACTCTGGATTCCTTAAGTGTCCTCAGGTCTCTGAGCCATGTTGGTTGCGGATTTCTTTTTTTCTGTGCAGAGATTAGTTTGTCAGTTTATTTTCCAGTAGCGCAATACGTGGGTATTTCTCAGAGCTCTCCTTTCACTGTAACATCGTTGTCCAAAATAGAAGCATTGTGTCTGACTTCATGGAAGGTCTCAGCTCTCTTTGAAGCTCTGTTGGAAGCTTTTCATTCCCTGGCTATTCAGACTTAAAAAATAGACTATCTTGGCTGGATACCTTTTGCTTGAGCACAGAAGTGCTCTTGTAGATTGGTGTTTGAACTGCTCGGTGGCCAAAGCGTGTGCATTGGTAATCCGTGCTATTTGATTTCATAGCTGTGGCTCAACCTGCCCCTCTTCAGCCCACTCCACAGATCTCTGGGTGATAGTCCCAGCTGTTTATTTGTATTGTCCAGGTGTGCATACATTTTGGAGAGGTGACGGATATTGAGCTAGTTTATTTTAAATGTATGAAATACAGTGTGCTCTGCCTGCTAAACAGCTGCCAGTGTATAATCAGCGGCACCCAGGGCTCCAGCAGAGCAGTGTGCAAGATCTGTAGCATTTCTGCTTTGCCAAGCCCTGAGAGGACCCCAGGCGAACTGAAAAGGAAAGGAGGGGATACTGACTTTCTTCAGATATATTTTTCAAGCCCCTCACACTTCTCTCCACATGTCTAGATTGCACTTTTTTCCTTTTCTCTTGAGAGGGGGAAAAACAGCTTCTTCCTCTGAATTCTCATTATTAGCGTTAAATCTGTTGAGCCAAAAGGACGCCAGGAGATGGTATCTAAATGCCAATAGCGGATCACAAATTCCCTGCCTGGCAATCGCCTCGATGTCCCAAACATTGGCACCGGCAGAGGCAAATCTTGCGCTACCAAGGAAGCTCCCAGAAATGATTCGCTGTTAATGAACGTCTCCCTGCTTTTCCCCGAGCCTCTGAGCCCAAGGTGGGGCTGCTGCCCGCTCTGCCCGCGGGAGCTCTTGGTGCTCTTTGAAGGTCAGCCTTGCTCCGGCAGTTTGCGCTGCTGTCTTGAAGGAGAAGTAGCTTGGGATCACCTCCTGGGGTGATCCCAGAGTGACACAGTGTGCAATTTGTTCATCCCCATGTTGGGGATTTAGTAAAAAGTAATTACTAAAAAGCCAGCAGACTGCAGCCCTTGGCCTGGATGTGCAGCGTGGGAGGCCAGGGAAGGGCAGCGGTGGGTGAGGGGCAAATGGAGCCACCTCGGATGCCTGGTGTCATGTCCTCAGCTGGCAAAGAGCTGGCTGAGCCACTGACCAAGAAGACTGTTTCTGGATTTTCTTGGGGTTTTTTTGTTTGTTTTTTCCTCTTTCTTCTGGGTACTCGTAGACCTGGGTGTAAAACTGTGTGTGAGCACTGTAGCTCTCCAGTGCCGGGAGCTGGTGCTTCCAGGTCCTGAGTGATGGTGGCCAGCTCTAGCCAAGGAAGACAGAAGATGCTTTGTGCTAGCGGCAGGGGAGACCTCTCACCAGGGCAGCTTTCTGTATGACTACCATCATTCCCCCCGCCCCTGCAAGAGCAAGTGTTTGATATTTGCTGTGATTCTGGCTAGTAACAAAGTTTCAGTCTGCTCAAATCTAAATGTTTCCTTTGGTTCTGATGATGTAAATTGCTTTTATGATAGAAACATTTCAGAACAAAACCCTTTCAGCCCGCTCTGTGGTCAGGCACGCGATAGCCTGGTAAGTGCAGCTACCCTGGCCGAAGTGGGACTTCAGCATCGATCTCGTAGGCTCCTGCCTTGGATGTGTCACCATTAGATGTGCTGACTGGGTCACACATACGGCTCCCGCGATATCCCTGATTGCGGGCCAGGCTTCAGCCCTGGCTGTCTCCTGCTGAAATATGCCTGGCTGTTAGGGAGCTGCTGCCAAGACAAATTGGGCTCCCTGCCCTTAGGAGAGATGCGACTGTTTTTCCGAGGATAGCGCTGGGGGCCCTTTGTTGGTCAGCGTGCCTGTGTTTGAAGTGGTGAGCGCGGTGTAGCGTGCGTGAGAGCAGGAGAAGCGTTCTGAGCTGCTTATGGAGTTCATCATCAAACTGCTGCTGGTTTTCTCCCCATTCTGTTCCTGGCAGCTGTCTGGGAAGGAAAATTTTAATGAACATGCCGATTCCTCCTGGGGAGAAAAGGCTGGACTTCCAAAACCCATCGCCCGTCTTTCTACCCACAACTCCAGAGATTTCAGTGTGACATTACGTTGCTCAGCAGGGCTTTCCTCAGGACTGGGCAGCTCGCTGCAGGAGTGGCTCTGCTTTGGGCACGGGTACGAGCAGAAAATACTGACACCGTAGCAAAGGGTGGTGCTGTGCGGTGCCCAAATGGCCTCCGGAGGAGAGGCAGGGTCAGAGAGATGCTGCGCAAAGCCCGGCTAAGTGGCACCAAGATGGTTTATGCTACAGTAATTCCCCCCTTTGTCTGACTTACTCCTGCACATACTGAAAAGCGAAAGTGTTTCCTGGAGCGCCGAAGGGCCTTTTCCCACTTTCCATTAGTGTTTTTGCTATTGCTTTTCTGCAGCGGCTTTTGCAGGCTGCCCTTTGTCTGCCTTTTGGATTCTTTGAATTTACTTGGACTGTACATCTATTTTCTACATAAGAAAACCCGGCAAACTCATCAAGCAGCCTTCTCCAGTGCTGCTGCACGATGATGCAGGGATGCAGGGCTCGTGGGCCCACAGTGATGTGGGAGCAGAGGACCTGTGCCCCTCTCCTGAGTGCCAGCCTCACTCTGCAGCCCGTCAGCCTTCAGCCCCAAGTCCACATGGCATTAGAAGCAAAACATTTCCTAAACTAGCTCACCCTGGTTTTTGCTAGCCTCCTTGTGTTTGCATCCCTTTTCCTGGGGCCAGTCCTGCACTCTTGAATGCTTTTGACTCAAAGGGGCTTGGGACAGAATTACAGAAAGAAAATAATATGTAAAACCTGCTGTGGCCAGTGTTATTTTTTTTCCTCTTTCTGAAACTGCTTTATTTCAAATGCCCTTTCAGCCAGAGCACTTAGTGGCAAGGTTTTGAAGGGCGCCTTTGTTCTGTGTGCCATAGTGTGACTTCTCAGCAAAAAGCAAAAAACCTGTCAGCTCTCCCTAGGTGCCTGTGGTTAGGAGGGACAAAGGCATTTTCTTGGAAAACGCAGCATTGTTCTGTAGAATTGGTACAGTGTCTTTGAGAATAGGTATGCAGTAGTTACTTTGAGTGCAGCTTTCTTCGTTAATTATTTGACATCTGTCTTGGGTTTTACAATCATTTGGAAAGCGCATAGCCTTTGAGGTGTCCATGCTGCTAAAGGCAGGAGGGTATAATTCCTTGCCTAGGTTTGTTTGGGAAGGGTGTTTTATTAAAAGGTATTTTATATGAAAATATTCATGCTTTTTCTGACATAAAGGCCACTTCTTGCCAGTATCAAATGAAAAAACAAACCTTTCCACCACCTCTGCTTTTAAAGACTGGAGACACTTCCACGACTGTGTTTCCCCCCACCCTGCTTTTCTTTGCTCCCCAGTAGACAGAATGTGAAAGTTTGAAGAAGAAAATGCTCAGGAACGAAAAGGAAACAATTTCTGATTTGAAACAAAATGAACGTTTCAAGGAAACAATTTCTGATTTGAAACAAAATGAATGTTTCAAGTTCCTTAAAAAAATTCCAGCAACAGCAGTGATGGATTGTTTTCCCCAACCGCTCTATGAATTATTATTATTAGAATGTTAATTTATGGAGACATTAAGAACACCTCAGTGTATATTGGTCTCGTGAGAAGTTCCTGGAGCGCTGAGGATGTATCAGAGCTCTACAGCCTTCTTCTGGCTGCTCTGATTGCCTGCTTTCTAGCTGTGATTTGATTTCTGAACTGGTATGCTCTTCTGCTCTCTGATTTTTTTCCTGGCTCCCTTTATTTTATTTGCTTGTGTACTAGAGGCAAGGTCTGTGTCCTTTTTGGGTGGACACGGTTAGGTGAACCCCTCTGCTGCAGGCTGGTGTTTGCACTCTCTGACCTCTGGCTCCTTTGGTTGCAGCCAGAGATGCTGGTGTTTCAGTGCAGTGATACCGAATTGTGCAACAGCTTAATCAGACACCACTGGAATTGCATCACATGCAGGCAAAATGGCAACATGCCTTCTGATGTCACAAAGCAAAGAAGCAGGTTGCTGGAAAAGGCTGAGAAAACTCTTGGTTCCTGGCAAGACCGGAGTGGGTTGTAGTCCTGTGGTGTCAGATTCTTATGGCATTGCAAAACCCACCCTCTCTCTGCAACTGAATGGATGCAATGCTTTTTTCCTGGTGTCACTGCAGAATCATGTTATCCTCCCTGGGGACAAATGATGACACTGTGTGACCACAGGACTGCTGAGGAAAGACCTTTCTCTTGGGGGTATATCACAGATTTCAGGCCTTTTAAAGCAAAGCATCACAATGCTAGCAGCACTAGTATACAAGAATTGGCCCCTGCACTGTGTTAGTAGTACAAACCATCAGATCCTGTGGCATTAATTTTTTTTTTTTCCTTAATAATTATGTGCCACAGGAGTGGACCTGGACTGCAGAAGCCATCCTGCCCTACAGTCCCCTGTGTCTTCTTCATTGTGTGCGTGAGCTCTCCGTTTCTTTAGCAAAGGGGGAGAATCCTCTTGTTTCAGCTCAGCTAGCAAATGCTGGCATAGTCAGGGCATCCAGGAGGTTGCGACAGCTCCCCTTGACCAGCCCTTGACTCTGTGCCTGTGCCTTCCACGGCCACTTGTATTTTGTATAGTGTGAGAGCAGCCAGGGCTGTGGTCAACTGAGTCCCATTCCCATAATGGAGAAATTGCTGTAATCTGACAGGCTCCATGTCCATCTGTCTCCACTGATAAGATCTCTGGAGAGCCTGGAATGAACCAGAAGTAAATCACACTGTGTAGGGCTTCTGATTTTAGAGCTGGGTAGAGGAAAGAACAAGAATTTTCCTACTAGCAGGCAGAGCATTGGAAATCTTAGATACCTTGCTCGTGGGAACAGAGACCTGGTGGCTCTTTGAGACAGTTGAAAGGAGCATGTTCCTATGAGCATAGTTAATGGATGTAAATATTAGCTTGCTGCAGAGTTCATGTATCACTGAGTGAAATGTAGTAGTTTATTTTGGCCTGGGGCCACGTAAATGGCCTTGTTGTAAACGAGAGAAACTCATCCAAAGTCAGTAGTTGTTCCTGCTTGCTTCAGGGCTGAATTCAGTCTGATTTGTGCAAAATGCAGGAGAGAATCACTGGAAAATAAGGGTGTGTTAGGACACGCTGTGCATTTATCTAATGACAAATGGAGAGGGAACCATGTGGGATCTTTATTATGAGAATGATCCCCCCCCCCCCCCCCCCGTTTACACTTTCTGTCTTCCACCATCTGAATTCCCAAAAGTTCCAAAATTCCTGCCTATCGTGGTTTAACCCCAGCTGGCAGCTAAGCCCCACACAGCCACTTGCTCGCTCCTCCCTGATAGGATGGGGGAGAAAACTGAAAGAGTAAAAGTGAGAAAACCTGTGGGTTGAGATAAACACATTTTCACAGGTAAAGCAAAAGCTGCACATGCAAGCAAAGCAAACCAAGGAATTCATTCCCCACTTCCCAGGGGCAGGCAGGTGTTCAGCCATCTCCAGGAAAGCAGGGCTCCATCACCCATAACGGTTACTTGGGGAGACAAATGCTGTAACTCCAAATGTCCGCCCTTCCTCCTTCTTCCCCCAGCTTTATATGCTGAGCATGACGTCGTGTGCTCTGGACCATCCCTTGGGTCAGTCGGGGTCAGCTGTCCCGGCTGTGTCCCCTCCCAACTCCTTGTGCCCCCCCCCCCCAGCCTGCTCGCTGGTGGGGTGGGGGGAGAAGCAGAAAAGGCCTCGGCTCTGTGTGAGCACTGCTCAGCGATAACGAAAACATCCCTGTGTTAGCAATGCTGTTTTCAGCACAAATCCAAAACGTAGCCCCACACTAGCTACTGTGAAGAAAATTAACTCTATCCCAGCCGAAACAAGCGCGCTGCCAAAAGTGCAGCATGTTGGTTCTCTCTGTCCTATCTGATGGCATAAAGATGTTTTATCTTTCTTCAGCATTTCCAGAGGGCAGAAGTACTTAATTTTGTTCCCTCTCTACAGAGTTTTATAAAGTGACATTGGGAGCTGACTGTAGATGGCAATAGAGAAGGGTTTGATTAGCAGCTGGCATTTCAGTTTGAATGAAGGAGGTAGGGGATGACCAGCCCTCTCAGCTGGACCCCAGGGAAGAAAACTCACTTTCTTCCCGGCTTCTTGCCCATTTCTGAAGGTCTCATGGCTTCCGAGGCAGACTGTAGCCCTTTGCATGGACTGTGCAGGGAAGAGCAGGCTGGCTCCGGATTTCCTTTGTCTCTTCGAGATGAGCCCGGCAGAGGGAAAGCATTGTACAAAGGCTTTTCAGATGCACACATTGAAAAGGAAGGATTCAATATCCGCTGCTGGATTTTGAGTAGTACAGTTCACGCATCCCATTCTTGTTACTCTGCAGTAACTGTGCAATCTCAGGTGCTCTCTGCTTATGCTTGAAGCCCTTCAGTGTAATGTGTATATTACGGACAGGATTATGAGGGACATGTTTAAGAGAGTTCTGTGGCTTCTCTCCCCACCCTTTTAGCCCACCCTGATGGGGCAGATTTCTTGTCATCTCATGAGCACGCTCCTGACAGTATCACCATGCTCATTACCTCATCTGCCCAGTGGAGCTGAGATGCTTTGATAAAGTTCAGCCTTTTAACCATCTCTTCTCCCTTTGTGATCTGACAGCACCCAGGAATATCAAATGTAACCCTCGCCCCATTAATGAGAGCACCCAGTATTTATCAGCTTTTGTGACTACCAGCTTATAAATTGCATCCTGGAAAACCTAGAAACACAGGGAAATTTAATTCCAGTGAGGGAACAGCTCCGAGAGCTGAATGCCAGGTACTGGAGCAGGCGGCAAGTGAAAGTCTGGCAGTGTACATTTATCTCAAATTACAGGAAATTGTGCTCTGTAGCAGGAACAAAGTCTGGGGTTGGTTTTTGCCTATCAGTGCTGCTTTGAAAGTATAAATCTTTGTTCAGATAATTTCTGAAGAGAGTACAAACCTGGCACTTGTTTACTCTTGTGAGGTGGCCATCCCAAGGAGGGTTTGACTGGAAAGAGCTGGTGGAGCCTTGACCTGCCTGCAGGAATGGGGTGAAGCACAGGACTCTTGCAGGTCACCAGCAGCACACCTTGCAAATTCGGACTGCACCGGCGTGGTTGTCATGCCGAACTGTCAGATGCATGTTCAGTGCAAATGTGCTTCAGTTGCTGCTTGCCATCACGAATGCTCTCTGCACTCGTCCTTAGAAATGAGCGAATGAGGCACTGGCAAAGGACCTTGGTGTTTTGGGAGTCAAAGCTTGGGATTTCTAGCCTGCAAGCATCTACCTCGCTCCTTGTGCTCACGGATATAGACTATTCCAGTGACTTAAGTCAATGAGCTGGGCTGTCCTTTTCTGAGCCATCACCTCCCAGGCTTGGAGAGCTCACGCAGCTGCCTGCAGGCAGAACAACGCTGCCATACAGATGCTGTTCTTAAGGAATCTTAATGAAATAAAAAAAGAACAAACGAGAATTAAAGGATCACTGGTGGGTGGAGGAATAAACACATACACTCAGAGTTACAAAATTGTCTGCAGTGATGAAAATAGCGTAAAATAACCAGAACCTCTGTGTGTGCTTTGTCTCAGCAGGATGAAGATGGTTGGTGTGCTGCTGGTTACGCTTTGGCTGGGCATGGTCACCCTCGGCAGCGGCTCGGGTAAGGATGTGGCATGTGATGGGTCTGCCCGCTTACCGCGGGAAGAGCTGATCTGGGGCTGGAGAAAGAAAACTGGCCGCAGTGATTTTTAAGCATTTAGAGTATTCCTGGATGAAATGGTCGTGTGCAAAATACTTTAGCAAAACGCATGAACACTATGTTAGTTCTGTGTGGGTATTGTGTAATGCTCACATATAGAGGCTCCAAGCACGGTGTAAATGGGTGCATTAGCAAATAGCAATAAGCACCACCTCAACCTAAAAGTGCTTTGCAAATTCAGCCAGTTTTGTTATTCCCCTTCCGTGAGAGGCAAAACCAGGGCTCGGCGCATGGTGCTGACTTGTCACTGAGTTGTAAGCAGGACCTGGGCTTGAACCGGAGCTCTGCTGTTCCTGGCTGGATCCAGAGGGGATTTAGATTCCGACTCTCAGATTCTGACTCATGCCTCAGCGATGCAAGGGGAGAGGGGAACTTCTTGAGTAAGAGGAGCTCTCTCTCATACCCGTCTCACTGAGTCACTTTCCTGGCAGGAAATATGTTGTCATGCTCACAGCTCCTCTGGCACACGTTCAGCCCAGCTCTTGTGAAGAGGCAGATTGTGTGCGTCTCGGCTCCGGACTTCCTATTTGGGGGTGGAAGGAGACAGCATGATTTGCAGGAGATGAGTGGAAAGGGGGAGGAAGGAAAGAACAGGCGCTGGCTTTATAGGGGGAAATGTTCAGAAATAAGGGCTGTGCAGGGGATTGACTAGTACCCCAATGAGCCCTTGCCCCTCTGCGGCACTGGCAAACAAGCAGTTATAATACCGTGAGGAGATAAACAGCTCTTGTATCATTATCTTTTGGACCATGCTGAATTATCTGGGCCAGATTCACAATACGCACTTCAGCAAGGTTCATCTCGGTGCAGGGCTCATCACGGAGGCTGAAGGCTGGGGGGCTTTTCTCCTCGGGTTGCCCGAGGGCTGCAGGCATATCACAGTAGGCTGTAGTCTTCAGTAGGGGATGCCTCAGCCTGGCTAACAGGGGTCTGGTGGAAGTGGTGAGCAATGGGGAAACAAGAAAGGAGAAAGAATATATGGCCTAGGTCCCCTTGGCTAAGCCCCGGGTAGTAGAAGTGCCTGGGGAAGGAGGGACCCAGCAATGCAGACTGCCGCTGCTTGCTGGGAAAATCCCTGCTTTGCGTGTTCTTCTGGACGTGCTGTTCTGCTCTCCACCAACGCAATATCCTCCTCCTGCTGAGGCAGCATTACAACACCCCACGTGCAGTCATCTTGGGCTTTTTCAGAAATGGGAGGTAGGTGCAATTGAATCAGGATTGCCCAGGAAATGTTAGAGCAGCTCTAGAAGCTGAGACTGTCAGCTGGGAGCAGTCAAATGAGCACCCTGGCGTTTGGGTCACACAGGCTTGTGCCAATTGATCTGGCAGAACCCTCTGTGCATCTCTGTGAGGTATTTAGTGCTCTTCAAATATTCCTCCTTTAGCAGAGGTTTTCTGTACAGGATAGTTAGAGCCCTTGTAAAGTGCTGCAAGAACATAAGTGTCAAAGGGTGATACGTGGGACACGTGATCGGTTAAAATAGATTTCTTCTGCAAATCCACTGTAGTGTATGCAATTAATTTTCTGCAGGTCCATGGGTGACAGACCCGCTTTTCAGTTCAGAGCTCCCTTTTTGTTCCATGGACATCATAAACCACTTTGGGCTGTCAAAACGTCTTTTGTTATTCATGATGGGCTTGGATGGCTGTTTGTACTTGGATGGAGGGGCAGCCGTCTGTGCAGCCCTCTGTTACACTGCGGGGTTTCCTGGGACTGGCACCAAAAGGGAACTGGAGCTCATTTCACCCTTGCAAAGTCATAAATACAGAGCAGTGTGGGAGACCGGACATGCTCTGATAATGTTACAGCATTTGGGCTTGCTTTTTCTTCTTGGAGCGGGGGACGTAGGTGGGGGGAGCGGAGCAGAGGTTATCCGGAGCGAATGCAGAAGGCTGTGCACGGTCTGCAGCTGCCCCAGTGGTCAACTAACACCAAGCGAGGCCATGGGGATGGGTAGCTCTCACTAGGCAACCTGGCTCGTGGGATATTTAAGATGTGTAACTTGGTCAGGATTTATCATTTCAGCTGGATCTTTTTCTGTGCTTTGCTATAATAGTCATGTAACGCTGTATTGTCGGGACCAGCTCTCTCTCCAGCCCAGGCTGGCAGGGGCCTGGGGAAGACTAGAGGCAGGGGCAGGAGTCCTGTTGTGGTTTGCTGCCACTTTTCCTGCCTGCTTCTGCAGTCCTTCCCAGGGATGCAGTGTGATCAGCAACATTGACTGGGGACTGCCCAAGCCAGGGGTATCGGCTCTGCTGAGTCCCAAGCTCTCTGAGCTTACGGAGGGGATGAGGAGCCAACACTTACTAAATTTCAGCTATAAAACCCCAGCGCTGCTTCAGCTATAATGCAGACAGCCTTTCTATCCGGTTTAGCCAGTACAGCTGACAGTCTCCCTGGCAGTGTGTCAGAAAGCTTCAGCATTGTACTTCACCCTAACTCTTACTGGAGAGACAAATCTGCAAACTATTCCCCCCCCCCCCCCCCCAATTTTGCCAACAGCACTGTGGCTCTAAACATCTGTTCTTTGGGCTCTGCTGTTTCTGCTGTGTATGGAGGCTGGTGCTGCAATAAAATCATTTGCTGAAAGGGAGCCGCAAGCTGGAAGAGGAAAGAAATGTGATCTGAGTAGTGTAGAGTAAAAGACTTGGAGTCTGAGACTGAATTTGTGCCTGAGTCTGCTACTCACTCATGCCGTATGCGTGGGCAAATCTCTTCTGGTCCTGAGAATATACGTTATCTGCAGTGCCTGGGTTTGAATTCCTTACTCCTGACCTTTGGGACATTGTTTGCAATGGTACTCAGCATCTTCTGCTTTCCGTGCCTCAGCTAAGCCATCCTTAAGATGGAAATAAGGCTTAGATCTCTGCGCTTGTGTTATAGGATGCTTAATGAACACAGATGTTCTGATATCCAGAGAAGGGTAGCAAAAACCAATGAACCCAGTTTTGGTCTTATGATGATTTCTTTGGCACTGCTGAAGTCATATAAATACGCATTGGCTTAAAAGAGATGAAAAACCAGTTAGACAAAGAACATAACAGTAAGTATGAATACAGAATATTGTTATCTAGTTTCTAAACATAGCTGGCCAATGTTAGATACTGACTTATTTAGAAGATGGAGCTGTAGTTGTGCTCCTTGTTCTGTTTTTCCCTCTGCTAACCAGGCTGCGCTCTCATTCTCCAAGAGCTCTCAGCTTTCACAGGGTGAGGGCTTGGGAGAGGATCACGGTTAGGAGTGTTGTCCTGGGGAGCTAGAAAAGCAGAAGAATATTGCTGCCAGGAGAGGAGGAGCAGCATCATACTGATTACCTAAAGGACCCACCTAGTGTGAACAGGTAACTGCTGTGCATAAATAGTCCTTCGGTGGAAGGAAACGTTGTGTTTGCATAGAAAACTCCTCTGACAGCTCCCCTGGGGGCTATCAGACAGGCTGTGTGGTAGGATGAGCCCAGGACTGGGGCCAGCTTCTGCCCGGAGTGACACCCCAGCACGGCAGGCAGTGGCTGTAAGGCAGCCAGGAGCCTCTGTCGCGGGAGTTTTATTTCAGGCTTTGCTGTTATTTACTGGATTGTGAGCGAGTCTCTTATGCTCCCCCATACCAGAGGCTCTCAGGCACTGGTTTTGTCCTCTCTGAAGTCGGCTCCAAAGGGCCAGATGTCACCAGTGCTTCTGGATTCAGGTGTTGGCTGGAGCAGTGAAGTTCTGACCGCAGCGAGGCAGAATGAGGTCTGGCTCCGGAGGTCAGAGCTGCCGCCTGCGCCATCTCTCCAGAATGCCGATCTGCGCCGTGCGTCTCTCTCGCGCTTAGCAGGGAGGCAGAGCAGTTACTTATGGCCAGGAGAAATTTGCAGATTAATAAATTACTGTCTGTAAAACACTTTGAAGATGGAAAGCCCTGAGCGGCTCCTCAGGATTATTACTATATAGCTCTTATTCTACTGACGGGGTTCCAGTGGCCTTATTTTCCTTATGATTTGTGACAGCCCCAGAAGCTGAGAAGCTTATTTTAGTGCGTAAAGTCAAAAGAAAAATAGATTAAACTGCATTATTGTTTTCTAAAGAGACTAAATCCCTCCCCCATCATCTTCTCCTGGGATTTCCTGACTTCCTCCTACTCTTCCAATCTCAGCTTCTTGCTGTCCTAATTTAGGACATGATTTTCTAACTATCCGTACCCATCTGTGAGTTACTGCGGTTGTAGAAGTTTACGGCGCTTGGGGGCATGAAGTTATTCAACACTGAGGGTGTTGAAAGGTGCACAGCCCTGAAGTGAATGGAGATAAAACCTGCAGAGCAGAGCTGGCCTGGGTGTGCAGATGTGTAACCACAGCCGCCAGCCTCCCTCCGCACCAGCCAGCGTCGTGCCCGCTGAGGAGATAAGACCTCACGTCTGCTTCTTGTCAGCTGAGGAAATAGGTTGTGAGGGGTGAGTTTTGTGCAAGCATCAACATGACGTGACCCATCCGTATTGAAGTGCAGAAACGTGTGGAGGAAAGCAGCCCATTTTGGGTGTGTTGCTGATGTGATATTGGAGGGTTGCTTTTGCTCCTTGGTGTGTATCAAATAAATAGGGTGTCAGGGGACATCAGGGACCCGTCTCCTACGCTCCTTATCCATCATGTCCCCCTGCTGCAGCTGCACAGTTTTGTTCTCAGTCTCATACGTTTTATTGCGCACAAGTGACTTCTGCCAGGCTCATAGACCCTTACGGTGCATTTTATCACCTGCTGCATTTTTTCAGTTCCCGTCCTCATCTGAGGACAAGTGCTGCAGCGTTTTTTTAATGCAGACATCCCTGTGGATATTTATGGTGGGCAGTGCAGAATTGTTGACCGTATTTTAAAGCAGGCAACAGAGACCCTGGCTAAGTGCAATAACTAGGCTGCATGGGTTTAACTAAGCAAGCCTGTGGCAGAGCCAAGAGTTGAGCTTGGACCTCGTCAAGTCCCAGTCTGATGTTCCAGGCACACAGAAGAGCCGCTGCCAGCTTGAGCACAGCTCTGTGGTGGTGCTACTCAGGTAAACCTCCTTTTCATGCTGCCTCTCCTACAGATGATTTTGCAATGGGCCGTTCTGTTTCCTCTCTATCTCTCTTCCTCCCGTGCTGCTCTGCTTTGCTTCATGCAGCAATTTCCTCAATGAAGTGGGATGGAAAGTAGCTATTTGCTCCTTTTCTCCTTCAGGCTTTGAAGCAGTTCATACCCCTACCTTTATCGTTTTGATCTCAATTTTAAAAAAAGCCTCCAGGAAAACATGTCAAGCTTGCTAGAGAAAACCTAATACTTTTTTTTTTTTTTCTTTTTGGCCCAGTTGCTGGAGGTAACCAAAACACTCTGTGCCACGTACAGTAAACACAGCGTTACGCACAGATAGAGAGTGAAGGCATAGAGCTCACTGTGGAGGAGTTTTAAAAGACACAAACAACTACCCCTCCCCACGTTACAGGCTGTGCTTGATTAGATAAGGAAACTAGGAGTCAGGAGCTATGGGCTCCATTACAGGATCATCATTTTTTGGATGTCATGCCTTGGCTGCTTCCTCTGAAGTCAACAGAAGTTTAGGCAATCAGCTTGTTTTTCATGAATTTGGCTGAGGCAGACCATCACAACTGTTTAAACTAGACTTTCAGGGTCTAAAGTTAAACAACCACAATGTGTAAGTGCTTTTGAAAATTATGAGCTATTCTGCAACAGAAAGTCCTTTTCCTTCTTCCTTTCTTAGCTGTTCTATCTATTTAAATTATAAAAGCGGTTGGGGGGGGGAGAGAGAGAGAGAGAGACTCCGTCCTCATGCGCAGCATCCAGTGGAACTGCTTCCATGGGGTGAATCACAGCTCACTGTCAACACAAGATGAATATGGTGAGACTTGGGAGAAGTATAAAACCACGTTGCCAGTGCCATTGCAGCAGAACTGCGTGGATGGGGCTGGGCTGCGTGCTGTGCGTCGGAGCCGGTCACAGGGGGGTTTGTGCCAGGACCACTTCCAGTTACTGCCTCTGTTGGAGAGGCTGTGGGGGGAAGGCAACGAGGTTATGACAGGCCCTTTTTGATGTGTTTCCACTGGAAGTCAGATTATAAAATACCTGCAGATTTCACAAAGCTTCCAGGCTGAGCGTCCACGACGGCGTTCAGCTACAACCAGTTTTTAGGCATTCTCTGACCACTATTGCTGCTGCGGAGATAGTGGGAGCAAATGGTGAGAGCTAGCTGATCTTGGCTAGGGCTAACCCAAGTTCTCTGTCATTCCCACCAATTTCAGTGTGCTTAGGTCTGTGCCTCTTCCCCCAGTTCAGGAAAGATGTTCTCATTTGTTTTGGTCCATGTTGCCCTCCCTCCGCCGCGTTGTACGGTCAGATGGGATACAGACTGCATGGGAAACGCTGCCCTGCCACGCTGCCTAAATTGCTCAGCTGCTGAGTGAAGCGTGCAGCCAGGGAGCACGGGCTGGTGGTGTGCGGGATGCGTGTGTGAAAGGAAAAACGCAGACGCAGTGGAAAAGTGGGTGCTCCTGGCGCCAGTGTAAATGGAAAGCGCACCCACGCGCGGCGGCTGGCCACAGCTGGTACCTCCTGTGCTCACAGCGCAGCTCCTCCATTCAGCCTGGCTTCCTCTGCTTCCTCCTCACTGACTGCTGTGAGCTTGAAAGAGGGTGGGGGTAAAATCTTTTTTTAAGGTAGTAATGATTAATTCTCACTTAATCGCTTTGCGTGACCAGCTTTTTCTGCCTCATCGATGCCGATTCTTTCATCATGCTGACCTCTGGCCTGGCTGCGCTCCCCAGGTGGAGGCTGACTCATATCAACTTTGCTTTAAGATAATGCAGCAGGGATGGCCGAAGAAAGTAGGAAGCTGTTGAGATAGTGCAGCCCCTTCTGCTGCTGAAAAGGCGTAGGGAAGAGGGCTCTGCTGTGTCATTCAACCAGCAGCATCGATGGCTTCATGTCCTGCTGCTGCCGCACAGTCCCAGTCTGCATGCAAGGCAGGTCCCCTCCCAAAATTAGAGACGATTAAAAACGGAGCATCGATTTGGCAAATGGCAGGGTAATTTTGTGTCGGCATGATGGATGGCTTCTCATAAGGATGGCTTTTTATTATTTCTTCACAGAAATTTTAACTAGGGAAAGCCTTTGTTTGTAGCCCCAGGGGAGGGAAGGGGTGGAAGTGGTGTGGAGCTGGTAGAGTTTTGGTGGTTGAGGATTTTTTTTCAAATGGAGGTACTTAAAATGACTGCATAGAAATGCCAAGCTGTGGACAAAATGGGACGGCATTTCTTGATGTGGCCTTACTCTGTTTTTCTTTTTTGATCCATGGGTTAAGCAGTTTGTCTCTTCTTGAAAAATCCAAATAATCGCACCAATTTCATCTCTGTTTTGACTGTGTGGGTGCTTATGATGGGTGCTGCAGTTGCATCTCAGGAGCATTTCAGGTGTGTGTATGCAGAGCTCTGTTCCAAAGGGGGTAAATCAGTGTAATAAGAGAAAGGTTGGGAAAGGTTTCCAGAAATGTCTGGTTTCACTTTTATGCAGCTGAGCAACATCATTATTTTTTTTCTCTCCTTTCATTTTCTACTTTGCATCTGGAGAAGGCACTTCTTCAGCTTTTGTTTGTCTTTTGAGAAGGAGTCTGTTTTGGGATACCTGCTGTTTAAGGGTGTTGTAACACCAGATTCAGAAACAGTACAGATCTGACTATTTCTGTAACAGAAGAGGTTTCTGTCCCTTGTAGCAGTAGTAGATATCCCTATGAACGTGAATTGCAACATACAGTCCAAGCAAGGAGGACATTTGGAGTTAACTTTGCTAGTTCACCCAGATCCCAGTGTGCATCAGGGAGGAGCAGTAGCCCAGCAGCCCACCCATAGCTTTATCTCAAGGCACGTGAAATCAAGATGGACATCCTTACCCTGACCTTTCTGCCTGCACTTTCTCTTCCAATGCTGGAGGTGGGTGTTGCATTCCACCATGCAGCCTCCCTCCAGCCTGTGTAATCCTTATCCATTTTCCCAAGAAGGCTGTGGAAACAGGACCATTTCTTGCTTTTTTTCTGCATTGTCTGTCACAGGTATGTATTATGGGTCATAGACTGCCTTGCTGTGTGATTACAGAGCACCCAGCAGAAAAGAGGGGGTCAGTTGAGGCATGTGCAGTACACCTCATCAGTAATAAGAAAAAGATGGCTTTTTTCAAAGTGTTTTGCAGAGGTGTTTCTAGGAGGATGCATTTGTGGGATGGTGGATTTTTAGAGATTTTATTGTATCCCTCAGTTATGTGCATAGTGCTCCATTTGCTGCAGCATGGAAGGGACCACGGGGTTGCATATAGCTCCCCCATCTCTTCAGTGGTTTCTGTTTGTTAGTGAACCTCTGAAGTCACAGCATGAATGCTGAGCCCACTCAATTTAATCAGGAGCTGCTCTTAACTCCAACGGCTGTTTTGTGCAGGAAATATTTAAAGAGAGAAGAAACTCACTTCCTAGGCTTAGCCAGTGAAAACAAGTGTGAGTTGCTGCAAATGGGCATAGCACTGTAGAAGTCAGTGCTGTTTTTCACAGTTAGAACTGGGTCTTTGTGTCTTTCTGCAATGCCCCCTCAAATACCGTTACTGGAGTCAGGATATATCAATGTGTGCGTATATATATTTTTTTATTATTGTTTTTTCATAGTGGGAGCTGCTTCATGCCAGTGAGGTTCAGTGTGAAGCCATGCCAATTTTTCAGGCTGTCGCCGGTTTAGACTGGCATCCAAGTAGCTGCATGCTGATGTTAGCAGCAAACAGGCTCTGAATGTCCAATAGAGGTTAAAATAGTGGAAGTGGCACAAAATGTTGCAGGGAGCTGTTGGATGCAAATAAAATTATAGCAATAATAATGCGGGCAATCCCTCTGCTTTACACGTGTGTAGGGAGTGCAGCCGGCTGTCTGGGCTTGACTCAGCCACTGTGGCAAAGGATGTTGCTGGCACAGGGAGAAGAGCCACATCACACCCGAGGAGGGAGAAGCTCACAAAGGTGTGTGTGTGAGGGATGCCTGCAGTCCCCTCACGTGCCATGTCAGGCAGAGTCCAGCTATCTCAGGCATAAAACACCCCCAAAAATCAAAATAGCAGTATTACTGTCAGCATGGCACAGGGAGGGAGGAAGTTGTGCAAAGCACCACAACTTCTGTCCTTGGTGTTTTATGCATGAAGGAGGTCTCACTCCAGCCCGTGGTGTTTCTGCCATCTCTGTTGTGAGCGATGGGTCGTGGCTTTGCTCCCTGAGCCCTTGGAGCCGTGCCGGGCTGGCTTTGCCGTGGCAGCCAGGAGGAGCCCTTGCCAGGAGGGTGGCCAAGCGCAGCCTGTGATCTCAAGCTGCACGGCTGCTCCTGTGGTCTTTGGTGCAGCTGCTCGTTAGCAGCATGGTTATGTGCTGCGTTTGGGGTTCAGCTCGGAGCACGCAGCACCCCAAGGCAGGACACATGTGGGGAGCCTTAGGACTAGCTGTTTGGTGCGACGGTGTTCTTGGAAGTCAGGCGAATTAGCCAGCTCTGAGACAAAATCTCCAGGTACAGCTCTTATAGTAAAGAACAGTAACAGTCGCCTCTTCCCCAGCCAAGACGACAAGGCCCATGCATTGCTTTTTAGTAATCTAGGAAGAAAAAAAAAAAAAAAGTTGTATTTATTTTCAATAACTCATTGAGGTAGAACAGGTAAGTAGTTTTACAATGCTGATTTATGAGCTGTTGCAAAATGCAAGAGCTATTCGTGGTAGCAAATTTCATTGATCTTGACTCCAAGAATTTCAGTACTGTAATGTTTTATGTAGTTTTCTTCCTCTTCAGTCCTGCCATTTGAAGTAATGAGGACAATTTGCCTTTATGCAGTCCCAGAGGAGACAGCAAAGTCAGGTGCCAGGAAGAAAACCTGGGTGTCCTGATTTACAGACCCAGGTCTGCTCCTTTCGGAGGGAAAGCTTTTCTTTATAAAAACAAATGGCCCGCAATCCGTGCTTTATCATGCAATTAGCAGGCAGTCTCTGGCAGGCTCATTTGTCTCATTTACCACACTATGGAAACTTGCCCATGCCTAATCCAGTAGCTTGACCCCACCAGCATAAAGCAGCATACTGGTTCCAGTTGGCCTTGACCATGGTGGTGACTGGTGACTATGCACCTTCCCATGGTATAAGGCTTCCAATAGTGTTTTGGTCTTTTAAAATGAGCCTTGGTGATGGCTGTAGTAGCAGCTGTAATGGATGATGCTGTGCAGTTTTGAAATAAATAGCTACATGTTTCTTAGATGATGAGCAATGGCACTCTCCAGCCATTTGGATTTGGGGTTCCTACTAGCAATTACTTGTACCCTGGGTAGCTTCCCTGCCTCGTCCTAGCCCAACTCCCTCTCTTCCTCCAGAAGAAGCACTCTGTCATATGGGTGTTTGGCATACCACAGGAGGAGCAGTGCAGTTTGCATTTACATTTGTGTGTAAACCTGCCAGAAGACATTTCTATTCTTACTGGCCCAGATTCCTCTTCACTGTGACTAACCATTGCTGAGCTACAGGAGTTAGCATTGCTGCCTTTAAGCGCTGTGGGCCATCTTCTCAAAGGTTTATCTCTTTGCTTTTTTTAATTAAGTATGAATTTTGGGCCAAGCTACATCCCACTGTCTATTTAAGGAAGATAAAATGCCAGAAATCCTGCTTTGGGCCTGTGAAGTCAGTTCAGAAGAATTGGGCTCAAAGAGCATATTGTATTCTGTTTTTCCTCTCGGTCCGAGGTCTTCTAATATCTGCAAACCAGAGAGGCTTTGCAGTGTCGTCTCTGGTGTGCCTGTGATATGCTGAGACACTGCTCCCAGGGACTGCTGCAGGCAGCACCCCTTCTCCTGTTCGACTCATTTGGGGCTCTCAAACATCAGGCTGCCCTAGCTGATGCCTCCCAGCACCTACAAGAGATGTGCTGGGAAGGTGCCGTGCCATGCTCTGCCTTGCCGGTGCGGGGAGACAGGAGATGCAGTGACAGCAGCTTCTCCATGTGTTTCGGCTGGCGCCGGCAGCGCGGGTTGCTCTCAGGTTTGCCGACACCCTGGTACCCTGCTTTGCTTGCACAGAGTCCTTTTGTGACTGGGCATCCTGATGGGTAGGAGGAATGGAGTGGAGAGGAACACTCGGAAGAGGAATGGTTTTTGACTGTGCTGTTGGTCCTGAAACTAGTCACTAATGACAAGGATAAAGTAAAAAAAAAAAAAAAAAAAAAAGAAAGAAAAGAAAAAGGGCACTGCACAGCTTTTTCTCATGCTGCCCAGTTTCTATGTCAGCCTGAGTCTGCTGTGAGCCACACTGAGCCTGTTGAACTCTGCTTGGGGATTGCACCTGGAGGCTGCCTGGGGATCCCCAAGAGAACCTGCTGCCAGTCGCTACATGTCACTTATTAGTGCTTGTACTCTCTGTGTTATCACAGCGTGCACAGGTGTTGCATGAATGCATCACAGGAAAGACAGTCCTCGCTCCCAGAACCCACAGTTCAGCTTCTTCTGGCATGGACGATGGCCCATAGCTCTAAGGGAGGGTTGATGTCTGCGTTGTTATTTTTTCCCCCTCTTATTTCAACACCTCTATTTCCATCTTCCCTGTCACTGTGCCTGGATGCACACACACCTCTAGCGTTGTTTTCGTCCAAATTTTATCTTCCCACACAAGATTTTAGGATTGAATTTTCTTGGAGCTCTCTGGGAAGCCTGGTGTTATGCAGGAATATCCTATCCTACCCTACTGTCCTGATGGGGGATAAATAACTTTGAAGAAATGTAGGAGGTGTACAAATGAAAGTAGAGGTTTGCAGGTTCTCTAGAAACGAACACGGTATTCTTGTTCTGCTTTAGAAAAGCCCAGTTCGCTTCCACTGAAAACACTACCTTTTTGCCTCCGATTTTAATGGGGACGGGACCAAGGGCTGTGGGGAACCTGGGAAGAGCTGCTTTTCCCCTGCAGACTTGCAGACTAAGGTACCTTGTTCTTCCTGGCTGCAGAACGCTGCGATGACTGGGGTGTGGACACCATGAAGCAGATCCAGATTTATGATGGGGAACCTGCCAAGATCAAATGCCCGCTTTTTGAGACCTTCTTAAAGTACAACTACAGCACAGCCCATTCTGCTGGCTTGACCCTGATCTGGTACAGGATTGGGCAGGACCGGGATCTGGAGGAGCCCATTAATTTTCGTCTCCCAGACAGTCACATCAGTAAGGAGAAAGACACCCTTTGGTTTTGGCCTGCTCTTCTCAATGACACTGGGAATTATACATGCATGCTCAGGTAGGTTGTGCAGTGCAGCTTCTGTATGTCTTCAGTATAATCAAAGGACTCTCATGGAAGTGGGAAAATTATGCTGTTAGCACCAGATCTTTCTGTAGGGAGAAGACCATTTGCATAAGCATTAATGGGAAAAGAATGTTACAATTATAAGACCGCTCAGTGCTGAGCCAATTTACATCGTAATAATTCTTGGAGCCTTGCAAACATTAATGAGTGTGCCTCTCCTTGCTGGCTGCAAGTGTCCGTGAAAATATTATTGCTGAGCCCATGGCAAAATCCACAGGCACTCACCATTAAGAAGTGATCTGTATGTCTAAAGTAAAAATAGCTTCAGATGCAGGGGTAATGTTTTGACTACATGCTAATTTGGCAAAGATTCATGAGATTCAGACTTCTAGGAAATTAAAAGTCTCTCCAAGTGTGCTACAAAATGAACATAGCATCTGCTATGCATTGAGCACAAGAGCTCTTTTTGATCTTCCATTGTCTCTTGTTCATCGCGTCTTTGACCCTATTATCTCCTTTACCAGCAGGGGAGTGGATGTTGCTTGTTAGTCATCTTTATAGGCTTTTCTGAGCTAGTGTGGCCATCTCTGATGGTGTTTTCTTTCCCATTTATAAATGAGTCAGCTAAAGCTGTATGTGCCTCATCAGTGCTATGACGCTTGTTATTGCAGATGTGATTCTTATTTCATTCCACTGCTATAGGAGTAAATAAGTTTCAACTAATCACCCCTATCCTCCTCTGTCCTTAGAAATACAACCTACTGCAGCAAAGTTGCATTTCCCTTGGAGGTTGTTCCGAAAGACCAACACTCTTGTGTAAGCCATTCAATAAAACCCATCGAGGAGATGTTCTACTTGGAGCATTACCATGAGAAGATCATATGTCCAGATATTGATGGGTTTTACCCTGCTAGTGTAACACCAACTGTCAAGTGGTACTTGGTAAGAAGGACTTGTTTGGGCAGTGGGGGGAATGCAGTGTTGTATCTGAAAAAGCAATGGTTGGCATGAGAATCATGGAGCTATGTTTCAGAGGCTCACCAGTGATGAAGCTGTTAATGAAGCTTTACTAATTTTAAGAGCTTTGTTTCCATTGAATTTAAGGGTAAAACTGCTCTTGGAAGGGAATTGAGAGGTAACACTGAAACTTTTTTGACCAGTGTGCATAAGTGCAGAATATTCTAGCAGGGATTTAGGAACCTCAGTTCAGCTGCAGGCAGTGTACCTGACCTGCTATGTAAACCAGTCACTATTCCTGTAAAGGAAACTGATTCATATTCCGTCTTCTGTAAAAAAACCCCAACAACAACAACAATCCAAAAAAGCAAACAACAAACAAAACAAACAAACAAAAAACCCCCCAAACCTGCTAATGAGAACAGCATTTTTCCAAAATCCTTTGAGGTCAGGAGATGAAGTTGTACATTAGGCCTTTGCAAGGACCATGGGTGCCCTGTTTGACACAATTCAGCAAACCTCTTTTCTGAAGATGGAGACATCCCTACTCCACCCTCCATATTGCTCTGATAATTAGGCTGTCTGCAGCCATCCTCAGGCTCTTGCCTACAGAATTACTGTTCAATTTTATTAAATTTTGACCTCAGTGTTTTTCTTTAGGTGAATGCCTTTAGTCAAGAGAGAATAAGAATTCTCAGGGGATGTGCAGCCAGAGGGTTATGGCACTGAATTCTCTAACTGCTTATAAAGCGCTTTTGGATTTCTAGATAGAAGGTTCTGTACGAGTGAATTTAATAATAAAGAAAGTTGGCAACAAATACATCTGCTGATTAAAAAAAAAACAACAACAAAAACCCCCCACCAAAACAAAAACCCAACCCCAAACAAAAAAAAACCACCACCACCCCAAAAGAAAAAACCCAACTCTAAAACCCTTCAGGAAAAACTTACTTTTGTATCCAAGAGGAGCAGTTTCACTTGAGTAGCTGAAATGCTATGCTTGTACCATTCATTGAAATTCACATCTCAACAATCAATTAGCAGAATAAAACAAAAAGCCCCATGGAAGTAATTTTTCAGGCAGCAAGTCATTCCATGCCTAATAAAAATCATTAAAAATGGTATATGACCCCTGTCTTAAACTGCCCCATTAGGATGTATCTGATTTGGAAATGTACCATTCAGAAATAATCTCTGAGAAAATGTGCACATCTTTGGGTTTTATGACATTCAAGATGTCATCTGCATAACCCTTTTCTGAAAAGGGATCTCTAGCTTGGTACTTGGCAGAGGTTTCTTGCCTTTCCTGACAGAAAGAGAAGAGCTATTAAGGTTTCTGTACTACAGATTCTCGTTTGCCAGTTGCCAATTTTGGGACCTCATCCTCAGCTGAAGTCAGTCAGGGTAGCTTAATTAGTCCCGAAAGAGTTAGACACGCTGACATCAAGGGGGACATGTCCTTTAGTCTTAGTATCCATTTGTGAATACATCAGCATTTTCTTCCTGTCTCTTTACTTTCACTCTTCACTCTGCTGAGGTGCTCACCCTGATTGGAAGTGTAGTTCTGGATCAGAGATGTCTCTCTTATAAACTTGTCTGTATTTAAAGTGGGATAAAACTATGAGAGTCTTCTGCTTCATCACCTCATTTTCAAGGTGAACATACCAGTTTGTATTCCAACATGCTTAAAGTTCATGGTATATAGGTCCAACGTACATCACAATCCCAAGTATCATATTCATAGTATAAAAAGCAGATCTTTCTAGTACATTTAAACCAGTATCTTTACTTTTGAATCCCCAAACTCAAGTGTTTTTCTGCCTAACTCCAGAACTGCAACTTGGTGGATGGCTTCTATGAGCGACACCCCCAAGGGTCCAGGCTTGTCATTGGCATTGTCCGCAGCGCGTACAAAGGGAATTACACTTGTATTGTGACATTCAAGGACCATGGAAGAACCTACAATCTCACCAGAACCATAATGATGAAGGTGGTGGGTAAGAATGACTTTAAAATGTGTAAAATGCAGGTGGATGGCTGCATAAGTGGTGAAAACAGCTGGAAGAGTCTGTCACAGGATCCATTTGTGGTTGTGCTCAAACTGCATTACCCAACTGACCTGGTATATTTTTGCTTGCTGGGGTCAGCCTCGTGTGACTGCCCAGGCACTGGAGGTCCTACCCACCACCATGTCAAATGCCCCAAACAACACAGAGGGTGACCAGGCTTAGGCTGGTGAGGTACAGCCCATGAGATGGCCAGGGGTACCCTCTGGTGGCATGTGAATGCATAACCCTGGCACTCTTGCTCATTTTTGTCTCCAGTGCCCTTTGCTCATCATTATTTGTGGGATTGTCCCATTATAGCCAGTTTACCTTGGTCTTCTTGCAGTCTCAAAGCCTTGAGACTGTTAATCAGCCAGGCAGGGCTCCAGTTACCCAGCCCAGTGCTTGGACAGGTCGTCCCAGGCACAAGGGCTTAGTCTGCCTGCCAGACAGAGCTTAAAAACCTGGTGAACAGTAGAGCACATGCTGAGTTCCATGGCAACTGCTGCTTTAAGAGCTGAATTAAATACTTGCGACAGGAAATGATGTTTGTATTTTGTTTTTTTAGAAGCAGCGATAAAAAGAAACTGGTACAGGTTGTGCCTTGTGGGAGATGCTGAGTGGGAGATGAGAGGGGTATGGAGCTCTTCTGATGTGAGAAGCCCAAAACCTTGTATCTAGACTTACCTGAACTTTGGAGAAGCCTCAAAATCTGGGTCTGGCCCTGAGTTTGGGGACTAGGATTAGATTTCTCTTTGCATGGAACTCTGCAGCAGGATTGTATCACATGTTAGATAGGGGCACGTGCAGTGGGGCATGGGGGCGTCATGAGTGAGGCTGTAAGGACCCCAGGTTCTCATGAAGTCCCTGTGGGGGGCTCTCTGTTCTCTTCTGCAGGATCTCCGAACAAGGCCTTGCCACCACAATTCACCTCTCCAAATGAGAAAGTTGTCTACGAAGTGGAAGCAGGTAAATTGCAACGCTCGCTGCCTGCGGTCGCTGCCCTGGCAGCCTGCCTGCCAGGATGGGGAGACGCAGCCAGGCGTGGAAGCTCTCCCCTTCCACTGCGTCCCTGGTGCTTTCCCTCGCAGAGCACACGAGCTGCCGCAAGTTGCCTGGCAGAGAGTGTGGACTGCCAGTTCTCGATGCCAGAATAGGAGAGCATGGCTTTAAAAGTTTATTTTTCCAGGAACAAATAAAGGTAGATATTCAGGCATGGAGATGCAGGACTGCAGCTGCAGAACCAGATGAAATGGGGACCCTCAGCTGCTTAGAGAAATTCCTGTAGGATCTGGTCTCAGCCCTGTCCCTGTCGTTTGTTCCAACCCTCCCTCATTCAGTCCCTCAGTGGCTTCAGCCTTCTGGCCACTTCTTGCTCATCTCTCCCTTCTTGGCTGATTACTTTCTAATGAATGACAGCTCTCCTTTTGCTGGCCTCACAGCATTGTGTAAAGGGGTACCATGCCCCTTCCCCCACCCCATCTGTTTAGACTGATAGCTCTTTGGAGAAACTCCCTATCTTGAATGGATCATGTCCCATTACATTGCTGTAATAAATGTGGTGCTAATGATGATGATGAGCAGCAGTCTTCACTTTAAAGCACAGCGTTTTTGGCTCAGAAGGTCAGACTTCTTCCATAGTCACTCTAAGATAAAATCACTTCTGGGCTGATCACAAAGATATTCACACTCCCAAGCCTGATCTTGAGGGGAAGTTAAATGCCTGAACAAGTGTTCCCACACCAAAATGCTTTTGTGTAGCTGGATCCTTCGCTTTATGGCATCTGTCCCTTGTGCAGTGGGGATGATTAACACTGCCTGGCTTTCCAAGGAAGTGGTTGGCATGGAGCATCTCCCTTTGGGTGGGTCACTTGGTGCAGTCAAGGAATTTGTAACACATTTGAGAAGGCAGGATACTTCTTCCTATTTATTTGTCTGTCATAAATCAACATGTTCAGAGTGCTAAACTGTTACCAGATGCCTGAAGGTGGATGCTGGCCTCATTCCCTCCTGAAAGGAGGCAGAGCTTAGGCTGGTAGGATCACTGGAAAGCACAAAAATCAAGGTGATGCTGTTCCTGCTTTGCAATACCTCACCATGGTCCTTTCTTCCCAGGAGATGACCTTGTTCTGTCCTGTGAAGTCTTCTTCACCTTCCTGAAGGACTCCCGGACTGAGGTGTGGTGGACCATAGATGGGAAAAACACAGATGACATCACAGAACCCAAGATAAAAGTCACACAAAGGTAACATACTGATGTGAACTTTCATTTGTATCTAGCCCTCTCTTGGGTCCTGCAGAGAGGTGTGGGTACAGATGTGCAATAGTCCCGTTTTCCCTTGCAAGGGAGTGTGAAGTCCTCCGCTTCCCTATTAATCAGAAACCCCTGTGTCTGCACCACACCGTGATGAGGATGCCTCCAGACCTGGACAGTATCCTGTCTTACAGAAGGATTTGAGGGAGCTTTGTTTACCAGTTCACATTATCACTTCTTCAGGTCCTGGTAGTGGTGCCAACAGCTGGTGGACTCCTAATACAGGGCAGACAGAATTTTCTTTACAGGAATGTTCCCAAATAGCATAAGTGATAAATATGTCTCAAAAAACAGAGGATGAAAACAAAAATGTAGTATTATACTTAGTATTGATTAGGAGGAATAGAGATTCAGTTACATGAAGAACCCAAATGAGGTTCAAAGTCCCATTTGCTGGGTGCTGAATTACATGTGGAAAGCAATTGCTGCCCCAACTGGTTCGCAAACCTATGTAGAAAAAGGAAAGGTAAAAGGAAATACTATTATCCCCATTTTGCAGATGATCAATTCAGGTATAGAGAGACAAAAGTGACTCATCCAGGATTGCACAGACAATGCGACGTGGGCTCTGAATCCTGACTTCATGAGGTCTTGTTGCTTTGTAGGCAAGAACTTCCTTTATCTCTAAAATGCAATGTGACACAGCTGCAACTAGAAAGTTATGAGCGGCAAAATAAATATTAAGGAAAATCAGATAAAGAAACAGCTGCAGCTGTATTAAAATCTGAATTGTGTATCGATTTATAAATATCAGTTTAGGTGTTTTGTCTTTTTTAAAGAAAGAGTCGGGCTATATCAGGGAAAAGAGTATTTGCCACTAAGAACTTGCTGCAGTTTCACATATGTAATGCTCTAGTTTTTCTCTTACAGTGAAATTACTAGAGATTTTGAAGACAAAACTATCATAAGGACTCTAACAGTTGCAAAAGCCACGCCAGAGGACTTGAAACGGAATTATACTTGCTATGCCAGAAACGCCAAAGGCAAGGACCATCGCCAGGCCATAGTGCACATGAAAGGTAAAATACTTGCAGAGCATGGGTGTGAAATGAGGCATGCTCAGAGAGGCCTGTCGGTTCTTCCTGGAGCCTTGCCCTGCAAAACAGTAGGGGAACAAATAATTCCATCAGGCCTTTTTCCCCCACACATGCTGTTCTGTATGCACTGCTGTATTATTGCTGTCATACTGCACCACTTCTCGGAGGCAGGGAGCAAAGGACAGATGCCACATACACCCTACTGTGATCAAGTGCATGGGGAGAGAGAGGGATAGATAGACCTGTTGTTCTCATCCCATCTATGTACCACAATCGAAGTAGACCTGAGGGGACAGGCTGCTTGGAATGATTTCGTGTTACTTGCTTGTGTGAGTGTTTTGCATGATGCAACGGCTACCACTTGGCATCCTCCAGAAGGCAGACTGCACTCGTTGACATTGCTCAGGGAGTGAGACAGTCTAACCCCGACACTGTGGTTTTACTCCTCGCTGTGATGATGCTTCAGTCTAGATACAGCCATCTCAGCATGGATGGTATGGACTGATCCACCTCTGTTCAGTGTGGGTTTTTCCTATATCTTTCTTTCATCAAAGACTTTGTTTCTGTTTCCCAGACCCACCTGTCAGTAATAAGAACTGAGCCCTCACTATAGTTATGTGAGGTTTCCTGACTAAGGTGGATATTTCTACCTCCTTATTAACCTCCTCTAGAGCTTTAATACCTGCTTACTGTAGGCTGGAAGGAACAATAGACCAAACACACAACTGAGGCTAAAACCATTTGCCAGTGTGTTCATCCTACATACATAATTCTGCTGGGATTATAATGTTTGTACATGTAGCAGAAGTGAATCTAAAATCTTAGGATTCTTTCTCTATACAGCAGTGCCTAAATGCTGTTTTCTAGTGGACTGATCCACACTACGCTCTCTCTTCCTCCCCCGTCTGCTCCTAAGCAGTTGAGTGGGTTTGCTCTGAGCAGACCTGGTTACTCACCACCCCTCCTTTTTGCTCTGTTCTGCAGAAAAAATCCAAGAACCATTCCCGACTGCTGCTGGCATAGAAACCTTAAGCTAAGCTCACTGCAGACCATCCAACTGCACCTAGGAACATCAAGCATGCCAGAACCTAGCCGCCCAGCACTTGTCTTCCATTTTTTAGCAAGCAGCTATATGTGTTGGCTCCAGCTCTTTCATTACATTAGGTTATATATGTTTCCTGCTTTTTCTGGATTATTTCCCTCTCCTTCTCATGTACTTCTGTTGCTCATCCCCTAATGAAAGTCATTAAATTCCTTCCATTTTCTTTTTTTGTAATTCAGTTTCTAAGAAAACTTATTAAATCTTGAAATTTTGTCATGTCTCCACTCACTGCTGTTCTTTTATTGTGCAGTTTGCCAGTGTGCATGTCAGCTGCCACCTGAATTGCCATAAAAATGGAGTTGCCCAGGGTTACAGTTAGTGGAGTTATTTTCTGTCCTTAATACAAAGAAGCATCAGTGGCGTGACGGACACCGTATGAGTTGGAGGGGGGCCTGTGATATTCTGGCTTGATGTCCACAGGTTGTCCTATTTGTTTGCAAGCATTTCAACTTTTCTGTAATGAACTCTGATTCTTCTTTCTTGGTAGAAAACAATCAGGCCATGGCTAGTTATGTACTTGCTGTCAGTCTTGGGACAAGCCACAAGAACTGTGCGTGTTTGATGGGGAGGGAAAGTGGTGGCCATTGCCTTTATTTGCTGCAGGTGAGCTTTGGCTGGCTCTCCTAGAAGTAGAGTGCTGTTGTGTTGCCCCAAGAGTTTGCATATAGTGCTGAGAAGGTCATGTTCACAAGCTGGCTTTGGACTGCGCAGGTGGTTTCCATCAACGGGTCATTCTACCATCTGCCTGCTCCCAGGGTCTTGCTCAGAGCCCGAAGTCCAGCCTGTGCTTTGACTTGCTCTGCCAGCCCAACCAGACCTAGTAGCCCAGAACGGGGACTCCAGGGTGGCCAGCCATCATGTGTCCTGCCAGGAAAACCTTGGCTTGGCCACCTTACTCTGAAGGGCCAGCTTGGCTCTTGGCTGTTCCTTTGTGGTATTTGGCAGCATGTGACACAGGCTTGTTGCTGCTCAGCTGAAGGCCCGACCTGTTCTGTAAACCATACCCCCTCTTTATTTTTGAACCCAGTTGTAGCACCGAAGTACACCGTGGAGCTGGCCTGTGGACTGGGGGCAACCATCCTGCTCATTGTGGTGCTGATAGTCATCTATCACGTTTATTGGTTTGAAATGGTCCTCTTCTATCGGGCTCATTTTGGAACAGATGAAACCATTCTAGGTAAGGAGCTAAAGGGCTTACATTTATTTTATCCTGCTACAGGCCGGACCCTTCATTTTCATAGAGGAATCTTCATGTGAGCTATTTTTAACCTTCTTCACAGCATAATGACATTTTGACCTTCCATTTCTATACCTGCATTCAGTTGTGTGGGTCATTTTAGAGCAAGAGGAGTCAGGTTTGGGTCAGGGGAAAGGAGAGAGAAGTCCTCTGTATTGTCTGCAGAGGTGAAGTATGGACACGTCAGAATCCCTGGGGCACTGCCCTGCTGATGCCTAGCTGTTTCATCCGATCTAGATGGTCAAGATAAGTCATCAAGTTTCAGTAAGTCCCTAGTGTCTCTGGTGACTTTATCTAAGGATTCGCAAATCCAGGGTGATTTGCTTTAAAATGTGGGAAGGCATCCAAACGGATGGGTCTGGAAATCACCCTTCTGTCCTCAGTTCTTCCACAGCTTCCCTGTGTTGCTGGGAGTTCATTTCTTGGGACTCTGAGCTGAGATTTCTTCCTCCGTAGGATGAGGAGGGTGTTCAAGCCCTCGCAGCTTGTGGTGTGAACCTGCCAAGGGGGTGCAGCGGCTCTCAGAGGGTGTAGGCAGGGTGCAAGTCTCTGTCTGGTGGGACTGCTCATGTGGATAGACAGCAATGAGAGCAAGCAATGTCAGAGGTGTCAGAAGACAAAAGGACCGTGGACAGAATGGGTTGGTCATCTTGCTGCGGTCTCATGCCTTCAGTGACCCAGCAGTCTCCAAGTACCCTGCACGTTCAGGCTGGGTAGTCAAAGAGGCAGGGCTGCTGTCTCGTAACTGTGGAAATCAATGTATCTTAACCTGTGGTGCCTGGGCTCAAAGTGAACCTTCATATCTGCTTTTCCCATGAAGTAAGTCAAAGGCTCAGCATGTTCAGTATCACAAGTGTCTCTTCTGCCGTTTGTGTTTCTCTGCGCTTCCAATGCTCAGACGGGAAGGAGTATGATGTGTATGTGTCCTACGCACGCAACGCGGAGGAAGAGGAATTTGTGCTGCTGACGCTGCGGGGAGTCTTGGAGAATGAGTTTGGGTACAAGCTGTGTATCTTTGACAGAGACAGCCTCCCTGGAGGAAGTGAGTATTTCACAGGGGGCTGTGCTCCATGTGCATCCTCTTTTTATTGTTCTTTGAGGTATTGATAATTGATAGGAACTGGCTTATCCAGATTAACTTTATCCTGTGGGGTTTTTTCACCATCTCCATTAACGATCTCTTGTTGGTATTTTCTAATGTTTTTGCTTCACATGACAATGTTGCAGATGCTCCAGGCCACCAAAAAGGCTACAGTGGGCAAGTGGTGGTTGTTGCTCACTTCAGTTGCTCTCCCCAGGAGTGATGTACAGGAGTAATTGATCTATCAACACGAGGGAATCAGACCACTGACCTTCATGCAAACCCTCTAAGCTGCCTTAAAAAAAGGGGATAAAGTCAAGGCTAGAAAGAAAAGAGGCAGGGGGAGTGTGATACTGGACCAGACTGGTAGCTCACAGAGGGTAATGGTGAGTGCCTGTAAAAACCAGGAGTGTCTGCTTCAGGGAGGTGTGGAGAGCACCACGCCAACATCGGTGAGAAGATAATGTGCCCTCCCAGAAGGCCTCCCACTCACTCTCATGAATTAGAGAGTCTGTGTCTAACACGGCATACAGTTAAGTTGCTATGATTAAGAGTACTTTGTTGCAGGTAGTGAGACTCATCTCTTCACTAAGATGTAGATTTGTTTTTCACCGTTTCAAGCTAAATCCTACAAGGTTCTGGACACAGTGTCTGCTGGAGGGTTGCAGGGAATCACCAAGAATGGAAGCTTGTGAAACTCTCCAGATACATGTACAGTCACACAGGTGCCACAGCAAGTGTACAAATCTAGCCAACGCTTTACATTTCTAGTGTCCTGGGGACTGAATTGGCTGTATGATCCCTGATGCCTACTAAAAGTTCAAAGCCTGAACTTTCACCAGTGCAGACTGCCCCACTTTGAATTCTTGGGCTTTGGGTCAGGACCCCACTGATGACAGAACCTGTGCTGATAAAGCCCATTAGTGTCCCTTTTGGGTAGGACAGGAGGGAATGCTGCAGTCCCAGCCCAGCTGTCTGACAGAGGGAGCAGAATCAGTCTGGGATCTGTTATCTTTATCTCCTAGATCATTGCCAGGACACAGCACCTCTAAGTTTGAGGGCAAATAAATACTTGTGCCTCAGGGTACAGGGAGACAGCTGCAATCCTGGTGCTGTTCCTTCCAGAGAGAGCCTGGATGACGTGGCAGGGCACCTTCCAGGCTCTGTTTCCTTGACGCCAGTGCCAGGCTCAGACCAGGTTTGCTCTGAGCTGTTCTCACCGGTTGTTCCTCAAGATGTACATCTCCTTCCTGTTCCCGCTACCACTTCTTGCCATCCTTCCCCTTTCCCTTTGGAGGGTCTCATTTTCCTCCCAGCACAACTCTCCTGGGTTCCCTGCCCTTCACTCTCACCCCCAGAGCGCTGCCATCCCTGCTCACGGTGGCAGTCACTACCAGCCTCAGCCCAGCGCCAGCCCTCCGGAGCACTGCTGCGGTGGCTCATCATCGCACGGCTTGTTTGCAACGCTGCTGGGGCTTCCCCGTTGCTTCTTAGTTAGGATTTGACTAATCTCCTTCTTGGGGAAGCACGGTGAGCCACGAAATAGCTTTTGGCAGCTGGTGGTATGCCTCCAGAGTGTTCATCTGAGTCACAGGTAGGGAGTTATGTTGTCCTTGATGAAGAAACAGTGGGAGATGGATTATCCTGTGAGTTTGCTGACAGGGACTAATCAAATGTGCTTGACAGCTAAATGAAGTTGCTTGTCAGAGTTATTTTATTCTCCATGGTATTTTCTGACCAGTCAAGAGCGTTCCCTTGTCAATGAAGTGTGGGAGATCCTGCAGCAGAGAGTGCAAGCACCAGGATTCACACTTACAAGGAGTTTTCACATTAATTACAGAAAGGTGCCTAAGGACAGTCTACCTGCAGATGTTACCATGACATGTCTCCAGCATAAAGGGTATCACTTTTGGGACACTTCATTAAAAGTCCTTAGAGCAGTTTACTTGTCACTTCTAGAAACACTCAAATCTGCTTTCATCAATGACAGCAACAGGAACAGCTGGATGAGTAACAGGAGTTAGGGTGGTAGTAGTTCCAAAGCAAATTAACCCATGAGGACATTCAGGGAGGGTGTAGATACTTACTGTGTGTATTTGGTGTGGGGAAACTGAGGAAAGAGGAGTGAAGGGATTACCCAGAGTCACTCTGGACATCTGCCAGAGGAGGACGTAAGCATAGGCATTCGGGCTTCGTGACGTCTCTTCAGGCTGAGTCTTTTCCTTGAGGTCATATGTTGTCCAGCTCCAATTTTCCTGCTTTGCTCCAGAGAGCCCCTTTTTCCACTCTCACTAGAAGAAGACTAAATCTGAGCCTATCAGAGCAGCCCTCTTGGCCATACGGCATCCTTATAGCATTGGGCAGTGTCGCTGCCATGTAGTACAGTGCCTTTCAGATGTAGCTACGGCAGGCATCTCCGTGTAGCATGTGGAGGAGGAAACACATCCGTAGGCAGCCTAGGGCTGGGAGTAGAAGATGTCACTGTATGGGGTAGTGGGTACCAGCCATGGTGTAGGAGGCCCTACCTGGAATCTCTTGCAGGGTTGGGAAGCACCAGCATAATTTCTAAAAAGGGCCTCCAAGGGATTTTATTGTCCCCTTCAAGAGAGACACCTGGTGTCACACTAGCAGCTCAACAGCATGTTCTCCGGCATCACTAACCACCTCAATGTTTCTTTCTCCCAGTTGTCACAGACGAAACCCTCAGCTTCATCCAGAAAAGCCGACGTCTGGTTGTTGTCCTGAGCCCCAACTACGTCTTGCAGGGGACACAAGCCCTGCTGGAGCTCAAGGCTGGTCTAGAGAATATGGCCTCCAAGGGCAACATCAAAGTCATTCTAGTGCAGTACAAAGCCATCAAGAAGAGCAAAGTGAAGGAGCTGAAGCAGGCCAAGGCGGCCTTGACTGTCATTAAATGGAAAGGAGAGAAATCCAAGTTCCCAAAGGGCAGGTTCTGGAAGCAGCTGCAGGTGGAAATGCCAGTGAAAAAAATTAGCAGGAGTTTGAGCCTTGAAGGGCTCATGCGTATCCCTGAAAAGTGTTTAACACCATCGGAAAACAAAACAAAACAAAACCCCAAAATCCACAAGTTAGGCCAGGGAGTGGGAAGGAACTCAGGGTTTTTGCCATGAAGGACTGTGTCCCAAGCATTGTAGAGGACAGTCATGTCTCCCTGTAGCTTTTCTACTGCCGTGGCAGTGGAAAGACCAAAGATGCCTACATCTCCTCTCTGCAAAAGCATGTCCTTGTCATCAACCACACAATCCCTGGGCTCAGCATCTAAATTTGGGCTATCCAGGTGCGATGCAGCCAACACCTTGTGATAGCATGGTATTTGCATAGGCCAGTACTCCTAGCTCCAGTTCCTATGGGACTTTTGTTAGCATCCAGCACAGAGCTCCTTTCCTCTCCTAAGCAGCTTCACTCCTTCCTGGTCGTTGGTCCTTGTTGCAGAGGCTGGGGAACAGTTTGAAAGGTGGCTCCAGTATAGAGCCTTTCATGCATGTCCCAGCTATATTGTGCTGATCATTGTGGGGGGAGCATAAACTCTTGAGGCTCCTCATCTTTGCTCCCCATGTTTCTTGTAGGAGCAGGGGCATTCAGACAGTTTGGCAATGTGAAATGGCTGTTACAAAAGCATTTTAAAAAAAGCTCCGCTAGGTGATATTTGTATTGTAGCATTTCTACTAATAAGTGGTCAGTCTCTGGGACTCTGCAGTCTCTTGAGTACCCCAGATCCTTCAGGGCTGTAATGCTTGTAATCCAGGGGAAATCTCTCATCAGTACAGGCCATGGAGCATGTCTGAGAGATGCCTTTTTGTAAACTCAGGGACTTCACAAGCACTGCAAGAAACCCCAATTTACTACTGAACCCGCCTACTGTCTCTGTGCTGCTGGCTGGGGGAAAGCATCACGCAGGGTGCTGCCGAGGTCTCTGGGATGACACTGGATATATATCCAACTCCCCAGGAGACCCTACAAACTTATTTGAACTTATTAAAAACTACTAGCTCTGTCCAGCTGGGTAAGACTATGAGGAAAAGCTGAGAAAGTTGGGGTTGTTCAGCCTGGAGAAGAGAAGGCTCTGGGGAGACCTTATTGTGGCCCTTCAATACTTAAAGGGGGCTTATAAGAAAGATGGGGACAGACTTTTTAGTAGGGCCTGTTGTGATAGGACAAGGGATAATGGTTTTAAATTAAAAGAGAGTAGATTCAGACTAGATATAAGGAAGAAATTTTTTATGATGAGGGTGGTGAAACACTGGAACAGATGGCCCAGAGAAGTGGTAGGTGCCCCATCCCTGGACATATTCAAGGTCAGGTTGGACAGGGCTCTGAGCAACCTGATCTAGTTGAAGATGTCCCTGCTCATTGCAGGGGGTTGGACTAGATGACCTTTAAAGGTCCCTTTCAACCCAAACTATTCTATGAAGACTCAGTGTTCTCTGCCTGGCTATGAACAACATCACCATTCATAAATCAGGGCTCAGGTTTAAACTAGCCTTGGCGTTACAAAGCAAGTCTCCACCTGTCTTGTTTCCAGCCCGGAGCTGCAGAACAGAGGATGTATCTCAGCTTCTGCAAGCTTTGCACAAATGGAAATATAAAAACCAATCATTAAGTACCAGTCCTTGCTTCAGTGAGAAGCAGCAGGCGTAGGAGAGGACCTGGTGAGTTAACCCCCAGCAGACAGGCTTTTCAGACCAAGGAGGGGAGTGTCCCTTCCCTTGTAGGACAGACCAAAGCACAGTGGGACTCTGGCATTGACTGGTACTGTTGTTCACAACGTTTTCACATGAAACTACAAGCTCTGGGGGTGTCTCCATACTCCTGTAGCTTCCAATGCAAGGGCCTGCCCACTTAATCGTGGAATTCAGTATTACGCACACGAAGTGCTTGCTTATTTTTTATTGATAATGGTTGCTCCTGAGTCACCTCTGACTCATGCTTTTGCTTTGTTGGTGTCCAGCAGGTGAAGCATATCTATTCATAATGGCATTAAAAAAGCACTACAATTTGAAGTCTATGCACTATTCACCCAGCGGAGCAGGGAGGTTTGAGGGCCTCCCAGTAAACAGCCCAATCTTAAAGGTGTGGGGCTGAATCCTGGCATCAGTGAAGCCCCTTGCTCTTAGCATCTTATGATTAATGATGTTATTCCAGGGCAGCGGGGAGCCACAGCCACCCATACCGTTGGGCAGGTACTGTACAAATGTGGAACAAATAGGGCTTCTTTCTCACCTTCCTCTTCACCCCTCCGCCCCAAGTAAGCTTTGCTTTAAGCAGGTAAAATTGCAGTCAGCTTCACTGAGGGCAGTGGAGCTCCTCATCTGCACAGAGGTGCTTAAAAGCTTTGCTGTTGCAAGCTTTTCTACCGTGGCTGTCAGTGGAGGGACAGAGCTGCTTCTTCCCACACTCCAGAAAGCTTCATTTATATGAAATAGCACCCAAAACCATGCTCAGCTTTGTGAAGCCATTGCAACCACATCATTTTGCCCAGCTTCACCTTTTTGTTTGTGTTTTCAGCGTCTCTGCAATCAGCTGCCAGATCTGCAGGCAGAGGAAAGGCCCTGAGGCCAAATCAGAGCTGTGTTAGATTCCAATTTGATTTTTAAGAAATAGTCACAAAAATACACATAAATTCAATTAACATCCCAGACCTCATCACATCTCACTTTTGGCTGAGGTACCAAGAGAACTTCTGCTGATGTTTTAGTAAGACTGATTATTTTAGGAAGATAATTCACCTCATTTATCTTGCTGATTTTATTCAAAGAGTTTTCCAAATAACTAATAGACCAGGACTTTCTCTGGCATACATCGCGGCAGCCCTCGGTGCCATTGCAACCTCAGAACAGGATAACTGAGAGACATCAGCAGAGCACCCACAAGGCAAAAGGCGCGATGGTCTGAAAGGGGCCCGAGAAGTCCAGAGGGAGCAGTGTGGAAAGAATAGCGCTGGACCAGCTCCCCTTCCGTGGGAGCTTTACCACTGGCATTGCTGGGAGCTGTCAGGTGAGGGGCAAAGCCCAGTCCCAGCTGTAATGCAGATCTGCAAAGCACCTCACATACACCTGCCATTTCACCCTATGCCACGTGTGGTTTCCATTGTGGGATTCTGTCACAGCGTCTGTCTAGTTCAGTTGATTCATTTGAGTTTCTGTGCTCTAACCTAATGTTTATCAATATGCAGCTCATACAAAGTTCCTTGTTGTTATTTCATGGGGAAATAGCGTGGCACAAATTGGAAAAAATATCTTCCCTCCCCCATGCCGTTTGATGTTGTACAGCTGTTCCAGAGTTTTCCCTTCTCTTTTCTGTATGTTTTTGCCTTTATGTTATTTGGTCTGTGAAGTGTCAGTATTTTATTTTGCTTTTCAATAAAACATTTTCACTTTTGCATTTCAGTCCTTGTGCATTTCTCATAAGTATCATTTTCCTCCCCATTACGTCTGCGAAAGGCTGTTAAAGAAAGATGACTGTGTGTAGTCTAAGCATCGAGATCATTTGGGGTCACCTCCTTAGAGGAGGGCATGTTCCTGGCTGTTTCATGGTGTGCCTGCAGAGATCCTGAGGCACCACCACTGCTACCAGTGCCATGCAAGCAGAAACACAATGACACGCAGCACTCAAATGTCACCCAGCAGTGGGCACGCACACGCAGAAAGTCTCTGACCCAAAGAGTGCTCAGTCAGCAATCACAAGATAGAAAAATGGGAAGGAAATGCCCTCCTTGTGCTTGAGAGACCAAGCCAGAATGTTGAACAGAAATCTTGGAAATCTGCCCTAACCACAGAAATCAAACTCAGTCTTAGGCTGCTTTGACCATCAACTTCCAGGTAGTTGGGTAGAAAAGGTTCATTTAGCTTCCTATTTTCCTATTGAAAACACTTTCTTGGCTTTTTCCCTTGTTTGTATGCTAGCAGGTAAGTTGAGAAAGAGCTTAGTACTTCCAGACCACTAGCAAAATGAAGACTTGTGACAATCTAGGGATTTGCGGTATATGGGGTATGGGATCTATGACCTCCCAGCTTTTATTGGGGTGGGACAAATGTATGGCTCTTATAATCCTCTGTTATATCTCCGGGTTGAGTTAGGCTAGATGCGAGTAAACCAACAAAAATATGCGGTGTCCTTCGTAATCATGTAGTAAAGATAGATTTTTTTAGTATAAAGCAGATATATCCAAGAGTTTCAAATTCCCAGCTCTGTCGGTACCGAAGCCCCTGCAGCGTTATTGCTGCCTGCCCCATTCTGTGCTGTTGGTGTCACTGGGAGGGACCATTCTGCCTGCACACCATGAAGTGGCCACTCAGAATTTTTCGTGAGCTGGGATTACATTGTAAACTGAACATCCCAAGGTATCCTGGTCAGCCAAATCTAAATGCATCCCATTCTCAGAAATAAAATCTATCTTTAGGAATTTGAGCATTTTCCCTGCCAAAAAAATGCCAAGTCTCAAAAAGTGTTGCAAATTCAAAATTGATAAAAGAAAACCATCACTGTCGGCTCAATCAAAACATTTCATTTCAGCAGTGTTGGAATCATTCACATTAATTGAACCTGTGCTTTTTGAGCAAGCAGGTAGAATAGGTGACCTCCCAGGGGCTTCTCCTGCCTACATTTTGCTGTGATTCTATGATTCCAGTTTCAAAAAGAAAGACCTTTCAAACCAGCAGAGGAGCTTTTTCTTTCACAAAATGTCGAAGGTAGGATGATTTCAAAATAGATCTCAATCAGTTATAGAAAGGTTTGAATGAGGTCTGGACTCAGTAAATTGGGAGATTGCTGACAATTCTTTGTGCCTTTGAAATAGGATGGTAAGAACATTTCATGGCATTAAGTGAAAATTCTGATAGAAATGACTTTATAATCTACTTTTGGTTTCAATGAATCAGTGTTTTCCTGTGTGTGTCGGGGGGGGGGGGGGGGGGGGGAATCCCCCCCCCAACCTTGTATACAAGAAAACAATACTTCAAATAGTTTGATTTATATTCCAGTATTATGTTAAAGAAACAAACAGTGCCTTACTTTCTCTATTAGGATATTATTGCTCAATCCTTTCTCCTATCCCAAGTTCTTGGTCCCCAAATAACTTAGTGACAATGAGTTTTACAGCTAGTTATGTATCTTTGAAAAAAATAATAAAAAAATATTGCTCTGTACAATATTAAAATAAGATGCATCCAGGTGCAACATGGTGCACCTTCTGCTGTGAGATAAGGAAAGAGAGCCAAGTGCTGGAAGAATAAGAGGCATTGCCATTGCAGGGAAGGAGCAGTGTTTTTATGTATATAAAAGACCAGTGTTCCACTAGCAGGAAGAGAGGGGAGTCTCCAGACTGAGGAATCAAGGCTTTAGCAGTGTGAAAGGCAATGGAAGCAGCAGGTAGCTCTTCTCCCCAGAACAGCTCTTTGGAAGACACTCCTATAGGGAGGTTTTTGTCTCTCAGTGTGCAAGAGCTCTTACTCCAATGATCCCTGTCCTGCTTGAACTCCACCTTGTCCTTAGGTCCCCACCCATCCCAGGCACCAGCACTCAGTAAGTGGCTGGGGGTTTTTTTAAGTTTTTTCAGTTCTGTTAATCAGCTTGGGTTAATTTGCTAAGTGCCGCAGCCCTATTAATTCCCGCCCTTTCCACTGCTCAGCCATGATACCTTCAATATGCTTACTGCATCCCAAGCCATAGATAGAAGTCCAAGGACATCCTTCAGGTTTGCTGCTTTTCAACATTCATAACAAAAGAGATGCTGCCCTTGCCTGGCACCATTCCAGCTAAGCATCTTGCTGAGCTTTACAAACTGCAGTTAATCCCAAGAAATGCTTTGAAGGACAGTATTTTCACCGCCCCCCCCATCAAGCTAGGGGATCTGATGGAGAGGTTTAAGGCTGACACTTTTGCTTTCTAAGTTTGGAGCTTCCATTTCTAGATGAGAGAGCATGAGAGGGAGGGAGGGAGGTCTTAGCCTTGTCACTGCAAGCTGTGGCACGGTGACGTGATTGCTTCACTTTGTTCCCCCCATCAAAGGGCTGCCAGAGCTGTGGGCAGGTGGTTCCCGAACAAGACCTGCCCTTTATCAAATGCCTGCGCTTCCCTGGGCAGCAGTGATGCCATGCAGGGCAGAAGTCAGAGTACGGTCCTGGCTTATCCTGGCTTCTCATTTACCACTTCAGCCTTCTCAAAAACCCCCTGCAAAGCAAAAATGCTGCTGTTGCTCATGCAGTCCTTGCCAGCAGGAGCATGGGCAAGTCGAAAGTCACTGGGCTTGTGCCAGGTTTCCCTTTGTGGGAAGGGGAGATCTGCGCAGGTATGCCACCTAACAGCTTCCTTCAGCTTTTCTCTCCCTGCTCCCTCCCCCTTGTGCACCCCAATTCCTCTGCCCTTGCACTCTTAGATACCACGGAAGCTGTGTTCGACTTCATCCAGAGGAGCCGCAGGATGATCGTGGTCCTGAGTCCCGATTACTTGACAGAGAAGAGTATCAGCCTCCTGGAGTTCAAGCTGGGCATCATGTGCCAGAACGCCATCGCCACCAAGCTTATCGTGGTAGAGTACAGGCCACTGCAGTGCACCCACCCCAGCATCCTCCAGCTGAAGGAATCCGTCTCCTTCGTCACCTGGAAGGGGGAGAAGTCCAAGCGCTCCGGCTCCCAGTTCTGGAAGGCGTTGCGGCTCGCCCTGCCGCTGCGCAGCCTGAGCGCCGGCACTGGCTGGAACGAGAGCTGCTCCTCCCAGTCGGACATCAGCCTGGACCCCGTCCAGAGGAGAAGGAACCAGCTGAAAGGGCAGCTCGGCCCACGGGGCACCGCAGCAGGGACTCTCGTTCCCGGAGGGACAGCCCCAGCCCCCGAGTCAAAGGCCAAACACCGAGCCAAGCACTTCTTGACGTGCCAGTGTTGCGGGACCTATTGCAATGGCGGCAGCAGACTCAAGCGCAAGCATCGGGCCGTGGCTGAGCCCAGGTGGGACGCTCATCTCTGCAAGCCGGGCTCGGGCAGGCCTGCGGCACAGGGGGTTCAGGGCAGAAGTCGAGCCGAGCCCCCGCCGGCACAGGCTCCCGCTCTCGCCCTCTGCCATTACAGCGACCTGTCGAACAACAACGACTTCTACGTACTCTAGCCAAGAGGCTGACGGCACCGCAGGTGCTGGGCCGGCAAAAGAAACTCACCGCGGCCTCAGCTAAGATATTTTTATGATATCGCAGGCTGACGCGGTGTCGTTCACTCTCGGTCCCATGCCAGCATGGAGGACTGCAGCAATATCACCAGTGCTGGTGATCTGAGCCAGGGACCTGCAGCCACACACAGAGCGGCGGCTCGGCTCAGGGCTGCCCGCCTGGGTCCTTCTCCTTAAGTTAAACTGCAAAGTGGAGCTGAAAATGTGTTTCTCTAGCGTTGCTTTTCCCCAGCTGTGGTCATTTTTGCTGCAGGGCTGCTGCTGGGGTTGGGTGCGGGAGGGCAGGTCCCCAGCCAGGGGGAGGGAGGGAGGGAGGGGGGAGAAGCTGTGCTCCTGGCAGTAACCTCTTTGCAAAGGGTAAAACTTTGCTAATGAGGGCAATGGGAGCTCCCGCCAGCGCACGAGTGCGCCGTGCAGTACGGTGCGTTATCCACTGTGGTTTAAAAGAACTTGGTCAAAAGTTTTAAGACAAGTCCCTTCTCTCTAAATAAAACTGATTTCTTTAATCTGCTGCTGTTACAAGTGCCGTGGGAACTGGTAAATGCTGGAGCCTTGTTCACCAGGCGGTGCCTGGGGAGGTGGTTTGCACAAGCTGTCTGAGGTCCCCTCCTGTTCCCCGTGCTTCCAGTGGGCTCCTGGGCTCGGTCCCTCTCCTGGGGATGAGATTCATCTTTCATATGATGAATATGTTCTGTCAGTTGCCTGGCCTTTCGTGCAGCAAGAAAGAAAACCATTACAAATCTAGGGAAATATGATTTAAAAAATTCTCTGAGTAGTCAATGAGCTCAGGGATAGGAGCAAGACCTAAAACACTCACAGAAAACCTCAGGCACTGAAGCTGAGGGGTCAAAACTCAACCACACTTCATTAAATAACTGAAAGAGCCTTTGAACAGTCTCCTGGGGCTGCTGTTTCAGCAGCCCATTGAGCTGGCTGTCAGCAGCGCTTCCCACTCTTCACCCGCAATGAAAACTTCATTTGCCTCATTCTGCTTTGTATAATGACTTCTCTCCCCACCGAGGAAGGGTGCTAGTCCTGGGAGCTGGCCGCTCACCCTCAGCTGATGCTCAGATATGCCAGACTGGGTAATACACCGCATTTATTTTCTTTCCCTGTGACAAAAAAAGAGGCCGCCTTCACTACTCTGGTCAGTCTAGTTGTTGCCTCAGGTTGGCAAGTAATTATTTTTCTTCTGCCTTGGAAATATGAACTGAGCCCTTGGGGTATGGGGTCTGTGGCCCCCAGGACAGAACCTTATCTGATGTCCTCAGGTACGGCCCTAGTGAAATTGCTGGAGCTGTGAGGGAGGAAGGGTACACGTCTCATCCATTTTAATAGCACTGAGGCCCAGTTATAATTCACGCATTGCTTTCCTTCCCTCAGCAGCCACTCTTCCCCAGTATTGCCCCGACTTTTTCTACCCTTTCCTTCCAAGATCGAGCACAGCTGATGGCTCTCCTCTTACAAGTCTCTGTGAGCTGAATCCTAACAGCCCTGCTGCAACAGACCGAGAAAATAGAAACCAAAAAACCTGGTGCTGAGTCAATCTAAATAAAATAAGGGCAAAAAAACCCCTACTAGCTCGTAGGAATTAGAAATTCAGACTCTAGAGAACTTTCCAGGCATGGATTTCTCTGTAATTTTAAGCAGACACATTGTAAATTGCTCAGAAAAGTTCTGTCCATACGTGACCATTCTTGGTGATCAAAGAGGAGGAGCAGGAATGAGATATTTGGAAAGAAAGCTGATAAATTGCAGAATGCTTTGTGTGAAGTAATCAAAATACCATTAAATGGTTAAATGGTTCCAGTTGCTTACAACTAGATGGGGGATGGTACTGTCAATGAGTCTGGTAGAGCTGAAAGCACAAGCTACAAAATATAAATAATTTGCAATCAATCAACCTCCAGAGTCAGCATATTTGTTATTTGTTGGCATTTAAACAGCTTTTATTTACAGACTTTGCTCTTATTTGACTGTGGTGTTGTCTCAGTCAACTACAGCAATCCAAAGATGTAGGAACAACAGCTGGAACTTCTAACAGATGATCAGAATGGACAAATCCAGCCTTTTGGGGCAAACTGTCATCTTTTCATGAAACAACAAATGCAAACTGGTAAGGACCATTGCTTCTCCTGTTGCTTCAACAGAGCTAGTGCAATTTTACCACCCCTTTTCCTACCCACCAAACGGACCCAGGGTTTTGATTGCTCTCATAACAAATACTGAGACATGGTGGATTTCAGGGTGCATGGAGACTCCACCCCCAGGGCCAAGGTCCCAGAGCCCAAAGGCTCACCGTGCTGGATAGGATGTCTCACCAAGGACACAGGGACCAAACCCTAGAACTAATTTCCATTGTATTGGTCTCTCATCCTAAACATGTTGCTTAGAAATACCCTCAAGTGCCAGCATGAGGTCCTGCTTTACGACCAGAACAAACTCTTCACAGAGTCGAATTCTGCTCTCTGAAAATTAGTTAAAACCTGTTCGTGTCCCATCTGACATGACTGGTACAGATGCACTGTAGGCTCTGCTCTCTTCTCTGGTACACATGTATTTGTCAGTTGTATACAAAAATGCAATCATCTCCAAAGTTAACAGCACAATACTATAATCCCCTTCACCCCACCCAGTTGTTTCAAAAGAACTGTTCAGAAGGGAGCAGAGTTAGTATATACGGAGAATTTCTACCATATCCTAATACAAAAACATTCATACAACGTTGTATATCTTACCTATGGCGTGCAACGGTAGAAGGCTACCAGGTCATAATGTGCAGAGCCATTTGTACAATATTTCCTCTGTTACCCAGATGTTTTTAATCTGTGGAAGGCTGGTGGTGTCATGAAGATGCTGAACAGAGCTAGCTGGGCAGTTAGGGAACACAGGCAAGCCGCGTAATCCATCTCAACATCAACCTGTCTTAGTGACTGCAAAGCTCTGGTACTCAGGAGGTCTCTCCCTAGCAAGTTCCACTGGACATGCCAATAATGGGCTGCCCCTCACATCTGAAATGTTGGATGAATCACTAACCTGCAAGAACTTAAACAAATTCTCTTCCTAACATTAACAAGATTTTTATTCTCATGTATTACACTAGATGCTGATCTCAGAGCATCTGATCTAAGTGTATTTATAGCAGACATTTTCCCAAACAATGACAAGATTGTGAAGGAACCAACAGATGCCAGAAATAGGGAAAAAATGCCGCAAACCTTTAATCTTTGCTCCACATTTATGTTTTTTTCTCCCATGGTTGATTGACCACAAATATCTGTGAAGGGTGGCACCACATCCAGGATGGTGTCTGCCCAGTGTGACATACCCAGTGTAAGAGTATAACCCAGAGGCACATCATGCAGGCGAGGGGAGACCGTATGAGGTACGCAAGAGGGTGCACCCATAGTATGGAGCTGCAGCCTGGGTGACTTAGGTGCTTGCTGCTCACCACCCAGGCACTTGGCTTCACCTGGCACCCAGGAAAATGCGGTGCTGTTGTGGAAATGCATGAGTTAAAACACTGTGGCAGGAGTAGGGAGAAACACTAATGAATGACCCCATAGCTGCCTGCCCAAATCCATGTGGAAGAGGCAAGGTTTGACTCTTGTTCACGTGGGTGTTCATGCTACATATCATTCCTGGTCAAGCTGGGGAGAGGCTGGAGCTCTAAAAAGACATAATAAATGCACCGCTAGGCCCCTTTTGCAAATATGTTAATGAGACACATAAACATTGCAGAATGGTTTGTAGAAGAATGTGACTTTAATTCTTCATAATACCAGACACAGTAACAGCCAGACATCAGGGGACACAACATTTACACTGATATGCTTGTAATCAGGATAATGATTTGTACTTTACTAAAACATATCTGCCACAAAGTCATTTGGCTTGAAAACATCAAAGAGTTTTCCAACTCATCAGTATTTGTTCAAGTGAATAATCACCCTCACCCTTAACATCATGCCTGATTGGGTTTTTTGCCTGGTCTTTGCTTCCAGCCAGGGTTCTTGTTCTACCTTCCTCTGCTGCAGCAGAGAGACTTCTCAGGGATTTTTCTGTCCATGGGGGTATTTGCACACTGTTGCCAAATCATCTGGCAATCCATTGCCCCTGAAAGGTTTGTTCTCAAGTTTTCCAAAAGGTTTTCTTCCTTTTCTTTGCTGTTTAATCATTTTCAGACGGCAGGAGGCAGAGACGTCTCTCCTGTTGCCTGGGCTGCACAAGGAGGTGAAGTCCCTGACCCATGGTTATTCACTGCTTCCCACTGACTCTTTCCTTCATGCCACCACATCTCAGTGGGAAACCAGACTTCATTGCTTGTCCGCTCCAACACCTTTTCCAAGGAGGTGTTATGGCTGAGGTGCCCCCCAGCACTCCACCGGCACGATCTTAGATGAATTTTTTTTTTTACACTGCACTGTATCTGCTTGGGGCCAGTTTATCAGGCAAGCCAGATCACATCGCATGCTCAGTGAAGCGGGAAATAGCGATGACAGACAATCTTTGTGCCATCTGCCATGGTTATTAGCAAATGATGTTTTATTTATCTCCAGATCAGCCATGAAGACACTGACTCCCATTAGAAACATGTTCAATGACAAGTTCTCATCTTTTGAGATCTATAGGTTAATGGATGAAGAAGCAAAAACCTGCTGTTAATGTGCACAGGGCGTTGCTTACAAAACACTACCCATATCTATGTACCCACAGTTACCAGCCAAGCTGGAAATACTATTGATGGAAAAAGGTCATTTGGGAATATCTACTCCCATTGAGCCATGTTCACTGGCTACTAGTTGATTACACTGACACCTTGAAATTCCATAACTAGGCAATTCCATATTGACCAGTCTGGGAATGATCCTGCAGTGACCCATACAGATTCACAAAGAACTTGAGTTTCCTGTTCACAGGAAATCCCATTGTTTTGTTGTGGGTTTTTTTTTTCCTCTCCTGTCATCAAACAGAACACAAATAGCACAAGATGATATCAAAACTTCCATGAAATTTTCTTAGTAATCTATATCCACAGCGCATGGAAAATATTTTATTCCCATTTTAAGTCCTATTGTCTTTAACATAAACATGTTTTGAAAAGTGCTTTAAACAAAGCTCAAAATGTCTTATACCAAGAGTGTCAAAAACATGTTGGTATTTCTTTCCTGTTTTGCTTCCAGCATGCTTTGTTAAGACTTTCAGCTTAAATGAAAACAGCATTTTCCTTTGAAAAACAGCTTCCATTATAAACACACCATCAGATCTGCATTGGTTATCAAACTTTCCCTTTCCTGCATATTGGCCCAGCATTATCAGTTTTCAGTATTTGCAGTTTTCCAGTCTTCTAAGATTTATTAAAGAATTAGGTCAGTGATGCCATGAGTTCCTCAACCAACCCTCTAGCAATTGAAATGCCTCCAACTGTATTCTTACAGCTAGCTGGAAAAAATCAACATTTGCATATCATATTGTATCAGCACCTCAAATCTCACTCATGTTTGTGTATCAGGTCCAAGAACTTGGCTGTTGATAATGCCTTACTACCTCTTTCCTCCTATATATTGCCAACACAAATGGAGATGTCTCTGAAGACAGTAATCCGTGCCTTCTGCTTTGCTCACAACTCTTTCAATGCACACTGTTGCCAGTGAAAGAAAATTCTGCTCCATTCATGCTTACATTTTAATTTCATGCTCCTTTCTGGAGGCAAGCAAGAGTAACATCTATCATTTTGTTTCACATCTCTGCCTCAAAAGCATCTGCTTCACTTGTGGTGACGCATGAGAGAGCAGCTGCTTGCTCCCATTCAGTATCATCCTCGCTAGCACATGTTCATTTACCTGCATTTAACATCCTCATGGAGTCAGACTGCATTTCAAACTCACTCACTATACCCTTCAGATTTGCACACATGAAAAAAACCCAAACAACAAATATCTGGCTATAATATCCACATCTATTTTAGCTGGTTTCATCCACTCCAGCCGCATAATCCTGCCAGGGTCCTGGTTCACCCAAACAACAGTAAATGCTCAGGTGGTCTACTTTTGCCCAGCATTTGGCACAAAGCTGGACTTGAATGGAGAAAAGTGATGACATTTGGTCTATATCAACACGTAGTTACTACCCTGCTCCTTAAATAACAATCAGACCCCGTAAAGGGCTGCTCTTTTAGGGCTGGGTGCTAGTTTTCTGCTTGCTTGGCTTTGTGCTCCCTTCTCCCTTGAGGTCTTCAAGGATACAGTTTAATGAATGCCAATAGTGTCAGCAGAATCCACTCATATCACTCTAATTTTAAGTACTAATTATTGCTTCTTTTGGTGTGTATGGAAATGGACCCAAGTAACGGGGCTAAGTTACCCTTTTCCCTGGGGACACCTTGCACCTCTGTTTTGCTTTGTTCTTTTCAGTGAGCCAGATCTCTCCCACACACCCCCTCTCGCTCCTGCCAAGCTCCTACACACAGACATTGTTGGGAAGATGCCCAGAGCTCGCTCCAAACCTAAGGCTTTGCTCAGTCCGGTTCACCTGCTTGCAGCTACTCTTACATGAATTTTAGGCCAAGGGAGGACCCAAGGTCACCACCTTGTAAACTAGATCAAGATGATTTAGCTTCCCATCCTCATTTCTAATTTAGCTACCCTTCTTTCTTGCCTGTCTGTATCTGAAGTTTCCTGATAACCACTGTCATGCACACAAGCAACATCCAAATATTTCCAGGTGCTCTGCATACCAGCCTGACTATTAGAGGGAGACAGATTAGCAGGTGGTTGGGACTCACTATCTGGCTGTTCTCCAGCCTACCTGCTTGCTTGCTTTCTCTCACTTATTCCTCACTGAAATATAGCAGCTTGCCTCCTGCCCTTGTACCCCCCTGCTGTAACAGTATCTGGACAATTCAGTCTCTAGCATATTCTTTCTCCCCATCCACCATGGGTAAGGAAGCGTGTGCCAGGTGCTACACAGATGTCAGGAGACACCTTCTGCTCTAAAGAAGCTCTAATCTTATTTTGTGTGATCCCAGCTGCCATACATAGCCTGACAGTAAACTTCCTGAAGGTACACTAAGTATCCCCAGTTCGGCCCTACACACAGGGAAGAGGTCAACACAACAGATGCTTTTGAGCAGTGACTTCATCAGCAAGCGTGGTCCAAATCTGCGTGCAGACACCTGTCTGCCAGTTACCAGCGTAATGCCGGAGCATCCAGATCCGAGCAGCCTTCAGGGTGTCACCTCCTGTCACTGGCTGCTTCAGTTTGGTAGGTAGCTTATATTTAGTCTCTAGTAGGTCACATTATGAAAGGAGATGGAACAAGGATAGATGTGGCAGAGAAAATAGATCACACTGTTCCAATTAAAAAATGTATTCATCCTGGCATTTTCAGTTGTACTTTTATTTATGATAGAGCTAATTTGGGGGGGGGGGGAAGGAAATACAGCACTCGGCAGGCAAATAGCAGCTCTCCATTATAGTACTACAAAGTGAAACTGTGCCCACTCATTTCACAGACCAAAGGTAACTCTTATTATTTTCTGTTTAGCCAATGCTTTTACAGAAACACTAGAAGAAGAAGAGCAGCTTGCCCAAAAGAAAGCTCTAGGGCTATTGTTGAGTAAGCTGCCTGGCTGACACCTTAGCAGCATTCCCCATTAACTGCTGTCATCTTTATCACTCAATTGGAATAACTACTGCATTATTTGATTTTCATTGGTTTCCTCTTGGGTTGGCATTTGGCCTTTCTTTTTAAAAAACATATGCTGTAACCTCCCTCCTCTTATAACTAGGGATAGTCAGAAGCTCTTGCTATCTCTCATCCCTGGCTGCTAAAAGCAGAGCAGACAGGATTAATACTAGACTAGTTACTTTAATATTTTCCTTCATTTTGAAAGCTAGAAAGCACCAAATAATTAAGTAACATTGTTAGCAGGTAGCAGGGAGAATCCTTGCAACAAGTCCCACCTGCAGCTACTCCTTTACTGCCTCAAGCAACTCCTTTAAGTGTCACCCTGTTAACTAATCAGCCAATGCTTATTAATTACATCAGCTGTATCTAAAGAATATAGCTAGGCAAGCAAGCCCTCACAGAAACGACTGAGAAGCAGGGTTGGGTTGAGGTGTATCACCATACACCTGCTTTGGAAGCAGGTGGAAGAAGTGAAGGTTACCAGAAATTGTTTTTCCTACGGATGACTGTGGTAAAGTATGACCTTTTTATCTCCTTTAAGAAAAAATACTGAGAGGTGGATATCTGAGTGCTTCCAGATACCTTACTCTAGATAATTGCCGCCAGTTACATAGAGACTTCATTGCAGAGCGGAGAGAGAAATTTTGCATCCGTTAGCTTAGTTTGTTCAGTTTAAATACAGCTTCTGCATGGTCCCTATGGAAAAACTGAAGGCAAATGTGCTGGTACTTCCCTGCCACTTTCAAGATGAGCTCCTTTGAGTTTTGGGGGTCCAGATTCCCAGTACTTGCAGAGCGGACTAGACAAGATTGCTCTCATCTGTGTATTCTCACATCCTGTTACATGCCACATACATGTTTTAACTAGTGAGCTTAATAGTCTTTAGTGTTCTCTCTCCACGTTTTTGTGAAGCTCCCCTAGACTAGCTGTTGCAATGCACAGGCTATTCTGGACAATCCCAGTCTGGATCAACCCAAGCCATGCTTTTTTTTTCCCTTGAATTTTTTTTTTTTTTTTACTATTTACTGCTCTTTCTCTGTTGGTCCATTTGATTTTGAAGAGGTGCATGTGGAATCTTGCAAAAGCCTGACACTGTGTTCATGACTTGCTCTGCACAGAAGTAGTCAGATAATCAGTAATGATAACTACATGTGAAATCCATAACCAGTTTGTACCTTTCCCACTGTGCCATCAGCTGCAGCTAGTACAGGCTGATTAACACATTGGGAGTATATCACACCTTTCTGAAGTGCCTGTGGTTTGGGGGTGGGGTGGAAATGTGAGTAGGTTATTTTGGCCTGCTTTGCATTTTCAGAGATGCTTGGGCTCCCAATATATGGCTTCATATATGAGGGTGAAGGGTTCATTTTTTAACTTGTAGCTGGAGCCTTCCAGCAGCTGTGCTTCCCTGTTAACCCCTGCTGTGTTCCTAGGGCTGGACAATAATCTACAGAGATTAGTGGCATTTTTCTACAGATGGAGTCAGACAGCGCCTTTCAGGGGCAGCCTGAAAGGCAAGTTAACCTTGTAGGAAATGCAACCAGCAGTTGGCACTTCCCTCTGCATTAAGCACCCACCAGAAAGGTCAGTAGGTGGCTGGCAGGGGGCCCTTCGGATAGGGTGGCAGCACGGGGCTTGGCCATGGATTGTCCTGCTAAGAGCACTTCTGCTGGCATCCACCTCTCATGGGCGCTGGGTTCATTCACGTTTCTACCACAGGACAACACACCTTGCCACTCCAATAAGGCAGCTCTTTTGAGATGTCTTGCTTGCTCTGGACACTCTTCCATGGAGGCGTCAGCTCCTATTGCGTTAACGCATGTATCGGGAGTGCTGTGATATTTGCTCTATGCTCAGGATGGGAGCTCTTCTAGCTTCCCCCACCTACTTCACACGCAGATACACACACTTCAAGCTGTCCAGTGTATCTCAAGAGAGCAGAAAGTATTTGCTAAAAATATTTATGCAGAAGTTATTTATGGCCTAGCCCACATCAACCCTGTGGCAGCCGTTACACAACGCTGCACAAAGAAGCCCTTATCTGGAGGAGCATACAGCCAGTTTCACAGCCCACAAGTTACCAAGAGGTGATCCTACTGACTTTTCAATCAAACCCCAGGAATTTGAGGCCTGGACATTCAATTTAGATGTCAAATCTTGTCAAGCAGGCTCTGCCAAGCTGCTTTCTCATGCCTCCTGATTCGAAGGGGGCTCTGGTAGAAAGGATCAGAAAATGCTGTACCACTCCAAAGCCACGGTACCTTTCTCCCAAAAAGCTGGCAGTAGGCAAAGCATGTCTCCCTAGCTGGAATTTAGTTCAAGATTAGAATTATTTTCTTACTCTATATGCTGTAGAAAGCATTGGAATAGCCTGTGGATGGGGAAGGACACTTACTCCTCAGCTGACACTGGGCACATACCCACAGGGCTGGGCACAGAAATGAGATCTGGTTCACAAACGCACTTCACTGCTAGAGCGCATATCTAGTCTAGGTGACTTTTGGCTCAAACTAATAAAGGTATGGAGAGTTTATAAAAGCCCTATTTTTTAAAGAAATTACTCAAAATTCAATACAAGGAAGATCCAGCCTTTTGTTCTGGACTATCTCCACCTTCATATAGCTTTTCTTGATTACATTTATGGTCTGCAGTGGCCTCATGGGTGCCGATCTTTAAAAGTCTGTACTAAAACTTCCAGCCTCACCTATTATGGTGAGGACATGAGAAGTGAGCTTATGCAGGTAAGAAAGCAGAAGATACTCTTGATATAATGACACTGGTGGGATGCAAATGTACTAGAAGAATGGCAGGAATATTAGCGCTTCCCTGCCCAGCCATTCAGTACCCGTGCCTGTGAGTCGGCAGTGGTTACAGCATAATTCCTGTTTGCTTAGGAGATGGCAGAGGGGAAAAAGCATTGAAAGTCTTACTGCCGTCAAGCTAGGATCACACACATCAGCTTCCCCCTTCTCCATCAGCTCACTCACCTTCTCAAGGAATTCAGATTGGCTTGACCCACTTGTTTTCATCAAATCCCTGGTGGCAGGTCCTTATCACTTCATTATCCATTTGGTACTAATGATGGGATGCTCAGTAACCACTTGCATATCCTGGCTCCTGGAAAGGCTAATGCTCAGAGCCCCTCTCTGCCCTCTTTTTAAGATAAGTATTATACTTTCCCTCTTCTACTCCTTTGGGACCTCTGCTGTCATTTTTGTCTCCTCAAATGCAATCACTAGTGGTTCAGAGGTTTAGTTCAGCTAATTCTTTAAGCACTCTAGGGAGAATTTCAGCAGCCCTTGCCAGCTTGAATACATGGGGTTTTCTTTAAGTCTGGATATTTCTTTAAAACATTCTTCCACTATGCTCCTTTAGAGTAACTTATTCCCTTAATACAATTCACTATCTTAATTGCTTGGTTAGAATTTACTTGTTTGTGAAAAATAGAAAAAGCTTTCTCTTGCACCTCCACCTCACTTCTTGTGGATGGCCAGGCCAAAGCACTGCCTTCTCAGGACTTTTCACAGAAAAAGGGACACAAATAAACGTTCAATGATGGAGAATCAGCTGGGATGTAGATGCGGATAACAACTGCCTGCTCTTGGAAAAACCTTAATGGGACTGCAGGATTTTGTCAACAGCACTTGCTTGCAGGTGGACAACTCTGAAGGGAGGTTGTGCCCTCTTATGCATTTGCTAATTTTAGTGCTGTTAAATCTGCCTTGGGTAGATTTCAGCAGCGTTCACTGAACCTGTCTCTGTTATCTGGGTTGCCCAGATTGAGGAGAATGCCATCCTTGGAGCTCCCATCGAGGAGCCATAGGAGCTTTATCCTGCCTCAGCTGTGTCCAAGCCTACCCTGCAGCTTGGCAGAGCTGGAACTGCCCAGCAATACCCATATTTTTGTCACTGAAGTCCCATCTCTACATGAAATGGACATGAAACTGGCTCATTTAGATACATATATGGGAAGTCAGAGGAGAACTGCTTCTGATTAATGCTTTCTATTGCTTCCTGGCATTCCTGAGTTGTTCTGTGGGATGGCTATCTGCTGCCACTGTTCAGAAAAGAACTAGAAATGTCTCTTCCAGATGCTTTTCTACCTCTTGCAGCTCTCAAGGAGAGCTAAGGAACAAGATCCATGAAAATCAAGTGATTCAGTTCTAGTTTTCCAGGTCTGAATCGGTTATGAGCTATTAAGATCAGTAGCAAACATGTGCAATAACAAACTAATGTGCAAGAGGCTATCAAACATCTGCTGCTGTGGTTTTCCTTCCTGTGAAGCACTTGGTTATTATCAGAAGCAAGATCTTGAACACTTGGTTATGGAACAGTCACTCCTATGTCCCTAAAGGGTCAAAAAACAGGAAGAAAGTTTTTAAAGCCTCAAAATCATTGTTTTAGCCAATCAGGATTTTCAGGCTGATCTAATTTTGAAATGACCATCTGCATTAGTTTATAGTCCTCGGGGATGGTGAGGTTAAGAGTGGATAGGCATCTGCATGCACTGTGGTTGACAGTGAATGCAGGTAAACGGACTTTACCCATATAAGAGCAGCCGGTGTCTTATAGACACTTTCTGGGTGCAGCATCTACCCGGTTTTAAACTCATTTAGCCGGAGCAGGGCGGTGCTCACACCCAGCCTACTCCGACTCGCCTTGCCTGATGCCATCTAGTGGCTACCGGGGGCCAGGAGCTCTTAGCCAAGAGCACCGAATTTCTACAATAACCCATTTCTGGGGAAGTGAGCACTGCCATTAACAATTCTTCTTGGAGTCATAAAGTTTAAAATCCGACGAATTCCACTCCTAATCATCTGCTGGCATTAATGAAGTCATCGAATCCATGGCAGAGCCCAGCACAGAAATGGCTCGGCAGAATTTGGCCAGCTGTAGCTTAGAAAAGCCCAGCAGGAAACAATTTGTGGAAGTGAGTTCTGTGTAGAAAAACACAGAAAAGGAACATCCTTAAAAAAAAGACAGATGCTAATGTGAAACTCTGGGTATCCAGCATAGATATGGAGCTGACAGCAGTTTCAAACATCATTACAGACTTTGTGTGAGTCTTTCCCACTTTTTTCAGTAGGTCTAAGTGATTTAACAACCAGAGCCAAATATTTCTCTCTTACTAACAGTATCCCAGCTGATGACAATGATTTGCAGAAAATCCTAATTAAGACTGAGTTCTTGGGTGCAATTGTAGGTATTGTAATGCCCAAATGAAATATGTTTTGAAATCAGCAACTGAGCAAGTCATCTAATGCAGCCTCTTCTCTTTCTTTCATAAATTAGTTGGGATGGACTATGGAGTTTTTTTGTTTTGGGTTTGTTTTTTTTGATGTTGTGTTTTGCGTGTTGGGTTTTTTCCACTCTAGTCAGTGGTGTGAAAGAATGGCTTCCAGCCTGCCTGGAATATTCTTGTTAATCTTTGCACAAAAGTTTAAGACTATTTCTGGGCTTAAGTTTTCCATTCAAATTAATTTATGGTCACCAGTTTTCTTTTGTTCAGTGAACATTAGTACTCAAACTGCCTTTCTTAACTCTTTTGTCAAGTATTTGAAAAAATACTAATATTTACTCATCAAAACCTCTAGACTGAGTTTGAGTTTCTGTAAAATAGATAGTTTATATGTAAAACCAAAGTATTTTTCTATCACATGATCATAACCCTAATTTCTGACTGCATGATTTGACTGTATGAGCATTTCCAAATGGAAATTTGATTTCTTTTCATTTCTGTGATACTAAGGAATCTCACTCCATTTGCTTTCTTGGATTATCTTGGACTGTAGCAAAAGTCTCTCTAATCTAGCAAAGACAGACTAGCATTTTCAAAATCTAAAATATTAGTATTTATTCTTAAGTTTAAGGGAAAAGGATTTTCTATACAGTGTTTTCAAAGAGTTTGCTTTCCATAGAGCTCAGCAATTGCAAATATCTAGATGTCTACTCTAATCCATGTCTTCCCTGGCTACTGTTTAAACAAAGATCAGTGTTATTATTTTTCCAGCTAAGAGCTCTTTTAATAGTCACTTATGCAGACCACAGATCACAAAGTCTATGGCCCCATAGATCACAAAATATGAGCTCATGTTCTGATGAATTGTCAATTCTTTCCAAAGAGTTGGTAGGCAACATGGCTTTGGAAAGGAATGTGGAGCAACTATTTTTGCTTCCATTATTCATCCATTCCTTTCCCCCCCCAAATAGCTTCTTTTCAGTTCCAATGCATGTGCAGCCTAGAAATAGCATCAGCCCTGGAGGATTTTCCTTTACAATTCACTTGGACATTCATTCCCCAATTTAGGGTGTCTGTTCTCAACTCTTCAGAATAGCATCTCCTTCCTTTGCTCCATCCCACACGCCTCCCCAGACGGAGGTGACCAGGCTGCCTCGGGTGAGGGATATTCTCAATTAGGCCTAAGAAAGTTAGAACAACCCCACTGCTTGTCTGCAGCCAGCAGATGTAACAGGACCTGATTTTTATTAATTGGAATAGGTGGTGCAAAATTCCCTGTTTTATGCTTAACAGTCACTAGAGGGCAAAGCAGGTCTCCGTAAGGCAATCCTGCAGCCCAAAGGGAGGTTACCTGGCTCTTGCCTTTGGCTCATGAGGCTCTGGTGTGGGGTCCTGTCTGCAGGGATAGAGCTGAACAGTCCCAGCCTGACTGCTGATTTACCTGGTTTGGGACATAACCAAGTTTGCCCAGAGACAGCAATTCTCACGTGTTTCTGGTTTTGGAATGCAGTGTTGGCATCTTTGATCTTGTTTTGCTTACATAGGAGCATCTTATAAGGTCAGGGCGAGGGTTCTTGTAGCCCAGCATCCACCCAGTCATGCCTTGCTACTAGGAGATGCCAAAGGACAAATACATTGAGCTGTTTTCCCTGGAATTGACTCCCAGCCAACTGTGGCTCAGATAATTCAGGATGCAGAACTTGGACCATTGTAGATAACATGCAGTTTTCTTGAATTTCAGATTGCTTTTTGCATCCCAGTAGCCGTCAGGGATCTACAGTACTCTTGCACAGAAGGCCCAGAGTTTACTTGGGTGTTGTGTGAAAAAAATGCCTCCTTTTGTTTCTCTTGAACATGCTGCCTGGTTGCTTCATACCGCATCCCCCAATGTTGATTTTAGAGGCAGCAAGCTGAAGCCACCTTGCCATCTTCAGCAAGCCCATGGTGAGTTAAAGTAGCTCTGCCAAGTTCTGGCCTGTTTTTTCTTTTCTGGCGTGAAAATCCATAGTGTATGCAGTGATTCGGACAGTCACTACGTCATTCATCCTGCATGGCTGATCAGGAATCACCCCTTGAAGTCAGTGTGAAGCTAACCAGGAAAAAGTTGACTGAGAAGGCAGAGAAGGACACTGGGAGAACAATTAGAGATGACAACTCCAGGGCAACAGAACATTTTTCTTGGCATGGCTGAATCTTCAACATATTGAGAAAACCCACCTAAGCCAGGATAATAAAAGGTGCCAATGAAACCTGAAGTATCTCATGTGTAGGTGTAAAATCTGTTGATGCTGTCCCAAAAGTAAGCTCTCTTCATGTTGGTGTGCACTAAAATGCCTTTGGAGAGTGCTTATGCATCAAGAAGCCCTGGCTCTTTAAAACTGCAATTTGTGCTGCTGAACTTGCTGATTCTCAGCATCTTGATGAATATTAAGTCTCCTGAAATTAGGAGCAGAAATATTTTGGTGTTTCTAAAATAAGTAGCGGACTTCAAGATCTGCTGACCGAAAGACTTCAATCCAAAATGTTCCAACTTTGGGTGAAACACTTAACCTCCCCACCCCCCACCCCCAACCAAACAAAAAACCTTCCACTAGTCTTCACAGACCTGAAAACCTATTTTTCAACCAATTTGGCTAGAAGTGTTTGAGTCCCAAGATTCAAATCAATGTCTGCAGTCAGTCTCCATCATTCCTTACTCTGCCTCTAAGTCCCGCTCATGTGGAGAGTGGAAGTCGCTGGGCCAGCTCACATGGCAGAAACAGTTTGGCTGTTGGCAGGTGTACCTGGTGCCATGGATGTGAGTTGAGCTCCAGATGGAAAGACCCTGCAGTGGGCTGACAAGGGATTTCATATGAGGAGCAAGATTTCCCTTTGCAGAGTGCCAGCGTATTTTTTTCCTGCACAGGAAAGGTTTTTCAGTCCATAGGGCTTTACCCTGACATGGCGAGTCAGCTCATAAATAGCTCCTCAAGTGAGTCAGTACATCCAACCCTGAGCCAAAATCAACAAAGCCTGTGCTCAGGCCTTGCTGCTGAGAAATAATTGCTTTTTGAGTTGTGCCCATGTCCTACATAGAGCCATTTAGCTGAGATCTTTTATTACCTTGAAATCCCTGAAATGAGCAGGGTGCCTGTAATGGTCAGGGAGGTCTATGATGACACAAAAGAGGTTGGAATGGCCAGGACTTTCCGGTCAATGGAATCACAGATTTGCACCAGCGGGCATCCAGCTCCAACTGGCACTCTCAGCAGAGACGGCTGAACTATCTGTGGGCAGCACACGTGGCCCACATGATGCAGAGTGAGGCCAGAGCATGCAGCAGTTGTTGAGCCTCTGGCTGGAGCTACTTTGCTCTTGGGAAAGACGAACTCTCCCAGCTCACACTGAGAGTCCCATGAAAGTCAATGAGAGGGTGTATTTTGTTTTGATGTATCTATATTTGACCTTACTGCAGGAAGGACAAGGATCTAAGGCTACATTTTCTTTACTTTTACCCATTTAAAATGAGGCATCTGAATGCCTAGTCTAGGCTTTTTGATCACTAAGCAGCCACAGCTCACACTGAGCACAGGGATAATTGTAAGTTCTCATCACTTCTGGAAAATGGGCCATTAAATAGGTCATTAAGTATAACATTAGCTGCCTCATTTCAGCCACCCAGGCTGAAGAAATTTGGCTGTTGAAAGGCAAACAGAGGCTCAGATTAGCACTGGGTGCAGACTGGCTGGCCATGCTGTTGCTTCCTGCCGCACCGCAACAGCACAGGCAACCTGGCAGCCTTCGAACACATGCCATGAAGTCCACACTGACGTTTAATAATCCACATTCTCAGGGGTAATCAAACCTTTCCTGAAACCATGTTTCCAGAACAAAGAGTAGATCCACAGCCACCCAGGACCGCTGAAAGTGGCAATCAGTTTTACATTTTTAGATGACTGACTCATGCCTGGTTCAGGTTGGAAGGTTGTTCAGACAGTGGTTCTTGGTATCCTACTGTGAAATGAGTTGACTGCTGTCCCTTTTGGAGCCTGCCTGTCCACAGGGGAAGGATGCTGGTTCCCCACGTAAGCGGTCTCCTGTGAACAGGAGAATGGCTACAGTGCCGCCGTCCAAAGGTCCATCTATCCTGATGTGCTGTCTCCAGCAGTGACAAAAGCAATCCACGGGAAAACATTTAAGAACTTGGCAAGGACATATGATTCTCCCAAATGCAACTATTTGCTGCTCAGGAACTGCCAGAGCCAGAAGGAGTTTCTCTGTCTTTAGTAACTCAATGCGTTTCTCTTTCAGGAAGTTCTTCTGTCCTCCTTGGTCTTACATGGACTTGTAGCACCCACAGAGTCCTTAGAAGGGCATAGGCTGAATGAATCTGAGAAGTGAATTGGAGAGGATGGATATGAGAAGCAGGTGGGAGCAGCATCAGAAAGCAAGCCAGCTTTCTTCTGGCTCAATTTCTCCTTGATGCAGCTGTAAGGAGGCCTTTTCCCAACATGCTGAGTCTTTGTTACAGCTTTGGATTTGCTGAACCAGCTTGTGAAGAATCAGGAACACAGGGAAAAAAATATTAGTGAGGTATTTAGCATGAACGTGAGCAAAATAATCTGACTATGGGATGACCCCACCCAAACCCACATGTGTTCTATAGGTCCCGGAAACAAAACTGAGGGCTCAAATAGCATCATTGTACTAGAGTGAGCTCTCTTTTTCGAAACATTTAATGATAAATGTTTAAACAGCTGCCCTCGTAGGATTCGGGGAAGGAGAGCAGTAAGGCATTGTCTTGTATCAAAGCCACAACTGGACCTTGGCCAGAGCTGAAGAATTTGTAGGTGACCTGAGTACATTTTTCATGCATTTTGCTGAATCCCCTGCATGGTGTAACTTTCTCTGTGGGAGATTTAGCCAAACAGTCTGAAGAAAAGAAAGAAATGTGGACAAACCAGCTTCTGTGATTTATTACCTCAAAGCCATTCAGTAGAGATTGTCCCAGCTGGTCATAAACTACATATTTCCTACCTCAGTGGAGGGGAAGAAGGGTACTGGATGCACATTTTGCCCAGATAGAGATCTCTATTCTTTAATTTATCTCACACACTTAGGACAAATGAATAGTAGTGTTGATGTTATCCCATGCTTAATTTCTTGTTTATAGTTTTTCTTTTCTCAGTCTTACTCCCTTCCCCCCCCCCCCCCTTTTTTTTTTTCCACTACCCCAAGGTCAGGTGAGATTTACAGAAAGAAAAATAGGCCTGTCCCTTATTAAACAAGATGGGAAGTTTCTTACATTAGCTTTATGTGCAGCTGGAGGGTTGTTAAAACTCATAGATCAACAACCTTTGAGATCAAGGCAGAGCAAACCGTCTTCATCTCGTATCCTTAGTAACCATAATACCTTACCTGGTGTGATCCCAGAGCATACAAATACTCAAGGAATAGAGTCCTTATTTTTTTCTCTTAGCACTGCTAACTGGGATTTTCTTCCTAAATATGGATTGAGATTACAGATCCATTAATTAAAACCATTGCGAAGACCTGAGTGTGTGTCTGCATTAGTGTTTCAGTTCAGATCAGGAGCTCGCTTTGGAAGTAGATGAGTTTGCATTTTGGTGCCATCTTAAGGGTGCTTTAATTAGTGTCCCTTTGGAGAAAACTGGTCTGGAGTACGTGTTCTCCTAATCCATTCCAGTCACTACTGGGAAATCAACCCCTAGGACCAGACTGTGGATGGCATGAATTAAAAAGAGAAATTAAAAACCCCAAACCCCAAAACAATCCAACCATGAAATACATTTACTGTGGATGTCAAGTCCTCAGCAAAAATTTTCCTGGTCCATGGCTCTGCTCCTCTGAGTCCCTCATACTTGCAAATGCGGGCATACTCTTACAAAATCCACAGAGGATCCTTGGTGAATTTGAAGGCTTTGTGGCTAGGAAATTTCAGCATAAACCACAAAGTAACAGTAAGAAATTAAATGAGTTGGAGGCTGACTGTGTTGTGTCACCTGTCTGCCTGCATGTCATGTGAAATGCAACTTTTTTTTGTTGTGACAGATAGGAATTGTTTAAAATATGAGTGGTCTTTTTTTATTTCCACGTAAATAAAAATCTTATTTGTACAATATGCCAAATTGTCAGGGCTGGGAAACCATCCTTAGAAAGGGAGCAACCCTGGGTTTCCTCTGATGGACCTGTATGTGCCACAGGACTTCAAGAGCAGCTTTACGTTGTACGAAATTTCATACCAAAACATTTTCTACTAGGAAGAAATTTCATGCCAAAACATTTTCCACACATCCAGAAAACCATTTATCATGAAGGCATTTATCCTTTGGGGTATGATGCTGCCCACCTGCAGCATTCCAGCACTGCCGATGGCTCGTCCTTCAGCCTTGGGGCCAACAACCCACTGAGCATCACACGAGTGCCAATCTCCATGTCTCCTCATCTCCCATGCCCTTCACCTCCACTGCCCCTTCGGATGACTGTAATCAAATCCTTCATCCACCAGAGCTGCCTAAGGTACAGTAACTGGAGCATTACGAGGGCAGAGGGGTGCAGCGTGAGGGAGGCTGTGCTGTTGAGAGTGGGATTAAATGTTCCTCGCTATCGCACCTGGATGTCTGTGCACCAGCCCCACGCTCTGACCTGAGTGTACACGCTTTGCTTTTTTTCTGCTGACAAAGAAACCAAGTCAAATCAGCTGGGACTGATTCTTTTGAGAGGGAGAGAAGAGAAAGAGCGCGAGATGGGCTGACACACATCTGATCCTCACAAAGCCGCTGTACAGGCTGCTGGACAGGTAGCAACCGCCAAGCAGCATGTCCTGCTCCGAGCTGAGTCAGAGGATGTGGAGGTAAAAAGCAGACACTACTTCTGCCACCTTGCTACCCCCAAGGATTGAATATCTTCCAGAAGTGAGCTGGGGGATCGTTTTGTTCAAGTGTTGGCAAGATCTCCGAGTTTACAGTGGCAGATTGCGAAAGGTTTCTTGATTTATTCCTTGGGACTTTCCATAAAACTACTGAATGCAAACTTCTTTCTCTCGGACACGTGCACGCAGGTGCCAACACCCCACCTGATGTCAACCACCATTTCAGTAATAAGAGAGACTCACTTTATCCTCAATTGTTTACCCATAAGTAACACAGTCACCATGAATACTTAGAAGCTTCATGATGGCGCTGAAAATCAGAACAAAATTCGATGCCTAGCTCTCCTATGCATTTTTTGTTAAAATATTTTATAATGAAAAAAAATTAAGTAAGTTCAAGAAAAGGTCAATAGTTCTGATCTTTTGCTAAAAACCTCTTTGGCTGAAGTTTGCTTTCAATGAAGATATATTATTTCTTCAATAACTGAAAGTTTTTAATGTTCTTTTTGCAGGACTTTTAAGGAAATTACAGGCAATTAAAGGGTAAAGGATTGTTAACAACTCTGACAAAATAATAACCTACTGGATCTACCTCGTTCTATTTAATTTTTAAATCTGTGTGGCCTGATAATGCTGAAGTGCTGTACCATCAGCACCCAAGAAACCCGTGATCTGGTGTAATCAGTAGAGGTCGATCCATGTAACTGCAGTTGCTTTTTGGCAGGTATCTGACTTTAGGGATCTATCCTTTTCCAGACAATCTCGGTAGAAGCCTTGCCCTCTTCTTGCCCACCGTTTTTCCAGGCCTTTGTAGACACAGATTTCATGGAAGGAAAACTGATACAGAGAGAATTAATCAGCCAACCTTCCTTCCAGACATGAGATCTGCACGTGGAAATTCCTTACAAACACAGGCCTTGAAACTCAATGTACAGCCTCGGGAGTTAAGGGCATATTTGAACTTAGCAAAAATAAGCGACTCAGTGAATATGAATAGTCACGGCCTCAGTTTTGCAGCTTATGTACCACTTCTGCAAACACAGTCGTTTATAATTGACTGGAAAGAGAAATACATCTTGCAACACCCACCAGCTTCTGCAGCGTGGGTAGTTTCCTAATGGGTTTTCCCACCTGAGCGTGTCACTGATCTGTTTTTATCCTGTGGAGAGGTAGCACCATGCTGGCCATGATTTCCTTTACCTAACAGGTGCTGGTGATATTTTATTTTGCAAATGAGGCATTTCATGAACTATCATGAGAATAAAGAACTACTACAGCTGAGGCGGGGGGGTGGTGAAATGGAAAGAAAGGGAGGGAGGGCAAAGAATGACTTTGCAGACAAATCCTCCACACTATTGAATCTTTGCTGGCACAGAAAAAAAACAAACATCAGGAAAGTCATGCTTCAATTCTCCACTGTGGCATTATCTTTTTCCTTTTCTTTTGCTAGTTCAAAATACCTACAAGTATGCTGCCCTCCTTGAAGCAGCCTCCTTGAATATTAAGCGTACATTTCAAAGACTGTGTACAATATAACTCTGTGTTTGGCTTGGAGAAATATTTGTTGGGTGGAAAGGAAAAGGAATTTAAGTAGCTGGTAGCAAGCAAATGTTCCACCACTGCCTGGTCAAAACACATTGAAAGTAAGGACAGGTCTTGATCATGCTGGACAGGAGTTGGATCTTGCAACTTTGGAAGAGAGTTGGAGCTCTTGACAGGACATTGCAAAATGAAATACCCCCAAAACGTGTCAGACACACATCCAGACATGGGTAAGTTCACACTTGTGAGTGTGACACTTTCACGGAGATGACAGTGAGGACTGGTTGCCTCCACATCTGTCTCCAGTCCTGGGCAGGGTCCTGAGCTCCCTGTGGCACAGCTGTACCACTGGATGGGCTGTTACCAGCTGGTTTGAAGTGTGCTGTACCTACACACGTGGAGCAGAATCAAAAATACCTTATGTTATCTGATAACAACCCCTTCCTGTTCCCCCCTGTTTTGACCTCTTTATCCTCTCAAAATCTCTGTGAGTCAGAAAAATGTTAGTATCCCATGCATACAGATGGGGACCCAGAGAGAGAGAGAACTGGAGATTGCTGAAATATTGCTGCTGGTTTGTGTTACAAGTTGCTCCACAACATCCACTGAAGTTACCACTGATGAAAGAATGAGAGGGGTTTTTTCATTCCAAATTTGGCAACTTGATATTAAGTCTTTTTTTTTTTTTTTTTTTGGTTCCACACTTGAGCCCAATGCTTCCAAAATAGGACTACTGGCAAGCCGGCAGAAGAAATAACGATGAACTCGCCCTCCAGGTGACATACTCTACCTGCTCTACGTTCTCCAGGCAAATCAGGAAAACCAGCCTATTTGGATTGCCTTTTGTTTTCTGAGCAGTGTACAGATGATTAGCTCAAATAAGTGGGTAGGACTGAACCTTCTTCGTATATATTTGTTCTGTCCTTGTTTCTTTTCATTTGGTCTCAGGTGCCAAAGCACATTACCATGATGATGTATATATGAAGGTCTTGGAAAATTAGAATTAAATATGTGTATTTTTTGTAAGTTGAGACATCATATAAAAGGGAACTCTAAGTCTAGTGTAAATAGCTATCAACCTACTTCTGTTTGTTTTTCAGTCCAATTGTCTAAACGTGCTGTGCCTCGTGTTTTAAAATAATACTCGAGCTGAGCTGATGCCAGGCTGCATCTCTCTTCTCTCAAGATACCTAAGCACCATGTACTCAGCTAAGGAGAACAGGACAGGCACTTGAGTCTGGTGTTGTCCAAAGCTTTGAAGTGCCACTCACCCATCACTCTGCTGCTTCATGGCTGGGCCAGGGATGAAACATCTGGATTTAGTGCCTTGCTTGGGCACTAAACAAATCAAGAGGAAAGTTTTGCCATGCGTTCGTATGTGGTGTTGCTGGTTTTTTTTTATTTCCAAACTGCCATAATTTTCTGTGAGTTAGCAATTGCCTGGGCATATTTTGGAGTTAGTTTAATAAATTTGGTTTTGCTTGAGACAGGACTTGAATTCTTCCATCTACATTCGGATAAGATAGAAGACTTTCCCCAGCTAAGTTTATTTGAAGGCTCAGTTTCATGCAATCACCTAAAAGAAGCTCAATTTTGTACACGCAGAAGAGGTACCTCAGTTAGTGCTTGAAATAATTTCTGGGAGATGCTATTTCTCACGATTTGTGTGACTTTCAGTGTAGAACAGTCTGAAAGTTCTCCAGTTTTTGACTGATTTTGGCCTGAAGCTGTTGCACAGCAGAACTGAACATTTGAGGAGAAGTCATAATTTCAGCAGATTTTGAATTCCAGAATAAAAAGAAATGTAACTTCCCTTGAAACAAGTAAAAATCCCAATTATTATTTCATTTTGAAAGATCACTTGGAAATAAAAAATGGAAGCATTGAATTTAAAAATGTTTTAATGGCTTAGAAAAACATCATTCTATTTTTGGGTTTACTACACTGCTTTTTTGTTTAGAAGAAAGCAATGTTTTGGTTGACAGGTAATTAAGTTAAAATCTCCTTTCTAGCTGTCTTCATGTTCCTCTCCTGTATAAGACATGCTCAGCAGAAGTTACAGGAATAAGATCAAAACCATCATCCTCATCTGGGCAGGCAGAACCTGTATCCTGGGTCCATACTCTGAATGATGTGCAGCTCCTGGCATCAAATCATTCCCTTCTTTGGCACCCATTACGAAGAACTGCCAGTTGATACAAAGATAGTAGTTTTCCTGCTCAGGGACCTCTGAGGTAAGGTATTAATTGCTTGCTTCTATGGGGAATAAATAGAGGAAGAGATGGCCAATGCAGTAAAAAATGCCAAGTACAAAACCAATTAAAACTATGTTTTCCAATCCAGGTACAGTCAGGATGGGAATTCAGTGTTACTTGACATCATTGTGGTCAAGAATATCACAAGATGCATAAAAAGTCTTGGACTTGAGAGGAATGTGTATGTATCTCTGTGTGTACATACATACATATGTCCAGAGTTATCTTAATCATTCTAATATATTTGCATGTAATATTAAACCTTCTGCCACTCTGTTTGTGCCACAAAGAAATTTCGAACTTAATCTGTACTTCAGATCTAAGTTCCCATTGAAATCTAGGAGCCTAGATAGGCTGGTTTCCAAATCCTTCTGTTGTCCTGCTATGGTGTGTGCATTATTCCAGCTCAATTAATCTGACCGGAGTGCTGCAGCTCCAAGCAGTGCTCTGCTGAGCCAGTCTCAGTGCTTTTGGAGATGAAAACGTGTAAGAAAAAAACCTGGCCCACCCTGTGGCTCACATTTGGGTGGAGGAGGTCCAGGCTGCCTACGCTGGCATCGTGCCCATAAGGCAGCAGGTTCCAGTGGAGTTCAGGTACCTGGCACCTGCCAAGGATTGTATGAGCATGTCCAAGTTGCAAGTTTGAAAGCCATTGGGAAGCAGTGAGTCAGTGGAGGGAGCAGAAAAGGATCTGATAAATTCTTTGTTAAAGGCTTGTTCCAGTTCTAATTAATCACATTCAATAACATTTCAATTAGTGCCATGAGTTAAAAATTACCAAGTTAGCTGCATATACTGAGATGGACACATTCAGGGCTGAGACAAAAATAGGCTGGCAGAAATGAGAGGCATTGAATAAGGCAATGATCTCCTGGGACATTTCTGGAAATTGTTCATGGCTATTTTCCATGTCCTCATTCTCCAAATGCTTCTAGTATTTCTTTCCTTCTCTGACCTAGGCCCTCCATGGCATTTCTCCCACACATTTTCTCTTGCTAATGATCAAGAGTGGAGACTACTGGTATGAGCGCAGTGATGTGGTTAGTCGAGCAGTCTGGATCCTCTCTGAGAAACTCAGTCCCACTCTGTTAAGAGCTCCCTGTACACATAACAAAAAGACACATGCTGGAGAAGTCCTGGGAAGACAAAGCAACAAGCAAAAGGAATATAATTAAATAGGATCAGTCTCTCTGAGATTCAATGGTCCCAGAAGTCCAGCTGTCAGCTCTCAGGCTGCTGGATACCACACTCACATTTACCAATAGGAAATACACTGTACAGCATCTTCCCTCTGACTTCTCTTATAAGCTATTTCTTTGTGTAGTTCACCTCTTTCAGCTTTTAAAGCTCTTGGAGTGTGTTCACTGTTTATATTGCATCAAATACAACAGTTTTTTGACTTGGCTTTTTGGCTGGTAAAATAGGAGGTCAAGTGAAAGTCAGCATCCCAGGCTTTAGAGCATTAAAAAAAATAGTGATATGAGTATACTGAAGGAGCAGAGAAACTCTTTCACCAAGGGGAAACAAGAAATGTGAGACTAAAAGTTCTCAGTGATTCTTTTAATAAGAAAATAAAAATGAAACAATGGAAATCATCTTCTGCAAGCCAGGTCCATAGTCTGCCCTGCATCTTTGAGGTGAAATGGCTTTTGGTTGCTTTGCAAGGCATTTCTTCCTCCTTTTTCACTTTTTAAGTTCTTTTGGGATATGTCAGAGAGATGTTTCACCAGAGGAAAAGGGAGCACAATCAGAATATCATGGAAATCTGAATTGTGTACACACACACATACATACATGCACTAAGACATCTATGACAGCACACTAGCAATGTGTCATTGCTGTCTCTATATGTATCAAGCTGGTGGAGGTATGGATCTTGTCCCACTTGAAAGGTGACCTGTGGAGTAGATTCCCCAAAAGCAGAGGCTGTTGCTGAACATTTTTTCTTGGCTTACAGAGTCAGTTTTGCTTTGCTCTGGCAGTGCCATCATGAAGATTCTTCCCTCAGGTTCCAACATTTCTTTTAATTTCCAGAATCAAGAGCACAGTTTTCTTTCAAAACAAACTTGTCTTGCCTTTACCTGAAGTCACATTTCACTGCTCAAACAGTATGTAACTGGAGTGTAGACAGAGTGACCTTTGTACCCAGTGCATCTCCATGTGGCACTTCATCAGCAAGTCAGAATATTGACCTCTAATCTCATTTTGCATTGAAAAGTATGAACAAATTCCAGCTGAAATCAGCCAAAATAATATATACCATTTTGGGTAAACAATTTGGAAATAAAATTGATCAGAGCTGTTTTCCCATATGTCACCAACTGAAAGACAGCTGGAGCAGTGCTAGTGACGGGGCTAACGGGCAACATGGGTATAACTACTGAAATGGGGGCTCCGGAGAGGAAAGCAGTAGCAAAATAAACCTTTAACGCAGCAGCCAGATGAGTGGTGTGAATGATTTCTTCAGCACACAGTGTCCCTGTGGCTCCCAGCACAATAGGTGCTGATGTTCTTTTGCATGATTATTCAAAGTCCACTCAAATCACAGGAAAGGAGCTTTCTATTAATTTCTTCGAGCTTTCTACTTGTCTTACACAGGGAACTGCTTACTCGTTCAAGCCACAGCTGCATAAGCCTCTCTCTAGGATGGATTAATATTCTAAGGGATGGGCAACAAGCAAGCAGGAGGCTGCAGAAACTCTCGAGGAACCTAGAATAATTTCATCCCTTTCTTCTAGTGGCTAATGACAAATTAGCTGACAAACGTGCAATCACAACCTTTAAGATGGTGCTTCTACACATGGGTTGAGGCCCTGAAGGCACTAATAGCCCCTAATTGCCCTGACCAACCTCACCTGGGACAACAACACACTACCCTTGCTCATTGGCCCAGGCACCCTATTTAAGCTCAGGCTGGGCGTTTGAGCTCTGGTTTGAGTGATGCTGGGGGGGAAGAGGTGCTGGTCTGCAGCTTGGTCTATGCTGTTTCTTGGTAATGAACACCATAGATCCAGATCCCAACGCATAGACTGACTTCCTGGCCTGACCCTGGATATGCCTTGCCACTGTGGACCTGCCTGGCCATCACTGGATCTGACCTGTGGATTGGCTTCCTGGTTCAACTTCAAACCTGCCTTATCACCATGGTTTTCTCTGGTGATCTGGATTCTCAGCTGAACCTGGCTGCTTTCTGTAGCCTGCCTTGCTTGGGTGTTGTGGATAGGGTCCTGGCTGGTGAGCCCCTGTGCTGCCAGTCAATCTGTGCAAATATGCTTGATACCTTGGAGGCAGAAGATATCTATGCAATAGCTGAAGTTCTTACATCTACTGTTTTAGCCGTGGAATTGTCCAGGCAGTCTTCAAAGTGGGTAAGTGCTTTAAAGCAGTGCCTTTACTTTCAAGGTTTCCTTTCTATTGTGACAAAAGTGGGTTGAGGCATATACCACTCTTGCACCCCATGCAGACCTTGCTTTGAGAAGGAATAGTTGCAGCAGCCTGCTGCTACTACCTGTCCATATGCTCCTTATCTGGGTGTAGTGCAGGAATCTGGCCCTTGACTCAGTGGTCACTGAAGCCAGCCTTGCAGAGGGAGGTTCAGGTCTGTCACCCCTGGAGATGTTAGTGCTACATGAATAGGCTTGACCAAGACCCCATAGTATGCCAAGATTGTAAACTCCTTTTTGGCAAGCACTATCTTTTTAGTGTGTATGGAGCACCTACCTTTGTGTGGTCTTGGTCACATTTCCAGGTGCTGCTGTAATGTAAATACTAGAGTAATATCCAAGATCCATATGCCTTTGTTTTGCTTTTCATAAGCTCACATACCAGAAAGGGCTGGAATTCAGGAGTTACCAATAATAGACCCTATTCTAAAGGTGATGCTGTTGTCACTGGCACTATGTAAAGGTGGGTGAGGTATGTTGGCAGACAGCAGACATGGTTGCTCTTGGGAATAAATAGCTAGGATTGCTTCTGTGAATGCCCTGAGAACTGTTTAACCCACAGAACCTATTCTGCTTGTTGAAAATACTTAGAACTATTCATTAGTTCAGGAGGAACTTGCCCTCTTTGCTGTTGTTATTAATGTTTTTCAAACCTAACCTTTATCTGCCTAGGTTGAGCTAACTAATGTTGGTGACAGGTTAAATTATTTGGTGGGGTTTGGGAATCTGTTTTAATGAATAGTGCTGGGAGGGTGAAGGGAGCTGGTGATTTTGAAGCAAACCACAATCTTTCAGGAGCTGCCTGTATCCAGAACTAAAATGTCATCACATCTGTGTTGCAAGCTTTTCGAACAGCAAGCTCTGAGACAAGAAATGATGTGCTACCCAGATGACTTTGTTTTTCTTTGCAACTTCCAATTCTCATCTCAGACCTAGAAAAGTACCTGGTTTGGAGAGAAAGCAGTGTCCTTTGCTTCCTACCTCTTTCTAGTACAATTTCTCTCCAGCTCTTCAACGTGGCAGACAGTCTTTTGAGGCTATTCATCATTAGCAATGTATCACTGGTGCAGCTGAAAATGGACAGCTCTGGCATTTGGGTTTTGAAGTGGAAATCTGTTCCTTGACTACTACTCCACCTGAGGAAAAGCCTCAGATTAATTTGATGTGTGAGCAGATAAAGTAACAGGTTATTTTGTAGCAGCACAAGTACCTGTGCTGTTTAAATAGTGCTCAATACAATATAATGCAGAAAGGACTTCCAGCTCAAATATCTTTCACTTCTTAATAGAATAAAAAAATCATCTATTCTATATATACTCACCACAATATAAACATAGATATGGCCCTGCAAGTGTGCTTAGTCTTGATTATGGATGCTTTTCTGTTGATGTAAATGGCACTGTTCGGATGAATAAGTGTTTGCAAGATCAAATACTATGTGTGTGTATCTATGTACAAAAGTATGTGTATGTATAAGTTTTTGCTGTCAGTCTCAATCAGAAATATAGCGGCCAAGAATTTCCTCTGAAAAAGAGCAACTCGTAAGGTATCAGGAAGAGAAGTGGAGCTGTCATGGTCTTGATCACAGCCCCCCAGTATTAGGAACTGTGCTTGAGCAATGAATACTCTAAGGAATTTTGACTCTAAAAACCTACATATGATGCTTCTAAAACAGCCCAAGCAAGCCTTCCTCCAGAAACCGCAGCAGAAGTGGACTCCTTGTCTCATTTGAAGTTGTTTTTAGCATTTGCATTCATTCCAGTGGGTAAGATAAAGTGGTGGAGTAGGAACAGAACCCAGTGATTGCAGGACATGTTGGCCAAGTTTCGAGTTCTTAGAAGAGCTGTGGGGTTTGAAAAAACTAGGTTTTGTTTAAAAATCTATTTTGTCATATGATTTAGATGAGTTATTTCAAGGGAAAATTCTTTTGAATCAACCTATTGTGTTTTGAGGCAAAACCAGAGCCTTTGCTGTGCAAACAATAGAGGCTGCAGTGCCAGCGTCTCCTTTGCCTCAGCTGCAATAGTCCATGCATTTCTTCTGCTGCTTGACTGGAACCTGAACCCTCATGTTTGAGTGTTCAGAATAAACTGGTTAAAATGGCCCAAGATCAGAGAACAAGGCTGAGGACTGCAGGATGAATGCTGGGTTTCAGTGTGTCCTGTTGGCTTTGGTAACAGTTCACATGTGGGGATCATAGCACTCTTCAGTGTACTCCTTCAGGCAGTGCTTGCACAGACATCCCAGGGGATTCCAGTCTTTGATTCATCATCAAACAGCCTAGTATCCAAATCTGTAGTGTCTGACCAAGCTGCTTTGTAAGGGAAGCCACTTCTTACGAGCTGCTGCCTTACCTCTCTTCCTTTCCTGATTTCCTCCCATTTCCTCTTCCTCTGACTTCTGGGTTTTTTCCCCTCTACTCTCCCTGCCTAATCCTTATTTTTTTCCTTGAACTTTCTTTACTACCTGAAAGCTGAAATTGTACAGCATATGGGTACTTAATGCAGGCCACCTGCACACAGCCAGTGGCCTCCACACAGTCCATGAATTGTAAGCTTGACAACCTCAGTGTAAAATGCTCTGCAACCACAAACTGCAGATATGAGGGTCAGGCTGCTGCTAAGACATGGTGAAAACCCCAAGTTGTTATGTGTGATTCCTTCCTGTAAATGTTCTTTATTGGAATAGATTCAGAGGAGACTCCTGGGCTTCCTCAAAGCTGCAGCTGTTCCACTGGATTAATCTCAACCACCTCAAACTTGTTCTGTTTTGTGCTGCAGTTTTGCCAGCACCTACTGCTGTCTGTAGGGCACAGCTCTTTGGTTCCATATGTTGTTCTTCACCTAGCACATGCAGTATCACCCAAGGGTGCAAAATGTTACTAGTGGGACAGATCCGAAAATTTTAGACTTATTAAGTGTTTGGAATTTGGTCTGAGAGCAATTTTGTGCACAACGTATGCAGTAGAACCTAAACCTGCAAATACAATGGAAGTAGCAGATAGTCATAATTATAGTGCCAATAAGTGGTGTTTTGTAAGCAGACTCCTGGCAAGATGTCCTCGTGTGTATGCTGTTATGCAAGCCATTTCCCCTTTATTAATTGTTGCTAATTATGTTTTCATTGTGAATGATCTATTAACTAGCTTACCATGGCAGAGTTGAACAAGAAAAAATTTCACTTGCTCAGGGAATAAGTAGAAAAAAGCCAGAATAACTCCTGTCTGGATCTCTGCTACTTGGTCTTCTCAGATGTTTCTTATGACTGTTTATTAGCTTTCAGGCTCAGTGGGCTGTACAGCTTGTAAAAGGAGTATGCAGGTGATGTGATCTGCTCCTTCTCTCTAGTGCAAGTGATTCAAGGTCCAAGACTTTTTTTTAAAAAAAAAACAACCAACCAGCTTTTGCTAGATGTAAAAGCATATTACACTGGTGGCTAAGATGTGGTTTGAATGCTTTAAGCAGTAACACTGGCTCTGAGACTTAAACAATGGCATCCATCATAAGAGATCTGACCCACTTGGAACATGGAATTGCTTCCAATCAAATCTGGACACAGCCTTTTCTTGAGATACTCATGAAGGAACTGCTGCATGTTTCCACCCTCTGAATAAGTGAGTTTTAAGAGTGTGGATGTCATCGCAAGTATTTGTTTTATGGGACTCTGATAGCAATGCTTACCTGGAAAAGCACGGCCGCTAGTGAGTAAAAAAAGTTTAAGGGAAGACTGATGTCTGTATAAATACATACAGAGACAGGCCTACTCTGATTGTGGATGCAACGTTGTTTCAACACCCTAATGGTATTCTAAAATAGTTGTTGAGTAAAATAGTTATATTTATTTATAGATTCTATATATTTGGATAATCCACCTCTTTATCCACTAAACAGTTTGAACAATTAAGAGGGAATCCAAAGAGAGTAAGGATTTATCTAGCTGCTTGCTTGTAAAACAGGAATATACAGTTAGATACCACTCAAATCCAATGTTCAGGAAATAAATGAGTCTTTGAAAAACTATGTCATGGTAAAAGACCTTGTAATCCTGGTTTTAACCAAGTTACATGCTGAAGCTATTACAAAGAAGAAGTGAAGAGAAATGATCTGCAGTTCAGATTACCAACAGAACTGGGAGAAGAGCAGCCAGGCTGAGACTACCAAAGACTATCAGCACTGTCACAGTAACACACGACGAATAACCCAGGGGTTGGAGAACACCTGCATGAGCAGCCCCCTCATTGCCTGCATGTGGTGGTGCTTCAGAGGTAGGACTCTCTTGAACCATCTCCAGAGAGCATAGGGAAAATGGGGCAGTGTGAAGAGTGTCTGGGAAAGCATGAGCAAAATGCCTGTGTTGTGCTACTCTGGGGAGGAATTACAAACTATCCCAGTGCACCTGGAGCAACTCTCTGGCACCGTCCCACTCCTTGACTCAGGTGTATTTCTGCAAGAGGAGCAGGGAACTTGGTTATTGCAAATACCTACTGCTATGATGCTTGTGGTTTTCCTCCTCTATCCTACTATATTTATTCTCTCTGCTTAAACTTATTTATGTTCACTGGGCTTTTCTTGTTGTTCTCTTTTTAACTCACAGTTAAACCCTCCAGCTTGTTTAACTAAAGGCTAAAGAGAGCAGAGCTTGGGGATTGGCTGTAAATTGTCAAAATTATTATAGATTCAAGAGGTGTGATGTGTGTAAATATTCAACTGCTTCCCCATTGTGGTGTGACTCATGGCCACAGGGCAGGTGCTCCCCAGTGAAGGTGTAGGCAAGTACAGGGCATCCAGACTTTTCCTTTGTCCTCCAGTCTGCAGGGAGAGCTGGGCAAAAGCTCTGTGGACTGACTTTTGTAGAAATCTGGAGGAATTTTTGTGTGTTTAAATAAACTGCAGGTGAAGCTGCTTGGGATGCTGTATTCAGGATGGGAAAATACTGGGAAAGCTGGGTTTGAACAATTCTCTTCCACAACGATGCAGAGAAAACTGTTCTCAGCTTAGACAAAGGAGCCTTACTTTGTGCATATGGCTCCAAAAGCAGAAAGGGCCAAGGAGATGGAGGGTCTCTTCCCATCCAGGTGTCAGGGTGTTGCGGTTTCACCCTAGCTGGTAACTAAGTCGCACACAGCTGCTCACTCACCTCCCTCACTGTGGGATGAGGGAGAGAATCAGAAGGGTAAAAGTGAGAAAACTTGTGGTTTGAGATAAAGGCAGTTTAATAGGTAAAGCAAAAGCTGTGCATGCAAGCAAAGCAAAACAAGGAATTCATTCACCACTTCCCATCAGCAAGCAGATTAAACTGGCCCCAAAGTTTAAAGTTTGCTTGAGGATACTGGTCTGGAAGAGATCAGACTGTAAAGATAGAGTGGGTTTTAGAGGCTTTTTTCCTTTATTAAGCATGATGAAGGTGCTGAAATTATTAATAACCATTTTAATATAACTGAAGTATGGGAAAGAACTCTGTGTCTAAAGGCATTTAAGAGAAAGGTTTCAGTAAGCTTTGTTTTCAAAGATCTTCAAACTTATAATTTTTCACAGCATCACTTTTTGAGCAGCTATTACATATGGTGAATACCAGATAGCTGCTTTTATATCCTTCCTGCATACTAGCACATCACAGCAACCAAACCAGAGTTGCACTTGTGACCTATCTTGCATCTCAGTGCCCTATAATGCAGCTTGTTTTAGCAAGAAAATACACTACACCATTCTGACCAGAAGATGGCAATGAGAAATGAGGTTTTAAACTATACACTTAACTTTTTTATTATCAAGCATTGTACAGCGATGCTTCAAGCTTATCACAGTTTATATGTCAAAGTCTTCCAGACAGATTTTCTGGATAATTAAAAAAAATCAGCTTCATCTCTACACAGCTGTGACTGAGGACATCCAGCAGTAGGGAATGTAGGTGGCAGTTTAAAATAAATTTTCCTATAAACGTTTTTTCATAGTTGGTTTCAATGGACTGCACAGTGGTTGAAAAGCCCAGAAATGTTCAGCAGCTGAGTTTTAAGGACCTTAGGAAGACCTGACAGGTGAAGCTTCACCTGAGCACTGAGGTCCCAGTGTACCTACCCCCCTGGGGCTTCAGCTGACTGGTTTCCCAGTTTTTTACTGGGAGTTTTTAATAGTGCAGGGGGGATTTGTTAGAAATTTTTTATTAAGTTTCTCACATTCAGTAGGAATGTAGCAGTTTTAACACAAGGTTCGTTGTCAGAGGTTCCTCAGCACAACTGAAAACAAAGCTGTGTGGTCACCCTTCAGGAGCTGTATGCATGGGAGACCTACTGCTCGCCTGCCCCAGGGACGTGAGGGTGGTGGTCCCTGTGTGGCTCTGAACCTGGCATGGCAGCTCCGACTCCACCACTAGATGTAACCCCCAGATTACTTTGTGCTGCATTTCTTTTGTTTTTACTCTCACCCCTGGAAAGCCCTTGATTTGTGGCACAGGATGGGAAACTTCTGGGAATCTTCAAAACTGTTTCCCACTAAGCTCTTGCTGTTGCCTTTATCACACCGACTCCTAATATACATCGGGAGTAGCACAGTGGAGTTGGTGGAGGCATGCTCACACAGAGGTAGACAAGGAAATCTCTCTCCTTTAGTATTTCTATGCTTGACTGCAAAAACAGTGCATATCCTATACATAGATATGCTGTATGGGTTTTACTAGTGGGGAGCCACTTAAAACTGAGCAGTTCCTCTGATGTAAGTGGATGTCCTGGTTTTGGCTGGAATAGAGTTAATTTTCTTTGTAGTAGCTGGTATAGTGTTATGTTTTGGATTCAGTATGAGAAAAATATTGATAACACACTGTTTTCAGTTGCTGCTGAGTAGTGTTTGTACTAAGTCAAGGATTTTTCAGCTTCTCATGCCCAGCCAGCAAGGAGGCTGGAGGGGCACAAGAAGTTGGGAGGGGACACAGCCAGGGCAGCTGACCCAAACTGGCCAAAGGGATATTCCATACCGTGTGACGTCATGCCCAGTATATAAACTGGGGGGAGCTGGCCTGGGGGGACTGCTGCTTGGGAACTAACTGGGCATCGGTCAGCAAGTGGTGAGCAATTGCATTGTGCATCACTTGCTTTGTATATTCCTATCTTTTTATTATTATTGTCATTCTGTTATTGTTATCATTATTATTTTCTTCCTTTCTGTTCTATTAAACTGTTCTTATCTCAGCCCATGAGTTTTACAATTTTTTTTTCCCCTGGGTAGGCAAGTGAGTGAGCGGCTCTGTGGTGCTTAGTTGCTGGCTGGGGTTAAACCACAACAGTGAATTATCAGTTCTTTCAAACTTCCTCTCAACCAGGAAACAAAAATGATTAAAAAAAGAAAGTGTTTGGAGTCTTTGCAAAGTCATCTTTGCCAGTCCCCCAGAAGCAAGATCTGTTTCCAGCAGCAAAACAGGCAGCAGGAGAAAGCCTGAACACTGAAGAGATCAGACAGTGGAAGAGAAGTAATGTTGCCAAGGGCTGCTGGTCAGAAGTTAGCATCAAAGGCCAGGCTGAGAGTTTGCCTTATTGCCTTAACCCCTGCTGATTCCTTCAGGTATTGTCTCTGGAGATAGGGAGTTCATACTCCACCATTTCACAGTTCTGCTGAGGCTGTTCTTTGGTTCTTCCTTCCCTACACAAGCTGACTGTAGCTCCTGGACCTGCTATTCTGCATCCCCTTTTGAGGCGGAGCATTTGAGAATCTACCTGTAGGCTAAGGGGGCAAGTCTGTGGTGTATGTTGTGCATAGTGATGGCAATTTGTGTGCCAGTGACTTATTTTAGCTTCCTTGTTTGTACTCATTTCAGCTGTTATAACGAAGAATCTCTAGTATACTCTGCTGTTCTTTAACCAGACCTAGTGTCAACAAGGAAGCAGCTAATCAAAGGCTGCTGGTGTAAATGATCAGATCCAAGATAACACAACTAATGCACATGCCTCCACAAGTGCCCCTTGCCCACTCTGTTTGTCTTTCCTTGGTTTTGCATTAACCTGATACTGCCATCCACCTTCTCTATGGGCTGATGATCACAACTCTACCATTTTATTGGACTGCATACATGGAAGTATCTGGGTGCATCATTTTCTCTACTTGCTCTTGTCATTTGCCAGAGCTGCAAATCAGCTTTTGTTAGGGACAGTCTGCAGAGGCTATATTCCCAGTGGGAAAATTTTTGGTTGAATAGCCTAAGTTGATTTGTTTCTTTCATGGGACATATTCTGACACCCTGATTCATGCTCAGGTGGGCTTGACTGCAGTGGCATATGGCAGGATGCAGCATGAATGGGTTCATTCTCCTCTGTCACTCCAGATTGAATCCTGATTTTTTGGAATTATTCTGTCACTCGGTGATTGTTCAATGTGTGCTAGGATTACAGGACCAGAACTGGTTACCATTGATTGTGGTGAGGGCTCAGCCACCAGGTTGATGGATGTGGGGCAGAAGCTGAACATTTGCTGCAATACCTGGGCCCTCTGTGTCAGAGGCAAGGTTGACATCATCCCTGTCTGTCCTCAGGCCCCACGGAGCTCGGTGGTGGGAATGGGGTAACAGTTGGATGAGAATGTAAAATCAGGGGCTTGTGTGTTTTTTATGTGTGCATTCAAGATCCTGTATCCTTCTAAAGATCCTGTGTCCTTCTGTGCAGACAAGGATTGTCCCTGATCTTTGACCTTGTTGGCACACTTTAGCTGTAGGCTGTGTGCCAGTGGGCTGTTACTTTCCTAGTGTATTTTAGGCTACAGTGAGGAGGCAAAACTGATCATGGAATTTCTTTGCTAAAGAGAAGTGAACAAAACCAGAGACAGGTGCAGAATGCAGCATCCAAAGGTTCTTTGATAGGAAAATACCATAGAAAAGTAAAATAATATTGATTCTACCTTCTCATTTTTCACTGTTTTTCTTTTTATCTAGTTTCTGCTTATATCCCTCATTCTAGCCTTTCGCATCCGAAATGTGTTTTGGCAGTAGCCACTGAGGCTTCAATTTGACATTAGTATCAGTCTAGCAAGGTACTTGCTGGGACTGTTGGGCTGCTTAAAGTTGAGTCTGCAAAAGTGAATGTCTAAAGATTCAGCTGTACAATGCGTGCACAGAGAAGCATCACAGGTGGATGCTCTTGTCATTTTTTTTTTCAGGCAGAAGAGAGGTGCCAAGCACTCAAAACCTTTTTACACTGTGGCAAGTAATAAATCAAGGGTCTGATATTTTAAGCATAAATTGTACAACATTCATAAAAAGAATAGGAGTTATGCTAGCCATGCTGGTTATTCATCATCATCTCCATCTGTTTAGCCAGTCTCAGGTATTCAAGTTGTTCTTTTCCCTCCTTTTATTTCTTAGTAAGCATTACTTTATCTTCTAGGGAGTGCAGAAATAAGAATAGAGAATGAACATAATGATGACAAATGGTTGCTTTGGCCTTCTCTGGGAAGACTGTGATAACCTAGGTCTGGTCTCTGTGTGTTCCTTTTGCCTTGCAGTATGAGTTCACTGAGGTGGCCCTGGACTGGCAGACTTCCAAATTGGCGTGTGCCTGACATTGTTCAGTGGGAACACTCTGTGCAGACCCAGGCATGCTCCTCTCCTTGGCATCAGAGGAAAGAAAATTAAAAGACCTTGGTCCCAAGTTTGTTGGCTTTATCAGCACGCATTATGGTTGCTGCCTTTGTCTTCACAAAGCTGTTGCAACCCCAAAACTGGATCATTGGTGCTATCTGGCAAATCCGTCTTCACTTGCCAATCATAGACAACTGGTTTGCTTAGAGCAGGTGAGTAATGGTTCCCTGCTGCAAGTTGGTTAAGAGCATAGAGGAACAGATGAACATCAATAAATCACTAATTATTGTCACCCTGTCTACCTCCTTGTTCAGCTTAAGCATAGTTTTGGTGCAAAACTGATTCTTCCAGGGCCTCTGTGGGCAGCTTGATGCTCCCGCATGAGAGAGTTTGCAGTTAATGGTTCTGTTTTCCCTGTTCCATCTTGGATTTCAAAGCTGAGGAAAGCTTTCTAGAAAAATTTCAGCAGAACTGTTTTCCATCAGAAAATGCAGTTATCAAATTCAAATACTTTAAGAAATACTACTGATTCTGCAGAGATTGCCACTTCAGGCAGATAATGCATACCAAATATGTTATACCTCAAAGTCTTTGACATAAAACTTCTTAATTTTCCTTGTCCAGTGGTTTTTCAAAATGAAAACAGGCTATAATGTCAGTACTCAAAAAAATATAAAATAATGGGATTACCAGTTTTCAGCTTAGCTTTAGGGAGAATCAGTCGAACTGCAGTTGTAAAGATTGTTATTATCAGACTTCTCAGGCTGGTATAAGGGATGAATTACAGTGGAATTGCACAGTAATCTTAGAACTGATTTTTTTAAATCAGGTTTTGAGTTAGGATGTAAAATTGCTTTTAGCCTGAACACAACTCTCCACTTCTGAGTAAAGAACTGGAGTTGGTCTTCTAGCTCTTGCTCTGGTCATGTAACTATGAGGGAGTGTGAGGGTGGGAGTGACTAATGGGAATATTGTTGGAATAGTTATTTGCCAATAATAACAGCTTGATTCTATTAATAAGTGTAATGAAGGAAGGGTGGCGTGAGAAATGCTGGTTGTGACCTGTCTCTCTCAATTCATCCCCTGCTAAGGAAAACTTACCACCTCTGTTGCAGCAGCAATCTGAGCACCATCTCCTCGAGTCTGCAGCTCTGGGAATGCTTGTGTCCAAAGCGGTGCTTGTACCATGCAGCTAAGCCCCAGTGCTGAGCTGTTTCTCTCCTTAGGTTTTCACTTGGAATTTCTCCTCTGAAATGCAATGGTGTAAATTCATGAAGCTTCTGCTCCAGAGCAAAAACCCAGCATGTGGTCTGGGCCAAATGACATCCCACATTGTTGTAAAAGTTGCTGCAATATGGAGTCTTTATACAAACTTTTTACAGGGGGATGACCACTGCCTGGAAGAGAGCAAGCTCCTGTCCTGGGACTCTGAACCATGATGCAATCTTAAGAGGGGCTTATATCCATGCTTATCTAGTGGACTGTTAGAAACAGTGTGAGAGGAGAGGCTTCCACTTGTACAGGCTTTTTCCAATGTTGGACTTATTGGTTGGGTGACCAACTGGGAAGTATTAAGTGGAATTTAAGCACCTGGTGCCTCTGATCTCTGTTAATGGGGGATAGCACGAGACAAACAATTATCCCCCTCATATTAAACATTAAACCTGAAAGACCTGCATTAAAATGTCCTAGGAGAAAGGAATTGAGTCTTTTTGATCTGTGGGTATTTCTTCTAGAAGATTTGACCCTGGCATGTGTCTGACTTGGTGCACCCAGTTGTATTTTAAACAGCAATAGGGGTTGAACTATCCTTTTGAAAGGCAATGAACATGCAGCTGGTGTTAATACAAAAACTGCCACAAATGGCTGTGCTTTGAGATGCAGTCTCTGGCTTCTGCTCCCAGATGCATTTGGACAGAAGGAAAAAAAGTGTGAGGTTATAAGGAAAAATCCACAGCCCTATATTATAGGGCAAAAAGGGAAGTGATGGATCATGCTCTAGCTAATGATGGCTAGTCCAAGGCAGGTAAGTGCTGACTGATTTCTTACCTGCAGGTAGGTAGTACATGAAGAGATGGCTGATCAAGTGTGGATTTAGAATCACTGAAATATTGAAAATCTAGGGTAGAGAGAGATCTACAGAGGTTTTCTGGTTGAACTTCCAGCTCAGAGCAGGGGTAACTTTGAAGTTGAATTGGCTTCCTCAGGGCCTTGTCCAGCCACCTTCTGACTATCTCCAAGGCTGGACATCACCTACCTGAGTCCTTGCTGCAGTGTTTGCTTTTATTGTGAGGAATTTTGTCCTTATCTAGAAATATATGTATCCTTAGTTGTCTCTGCTTAACATAAAGACAATGGAGAGACAAAGGCCAACATAAATATATCTGAGGGTTTCCTAAAAATGGCTGGAAACCACTCGGGAAAGACAACTGATGAGTGAATGCTGGTGCTCAGGAGATAGCCTTTAGCATCAGGGCAAATAAGAACCAAAGGGAAAGATGTTCCTCCCTTGTAGCTATATCAAAAAGAGATTAAGGAACCAAGACAGCTGAAGTAAGATGATCATCAAATGCTCCTCACCATTCATTGCCCTTTTTCCTCCATGATCATTACTTAACTCCTTGCTTCCCTGTCTCTTGGTTTCCTGTTGCCTTAGAGTTAGGGAAGTCTTGGGTAAGCACTGCAATTCTCTTCTCCACTTCAGGGCCTGCCAAGGCAGGCAATGGGCTTCCAGCTGCCTTGGACAAGCATGGTTTGCTGATCCTACGGGCTAGTGGCCAGTACATTTGCTTTGTTTGTTGTAGCCTCTGTTGGGATGTGAAGAGAGTGCCAGCCACAGATTTCATTAATTCCACCATCAGTAGGTCTGAATTCATTGCTGCTAATACAATGGCTTTTTCTATGTCCTGTGCCAGGCGTATTTTTTTTGACACCATGTGTGACCTCCTGTTATTTCTCAACAAATGTTGGCAGGCACAACACAGCCGGCAGAGCAAAACAGCACAGTGTGTCACAAACTGCTGAGTGCATCCATGCTGAAATGAACAGCCAATTCCAGAGTGAGCTGAAAATTAAATCAATAAGAAATACATACAAATATTGTTCCCCTTTACTCTGGCTTTGCTGCTTCCCTTTGCACATGTTATCTCTCCTGACTTGGACTGTGGCAACAGCCAGAACAAGGTTATATTTTTATTTCTGTTCTATCCTTCTAAGACTTCCCCAAACTGCTGTAAAACGGGTGTTTCTGAACTATTCCCAAGCAACTTACCGATTAATTCCTTCCTCTGAGCTGATGTTCATCCTCTGCTTTGTTTTTTACAGGAGGGTTTGACCTGTTCCAATAATATATTACAAATACTCATTATGGTAAATGTTGGTTGTTTCCATCACCGGATAAACCACTTTTCTTGCCCTCCTTTTTCATTTGGGGTTCTCTGCCTCTCCTCCCTGTTGCTGCATGTGTGCATGTTGCTGTGGAAGAGGAGAGCAGGGTGAAGTGCTGCAGTTAGTCACAGGCAGCCTGAGCTTTTCTAGTGACAGAAGTAGTTGTGAAGGTTGTAACTGCTCAGATGCAGGACAGAGGACTGTGTAGTGTTGCAGAGCATGACTGTTGGGGATACTGGGTTTGCTTCTTTCACAAATCACTTGCATTGTGCTAAGGAGCAGCTGTGCCATCCTAGGAACTCCCCCTGCCTCAGCCGTCCTGCAGCCAACCCCAGCCTCTCTGTTCATCTCTCCCGTCTGCTCAAGCCACACAAGAGGGCTGAGTCGCTGCTGTGACTCACTCAGCCCTAAAGTTCTTCAGCTCAGAGTGGTTAATGGTGTTCAGCCCTGACCCTCACGGTGGCTAAACACACAAGCACATTTGGGTTCCTGTCTTCTGACAGGATTTTATTTAGCAGCTGTCAGTTATGGTGCAATTTGACCTGTCGTAGGATGACCATGGTAGGATGCAAGTGCTCATGGAGCAGATTCATGCTGGGACACCACCCTCTGCACTCAGAGCCATGCATATATTTTGTGTGCTCAGTACGGTGCACTGGACTTGAGAGTCTGGAAACATGTTCCCCTGCCAACATGCCTTTCAAGAAGGCAACGCAGAAAGAAATAGCTTCAATACAACTATCCTGCAAGCCTGGTTCTGCAAAGAATTGTCATTTTTTTGGCACCAAGAAGAGCATTTTAAGCTGATGAGAAAATGTAATAGGCTGATTTACTTGGATGCTTCAGTGTTTCTTTGACTTTAGCCAGGGGAGGCCACAAGGGGGGTAGAGAAAACCTAAATATAATGCTGCACAAGGCTTGTTTGTATGCACTGGGGCTTGCAGGCACTTGCTAAACTTGTACCTGCACATGGGCCAAGTGGAAAAGGAGGGCAGGCAAAGGGAATTTTCTTTCTCATCGGCCCTTGCAGTGGCAGATTAATGTCCACTGTCAGCAGCCTGAAGTGGGGCCATGCAGCTTGGAAAAGTTTTTGAGAAAAGTGTGTGTGTGTCGGGGGGGGGGGGGGGCGGTATGCCGGCCTCCTCTGCAGTCATGCTCCCTTGCAGAAGATTTTGACTGTTCCAGGAGGCCCTTTGGCTGCACCCTCCTCTTCCTCTCCATGGGAGCAGGCCTGTAGACCTGGGGCCCACCAGGTGGCACTGGCGAGATGAGGTATGCTGCAAGGAGGCAGGGTAAACCCCAAGCCGTAAGAGGATAGGAATAAACCCATCTCATTTTTTCGTGAGCAAGCCTTGCTTTCCTTTCTGCTAAAATGCCCATTCCAGAGCAAAGCAAAGGGTAAGCAGAGGCCCTGAGCGAGGTTCCCAGAGGTAATGATATGTTGCTGGTAGGGCTGGACATCCTTTTCTGGTAGGAGCATCCCACTCCTACTGTTTTCTGAAGGTAGCTGGTCCATTGGCTCCTTTGTGTTCCTTTCAAGACTGTAGTAGGGCTCTGTAAGCTACTGGGGTGACACTAATGGCTTCTCTGGCTGAAGTGTTTTGATGGCAGAGGATGGCGCAGGCAGAAACAAGGGTGTTAGAATAAACAAGTCCTGACAGAGAACACCAACCAGCAGTAGTATTAGCTATCTCTTAGAAATGGGAAAGTGTGACTCATCATCCTTGCCCTGGGGCTGGCACCAAGACTTGTACATCAGCCAAAGAGAGGGTATTGCAGGGGCAGTTCACTGCAGAATGGTGACAGTGACTCAGTCCCTGGTGACTGATGCTAAAGCTGAGTGGTAAGCCCATGCATTTGCAGTTGTTATTCTCATAGAAAAAGCCATGTCCTTGGAGACTTTGGCTTTCAATTTGCAGTGTGTTTAGAGAAAGAGATGCAAAAACTCATGTTCCTGTCATGACAAGGAGCACAGCATTGCATCTCTGGAGTAACAGCACACAGAATGGCTGCTCCTGTGGCAGCTCCTGGACCTTTGTTACAGCACGGAACACAAAAACCTGGATCACAAGGGCTGACTGGTCTTATGTCCCATCATGCTGCTGCATCTGACTATACTCAAACCTATCTGATTGCCTATTCCAGAAAATGAGGCCTCACTCAATTGCTCCTACTCTCCCAGCTCTTTCATGTGTTCTGGTCGCATCTTCTGGAGAACTAGTCCAAAAGTTGGGTACTGGTAGCTTCTGTCTTTCTGGCTGATACAGTAAAAATGTCTGGAAGTGCTCCTGGTTTCTGGAGTTGTGGTATACTGCTAGTGTCCCCCCTGTGATTTCTGAATTAAATTAGGACTTGCTTTACAGGAAACTTTAGATAATGTCTGCCTGTGTTCACAGCTCAGTTCTTTGGGTGTAGCCCAGTAGTCTGAATAGCCTGTGATTTACTGCCACTAGTGGAATGAAACAGAATCACTTTCTCTGATTTATATCCTCTATTGTAGTTAAATATTTACACAGTATCAAGATCTTAGTAATTGAATGGCTAACAGATAGGTAGCAAATGTTTATATACCTCTGAAATGGCCACAGGGCCATTGAGGTAATGATATTTCATTCTGATAAAAGGTCTCTTAGTAAGAAGAAACTTAAAGCTCTTTCAGCTCCATCTTGTTCCCGAGGTAGTACTAACTCATGCTGATTTCAGTGGGTTAGTTCAGTTTTTACAGATTGTAAAAATGACACATTTCAGAAAAATCCTTTTGTTGAAGTGAAGCAATTGTTGTGGAGGAACACAGCATCTTTCACACAGCAGTATTGTTGATTGCTTCAGGTAAGAAGGCAAGAAAAAATACCAGGCTAATATCAATCTCTGAGGGAAACTGAAGCTGCCAGGTTTAAACAATACCTATCAGCATTAAATCAGGACTTTGCAATTCACTTGCAGAAAGGTATCATTAAATATTTCATGACCCATAGGTAATCAAAATTAGCCCTGTTTCCTGAAGTAAGAAGGGATCCTGTCATTCCTACTTGTTCTCTTTAATTCTATGTCCAGGTGAGGTAATTGGAATTCAAAGCAGGTGCAACAGTTATAATGCTGAGCTGAATTCTTACTTGTTTTACAGTAATATTCAGAGCTTGTAGCTGAGCTGACCTGGGTTACACTATTGTCAGATTAGGATTTTGTCTAGAGCTGGCTAGGCATGTGTATTTCTTAGAAAGAGGAGTTACTTGTGTCTTGGAACTGTGTGGTTTTATAACCAAAAGAGATGTCAACTTTTCTTAAAGCCCAAATCTGCACAGAAGCTTTCTATTTACATATATTTTCCTTTTTTCCCTTTTCTTTTTGCCATTGTTTGACATTGTCAGGTAATTTTATGCTGCTGGATTTCAAATGGGACTAAACAGGCAAAGAATAAGAGAGCAGCAGCAAGGTAGTTCTTATTATTTCCTGTCTCTTGATTACTGAAAATCATGTTAGCATCTGTCATCATGTAATTCCAGAGTAAATGTTGGGGAAAAGAGTGGAGAAACACTTTATATATTTCAGGTCCCACTTATAATAGTGTAACTTGGAAAAACCTTTCAGAAAAGAGGGGAGGCTATTTGGAATCCTAGACAGTGGAAATGAGAACAGAATTCACTACAGAGTGGTTAAGATTTTGAATAAAATTTCCAATATAATGGAGCCCATATTCCTATCTGGATAGTCTACATAATCCTATAACACAATGACAGTAATGATTGTTTTAATTCTCTAGTAACAAAAGTTTCTGTGCTATCAAGCTTAATACCTGGAGCTTGATACTCAGTAAAACATGCAGTGCTTCAGAGGTTACAAAGGATGCTACTTCTCAAAGGTTGCAGGGATTTCTTGGTTGCTCTGTCCGAGCTGGGAGGCTGTTGATAATCTCTTCCTTCTGTATCTGGAATAAACTTCAGTTCACAACACTGGTAAGGGGAACTTTCCAGGTGACGCTTTCGCTACATGTAGTGATATGTAGTATGATACTTGGCCATGCATGCGGCCCCTGGAGTAAGCCTGCCTGTTACCCAGCTACCTCACAGCCTGGGCAGAGGAGCCCAGCAATGCTTGTGCCTGTAAACTGTGCTAGTCGTTTACCAAGGACGCATCCTTGTGCGTGCAGTATTTCTCCCCGATTGCGTAGCCCCAGTCACTTTGTTGTTGAGATTACCTCAAGACACTCGGGAAAGCTCATTCTTCTAAGAAAGGCTGCGACCGGCTCCTTTGAGCACCAGTAGCTGCTGGTAACTGGACAGAGGTGTTCCTCCCACCTTGGCTCGCCTGGACGGCACCGCGTTTGGGTCTGACATTGCGGGATCTCTCTCCGGCGGGGCTGGCTGGCTCGCTCGCTCGCACCTCCGCGCCCCCACGGCGCTGCGGAGCCAGGGCGCAGCGGGCGCGGCGCGGCAGTTTCAGCACCCTGGCCAGGGCCGCCGCAGCGCGGGCGCCCGGGCTGGGGGCTGCGGGCTGCTCCTCGCCGGGGGCTCGGGGCGCAGGGCCGGGCTGTCGTGTGCTCGGTCGGCACCTGAGCTGCACAGCCGGGGAGTGAAACACCCTCCCCTGAAGCCCAAAACCGTGGGCCTCAGCCACGCGAGCAGGAATCGACAGCCCTCGGGTTGCGCATCTGGCTGCGCGGCTGCACCACCGGGGCCTCAGCTGCCTGGGTGCTGTTCTTTGCACGGCTGGGGCTTTGGGGGCACGTCTGGGACGCTGACCGCACGTGTGGGCTCTCTGATGTGCTGTTAGGCCTTCAGTCCGTGCAGCTGGAGGCTAGGACTCCTGGCCTGCATGCCAGCTCATCTAATGATATTTTTGTGCCCCTGGAAGTGTCGTATAGCTCCCACACTCCCAGTTCCTGGGGATCGTTAACAGGGAATAATGCGGTGATGGAAGATGTTATACACGCAAACATTGTTTAGTAAATGAATATTGAGAGAGTGTTCTTTGACTAATAACGCTTTGAGGCAGTCGTTGGAGGTTTCAGCTAACCACACCAGTATTACAGCTACAGTTTGTGAGTGGGATTTTTTTAATAAAAAAGGGAAAATAGGGACCTCAGACCTCCCAGATCTTCATGCCCCTACTGATTTTTTTTTTTATATTCCGTTACTTATGCACCATTAACACTGATTTCCTTGGGCTGCACCGTATGTAAATATTTAGCCTTGAAATAATTCAATGATGCACAACCAATGAAGCAGAGGAATGGCTGGAGAGATGGCATATTAGGTGAATCACAGCTCATTCCACAAATTATTTATAGACTGCTCTCTCTTTATGATGGGATGTCAGCTACCTGGCAACAAGCCAGAGTGTTTATGAATTACCTAATAGACTTACTGTGGCTTCTAGAGGAGAGCAAAAGAGATTAAGGAAGGCTCACTTTGTATCTTTTCATAAGCAATAAACAAACACACATTCCAATGAAAAATAGATCTCTCTGGTCCCAGCTGGTGCGTGGTTACTAATAAACCTGCCCATGATCAGAAAGGAAAGTTAGTAAGTAAAACAGCTTTACTTCTGTTGTCAAGTATAGCTGACTAAATAGAGGTTTGAATTCTTTACTCACGCTTTTCTCTCACCACTTTCTTTACATGACGCCTCAGTGCCATTTTACAATTCATCATTTTGGAGTCAAAATCAGGAGTACTCAGAGTACTATGATGAATCAGGTTGCCCCGGATCAGGATGCTCAGCTGCCTAAGAAAGAAGGTATAAGTCTATTAAATGAGAGAGCCTAATGCTGCAAAAAATAACAGAAAAGCACAATACTTCCCTTTGTCCTAGCAATTTTGTAGCATAGAATTTATTTCTGAGTCAAAACAATAATGGATCGCTGCAATATGCATTGCAAGCCCAGACTGAAATGAGCATGCCTGTGGCTGTTACATCTCTACCTCTGTTCTATTATAATCCAAAATTGCACCTCCTTCTGTGGACACTTGTGCTTGCAGGAAATAAAGGTCCCTTTCAGTCCTCCAGAGAGGTATGTAGGTGCCAGGTATGGTGCTGTGTGGTGTGAGCAACAGCTGCATTGTTTAATAGATGCTGAAGTGGGCAGAAAGAATTGCATCAATTAGATGTTAAGTTTTATTAGACATAACTTAATGACACTGGTAAAATTGACATTTACATATAATCATGGCCTTTTTTCAATCACAAAAATCATGAACATAAACATATTAAGTGTTAAATTAACTTCCATTGCTATTAGCATACCTTTCTAAAAACATGGATTGTTTTAAAGTGTGCAGCTGCATGTGTTACATTCACATAATAAAGCAAACAAACTTCAAATAAAAAAAATAAAACAAATGTTAATACAAGATGGATATTTACAGACAATGAAGTTCACTGTTTAAAGAACCTCCCAGCGTCTCTGGGCCATTCAAGTCATATTTCCCCAACCTGGTGGTGTATGGGCCTGATACTGATTCTTGGCAAGAGGAAACCTCTCACGTAGTTTGCAGCAGCAAGAATCGTGTTTTTCTTGTTAAATTGCTATGAGCTGGTCCAGTGGTGGATTCCATAGAAACCAAAGTACAGAAACAAAGTGTAGTACCAGAGGCAATATCGGAACCCAGAACTTCTGCCTGCTGCTCGTCTGTTCCAGCTGCCTGATTTGTTTCTGAGGTTATACCAAGCTGAAATTCTTCATCTCTGCTACCTCCTGGTTACCTAGTTGTGATGGCTGTGTGAAGAACTGGATTTTGTTTCTACTTTTTGCTTTCATTCCTATTGATTTCTAGCTACATCTGTGGCATAGGAATGTGTCACAGGCTTCCCTGGGCGTTATCTTGCACTTCCCATGAGTAGCAGGGTGGCTTTGGCTCTGTTTAACCCACTGGGAAGAGATACGAAAGGACAAACAGGCAGCATCAGGCACAAACCAGGAGTGAACCCCCACCTCAAAGCCCAGTCTAGGCTTTGTACAGGCAAGACTTTCTCTCCCATGTCTTTGCGGGCCAAAGAACTGTGATGCAAACTGGACAGTAATTAAAAGCAAATAAGCATTTCCAGAATTTTATCTCATGAAGAAAAAGATGATGTGTTAGGCTCCATTTCTGTGACTGATTTTTACAAGTTCAATCTAAGGTGCATCTACACGGTGCACCTACACGCTGAGGAGCTAGTTTCAGACTCACCAGTATCAAGTTAGTAGCAGTGTTGATGCTGCAGCCCTAGCCTGCACCTAAGGTTATGAGCCCTACCAAGAGGTAAAAGCAAACAAGCTGGATGCAGCACTGCATTAATGCAGCTTTACTGCTTTCAGGCCCAAGGAAGCCATGGGGACACAGCAGGTCAAATCAACATGTCAAAGCAACACCAGCCCAGTCAGTAACTGTCCTCCATACCCCATCATTTGTCAGTAATCTGCCCTAAGCTGTTTTCAATCTCTTACTCACTTTCCACATCTATTATACCTGCATGAATGCAAGATTTTCAGAGGAACCAGGCTGTTTAGAGCAAGGTATGCTGAGTAAAGGCTTTCTTTTGGCAATAGGAGCAACATTTATCTAAAGGAACGGTTCAGTCACGGGGACTTTTCCTCAATGATAATTGCACCACTGTACTCAGCAGGAGTATTATAGACAAACAAAAAAGCAGAAGAGTCTCATTCCTCACCTTGGGGCTCACTTGCTTGCTGTGGGTTGGTGGTAGAAACAGAGTAGCTTATTTTTATTGTTCTTCGTACATAACTCAGGAAATACTAGTTCAAATGATGCTGTTGGGGAAAAATAAATCACCCTCAGTTATTTACAAAAATGCTTTGGAGATTTTTCTGTTTCCTTTCCAGTGTGTTCCCTCTGCTACAGTGATCAGCATTATTAAAGCAGAGACTTTTGACTAAGCAGTGGTCTAAACCAGAATTTTAAGTTTGCATGTGCAGGTCAGGAGCACCCATCAGCTGACAGGAGCAGCACCATTGGGCCCTCTACCCAAATGAACTCCAATAAGCCAGGCTCAGACAGAAATCCCTGACAGAGGACTCAACACCTTCATGCTGAGTAAAATTCAGGAACCCAAAGAAAAAGAGGAGGATTCATTCAGGTAAATTATTCATTGAGCTCTTCATTTACATCTATAATTTATTTGTTATCAGGCAAGGGGCCAGCCACCCCTTTACAAAAGGCTGGCAAAGGTTTAAGCATCAGTTCATTCCTACTGAAACCCTACTTTGAGATTGTACCAAAGATCTGACACTTTTATTCTGGATCTCTGCAAGAGAAATTCCCACATGCAGTGATATAAAAACATGGAAAGGAAATGTCAAACAGGTGGAAAGATTTTTTTCTCTCTTTAGAGAAAAAAACCCTGATTTAATATTTGCTGACAGGACAAATGTACTTATTACTGCTGCTGACTCTATAGCATTGAAATGTAAGTAATAGCATTCAATAGTGTCAGAAAACATAGATAGATCTTGCTCTACTTATGTTTTAGAGCTGCTTTGAAAGATGTGGCATCCACAGCTGCATTGGGTGTAATCCTCTGGCCACACTGTCTAATCCTGGCATGCTGTTCAACACCCACACCACACATACCAGAGTCTCCCATCACATATTCATGTTAAGGTCAAGCATTTTCTATGCTGCCACATGCACCAATAAAAACTATAGTGACAGGAGTATTTTCTTCAATGCTACCTTATATAGTAGGGTACGAGGAGATTCATAGAAAAGAAATGCCTTGATAAAGAAATGAGTTGCTTGTAGGAGAGGATTTTTCTCCTGCTTTCACTGAAAAGCAGAAAAGTGCTACAGAAGCAGTGGTACTGTCTGACTAGTCTTCATCAGCTGGCCACATTTTTACTGACTATAACAACTGCCCCAAACAAATACTTGTATTTATTCTATGTGCATTGTCTGTTTGGGTTTTTTTCTGTTGTTGTTGCTTGTTTGGTGGTCGGTTGGTTGACTGTTTTTTAAATCCAGTGCAATAATGCCTACAATCAATGGTTTCAAATTGCCTGTTCTGGAAGAATGCCCCATGACTGACTTTAAAGTAACTACTCAGAAATACAGAGTTTGTTTATTTAAAAGTCTTTGGGGAAATCACTACTGGTCCTGATGAAGAATCCAAAATATTGCAATTCTAAGGCACAAGAGACTATTTAGGAGATATTTGTATCCTCCAAAAATAAAGGAATGTCTGGTTTTCTACAGGGAAATAAGCCACTGGAAGGAAATCCTCAGTTATGGTTATTTTTACTTAAGTACTTCCTCAATGTCACTGGGACCATTCTGAAAGCAAGAATAACTAAATCGCTCTTATTTCCAATACTTAGGCATCACACTACTATAAAGCAGAAAACGAAGGTAACACAAAGTGTTACTGGTGAGCTTACTTCATGCCAGTTGACTTCATATCATTAGTAGTGTTACTAAAAATCACGTCCTGTGCAATGCTAGAGCACCTTCTCTCCAGAGATTTTTAAAGCATTCTCAAGGTAGTGATGGTCTTAGCTTCAGCCCACCACTGCCTGACAGAGTCATGGAGAGGCAAGAGCTGGTGTTGACGGCTGTGGTTCCCAAAGACTCACTCTAACCACTAAGCGATACTGGCTCCCCAAACCAGGAGAAACATTTCCCATAGGAAGCATGGGGTTATGGGAGGAGGAGGAAGCAGCCCTAACTCTGGGCTGACATTGATTGCAGATAATTCTCTCTGTGATCTTAGAGATCAGGACAAAGAGGTCAAAAAGTTGTTCCCTAGAAAGAAAATCTCCAGTTTCACAAGTGCAACTCTTGATGTTGCAGAAAAGCCCCACTGGAGCTGCAGAAAAGCCCCACTGGAGCCACAGAAATTGCTTATGAAGCCAGGAGTGGCTTCTTGTTATGAGGGCTTCCAAAATAAGGCAGGTAAACATGGAATAAAATCCACCAAAAGAATAGTGGGATGGTACAGGCAAGGAGAATGCATCCTTTGCAGAAGAAAGTGCTCTGAGTGTACATTAGTCACAGATGAGAAAATTTCTGCCACTAATGTATTGGGCCACAGCCTTGGCTGGTGATGGCAGTGTCATTACAGCATCTCCAATTCTAGTTCCTGTTCCAGGGCTCAAACTTTTTAAACTCCTTTTATCTGACAGATAAAATACCTTTAAAACACAATGCAGTAAACACATTAGTCTCTTAATCACACTTTAAGAAAATCCCCTGAACTTGCTGAATCACTTGTAATTAAGTAGCCTTCAGGCAATAGGAAAAAATCCTGTTTATTTTGAGGCATCATCAAAGAATGACAGCACCATGCAACTGCACGTAGGTCAGCCTAGTGTAGCACATTAACAAATACCCACGGTTGCCTTAATCCAAGGCAATCTGTATAGCCAAGAGAGACAAAAATCACTTAGAAACTGGTGATCCTCAGCCTCCAACCTATGCCTCCTTTGCCATCTGTGGATATCTAAGAAGGAGGTGCTATTTCCAAACTGTATTCCCAAAATGCTTTCCGGTTTGGTGCATGTGGGAGCGATCATCAAAGCTGAAAGCACTCCAGCCTGGAAACTACTAGTTAACAAGGAATAGCTGATGACAGAAAAACCATGAAGCAAGTAAAAGCAGGTATCTCAACACAGGTACAAGAGAAGTGGATCCAATTTGTACATCTGGCCTGGGGCAGATAATTGCCCAAGTGAAATCTGGAGCTGCACCTGTGAAAATCTGGGAGGGATGGAGGAGTGGATAGGTGACAGGGTAGCATTTAACAGAGTCCAGAAGGGCTCATTTTTGATGCCTGAACCTGTCTCAAGCACAGGATGGAGTGTCTGTCGCCTACATCCCCTATGGCTGACCCTCAATGCAGGTGCATTATTCAGCCTGTTTGGGCACCCAGGTGAATCTCCATCCTCCATCATCATCCCTGCATACAAAGGCTTGTCCTTGGTGGAAGGTGTGTGTTCTCACATTGCGGTGAGGACTTAGAGATGTTGTGAAGGCCACTTCTGTTTTGTTCGGTGACAAATCACCAGTCAAATAAGGCAACCCATAGGCTGGGAGGGAGGAAACACTTGGCACTGATGAGGGGACACATGGTGCTGAGGAAAACTGAGGAAGGAAGGGAGAGTCTTCACTGCATGGGTGGTTACTGCTGTTAGCTGTAGGCACATGGCTGCAGCTATAGGCTGCTGCTGCTCCTTCACTGTGGTCATAGTCTATTGCTTCCCCAGGGCTCAGGCAGTATGTGTCTTTTCCAAGGTCTGAGGACAGGGCACTGTAGTTAGCTGAATTTTCATCAATGGTGTTGACATCTTTTAATCCTAAAGTCTGCAAGACCCAGCTGTCCACAGCAGGGCTGGCTTGTTCTTCACAGGCAGTGAATTCATTAAAGAGGTTCCTTCTAGCTTTGGAAGCATGAGGAGTTTCTTCAGGAACAAAGCAGTGGTCCTCTTTTAATCTCCTCTTGGTGCTTTTGAGAATAGCACAGGTTTTTTGGCCATGGCAGGATAGCAGCTTCTATTTTAAAAAAAAAAAAAAAAAAAAAAAAGAGGTGGAGAGAGAAGATTAAAATCTGAATTTCTAGTTACCTGGAAGGAACGTGTTTCTGATCTCAGATTTTAGATGGGCAAGATGGTTACTACTGTCCTTGTAAAAAAACCTTTTTCTTCCACCCTGTGCTTAAACATATGGATCTGACTAACTATTTTGTGTCTTTACAGTCTCTGCAACAACCCAGTCCCTGAAAGAGAAGAATTTGACAATGTCAATAAGGCCTGTGCTTTGATTGTATTCTCACTCAGTACGGCGTGAAATGAGAGCTCCTGCCTGGCTGTACGGCACTCCGCTGTGCTGTTGCTGCCAGCCGTAATTGGCAGGTAAGCAGGGTATGGGGGGGCATGTGGCAGCCTGACAAAGAGGGAGGATGCAAAGGTAAGTCATACTGGGGCAGGTGTGACCCTGGCCAGGGAGTGCTCAGAGCAGCAGACTCAGTGGCTTTGAGCTCGTTAATCCACCTCAGTTGTCATTATCCCAGGACAAGGGCCCTTCAGCCATCCATGGATGGTAAAAGGCAGGCAGGAATGACAAGGAAGGTCCCCACCACATCGTGAATTTACTGCTCAGACACCTCCTGTGATGTTTTCACACCGGACCCTCCTCCACATGACATAGAGGGGTGGCCATGTCTCCCTGCTGTGCTCAACGAAGGAGACCTTTTCTACTGCCAGAAGCCAGGTCTTGGCATGGGAGGGGGGACATACCACACTGTCAACTCAGAATAGGATGTAAAAGGAAAGTCTGCTATTTTTTACAGGCTTTTTTGCCTTATGCCCAATCCACAGAGGTGAGCAAATAACTAGTAGTTCAGTTTCATGGGGAAGGATGGAGTAGTAAAATAAGTCTTTAAGCTGACAAGTAACAATTATCTTTACTTTCTTTTGGACAAGAAACAGAGAATCAAAATATTTAATGAAAAAAAAACCCTTCACACTTAGTTTAACAGAATATTTCATCCAACCTTAAGTGTTTAATTTTGTATTTCACCTTTAAAAAAACCCACACAACTTTTTACTTAATAAATCTGAAAAAAAATTGGAAGACCAGTATTCTAATGTAAATGAATAAAACATGTCCTTGGAAGATGGCAAAACAAAACATAAACCAGAAAGCACTCAGAACATAAAAAGAGGAAAAATTAATCCTTATCAAATTGACAAAACAGATGCTTTCAAGAAATATATGTTCAGATTTGAACTTTTCACTGAAAAAAGCATTTACCTTGCTTATAAACCTAACTTACTTATAGCTAACTTATGAACTAAACTTAATTATGCCATGGGCTATACTGTCTCCACAGTCAGAACCTGATAGGATGTCATTCCTGGGGGAAACTGCCACCTTAGATCCATGACCAGCAATTTGGCAGCTCTGTGAAGCTAAATGGATCTCACACTGCAGGTTGTCTACACTCTTAGACTTTCCAAATAGTTTAGTGGCATGTACCTATTCAAGTCATTTCTTCCGCAACACATCTATACAACAGGTTTGGACACAATACCTTGGCTTTTTCTTCTAAACACTTAATCAGGGCAGAATTCAGGTATTGTCGGAGGTTATTATTTTCTTCATGTAACCTAGCAAGTTCCTCTTCCTTCTGAAGCAAGGTATCCTGAAGCTGTGGAATAGAGATATTGATGAATAGATGTTGACTCTGTAACTTAATAGCAATTGCTCTATGGTACAGGCTGCTTGGATTTGATGATCTGGGTGTTTGCTTTGTGAATGCAACCCACCCCCTCCAGCCTCTTGTGTCTGTAAATCTAAGTGGCATGACTGTTTAGTTTTCACTTTTGACTTCCTTTATTTTTAAGTGAGTGTTTGAGAAGATTACTGGGGAAAAAAAACTGTAACCGCGGAATAATAACAGAAAAGAACTACAGGCAGCCCTGTGAACAGCCAGAAACCATCATGGGCATGACAGTAGCTCTCAGATCTCCTCCTGAGTGGCAGTAAGCATCCCTTTGCACCCCTCTCATTCCCATTTATAGTTGGCTGGTGGGGAAAAGAAGGATGAGGACCTGCAGACTAACAATTTATAGGGGCAGAGTGCAGAAGGAAGATGCAGCTGCCATTCTTTATGATACAGTAGTACTCAGTGATGCCTTCAATCCTGGACCTGACTGTGCCGGTCCCAGTACATATACAGAGCGGAGATAATCCCTGGCCCCAAGAGCTGAAACAGGTGTGTTTTGATTTGCAGACACCTAACACTTTTTATGGGAAGTCAGAGAGATTTGCAGAGAGATTTTTGCCTCCTGGCCATAGCTCTGGAGACTCCTGTAGGAGGACAAAGCATCTTCTGCCAAGAACCCTGGGCATCTGCTGACCACAGGCTGAAAAGCACAGATTTAAATGATTGAGGTAGAGCCAAAGAAAGAAGTACACTGATGTCTGGAATTAGGGATTGATTCCAGGGACCTTGAAGTTAGTAAATGAATTTCCATCGACTTCACTGTGTCAAAATACCATTCCAAGTATTTGATCAGAGTGATCTGTCTGGGGCTCCTTCACCTAGGACTGTTCAGAGTTTCTCCTGCCCCTTGATGAGATTTGCAAAAAAGGGAAAGAAGAAAGAAAATAGAGTAACCAGAAAATGCTTGTTGGTCAAAATAGTTGATCCTCCCTATAAGTACGTAATTGTGGTGGAACCGTTTCTCATGAAGTTAATCCTTTGGTGGATTCTGGAGGACACACACTATGTATTTTTAGTCAAAAGCATGTCATCAGAGCCTGAGGGACTCCCCGGTCACGCCCCTGGTCTTCTCTAGCGGCAAGGCAGCTGGTCCAATACGCTGTAAGAGGGGAGACATGAACAGGGAACCCCACAACAGTTGTTCCAGCTTCGCGGGACAACACGGGGGAGGCAAATCCTTCAAGCAAGGAACAAAACCCACCAAACAAAGCGGTTGGCCGCTGTTTCCCACACCCGTGCCAGTGAGCGGGAGACATGTCACAAGCCAACCCAGAAGGTGCGATACCCCATACAAAGTTCAGGAACCTCGGGGGAAGAAACCGAGGTTGCGGGGGGGGGGGGGGGTGGGGGGTGGCGCGGAGCCTTTACCTGCTTGTTTCTGTAAAGCTGGGAGGACAGCTGGTCTCCCCGCCACGCCGCGTCCTGGGCACCGAGCTGCGGGCTGCAGAACTGCCCTGTTGGGGAGCAGACCCCAGGGGTTAGCCCGCTCGCTCGCCCAGCCCAGCCGCGGCCCCGCGGTGGCGGTGGGAGCGCACTTACCCGGCGGCCGAGCCTCCCGCCGGCCCTGGCCGTGCTGCTGCGGCGGCGGCTCCGCGGCGCAGACGGCGGCCCAAGTCTCCTTGGAAACCCCGGCGGGGGCGGACCAGGGGCAGCCCGGGCCCCCGGCGAAGTCCGGCTCCGGGCACGGCCGTCCGGTGCTCTGCGGAGACAAGGGGTCGTGGCGATGGGGTGCTCGGCGGAGAGTTTCCCCCCAGCCGCCGGGCTGCGGCGGGCCCCGAGGGGAGACGGTGTCAGCCCTGCTCCGGCCCCGCCGCTATCCCGGCGAGAAGCATCCCAGCGCTGCGGGCCGGTCCCCGCTCCGCGGAGAAGCGTTCCCCTCCCGCTCCTGTCCCAGCCGGGGAATGCTCGGGTACCTGTCGCGCCGCCTGCCCCCGTGGGAGCTCCCAGCCTTGACCCGGGTGCCCGCTCCCGGCTCCCCGCCTCCCCCCCCCGCCCGGTGGCACCGTACCGCCCCGCTACCTCCGCTGAGCCCCGAGCAGTGCCGCCCCCGCCGCAGCACCCCGCAGCAGAGGGGCTCCGAGCAGAGCTACGCCAGGACGGTGGCTGAGTTTCCTGCAGTCCCTTGGGAAATACTACGGTCCTGAGTTTGACGGGTTTAAGGTGAAGGGAGGACCCAGGCTGTCCTTGGCCAGTCCGTTCCTCCCACCTCGGGGGCTCGATTCAGCTCTAAAGCAGCACAAAACCAGCAGAGTCACCTCCAGGCTGCTCGCACTCTCTTCTGCCCCTGCAGTTCTGCAGGAACTCCCAGACCGCACAGTAGCAAAGCCTGGGGTTGTCTCTGGATTCATCCCTTTTCCCTCCTCCAAATAAGCCCCATCTGCAGCAGCTCTAAATCTCTGCAAGGCAACGGCAGAGCTTGGAGCCTCAAGCAGGGAATCTGCTTACCCATGGGAAGGCACAGCAGCAGAGAGTGCTCTTGCAGGTAGAGGAGAGCCCTCTTCCTTCCCCATCTTAAAGAGGGCACGAAACCTACTGCAAGCCCCCAAGGCGAAGAGACCAGCTTCTCCTTTTCTGCCTCCAGGTCGAGAGAAATGCAAAGAGCACTTACCATGTTAGTGGCAGAATGAAATGCAGGTCTTGGGAGCACGTTTCTCTTAAAGCCCCAGAGAGGTTTAAATGGCTCTGAAGGAGGGGGAGAGGGGGGAGACCGGGGAGGCGAGTTTAATCTAAAGGAGCTCCCAGTGACGCCTCAGAGCTCTCCTGAAACCCAGCAATCTGATTTGGTGTAAAGCTGTCAAACTTGTGACGTGAATAAACAGCAAACTTGCTGAAATCAAAGTCATTCTGGCCCCACAAATCAACACAAGGAAGGAGGGAAAAGAAAAGAAGGAGAGACAGGGGAAAAAAAAAAAAAGCCTCTACATGCTTCAGGACAGCACTGAACTGGTGTGTCTGAGTTTCACTCCAGGAAATGAGCAGGGATCCAGGGAAGCATCCCACATGTTCAGAGCAGGGCTGCTGGTGTTGCTGGTGAGTTTTTTGTTTTGTTTTGTTTTGTTTTCCAGCCCTGTTTGCAGTTGCAAAATCCAGCAGGAAGAGGCAAGTTTGTCCAACATGCCTGGCTGAGGGAGTGGGTTTTCCATGGCTTCCCAGGGGTGTGTAGAAGCAAATATGATTCAGAGCACTTCTCTGGACAGTTCTGAGGAAGAAAGTGCAGGTTTCAGAACAAGGCGGTCTGCAATGACAAGCCCCTGCAAATGTCTCGCTATATTGGGTATTTGTTTTCTGTCAAGCCCCGGGCTTCCAGAAGAAGATCTCAGGATATAAATGCTGTGACAGTGGTATAAGATTCACTGTCATAATGGGCTATGCTGCAAAAGCCATATGCAAGTGTGTGAAAGACAGAGATTGTCTGCATATAGTCATCTCTAATTCACACCAGATTTCCACAGCAATTCAAATCCATAGATAGGCTTGAGTTTCTTCCAGGGGAAAAAAAACCCAACAACCAACCAACCAACCAACAAAAAAACCCCAGCAAACCAAACAACTCTTCACTGAGGGTCTGCCTTTGAATAGTGTAGGGGATGGTGGGAATAAAGCTGACAGCAAAGCAGTTCTTCAGTCAGGATCCTGCCTCCTGCCATGGCAAGGGCTATTCAAGGACATAACCGGACCCGCCTGCGGACACAATCCGCACGCAGCTGAGGGTGAGGCTGGGCCGAAGGCAGGCCAGGCTGGCATATGGGACGGTCTTTCGTTTCTCCCCTGGAGCATGCTTAGTGCTGTTACCCCATTAGCAAGACTTGGGGACAATACAAACCAAGCAGGCCATTTGCCTTCCATTCCTTTATGACTGGCATGTTTTCCTAGGTTGCTGCTCAAGGTAAACTAGCAGTTATGCCAAATTAAATCACTGCCATCTCCCGCCTTGATGATGTTTTTTCCAGCAGAGCTATTTTAAAGAGAGCTCATGCTCCATATCCACACCACACCCTGCCTTGGGTCACCCTTTAGCTTTCCTAAACCCCAGTACAGTACGCTTGATAACTGCTCTGATAACCCACGCTCTTTGGGTGCCAACCCCTCTCCCATGTGGCTGTGTGGCCGGGGGGCATCTGTTGACTAATGAGAAACACAAGCTCTGTGGAACACTTCCTACAAGGGCCAAGGCTCAGCGCAGCCCTCCTTGGTTTGGTTTGATCCCTTTGCCCTTTACTGGGCTGCCTCTGGATGCTTCCCAGGCTGCTGTGGCAGCTGTGGCTCCCTCACCCCAGGCAAGCACTGCTACGGTGGGGCCCGGCGGGTCAGCAACACGCCGGAGAAGGGCCCAGGGGAGGCCGGTAAAGCCGGGACAGGCCGCAGCCCCGAGGCCACCGGCACCTGGCAGGAGAGGCTCTGGGCCCGGCAGGCGGGCAGGAGGCCTCCACAGAGCCGGGCGGCAAGGCAGACAACCCCGGGGCGGACTAGAGGAGCCCTCAGGGCCCGGAGCAACCCCCTGCGAGGTGCAAGGACCCCACGGAACCTGCGCAGCCCCGGCAAGCCCTCCGGACGCCGCGGCCTCGGCCTGCGGTCACCCCAGGCGGCGGCCATCTTGGGGCTGCCTCAGAGGCGCGGGAGCGCCGAGCCCGGCCATTGGGGGAGGCAAGCGGCCCCCGCGCCGTCATCACCCCGCGCCCGCAGCCGCCGTAGGCGGGGAATGGTGGCTGCGGGGCGGTAGCTTCGTCCCTCCCTGCTGCTGCGGCCGAGGCTGCCTTGCGTCTTCGTTCCTGGCCAAATGGCCCGTCTCCTGGCGTCTCCAGGCAGCCTGGCGAGGTGCCTGCCTGGCCCGGGGGCGGAGGCAGGTGCAGAGGAGCCTGTGGTGGGGAGGCCTGGTGGGTGGAGGGAAGGGATCCCCTGTGCGGGGGGTGCCAGGCCGCCCCTTGTAACGCCCCTGGGTCAGTCACCTCGTGGGTCGCCACTCGGGACAGAGGGCAGCTGCGGAGAGAGGAGAGTTGAGTGTCTAAACGGCACAGCTAGGGAAGGACAATGAGTGGGCAAAGTTTCCTTCCCACTTTGTGTGGGTGTGGGGAGAAGCGCTGCTGGCTCGCAGCTGCTCCTAGACGGGGCCCTTTGCGTGGCACAATGCTGGTGGCCCTGCCTCTGCTTCCTCTTGGCAAAGCTCTGTACGCTCAGGCATGCCATTTCCCTGTGAGAAGTGGTGGGAGGAGGACGGGCACACTCTTGGGAGTGAAAAGCAGGTATGAAGAAAACCTGTGGTCACTCCATTGTGCTTCTGCACAGCTGGTATCGTGTTGGTTTGGGTTTTGACCGTGCTTTGCTTTCTGAGCTCAAGGAATTCGTGTCAATTGATCGTACCGTGGTTTCTATGTTGGGGAGTGAAAGATGGTACATGGGTAAAAGACCACCACGTCAGAGCTCAAGAGCTTCATAGGTCTGGGGAAATAACTTGTGGGTGACTGTCAAGGAAAGTACAAATGCTGTTGGTGTAAGAGAGAAAGAGCTAATTGTGCAATATCATGCACAGATGTCACACACAATGATAGAAGAGCTTCAAGTCATGGTAGCAATTACACATTGACGTGTAGCATAAAACAAAACCAAGTAACAATCATCTGCTAATTCTTTCCCTGTTCATCTGAGGCAGCCCCTGTCAGAGCTCTTACTGCTTGTTGTAGTTAATGATGCACTTCTTTAACTGGAAATAAAGTTCAGGGATGAAATGTTTATCAAGACTACAGTAGTGCTGCAGTGGAGATAGGATTTCACTTTGAGTGTCATAGCAGCTCTTTTCTGAAGTTTCAAGAACACACTAGCATGTATTGCAGTGTGTTAATTCCCATGTAGTTTTTGTACCTATAATTTCTTCTGTAATTTCTATGATTTTTCTTCTTCAAATAACAATGGTGAAGCTAATCCTTCCAATTAAAAAAAACAACCAACGAACTTGGATTTTTCTGGTTTAACTCATTTTTATGCATAAATGGGTCTAAAAATTGCATTTGAACCATTGTGAGCTGGCTCTCAGAAGAGATACAAATAGTTTAATTCAACTTTTATACCGGATTTACTACAGTGTGTGTTACTTTTCATACTAACACCTGCACAGGTGACCAGACTCACCACAAATCTTCACTTACTCTGCCATACTGCTGCTACAGTGCTTCTTATCCCTCTTAAGAATGGTTAGTATATCAGTGGCAAAATAGAGGCTCACTTAATAAGTCCAGATATTAACCTATAGTTAGGTACACACAGGTATCTGGCACTTGCATGAATCTCTGATGATGTTTGTGAGCTAAAGGTGTGATTAGTTAAACCTGATGAGACTGATTTGCATGAATCTCTGATGATGTTTGTGAGCTAAAGGTGTGATTAGTTAAACCTGATGAGACTAATTTGAAAGAATGCTTCTGAATAGCAATTTATGCAGATACAGGTTCTGGTTGTTCTCTGATCAGTCTTCCTCCTTGAACACAGGACTAAAAGGCACTTCCCAAATCCAGTCCCCTGCTGTTGAGACATTCTTAAACTTTTCAGTCTCCCTCTTAAAACTAATTAGGTTATTTTCCTTATGTTATTCCCACTGTGAGGCTGCACCATACTCTGAGCTCTGATGGCTAGACACTTTCTATTTTCCAGTCTGAATGTATTCATAGCAGGTATAATCCCTTTTGTCCTTGTGCCAAACTCCTGCTTTAGTTTAGATGCTTCTTCTCCCTCTGTAGTGTTTAGCCTTGATGTCTTTGCAGAGTGCTGTCACATACTGTCTTTTCATTTGTTTTTTAGGTCAAAGATAGCATGTTCTTTTACAATTTTCCCTAACATAAACACTGCAAGAACCCATTTCAGAGAATATTCCAGCTGATGTTAACCTGTTTTTCAGATGGGTGACTGAAATTACTCAGTCTGCTGTGTAATGTACCAATGTTTTAGAGAAAAACATTGGCAAATCTTTATCTCTTTTATTTCTTCCTGGTATGTTTTAGGGTAATGTTTATCTTTTCCATCACTCTCTCACACCACTTACTAGTTTTGGAATCATTGTCAGCTGGCAGTAAATACACCTGTGGACTTCATTTGCTGTCTTCATTTGTTAGTCAAACTGAGGCTTCAGTGCTGTTGGGCTCCAGCTCTCCTGTGCTGATACTGTCTGGTACTGTGGAGTTTCCCAAGTATTTAGGAGCCAACAAATTAAAAAGATGATTTCAAGATGGGAAAACTGTAATAGACTTTTCTGGGTTTACCTGCAGTTTCTAACAGTAACAGTGGTGAGTCAATGGATGGAGGCTCTCCTACCGAGGCACAATTCTTATGGTGGTTTCAATGGTTTCTTGTGATTTGAAATGAAGGCATGCTGTGCATTTAGGTATATGTGATTTTGTTTCTGTGTTTTCTCATACACACTGGATGAGATTTATCCCTGATAGATCCCTAAGGGAATTTGGTATTACTAGCGCTTAATTGCCTGTGTTCAGAAAGGGGTTGGTTTTTTCAAGAAGGTGTGTGTTAGCAGCAGTGTGGAAAAGGATTTTATAGTGATCTAGAAATTTAATTTGAGTAATGGATATTATCTGATGGATTTGTATGTGTGTGGTACTATGTAGGCTCAAACTAAATAATGAAAATCCAAAGGAATATTGGTCACATTCAATTAATTTTGAATTGCTTTGAAACTATTTGCGGACTTTTAGAAAGCATCTTAAGGTGCTGGGAAGTTATATTCCTCCAGATTTGCGGTCATCTTCCACATTTATCCTCTGGGTAGCAACTGTGCAAGGAATTCATTATCTCCCTATGCAGAAATTAAGAATTTGAAGGGATGTTCTTTATTGGACATGATTCATTTCGAACTGGAAAATCACATTACAATTACGCTTTGTTGTAAAAATGGAGTTCCACAGATTTGCAGCCGTGCTTCAGATTTATCTGAAAAAGCTGTAGTTTTTATACATAGGTAATGACCCTTTTATGTATAGAATATCCTTGCAGATGAAATATGTAAGGAGTATGTTTGAATAATGTGTGTGGTGTGTGTGTGTGCCATATGTGAGCGCACAAGCGCTCACCCATCTGTCATCACTCCTGTTCTGTGAACAGCTAATCTTGGTTCTCTCCTGTGGATGTAACTGTTGTTTCACAAGGGACAGAAGATCCCTGCTTCGAAGAGAGGTCTGTTAGGTAAAGCACAGATAACTACTCATGAAGATCTAGGATTAGAAGGGACTTCTGGGTTGTCTTGTCCCATCTCCGGCTTTAGTTAGGCAGTCAGTTCATAAAACTTCAATGCCAGCCCTTCAGTGCTTTTTGTTGTGACACTGGTACTGCTTCTTGAATGTTCAAAATGTTACTCTAATTTCTGATCTAAATTTATTTGTGGAGATTTGTGGATTTGTGCCATTTTTGGACTTCAGCTTTTTCATTCCATGTGCTTCCCATTTTGATGTGTTTATAAACAACAATCTATGCTGGTTATGTCTGGTTTTGTGTAATCTTTTTTCTATTTTTCTGACCATCTGAGAAGTGCTTAACACAACTCTAGTAGATAGACCTCATCTTTCACTGGTGTGGGTGACCATTTATTTTTTTCCCAGCCCTCTAGATTGCAGTTCATTCCATTTCAGGGGACAATTCCTCATTCCTGTACCTAGGGGTGTAAAGACAAGTGGAAAAAGTGCTGGGTTTACGTAGCACAGAGTATGTTTATAGAATTAAATACTACAGAATGTCATTGAGAGTGAGACCATTGTGATATTAAAGTAAATAGAATAATGCTTTTTATCATTCTGGAGTTTTCTTTTGAATATTTTCATTAATTCTACTGGGTATATTGATCCTCTGTCTGAAGAGGATACTAGTTGCACTGGTTTAGTCTCTTATGGGCATGTTATCTCGGAACACATCTGCGTCCTTCTGTATTGCATGTGTTGCCCTTTCCTTTTGAGCACCTGGAGCTGTATCGTAAAAAATGAGATTCTAAAGAGATACAGATCTCAGGTCTGGCTTATGACAAGCTGATGGGTTCACCTGAAAACTATAGGTGGGAATCTGTTACTGTTGCCAATTTGATTGGTGTATGGAAGAGAAATAAGTTCTGCTCCTGGGTCTGATGTTACACAGTTTTATAGCAGCACTTAAACGTGAGGTCTGAAACCTCAGAATGTCACCCATTTACTGTATAGACCCAAGTCAGTCTCTGTGTCTTTATATTTCAGTTCCTCATCTATCAATCAAGAGCGGTGTGTCTGCTTAGATTTTACATTTCTATAATCAGAAATGTACTCGCGTAGCCCCTGGCCAAATGAGTCCCTTTGTTCTTGGCTGTGACCACTGGGCTCCACAAGAGCAATATTAATTGTGAACAGAAAACTTTTCATGTGTTTTGGGGGCTAATTGGTTGGGAGTTTTAACATAAACCTTGACGTAGTTTCAGAACCAAAGCCTATTCCTGGTCTGGCATCAGCAGCACACTACTGTGTTGATGTTTCTCCATCCAGAGTTTACCACTTAACAGACTTGCCATGCTGCAGCTAAGTAACCTTTTCATCACAGAAGAGTGATTCAGCAAGCAAATGCACTGAGTTAGTCCCATGGTTAAATAACAGATGATAGAAACAGTTTCTCTTGACTGTGTTATGAGTGTTGAGCATCATGGTTTGGGGGAAATTGCTGAGTCTACGAGAGAAAGACCAGTGTGCTGAAAAGCCATGTTTTTCTCCATGGTGTTTTCTATTGAAGTCAAACTATTTTGCAGGGAGACCTGCCAGAGAAGCTTAGCTCACGGGTTTCATCCAAATTAGGATGGTTTTTCATGGGACCAGATGCAGAGCTGAATGGAGCCCTGTGTCTAATCAGCCACCAATGCATGCACCTACCTGCTTCGTAACCCGGCCTGTGAGCTCCTCCAATGTGTACCGTGCTGCCAGTACCTATGTACTGGGTTTCACCTATTTAATAGTGCTTTTCCTCTTGGCTGGTGCTCAGGAGTTGGCAGTCTGGCTCCCCTCCATCTCTCCTTGGGTGTAGAGCTGGGCACTTTCCATTCTTGGCTGGCAGTTGGGAGGTTTGGCAGAGATCTCTGATTGAGTAAATATATGTGAGGGCATCTCTTCATTGCAGAGCTGTATGGCATTGCCTCCCCTAATCAATAATGAAAGAAAGATCCTAGGATGTGTGGAAATGTGTCAGGGGTCAGAAGGTGAAGGATGTTGTTGTCATGAGCTGAGAAAGATGTCAGGGTTTTTGTGCACGCTATTCAAAGGCTGAGTTAAAACAGTAAGTCACTAGGGAGATATTCTAGTAAAACAGCTCTGTCTGTATACATAAAATTTCCAGCTCCTAGTCCATGCAGGTAGTGTTCGATGAACTGGTGATGAAAAGGAATTAGTTGGCTGGTAATTCATCTAAAAGATTGGCAGAGGATTTTACAGGCTTACACCAGAGCTGGCTGGAGACAATAATCTCTTTTCTTGAAGAATGTTGAGGTCCTGACGCCCAGCTCGTTGGAATGAAACCTGAATGCTTTTTAATTCTCTGTGAGAGAATTTTTTTCCCCTCTTTGGTTTTTGTTTTTAGGAAGGAACAAAATGTTTCATTGTGATTTTGTCAATGATTTTGATATAATGGATTAAAGGAGTAAATGTCTTCCAAATCCCAAAGCCTTTTAAAAGAAGAAGAATTCCATTCAAAACACATCAGAGCTGTTTTCTCCCCTGAATTTTTGCTGAAATTTGATTTTAAGCAAAGGTTTACACACTTCAATGACAGTGTGGGTTCCCTTGCAGCAATGATGTGTAGTGGAGAATAACTGCAAACAGGATTTTTTTTGTTGTTGTTGTTCAGTTATAGTTTATGCTATCCTGGAGGTGAAAGGGGTGGGGGGGGAGGTTAGCGTCCACTTGGCAGCCTTGTGCTGTGCCAAAGCAGTGTAAAAAGGCCTCAGAGTGAATAAGAAACAAGAGAAATCTTTGGGTTTTAACTGCCTCTGGATGAGAGAGCAGGATTCATCGATGCCTTACTGTAATTTTACAATTCCATTGCAAACTGTAATAGTACAGCAGGAAAAGAAAGAAAGAAAAGTTAGTACTGTGCAACAGAGCTGGCTTCAGAGGGGATGCTTTTTCTCTTGGCTCAAGGTTCTTGTGTCCTAGTCTCCTGATGTGACTGGAAGGAACAGAGACTTAAATGGCAGCTGCCCAGAAGTTCCCATGGGTTCTGTTTCGTCATTCTTTTTCTAGTCAAACAGAAATGAGACCTCTTGCTGTCCACAGAACACCTAATGACTGGTCTGTCATCCGTGGCTAGCACTGAAGCCCAGCAGCCTCCTGACATGCACGCTGGGACCCTTGTTGGCTCAGGTCATGTTCACTGACTTCCTTCTTAGAGGTGGAAAGGTGTACTGTTGTTTGAAAAGCAGCAGCTTCATCAGAAGTGAACTAATTTAATCTGGGGTGCTACTATTAGCTGTTGGATATTATTTTGCGATTCCTCAAATTTCAAGGGAGTTTGTGTTTAGTGATAGGGCTTAGACCTATCTATAATCTCCAGCGCCCAGGAGACACAAATCGATAAGGAAGAGTCTGGGCAAGCACACCTGGTGTCTCAGGCACAAAAGGAGATCTGGCCCCGCAGAACAAAATACTTCACTGGGAAACTGAAAGGTTCTGCAGTGCTCGTTTCTGGGTTGGCTGATGGCCTTTGAAGTGGCCTTCAATAATTCACTTTTATCTCTTTGTTTACCTTGCATGTGTGATAAGAAAGATACTATGTTAGGTGTTCTTACTGAGCAATAGCCCTCTGTAATTGCTGGTCGTTTTGTTTTCAAGACTAACAGTGATTATAGACTCTTCTTTCAAAGATGTGGTTTCGTACCATGAATTTGGAGGGATAACTTACTGCTGAAAATGTTTAGGTTTTCACGTATTCCTGGATGTCGGTGTGTTTTATAGAAGCATGCAGTAGGTGGACACTAGAGGGCTTGCTAGCATCCCTCTGGTCCCACCCGTGCGGATCAAGAAGGCTGTTCAGCAGAGTAAATCAGGGAGCCTTCACTCAGGTTCTTATAATTCGATTTAAGTTTTGAGGGGGGCTGGAACTGAGCAATATAGAGGCATAAGGCTGTGATCACCCTCCATCTCAGATGGCAATGTGTGAGAAAATTCTGATATTCCCAAATACTAAAACTGGGAGAAAGACTAGTTTGGTTTTGGGACAGCCTGGGAGCAGCAAGCAATTATCTTCCACTTATTCACTGAGCACAGTTATTCATTCACCACATTACTTCCCTTAATAAGTCCAGGTCCGTACTTTTTTTCCTTTTCCTCCCCCGCCCCCCCCCCCCCAATATTCTTTCACCAGCATTTTCCAAATCCAAAAGAATTGATTAATTTTGTCTAATGATGTAAATCTGTGTATTTGCCCTCACTGGAGCAACGTTGCTGTCAACCTGTTTTTTGAATTGAAATGAAAAAAGCTTTTTCAATACTGAAATCAGTATTGTCTGTGTAAAGAGTTAAAATAGCATAAATCATATTCCTTGAGTCTTGAGACAAACTAGCCTCTTATTATTAGATTCACCAAAGTTTAAATTTTAAAGGGTTGGGGGTTTTTTTGCATTTCTGAGACCTTTTAAGGTGACATTATTAGGTGATTGTGTAAATATAGTCACAGAAACTTGAGCCTTAAGGTAACTCTATAATATTCTAGAATATCTTTACTATAGAAAAATAACAGCATGGAGGTAGCACAGAGCTGTGTACTCAGATTCTGCAGACTCGATTTCTAAAATTATCTTCTGAAGTGTATATTTTGATAATGATTAGGAGCTTCCTTTCAGTCATGTTCTGATAAAAAACTTCATGAAAGTCTGTTTCTGCTTTTCACTGAACCATCTTTGTAAGCTACTAGCAGTTACTGTTAAAGCCTTCATCTAACAGTTCATTTATAAATGCCATTGAAAAAAATAAAGGAACAGAGTGATAGAGTTAGATTTTTATAGTTTTATATCAGGATCTCAGCTTCCATTTAAAAATTGTTTTCTTAGGGTCTGGAATTAGTGATTACACTTTCTTTGTGAGTGTTAATATTGCCCATATACAGCTTAATATGGTTATTTGGCCATGTTATGCCTGATATACCGCTGAGCTATTGTTCAAACTGAGCAGGATGGAGATGCCAAGCTGTCCCTTCCTGAAAGGAGTTCATCTGTGGTCAAGTACTCCTGAGATACCAGCATCTATGTTTCCACATGCTTTCCAAACTCTGCAGGCTAGATGAATTTCCTTTTTCTCTGGGGAAGAATAAAGTTGTGTTTATCACCAACAAACAACCAGACACCATACTGCAAGACAGGAGAGCAGAACGTTTGGGCTAGAAATATGCATGTGTGTATGCAGTTTCTTAAGTGTGGGAGTTTGGATGTGATAATCAGGTTTAACTTCCTTCTTGGTTGTTGGGTTTGTTTGGGGTTTGGTTTTGTTTTGTTTTCCCTGAAGGGGTTAGGGGCCTGTGACAAAACTACTTAATGTGAAACAAAAAGATCAAGGAACTCTGTTAAAATCAATGGTGTCTCTTCATCTTTTGTGGTTTTTAGAAGTCTGTTTTTTAATTATGCCCAGATTTTTAAAACTCAGCTTCTTTCAGAACAATGTTGTTCTGTTTGGTTTGAATTCAGGTGTGTCAGTGACAGAAGCGGTCGTGTTAGAGAGAGAATCAGTGTTGGTGGTGTGGCAATGGGAAGCAGCAAGGAAGAAAAAATCTAAAATAATTGGTTTCCCCTTTGTTGGACTGAGCCAGAAATTTCAGTTAATAGGTTTGACAGATGATCTAAAATTTAGAAGTGTTCTGCTAAAATTATATAGGAAACATCCATTGGTTTGAGGGTTTCTTTTGCTTTTTTTTTTTTAATGCATCAAAATGAAGTAGAAGAATCTCCTGGTAAGGAGGAGGTCAAACAAGACCAGAGCTTCAGCCTATCAGTTAAAGTCCTGTGTGGAAGAGAGGGACTAGGCTCTCATTTCTGCACTTGCAGCAGTTCATGGGTTTTATCCAATAAACATTTACTGTAAAATTCAAAACAGTGCTGGAAGCAGGACACAATATTTTGTGGTTGTAGTTTTTCTGGGACTTGTATCTTAACCAATGGACTATGAAGTTATTCTTGTTTTCTTTTTGCTGTGGAAAGTCTTAAATTCTTTCTCCACATCCTCTGCAAGAGATTTGAGGCATGCCTGTGGGTTTGTGGCTAGGAGCACTCCCAAATCCATCAGTCTAGAAGGGATGAGCCTAGGTAACCAGCCAGGCAACTTCTATAGCAGAGTAAATCAGGAAGATCAGGAGGTAGCAGTGCTATAACCATTTCTCATCTGGCATTTCAGAAGACCAGAGTTAATCCTGCTGCAATCTTTGAAAGGAAGGTGTTAGGAGTAGGATTGGGTTCAGGGATTCAGTTAGTGCTCCCCACAGGTCTTCGAAGGGAAGACACCAGAATTCCATACCAGTGAGGAGACCTGTCCAGCTCTGGGGTATCAGGGTTGCTCTGAGATTGCCTAAGAGGCAGTGCTAGATCCTGGATCTGAATGGTGCAGACGTGCTGCGGTGTGGGGAGGGGAGGTGTTTCTGGGTATGCACAGGCACCTGGGGAACTTCAGGGAATTTCTAAAGAAAGAAAGAAAAAGGGGGGTGGGTGGGAAATGGTTGTGGAGTTGAGCCTTTCCAAGATTAGGCAGCAGCTTCCAAGACTTTTCAGAACTACAGGCTGGACATGTTATCCCATCCTGTACACAGACTTCTCAGGGGTTTGCCTGAGCCTCAGTTGCCCTTCAGGGATGTTTTGATTTCATAGGATTTGTGTGTGCACATACACAGTAGAGAAGTGAACTGACAAATCCGAGCAGCTCCATTGCGGAGGAGGAGGAGGCAGAGTGCCTCCCTCTGTGATGGAGAGTAGGCTGAGAGGAGAAGAGAAGCCTGCTAGCAAGAGCAGCCAGTTTCTCCTGCAAAGGAGACAAGAGGGGCCAGGAGGCAGCAAGAAAGTAAGTGGGATAAGAACAGCAGCGAAGCAGCCTGGGATGACTGCTGAAGGGCTAGGGCGGTAAGAAATGAGGGGCTGGTGCAAAAAGAGCAGAAACGGGGGAAAGGAATTCTTTAATGGCTACGTCTTCACAGGCTCCATCAGCCCCAGGAAGGTGGTAGCACTTCCTCTGCCTTGCAGCAACAAACTATTCAAGTGCATCTCTAACCAAATAAAAGTTGCCAATGGGAGCACTGCAAGTGCAGGCTTTGTTTCAGTTAAACCTCCAGGGACACAGGACGATTGCACTAGCAGTTAACTACAAGCATTTAAGCATTTAGTTGTGGGTGATATTCAGGTCGCCTGAGTAACTCGAGTAGGTGGAGGTGCGAGGACCTTAGGATAGGCAGGCTCCAGATTTAAGTGTTGTGGATCACTTTTCTAGAAGTCTTCAGCACTCTCCATTGCCTGTAGGGAGTCTGGCTTACACCAGGCAGTGTGACTATTACCATGTACTTTCCCAAATCAAGGGGAATATCTGATCTCGATCTGGTATCAACAAACTGAAAACACAGGAACTTTTTTAGTGTGACATACGTAGGTCTGGACCATCACTGGACCTATTCTAACTTGCTCTTCTCACTCATGTTTAAGAAAAAAACCCAAACCAACACACCACACAGCAACAACAACAACAAAAAACAAACAGGTTTTTAGTTTTGTTGTTTTAGTTTTTTTAAGAACTGCATCTCCTGAGGTTCAGAGTGGAGCAGTGAGCACAGATGACAGCCATGTAGTCTGCTGGAGGTTGGATTGTTTGCAAGATATACCTTAGTCACGACGCTGTTTGCTCAAGTACACAGTTGAACACAGCGCTTTGTGCAGCACGCTTGCCTTGAGATGGTGTTTCTAGCCAGCCTGTCTCACCCTGGCACGGTTGGCTCTTGCTCCACTTTAGTCGCTACCTGAGCTGTTAGTTAACAATATGTTTGACTGGTTTAAAAACAATTGTATTGCAGGGTCCCCCCTTCAGCATGTAATAAGAAACCTTTGACCACAGCACTGGGGAATAACAGGCAGAATAGCTTTGAAAGTTAATGTGCTGCCCCAACAACCAGCCTTGCAGCAATGGGTTAAGTGGGGCATCCCTGTAGACTGACACTCTCCAGACTTTTTTTTTGACTTGACCTGCTAGGATTTTTCCCTCTCCTCCCACCCCTTCCTCTTCTCTTTCTTTCTTTCTCTTTATTCTTTTTCTCAAGTCTCTTTTGATTTCATGCTGGCTTTTTAAATTGAGGATAAAGTTAATTCACCACACAATGCCGCAGCTGGAATGAAATACGGCCAGTCGCCTGTGTAGAGGGGAGGGCTCCGTGCTGGCTGGGGGTGGCTTCTTGCATCTCCTAAGGCCACTACGGGCTGTCGCTGATTTATTGATAGTGCCTCTAGCGACAAAGCAAGAAGTTAACTAATTATGAACATATGGTTCAGCTCATGCTTGACTCAGCAGCCACCTTGTTAGCCTGGAGCTGCCTAGGTGTTCAGAAGCAGGAGAAGAGGAAAGTTTTGGGTGGAAGGTGTGGTCCAAAGTCCCACTGACAAGCCAGAGGGAGACTTGCTTGATCCTAATCTATTCTTTTTGTTAGGAGGCAGCATGCTGCTGTCAGGAACAGCTTGGTAATAACAGATTTGTGGCCTCTGAGTCCTTGTGGTTATAGTCAGCACGCGACACTCGGTCGGCTCCTTGCATGCTCTGTACTTAATTGGTCTCAATGGTGGGGTCTGAAATGAGACGGTAGTTCAAGGTGCAACACATGCTATACCTGAAATTGCAGCCTGTGAGCTGCCGCACAGATGTCAGCTTTTTACCAGTGGGCTTACCACTGGGGACCCGGAGGGTCCGCACAGAAAGGGACAAGGGATGTCTGAGAGGTCCCTGCAGATTTTCAGTGCTTAATATGGAATTAATTAGAGGGAAATCTAGAGAGAGAGAGAGAGTGAGTGAATGGTAGAGGAACAAGGAGGGAGAGACACAGAACTTGTTAGGAAGTTCATCAAGATGGATTGCCATTTTGTCTGCATTGAGTGGTCAGCATGCATAGTCTGGACACAGGAGAGTATTTAATGGGAATTGATACCAGCTAAAGGGGGGAGGAGGGTGTCTCTTTCTGTCCATCTGTTGGTCTTTCACAAGTGAATTGGGCTATGCCACAGGATTCAAAACAACGTAGTTAGAGGCTGCGTTTTTTCATGGGCGTACATGGTGTCCAGGAAGAGTGGGCTTATTGCTGTCTGAACTTTTAAAACAATTTTAGCGTTCTTATAGTTTGCTTAACTGGAAGTGCTGAGCATAGAGAGATAGCAATTTTAAAAATAGGCAGCAGAAAGAACTCCAGGAATGAATGATTTGACATGGCCAACAACGGGTTATTTTATGACTAGACAAAGCAAAACTGGGCAGAGAAGGCTATCTGTATACTGGGATGCATTAGCAAGGCCACAGGCAGCAGGTTGAGGGAGGTGGTTAGGGACCTTTATTAGGTACTGGTGATGCTGCATCTGAACAACTGCGTCTAGTTTTGATCTTCACAGTGCAAGAAAGTTGCTGACAGGCTGGAGAATTTAGCAGGAGGGCCACTAAGCTGGTCAGGAGGCTGGAACGCATGAGGGCGAGGGAGCTGGGTTTGCTTAGCTTGGAGAAGAGGGCTAAGGAAGTCTGATGGCAGTCTTCCACTGCCATGGGGGAGTATGGAGAAGACAGAGGCCAACTCTTCTCAGACATGCATAGTGAAAGGACTCGGAGTGGTCAAAAGCTGGCACAAGTTATATTCCGATTAGATATAAGGGGAGGAAAAGAAAGGAAAAAAACACCAAAACCAAACATGATAAGCTAGAGAGGCTGTGGAATCACTGTTCCTGGAGGTTTTCATAACTTGCCTGGGCCAGGTCCTGGGCAGTGTGATCTAAATTTGAAAAGGACTCTTAATTTTTCTATGGCCAGGCTGCAGCTGGAGCACAGCCCAGGGCCTGGGGCAGGGTGGCATGGCTCACATTCTGTCATGTACTCCTGTGCTGGCTGGCTTGGGGCTCCAGTGGTGTCATATCGTGATGCACATGGCCATTATCGTTGTAGATCCTATAATGTAATGAGTTGGAACAGTTAATTAGTGGGTAAAGTCAATCTGTACACAACAGTTTGGAATATAATTCACCCAGATACAGCAATAGCTTTTCTTAGCAGAGGCAGTGCTTTAAGCTGTGGTTAGCTGGTTAGAGCAGAAATGAATTTTGAGGCTAAATAAGTGCCTGTCCCTGGGCTGTTTCTTATCACCTCCTGTGAGAGGATACTGGAGCTGCAGGTGGGTTGGGGACCAGAATGTGAGAGGCCCCTGTGAGACCTCATGCTGCTGCTGAAGGTGGTTTGAGCTCACCTGGCTGACTGCACTGCTGCAGGTTGGAAGCACTGATGTGACTTGTACTACAGATTCAGGGTATTGAGATGTTGATCTCTAGTTAACAGTCATTTAGAGGAGCTGGAGGGATAAATTCTCAGGCTATTAATGCTGCTTTTGCAGTGAATTTCTGACCAAAGCCTTGCTTTGTGTTTGCCTGTGGGGACCTTCTCTGGCTGAAAGCTTTGCCTGCTATGTAACCAAATAGGAATAGTTACTTCTTATTGAGATCCTTATGTCAGCATCTCTGTTGTGACACATACATTAGGCAAAGAACTGAAACTAAATGTTCAGGCTTAAATTCTCAATAAATTCTCATTTGTATCACTCTAATAGTGTGAGAGAGATCTGAAGGCAGCGGCACTTAAGCCCAGCGTAACACCTTATAAGCTTGTCTGCATGGTGCAAAGCAGCTTTGGAGGAAATATGAACCAGGATTTGGTGCTTCCCTGTTTCTCTGGGGATCCGTCTCTGCTCCGTTCTTTACTCGGCGAAGCAGTGCAGAACAGTGGAGACCTTCTCAAAGCAGTGTCATCATTCCTTACTGCGAAAACCAGCCACGGCTTTAGTTTGTAGCAAGTGCAGGTTATTTCAAAAGATAAGACCGTGTTCATGAAAATTCAAAGGAATTTGGCTCAGATTTGAAAGTGTCTGGATGTCGGTGTTTTTGTACCTAACTCGGAAAGGGAGCTGGGGGTGAAGATTAGAATTTAGATCATGATCCAAAAATCCTGTAAATACTCAGGAACATGTGAATTTGAAATCCAGTTTCAGACTTGCTGCCAGGGAGATCTCCTAGCTGCCAAATTAGGAGGAGCTTTTCAGAATTTAGTTTGAACTTGTTGCTCCAGGGCAGAAGTGTATCTGAGTAGGAACAGTTATTTGGTTTAGCTGGTGCCAAATGGAAATTGGGTAGCAGCGATCATAGTTTTCTGGGCACTTTATTTTCTCTGAGTTGGCCAAAAGGGGAAAAAAATCTAAGCAGAACACCTAGTGCCAATGAATGAGACCACCACCTACAGATCAAAGGCAGAGACACTCTGTAGTGAGTCCCTGTGAAGTGAAAACCTGTGTTCTCTGCAAGTAACACCGTGTTCCCGCTCAAGTGTGCGGGGAACGTGGAGTTACTTTAATATGTGAGTTAATAAAATGACTTGTCCCCTGGTGCAGATGTTGCATAAATGTTGCTACACCTGTAATTTTATACTCAAAAGCCTATTTCTTTGTCTGAGAGCACTTTACATCGATCGCTATGGACAAACTGTAGGTGCGTTCCCATACAGAATTCAACAATATTTCTCCATCTGCTAATTTCCTTTGGCTTCCCAGCTGAAACCCGAAGCCGTATCACGACGCTCCTGTTTCGATACCAATTGCTGCTCCCTTTCCCGCCAAACGCAGATGTAGCCATTAGGATGACTTGCATCCTGCTGCAAGCAATATGTCCAATCTTTACCCTACAAAGGTATTGTTTAAAGGGCTCTGAAGATTTTGAACAAACTGGCCTGGCAGGGGGACTTTCAACTTTCCCTCCCTTATGGGCGCAACAGCCTGTGTTTGTAAACAGAGCCTTAGAGGAGTAGTGGGAGCCACTAGAGGACTGTCAGCTCGTTAATTGGATGTCAGCTCCCTGCCGGGGATGGAGGCTAATGAGTCATCCGGCATAAAGAGAATAGCCCTGAGAGAAAGGCAAAGAATTGGACAGCAATAATCACAGCTACAGAGAAGCCTGGAGCCCGCCTGTTGGGTTAAAGGCAGAGCAGCATTTGGGGACAGAGGCCTTCCCTGTTTGGATTTCGTTAAACAGAGATTAAGCAGGATCTGAATTTGTAAAGTTGAGATATTATTGCTGGTGCGCGTGTTGTTTAAACATGTGCTCATATGCATGGGCAATGGTCTTGTATACAATATTAACGCTTTCAGTCCATATATTTTGGTTGCCTTTGTTTTCTGAAAAATACATATTCATCTTTTAAAAGTAAAGAAATCAAAATCGTATGTTAATGGAGAGTTTAAGCAGGAAATGGCAAAAAGGAATAAAAAAAGGAACACTGCAATCCCTACTTCAAGTTAGGAAGTTACTTTTTTCTTGTGTAAAGGTAAGTCAAAGATTAAGTCCTTTTTGTTGAAAACTGTCTTCTAAACTGATGATTTTTTTTTCATTGAGAACCTAACATTTAAAAAAAGTGAAGTTTTTTGGAAGGTAGCATTTTGTACGTAATTTTATTTCAAAGAACATTTTGATTGAAAATATTTATCAGTGTAGTTACATGAATAAATAGAGGGATTTTTATTTGTATCTTTTTCAAGAGGGGAAACACCAATGAGAGAAGGATTGGGTATTGGCATTAAGTTGTAGAATAAAAGCATATGTTACCATTGAAAACTATTTTTGCCAAAGGAAAAGCTAGTAAGAGAGAAATAGTCAGACACACAAAGAAAAGTAATATAAAGATTAAAAGACTCATAGAAAAGATGGCTATAAGAAATCATGGGAAGTCATTAGGCCTGTCTGTATGCCCTAAAATGAGCTGCTTTTTACCTAAACTGTGCCTGATCGGTGTTTGCCTACACAGCTCTCAGAAAAGAGAAGAATGGAAGATCCCTTGCTAACCAATTCCAGCATGCCTCTGTTCTTAGCTGCTGAGATTTTTCTTGACGTTTAATTTAAATCATCCTTGTTGCAATTTAAGTCCATTGCTTCATGTCCTGGGCTACTCGAACATAAAATTAATTCCCTTTCCTCTTTCAGCGACCTTTTCCATATTTGATACCTTCCTTAAATCTTCTTCAGAGCAAACACCGGAGTATTTTCTTCTTCTTTCATGGTATCCAGATCACTGATCTTTCTAGTGTCTCCCCACAGGACTTTCTCTATTTGCTATTTATTATTTCCTAAACAACCAAGAGAAGGGGTGGGGGGCAGGTGGCAAGGTAAAACAGGACCTGCTGTGAAGAATTAGTTAGCCAGGAGAACTTTTGTAGATAGGAGCTACCTGCTAATTGGAGTGTCAGGGAAGTGGAGATGGTACTGGATACAGCCAAGCCACAATCGTCATCCTAAAGTTTCAACATGTCTCAGTTCTGTGTGGCCCCCCCTCATCTTGTCCTCTCTAGCACCTAAGTAGTGTGCACCCTGATCCTATTATAACTCATGGCAATAGCACCAGGAAGACCTGTATGCCTCAGTGCTCTTAAGTCATTCAAAAATGGCAATTCATATGGGCTGACAGCCAACTGAGTAAATGAGGTATTGGCTTCTCTCCAGATTTATGCAACGTGCTGGATTTTATCAGTGCTCCTCTGAGGTTTTCGGTATAGGCAAAAAAAGCAAATAGGCAAAGTGGTGTTTCCCTTGATCTATAGTTGGCTGTAGATACAGTCCCAAACTGTTCTGAAACAGTTGAGTAAATACTGCGTTTGTTTTCTAGAATTGTTGAAATATTTCTTAGTGGCCTCGAACTATGGGACTTCATGGCCAGGGAAACTCTGTTTTGAAGGCTGTAGATCCCTCAGAGGCTGTGGCAATCCTAGGAACTTCTGTTTGCCCTGGACTCCTGTTCATGCCTTCTAACAGGTTGGATGTTTTGGAGGTAAAGACTTCTAATGAGCTAGTATGTACAAGAAAAAGACAGCTTCCAGAGAGCTGGAGGGACAGTGTAGTTCCAGTTACCCAAGGGAGGATGAAGTACCATGTCACCTCCTTGCAGAGCAAGAGACTCACATTAGCTGGATAGCATGATGTATTCACCTGGCTGCCGCTCATGCTAGATCTGATCTGTGGAGCAAAATCAAAAGGCTGTCAATCCTGCACCAAATTAAAACAGAATCATGAGAATTAATGTGCTTTATAAATGCGGGTTAAGCACACTATAAGCACACTGTAATTACAGTCAGCTGCCTGGCTAGTGCAATCCAGTAGCACTGAGCTTAGGAATTATGTTGAATATACAATTAATAGGAGCTTATATTAAAGGCATTAGTAGAGTTACAAAAGCTTTCTAACAACAGAGTGTGACCCAGCCTTGGACACAGACAATGGGGTTTTGTGTGCTATAATTAGCACACACAAAACCTCCCCACTAACTTGCCAGTTTTCCATTTGTTTAAAGAATTGAGCAGTGCAAAGCACTCTCGGCCCATCAAAGATGGGAGCTGTGCAGTCAGTATGGAAGTGTCCGGGATCTCAACGTTGTCTCCCTTTGGGCAGCTTGGGCAGTGCCAGCTGGTCAGCTGAGATACCTGACAAAATAATTTACTTACAGGGTCAAACCCTGCCCCCACACTGCCTGTGCATGCCTGAGTGATCCCAGGACCAGCACACAGAGTTGCAACCAGCCCTCTGAAGAGCTGCTTCTCCTTTTTCTCCTCCTTACTCACCTGAAAAAGTGGATCTCAGTGCAAAGACATATTTTGACCTGTTGCAGGACCTAAGAGTTAAGGGAGAGGAACAAATGCAGAAGGAGGGAAGGAATTTTCTCATACATGAGCTAAAGTATTAGAAGAAATCTTGCATTGAATTTAAGACCAATGTGGCAGTATTTGCAATCTGTGAGAGCTGGTATCTTTGAGATCATTCTGCAGGTCTAGGATGGAGCTGGAGAAAGATTGTGCAAATTAAAGGCAACAAGCTGCAGAGGTTGTGTGAAGGAACAGATCCACGTGGGACGTCTGAACCTGAAGGAGAGAAAAGCAGGACTTGAGGACTAATGGAAAGCCTGTTGGAGGCAGAGAATGTTCAACAGCAGTTTACTTGCTTTGCATCCCTCATGCAGCTTAAAATTCAGATGAGACTTAACACATAGTCTTTTGGGGGCACATTGTCTGTGTGACTAAGGTGGAGTCTAATGGTTAAGGATGAGGAAAACGATCGGTGTTCACCTTCAGCTCAGACAGTGTGTAGCTGTGCTAATTAGCTACTGAGTTTCTCCACTTATGAGACTTGCGTCACTAGTGCCACTGATCTTTGGGACAGGACTGGTAGTGCATGCAGACCTGTGGCAGTGAAGGACATGGCAATACCCTATAGTTCCTAGGGTTTAAAGTGTACAGACCTCAGATCTACTCCCTTCATCGACTGCGGACTGATTTCTCCTCTTGCATTTCACTTGGATATCTGTGATAAGATTCTTTCCCACTAAGCAGAACTTGCCCTCTTAAGACAGGAGAGGTGACTGAGGTGCAGTAAAATGCGTGACAAGGTCTTTTGATGCTGGCACAAGCACCTCCGAAACCTGGTAGCCAGATACAGAGATCATCCAGAGCGCAGCACACAGTACTTCTGCCCAGCCACTGACTCTTTATTCCTCCTATTTGCTGGATGTAAAATACAGTCAATTCCTAACTGCAGGTGTCTCATGTGAGAACCTCTTTAGAGATTGTTTCAGGTTGACCTGTTTTTTTCCCTTAAGATTTGGCTTACTCCTAATGTCCCTTCAAAGCCCATCTGTATTCTCAAGGGAAGCCCTTCTCTGTCCCTTTTTTTGCTGTCATCCAGCCATTTTGGGGACAGGCATTAATACCAAGGAATGTTATTTCTGTCAAAAATTCTCTGCTGCATTGGTTTGTGTGTGGACCTGAACAGTGGTTTAGTGCTCACCTGAGACAGAAGCATCTGTTTTCAGGGGTCAGGTACCTCATAGGTAAGGTGACACTACTTTTCCTACTGAAGAACAGCCTTCTTTTGCACCCGGATTTCAAAACTTTGCCACTTGCAGAAAAATTCTGTATTTCCAAGTGGCTGCACAGAAGATCAGAATCATTGGATGAAAATAATTCCTTATTGCTTCCTTTCTTTTCTATTAACTATGCGGTCTGTGCCGGAGCTTTTTATAAAGCATGCATTACTAGTGGCTCTGGCTTTCCTGTAGTGCACTAATATGTAATACAAATGACATCTGTCATGTTTGATTTGTTCTGGTGCTCAAGTTCAGGGAAGAATAGCTCTCATTTGCGATGGGAAGTTTCAAGTATCTCCCTCTGTGTTGAACTGTTGCAATTTGTTACGGTCAGTAAAGAGGGCTGTTCTTTGCTGAGGCTAAAATAGAAGTCCTACTATGTGCTAATTGCTAGCACTAAATACAAAGGCAATGCTTCTAGAAGTTCCTGAGCTCCGAATTCTTCACGATTAGAAAAGTATATGGCTGAAGTATCACCCTGCTTTTGCATTCTTTCCTGGGCATCCTCTACTGGCCGCAGAAGATGACGGGTTGTCCATTGGTGCTGTTGTACCTACATATTCATAAAGATTAATTAATTGACTTTCACCCCTTCTCCTCAAAATAAGGGCAGATTATCCAGCTGTGTGGTGTCACGTTGCTTAATTTGTCGGATGTTTGCCACTTCTCATCCTAAAGGTGGTAGATGGAGGGTTAATGTTATCTGGGGTTTTGCCAGTGATGAGTTAAGAGATGACAGAAATAAAATGTCCAACCTAGACAATCATTTGCTGTCTTATTGTCATCTTGAATGGTGAAAAAAAATTAAACCATCAAAATTCTTATTGAGTGACGCTTTCAAAATTAAATTAGAAAATGTAACTAGATTTGCTTTTTATTTTGGTCTGCCCTACAAATCTGCTCCAGGTTGTCTTAGGCTGTGTCCCTCTGCACCACCTGGTTCTTGGCTATCTGTCACATGTTACTCCCTGCCCAGTGTCACAGTCTGTACTGGAGTTGCAAAGGATTTCTCCTGTGCTGTTCTTATGACCTGTGGCTTGTTTCCTCATTTTTTACCCTGGTAAAAAGTGTCTCTTATCGTTGGACCCTCTCAGTTTCTGCTAATTCTACCTTTTGTTCTTTGGTGTTGACATAGTTAATAATTTTAAAAAGCTATTTGGCAGATGGGTTGCATGAAGCATAAACAAATAAACTATTCTTGTTTTGCTTAGAATTGTAGGGGAGAGCAGTTTTTTTGTCTAGATATTCTCTGATGTGCATGTACTTTTTATTTGAACAGTGTATGTTTTTATATCTATATGTGAACACAGGCGTATATACCCAATCTGCTTTATCACACGCTTGTGTGCACTCCTGTTGTGTGCCCTGAGTCCAGATAGATTTCATACACATGGTCTGACTGTCTGATTGTTGCTATTATGCTTCAGAGTATGTTTTCAAAAATAATTTCCTGCCACATTCCTGACTGTATTTGTAGGCTGAGTTTATCCTCTTCCCTGCTGTTCCATGATCTGCCCCTAGGTTACTAACAACCCCAACAGACAGCCTGGCTCATGCTACCTGCTGCTTAGACGCAGATTAACTCACTACCAGCCATATGGACTACCGACTTCACAAATTCCTCTCCTTTTGCTTTCTGCTCTCAGAAAAGTTAATGGACAGTTTGCTGGTAAAGAAAACGTAAAACAAAACCCCAAACCTGTGACATAATCACCTGGACTTAACACAACTGGCCCCTCCATCTGCCTTTACGCTGGGATTTGTGCATATAAAGCAGAATATGGCGCTGTGCGCAAAGAGGGTTCATACTAGTGACTTTTCCTTATGGCATAGGTAGTTGTTTACAATATAATGGAATTAGACAGAGGCATTACACATATATTGCACACACATAACCGTATATACCTTTATAGTCTTAAAAAGATCCCCATTGTGGGGGTGTGCTTTAATCAGTAGCGACTCTCGTGGTTGTTTCTTAAACATTATTAGACTGGCAGACCATGTTTCAAGGTGATTTCACAGTGAGTTTACAAGATACATATTTGGGGAGGGGTGGATGTGAGGCCAGAAAAGCAGCAATTTTTCAGGAGGTTAAGATGCTGTGACTTAAATAAGGAGAGGGCTAGAAGCTCTGTGTTACATTACTGGTGTTGCAGCTCAAGATTTTATGATAAAACTGAACTCTTTAGGGCCAAGCGCTGACTTTAGGGTGCCCGTTCTAAATATTGTTTACTGTGCTTTAGAGGTGGGGAGCCAGGGTGCTCAAGAATTACTGGGCTGAGTCTCAGAAGTGCTCAGGGCCAGCATTAGCAAATGTTAGTGGTGTGCTCTGCCGCTACCCCGTGGCTGGACCTGTTGTGCTTATGGATCCTGTCCAGACTGAGTGCGCATCAGAACTGAGTCCTGACTGACTCTGCTTGGGCTTCCTGCCGCCTGGGGCAGATGAGGATACCCAGAAGAGATTAGTCTGTGCTCTCAAAAACGTGCTGTGCTGTCTGAGATGCAAGTGAAACGTGCCTTAAGCCACCTCAGGCGATCGCTAGTCACAAAATACCCTTCTGTCGCTGAGGCACTCTTGTATTTAAGACTTAAGATTACAGGCACACCACATCCAGTCACTTGTGAATTACGGTTTATACTGGCAGTTTGTAGCATGTGTTTGTCTGCAGTATGTGCATTCACGTACAGGTAATCTGATATAAATATGTCAGATTATCGTATTTATTACTGTTGCATGGATGTTTTGTTTTTGCGAGAAGTTGGATCCTTAATTTAACCCTAGAGTTAAGACTTTGCATCCTAGCTTGCAAGCATTGGCTTATATAGTCTTTACGTTCCTTTGGGAAAGGACTAAATGGTTATGGAAACGAGGAGGACTTAAGTTAGCCCATTGATATGCAACAATATAATTGGCGTAACTGCTGTGGCAGTTCCAACAGTGCTGGGTTTATGAATGTGTACTTTCTGAAGTGCTTTTGGAGGGGTTTATTCTTTGAACGTTTTGGCAAATAAGAAATTTAAAGCTTCAGGAAGAATCAAGTGAAAATGACGATGTAATATAAACTGTTTAAAATGGAAATAGATTTTTTTCTTCAGTATTGTCTGTCTTTTAAATAGGAAATATAAATATTTTTACAGTCTTTTTGACTTTCCCATCTGTATTGTACCATAGAAATTCAAAGCTGTATTATTGGACCTGATCCAGCTCTTTACAGATCGCCATTTTTCCTAATCCCTCCCTGAAATTAACAGTTTTGCTAAAGTTTTTTTGGTTCTCCAAATTTTTCAATCTTTGGAAAGAGGGAAGAAAAAAATAAGTCCTTAAAATAAAGAGCAACGAAGTATGGCTCCTCCAGTGACAGAGTGCAAATTGGGATAGAATAAAAGGGAGACACTAAAGTATAGATAGTTCTTATTTTCCAAACACTTGAGGGATTTTCATCATAAGATTTCTAGCATTTCTTTTTAGAAAAAAAATTTCTTTCAAAATATTACAATTTATGATTACCTTTTGAGCTCTCCTACTGAACATCTGTAGAAGAGACAGGCATCATATGTGAGAAATGCTGAAAACCAACCCATTGGGAGTTTCACATCAGATGGTGTATTCAACTTGTCTGATGCTTTGGTTCCTGCCTCGAGCTGTAGTTGCTATTACAGAAAATAGGAACATAAAACTGAAGCCAAAATCCGTGCTTTTAATTGAATGGGATTTATAAGTGATTTTTGAGAAGCAATGATTGTTCTGAGAGAGCCTATGCATTTTTATATGCTACATTCTGCAATGTAAGTGCCTTTTGAGTTATCTGTACAGTTAGAGACAAGTCTTTCACCTAGTTTAATGCAAGCTGGTAACAGAGAAATGAGATTAAAGGAATGAGCTCATTCCCAGGTAGATTCATTGGATGATTCTGCTGGAAGTATTGATGCTTAAGTCTTACCTGACTAGAGATGGGTAGAGCTATTCCTCATTCCTGGGATGCTGGGGAGCTAAATATCTAGGGACATCCATCCTCCCCACTTGCAGACTCTGTGACCACAGTATGCCTTTCTCTGCAGCTGGATGGATTTACTTGTGTGTCTGAAGAGAAGGATCCTGACTTTTCTCCCTCTGAGCTTAGCGATGAAAATCCCTCACTTTCGTCTCAAAACCAGATTAAACATTTGTGGTGTTATTTAAAGTGGGCGGGACTGTCCTTTGACTTCTCTGTCTTCAGCCAAATGGATCTCACCCCGACGGGTCTGTATGGCTGTTCTGGCTGTCTGAGGAAGCAGGGCAGAGGCAGGCCTGAGGGCAAGATAGGTTGGGAAAGAGGGAATACAGTTGTATGTCTTTAGTCTTTGGAATATGGGAATTTTTATTTAGTTCTAAGTTTTGAAATACCTCTTCAGCAAGGATGGAAACGCAGACGTTGGCCCCAAGGTGCTAACCCATGGTGTGGCTCTGCAGCCGATACCGCGGCACCCAGAGCTGGTCAAGAGCAGGGATTCACCTGGTTATTCCACAACACTAGCAGTGCGTGAGGAGAAGGGTTTCGTTGCTGTTCTCTGCGTGGTTTGCATGGACTCTTAGCTGACTGATGGCACGGTCAGAGGAGTAGACACGATGCGCAGTTGTAAGGTCTTTGCCTCTGATAATGCCTCGTGTTCAGCTTGAGTCCTCTGTCCCATCCTTGTGTAATGAAAATTTCTCAGCAGGATGGTGACTCGTGCTGTGGCCCCAGGTCCTTGGGAGGAGGGGCAAGGCGGGAGGAAGAGATTTCTGTATCAGCAAATACCTTGGAAGTGGATGCAGGATATTTAGTGAGCACGTGCAAGCCACCATGAGAGCAACAGGGAACCAAAGTCTTAATGAAACCCTTTGACAGGAGGGTAAGGCTGGCTGGCGTGGTCACCGGCGCTTAGCTCGGGTGCAGACGCCAGCCAGGCCCTGCTGAAATAATCCTCTTAGGGAAAGAAAGAGTAGAAAGCGTTTCCATCTGCTGCATGTTCTCTTTGGATGCGGTGTTTGCTGTGTCCAAGTCGTCTACATTTCTCCCTGTCTTCTGTCTCTGAAGCATAGCAGGAGATCTTAGGAAGGGAGAAGCACTGAAAGTTGTAGCCTTCCTGATTTGGACCTGGATGTAACCATGGGTATGGGAAGGAGAGCAACAGGAATTGGTCTGCCTCTTATGAATCACTTTTGAGTATGGACTGGCAGTCCTTACAGCCTTCCTTGCTGCCTCTGTACATCTGTGCTTTATTCCTCCTGTCTTTCTTCTCCAATGCTGGATCACACTGGTTTTCTCTTGATATGGTTGCCTCCTTAAAGATCTCATGTAGATTCATGCTGCTCTCCACAGGCTACCTTCTAAAGTTCTGATGATGGTTTTGTACCTCTTGGGACTAAATGGATGCTGAGATAATATTCCAGGATGTGCCAGTTCTGGTACAAAAATACCGACTCCAGCCACCTGTGTTTTAGTGGAGGAAAGGAAGCGCTGATCTAGGTCTGAATTTTGTTAATCATAATCTGAAACAAATCTTCTTCACTTTTTTTAAGAAGGAATTACAAAATCGGATTTCCCACCAAATTTGAAGAGCCTGAGCAGAGCTTCTCTCTGGCCACTATGAACCACAGACCTGGGGTGATATTCAGTGTCTCAAAACTCTCTCAAAGGAATATGTAATACCCAAAACCCATGGGTAAGGGTTTGCCATCTTCGGTCTAAAAGGACAGGTCTCTGTACACTCAGAGAAAGAATCAAACCTTCACACCCTGTTTTTTGCTTCCACTCTTGATTTTTGTTTTTTATATTTTGGACAATCTTTAATGCTTACTTCATGGCATTAAATTAAAAGATTTTTAGACTAACGGCATACATCCGTGGTGCACTGTGTGCTTGCCATTCTAGGAGAAGCTGGTCTTACTCATGTGGTTTTGGGGCTTTGTACTGGCCAGGTCAGGTAGAGGAGCAGCATGTTTATTTCAATATTAAGCCGTCAGCAGATTATAGCAATATATTGTAAGGAAAAAGAGGTTCCTGAACATTATTAAGTCTTTAGCTTGGGATTAGGAGGTTTTAAGACAGATTTAATTAAACAGAGCAGGGACACCTTTATGAACCTGAAGTTGGGGTTAATTCACTCCCCTAATGTGCTCCATCTCTTGATTACACAAAGATGAAACAAATTCCATGTCCTACCTGGGGAGCCCTGGACGGGAATGTGAAGTTTCATCTCCAGACAGTTCAGCGCCCTGTCAGTGAGGCCATGATTAATAACCATGTCAGGGGACTCTTGGTGATGGAATGAAATGAAATCGAGCCACGTCTAACGGTGAGCCAGTGCCACACAGGGTGCTTTCATGGAGGTGGTGGTCCTGGCTGAACGGACCTGATAAAAGAGACCCTTCAGAGTTGCAGCAAGATGGGGGAAGAGGAGAGTGGGATCCAAAAGTTGTCAGGAGTTCATGATTAATGGAACCAGAGATGGGTGTTTGTTTATATTTGCCTTTGTGCTTGGCATCTCTTGGACTGTGATGAGCCCCTTTTCAGTAAAGTGGTGAAATGGGTCAGATGCAATTAGAGCTTATCCCAACTGCCACCACCACAGTAACCAAACACAAACAAATCCTTTTCAGAGCCGTTTTGAATTTCTGATGGTTTTTCACTAGGTGCTTCCCACTTTTGCTTATTTCTGGACCCCATGGCTCAGCGTTCAAGTGGCACAAGATTTGCAAATGAGAACACTGATTGTTTGTGTTACACCTGGCAAGCTTTTCCTCTTTAAACCTGTATTCATACAGACGTGGACCTTACATTTGTGAGTTTCGTGCCAAATGCATAATAAAAAAATTAAACATGAGAATATTTCATCAGAAGAAATGAATGAATACATCTGGATACTTGGGGATATTGCAGTGAATTTTGTGTTTCGTAGAGTCACATGTTTACAGAGCTTTAAACCCCAAAGGGACCACCTTGCCTCTGACACCATATAGCTCTGTCAGTTTTCTTAGTTCTCTCTGCACTGAGGTTTTTTATGTGATTAAAACATCCTCTGCCAAAAGGCACCTGTCCTGATTTTGAGTTACTAGGGGAGGGGTCCACTGTGTGAAAGACAGTTCCAGTGTTTAACCACTGTTAATATTTAAAGTTTCCACCTTCTTTCCATTGTGAGCAGTGGCTTCCAACTGTTAAATGAAAGATCCTGTATGTACCTGGAACTGAAAACATGCTCACATGTGGCTGTTGGTCTCATCCCAGTCGTCTTTTCTGGTAGACTGAGCAGACCGATCTCTCTCCACCTCTGCCAGGTTGCGGTCCCCTGTGTCTTTAACCAGTATTATTTTTATACTTAACCCATAAGTGTCTCCCCAAACCACAGCCCCTCTGTTTTTACACAGAGCACCCTCCTTCTCTCCACACATCCTTAACATTAACTTTTTTCCCTTTTGTCCCAATAGTGTAGGAGGAATTTATGTTAAGTTTCGTGCCCACTGTGTTCTGCAATTCCTTCTAAGCACCACTGCTGTCCAGAGTATTGTACTCTTCCTCAATTTTGCATAGGCAAGTAGTAAAATGAATGACCACTTTCTAACATTTGTTACTTAGAGAGATCTGTACGGTTTATTACCGGCACTTTTATGTTTATTGCCAGGTTATTGATAAAAATGCGGAGAATTATTGGACCAATACTGAGCTCTGCAGGATGCCAGGATATTCTCAAGTAAGTAAGTGTGCATTGCCAGCTCTTGGGATAGTGCATTCTCTGCAAAACCAGCACTCAGCACTTGAACTGCCTTTTACCTTCTTATATCTCTTCTAGGCTTATTTGTCTAGTTTCTAGGTTTGAACTAAGTCAAGTTACACTACAAGTCTAATGTTAGACAAAAAAAGATGGTTCTCAATCCAAATACACCACAAATGTTGGGCAAGATGAGGGAAAAGTTGGTTCCCTGTTCTGTAGTTTCAAGTCTGTACCTGAAATGTACAGCTATATGCTCTCTTAAAAAAAAAAAAGTTTCAAATTATCTGTGAGAACTGAAAGTAGATGAACATGCAAACCAAGTTTCTGTATCCTTTGCAATTGTTTTCTCATTTCTTTTTTTCAAGCATCTGTATAAACCTGGTAGGAGTTCCTGCAGTGGGCAATCACAGCTGAATACTGAGTCAAGGATATAAATGAAGTCCAGATTTTCAAAATGTTGTTTTAGAAGTCTTCTACAGTTAATGCACTATAAGCCTAATAGTGATGCTTTCAGTCAGACCACTTTATACACACAGTATTCAGGGAAAATTTTCAGTTGGGGAGGAGTCAGGATTTGGGTTTGTGTAGTAGTCTGAATGCATCTTGGTACAGACTTGATTTTCTTCTTGTTTTGGTTTGTAGGGTTTTTTTTTGGGTGGTGGTTGTTGTTGTTGTTGTTGTGTGTGTTTGTTTGTTTCTGGAATACCAAACAGCTTGTTTGTAGCAAAGTTGTAGCACCACTGACATGCAGATCTGGACTCCGGCCCTGCAGACAGTTAAGGAAGGGAAATAATGCCACCTTATGTCCTGATTTGTCACTGCCGAGCCTGGTATTTTGTTCAAGTCAGCTGCGTTATGAGCAAGGAGTGCTGTCTGGACTGAGTTCCTCCTGCTTTCTGGAGTTATTTCCACTTGGTCAGAAAGAATATGAGATGAACATGAGAGGCTTAGGGTGTTGGTAGAGATTTGGCTCCTACTTCGAATGAGTTTGGCAGCATCAAAGCAAAACAAAAAAAAAAACCAAAAAGGGAAAAAGGACAATTCAGCCCCAAAGCACTAACATCAAATGCTGTGAATGTGGTATTTAAAGTCTTCAAACCTGTGAATATTTACATGAAACACTTCCTGGTTTATTAGTAGATGAGATGAAGTCTACAAATGCAAAACAGCTTAGGCAAGTGTTGCTGATTTGAAAATTTGCACAACAGATTTAAAAGATTTTTACAATAAATGACCCTAAAAGTGCAACTGCATTGGAAATGTACACTTAGAGGCAGTAGACTTCCCTTTGCTTTTGACTGTTGCTTTGTATTTCTGCTGTTTGCTTAGGGTTTTCTACAAAAATCTGAATTTTTTAGAAAATATAGTTATCTGAAATTTAGTAGGAATGTATTTTATAGAAGTAGTTCAAATAGTAGGAGCTAATTAGGCATTAATATGGCCAGATTTAAAATTAACATTTAAAAAGGGTCTCCAATTATTGGTTTATAGTCCCAAACATTTAGAGGGGAAAAAAAGTGTGATTTAAGAATTAAGGAATAAAATTCAAGTTTTTGTGTGTGCACTTCTACATGCACATTTCATTACTTTATTCTGCCAGCATGGCAGTTAGTGTTAGCCCTTTTTTCTAAACACAGGTCAGATGCCCACTCACCTGATTGGCTCTGAAGTGAAGCATTAAAGAAAATCAGTAAATATTCTGGATTTACTAGACTTTTTCTTTACAACGTAATCACTTCTTTATTCTAAATTAATGTAATTTAGGTAAACATATCTATATAATCTCGGGGTTACAAACATGCTGTCAGTATGTGATCTTAGTGGCTGCTCTCTTCTAAGACCGGAATACACTTTTGTAGTATTTCTCTAAAGATGTGGTGTTTTCGCCTCTGTGAAAAGGGTTTGGAGATGTGTGGGTGCCAAATTCGTCTATAGCTCCATCCATACCAGTCAAAGAGGTGGGAACACCAACTAACTCAAATAGGCTTTGGATCTGACTTTACCAATGACTAGGGTTGAGGGTAGGCATACCCTTCCTCTTCCATCCCGGTGCCCCAGAGAGCCAGCTCTAGATGTTCACCTGTCTGTCTGACAGCCAGGAAAGTTTTGTGGGTTTGGGGTTTTTTTATTTGTACATTTGGTTGGGTTTTTTTGTGGGTTTTTTTTTTTTTTTGTATGTTTGATTGTGTGTGTGGTTGTTTGGTTTTTCTTGTTGTTGTGGTTGGTTGGTTTGGGGGTTGTTTTTGATAATTTGTTTGTGTTTTTTTTAATCTCATCCCCCCCCCCCCTTTTTTTTTTTTTTTTTTGTGCAGAATCACAACCAAACAGGACGTTGGTTTCAGTTTTCTAAGGTGTCCCTGATAGTGTGTATAGATGCACACTCAGAGGTGGGTTTATTTGGCCTTCTCTTTCCTTACTGAGTGATTGATCTTACAGTTCTGAGCACAACTGAAACATAATATAAGCAAAATATGCACCTATTTATATAGGAGAGATTTTGTAACTTCTGAGAACAGTTTTGCTTTATTGGTTCTTGCTGTATGGAGAAGCCTTTCTGCTTGCATGTTATTTTGTTACAGACTTGGGAAACTTTTCAGATCCAGCTGTTTGTTTGGCTGATGTTGACCATTCACTAGGTGAAAAATGGCAGTGAATCAACACAGCGTTTTCCCTGAGTTTCTAGTTGAGAACGATGTGGAGGACAATCTGCTGAAAGACCAATTACTATTTTGCTCACAGAAAAGGGACTTAAACCTGCCAAGTGGGTGGTGCTGAAGTCACTGGAACTTACTGAAATAAACAGAAGTTGAATGTGATGTGCTCCGAAAACGGATGGACAGATAAAGCTCCTTTAAACTATGAGGCAAGACTATTCTTCCCAATAAAGATTTCCTCACCTTTGGTACAAAGCTGGTTCTCTGTATTATTCATTTTCTGTTAGGGATGTTGGTATGCTGCTTTAAACAGCTTCAGGTGCACTCAGATAACAAGTAGGTTTAAAAAATAAGGCAACAAAACAATAGAAATACAAAGAGCCTAATACTGAAGGGTATCAAGAGGTCACAGCTACAATTTTGCATGTATGGAGAGTGCAGAAAGTATGAATTTGATGAAACTCCATGAAACTTTTGGGACCAGGCTTGTGATCACACTGGATCATGGCAGAGGAACTTCTGCAGGGGATGGTGATCTTCAGAAAGGAAAGATGGTTTTCCTGTAAGACAATGAGCTCAGTCTTGCAATGGGACAAGTATGCACTCGGTTACCTGCTACCTGTGTCAACATAGGGAAGATGCACCATAGATTGGTGTCCATCAACTTTTTATATTGCCGCAGTAGAACTTACTAAAAATAACTATGCAAAATCATAGCTTTAGTGGTCAACTGAATGATCTTGCATGATTGTCTGGAACCAAGACTTTATACAGGACTCTTAATTCAGCAGAACTTCAGAGCAGTAGAAGTGCTTCCAGTCAGAGTTGCCTGCTCTTCCTTTTCTCTTCCTCCTTGTTTCCTGGGTGCTGCATGCCCAATATCTTGCAGCCTGTGGAGGAAATATGGCCCTTTCCTGGAGAAATGGGCACTCAAGGAGTATTTCATTTCTCTAAGCTGCTGGGGAAAAAACCCCAGGTTTTGGTCTTCCAGTTTTACTACAGCACGGATTCATTTTTCCTCGTACACAGATTGCATGGTAGGGGGTTGCTGTTGTCTAAGCAACTTCTTTGGGATGGAATCCTATAGAGAGAAAGGAAAAAAGAATCCACTCACTCTCCCGCTTTTGTAATCTCATGCCAGGGTTTTGGCATCATCTCTCTGGGTATCTGCTGTGCAGTTTAGAGAACATTTTACTCTGCCTTTGCTATCTTTATACCCTGATGGGCTCCTCCATAGATAACACCTCCTTCTTGGATCAAGTTCATTTCATTTGCTTTCCTCCTGAACCCTTATCTTCTTGGTTAAATAGAGTGCTGAAATAGTTGGCAAACTTTGGGCATCTTTAATTATCATTAGCAAATTGTTGAGAACACAGTGGACAATGGACGGTCTGGTCTTCAGAGTGCCATTAAAAGAGATTAGAAAAGGCTGTTTGTGTGCGTTGTACAAATTTGTTTGTTTTCAAGCACTGAGAGTATAATGAAAATGTCCCAGCCAGGCTTAGCTGTTGCCGTAGTACCAGCCAAAGCCTGGGACATACGAGTGAGGCATCGTTGTTCTGAGTTACCCAGGACCTCTGGGTTACTGAAACTGGCCCTTCTGAGTGGAAGGCTCGAAGGACAAAATGAAAGCCAAGTGCTGACTGACTGCCCTACATCTCCTCAAACCTGCCCAGGAACACCTGCATGGCAGTTGCAAATGGATTATGAAGCCACTCGTATATAATGGCATCACTCAATTATATAAATCAGTAATGTACAGGGTGAATATCTCGGGTGGATAAATGCATTACCTCCAGCAAAGATCAATAACAAATGCTTTAGTTAAGAATGTGAGAAAAAATAACATGGCCTGAAACATTCTCACGGGAAGTTTCAGTTGGAGGTAATGAGTACTCAGCCTGTTCTCTGATACGCAGGCAGTTAGGTCTTTTTAAGTATTTGTTTTGCCTAATATAAAAATACATTCTCATTTCACTATGTGCAAGAACTCCTCTAAACATTTGGTGTCAGTAATGTCTTGTGTCTGAGGAATTTCCCAGGATAAATCTCCCAGCACCGGAGTGTGTAGAGAGAGCGTGGTGAAACAAGGGTCAGAAGGATGGGGCCCTGCTGCTGGCCGGAGGTCTTCTGGCTCAGTTTAAATTACTATAGAAAGCTTTTCTGGTTATGTATGTCTAACAGGAGAGATGCTGGAAACATCCTTCACACTTTGTAGAAATTCATCTGGCTTTTCCCTTTGCGTTACCCATGTGTTTCTCACAATGAATTTGTCACTTCATTTTTGGATTCACACATGAGTTTGAAATATTGAAGTGGAGCTTGACAAAATGTCTTAAATTTCTCACTTCCATCAAAATTCTGAGTGGTTGTATTTCAAATCAATGATACTTTCTCTTAGGTTTCCTTGGAAATGTGCCGACCTCCAGCAAACACGTACAAATGTGCTGACTTCAAGCTTCTCAAGAAGTCTGGTGGGTTTGATATGAGAAATCGTATCGGTTTGCTGAAAGTTTCACAGTTGTCTTGGTTGTATGGTTACCATCGTGCAAGCTCTGCATAGGTATGTGGTTTAGCGTAAGGTGGAATTAGTGGGTGTGTGGAGAGGGTTTCCAGCTCCTCTGGCAAAATACTTTCTATGAGCTCTGGTATTGTGTTTTGCTTCGCTGGGCTGCCTAATACGTGTTGCCACAGTATATTGTATGAGACAGCTTGGATATGCAGGAGAGACGGTTCCAATTTCCCCACATGTAAAGTGTTAAGGACTGTTTTCAACAGAGATGAGTTGAGAATTTTGCTGGCCTCACAAACTGCCAAATGATTATGTATATCACTACCTGGTATTATAAATAGCACCTGAAAGACCTTACATATTAAAGACTGAGGGTCTGCTTGCCAAAATATGTTGTAGAGGCTAAACTTTTATATGTGTTCAAGGGAAGACTGGCAAAGTTCAGGAAAGAGAAATCTAGCCAGGGTTACTAGCCATAGAAAATGCCTTTCTGATTTGGGAAGTTCCTGGGCTGAAAATAGTTGGAGACTGGAAGAATTTAAGGGAGAAGTATCATACATCTCTGTGCTCTGTCTAGCAACTGCTGTGGTCGCTGTTGAGGCTGGGGTGCTTGCTTAGGCAGGTATTTAATCCAATGCAACAAATGTTATCATGTTTTTATATAAAATTTCTTTCTATTAACCTATTTTTCTTATAACCTTATATTCTAGTTTTAGTGAATACAGAATTCTCAGATGATTTGGGTGTGGCTTGATGTTCACATCCAGAGCAGAATGAATCCTTTGAAGCTGCAGACTGTTGGGCATACAAGTGAATCTAGATTTGATACAAAGTTTTTAATTCCTTGAAAGTTCCGTACTAGTGAAAAAAATAATGTTTGTACTTAGCGTCCCATGGATTATGCGGGGCCCCTCTCCTGTGTGGCTGCTATGCTTTGGGCTCCAGGGGAAGTCCCAGTGTGAATCTTACAGCAACAGTTAACAAAGCTACTGTCCACAGCTCTGTGCCCTAGAAGGGCAGCAGATAACAAATGTTGAGCATTTCTTTTAGCCACTTTGCCAGCCTAATATTAATTAATCCACTGATTAAGCCAGATTTGAGTAGGATGCCTGACTACCTATTGCAGTGACAGAGATGAGGGCACATTTCCCCTTTGCTGACCTACTATGCAGGCAGTGGCTTCCAGCAGAAGATCGGAGTAACTGCTGGTCAGTGTGTGCTAGCTCTGCTGGGACAGCAGCTGCCCTCTGGGAAACCACAGCAAGAAAGATGGTAGAGGAGGAAGAGTAAAATGCTGGCCTGGAGGCTTGATGAGACAGTAACGACATATACGAAAGTATTTTAAGTTTTCAGTGACTTCACGTGGTTGATTTTAGGCGGAGAAACTGTAACTATCGAAGTAAGGTTCAGAGGCAAGAAGAAGGTTCAACCCAAACAGGTTGAGAAGTGAGTTTTTGTCCGTTCCTGCAGGTCTTTGGCCCCATTGCTGCAGCGTATTTTTGCCCACACCTTGCTGGAGCAAAGTGGCTGTTTCACGTGGCACTGCACATGATGCAGTTCTTGGTCCTTCCTCTTTTTGACCCCCTAATCAATTTTTTCCACTTTCATTTGGAAAGAAAGGAAAGGTTGGGGGGGAGGGAGAAGCAATTTCCTTTTAATTGCTTGTTTGTCCTTGTCTACTCTCCCATCCTTTCACATTTCTCCAAGAGGGGTTGGGGGTGTTTTGTCTCTCTTTTCTTACTTTCACTGGTACCGATGGGGAAGAATGACATTTTCTGCTTGGATAGAAACCAATTGCTTCCCCAGACCCCCTTGAAAAAGCTTAATTTGCTCAACTAGTCAGTATTCCGTCTTCGTTAAAAAGTCCCAGACTGGAATTTGGATTTAATCCTTTGACTCACATTTTTCCTTCTCTCCCCTGCTTTCCACATCCCCACTTACATTTCCCAAAGCACTTTCCTCACCACCTTTTTTTTTTATTATTACTGTGCACTCAAGTTACCCTTAGCTCAGGAAGAAAAAGGACAAAAAAATACCACCACCACCACCACCCCCCCCCCCCAAACAAAAGCAAATAAGAAAGCCCCTCACCAAAGTAAATAAATAAGTAGACAGAGAAAACAGGCTGCTAGTTCATTTTCTTCTGCCTTTCCCTTAAGGCATGAGGTAATGCCAAACTATTTAGTGTGTGATGCAACTGCCTGATGGACATTCAGAGAATCCCAGCAGTGGCAAAAACAGAGTTTACCCAAGCGCGAGTTGGCAATGAGACCAATCTCTCCAACAAGAGGCTATTTAAAGCCACAATGTGATGCATTTTTAACATTTTTATTCAGCACAGGATTTAATTGCTCACTGACAAACCACCTAGACGTTTGTGCCTGCGTGTTTGTGACTGGAATTGTTTGCTATCTTTGTATTGTTTCAGAGCTGTTCAGTCGACAACTGAGAGTCTGAGACAGGAATGAGAATTTGTTCCCTTAGCACTTGCTGTCTGAGATGGGTCAGGAAGGGTTTTACCCTCTGGTCATGTCTTGCCTCTTCCATTTTTCTCCAGTTATTTCTTCCCAGCAACCTTGCCCCTTCTGCCAGCTTGCTCACAAAGGGTGGTGGTGAATGGGATATGAAGATGTACTTGGCTGTATTAGCTTCACCTAGAAATAAGTAGCTGTAGCACGGAGAGGTTAAATGTCTTGCTGAAGGATGCAGAGATAATTGTGTGACAGAATGAGGAACAGTCACAGTTCCTGACTCAGGGCCACCAGGATGACTTGGCCACGCAGATGAGCTTTACACTAGCTAACTTTGCAGCAGCACAGCCACAGCACAGCCTACCTGCCAGAACTCTACAGCTTGCTTTTAGTCTGTGCCCCTATGGATTTTACTGTTACCACATCCGCTGTAGCTATTTGATGATAGGTCATGTATGTCCATACATCTTGGTTTTCCAAGCCTTGAATGAATGTCACTGCATGCCAGAAATACATTACGTATACTCCCCATCGACACCAAAGTATGATCCTCAATCATCTGTGCATTTCCATCTTTATTTCTTATCTGCCTCTTTGGAAGTCTTGAGGTTGAGTTAATTTTACCAATTAAAAACCACCGGCACTTAAAAAATGTGTTGCATCAAAGTCAAGTCATATTGTCTTGCAGGACTCAAAGGCATGTTTCTGCACTCTGCTGAGCTGGGGCCTTGATGTCTGCTGAATGTTTTGACACCCTTGGACAGGAGTAGCTTGGTGCAAGTCAATGAAGGACGATGGTGTTGCACACGCAGCTTAGCAGCTTTATTTCATTAGAGCTATCCAAGCAGATGAGCCTTAGCAGTATCTTTTCAGAGGTGTCAGCTGGAGCTGGTATTTTCAGCAACTAAAGCACCAACCCATTTGTTTACTAGTGTGGGCTCGTGGGAGTCACTGTATCTTTCAGTGCCTCAGTTTCCCCACTTGCCGAGTGGCGGCACTGATGGTTTTCTTCCTTTGTGAAGCACTCGGAAACTGCTGATGCTAGGGTCCCTGCAGGCAGGCACTGCCAGCTCCCAGGAGGTCACTGCAGGTACTGATCATCTACATGCATCGGAGATGGGAGGAGAGTCCAAGAAATCCCAGGCAGTCCTGCTCCCAGAAGCCTCCCTCACATCACGGCACAACTTCTGGTACTCTTTGCTTAAGTATTAATTAACAAATGAGCTAATCCAGAAGCACTTGAATGATTGGCTTTGGTGGACTGTCCATTCCCTTGAGGCTTCTAGGCTCTATTTTTTTTTTTCTTTCTTTCTTTCCTTTTCTCTTTCTTTCTTTCTGTCTTTTTTTTTCTTTTTCCTTTTAAATCAAGGCAATGTGTTAAATGTGGTGCCTGTGTTGACATTGCACAATATAGAACCACCCGCTCCTGTATTGGGTCCTTTTGCTGCCTTAGCATAGGAAGTTACTGCAGAAACATGTTGCCGGGACATTGCACTTTATGCCATCTCGTTGCATGGCAGGAGTCCAGGCCAGCACCCGGGAGCGAGTCAATGTATGAGATTAGTTTAATCCCCTCTCAGAATCCTCTGATGGGGAGGGGAAGGACAATGACCTAGTGCCAGCGTTTATTTTGTCCACAAGTTCAGTTTGAATAGGGAGGAGAAGGTGGTGGTGGTGGGGAAAGGAGACAAAAAAAACCTTCCTGGAGTTCATTGGGTCTGGAGTGGTGCCAAGCCCAGGGGGCGGCTCGCGAATGGGGATTGAAGAAAAGGGGGGGAAAGAAGAGCGGAATGATGATTAGAAATCACAAATGAAAGAATCCCGAAGAGGGGGGGAGAAGAAAAAACAACAAAACCACTTCTCTGCTTCTCTGAATATGTGTAGGGAGGAAAAAAATTCCTCGCCTTTTCTAAGCATCCTATTCATTAGCAGATGCACTTGCTCTGCTGCCAAGGGAAAGGAGCACCCTGAACAGTCCTCCCCTCTCTCCTTGGGAGGCACCTACTGGCTCAACCTCGGTGCGAGAGAAAATACTGTCTCTTCCCCTGCTGAAGCTTCTTTTGTGCTCCTGTTTCTTGCAGGACTCTTTGGTCACTCTCTCCTTTTACTCCAACCGCACCCTCACTAACTCTTGAAGGTGGATGCATACATCTGTAGGCAACTCTGAGATCGCTAAGGACAGCTTCTCCAGTCTGCTTAGCAGTGCAGAATCACAGCATGTATGAGGATGCCTTCTAATGTGCACTGCTGTCAATGCAAAGCTGTTCCACATAGACCAGACCCCTCATGTGAAATCACCAATGCGTAGGATCCGAAGCCCGGTGGGACTCCACGTTCTGTGGGCAGCCCTGGATGTCTGGGCTGTTTGAATGTCCATGTGGTCAGTGAAATACAAGCCTGCATTGTGTACCTGCAAATACTTGGGCTGAGCACTGTCTGGAAGACCCGTGCTTGTTTCAGCAAGCTGGCGGGGCAGGGGCACGTGCTGGGCTGGGCGCACCATGGCTTGGTTTGGTAGCAGATCATCTACGCTCAGCTCTTCCTTCCTTTGCAGATACCGTCAGTGTGAGGAGTCATCGAGAGAAGAGCCAGTAGTGCACCCAGGAGGAGGCAGATTGCTGTCCACAGCAGACTTTGGAGGGAGTTCAAGTGGCTGCTTTACAAGGGGGCTGCTCGTGGCCTTTCCTCTGCCACAGGAGCCTGTTTAGGAGCCAGGAGGGATCTCCTCTGGGCTTACCTCTCTTGTGGAGTTATTTATCATGTTTTACTTGTATTCCTTTTCTGCAGGACAGCTGAGGAGTGTCCTGTACACAAGCCCCCAGGGAGACCCAAAGAAAGTACATCTGTAGCCTTCCGGGCTTAACAGCATTTTATTTTTCCTCTTTGCGTATCCTTCGGGCTATTCCAAGTCCTTTTAAAATAAGAAGGAGCATTGCGTATATCCTGCTCCCTCCTTTATGCGGAAAGCAGCTTTTAGATCGGACTGCTTTCCCTGCCGCGCATCGATGTAGAACCCAGGCAAGACGCGCTCTTCCCCTTTGCTGAGCAGCTCTCGAGTCCCATCTCTCCCCACTGCGGCTGACCCTGAGGTTCTGCCTCCAGTGTTTGCTACTGGTGAATGTGCTCTTCTGTTTCTAAAGCGAGACGTTCTCTTTAGTTTCAAAACACGGGCAAGGTTCATCCTCTGCTTTATGCTGTGGCTCACTGACTAAAGCGCATACCTGGGACGCCACTGCCTGCTCGGCATCCCGTCTCCTGCCAGGATCTCAGCTGGAAGGTCTCAGCATCAGTAGCCAGGTCCCCTCCTAGTCTTATTCCCCTCCTAGGTGAATCTTGCTTTCCTGGTTACAACTTCAGCAGGAAAACTGGTGTTTGCCGGTCTCCCAGCTGCAGCTCTGACCCCGGATTCCTATTTCTTGGGCAGCGAGACCGCGCAGTTAGCGTGCAGAAAGCAACGTTTTCTCTTTGCTTCCTCGGGCAGTTTTGAAGGTGCTCAGGGTAGCCTGTCTGCGTACGCGGGCTGTGAGCCTCAGCGCTGTTCTGTCTCGTCCCCAGCGTGTGTTCCCCCCTTGGGAAGGCTTCTTGCTGGCCCTGTGGCCTCCGTGTCAGTGCACCGAGAGCCCCATCTTGCGGCACGACCTGGGCTCGCCCCGCACGGAGCTGCTCAGCCGCAGCCTCCTGGGGCTACTGCCCCGAGCGACCGCGTTTCGAGGGGACAAGGTTCTTGGCTTATGTGGCTTTAGGAGGAACGGTCAAGCTCGGCAGGCCTGGGGAAAGCAAGCTCTTTAAGAGCTGTGGAGGCACAGGCTTGGACCCCTGCGGCAGCCCGTGGCGGGGGGGGAAGCCCTTTCTATAAAGTGTAAACTCTCCCATGGCTTTTTCCCGTTTCCCCCAGTAATACGCATCATATTTTCTTTGAAAACATTGTGAGTAAACAAAGATAGGAGTAGAAAATGTCTTATCCAGAAAGACTATCCGGTAAAGGTAAAATAATTCTAGCCACCGGTGTGGAACCCCAGGGGAATGCAGGTTTTTTTGTTTGTGGTTTTTTGTTGTTGTTTTTTTTTTTTTTAAACCAGATGTGATGTTTGGACCCAACTCCAAATCCAGATCTGAATTTCCTCACAGATAGGGTTTCTTTTGTTCTGGGACCCCACTTTAATTTGTGGACAGTTAGAGAGGCAGAAACACATGGTTCCTGGAAGCAGTCTGTGTGATGCTGGATCATTAAGTATCAACAGAAATCACTGAAATACCACATGCGGGTGCTAGTGGACATGCTAACAATTGTGGAAAACTGAAGCCTTCTTGCTCGAGTGCTACAAAATGGGATTGTTTAATCTAGTAGGGCAGAATAAATATATTTGGAAGCTGGAGGTCTAACTGATCTAGGCCTTGTTTCCTGCTGTTCTCTCCTCAGTGTGCTATCAAGCACGCTTATTGAATTCATTTTTGCCTTTTCTTTTAAATTACTTTTGACTGCTTTTTAACACATCACCAGGGCTCTCTGAGAGTGGCAGAGCTGCAGCGGAGTAAGATATCTGTTTAGTGGGAGAAGTGTCTGATGGAAGGGGGAAGACCCCCCTGCTCTGCCCAGCCCCTGCCGATTGCCCTTGCTGTGTTCTTTCTGATGCTTACTCTTCACTGAGGTCCATGTATTTCCAAGTGATGTCATTTGGGAATTAGGAGTGCAGGAGCTGTGTAACGCCAAAGAAGTCGTAGAGACTTTGCTGCTAGCAAACAAGTTCAGGGGCATTTGCCCATCATAATCCAGGCTGAGAGCCCTGGGATTCACCATCCCCCAGCCGATGGGACCATGTGCAGTAACACTTAAATCTGGCACATCCTAGAGTGACAATACAGGACACAGTTATCCTGGGTTTTCAATTACTTCACAGGAAGCTGTCAGGAAAGAAATATTCCTGGAGCAGCCCACCAAGTCTAGAGTTTAATTTCTCTGTATATTTTTCTAAAGTGATCTCAGATTATAACTCTGAAAGTGGAAATCCAGGGGGTAACATTTGCTGTGCAGCTCAATGGTAAAGAATATGTGTGTGAAAGGAGTGGAGAGAGAATCTATGTGGCTTTCACTGCTCAGTTGTCCACTGAGAGCTGCCTAGGCTAAATGTAGGTTTAAATTGTGTAAGATGTGATCGGCACTCAACCCTAAACCGTTGCTCTGTAATTGTCTTCTGTAGGAAAACCAGGGATCACTTTCTTTACATTTACTATTGGTTAGTTTTGCGGTTATGTAAAATATGGATCAAACTTTATCAGAGTTTTACCACCTTTCCTAAACTATGTGCTTGACTTGTCCTCATTTTGCATCCATGTAACTGCTAAAGCAAAATTCCAGGCAGTGAGGAATCACATGCAGCGTAAACACACAGGTTTGTTTTGGGGACAGATTTCACATGCAGCCTTTATATATAGTCAGTGTTAAATCCTGCACAAAAATCAGGCAATAACTTAATACATGCACTGTTATTTTGTCTATAACAAGCTTTATTATAATTGGTCATCTCACATGAGGGAAACTGTGGTGGGGCGTACATCCATTGTATGTTAAGGCAGAGCAACAGTCAGCATTAGAGCTGTTGGAAGGACACTGTGGCTTTAACACTGCAAGCAACATTTTGGATGTTTTACCTTGTAAATACATCCAGTTGGGGACTGGTTAAATATCCAGCCCTGTTTGCTGCTGCCTTGCTAGACAGCCTACTCCAGAACGGAATAGTAGTTACAGATGCGAGTAACTTGGCCTTTTCTCGGCGTGGCAATAGTCTATTGTAATGTGTGTCACTTGTATCAGTTTCAGTTAACACAAAGCATAATGTATTCTTGGCAAGTTAGGTACCTGCAGACTTTCTAATCTAACACTATAATTAAGACTTTGCCTCCAGCCAGCTCCAGTTAACGATGAGGTATGAGCACTGGGACCGGGTGCAGATGCTTTATTGCATGCTTAGGTGATGAATGTGCAACACTTTGCGACCATTGTTTTTTATTGCTGTAATTATATTCAGGTTGTTACAGTGACTTACTATAAGCCTGGTCAAGTATTGCAAATGGGTGTTAACATTCATGTTGCTTTTTTGATCGATACCTTAGATTTTGAAACACATAGTAGTGGACAAATGCTGTTACTGTTACAGTGGGGGAAACTGAAGCACAAGTTTTTGTTTTCAAAATTGCTTGAGTAGTTTTGGTTTGTTGGTCTCACTTTCAAAAAGATGTCTACACTCTACCATGGCTTGCACAACAGAAACACCCAGATTAGTGTCTTCAGCCACCCAAACCAACGTGTGCCCAGCACCATGTGGAGATACAGCCGAAGTCTGAAAGAACGGCCACACTGTCACAATGCGGTGCCCAGGCAAATAAACTCCGGTGCACCTCTGCTGATACACTTTTGCTTTTGCTTGTGGTGGTGGTGGTGGAAACTCTTAGCTTGACCATCTCAGCTCCGTGCCCCAGTTTCTGTGTGGCATCCCTGTACCTCTCATTACAGAAAGAAGAGGAATTTGGTCTAATAGTTTGCTTTTTTTTTTTTTCTGGTAGTGCTTTTTAAGTAAGTCAAGAACGAGGAGATTAAAGCATGGGTGTTTAGGTTCAGTACTTATTATCTGGCCAGTTTTCTACTGGGTGCCTTTCTCTTCCACAAGAGCAAGGAACAGCAGTGCAGCACTCCACAGCGTAGGACCATGCAGGGTCATTTTTTGGCACCTGTGTCCTTGATGTTTGCAGGAAGGCCCAAAATCAGATGAAAGCATATATGTGCTTTAGAGGGTTAGCATTGCTCAGCAAAGTGGGATGCAGCTCATTTATTGGGGAAATGTTTGGATGCTAGCTCTTCCAAGTGCATAAAGCACAGAGAACACTGGTTTGGGGGGTTGTTTTTTTTGTTTGGTTGGGTTTTTTGCTGGTTTTTTTTTTGTGTGTGTTGTTTGGTTTTTGTTTGTGTTTTTTTTTTAAACAAAATCTTTCTTATGTGCTTAGTGAAATTCTGATGCTCATTCAATGTTTATTCAACCAAACTGTTTTGGGTGTGATCTTTCTTTCAGCTGGTACTGGACTTTGTTCAGATTTCTGCCCTAACCAGCTCTAGAGAATGCCATCCCTACAATAGCAGCAAAAGTGCAATTTTTTTGTGCGTATATGTTTTAACAGAGCCTGTCCCCTCTGATGCACCATCATGTAGTTTAGCCTCACACTCGGCGTCTCGCATATACAGCAGTTAGCAAAGGGTTATGTCATGCTTAGTATGACAGTGAACGGTCTGCTGCAAATTGGAGGGGAGGCCGACCTCTGTGGTTATTAAGTTTTTCTCATGTGCCAGCAACACTTGTAGGGGAATCCTGGCCCAGGGAGTTTTGCCTTTAACGTCAGCAAAGCAGTAATTTCACCCAAGGCCCCTAACGAGATGCAGTGGACACAAACCAGGACTCTAGAACAAACTGCTCTGTATCCCATTACTCGCCTCCTGTGCCAGCTCCTCTCCCTGCACAGCACATGGCAGAACCTCGGGATATTCTGCAACCCGTGCGTACGCAGCACATCTTCACTAGAAACTGGAGATAACAGCAACATCTTGGCCGAGTGACATCCCTTCGTGAGCTCGTGCGCTGGCTCTGTCCTTGTTCGGGCTCTGTATCCTACAGAGCCCTCTGTACCATGCTCCATGGTTTGCCTGGTGCTCCTTTCGGGAAGAACAGCTGCCAGCTCAGGCTGGGGCAGTGTTTATATACCCTCCTCTCTGTCTGCAACAACTGCTTAGATAACTGACACAGCCCTGTATCTTCTAGCCAAAAAAGCACAAGCATTTGTTTGAAAAGCAGGTCACTGAGGAGTGTTTATAAGGGCTCAGATTGATTCTGAGAGGTTATAAAGCCGTTCCTAAAGCTCATTAAGAACCTGCTGCACAAAGGGAGTTGCAGTTCTTTGACAAATCATCTCAGGACTGTCACACAATGGCAGCTTAATGTGAACTGTCGTGTATTATTTAGGCTCATGAGTGATGGAGGAAGACAAGTTCTGGAAATGAGAAAGGGTATTAAGCCAAGGGAAAGCATGTCCTGGGCTTTTGGCCTGTAATGGGCTTAAGCATAGATCATTTGAATGGCAGGCTGTTAGGCTGGCGTTAGACCTATAGGCTACTTAAAAATAGCAGCATCTTAATAATTTAAGAGAGTATCAGTATCAATACTTGTGAAGTGATCAGAAATAGGCTGGTGTAATTCCAGGAGCCTTCTGCTGCATGGCTGGACTCGGCTGCAGGAGGAGAGTATGTGAGGCATTCTTAAAAACTGGAAAATATCTAGAATGAATTAATTGTGGGAAGATTTTCACCCTCTATGGAACCTGCATGTATAAGCACACACATATATTTTAGCAAATGTGTATTTTTCTGTTCTGTTTTCAGGTTTATGTGGTTGATTTCTAATTTATTAGGGGTCAAAAACTGTCACTGGAGAAAACAATTATTTCTTTAGTGTAGACAAAGGACTGTCGGTTTGATTTAAGGCCTGTTGTTGTGAGTGATAGTGTTTGCTTCCTACAGCTACTATACATGCAGGCAAACATAGAATTATGCAGCAGAGACGCTAAATATTTATTAGTTTTTCAAGGCTAACCACAAAGAGAAAAATGAAAAACAGAAGGGGTATAAACTCTTGTTCTTCAGGCTTTCCCCTGACTAATGGAAGGAAATATTTCTGCACTGCTTAGTTATTCACTGTCCACAACAGAGGCCCCTGACCCAGCCTGCCAGTCATGGTTGAAATTAGCCATGGAACTAATCAGATCTGGCAATTCCTGCTTTCCTTACCAGAAGGTGCCAACACAAAGTAATTATTTGCCCTTGTGCACTCAGGCCTGGTTGCAATTCCTTCCCTACCATATCCAGATAACACGAATGTACTTCAGAGTTCCCAGATCATCACCCTGTCCCACCCTGCAGAAAGCTGGGACAGTCCTTCATGATCTTCCTCCCTGTGCTGGTTTTGGCTGGGATAGAGTTAATTCTTTTCATAGTAGCTAGTGTGGGGCTATGTTTTGGATCTGTGCTGAAAGCTGTGTTGATAACGCAGAGATGTTTTCGTTATCGCTGAGGAGGGCTCACACAGAGCCGAGGCCTTTTCTGCTTCTCCCCCCACCCCACCAGCGAGCAGGCTGGGGGGGCACAAGGAGTTGGGAGGGGACACAGCCGGGACAGCTGACCCCGACTGACCCAAGGGATGGTCCAGAGCACACGACGTCATGTTCAGCATATAAAGCTGGGGGAAGAAGGAGGAAGGGGGGGATGTTCGGAGTGACGGCATTTGTCTCCCCAAGTAACCGTTAGGGGTGATGGAGCCCTGCTTTCCTGGAGATGGCTGAACACCTGCCTGCCCCTGGGAAGTGGGGAATGAATTCCTTGGTTTGCTTTGCTTGTGTGCGTGGCTTTTGCTTTACCTGTGAAACTGTCTTTATCTCAGCCCATGAGTTTTCTCACTTTTACTCTTCTGATTCTCTCCCCCATCCCATTGTGGTGGGGAGTGAGCAAGCAGCTGCGTGGGGCTTAGCTGCTGGCTGGGGTTAAACCACGACGCTCCCAAAGCTGCTACTCAGGCTCCAAAAGGTACCTTTGCTTCTGCACATCTGTGTGTGCGGAAATAACACCTAAAATTTCAAAGGGATAGCTAGGGTAAAATACAGGTTCTTCAGCTGCAGAAAGCGTCTGGATAGCTTGGATATTTCTCTTTGCTACTTTGGGATCTCTGACATACAGCTCCTTGCTGGATTACCATCTTGCAGAAGGAAATGGTGCACATGCATGCATACAGGTAGACACATGTATGGACACCACCACTTTGCAACAGTAACATTTTGTGTTGCATGCAAAATCTTTTTCTTCCTTAAGAGGCAGTGTGCTTCAGATTTCATTTCATATAAATCGAAACAATTCATGTCAAAGGGATCAAGAGCTTAATGGAAAAATCAGTCTTGGAAAATGTTTACGTGGACAGGGTTACTATCGCACCAGAGGGTTGGCGTTGCTTTTCTTATTAGATCTGCTAGTGCTTGAGAGTGATGGAGCACTTCACCAGATCACCAAGATTAAGGCAGCCGAAAGGTTTAGGTTTCCCTTTTTGCTCACAGGTGAAAGGCAGAGGAAATAAATTCTTTAAGGGGGGAGCAGCAAGATGGGAATTTGCTGCCTGCCAACATCAGCTCTGAGAGGGATCTGACCAAAATGAAGGAGGACTGGTGCTGGCAGATGTCAGCTTTGCACTGGAGAGAGTAGAGTTAATTAGAAAGACAGCCAGCACTGCAAAACTTGCATCTGTGCTGTTGTGTACACCAAATAACCCAAAAGAGTGTGGTTTGTTTCCATAATAGTGACTTACAGGGCCAAATAACACTTCTCCAAACCTCTGGCTAACAGCCATGAAGTCATCTTTAAACAGATGCTGTCAACATTAAAAATCATTATATATATTAGTTTGGAGATATATATCTATATTAACATTCCTAACCTGTATTACTAAAATAAACTCTTTTTTTTTTCTTTAAGCCTCACTGAGTCTTTGCCATCTCTGTGGTCTCTTTGTCTCAATGCAATTTTGTTTCCAAAATTTGGCTAGTCAGTTCCCCTTCGGTCCACGAGACTTTTTAATGACAGCATCAGTAAAAGAAAAAATGACAATTCTGTTGCCATTTAATCTAATGTGGGAGCAGAGGTATGTTTGGGGGCATTTTCCCCTAACCTGCATGTTTTCAGCTTTCCACGTGTTAGGAGTTTTTTTCAGCCAAATCACTACAATGTTCTTTTTCTGTTGTTTTAGCACCTGGTTAGGTGACCATTACCATGTCTCTCTGATGTATTTTATTCTAAATTACTGGTAGTCATTGCTTAGTTGGTAGTATCATTTTGTCTAGAATATAAATGAGCTGTTGTTTGCGACTATCTTATTCATTGGGTTCCCCCCCCCCCCCCCCCCCCCCTTATATACTGAATTCCTCGGCTGGACTTAATTTGATTCTTGCATCACAAGTTTACAGTCTAAAAGAAGATAAGCCAGAAAAATTAAAAATAAGCAAACAGAAACAGAAAGTCTGCTAACTGTTCCTGAAATGTTTGAAGGCAGTTCTTTGCCTTTTCTCAGGAAGAAGTACACTCGGGCCCATCTCCAGATGGAGGGATATTTTTTTCCCTGTTAACTACACTTGCCCACTGCCTGGTGCAGGTTGCATCTACCAGCCCTTTGCGTTTGCTTGTCTCAAAACAGCAGAGGCACTGGAAACCGTTCTTGCTTCTTTTCCAGGCTGACAGTAACTGTGTTCTGCCTCATGATATTATGATGAAAGCTAAAATGTGTCCATGTGTCTGGTCAGCACAGAGCTGAACTGCTGGGCTCTGCAATTCGTTCTGCACCACCCACAGCAGGCTCCTTACCCCTGAATTTCATAGGGAATGAATACCTGCAAGTGAATAGTCCAGCAGCATGGAAGGTTAATGAAGGTTTGCAAAGCACTGTGAGATCTGTGGATGTAAGTGCTGTATGGTTTCCTCCGACTCCATTTGGCTACAGCTCTGTGGGATTCAGTTCTTGGCTCTGATTCCCTTTACTGTGTTCACCGAGTCCCTTTCTTCAGTTTGCATGTTTCTGCACCATATGGTGGAGCTCAGGAGCTGGAGTTAGTGCTGGCTTGAGCTGGTCCATGACCAGTTACCTGGTCTTTTCCCTGAGATGTGCAGCCCAAAGTTAGACATCCTCTTTCTGATCAAGGGATTCAGGGACTTCACTTTGAGACTGTGGCTGGGCTGGGTCTGGCTCCAGGGGCTGCTCACTTATCACTGATTTGGGAAAAACTCTGTTATTCTCCATTGCATGAAGCTGCTCCTTGTGCCTATTGTGCCAACTTGAACTCTTTCTGTTGGTCACAGTAATTCCTCCTTGTTCTCCATCTGCTTTATTTTCTTTTGCTGTAAGAAAGACTGATGTGTTGAGCATTTCTTGTTCCGGTACGCTCTCAGGTTAACTCATGACAGTGAGCTTTACTGGCAGATTGCTGCTGGTGAGGAAGCTCTGATGATCTGATGCAGGGGTGACGTTGTGCTCCTGAGATCCTTGGATGCACCAAGGTCAGTGTTCTGGAGGCCCAGAACTTTCTTCAACACCCGTGAGAAGAAGAGTAGAGTCTTGTTGGAGGTCCAGAGTGAAACCCCATCCTGGCTTTCTTTCCACGGAGGTGGAAAAAAAAAGATATTGTGTACCAGGCACTCCCCGTTCGCAGCACAGGCATTTCTGGAGAAAACGAGACCTGTCCCAGAGTTACTCCCCTGAGATGTGTGACTGTCACCAGAGTTTTCATCTATTACAAAAAGAGAGGAAAGATTTTTTTTCTCAGCTATTTTGCTTAAAGAATCACTATATTTAAAGTAAAAAGGACTTTCATTTCATACCTTAAAAGAAACTTTTTTGAGTGTATTTTCTTACTGAACTGCTAAGTCTAAGGCAAAAGCTACCAGGTAAAGGATATTTTTAAAAAACAACAACAAAAAAGAAAGAGCAAGGCAGAGCTTTGAGCTATTCAAAGCAATCACAAGCAACGCTTTCTTTGGCATCAATTCAGGTAATTGTTGTGACGTTTTAATAACTTACAGTAAAAAAAAAATCCAGGTCCGAGAGTGAGGGTGATTAGGTAAATGTATGTTTATGATGGGAACAGACCTTGTTAACACTGTGTGACATTTATGTTCCTCTTAGATCACTGGTTTATGATCAGAAGCTCTCCAGCAGGAAACACAACTGCAGTTTTTCAATATGCACCTGACAACACTTAGTTTCAATGACTCTTTTTCTAGCTCTGCTGCAGACTGTGCGTTTGCTTTTGGGTATCTCACTTGATCTCTTAGTGGTCCACTTCCCATAAAGTAGGGATCTTTGTCCTCTTTTGTTAGCCTCTGGAGAGAATCATAGAATCATTTAGGTTGGAAAAGACCTTCAAGATTGCATCCAACCATCAACCATGCCCACTAAACCATGTCCTGAAGTACCCCGCCTACTCGCTTTTTTAATACCTCCGGGGTGGTGACTGAACCACTTCCCTGGGCAGCCTATTCCAATGTCTAACAACCCTCTCGGTAAAAAATTTTTTTCCTAATATCTAACCTAAATCTCCCTTGCCTCAACTTGAGGCCATTTCCTCTCGTCCTATCTCCAGCCACCTGACAGAAGAGACCAGCACCCACCTCACTACAACCCCCCTTCAGGCAGTTGTAGAGAGCGATCAGGTCTCCCCTCAGCCTCCTCTTCTCCCGACTAAACAGCCCCAGCTCCCTCAGCCGCTCCTCACAGCACTTGTGCTCCAGGCCCCTCACCAACTTGGTTGCCCTTCTCTGGACACGCTCCAGCACCTCCATGTCTTTCCTGGAGTGAGGGGCCCAGAACTGAACACGGGACTCGAGGTGCGGCCTCACCAGTGCCGGGTACAGGGGAACGATCACTTCCCTCCTCCTACTGGCCGCACTATTTCTGATACAGGCCAGGATGCCGTTGGCCTTCTTGGCCACCTGGGCACACTGCTGGCTCATATTCAGCCGGCTGTCAACCAGCACCCCCAGGTCTTTCTCTGCCGGGCAGCTTTCCAGCCACTCTTCCCCAAGCCTGTAGCACTGCATGGGGTCGCCATGACCGAAGCACAGGACCTGGCACTTGGCCTTGTTGAACTTCATATGATTGGCCTCAGCCCATTGATCCAGCCTGTCCAGATCTCTTTGTAGAGCCTCCCTACCCTCAAGCAGATCAACCCTGCCTCCCAGCTTAGTGTTGTCTGCAAAATTGCTGAGGGTGCACTCAGTCCCCTCATCCAAATCATCGATAAAGATATTAAACAGAATGGGGCCCAACACTGAGCCCTGGGGAACACCACTTGTGACCCACCACCAGCTGGATTTCACTTCATTCACCGCAACCCTCTGGGCTCATCCATCCAGCCAGTTTTTCACCCAGTGAAGAGTGCACTTATCCAGGCCACGAGCCGCCGGTTTCTCAAGGAGTATGTCACGAGAGACAGTGTCAAAGGCCTTGCTGAAGTCAAGGAAGATAACATCCACAGCCTTTTCCTCATCCACTAGGCGGGTCACCTGGCCATAGAAGGAGATCAGGTTGGTCAAGCAGGACCTGCCTTTCGTAAACCCATGCTGACTGGGTCTGATCCCCTTCTTATCCTGGACTTGCCATGTGAGTGCTCTCAAGACAAACCATTCCATAATCTTCCCCGGTACCAAGGTCAGGCTGACAGGCCCGTAGTTCCCCGGATCCTCCCTCTAGCCCTTCTTATAAATGAGAGTCACACTGGCAAGCCTCCAGTCCTCTGGGACCTCCCCTGTTGACCAGGATCGCTGATAGTTGATAGAGAATGGCTTGGCAAGGACCTCTGCCAGTTCCCTCAGTACTCTTGGATAGATCCCATCAGGTCCCATAGATTTGTGAGTGTCCAGATGGCGTAGTAGGTCACTAACTATTTCCTCCTGGATTATGGGGGGTATGTTCTGCTCTTCATTCTTACCTTCCAGCTCAAGGGGTGAGTATCCTGAGGATGACTGGACTCACTATTAAAGACTGAGGCAAAGAAGGCATTAAGTACCTCGGCCTTTTCCTCATCTCTGGTTGCTATGTTCCCCTCTGTATCCGTTAAAGGATGGATATTCTCCTTGGGATTCTTTTTACTGTTAACATATTTGTAAAAACATTTTTTGTTGTCCCTTACAATAGTGGCCAGATTTAGTTCTAGCTGAAACTAGCTGGAGATTAGAGTGGATACACCAGTGTGAAACAGTAAAGAGTATGTGCAAATACCTGTCTCATATCTAACTGCAATTCCTAGCAAAGATCTCTTACAGAAAGGCAACGAGGCCCAGGTATGGATTAACCAAGAAGGGACTGGGATCTGCAGCACTGGAGGTGTTTGTCTGGATGGGGTTAACCTCCTAAGACTCCTCCTGGCCCTAGTTTAATCTTGGATTCTGTGAAACCAAGACAAATAGTGATAAGCACAATGATGCCGTGCCCTCAGGTTCTCTTACCATTACCAGCAAACAGTTCATAAACAGATTTCCTTGAAATACTGGCTTTTCTTCTTGTAAGCTGAACCTGTCACAGGTTATTTACCACCATTAGTTTCTTATGCTTATTTGGACTCCTCCTTTCAATCCCTGGGGATAGCCACAGATTTAAGAACTCTGCACTGCTACAAACTTCTTCACATCTTGATATTACTCATATCCTGGATTTTGGGTAGTATCTACCTTTAATGACAGCGATACCTGAAGTCAGTGAAATGCAAACAGCAATTTTAGCCATTGAGGAAGAAAATATTAATGAGCAGTCCATGAACTGCCAAAGCTTTGGTTCAAGTTTTGGATAACAATTCAGCGCCATCGTTTTTCTAATTGAATGTGCCGTCACCCTGATTATGACATAAAAATCAGATAGTCTCAGTGGAGAATTTTTGGTAGACTAAATTCATTATTGCTGTAGTATCTGATTGATCCAGAAAATATTTAAAGTTGGCCTCATCACTGGGTAGAGACAACACAAGAAGGCTGTAACTCAGCAAGACCCAAGAAGGTCTTGCACTGTCCATCATCACTTTGGTTCTGTCCATAGGCATTGTTGTTCTTACTGTATTTTTTACTATGATTGTATTTTTTATCTCCAAGAGTTAGTTTATAGTTTCTGCTTTGCAGTCATTGTGATGAACTTGCTGGAGTGCATATTAATTTCAGATTTTCTGCATCAGAGCTTCTATATCAAGACACTCAACTACGCTTCTGTCTTGGTATTACGTTACAAAGTCATGTCTATCTTGATGCAAACTCCAGTAATGTGAATAAGGAGGGATAAAGGGATAACATGTTTGGAGGGTGGATGATAACATCTTCACACCACAAAATTAGGAGCTTTTTGTTTCATACTTAATAATATGGAGCTGTATTAACTTAGCCTGTTCTTGTTTATAGTCTCCAGATATTTTCTTATAGTGCCTCTGTAATGCAGGAAAATCTAATCTGATACTGTGTCAATATTACTAAAATACATCTCTAGTTTTAAGAGGTTTTATCTAGAAGTAATTATCCTTATTTTATTTTTAAACCGAGGAATGTGATTCCTTGTTAAATAACCTCTTCTGATTGTTGCTAAATTCCAGGGATTAGGGCTGGTACTGCCAGACCAAAGGGAAAAATAGAAAATGTTCTTAATTAGGAGTCTGAATCCTTGGCTTCTCATGGTAGGTATCGGGGGAGGTCCAAAATACTAGCCAGGAATGTTTGTTTTACCATAAAGTTTCAATAGGCATAAAAAGCATTTTTAATTTTGGGGGAAATAATTTATATATAAACAAATTACTTCTGCATTATCTTATAGTAAAAGAGAAGACAGATATCAACATCAGAAAACCCACTAGATCCTATGCAAGTTTGTGTAACATCTCATATGAGTGCAAAGTCTGTGAGAGTCTGGTGTTCCACCGAGAGTGGTGTCCCTTAAGTCTGGATCATGAAGAGTGCAGTCAAAGAAGTTATCAAACTATTGTCTTTGATCATCCTTTGACTTCATCTAGAACTGATTCATTGACTCCCTTGGCTCAACCGTGGTCTTGCCTGAAGCCTAGAGCCAAAGCTCACCAAAGTTAATGGAGTTCTTTGTCTTGACTTTAATGATCTTTGAATCAAGCCTGCTAAGATGGTAGGATGAGGTCTCTACTGCACAATCCACAGAAGTAAATAAATATGCCTATTTAAAAAAGCACAAAAGCTTGATTAAGTTGTGAAATACAACGAGTATTTCCCCATGTTTAGTTGTGTAACTGTTAGTGCTGTTCTTGTTCCTTTAAGTTTTGGTACAATCAGTTCCTTGTATGTTATCCAACAGATTTTAGGGGATTATAGGAAGTTTCAGTATCAATAGGCAACATCTGGCTTTCTGACGTTCACGTCTGCATGAAGTAGGATTTATTCTGCAATTCAGGAGCATCATTATAATATTTGTTTCAATATTTCAAAAGTGTATGTCTGTTCATCCTCAGTTATTCTGCAGGGATATGAACTGTTTTCACTGTGTTTTTCAAGTTGCTGTGGTAACAAGGAGATATTCCACTTATTATTTTCCACGTGCCAGATCTGTGCCCTGGCTATTGGCCCAGTTCTATGAGGTACTTAATACTGCCTAAAAGCATCAGAGTGCCATCAACTCACACATAAAACAGAAGTTACCAAGGGCATTTAGTCAACCTCACTGTTGTGAAAATGGTTGTATTTCTACTGATAGCCATGGAAGAATACAAATTTGATGCACGTCTTTGGCTGCAGGTACCTGCCAAGTGATGCAAGTGTCAGCCAAACAAAGAACAAGACATAGGAGAAATCAGGTGGAGTTGTCCTCTGTAATAAGAGAAAGAGAGGGAAATCAGCTTTCACCTTTAATATCTAGAGGTTCTTTGTTTTTCCAGGCTGTCTACCGTAATTTGTACCTGGATTTCATGGGCAGAATACCTGAAAGGCTAAATGTCAGCCCAGCAGGGGTTGCTTTGTGTAGCATTTCCGCAGTTAGAGCACACTTGAAACCCAGAGGTAGGCTTCTCTGAGTGTTGTCTTTCAGTATGTGGCCACGTGATGACATGTAGTACCTGCTCTGGGCACGCAGTATGAAGTGGAATAGGTACTTGTCCAAGATGCCCTTCCCTTGTGTTGCTGTTGAACTAAAGTTGCTTATCCCCTCTCTGTAAAGCTGCTGTTCCTGTGCTTTTACTGTCACAGGTCCTTTCTCAGCAATGTAGGGTTCACTGCCTGAAACTGTGTGGCAGAGCTTCCTGGGGATTAAATTATACTATACCTAGGCACACAGAAAACTATATCAGCAGAGACATTTTCTTTAGAAACTTACATTAATTCCTCTCTGTCCTGCCAGCCACTCACTACCTACTGCTCAGGGTAACAGTTTGCTACCAGACCCACCAGCTTTGCATATGGTCAAAGTAAGACTGAGTCTTTATGTTGCCTGCAGAATGTTGTTTTGTCAGTATTGCTGCCCCTTCCTAGCAAAGGCTGAGGACTGACTCAAACAAGACTGTACTGTACATGCATTTGCTGGGCTAGAGCAAACTGGAGAGCAGTATGGATGGATGCTGGAACTGCTAACTGCTGGGATTGCTACCAACCTTTTTTACTTTCTGCAAAGTCTGAGAAAAATTACAGGTTCAGATTTCTGGAAGATTCAACAGTGATGGCTATATTTTAGTTGCAAAAACATTGTCTAAAATTCACCTTTGACCAGGGAATTGACTCATAGGAAGGGCAGGCACACTCTGTGCAGTAGGGCTGGATTTCACTGGGAGTTCTTAGGTGCTAAGTTCCTGCAAACACTAAGGAATATACGTAGATAATGAGATATAGCATACCATTTAGAGTATGCTCTAAATGCTGGCACCAGACAATTCATGGCACCAGACAATTCATGGCCTCACGTAACTTTGTGTTGTGATGAAAGCATCTGACTTCTGACTGATATAAATCACAGTTCTCTTAGTACTTGACATATTGCTCAGACTCTCAATCTCCTGCTTAGATGTGCATATGCTACAGAATGAGCATTATGAACCCAAATGTCATCAGAAATGTCAGGCTTGCTTTCTTCCCATTGCTTACTTACCTTTCTTCCTATTGATTACTTACATGTGCAGAACAGCTTTATGCTGCAAGGTGGAATAATGATTCTCAGTTGTGTGAAGCTCTTATGTTTTTCCCTTTCAAGTGGTTGTATAAGTAGTTTGATGCAATGGAAAATCCTATGACAGCGAAATTTTGCCTTGCATAGGAATTGCCAGACTGAGGTCCCATCTAGCCCTGTAAACCATGGCCTGCAATACATTTAACTTCTGAAGTCCAAAAAACCCTGCAGTGAACAACCATGGAATTAATTATGCACAGCTGAAATTTTGTTTTTAAGATGTTGATTTTTAAAAACCATCCTTTCCAAGCTTTGTTATTGCAAATCTTCTATTAATCTGCATTAGTACAGATTCAATGCTTTCAGGAGCTGTTTAAATGAACAATACTTTAAAAAACTCATGTTGGAGCAATTGGAGAAATACCAGTTTTCTGATAAAAGGATACACCTGCATGTTATTTTTCATTATCAAGTGAGAGAGGGGAACATGGGCTCAGTATTTGAGGTTCTGGGAAACTGTTAAGTTCTGCACTCTTGTGCTTTGGGCTTCTCTTGTGACCACAGGAAAATCACTTGGATTTGGATAAATGCTCATATTGCTGTGGCTCAACAAATTACTGCATGTCATCTGAGTCATGGTCATTGTCTCAATGCAGGTGCTTAGCTCTCTCTTCTTGTAAGGTCATGCTGCCCTAGTGAAAATTCCTTTATTGCATGCTAAGCTAAGTCTTACTACTTTGCATTTGCTGAGAGGTGAGAGCATTCACAGAGGTGGCTCACCCAAATCAGGTGCTGCATGGTAGCTTACTGGTGCCTCTGATCTCTCCGTGTGAAATGTACTTTGAGCATAAGTTCACATTTGCTACACCACATGGCTAGAGCCAGATGCAGTGGAAGGCCAGCCTGAATATAACCTAAGGTTTTGCCCTGCATGCCTTGTGTTTCTGTGCCTATGTGAATCAGTTGAACTTCAAACTGCATTCAAAGCACGAGTTATAGCTGTATGCATGATCATGGAGCTTGGCATTCAGTGTGAATCCTTGCCTTAGTTTTCAATGTCTAAATTGGGGAAGGTCGCGTATCCCCAGCAAACAACTGAATTTTGAGGAAAAATGCATAAAGAGTCAAGATCAGAGAACTGCTAATGATACTCTGTTGATATTGCCATGAAAAATTCATCCCATGCTGCCCATGGTGTCTCATAGGTTAAGGAGCAGGCCAGTCACTCCCAGAGGAATTTGGATTAAAAAAAAAAAAAGTTTTGGTTTTTTCCCCTTGATTTTCCATAACTAAAACTCTGCCTTTTGACAGATACTAACCAACACCAAGCACTGGCACACAGTGATCAGCAGAAATGAAAGTGAATGCTTTGAAAAGAGAGTGCTGGCTGCCATGGAAGGGTAGAGCAGAACCTGCATTTAAGACAGAATTGGCTGTATTTGTATCTAGTCCAGTGTATTTTATAGTCAGATTCACCTGGAGAAAGCATTGGATTGGGACACACACAGAAGCCCCAAACTGTATCCTTGGTGGCAGTTCCAGAGAAGGGGCAGGATCTTAGTTGAGTCACATCATATCCCTCTGTCTCCATCCCCAGTAGGTAATTGCATCCCACTGTTGTAAAGTGGCGTGAGACCTTCCAGCGAGTGCTAGGTGTTATTTATTATCTTTATAGCAAATATACAATATGCTCTGCTTAGCACCACCGGTCCTGTAGTTGCAAAAGCTTGGCAGCCTGCCATTAGAAGTCACTGTAGCTCTTCATGTACTGGACATAAAAATCTATTCAGTCACAACTATTATCACTTACCTTCCAGTTCAACCTGATTTCATGGGTATTTGTATAGGAAAGAATGGGCTGGAGTTAAGTGATACGTAAGTTAGCTGAGATCACGTCTGGGGAAGGCACATGTTGAATAAAGATCACCAGTCTCACGTTTGGTTTCCTTAGTGATACTACAAATAGCAAAAGCAAGCCAGAGAAGATTGCACGAGAGCGTTAAAACTGTGCTTCTCTCCGGTCATGAGGATGTGAATCTGTCCAGTTTGGCAGGCAGGTGTAGTTTCAGAAAAGCAAAAACATGACCATGGGAATAAAGTAGCATAGATGGTCTAGCTACTGCTGAATCCCCTAAACCTGGGGCTTCTTACTCTAGATGTACTCCTGCTTTTTCTGGATTTTGAGATAAAAAGCTGAGTTTGTTGTGATTTGTGTTTGCTACTATCACATAAGAGATAAATAATACTTGTGAAACTTTCCAGTAGGATGTAGATATGGGGGAGTGAAACATGAAATATGCAAGAAATAAAGCATAGCTAGTTAAGGTTGGTGCCATACAAGTTCCACATATTAAACAATCTAAGTCTTAAAGAGGTTACAATACAGTGATATGAGCAATTGTTATGGTACTATTTTTATTGGGTTTTGTTGACAGTAAGCTGTAGTCAAAGTTTCCTCTCTTTGCTTGATAATGCAAGACATAATGTCTATCAATATATGCTTTTACTATTTTGCATTATAAGCAAGTATCTTGATCAAAAGACATTTCTCTTCTGCTAGTATAGCCACTTAAGGATGGGGGGAAATGACATGGAGTTGACAAAACCTGGTGAAATAGTGACTTCAGATAATGTGAAGGCTGGCAAGTTTTTGGTTGCCTTTATGTTCATTTCATGGTGATTACCCGGAAAGAGAAAGAAAAAGAGAGAGAGAACTTAGCCATCTGGTGAATTTGGGACAAAATAGATCACTCCCATAAAACTTATTGAAACACCCCTGATACTGGAGGATACTACCAAACACCTGGATGGGCTAGTCTGTACCATGTGGCGTAGTGCCAACTTAGAGACACCTGAGCTAGCTCTGAACAAACTATTGCACCTGTATTATGCAGCATAGTATCACGTGAAGCCTGTAGCTCTGCCACGTTAGCCTGGCTCTGCAGTGGGCTGCTTCTCCATGTCTTTCAGTAGTACTAATTTGCCAAGTGGAATAGAGCACTGATGTGTTATTCTGGATTCAGGAGCATCTACAGTGGGATGGTGTTAGCCCCACGTGGACATGCCCTCAATATGCTAAAGCGTTTTTCTCTCTGATATGTGAATGAGTGATGGTAAAGATAGTACTGACCAGCAGAGATGAGTGTGGACAAAAAAAGTAAGTGAGCTTGTTTGGGTAAAATCAGCAGCATGTGGTGAGCTGACCTATATAGAGCTAAGGGATAAAACTCTGACTGTGTGTGCACAGAGCCCAGAAATGGGCAGTGTCCATGACCAGACTGGGGTCTGGTCAGTTATGTCAGATCAGAGTGAACCTGACTGCGTCCCAATTTATAACAGCAGGGAGGGAGAGCAATGCTGTGCGGCACCACCTGTGCCCCAAGCTGATCTAACATTTACATCACACCATTCTCATGTCCTGTGAGCACTTTGGGGTTCTTTGTGGTTTCTTCTTGGTGGATGTGTTCATCATCTCTTTGTTGTGAGACTAATGAACCTATTAACAGAAATTCTGACAATGATTTGGGAAAATCAATGAAATAAAAAAAAGGCTGTTAGCACTTAGTATGCTTTGCAAGCGCACTACTTTGGAAGGTCATTGCTAACAGAAGGAATTATTTTCCTCTTGTCAATGGTATGGCTGGAAGCTGTTAATGTCATGCAGCACTGTGCTGGCCTAAGAGAAATGAGTGGTGTGAAACCTGCCAAGTTTTATTCAAAGGGCTGGTGTTCATATCAGAAACCTTGCCACCCCAGTGAAATTATGGGAAAGAGTGAAAAAGGAGTAGGAAAAGAATTTTAATATAATCTTTTATGTGTGGTTGGCTTTTTAGCAAATTCTCATTTTTTAAATGAACTGAAACATCCGCAGTACAGTCTTGGATGTTCAAGCGTTGGTGGTCAGAGGGTGGCTGTACTCTGCCAATGTAAGTACAATCAAGGTGTATTAGGTGACCTATAGAGACGTTTTAATGCCACTCTGCAAGGTACTCGTAAGATATCTGGAGATGAAGCTGCAGCACACAGTAGAAACGCTCTGAAAATTATTTGAGTGCAGGCTGGCAGTGTTTGGGATGGGGAATCAGTGGGACAGGTAAGGGTAACAAAGGAAGACAGATCTCAAAAGGAACCCAGGGCAGAGCAAGAACTGATGCTGGCCATGTACACTGAGGTGAAGAGCCAGTTGGGATGACAGTGATTATCTCCTTCCATGTGACCTAATCAATCTTCTTGAGAGACTGACTAGGCAGAGCGGAGAGCAGGGCAAAGCAGGCTGGGTGAGAAGACTGACCCTGTGGTGAAGAGCTTGAGGAACAGGGGTTGGACCAGAGCCAAGGTAAAGGTAAGACTCTGAGAGGGCATAAAAGAGCATCATTACAGGGGCAGGAGGAGTGGAAGCATGGTTGAGATGCCTGGGGTGTAAATCATTAATGATTAATAACTCCGTTAGTGCCAGAAGGCATTTGCCAGGTTGGGTGTCTCCATCCTGTGTTCTCTATGGTGCTATGATAAATACCATTGCCTTGACCGAAGTGGGAAGTCAGCCTGGATGGGGCAAGAAACATGAGAAGATGAGAATGAAAATAGGAGATGTGCACTTCTCAGCCACCCTGCTCTGGAGATGACAGCCTGTACAGAGTGACTGTCCTCTGTGAGGCTGGTGGAGGTCTGTAAGTGGAAACAACCTCCCATGTTCTTTGTCACACTGTACCTCGGAAAATCTTACCAGAACACAGTCGTGCCATGTTGTTCGGAGTGCTTCCCTGCTTCCCCTCTTCACTTGCGGTGCCTTTGAACATGCCCCAGACCATTTGGCAGGAGACTCAAGAGATACTGCAGGAATGCCTGGCAGGCTGTCCTGCCAGACTCAGTGATGAACTCCTGCCAACCCAGAGAAACAAGGGACAAGAGAGCCACCGAGGTCAGAGATGGACGGAGCTGCTAAGTTCTCCTAGACTGTAGAAACAGGACAATTTCCCCAGAACCCTCCAACTCAGCATCATATTTGGATAGTCTGCTGGGCTTCCTGTACACCCGTGTATTCTCACTGAGCATCTTAAAAACATTTTGGCCACCACCACAGGTAAAAGTTCCCTTCTGTTACTAATATTCTTTTTCCTGCATTTTAATTTAATTTCCCCTATAATTCCTTCTTTTTCCACTGCACATTTCCCCTTGAAAGCTAAGATTGCACAAACGGATGTATATTCTTCCTCCCCAAGTGCATGTAGCCTTTTCTTTGCTGTTTGAAGAAATTAAAGTTTGGGCTGAAGCGCACCTGCAATTCCCATTAATGTAACAGAGTGAAAACAACCTGCTGGTAGAGAGAAAGAAGCTCTGAACTCCCTTCCTCTGACAAGAGATCTTGTCGGGGGAGGAAAAGGAAAAGACCCAGAAGATGGTAGGGAAGTCTGCTTTCTAAGCAGTGGCAGTGCATTGGGTGTAGTGGCTGCCGATGGAGCCTGCATGTCCAAATTCTGCTCATATGCTTTAAGCCTAGGCTTACCATTAGGTGCTTTGCTCTGAAAAGGCATACAGTACAAACCCCCTGATGCTTTCTAGAGTATTTAATCCTGTGCTGGTATCATCCACAGATATGTGACCCAGGGGGATGAGCTAAAAATTTCTGCAAATTGAACTGTACACATTGAAGCTGTATAGAGTGGAGGAAAAGGAAAAATGAGGGGATGAGAGGAAGGGAAGGAAGTACCTTCTTTTGAATTTAGTTCTCATGTTGAGTGGTAGGAGGTCAGCAAACAACTTCTCCTATGGTTTTTTATGTCCTGATTATCCATGTAGGGCATTTTGCATCTAGAGTTGCAGTTCAGGATTTTGGTGTGGACAGAAATATGTTACATACCAGTGAAGAAGTCTAAAACAAAGAGGAGGCAGGCAAGCAGAACAGCGAGCAAATGGGAAGTTTGCTGCTTGATAGCGCAATGCTAGGGTGTAATTCTGGTCCCCCAATCCAGTAAAACAAATTAAAATCTGACAGAAGCAGTGCATGAAGAGCAATTAAAAAGTTTTTGACAGTTTAAGTACCATGTTCCAGCCAAATCATTCTTAGCAAAGCGAGTAAAGTTATTTATTAAGAATAATGTTTGTGAGGAAATAACTTCTCTATTTTTTCCTCATCTATCTGTTCTTTCCTAGTATACTTGTTGGTTGCCAAATAGTTTGGACAAGCACATATGTAGCGTGCTTCTGCTTTTGTTCATACAAGCTGTTCCTCATTTGATGTTTGTGGCATATCCAGATGATAGAGTATTTTCCTTCTTTCTGAAAGGAGTGACTGAAGCATTGTGAAACTTGGACACTGTCAGTAAGGCTTACAGAAGAACACACTAATTTGGGTGAAGAATAAGTCAAAGTCTCCAAAGAAGCCCACAGATTCCAAGTGTCTTGTATACTGTGTCCTGTTAATAGATCAAGCCCTGAAAAGTCACTGGGGACAATGGTGGGTGGGGAAGGTTGCACATGCTGTGCTATGCAACGCTCGTCTAGACTTTCCCTTCCAGTAAGTCTTTACCTTCCTGCTCTCTAACAGGATTGTGAAAACCCATCTGGTTTTTAGCTATCTTGCCAGCTCTGGTTACTAAAGATAAAACCAGTGTGTAGGACAAGATTTGTCTTATCTGAATGGTGGATCTATTTTGCTTTGGGTATTGCTGGAGCTGACTCATGAGGAAAAGATGAAAAAGTTAAGAAAGGACGCGGCAGGTAACTGATTACAAAGTGGCCATGAGAGTCTTTTGCAAGAGTTACAGGATGTGGGAATTTTCAGACTGTCCACCTATGCTGTCTCATGTCTCGTGCTGAGAGCATGAGGGCTGCGTGTTTCCTTTCTGTCCCTTGTGAGGTAGCTCACGTTAATGAGATTCCATGCAGGAGCTCATCTCCTTCAGCTGCAGTTTCTCCGGAACCTTTGTGTGATTACTATCTAGTAGCATCTGTAATGTCCTCCTCCTGCTTTAGCCTTTTCTCTCAGAGCTCTGCTGCTGACAGTGCCTCGTGATTAGTACATAAAAGGTGGTTGTTCTCTACCCTTCTCCATGGTAGAGGCCTGTGTGATCCAAAATACTCTCCCAGCTCCCCTTTCTGTATGCAGTTGGTAGATAGTGCTGCCTCTTCGCCAACTGGAGCAGATCAACACCTTTCACATCACACCCTGTATTCTCAGCTGTTTTCAAAGGATGGTTCTTGGTCCCTTGTGCTGGCACATCAGCTGGGAATTGAGTTCAAGGCACTCTTGCACATCTTGGTTGTGGGCAGCAGTCTTGAGGACCGGCTCCTGCAACACTTACCCACTTCTGGGCAGAATTCCAGTCATACTTGCAAGGTAGTCTTCACTGTGTTAGGCAATCAGAGGGTTTTGCTTTGATGTAGGAAGGGTAGGTAGGAAGATATTGAATCAACACAGTCTTTGTGATTGTTTTATATGATGTGTATTCATGTGGTTTGAATTTCAGCATCTCAGCAGTTCATCTGAAAATTGGAAGTAGGCAGAAAGAGCAGAGGAGGCTGTGGCATTGAAAGGAAAAAATGAAGAACAGAATTTCAGCCTGCAAGATAGCTGGATTCAAAGTGTGTTTTTCTTTTTTTCTTTCTTTAGAATAGGAAATTAGTCCCAGATTCCAAACCATATTCCTCATATAAATCAGCAGTAGCTGTTAAAGCTGAATGGGTGTAAACAGGAGCAAAACTGGGCCTTCAAAGTTCAATAGGAATTGTGGCTAGTGAGTGCAGTTTGTCAAAAGGCAGGCTTCCTGGTATATCAAATTGCTGCTCACTGTTGCATTTGCCCTCTCAGTTTCAGGGACTGACACCCCAGCGCCATCCGGGTTTGCAGTTCGTAAGGCTGGGCATTTGCAGATCCCAGTGAGCCAAGAAAGCAGGATCTGCAAAGAGAACAGAAAAAAAAAAGAATTGAGAACCAAAAATAAATCTCATAGTCCAGCTGGCAAATATTCCCAGGCCACAATTGTCTTTGGCACCCCTCCACCCCCCAAGGTCTCCAATGGTTCTGAGGCCCCCACCACAAGAAAATCAAGGGTTTAAAAATACAATAATTAAAGAAAATCCTGATGTCATTTGGGTTTGGGAGTATGTGGAGGTTAGTGTTGTGTGAGCGTGTTTGCACATATGCACCCTGTTTTATTGAAGTCTGAACTGTTCAATGACTGAAACCATCTAGGCAGAGGAAGGGTATTCCCACCTATACCTTCTCACTCTGAGAATCTGGGAATTTGTGGAAGAACCTTTAAGGTGGCAAGTCCCTCCCTTGCTTTGTGCCAGCTCCACCCTGCTGACCTGCATGGTCACGGTTCCTTTGAAAGGGTGAATAAAACATGGACTATATTCAGCTTCATGTGGTAACACATTTGGTTTGACCCAAGGGAAGTTGCTTGTGGTTGCCTCAAATGTTCTGCATATGAGTACAGAGGTAATGGGGAGAGCTGTGTTTGTATCTATCTTAATTTTTGGACCAAAGCTAGGCAATATGCTTACTGAAGCCTCACCTATAAAAACAGGAGAGAGCACGTTCATCTCATCTATCGGTGACTGAGTCTCAGCAGCAGTAAGGATCTGTTCCCCTCTCAGTTCTATTGGCCTCCATTACAGAGAAAGCAGTCTTGACCCTGCTACCTTTTTCTTTCCAGACTGGTTGGGACAAGCAGTTACACTGGATTCGCCCTCACTTTTGGGTTTCCAGAAGATACCTAGAATGGAGTGCCAAGCAAGTAGCAGATGCATTCCTTCTCTTTGGGAGGTGCAGGACTGCCCAACACAGTAAAATGTAATGCTTTTGGCTCTGTGTGCTGTTGTGATTGTTGTATTTATTTCACAAAGGGTTGACTCCGAAGTGGTTGAGTTGAAGGCTGCTTATTATAACCGTAGCTGATTAGAGTTTAGGATGGCGCAAGTTAAGTATGCAGAAATTAAAATGACGACACAAGACAAAAACATACTTCCCCTCCCTCCCATGTCAGGGAGATAATTCCCCTCTTTTGTGTGGCTTCTCTAACGTTGATTTCAAAGTATTCAAAACCTGGTCTTCCCTGGCAGCAGCCTGCCAGCCCTCCTCTGCATACCTTATTCGGGAAGAATATGTCTAGTTCAGCAGTTACCTCTTTGGCTTCTTTGAAAAGGTACTTGAGAGTAGAGCAGATACAACTAATTCTTTTGAGCTAATTCTTTTGAACTAATTCAACTGATGTAGATGCCGACTGATGTGGATTCAGTGTATCTGACAGTTTATAACTAGCCGATTGAGAAGCATGAGCTAAGACAGTTCAGTTTCCTTACAATGTATCATTTATGATAGTTTTCTGCCAATTTTGTGACAATTGCTTTCTTATCACTGGATGAAGCCTCATGCCTTGCTCATCCTCCCCAAACTGACTAAGGAGAATTTTCAAAAGAGTCTTTTCAAAAGAAAAGAGACAGAAACCATCTTTGAGGAGAGACAAGGTATAGAAAATTTCTACCCTAAAAAGGAAAGTTTCAGAAATGAGCATCACAAAGCAGGATTATTACAGCAGACATTGCTTTTCGCTCTTATCAGGGTTTGCTCTCCATGTTCCATGGCCAAGTGGTGGTGGTGTTCACTGGTGGAATAAAATAGTTGAGCATTCATTGGGAAGGTAGAGCCTTTTGCAGCTAACCCCTGATGGAAGCATCAGCATTTCTGCACTGATGGAGGGAGGGAACTGGTTCCTCTTTCTTTCCTTCATTGCAGGTGATGTATAGGTGGGACCAGATCTTCAATTCTTTCATCTTTTGCATATATGAGCTTTAAAACTCTCTTGCTGCTTTCTTTTCAGGGATAACAGCAACGGTAGTCACCTGCAGATAGTTTAAGAAAGCCTTACAGCACGTAATTGCTGACAAAAGCCTAAGTAAGGCTAGGTCTCAGGGAATACAGCCTGAGTCCGAGTTCCCTGTTTCTCTGCTCTGTGAAGGGGAGATGGCCAAAGCTGCAGTCTTGTTCTCTGGGAGCAATCCTCAGACATCAAAGGGCAGCAGGGAGGAGAGTGAGTAGCCGTAACCCTTCCTGCAGAGAGACTGTGGTCTCTGCTCCAGTGAGGTCTAGCTCACAGACCATTGCTTTAGAAGTTACATAGCACTGGCACATGGCATCTGGATCAACCTCAGAGCACGTTGTGGAACAGGCAGCGAAGATGCACGCTGGGAACCCCGGCGTACAGACTGGAAGACAGTCGGCATCCTACCAAAAGGTCAGGACAAGGGTTTTGTGTTTCGCAGAAAGAGCATTTCCCCTGTGACGCTCGCTTCAGCATCACAAGAGGGCAAGCTGATCAGGTTCTTAATCTGCCTCCCGTGGCAGCTGTCTCGCTGCTGAAAAACTCCCTCTGCCTCCTGACCTGAGCCCAGCTTAGCTGCTGCGGATCCGGCAGTACGTCTGTCAGCAGGAAGGTGACAGAAGAGATGACTGAGCACAGCAGTGTCTCTTGTGCGTGGTACAGATGGGCACGAGCTGTTGTCTCCAATGGCCGTCGGGAGCTGCCAGGCTGCTGTAGCAGACCTCTGGGAGAACAAGTTCAGCCTTTGTTGCTGCTAACGGTTACAAGCAACTGATCTCTCTGTGGAAGTGCCATAAATGAAGAAGAGTAATTTTACTATTAAAAATACTAAAATCTTCCATATGGAAGAAAGGAGGGTTTTTTGTTTTTTTTTAATTGCTATTTATTTTTCTCATTGTGCCCTAAATATACATAGCACTGTCCAGCTGGCTGAACCACAGAGCAGAATGAAATATCTGCCCCACCTATAAAGGCACAAACCTATAAAGTGCAGATGACAGACTGAAGTCTCAAATCTTTGCTCCATTCACATATATGGAAGTTTTACCATTGGCTTCAATGAGACCAGAACCAGGATTTGGCTTATGTGAAAGGAGCATTAGCCAAATGAGCACAAGCACATGAGTCAGAAATTCTGGGTTGATTCCTGCTGTTCCCACTGTTTGGCTGATTTCTTCACTGCTCTCTGCCTCAGTTTCCCTTATTTATCAGTGCATAATAGACTGAGGATGTCTCACCTAATTACTAAGATAATTAAATTAATAAAACTCATCTTACATCTACTACTGTTTCTGTAAGAGGCTTCTGAAACTCCACTGGAGGTGCACTAGAGATGCCCTTTTGCTGGCATAAAACTTGTTTGTATCATAAGGATTATCAGTTCTGTCCATGAGTTTGGCACACTCTGCTCATTCCTGACAGTTGTGTCTGTGACTGTGGCATCATTTATCCCATAGGTGTTCAGGTACAAAGAAGCCACAGTCACTACTTTGAATAAGTGTCTGATTTTCTAGAAAAGGGATGAGAGCAAGGAGCTTTCCATTTCTCCCATAGATTGTAGGTTGGTTTTGAGAGGTGTCCAGCTACAGAAGCTCTGGAGACACAGATCCAAATAAGACAAGGTCACCACTGCAGGGATATTACTGCGGTTAGTACAGGCACCGTTATGACCATCTAAGGATTTAAATGCATATGCATGGCTTACTAGATAAAGCAAAGTGGGAGAAGGCACTTGGTGGATATAACTTGGTGTTATTTTTGGATGGCTTCAGCTTCTCTCTCAAATGCCATCTTTGTGCTTAGTGGATGGTTTATCTGACTGTATTGCTGTGGTTAGTGTGCAATGCATAGGACAGCATAGTTTGAGTTAACAATAATAATTAATAAGAGGGCAGTACAGTAGCAATTGTTGTCCCATGATTCAAGCACAGCATCTCTACTGTTAAGATACAAGGGTTTGTTCTGGACTCTAGAGGCTTTGTGTCACTTTTCAAAAGCTTTATTTTCTTATTTTTTTAGCTTTATTATTTCAAGATCCTAAGGTCTCCTGCCAGACTGAAATTATCTTTTTTATATTTGTTTGGCTTCCCATTGAAACCATCCATTCATCCAGTTTCCATAAAACCCCTAATAACTATTTTAAAGTTTTTGTTCTTGGCTCTTTCCAAACCTATAAATACTGGTTTGAAAACCCAAGCTGAATTCTGTGCAAATAATCCTCTCTACCACCCCTTCTCCTCTGGTTATAAGAGGGGCCTTCAGTGTTGTGCTTCCCAGCACTTGTTAGTTACCAGTGGTCCATATGCCTCTTATTTGAGGGGAAAAAAGGTAGTTGTGGCATATAAGCAACCTCACGGATGATGTCTCAGAGACATGATGATTGCAATAACAAAGGAAAATAGCAGCAGGTAAATTAGTTAAAACACAATTGTGCTCCAAAGGTACCTTTTATTTCTGCCTTAGTGTAATCTCATATTTACCATATGCATGTCCCTGAGTGAGGAGGCTATTATGCTAGTCAACAGCTCTCAGCTTTTGTGTGGCAAACGCAAACCAAGCCCAGCCTTCCCCAGCGAGTGCCGTTAGTGCATGGGGAAAGCCCTGAGAGACTCATGACCTGCCCCCTGAGATCTTCAATCTTGTGACATGCTGGGTTGTTCTGGTGAGAGGAGAAAGCATAGCCATGTCCTGGGGGGGCTGACCCGTGCTGCTGTGTAGCTTGAGAGACAGCGTGGAGGACGAAGCAGTAGAGAAGTCCCAGCAGAGTATCAGTGCCTTGGGGAAATATCGTTGTTTAAAAATCTGGCTTTTAGATGAGAAGCCAGCCCTAATGTCTTTTTCCTGAGATTAAGACTTGCTGCTGATATCTAAGATGACGTCTGCTTGTTATGGGAAAGCTTTGTTCTTCTTGTCAAAAAGCAGACCCTTTTATGCAAAGCTAATCCCTTAGAAGTCTCTCGCTATGCCTGTACCGGTGGTGGTATGGAGCTAAATCAGGATGCAGCGAACCTGCATGGACTTCGTGCCAAGTCTGCCAGGAGGGAATTGGGTTCAGTCTCTTGTCTTTGTGTTGTGTTGGCTGCTCTTTGCATTGTGCAGGTGCTAGGATGCTGGGTCCTCACGGCAATGGAATTGCCTTGTACCAACTTGTGCAGTCCCAGATACTAGATTTATTGCAGCTAACCAGAGGCAGCTCTTCACTTAACAAGTACTTGAAGTGAAGTGAATCCAGGATCAAATGTGCATTTTGTGTCCTTCACAGATGCTCAGACTAACTGCTGTCACAAGCAGGAGGGCAGACCTAGAGCTATTGAACTAAATGGAAAAAAATCCATACGTCTTCAGAAGCTTTGGATCCTCACCAGATATAAAAGCAAATCTCCCGATATACTTTTTCGACGTAGAGACACTGAGTGGGGCCTCCAGCCAACATCTGAAAAACTGGGGCCTAAAATTAGGCCCCTAAAATACCAAGAGCAGTCAGTGGTTCCAACTGATACCAAGTTAGGAAAAAGGGCCTGAAATAAACAGATTCCTCAGTAACCAAGATCCTGTTTTTGAGACAAGTGTTCATTCTCACAAATCAAAACAACAAGAAACCAAAAAGAAAAAAGAATGAAAACATCAAATCAAATCCCAGCAAACCGATGATATTATCAGCCAAAGCATGTCTTACTAGAATGTTTTCCAAAATTCCTCAGGGAGTACCAGTGAGCCATGAAGAGGATATTGCTCTTTTCTGAAGTTTTAGATTGGGGTTTTTTTGGAACACACCACATTTATTCATGTGACAAATCTGTTCTTCTGTTAGGTCATGTAACTGCTGTATGGTTCTTTTGTCCCTTGTGAAGTTTCTTCCTTTTTCAGGCTTATGCTATAAGACATATTTTTTTTAAAAAGCATTTTTCTTGTCATCTTTTTGGCTTTGTAATGGACAGTATGATTATTTGTCTTATTTGGCAGGTAAAGTGAGGAAGCAATTAGCAGCAATGAATACTCTGTCAAGAGGATAGGATTGATGTCCAGGGACTATTGTGCTTTGATAGGTGTGTGTACACATTGTTCAGTGCAATCCTGTTCCCTGGCTGAAATTGTTGGGAGTACTGAAATACAAATGTCAGAAAATATTAATAGGAATGACAGCAATCCTGGGAGCATCTCCGATTTCTTTAGAAACAGTACTTGGATCGGCTTTTCAGCCCTCTTCTAAGTTTGTGGTGGTGTTCCCTTCTGCGTAAGATGAAAGTGGCCATGATATTGCATTTTGTATTACTTTTATGTCTCAATTAGGAACATCTACTTTATCATTTCAGGATGAATGACTAAGCAATAAGGCATAGGAAGCCTTACAAGATTATTAGCTCTTCTTTTTATTGTGTACATAATTGTTGCAGTGGCTTGATCATCTAGTATATATTTATTGTTGTACTTAAACTGCTGTATTGTCCCAGCACCTTACTTGTCAGTCAAGATCTCATTGTATAGGTGCACAACTAGAAGACAGTTTCTGATCCAGGAGGTCGTGTACCTGCTTGGCTCTACACGAAGAGAGGTGGAGGACTCACACCAGCCTGAACTGTGTAGTTCCCCAAAGTGAGTGTGTGCAACAGTGCCAGTCACTTTAGCCATCAACAAATTTTTTTGGTATGTATGTGTAGAGAACTTAAGAGAGCGAGTGTGATTCCTGGCTTAGTCCTCATGCTTTTAATGCAGGATAAAGAAGTAATATCTCTAAGAATATGCACCTTGAAATCCGTGTGTGAGGAAGCATGTAGACGGCACCCTGAAATATGCAGCAAAGAAAAAAGATGTTTCTCTGTGGCTGTTCAGTACCAGAAATACAAAGTCTTCTTAGTTCTGCACAATCTCATTCCTAAGAAACTTTTTTTTCTGTTCTTTCTTCCTATTCTGTCTATGTGAGCTCCCATTGGGTACCACACCACCAGACTGCCCTGGTAACTGCAGACAGGGCAGATGAGACAGAGCAAAGAAAACAGAGTTAAAGTACTCCCAGGGCAGGAGAACTGCTATACAAGGCTAACAGAAAGTCTGATCATCCTTATGAAATGCAGCAGGAGCTTCCTTTTTTGACAAGACATCTGAACAAAGGCTGGGTTTCTCCCCGCACTGCAGTCCCTAATGTTGTGCATCCTCTCTCACTAACTAAAGAATTCACTAGTCCCTGTAATTTGAGACAGGAAAGAAGCTGAAGCTTCCAGAAGCCCTACTGGCAACCTGCTTTGTAGTCTAATTAATAGGGAGGTGGTCAGAAACTAGGGAGACTGGCACTGTTGCAAAACCCTAGAGAGACCGTGACTTTTAGAAAAAGGGCTTTTTGCAATGCTCCACATAGTACAGCCTTTTCCATTTTAAGTTCAAGTGCAGTCACGGTGGCAATAGTGACTTGTTCCGTCCAGTGTCAGTTTATGATGGAACATAAATGTAGTTTTAAAAATACATATTGGGTTTAAATGCAGCTCAAAATGTCAGCATATTACTCTGTGGTCTTGCAACAGCAGTGTTCTAATAAAATCACAGCCCTCCAGCTTCTGGAAGACAACACAGAGAATGATATTCCTCTGGTACTGTATGTTATATTTTCCCTTTACAGCTCTGGCAGATTTCTTGAAAGTTCAGTGATATCCAGACAAAAACAATCTTAAGCAAACCTGAACTCTGCCTAGAAAGCAATCTTGATGTCACCTATGTTTGGAGCTTCCTACCTCTAGTTCTAACAGGATGTTTTGATGATCGAAGGGTGTTTTAACGTGTGTGTGTGTATGGCAGGAGATGTTACATTCTTGCACCTCCATTCAAGAAGCATGCTGTGGCTGTTTTAGTAAGGAGCTATTCCTACTCCAAAGACCTCCAAAGGCACCCATGGCATTGTACACATAGCTCAGTGGTGTGCAATGTACACTCCAGTGTCCACCTGGACTGAGCTGCCCTCAGAACCTGGACAAGCTTAGACTAGAGAGACAACGTTGATTGAGATGAACGTTTTTCCATCCATGGGCCATCTGAAGTCACGGAGAGTCTAGTACAAATCCTCTCTTGGTTAGGTCCGTGGGTCAGCCTCCTCACAGGGAAGGAAGGCACACTGAAAACCAGAAACTAAAACTTCTGTCTTGCACTGTAGGTTGCTGGAAAACAAGCTCTTTCTTGCCAGCTGGTTATAAAAAGGCGAATGTGCAAGTTGTGTAAATCACAGAATAATCGACTCTTACCTGAGATTGATATTGCAGCTGCATAAAGTAGATTTCTTATCATTTCGTTGGTTTCCTAGCAAGAGACATGCTGGATTCTCTCTATGTTTACATATTCAAAATGGATGCCTCTGCTTTAGCCTAACACAAGTTAACAGATGCTGACTTAGCGAAATGCAAGCATTTGGTTTAGTTTGGTTCTTTCTTTGGGTGGTGCATGAAAATTAAGTACAGTAAGAGCTGGGTTAAATTTTTCAAATCTTAAAGCTGATTAATGTGAAAATAAGGTTGTTTTCACAGAGGAAGGGAAAGAGTATTTTAAATCATTGCAGAAAACTTTGCACTAATTCCAAAATTTGGAACTTGCCTTTCTTTTCCATCAAAAATAATCACATTTTGAGGAAGTTATCAAAATCATTAGGCTATTAAAAATACTGTGAGCCTCTTCAATGATAGGGATATTTGCCTGCCACAGGAGATTCTGACTTTAACTTCCAATTTACTTTTTCCCTTTAGTTGCTTTAAGCATTCCTTCATTCTTGGACACATTCTCTCAGACTTTTATATCAACCCCGGTTTAACCCCGATTGCAGCATTTCATTGTATAACATCACTTCAGTTAAACACTCCGGAGTGCATCACTGAGGGAGTGCTGTACTTGAAGGATTTGTGCCAACTAAGATATGTAGTAACTCTCTTTAAAATAATTTATTTAACTTTGTTCAAAACATCAAAAAGTATTTCTTTTTCTGCTGCTGGCATCATTATGGACTAAGCATCAACTTCATTCTGTGAAGGTAACAGACCCGGTGTTGATGAGGCAGGCTTCCCTAGACCTATGCTGATTCTGAGATCAAATTCAGATTTGAGCAAATTCAAAGTTGTGAGGCATTCAGAGTTGGAACAGGAAACTTAAATCAGAGGTCTTTTTCATCTGTAACATGTGGGTATGGCAAGAGGGTTATCCGTTGGAAGGCACACATGGTATTGTAAAAAGATAAGTGCAGTTCAGTTCCTCTGTCTTGCGGGTGCTGTAGTTAGCAGAACTCCTAATTCGAATGCCATTGCCTTCCGGAACCGGCTGAGTCGCACAGACTGGCTGCTTCTGTCCCTAAAGAAAGGGAATACAGCGTTTCCTTCCTTTCTTCAAGGGCCTTGTCTCCTTCATCATCAGCAAGGAAATACTGTCCCTTTGCCAGGCAGAAAAGGCAAGTCACCACATCAGCTTTTCAGCCTGGAACCAGTCCTGGAACTGGTGAGGCTCAGGCTCTGGTAGACCAGGAAGCATAAGTCATGCCTTCGCTGCTCCCGAACAAGGTGGCAGCCAGCATGCCAGTTTCAGACACTTGCCTGGCTTTCTGCTTGCTTTCTGCCACATGGGCAACGTCTCTAATGTAACACTCACATCCTGTACGTATTATTGTCTGTCTGTACGCGTAGGTACCCAGACGTGCATTTGCCTTCCAGAATTTAACACGTTCCCGCATGCTGTCTGCCCAGTGCACTCCAAGCCTGGGGCTGCGGGGATGTAACGCAGCTCAGCTTAGTCTGCGATGGAGGAAGGTTAAACTGAATCAGGTTATCCCATTGTAAACTAAGAGTGCACAAACAAGAAATACCGTAGTCAGGTTAATAGATGGGTAAGTTGACTTGACTATGTCCAAATCCTTTGACTGTCAGGCTGGGGGACGGGAGAGGGTCTTTCTGTTCTGTTTACACAGCTTCCGACACGGCAGGGCTGTGTCTTGCATTTGGGACCACAGTGAGTGATAATCTAATCCTGTGTTTTGCTTAAAACTGGTGCAGTAATTCTCTGAGGCTCAGAAACTGGGGATAATAAAATATCTCATGCTCCAGCTTCCTTGGATTTCATGAGTCCCTGCAAGCCTGATTACGTGGGGCTTCCTAACTTGCTGGTACATCACTTCAGGTATTAAGGCTTTCCCAAGGTGCACGTGGCCATGGACAAATGCAGAGCAACAAACCATCTTCATTCCTCTGCAGTGGGGGTGGAACAGAGCTTAGCTTCTAATGAGGACCTTGTTGTTGTTCTGCATCTGTCATGCAAGCAAGATTGGCTTGTCACCTTCAGATTTTTGCACAGAGAAGTAAAATCTACACTGCCCATTAAAGCCCTTGTCCTTTAGTAGAGGCAGAGGGACCTATTCTGCCCTGCAAGTAATATTCCTATGAAGTACAAGAGCACTAGTATAAAGTATAGGGCATAAACAAGCCCAGAATCGGATGTTGACCCCACGCAGTGGCCATGGGCTAGGGCTTGCCAGCTGAATACATGGCAAAAAGGGTGCACAGTCATAGCAATTAATTTCTTGCCTCAGGGTGGAATAGCAGACTTCCTTCACTCACACATATGCAGAGCCAACCCCTTTTCCAAAAGCCAGTGTGCTCACGTTACACGGTGTTCAAAAGTCCTCGCTGTTCCCAGAATATTTCCTTAGCTCGTTTGTCCAGTGAGGGGCACAAGGGAAAGCAATTACTGCTGCAAAGGTGGAAAATGGAGGTAACGGTTCAATCTGATCACCACCCCACTGTGGAGAAAGCTACAGCTCTCCTAACCACAGAGGAGGTGTTTAGTGCTCAGGCTCAAGGCAAATATTTCCTCATCACTCAGCAGCAGTTAGGCAGGATGTGCCAAAGCCAGCCAGGTCTTGCAGCATGAGGAAAACAAGAGCTGCATGGAACTGTCATCAGCAACAAGAGTCCAAGAGTTTAGACTCAGCTCTTGTCACTGTGCTAAAACAGATGACAGGCCACATTACACGGCTGCAGAGATTTAAGTTCAACAGACCTGTGTGCAGAACTAGTGGCTGGTCATTGCATTTAACTCTTTGAAGATCATAAATGACACTTGCACCCTTCTTGTTAGAGTCTAGAAGACACCAACAAGGAATCCCTTCCAGAGGCAGGTGTGGCTGGTACAGGGGGTCCTTTCCGCCACCCTGGTGGATGAGGTTCCTCTACAGCTGTAACTGCTCTGAGCTGCTAACTCAGTGCAAAGAGGGGCAGCCTTCCGTAACCCACTTTCTCTTGGGATGAGTCCCTGTTACTGCAGAATCAGGGACCAGGCTGGATTTTATGCCTACCAAAGTCTTTGCATCTAGCTGACAGAAGGGAGATAAACCAGGCCAGCCTGACCTCATTCAGATCAGCTTTACCTCAGTCAAACTTGCTGTATTGATACTCATGATGTTATTCCCTGTTTGCACTGAGGTCAGGACACTGACTGCTGGATTTGTGTCATGAACAGGCATGACAATTATTTTCCTCCAAGTGCTTGTGTTTGTAAAGCATTACCAAGTGGCAAGAGGAGTTTCTTAGGAGACAGCTGCTGTAGCCTGAAGGTGTTTTAACAAGATAAATGTTTTGATGGCTCCAACATGCTACAGTTGAACTATGATCAAACTCTTACACTAGTTCCAGTAGTGGGGATCTTGATTTTCATTGGAATTACATTGCTTCAACTAATGTAATGAGTAAAGTGAATGCACAGGGAGACACTGGTTTCAGACCTTAGAATAAAGATACAGACCTCCATTGCTCTGTTACTTTAAGTATAGTATAGCTTTTCCCTTCAGAAATGTAGGTCTGAAGGTTATCAATTCTTGCCTGCACTATTGTAGACAAATGCATCAGTTCACACTTCTTATGAACTGATCAGAATCCCAAGCAGAGCTTTGCTCAGACCCATGTCCTGCGTGTTGTGACTGTGTTTCTGCTGGCCAGCAGTAGTTAGGTTCTTTACTTTCTCTCTGGATCAAGTCCAAGAGGTGGTATTTTATTCATTAATAAATTGCAACTTAAGTCCAAGTTATGACTAAAACCTTGATGTAGAGGTTGCTGAAAGAAAACCATTCAAGTGAGCCTTCAAGAAACTTTAGGATAAAACACTGCTTCTCTGCAGATTGATCTGTAGATTTATGTACACTGATGCCAAACTGCACTCACATGTAATGACTTTTCAGCATGGATGCTATATACTGGCTGTTGGTACCCCATATGCAATTTTCTCAGAGATGTTTTAACTTTTAAGTCCCTAAGAAGTTATTAAAAAGATCTCAATAATTACAAAGGAATTGTACAAGGAACAATTAAAAATGTCAGTTAAATATTTGCTGTATCAAATGTCAAGTCACATCCTTTCATTTAAAGAAATCAGTTTCCAGTAGAGTTCATAACATCAGCAATGACCTAACCAGTGCACCTGACAGCTTGCCTGCCATCTCGAGCTGTAAATCTGGGTAACTAATGGTATATTGAAGAAGAAAAGGTCAATAAATGCAGAAATGTGTGGAGAATCTAATCTTTCCCTGACACTTGTTATTCCTCCCTTTTCACTCTCCTTTCATTTTAAAATCTGTCACATTAAACTAGTCACGCTTGGCAAGAGCCTGATAAGGACAAGTTTCCGATAAAGCTGTATCCGTTCTTGCCACACAGCATCAGATGGACAAAGGCAATACGTGACTGCAGATCTGAGAACATGCAAGGGGAAAACTCTGTTCTGGAAATGCAGTTTAAGGAGGAGTCATAAATACATGTAAACATCTTAAATTTGAGAAAGAGGTGGGAGAGACTACAGAAGTCATTCATCTCTTCATGCACAATTAAAAAGGTTTTTGATGAGTTTGGTTTTGTTTTGAACAAAACTGCTACTGTTGAGAACAGAAATATCTTAGGCTGCTGAGCAGTAGACCTGGTAGTCTCTCTGTCTGCCAGTACATTTTTTCCCTGTAGTGTGCTTAACACTTTGCCCAGTCCAGAAAGAAATGACTCAGTCAAAAGGACTTCCTCCATCTCCCTTGGGTGATTATTCCACAGCCTATTAGGTATCCCTGTTAGGAAATGTTTCCAACAACATTTTCCCTGTGCTTACTTTTAAAGCATCATTCTATGAGTAGATATTATCCTAAACAATGCTCTTCCATCATTAGTGTTTCCGTTTCTTCTGTACTTGTCTATGGTTATCGTGTCCCAGCATTTCACTGGTGTTTAGTTGAGCTGCAGATGTTTAATGTATTTAACCTTCCTTTGTATGCCAAGCGTAGGACTGGCACCAGGATATTTGTACACCATTAAACAAGGGTGGCTCCTGTTAAATGTAATTACTTTCTTCTGATGCTTTCATGGTAGAGGTTGCGCTAGAGAATAAGGGCAGCTGCTGTTCTAAACTACATGGAAAAGGTGCAACTGCTAAACAAGAATGACTTATAAACAGACTATATATAGTAATATATTAGTTTCGTATCCAGCCTTGATTTAAGTCCACAGGGGAAGCAGTTAAATTTAATCAATGCCGACCTTACTCTAAAACAAAGATGTTGCATGTATGTGTGCACACAAGAAATTCTAACCAAACTGATGAATATTATCAGGTTTACTAGGATTCTGTATTTTAACTGTAAAGAATATCTCTAAAACCACTAGAGTCTTTTAGACTGTGGGAAACATTGCAAAATGTTACCACACCATGTCTGGATGCATAATATGTATGTGTTTTTGTATCTCAGCATATTTGGGTTTTTTTGAACTTTAAGATTAGCTCTGAATTTCTTGAGTATACAAAGCTCACTTCAGGGATAGTTATATAATTGCTGTATTGTTTATTACCCTAAATTGCTGATATGTACTGTCAACTCAAACTTCAGATATATTTTTTGAATTAAAGGTACGGATGATAGCTCTGTCTCTTATTAAAGTTGTAAACATTTAGCATTTAACCATCTTTGGTTGCTTATACATTTACTAAGCTTTAGGTCTTTGGGTTGAAATTTCTTATGCCAACTCTGTCTGTCGGGCACAATATGGTATCTGTATGTAAATGTTATGGTCATTTCAGTGGATTTTTTTAGACTTTTCTGAGAACAAGGAAACAGGAAAATGTGATATAAAAGTGCAAGAACAGTCATACCAGGTCAGACCAGACGTCTGTCTAGCTCAGGATACTCATTCTGACAGTGGCCAGTACTCCAAGCATATTTGACACTTCCTTCAAATATTCTCCCAGACTCCACCAATTTGTGGCTGAGGGATTTTAGAACCAGACACAATATTTTGTACTTAATAGTCCTTGAGGGATTTTCCTTTGGTGACTTTGTTTTTGAATCTGTGTAAGCTTTCAGCATCTAGAATACAATCTGGTGAGGAGTTCCACTGTTTAAATACACACTGATTGAAAAGAGGTCCTTTCTGGTTTTTGAGCCTATTTCCTGTCATTTTCAATTGAAGATCCCAAGCTGTTATATTGGAAGTGATCATTTTGAAGGTCAGCTTCTGCCAAACCCCCTCTTGGTCCTCATTTTGGAATAGAAAAACAGTCAGCTCAGAGCCCTTTGCTATGTAAGCAAAGTAGAAGCATTTAAGATTGTTTCTTCCTGTGTGCATCACTTCACGTTTATTGACACTCAGTGTCATCTGCCCTTTTTCTGGCTAGACACTCCACCTTGTCAGGTTTATCTGAAATTTTCCATAACCATTCCTTAGTACCTTGAATACCTGATTGTCGGTAGCAAACTGTCTTCTCACTATTGTCTGTCTTTTCTGCAGCATAGAATCATTTAGGTTGGAAAAGACCTTTAAGATCAAGTCCAACCGTTAACCTAGCACTGCCAAGTCCACCACTAAACCATGTCCCCAAGTGCCACATCTACGCATCTTTTGAATACCTCCAGGGATGGTGACTCCACCACTTCCCTGGGCAGCCTGTTCCAATGCTTGACAACCCTTTCAGTGAAGAAAGTTTTCCTAATATCCACTCTAAACCTGCCCTGGCACAACTTGAGGCCATTTCCGCTTGTCCCATCACTTGTTACTTGGGAGAAGAGACCGCCCCCCACCTCGCTACAACCTCCTTTCAGGTAGTTGTAGAGAGCGATAAGGTCTCCCCTCAGCCTCTTTTTCCCCAGGCTAAACCACCCCAGTTCCCTCAGCCACTGTGCATAAGACTTGTTCTCTAGACCTTTCACCAGCTTTGTTGCCCTTCTTTGGACATGCTCCAGCACCTCAATGTCTTTCTTGCATTATTGCATAAAGCTTATTTTTCTCAAGTTAAAAATTTTAACAGTTTTCTTTGAGCAGCTCTAGCCACTTCATGTGATAAAAAAGAGGAAGTGGGAGTCAGGATTGTCAGAAGCATGCATATTGCTATGCCCATAAGCATCCCAAAATTTCATGGGTCGTGTAAAAGGGAGTGAAGAAGATGCTTGACAACAATGATTAAGAACACTGGGAACGTTCCGTTTCACTAAAAAATAAGTAACTTCTATTTATGTAACTTTTTATTTGTTTAATTTTGGCTAAAGAATTAAACAGCAGACCCAACACTGACTGAAATTGAGAGTGAGACTTGCTTAGAAATCAGTAGGGTGTTGTATCAGAGGTAAAAATAATGTTCCTGGGTTAAGAATGAATAGGAACTAGTCCAGGAAAGCAATTAAGTCAATGTCTAACTGTACATGCCTCAGTAAATATTTTCAGTGGGGATGCATATTCTGAAATTGAAAACCATACTTAAATGCTTTGCTGGACCCCTTGAGGAGTTGTATAGCTGTCTGTAAATATTGAATATACGTGAATTGTTTGAAATGCATGACCAATTTGAAAATAAGGTATTTTATCAGTGTGCTGCTGCCTATCAACCTTGACTGATCGTTAGTTGTTTGCTTCTCTTTCATACATAGCTCCCAGATTCCCAGTGAGCTGCAGACTTTGTGGGTCTTCTCTGGGGTCTGTTTTGGTCCCCACTGAAGTCAGTAAGTAGCAAAGTTTATCAAAAAAGTATCAGCAGGAATTTTTCAAAATAAAGTTTCTTAATCTTCTCCATTCCTTCCCCCTGTTCCTCTCCAGGAGATCCGTTCCACACAGCCCATGGAATTTTGGCTTCTCATTTATATTTGGAAGAAAACCAGGTTTCAAAATGTTGGAATTTCTCACAGGTCAGAAATTCCTTTTTCCAGCTAGTTCTACATGAAAGGGACCCGGCGGCTTCTGTGGCACTTGCCTTGCCTGTGCAGGATTGTCAGGCAAAGGTAGCAACACCTGGATGGAGGAGGAGGGACTGTACAGCAGCACATCCACCACCTTGCCACAAGGTGAAGCACCCTCTGCCCCAGCAATGGTAACTGAGCCTCCTCTTCTCCAATCTGTTATTAAATCTGTCCCGGAATAATAGCTCCTTTGCTGAGTCAGTTTAACCTTTCCAGCTGTAAAGGTGGTGGATATCTTTGTTAGAGATGGGATTCTCAGAAGTTCCTAAGAGGCAGCTGTCAGCTCTCAGCAGCTTTCACTAGGACATTTCAATCCTAGCCTGCCAGTAAGAGGGAATTTTGAAGTGTGCCAGGAGGCAGTGTTCCTTCAGATGATAATTTTTCCCCAACATAAAAGCAAAAAGAACCAACCCAGAAGCAGGAGATTCAGTTAGTAGAAAAGGAATGAAAATAGTCCTAATGTCTGCCTTTACACAGTCCCCGCAGCTATTGTTTTGCCTTTCAGTGTGTCATTTCTGCTGTCCGCTCTCCAGTCTTTTTCTGTTACATTTCTTGGGAGAATAGAAGAAAGACAAATTTCACTGAAGTGCAGTAGAAACAGGGATGAGGGGAGACAGGAAGCTTGTTTTACATGGGATAAAAAATGTAGAATATAAATTATCCAAGAAGAAATGTGTCAGGTGGCACGGCACAGGCAGGGGATGTGAGGGAGGTCCTGAAGGAGTTCTGCTCCTCCGCTGCTGTTGCATGCTTTTAGTACCAATTGCGACTCTGCATGCATAGTATTTGAGCATAGCTGGGACATAAGTCTTCATACTCCAAAGCATGTGTCTCCTGTAGTCATTTCCATGAGCATGAAGAATCTGTAACAAGTTACGGTTTCACTGTTTCTGACTTTTTGGTTTCTGTAGTAGAGGACAGTCAAGGTTTACACTTAGGCAGAAGAGAAAGTCACCAGAGCAAATTTTAAAGCACTTTTTTCCATAAATGACAATGAATTGCCTCTTCTTTGTTGGAAAACAATAATTAAAGGAGGCCTAGCTGATCTGATTCGTTTAATCACCCTTAGTCCTATGACAAAGTCAGTCACAAAATGTTCTTACAGAAGTTGAGTAGTCAGGAAGGAATGATAAAATACTGAGTAATGGACAAAAAAAGAAATAAAATTATTTTCAGTGTGTCTTAAGGGACAAAAGCAGATACCTCAAGGTTCAGGACTAAAATTTAACAGATTAAGTTCTTGGAAGATTGGACAAATAGGAAGCTTGCAGATTTTGCAGATTTAACTTTATTTTATTTGGGTTACTCATGGCTGGGGAAAACTATGACTGATTTCAGAGGAGTCTAAGTCAATGAGGTCTCAATTCAGGGACAAGGTGCTGAAGTACCAAGGTAATGCAAAAAATAGGCAGTAGAAATTAATTGGAGAAGATCTAGTTGTGAGAAAAAAGAAATTCCTCAGCCTTGCGTCAGTAGTTCCTCATGACGTACCAACACGCACAGGGTCTTTGCTGGGCAATGTTGTTCTTAGCTCTGTTCTCTTAAGTCATTTAGTAACATGAGGCTCAGCAGATTACTCTTTCTTCATAGAGCCCTCTGGAGCCCGAGAAATCCCTTTTGCAGGGAATGTTCCTGACAGCCAGGCCAGTGCTGGCACCGTGCACATTCTTGCGCAGCCAGCCCGTGTGTAGGAGCTGTGGTGTCACTGCTGAAACTCAGGTGGATGTTCAGGGGAGGTAGCAGTTGACGCACCACCAGCCCACATTCAGAGCATGCTCACATAACTGCCCGAAGTGAAATTACCTTCTGCCAGTGAAGGCTGTGGACATGTTCCCTTCAGAAACAATTTTTGTTTGGTTGGGTTTTGCCTTTGTGCTGCAGTACACTCTGAACATCCCTTGGTTATTTTGCTTTCTGCCATGCCTCGGTGCTTGTGAATTCTGCCTGCAAACTCCAGGACCTGGGTCATGCTTTCATTAGTCCTGGGGCTTTAGCTGACCCCCCAAAAACACAAAGCTACATGTGACCAAGGACATACCATTCTCATTTCTGCCCTGAACTGCTCAGCATTGCTATCTGTTTTGGGCGTAAAGAAGTGCAGGCAGCAGCAGTGTGACCATGTATTTAGCCAGAGATGTGGAGATAAAAGGAGGTTCCTCAGATTTTCTGCCTCACACATAGGGAACAGAAACGTTTTGACCTTCATGAGCATCCTTGTCATTAGCAGCAGTAGGTGAAGTATCTTGCACAGCTCCGGTAGGGAAAAGGAAATCAATCCTCCACACGCACAACTTCCATGAGCATTAAGTCTAACTTTAAAAGTGCTCAGGGAAGAGAAATGAAGGCAAACCCCAAGGAAATTAGTCAGATTCCCAGAGAGGGGAGCTGAGGGATGATGGAGTGAAGGTCTGTGCCTTTCAGAGCCTTGAAGTAAGGATTATGAGAGATTCTTTGGAAATGCCTTTCAGCTCGCTGCCCGGCAGTGTAAATGCTGGTTTTTGACACCCACCAACCTGGCTGGCTGCACTTGTGTTGCATCTGCCTCAAAGCTGCCCCCGAGTACGTGATGTTTGAAACAGAGATGAAGGAGCTTTCACAGGTGGGAGTGGTACACCTGGTTGTTTCCCTCTAGTATCCCTCTATTCAGGTGTGGATTATCAGTGGAAAATACCACCGCTGTAAGGCAGAAGCCGCTTTATATGGCTCCATTCAGGCTTCAGTCTGCTTTTATCCAGGACTAACTCCTTGAATATCAATCTTTTTTATTTCCTAATTCACACCAGTACAAAGAGGAGAAAAATCAAATGATAAAAATCTCTTCCAGTAAGTGATCCTGGAGCTGTCTTTGCCATTAAAGTCTCTCTTCACAGCAGGGTCTTAAGAAAGTTCAAGGAATGCATGTCTGTCAATTCAGGAACAGGCACAACAAGTCTAAGTGCCTTCCTGAACCGCTGCCTTAAAATAACTCCACCAATGGCCACTTGTGCAGTGACATTTTGGAAATGTGCACCTCCTTATTAGAAAACTCGACTGAATACCAGGCAATCTACTGCGGTTCCTGGGATGTCAGCCCAGAATCCCAGCAGCCTTCCCATCTCAGCATAGCTCCGAAAGGCAGTTTTTAAATTAAAATCTTCATGCAAAATAATAGACGTTTCAAGATGGGAAGCCTCATAAATTGAAAAATGTTGGTTTTGCAGAGGTTGCTTACTTATTTTCACCTCATAAACGTTTCAGAAGGGACTCTAGCACTTTGTTAAACTCTGCAGTATTGGAGTCTTCCATGTTTATTACACACCTAGTAAACTCCCTGAAGTAGCCACAGGGCCTGGTTTCAGCAGCCCCACGGCTGGTGACTTGGGCTTTTCATTTTTTTGTTCTGCTGATTGATGTTCCGGTAGACAAATCTGAGCAAAGTGTGCACGTTAAATGCAGATGTTTGATCCCCAAAGAAATGTGAGAGCCTACCAGCTAACCTCTCTAGTCCAGGTGCACTTGTCCGAAGAGGCTGGTGGTTAAATGCCCAACCTGGTGTATCCTTTCTTTTGCAGCTGCAGCCAAATCTCTGTTTTCTGTTTGGAGCTATTGGCTTGACTTCAGACCCCATCCCATCAGCAGCTTACCTGTCACGATCAGCACAGGCGGGTCTAACACTCTGTTCAGGACTTGCAGAGGACTTGTTGTAAAGCAGAATCCCAGCCTGACATAGGTTGGCTCAGCTCCAGCCAAGGTTATTGGCCAAATTCTCAGCTGCTGGAAAGTTTAGATGATTTAAAGTCCTTGTGAAAAAACTGTGCAGCTCTGTACAGTGATTTGTTTCCACTTTCAGAGTATTCGTGCTGACTTGGCCCACTGGAAACTTGCTTATGCTGGTGGAGTAAAGTGGCATTTCCTCTGATTTCAGCTGGTCTCAGAGTCCTCTAGCTCTCCTGGACCACATCTTCATTTCAGTTATACCAAAGTAAATGCTACTGAGGACAGAGAAGCTATAACACCAAAATAATACTGTGAGATAAAAAGAAACCTTTTATTTATTTTGCTAGTTTATCCTTCACCCTGTGCTTGTGTGTCCTGGTGTGTCCTTCACCCTGTCCCAGTGCAGTGGGATCAGTCCCAGTTTTCCTGCCCCGAGCCTCCCCTCTGCAGTCAGCCCTCTGATCCTGCCGGCTCACTAGCAGTGGTACTGCGGGTACCCCTGCTGAACATCTCCCCAAACGTGCTTTCTAGGTAATATCAGTGGTTAAGCTTTCACCCAGTGAAAGTCAGCGTGAGCCAACAAAGTCAGAAGTGTTGGGCCAGTGACAGGGAGATAAATGTCATGGGCTAAAGCTGCAGCACAAAAGGTTTTTGCATGGGTGTTAAGGGATGTGTTCATGACAGACACCAGACTAGCTTAACCATCTGGACAACATCTTCTCCTGCATCTGTGGGTGGGTTTTGTTCCATTATTTTTGTTGAGCCATACACCTCCCTCATCTGGAATATCTCCATTGATTTTAGTGAATCTCTTGGAGTTTTCTTCAGCACTAAAGAACATTTAGTTCGTTGCTCATAATACTGACACTACCTCAACCCTGCAACGACTATGGCAAATGGGCCAAATACAAAGTCAAGGTAGGCAAGAATATCTCCATTGGAAATTTTGGGTACAGATCTTGCAATCCTGTTTATCTGTGCAAATCAGACCTAATCAGCATGTAAGCTTGCCAGAAAAAGTGTCTAAACAAAACTGGTATAAAGTGGGCGTGCAAAATGAACATAACTTCTATTTCACTGGGGCCAAGGGGAGGTATTGAACTACATGAAAGGAGAAGTATAATGCAGGGTACGTGTGTGGGGACATACCTGTATGAAGAACAAGGAAAAATAAACCCTGCACAGATTTACATTATCTGTGGATCTAGCTGCGGGTATTTCTGTGAATCTGTTGTTGCTACTACAGCCAGCTGGAGCATGCTAAAGGGGTGAAGCTTGTGATTTTTAAAAAAGCATTTAGGACAATCTCCTTAGTTCCCAGCTTTTTGGAGGGCAGTACCTAAAGCAGTGCTTGTCATTCATTGTGGGAGGGGAAGAAGCAAGCGACCTGCACCGTGACTGCTGGGAACTCCCACGGGTGTAATACCTGCTCTTGTTCACGTGCTCTACAGAAAGCTGCTGTGCCTACCTGTGTGCCGACATTCAGTGTGTTACAGTGGCTTTTCCCAGTAATGCACATCTATCCTGCCAACCCTGTAACCCATGTTTGCCGCTCAGATATATTGTCCATCCTTCTGCTGTGCTGAGGACTGACTGTGCACTGCAGGCAAGAAGCGTTCCCTCTCTCCTCCTCCCTCTGTAGGAGTGAGCTCTGCTGCCCAGGCGGAAGGGGAAGGGAATGTGTTAATGGCTCCGTAACAAGCAGGGTGATTTTTCCTGGCAGCCCTTTTAGGTTTGCTTCCAGGATGTGTACAGTTATCATTTATGCTCCTTTAAATTCTTTCCTTTTCTCAGAAGAGGTCGGTGCATAGAAAGAGAATTTGGATTATCGGGCTGCTGGCACTGGCCTGCATTTTCCACTGTGTGTGCTTGGAATACAGTTTGGTCTTGTGCCTCTCCTGATTTGTTTACCTTTTCCCTTCCCATCTTCCTGCCCACCCCCTGCAAGATGTTGGATTCCTCTTTTCATGATAAATATTTTAAAATTTTTAAGTGAGCCATTAAATCGCTTTTGCAATTTCTCCAAAAACCTTAAAATTGCACGTTTGATCTCCTGAAGTGTGAAAAGACCGAGACGTATTGGTTCATGGGTCCTCAGGGCACTCGCCACCAGATCTGTGTCCTTGATACTGGAACAAGAGCTTTGAAAATGTTGTATCTAATCCTTAATCTAGAGGTGTCCTAGCTGTCAGTCTAAACTGGTCTGTTTGCAGATGGGGAAGCGCTCGGCGTGTAGTGGGATGTCACACCCTGTATCGGTACAGGACGGGTAGCACCTCCCTACTTTCTCTGTTGCTGCAAAATCAAGCCCTGACTGTAAGAGGCAATGAGCAGTCAAAAGATAAAAAGAGGAGCAAAGGGACGGTGACAGTGGCTGAGAGGACCTTCCTTCAGTTGCTTCTGTTCAGGCTTTCTGTACCCTTCAAAACAGAATGTGGCCGAACAGAACTGGACAGGAACAGGACAGCTCTGGATCGATCTGTATTGTGGAGCTTCACACAAAGGTGCTTTTCAGCCCCTCTGAGCTTGAACACCTGCGGGTTTGAGCATCAGTGCTCCTGACTTAGGTATGTGAGTCAAGTATTGCAATTTGAAATTCTGCATCGTGGAGTCAAATCTAGCCCCAAGCGACAGTGAACAGCAGTGATGACCATTTCATTAGCCAGCTGATGGGTTCCTGGGAAATGAGAACTCCTAGCCTTATCTTTTTGAACCGTTGTTAAAGTCGTGAAAAAGGTCACCTTGGCCTATGTGATATCTCTGCTACTTGGCATCAATGTTTTTAGAAAGGTAAAACTTTAGGAAGGAAAACTAATTTTGTTACGAAGATAATTGTAACGAGGGAGTGTCTGTGGTGCACATTTGGCTCTTTAGCCAAAAACTTGGTGGTTTGAGCCCACCCAGGGACAGGTTCTCCCCTTTCCTCTGCCCATGGCAGGGGCGTTGAAACTAGATGATCTTTAAGGTCCCTTCCAACCCCAACCATTCTATGATGTTGGGCTGTAGGGTTTTGGCCATGCAAGGCTGTCTCTCTGTCATAAAGTGTGCTATGTTTCTGCTGGCAGTTCCTAGCACAGAGGAGAAAAGGGGTTGCTCCCTGCACCCCCACAGTGAGGCCAGAGCTCGGGACCGGGGAGGCAGTGGACATACTTCCATGTGAAATGACCAGGGATGCCTATGATCTGATGATAAAAAGTTGTGGTCCCTACGAACCAGTCCTATTTCAGAGCAAGCAATGGAAATAATACTGCTTCTACTGCTGTTTTGCCCTAAAAGAAATATTAATGTAAAAATAGAGTCATTTAGAAATAACTATCTTCCCCCAGCTAGCTGTCATGGCAGCAAAAGCCCAATAATAGAGCTAGTCCCTGAGCCAAGGTTATTTCTAAACCACTTCTAATTCGTGGAAACCAATTTACAAAATTTTGGGTGGTTTGGGAATAAGAAAAGTCACTTTACAAATCATTGTCTGCTGCAGGAAAAGCAATTGTCATGGACCCAGAGCATAAAAACACGATATGGGGTTTTTTTAGTGTATCAAGTCATGTGACAAATTAGAGGGATACCAAATAACATAATTTCAACGCAGTCAAACGGCTTGTGCTCCACTTGCATGGTGATTATCCTCTCAGTTTACACAGATCTTTGCACTCCTGTGGTGCTTTAATAACATCACTTTAAAACCCTGACATTTGGGTAACGTGAGGAGCAGCGAATACTCGCAGCACCTACAGTCATCAGTCACTGTCAGCTCTGGGCTGAGGTTTCTCTGCTTTCTAACCATGTGGCTGTACACTTAGCTTAAACTCCTTTTTCTGACACTGGGTATTTCCCAGAGCCCCCAGAAAACAACCTGGAGAGTCTCTGGTTGATGTGCCCAGCTGCCTGAAGCCTCAAGAGCCTGTGCAGACAACAGGCAAAGGGAGAGGTTTGCAGTTCGGTGTCAAATGCTGTTCATTAACCCTGGCTGCTCCCCGAGGGCGATGCTGGTTACATTGCATTATTTGTGTGGCAGCAGAGCGAGGGACCTGCTTGAGATGGAGGGGAGGGGGGAAAAATCACTGAATAATAAAAGACAGCCTTTGGTCTGAGGAACTTACAGGACCACGTGGAAAAAACGGATGGAAGAAGGGCAGGATTGAGGTGCTTCGGGTAGTGATTGTGTGTGATAAATGCCTTGAAGAAGGGTCTGATTTTTCTCTCCATTCAGTCTATGCAGCCAGCTTTTGGTTTCGTTTGTAGTGGTGTAAATCACAGATAGCTCCACTGACTTGAGTGCAATGATAGCACTCTTTGCTATCAGGGCTGTTGACTTGAGAGCGGTTATTCCACTTACAACCTGGCTGAATAGAAGCCAGACCTGTATCTGGGATGGGAAGACCAGGACTAGCTGGTAGCTGGCGGCGTTTTCTGGTTGTTGGCTCTTTATTTGTCTAGTGAGAACCAAATTCATCTTTCAATGAAAAGGGCACTCCCTACTCCTGACAGCATTGGAGGTCTCTGAGCATTTTGTAGGAGCAGGACTTACACCAGCGGCATTGCTGTGTGCCCAGTAGTGTCTATGTGCAACCGGTCCCATACAACTCAGTGCCCTGGCATCCCCCAGCCGTACGAAGCCGTGGCATGGCACCGCTGAGGACAGGGTTTCTGCCCCACTGGGTGAGCAGAGCTGAGGTATCTGTGGCAGTGTGCAGGGTCTGTTCCTTTTTTAGAAGTAGCCTTAGTGGCCCACCTATTTTTTGTGTTCAAAACGCTCCTTGTGTTATTTATCATGTACTGCTATTATTTGTAATTTTATTGCAGTATTTACAAAAAAAGTCAGCCACTCCTTCTATGTTTACCTTAAGCACAACTGATGTGTAAGGCACTGAAAACCTCACAATGTCATTTTTTCCCAAAGACAGCTAGGCTTTGCTATGGCAAGGCTGGGGCTGTGGGGAGCGTAGATGCTTCAGACCCATGAAGGATCCTCTTCTGACGCAACATCCCAACTTTTGTGACATGATGCAGTTCAGTAGCCCAGTTCCAGATCCTCTCCTGTCTGGTCACTGGAGTTGTGTGCTTGGTGGCAATGTGCTTGACTTGGGGCTGCAAGATAGGGCTTGGAGTGCTTAGTCAGTATTATCTGCTCTGTTTCATTCCACTGGTTGGTTGGTTTTAAATATATTTTGCATGCCTAATAATTCCAATAAGAAATTTCTAAAAGAACATCAGAAAAGCCATCCACAGTATTTAAATCACTATGTTAATGCGACTGAGCTCATGCGGCTAAGAGATTGCAAATCATTTTCAGACGCCGTCAGCATCTTTTTTTTGCGCTTGTCTATGTCCTCCCGTGACCATTGCTTGGAGAGCCATGTACACACTCGAAGGATTTGCTTTGAGGGGAGGGCTCAAATATCAAAGTGGAAAAAAAGCATTCAAACCTAAAAGCTGACCATAAAGCCCAGCACATCATTTTCAGAAGCAGAACATTATTGTTACTCTGCTGACAAACTTCTTTTGAGGGCAGCAGCACAGTCCAGCACCATTTTAGATTTGTCTTGAAGCCGCACGTAACCAAAATAAATATATGGTTACATAAGAAACTATATTACGTTCTCGCTCCTGGGTTCCAAGTCTAATTGTAAAGTAAGCACAAATCCAGTATGTCTGCCCTTACGGAGGTAGAGGGCCAACCTCCTCCCACATGCGATCCAGTTGATTCGCACCTGGGATAAATGGGCCAACCAAGTGGAAGGAAGGCGGTTTTGTCCCTTCTTCTAAGGTCCTTGTGTAAGATGTGGAGGCACTCTGCGGAGGTGAAGACAAAGGGACAGGTAGGGAGAGGCACTGAACAGGCTCCGGAGAGCAGCCACGTCTCTGGGAGGACGGTGTGTGGCTTTTGGACGTAGCCCAGCTTGGCGTGAGTAACCGAAGCCCAGAGGATTACATTGCTCACATGAATCAATAATGATTTATACAGCTTCATTAGCATGCCAGCAGCAATGCCTATAGTTCTAGTGACTTAATGCCGTGCATGGTACAAGCCTGCTTTCTGCCGCGTATGACTAGGGAAAGAGTTATGTTGCGAAGCTGTGACAAACCTGCGCTTCCAGAGCTAGGCTCTGAAATTTGGCAGGGGATAGTTGTACTTCTTTGCCCCCGAAGGTGTTGTGAAAATGTATGAATCATTGTTTATTTCCAAAGTGCCTGGACACTGTAACTTCAAATGGGACAGAAAAACCCACGAAGGAATCCAGTTTGCTTCAGAGCAGAGATCCTCGTGAAAGACAAGCCTTGGCCTGCAGAGGGGAAGGATCTGGCTGTGGGGCTGGCACAATGCAGAGAAGGACAGAGAAACACACAGCAAGAATAAGCAGGCAATGTTAGGACCCTGAGTTTTCTGAAGCTGGCAGTCTCGCAGCTTTAATCAAGCACAAATTGTTCACGTCCATGCAGAAGGGAGTGGATAATGTTTACTGCCCTGCTCTCCCTATGGGAACAAAATCAGGGGTTCTCCCTGGCTTCTTGGCTAGGCTGGGCCACAGCAGCCACAGAGGGAAAAAAGCCGGTAAGATGAAAGGGCATTTTCCACATCATCATGTTCTGAACAGGACTTTAGAGCCCCTGGCCATAGGATGCTATACGGTGCTCAGTATTCTGTCTCAGTTTCTAGACCTGTAGGGTAGTAGAATAATGTGCGTGTATGTGTGTAAACTCCTAAAGAAAGGATGCTGCAGCAGGAAAGGTAAATTAAATAAAATCTGAGGCACGTGGGCAGCAGGACAGTGACTGCTATGAAAGCCCACGTGGAAGTGAATGTTGTCAATATGAGCAGCCACACGTTGACAGAGGATGGTAAGACAGGACAAATGAAAATTACACCTACCTCAGACAACCAAAGCTTGAAATCTCTTTACAGAGGAGGCCAGTAGCATCAACACTGTGGACAGTAAGGCCCAGAGAACTGAATCCAAGGTTATCTGATCAAGGCAGAAGTGAAGCTGAGACTAACTCCATGCACCTATACAGTCTGGAAATGCAGCTTCTGGAAAGGACCTGAGGGTCTTGAAGGGTCAGTTGACCATGAGCCAGTAGTGCCCTTGCAGCAAAGGTGGCCAACAGTATCCCAGGCTGTGTTAATGTGTGCACGCATCTGGAGTGCTGGGCTTCCAGTACAAGAGAGGCAGGAACATACTGGCAGGGCCACATCTTGAAGCATCTGGCACACCTGAGCAGAGGGGGAGAGAGCTGGGGTTGTATAGCAGGGGCAATCTTATCAATGCATATAAATACCTGGTGGGGGAGTAAAGAAAGACAGAGCCAGACTCTTTTCAGTGGTGCCTAGTAAAAGTACAAGAGGCAATGGGCATAAACTGAATACAGGAAATTCCATTTAAACACCAGATTTTTTTAATTATTTTTTACTTCTTTTTTTTTTTTTTTTTTGCCACGGCAGTGGCTGAACAATGAACAGGCTGCCTAGAGAGGTTGTGGACTCTCCATCCTTGGAGGTATTCAAAACTTGACTGGACACAGCCCTGACCAAGTTACTTTAGTTGACCCTGCTTTGAGCAGGGGTGTTGGACTAGGCAATTTCCAGAGGTCCCTTCCAACCTCCACCATGCTGTGATTCTGTAACAGAACACAGGTCTCCTGAACCCCAGGGTAATCTTTGCAATGAAGTGGTTACTGGGATCCCGGACATCTGCTCTTTTTTGCTTAAATGTTGCCAACAGAAATATGTGTTCAGGTATGAGGCTGCACACGTGCAGATGGTCTGTGCATATGTGTGGATACCTGGAGAATCCCTCTATATGCAGGCAAGCCAGCGCATCCGGCCAGCCTGCCAGAAGAAAATGTGAAAAATTGCTGAATTCCACCTAGACAGAATTTCCAGCTGGAAAAAAGAGGACGTGTCTGGGGAAACCTGGCCATGAGCTATTCCTGCCTCCAGGATCTCGCGCTAAGTCTCTGCACAGAACAGTTTCTCCTTAAATAAATACTCACCTATTCAAACAAGGTCTTTGCACAGCAGAAACCGTATATTCATCACTTGATTATATGGTGGATTACTTGCTATTCATCACTCTTTATATTATTCCCTTTAAAACTTCTTAGCTGTTCCAGTCAGGGGAAAGAAAGGAGAGTGCATGGTTGTGTTTATACATAAAGGTTTGCTGCTTTTGTCACACCAGCGCATCCGGCTTGTGTGGGGACAATCAATTCGTGCAGTTGTGCCACTGGTTTAATTTATACACATTGCTTGAGAAAAATAAGCTGTAACAAAAGAGACTTTAGTCTGGGGGTTATTTTTACTGCTTTTTATTATAGCAGTGTCATATAGTTATCTATCTATCTGTCTACGTGTTTCACTCCTCTCCGCAAGTACCATGACTGCAAAATACATGAATGCAAAATGCTGCAGATTGGGTGACCTCCCAGGCAAGAGAGGGAAGGAATAAGTGAGGAGCTGACAATCAGCGCTCAGTAATTTGTTCCTGGAACGGTACACGGATCTACTCTAATCAGCAAATACCTTCCTCCTGTGGCATACAGAAGTGCTCGGTCTGTCAGGTAACTCATTTGCAGTAAACCCTGAAAATCAGCTCTACCCGCAATGTGGCCACCTCTAGAGGGCGGTGATTGACTGATTAATGTTTGTGCTGTAATTGAAGATGATTACTGGATTATCCTGGTTTAATCCAGTTGCAGTGCTGCAGCTGTTTAGCAAATTACAGCTTCACTGCAGAACGTCTGACAAGGAAAGGTCTCTGTCCAGTTGAAGTGATAGAGGAAACGTGGCCAAGTAATGTACCAGAATTTGGCCCAAGCATTAGGATGAATTTACAAACTGTCATGAGATCGTTAATTCTTAGATAAACTACAGACCTTCATTTCTAGAACAGCATTTGTTTGCGCCATCCCTTGCAGGAACCAGTCCATAAGTACATTTAAACCAAAGCAAAACAGGAAAGGAAAACAAATCACTTGGCATCAATTGCTCTACACTCCCAGGTTTACACTAACAGCTTGCTCTGGTTGGCTTCCAGCACAGAATGGTCCTGCTGTGCAAGCCACCATCCCAGGGATGGGCTTACGAGGAATGGGGGGGACAGTACCTTCCTTATTAACAACATTTGGTGCAGGAATTGCTTCTAGGGAGAAACAGCTTCCCAGCCCCACCTTTCACATTACTTCATCTTCCTCTACCTGTGTGTCAGGTAAGAAACTAGTGGTGACGTTTCCCACAGCCCTGCCCAGCTCCCACGCCACTGGTTTCTGTCTGAAGAATATCACTCACCTTCCCCTTTCTCCCCAGACCTTTGTCATCATTTTGCTGCTTAGCTGCTTTCTTTAATTCTTCCGTACCCTTTCTGCTGCTGCAAATGAACCAAAATACTTCTCAGCTCTGCACAGAAAATGGTGATCGGTTGTGTGAAAAAAAGTGTGAGGTCAGGACAGATGCATTCCCTCTTCTCATGAGCATGTCTTTGAATTTAAGCTGCTGCTATGCATTCAGTGCTGTGCTATATTGCCACATTTGTAATTAGCTCTGAAGCTGAAATATGTGCTCTGCAGCCAAGATGCACACTTTGCTGCTCTGTGCTTTGTGTACCATGCCACAAGGGTTCATGGTCAAAAAGAGTTTCTTTCAGGGACAGGTGACATCAGGACTCATGTCTTTGACAAGGGAAATAGTGTGAAAATGTCAGCACCACTCCCTCTCTTCCCTCTTAGCACAGAAAGATGGGGCTGGTTCTCAGTTTGTTATCTTTATATTTAGCATTACTCCAAGTAGCGAGCTAGAGGGGATGGAAACACAATCTACTCATTTTCATTTCTGTGTTGCCAGTTTGAATTAGGACCAGGCTGATATTGGCCCAGAGTTATTACTATTTGCTTAGTACTTTAAGACCTCTTTATATGGTTTTGTTGCCTCTTATCCATTAGGTTGTGGACCACAGTGTCCACAGCACAAAAGGCCCCGTCACTCTTCTTGGCCATCTTCACTCCTCACGGCCATCTTGGGCTGGGAGCCAATGGCATGGGCACAAGAGATAAACTGTCTTTTTTTATTTCCAAACACATACTTCTGCATTGTAGCATGACTGTTACAGAAAAAGCTTGCATTTCAATAAACTGTCCTTGCTTGGGATTTTTGCTTTGTTTTGCAAGTGCTTTTTATGGATTCTTATATGTCATGACCCAGCACCTATCACAAGCACTTAATTCTAGCACAAAGGACTTTTTAAAAGTACATTTATAGAAACTGCTAGTAGGAAGCCCAACGTTCCTGAAGAATGTTACTCTCTTCAGTTTTACATGCTACCTTCACTTTGTGGGTTTAGCTTCTCAAAATCTATCTGGCTGCAAGGAGTCATCTTAAATGGAAGTGACACAGCGAAAGCTACTTTGATAGCCTGCAGATTTCAAAATAGCTGTCTTAACATAGTTTTTCCTTCCAAGGCAGAATGCACCTTCAGTTGGAAAACATGTGTGCACATTGTTAATGCAGGGTCTCTTTTCCATAGTTCTGTCTTAAAGTGAGTCATCTGCTCTCTGGCTTTGTATATCTACATGAAAATAGGCGGGAATCATCTTGGCTTCTGAAACTCCCTCTTATACATTGACTGAAAATCTGTGGTGGTTATTTTAAAATGTTTCCCCTTCTCCAGACAAGATAGGAACATAGAGCAACAAAAGTAATGTTGGATGTTCTCCCTGAACCAGTGATGTAGCTATAAAATGCTGGGTGTTGGTTAATCTGGTGGAATGCTAATCCACTTTTAGACTGGCCTCAGAACTGGGCCAATTTTATCAGAAGAGTTTATTGTCTCAAGAAATAAAAATAGATTGAAGGGGCCATAATTTGGAATATCTCAGTTGTTTATCTCAGAGCCATATGAATCAGTAGCAGCTGAGGACCTGACTTGTGGAGATCAGCTCTTCATAAAAGAAAACTATAGTTTTCATTTGAAAAGTAAAAATTTCTTGGATTATTTCTTAGAATTTTGGGGCAAAGCTTTCAAAACTGGAAAAAGATTCCACTTTTTCTAACCTCAATGTTGTCTTTATTTCCCATACTAAACCCAGAACTAGACTATTTCTAATGACACACTCACTGTTTACTGGAACTGTGAATAATCCTAGCAATCAGAATGTATAAAGTCACGTGCCTTTACTCCATGCCAGCTCAATCAAAAATTCCTGAGGATAGGTCTACTGCTTTAGCTGTAACTCCTTCTGGACCCCACACACGTCATGTTGATTTGTAAGTGACAAATGTGTGATCTGGTGTGAGGAATCAGTGGTCAATGGAAAGGGTGACGTTATTTGAAGAGCCTGGAAGGTAGAGTTCCCATGGGACAACTTAATGACAGAAGTGGGAGACTTCTGTGACTTAGACCACAGTGATGTAACAGTACTGCTACATGTTTTAGTGGGAGAAGAAAAAGACTGGAAGTACCATACAGCAAAACTAGTAAGCATGTGTATTCATGTGTCATTCCTAAGATTTTAAAGATGAGCTCTGACAACCCCAAATATAGTTTCCACAGTCAAGGCTGATGAAGAGCAAGATTGCTCAACGCTTACACAAGCGAACCCTTGCTAACTCCTGCTCTCTGAATAAGAACTTCTCTACTAAAGGAATTAAGGAAACCATTGAGCCAGCTCAACTGATTTGCAAACTAGTGTTGAAAGAATTACAGAAATTACTTGCGAGAGCATGAGGGTAGCAGGGAGGCAAGTTTGTCTTTCTCTTGGATGGTAACAGAAAGAACTTCATGTCTTGTGTCCTTACCTCCTCCAGTTTCCCTTTTTTTGTCTTCATAGTTCAGAAAATCACATTATGTTTGTTTATTCATTTGTGGTTAAGGCAATAAAGATTCCTTCCAAACTCTTGGTTGCCCTAACTTAATTATACTGTAAGTATAATTAAACCACAGTAGCGTTGAGGATGTCTGTTCCTTGGGCACTCTTCCAGCTGAGTAACGACCATATACCTTTTTCATTATCTGGGAAGCTTCCTTATCAGCCTTCTCCAGAAGGTGTCAAAAAGGTATCTGTAAGTTGTTGCTAAATCTAAGTTAATTTAGAGCAGGAAATTAAATGTTAGCACTCATAACACTCTATTCTCTTGTTTTCTTTCTTATTTTTGTTTTTGTTTGCCTTTTGTTGTTGTTGTTGTTTGTTTGTTTGTTTTTTCTTTCGGAAAAACCCCACTGTGTGCTGGTAACATATGTCCTATCCTAAGGTCAGTAGCAGCCCAGGAAGATGGCTAATTACTCAGATCTGAGTCTTTCACACCTCCCAGACAGAGATGATGATAGTTGTGTGTACCAGCATCCATTTCTGAAATCTTTTAGATTGTATGCTTTTGTAGGAAGAGGACAATGATAGATTTATTTTTAAATAGAAAAAAGTGCATATTACTTATCTAAAAGGAAGACCCACAACCTCACAGTAGGTCCAGGTGGTACAAAAGTGGCTGGAGCTTTGTTGTAAGATCACCAATCAGTGGAGAGCCTAAAAGCAAATTTTAGTACCAGGTCTTATATGTCCTCTTGGAGTCAAAGGAGATGACAATATGGCTGCATTCCTCCTCCTGCTTTATTGGGAGCCCACAGTCCCACTCACTCTTGTCAGGTGTTAAGCTTCAGATGGCTGAGTCTTGGCCACCCTCCAGGCTTCACCCTGTGTTCTGAAACGCTGAAATGCCTACATTACCGGCATTCAGTTGTCTGTCGTCAGCTTACTCACAGTGGCACAGTCCATGTCTCCTACCAGCCTCGTCAGCACCAAACGTGGTGACAGAATGGAGCCCTACAGACATCCTGCTTAAAGAGCTTGAGGTAGGACCTGTAAAAACTCCTAAGAGGAGTAAATGCCTTGTGTCTTTATAACAGAAAAAAAGAGAAAAAACCAGCGCCTAGAACAGTAGTAGCTGGTCAGCAACGCCTCATGGTCCTATGTAGCAAAGGTACCCCATAAATCTAATAATATCTTGTGGTTAGATCATTGTTATCTTTTTTCCTGAGATCCTGCTCACAAGTTTTATAGACATCAGTCAGGTACTGCTGTGTCCTTGGACTTCCAGCGACAAGCCACCATGTAAATGCAGGTAGCACTGTAAAACAGAACACAGTCCAGTTCTCTTCCAGTGGCAGCATTTTGAGCTGTGTTTCAGCAGTCTGGCATTGTTTGGCTCTGCCCTTTTGATTCTGCTGCTGCTCTAGTATCCACAGAGCCCATTTGGACCTCTGCAGCTGCCTTCACTGTTCCATTACACCCTGCAGCGGAAAACAGCCCCAACCTGCCTGCTCCAGCCTGACGTCGCTGTGGGTGCTCATGCGGCTAATGCGTATTTCTGCAGCACTACGCTAGGCCATATTGCCATATCTGCCTGTACTGAGGAATGCTATGGAAATACTTGCTTGGCCCTTCCTTGTCCTCTGAGGCTGTACATTTGTGTTGTGCTCATGATCAAGCCCAGCCTCTCATTCTCTATTGACTTCCCCCCGCCTCCCCCGATGCCTCAGGGAGTGTGGCAAAAACATGCTTTGCAATGAGCTACCCTGATTTGCCACTTTATGTCAGCTTTGCGGCCATCTTCATCTGGGGAATGAGCTGTGTTACAAGATGATTAAACTCTCGTCTTTCTCTCATTGCTCAGATCAAGACAGATGATGAAATCTAAGCTTTTGCTCCCTGGCTGGCAAATTTTTCCCACCTATGGCAAAGCTGCATTTGAAATTTCCTTTTACTGTTTATTGCTTGTAGGAAGAGTTTTTGGCAAGTCAGAGTAAAAACTATTTTTAAGGTACTGCGCCTATCTGTTTAGAGAATAAAGTCACTATGAATTAACTGTTTAGGAGTCTGCACAGGTTGGAATTTGAGACCCAAAACCAGATCTACAAGTGCTGTGTGAATCAATTAAAAACTGAGACTTTAAAAAAGGGACAAAAGAGGTAGACTTATTCTAGTGAGGCAAACAGGGAAAGAAATAGGTCCTCTGGTACTGCCTAGAGAAGATAAAGAGCTTCATAGCTCACACTTTACTATCTTTTCAGGAATTGAAATGAAGTGCCTGAAAGACTTAAGTTCTTGTGACTTGCTTTACAAAACACCCTCCTTTTCTAATGTTTATCTTACAGTAGTGTAGGTCTACTAAAAATGCACTAATTAATTTCTTCCTGAAGTTAATGCAGTCCTTCTAAGGTTATTCCTGTTGTCCCTGAGAAATAAAATTTAAAAAAATAATAATTCAGGACATTGGGTTTCTGTATCGCAGTTTGCAAAAGTGAGAGATTAGAGGAATGGTGATGCTACTGAAAATCTTTCCACTCCCACAACTGTCTGAATCTTGAAAGAAAAAAACAACAACAAAACCCTAGACCTTAAATTGTAACCTAATCATCTTGATCAGAGCAATAAATAAAACAAATGTGAGGCAAGTATGCGTGTGAGAGTGCAGGACAGAGAAAGGTTTAGGGCAAGGATCAGTGGAAAATCTTTAGAAATGATGTAAGAGAAAGCAAAGGCAGGGATTGGAGTTTGTAGCCTACAGCAGAGACTATAAAAACTCTGAAAGAAAGCTGAACATTAGGGATAAGTTAGGGGGAAGAACATAGCAGGACCATTAAGGTTGGAATTGCTTGTATCCAATGCAAGGTAAGAGGAGTGAGGACAGGGATGGGTTGGGGATGTTTTGTGTGTCTTCTGCTCTGTTTACAGAAGCTTTCTTCCCTTCTGTGCTTTCTTCCTTTTAATTTTTTTCAAGATTTTTTTGTATTAACAAGCATGCACAAGGTATATACATGCCCATGTCTGAAAAGGTTCTAGTTTGGGGTTAAGATAAGATGCCTACCACCTAGTATTTTTGGTACTAAAACTGAACTAAAAATATTCAGTGGAAACTTATTTCCTTCAGCTAATCAGCCAATATTTAAACAAGATGTGTCAGTGCATTTTACACAGTGAATAGTTGCTTTCATGCTTTTGCAGTGCTTTGCAGTAAACTGCTGTCTGGTTATATTGTTATGGATTTTCCTCTGTATATGTTATTGTCAAATACATATTACTTCTTAAAATAAGCTGAAAAGCTATGACAGAATAATTCCTTTGCATTACTAAATACCATATGTGGTAGACAAGTTTGCTGCATGTAATATATTGTAAAACACAAGATAAATGATTTAGGGAAAGTCTTTAATTTATGGATCTGCAAAAGGGTTTTATTATATCCCATATTAGATAAATGTTGATGCCCATTCTGCCACATTCCTGCAACAATAGAATAACCCTGCAAAAACATTCCTACACTAACAGAGTAATTATCATTATCCAGTAATCTGACTACTTCAGCTTTGTACCACTGTAAATGAAGGCAGACTCTGATTCAGTGATAGTCATTGCAATTTCTCCATTCTGAGTTCAAAACTATTTCACTCTTTCTTTTTGCCTCCCAGACTAGGGTTGTACAAGTAAATACATGTGAATAACCTTTGGTTTAGATGTCTAGAGGCTACAGCAAAGTTCAGAATCCACTAATTTTTGAAGCACAAGCACACAGTGCCTTTAGCTTTCCTTACTTGGCTTTTCAATTTGGAATGACTGTCCTCTCATGGGGAATGCAGAGCTGAAAGCTGAGGAGCTGCGGGAACATTTTGTGCCCCTGCCCACTGATTCACTCAGGAAGCCTGGGGCAAATTATTACATTTATCTGTCTCTGCTCACCTGTATTCAAAATGCAGCTCAACTTACTTTTCTTGTAAAACACTTTGAATCTAATGAGGAATAACAGGAAAAAAAACCCCAAACCAAAACCAAAAAATCCAACCAAGAACATCTGTGGTGTCAATTGTAAATGATGGGAAAACTGCAAAATGTATCTGGCTGGACCAGGTGTTCTTCAGCATTTATAAATACCTGCCACACTGATTTCAGCAGATTAGGAATTCTTTTTCACTCTTTGAATGAATGACAAGTGTACGTCTGCGGGCTTCTTAGAAAGCAAATGAAAATTTGAACCATACAACAGTTTTAAGAGCTCTCTTGATTGACCCTGACAAAGATTGCAAGTGATTGCAGCTTTCCTTTTCTTCTTAGTCAACCCGTAGAAGCAGATTACTCTCTAATTTCCATTTGCAATGCTTCTTCACCAAGACTTTTCTTCTTCAAGTAATATGCTTGATCAGAACATTTAAGTGTTTATCCAGTAAATCAGCATCAGTGTTTGAGTCTCATTAAGAAGTTCCAATGCCATTCTTGTCTCTTAAGAGCTTATCTTGAAGGCATATCTTGAAGGATATTTTTACTAGACTTTAAATGGCCTATGTTTTTATATTGATAACATATTCTGCTAATATACTCTTCATATGAGGTATGAACTTCCATTTATCACTCCAACACTGTTAGGAAAGGAGATAATTTTTCTAATATAGAAAACCACAATATATTTCTAGATTTTTTTGACAGAAAGGTTTCTTATTCTTATGTTAAATGCTGAACATGGCACTCTAACAATGAATAGTTTTTATTTCTCATGCTAAAGATGAAGGAGGAAAGCAAGCTAAATGTAAAGTTGTTAGAAACGTTAAGAGAAGTTGGCATATTCAGTCAGTACATATATAAATAGTGTAGGGCTGAGAGTTTGTTGGCAATGAAGAATAGTCTAACAAAGTTTTGTCTTCCATTGTGCATACCAGGAATACTGCAGCTTTGTCAATTATCTTACTTAGGAAGGGTGCAAATGGGTTCTTCCCATTAAGAGATATTTTCTTACACTTCATAGCATCCTTCTTATTTAATAGTCTCTAGGCTTCTGGATGGGTTTTATCACTTCTGTTTGTGTCTTCTGCTTCGTGGTCTCCTACTTTTATGGTATAGATGTGAGTTTGGGGTTTTTAATTTCTAAAACCTATCGCTAAAAATGGATTTATTACACAGTGTAGCCAGTTTTGCAAGATGTCCAACTTGTCTCCTTCCTGTCCATTCTAAGGAAAAGTGTCCTCATTTGTTCTGCATGGCCGCTTGGTTTCATGCTCCTCATTCAAACGCAGAGATGAGGACCATGACTGACTGGTCTTCCACAAGTCTTTTTCCACTTTTGCCCATTAATTTTTTCCTGATTCATGCTTGTGTCCATTAAGCAAATGCACCCCAGCAAGGCTGTGTTCATTTGTACACTTTCTGAACTCCGCATGGGAACTCGAGGGCCACGTTTTCAGCCTTTCTTCATATGAGCTATGCAATTTGTGTGCTGCTCCCACAAATGTTACATCTTCCGTGGGCAGGGTCAGTGCAGAGTCTAGTCAAGCCCTGCAAGGACTAAGCCATCGCTGAATCTGTTTTATCTGAATACAGATGGTAGGAACAGTTGTATAACTGAGCATCCTCTGACCGCATCTGCGTCTACCAAAAGTGGAGCTATCAGTAGCTGAGTCAGCATTTACAATAGATACTTCAGTAAAATACAGGCAAAGATGACTATCATGGTGATATGAAAACATGTCAGGGCCAAACACTGGAAATCATATTGTTACAGTGAATGCAGTTATTGGAGTGATGACTTTGAAAAGCAATGACTAACCTGAAGTGCCTTCTTGAGAAATCTTTAAGGAACTTCATTTTCAGAAAGTGGAACATCCTTGGCCTTGAAATACTGACAAAATGTTTCATTTGGGACGCAGAAATACCTAGGCATTATCTCAAATCACTAGTCGTATGCCTCTTTCATAAGTTCATGAATTTTCTGTTCTCTCTGGTTACATCAGATGAAACCTACCTGCATCCATTTATCTACATAGTTGGGAAACTGAAAATACAGGGAAATTTACATTGTAGAAGTTGACAGTGTCTGTACCGTATATTGTATATCTAATAAAACATATGGCATTGTTTAAAAATCTACACCTACTCCAGGAAACACGTTATTAATAACATGAAGTGCCTGACACTGACTGCTTATGTTTCATTTTGCCACAAAGTCCCATGCTTCAACATCTTGCTTCAGTATCTTTTTAGAAAGCAGTACGTACGAAGTGCTCCATATCTCATCTGTGGGATGAGAACAAAAACACCACTTTAACCTATTTTTGGACTCTGCTTTTTTTTTTTCTGAGGGTGGGATTCGTTTTGATTTTTCTCCCTTTTCTTTGATATTTACATGACTAGAAAATTACACTTAAGATATACACAGTCCCTTAGGAGTTTTTGAAATCACTAGGACTTTTGGTATGGGCATATTTTTGGCTTTGTGGTAATGAATATGCTCAGAGGATCCATCCTACAACTTTTAAAAGTAGGGCAAATTTGTTTCAGCTGGAGCAGACTTATTCTCAGAGCTGCACACAAGCAATTTGTAAGTTGTTCTTTTGGTAAGATACTCATCCATCATAATTTTTTTGGCCAAGGTAGATTCCCATCAGGTGTCCAATCCAAGACTCATGAAGCCAATGTTAGGACTCAATGGTACATTTATTAAGATAGGTAGCAGCATTTAATATTCTCTTTTATGGCACTGGAGCAGCAACAAAATACCTCAGTAACTGGCTTGCAGACACAGCTGTGATTTCCCCTGGCTGGTTGTAATCTCCATGGTATGACTGATTCTCATGGCTAACAGGTGATGGAGGCTCACCAGTACCTTCCCAGTGCTCGTGTGGCAGAAGGACTGCAGCCCTAATGGGCAGCGTCAGGAGCTTCCTGGTGCCTATGGGACACTCATGCCTTGGCTCTGTATCAGGTCAGCTTGGGAGCATAAAGCACAAAACCTCAAGGGCTTCTGGGCTCAGACACAACGTGCTTGTTGTGAGAGCAAGGTCCTCATTTCATTTGCAGGTGAGCTTGGGCATGTCCCGTGTTGGTGTCGCAATAACAAGCAGAGCATAGCCATCAATATATAGTGGCAGCTGCAGTGGAAGATTACAGTGCAAGGCGTGATGTCTTGCCTCGGTTCTCTTGCTAACAGGCCAGCAAGAAAAATAAAGCTCTTGTGATTTATACTTGCGGAGTAATCTCCACAGTAATGTGAAATATGATAGTTCAAATGGGTAAGAACAATGACAGCTGTTACCATTTTTGACAGGCAATGGGTTTGGAGCTTGGTGATGAATTGCATGCTGTCTGGGGTTTGTTCAGCCCACTTATCTTCAGGATGTCATTTTGTTTTTTTGTTTTTTTCTTTAAAAGAAAAACATCTTTTAAGTCCTTTGGTTTGATGTTGGAGACGTAACAGTTTCTGTTTGGTAAAGAATTTTGCTTTCTTGTGATCTTTTCTTGGAAAATGGCTCTGCACAGACTCGTAAGAAAAAGTTTTGAATGTTTATCCTGCTTTGATAAGGTAGAATAATGTTCTCTCTTTTATCTTTAATTTTATTTTAACTGGACCTGCAATGAAGATACCTAATTATATGAGGAATTCTAGTTTTGACACATTTCAAGGTGAAATGTCACTAAAACATTTATATGTCTGAATTTCAGACTTGCAATTACATTTAGTGGAGGGTAAACCATATTTTATGTCAGATAACACCAGACTAGACCCTGAGATACTAAAAACCTGCAATTATACCCCAATCCCCTGTCCTACCTCTGTGAAAATGGTGGTGAAGTGTTTTCCAGAGGAAGGATGGAAATTCAGTACAAGTGGTAAGGGTGCGTCTTGCAAAAGCTCGTGTGGTTGTCAGAGGGTTGCTTATTGTCCTTCAGTAACAAATACTGTCAAGCCTCACTTTAGGTCCTCTTGGAATGGGTCAAGGTAAAATGTGGATGGGATGAAGCAATAACCAGTGCATGGCTGGGAAAGCCCCTTTCGGTAGGAGGGCTCTGCTTACCCAATTGCAACAGACGAGCTAAGGAGAAAAAGCCAGCAACTGCTTTTAACAGCTAAGAACCTGTGACATGGCTGAATGTAGAAAGCCAAGTCCCAGACTGGCAGAAGACAGTGTGATTTTAATTATGTTTATGTAGCCCTCTTTGCACCCTTAATTTTGCAAATGCTTTTCTCGAGCTAAACTGTTCCACTAGAACAACTCTGCTGCTTTCTCCTGCCTGGTCCTATCGCTGCGTGAAAATTAGCACACCAGGATCTTGCTGTACTTAAGTTTTGCTCCCTTCTAAACTAGTAACATTGCTTCTTAGCTACTCATTTTCATGGGAACTAGAGCCAAGCTTTAAGTCCTTACAATTTCCTCGGCTTCTAATTTCACTGGCGTCGAGTTCAGACCAGTTAATCAAATGTCTTTTGTGTTGCAGGTGCCTTAATGTTTATTTTGATTAGTGTACCAGTTGCTATTTTTAGCTCTTTGGTCTTTGGGTTGAATGAATACCAGCACAGACATTAAACCATAATAAACATGTGTTTTTAACCTTGCCATTTATTTTTATGTCTCTGTATCTAAATAATCAGGATGTGGTTACCTGTGAAGGTACTAGACTACTACTTCAAATTTCAACGCACACCCACATACAAAAATATACATTGTAGAGGTTTACAGCTTTAAAAACACCCAGACAGACCCTTGTCTGACTTTAATGGCTGTTGCCATCGGACTGAAAGACAGTGGTACCAACTGGCTTACTGCTTTGGCTTTGTCCTTTCATTTCATGGAACTAAGTCTGCTTCACCCCTACACGATAACCAGCAGCTTTCTTCCTTGCTACTGATCCCTCATGGACAACATAAAAAAAGAAGATACACAGTGGGGTAACCAAATAACAGAAGCACATGTAAAATGTATTGAAAAAGCCAAGCAATAAACAGAGTTTCAAGAAACAACGCTACAAGTGTTATATCTTTACTTTTTAGAACAGGACTTCAAACACTTTTGTGGCTTGTCTCCTTTGTCATATGGGGGAAAAGTACAAAGCCAAATTTTTTTTACCATGTGTTTTCTGCCTGATCTAATGGGAAATTTTCTACACAGAGGATAAAACAACTATTGTACACCATAGAAATGTATTTATACATCCTTTCTATCTCCACTTTTGCCAAGTGGAGAGTCAGCAAAGAATGGCAGAATCAGGCTTGAATTATACTCTGGGGCAGGACCTGGAGACAGTGTAATCAGCAAATTAGCAGATATCTTTGGCACTAGAGGCCCTAGCCTAGTTTTTATTAGCATCAGCTGAAATATTCTGACCTGGGTGAGTTGGAGGCACATAAGGTTTTAAGAGCTGGATCCAAACAAGGGCTTAAACAATGTAGCCTAAACCCACAGCCAAAGATAACCCCTGCAGCAAGCAGCTTCCTGATCCTGAACCTCCCAAAACTTGACCCTCCCCGCATTATTTAAAGGCTCTGCAGGTATCTGCAGTTCTGCAGCTGTGGCACATGGTCAGAACACCACCAGCCTGAGCAATGTATTTCCATGTAAGCTTCTCCCAGGTGTGGGAGCTGGATAATTTTATTCCAGGATCCCAAGAAGATGCTGGAAGTTGTGGCTACCATTAACTCATGGTGAGGACCGGTGAAATGCAGCCTTGCTTTCAAAATGCTGCTGGAGAGGTCTGTGATTCCTGTAGCAGCTTTAAGCACCCATCTTAACCAAGTGGGGAGGTCAGGGTCAGCCTGGGTGGCTATGAGCCAAAGTGTCCCTGCTTACGAGTGAGTGTCTAGTTCATCTGGTTTTAACACAAGTTTGCATTCATTACTGCTTCTACTGCAAGGACTGCTGGGCTATTGTGCAGAAAGGAATTAAAAGATCTGCGGGGCTGTAAAGGAGCAAAGAGGAGGGAGCTGATTCTGCATCCAAAGGTGAAGAGCATTCAGCTAGCACTATCTGGTCGCTAGGTTTTATGCAGTGACTGTAAGACAAAACATATTAACAGCCACAGGAACAGAAGTTCCCTTTGCTTTCACTCTTTTAAGACCTTTAGAGCAAGGTTTCTCTGGGAACGCAGCTGTGAAGTCATTAACAGATTGTTCTCCTTTGCAGATGCTGCAGTTCCAGCTTGTTGTGGTGCATTTGGCCCTCATGATTACCCTGCTGCAGTGGCACTCTAGCTCAGTGCTCCTTGCAGAGGCAGCTCCAGAGGTAGGTGAATGTTTCTGGTGGCTGTCACGTAACCCTGCTCTTCCTCAGGTTGTTCCTGGCCACAGAATGTGGAAGACACCACAGTATCCAAACAGGGTTGGAAGGTGAACAATTGATACTGATTCTGCAAGTGCAAAGGAGCAGCCTAGTGAAGAGAGTGATGCAAATTGCATGGCTCTGGGAGGACAGACAGAATGAGGTCTCACCCAGTTTCATGCAACCTCTCCTGAAACACCATGGGATTTTCTGTGTGCTAAAGCACTGTACAGTGACTTTAGATAGAGAACTTCCTGAAGAGGGGAAGGGGGGGTGGGGGGCAGGCAGCGAGGCACACTCCTCTAACATTGAAGGGAAGGTTTCATTCTTCTTCTTAAAGACAAATAATAGCATGAGAAATCTGCAGCTTTCAGAAGCCATAAGGGAATCCCTGAGAGAAGACCACCTGCACAAAATTTACAAATTAAAGGAGACAGAATAGACTAGGAGAGGGAGGGAGCAAAGTAACTTGCCTGAGCTTGGAAAGGAAAGCAGCGGATTAAATGGGAGAATTGGCTCATGTTTCATCCAGGACAATATGCAGGGGTTGCCCCTGAAATTACTTCTACCGCATTCTCTTTTTTATGTCATCTTGACGTAAAACATATTTGTCAGGAAAGGTATTTATGTAATGGTTTTATGCCATAAAAAATCAAGGATCTAAAAGTTTAATCAAAGTAGCACTGTTTGGCTGTAGGGTCTTTACATAGGTTTTTAAGATCAGCTTAGAAGTTAGATGCGTACTGAAGAATACTGCTGGATCCTTCTACCTTGCTCTCTGTCTTCAAATGAGCACGCCCTGATTATACAAAATAATATTTGTTATAGAAAACAGGGCTTGGGGGAACCACTCCCCACATCAATGCTGCAGCAGCTGCTGTTCTGGTGCCACAGAGACCTGGTACCCTGTCTTTACCAGTGATAGATTTTTGTGAAAAGAATATAAGAGCAGAATATCTTCAGAGACCTCCTGATCCAGAGATTTGCACTGGACCAGGGCGTGTTTTAGCTGCTGATGGGCCTGAATTTGTCTTTGAAACAGTTTAAAATCTTGGTATCCATGACATCCTTTGGCAATGTATTCCACTTCATCTATGTGCTGTGTTTAAAATGTAGCTCCTTATATTTACTTTAAGTCCACCATCTGGAGACTTCACTGGGTGGACTGAAGAGCTTTTTTTTTCTTGAGGAAAAAATTACTAGTCTTTATTCACCTCTCTGCTGTTCATAAGTATACAAACCCTCTACTGTGCCCCTGTACCCCACACTTGCCTCTGCTTAGCTGTGAAATTGTACTTTGCTCATAGGAAAACTCTTGTCTACTTCTGATTATCATTTTAGCTGTCTCTTTACTTCTTAGAATTGTATTATATCCTTTTTAAGACAAAGTAAGTGGGACTGCACAAAGTACTCAAGAGCAGAGGCTATTTTTGACATTCTAGTTTCAAGCATTATTGTAGATATTTATCCCCATTAACCAGAGGGGAGGAGAGAGTTCAGTCTTTTTTAAAGGCATAATTTTGTTGCAAACCTCTATGAAAGTTTTATAACGCTGAAAGGGAACGGGAAGGATTGCTCAGTGCACTTGAGGCTTATAAAAAGTAAAGTCAGAGGACAGTACGAGATCCTTTACAAAAGTATTAACAGTGCTACATCATTTGTGTGATCATTGTGGTCGTTGTGCTCCTCCTTATATAGAGATCACAGTTTTATACACTCTATCACGGGTTATGCCACCCATCAGTAGTGGGCAACGTCACCGCCACAACTATGGTGTGGACCACAGTAGAGACAGGCTTATTACATCATCCATGCATAGCTTCCTTTACGTTTGTACTAAACCCACTGTGTATGAATAAGAAAGATAGTGGTGTGCTTCTAAAGATAGACGAAAACCTGCTTCAAGGCATATAATAAAATTTTTGGTTAGATATTTTTATCTAATTCTGTGAAGATCAAGTGGAGCAAGAAGGCAAACATTTCATCTGAAGAGAGAATGATTTGAGCTTAACACCTGCTTTTGTAGACTAGCTGCTGCCCTATATTTTTCTGTTATTTGCAGAGCAGCTATTTCACTTTGGTCTCTTTCATTTCTTTCTTGATAGACCACAATATTCCCAGTTATTCTGGATAGCAAAGTAGAGTTTGATTTTTGAAAAGCTGTTTAAGCCTAATGTCATAACTAAGATTCAAAATGCTGTGTCGATTCAACATACTGTTCTTTCCTTTCCTCCTCCCCACATAATGTTATTGCATAAATTCTTTGAATGTCAGTGCTGAGTTTTTTGCATAACAATTAATTAATTTTTTAGCTTTGGATGGAAAATTCTATATAAGTTTTCATTACTATTTATTAGCATTCATTTAAAAAATGAAAATCAGTTTCCTGAAAAATATCAGGATGGATATTGGAGTCTGGTAATGGTGATTGCATTTGTAAAAGGGATTAAATTACTCAGCTCATGCTATAAGTGATACTGATCACACTGCTGACATAGGGGTAGTGGGCTGGTCTACAAAAACAGGCTTTGTGAAGAAAAAAATTTTGATAATTCTTGTGATAATAATGAAGGTGAGTTCAGTTCTATTAAAAAAATAAAAATCCCAACCTTTTATGGCAAACTCCTGTGGGTGGAAAATGGCCACACTTCACAGAAGGAACTTTGTTTTAAAACTTTGTCACGGGTTCAGTATCCTAGTGATTATGTATTTATAGGACTGCTGCTGTGATGCTACTTGAAATGGTTTTTCTGGAACTTGAGCAGCAAGCAGATACCCCTGCTTTCTTTTGCAGCCTTTGGAGCCTTCTGCTGCTCTGGGCATGGGAGCACATCCCATTGCCAGTGAAGAGAAGTCACCCACCAACCTGGCAGCCAAACTGTTCCTTCTTGATGAGCTGGTGTCTTTGGAGAATGAGGTGACTGAGACCAAGAAGAAAAGAAGTTTCCCAGGATTTGGCTCCCCAATTGACAGAATTTCTTCAACCTCTGTGGATGCTAAAGGCAAACAGAGGTAAATTCTTAGATGCTCCTACCAGTGATAAAGTTGGAAGAAGGCTGTTGGTAGGTGCCCCGGATACAGGTGGGTTAGCTTTAACCACCAGCAGGTTTACTGGTCAGTTTTGAGGTGCCTGTGATCAGGGTACTAGAATCTCTTCAGAAACCGTTCCGGTTGCATGGTGTGTAATCCTTCAGCTGTGATGAATAATACATGCGCTAGTGCATTTACCCCTACAGTGCCATACAGCTAACAAAGAACATTCAAGCGTATGCATTTTTTTAGTATGCTTCCTTCCACTGATGTGAACTAATATTCAGTTTAAAACTGCCTTTTTGATCATGAGATTATTTAAAGCAAAAATATGCCTGAGGTTCAAAAGCAGAGGGGCAGGGCTAGGTGTTCCCAAGGCTGGGGTGAAAAGAAGGTATGGTGGTGTGCACGTCTTAAATAGCAAGATGAAGAACACATTGTGAAAATGGGCAGACGGGTAGTACAATGAGCTTCAAGACCTCAATCAACTTATGGTAAGCCAGGGCTTAATCAATACAGCAGTACAACAACACATTTGCCGTACACGTTTGAAGATAAGCATGTTTATAACAGGGCTAAGCAATGATGCTTGATATGGCTGGGGAAAGCCAGTGAGTTTGGGGCAAAGCTCAAGGGGCTGTTAGCTATATCTGAAAGAGCTTAATTGTCTTGTTCCCTTCTTCTGGTAACTGTCTTCTTTTGGATGGAATTCCCAATGCCACAAAGTATTTAATAACATGCTTAAAGCTTAATCTGGAAGTGGAAAGTATTCACAAGAGCCAGTCGACATGACAAGTATTTTTTTCAAACAGAGTTTTGCAATATTTTCTTGTTGTTTTTCCATTTATCCACCCAGTCCGCTACTTGGACTTTTTGACTGCAGCCAAAAGTGATAAAACATGAAATTCTTAAAACCTTGAGTAGAACTATTCTGTTCTGTATATCTCTTCAAGCGATCAAAATCAGCTCATTCTTCCTTTGCTTTTTAGCATGTTTTGCCTTTCCAAGGGAAGAAATACAAGGTCATTTTTGAAGCTGCCATACCTTTTTTTGCAAAAGTACATGGTATTCCCAATTTGTCTCATGCTTTTTGGGTGGAAATCTTGTTTCGTTCTACGTGCAGTACAAGGGGAAAAAAAAACCCACACAAAAAAAGGAAATTGTGGTGAAAATTGTCCAAGTTTTCTAACAGCTTGTCTCTGAATAATGAGCTCATGCAAATGAGTGATACACTGCACAAAATTCCTCCTTTCTCAGCATCGATAGCACAGTTTGCAGTTTTGTGTTGAGATTATCACTTTGGGGGAGCAGCTTAGCTTTTAAGTTTGGGATTGACTCATTTATTAGAACCACCTGAGCTGCCTTGATCACTGCATTGAGAGTCAGAGATACCATCAACATGGACCGCAGATCAGATGAGTGCTACGAAACAGTAGTAAGGCTGTGCCTTTAGGTGGAAACAGGCCAAGGCTGCTGCACTTGGAGGAGTAAAACAGAGGGCTGAGCACCCCATCACTGTTGTGCTCACAGTAGAGAGCAGCCCATTCGTTCCTGTACCAGCTGAAATCGTTACCTTTAGAGACCAGGTAATGATTTTTGAAGTGTGAAAGCTGTTAAATAGATTCAGCCCCCCCTGAATTAATACAGCGTGCGTAGAGCCTGGCAACACAACAGAAACTTTTGGAAAAGAGCGGATCACATATAAGTCCACTTAACAGATTGTTCTGGCACCCACCAGTTACAGGAGGGCCCAGATCCTAATCTCGCTCATCAACATCAATTTATGAAGCTCTGAAAGCACGGGAAAAGCATCCAAGAAGCCATGAGTCTTCAAAAGAGGTAGAAAGATCCACAGATAGGTGGAGAGAAAGAGACTCTGGGAATCTTAGAAAAGCCTGCTTTAAACAGAAGACATCACTTCGTCCCTAGTAAGTGCTGAAATATGCACAGTCTGGAAGATGGAAACGGCAGGGGGGGAGCGGGGGCTGTCCTGTTGTGGCTCGGGATGGCCACAAGAGGGGAAGCTCCGCTGCCTGCTGCCTGCCTGCTGCCTGCTGCCTGCTCAGCCTCTCCCGTGGGCATGACTTCACCTTTTCCTTCTGTTTAACTACAGAGCAACACCACCCCCACCGCCCCAATCCCACCTGGATTCCTCCTTGTACCCAGCCCGGCCCAGGATGACTACAGCAGCCCAAGGCTCCCACCTGCCCCCCACCAGCTTGTGCCTACACCTGGGGGGAGAAGAGCACTGCCCTTGAGGGAACAGACTGAGGATCTTTCTTTCTCTTTGCTCTCCCTGTGGCTTAGTGCAACGGGGATACGTGGGTGTTTGAGGAAGGGACACGAGGGCTATACAAACGGCTCCCCTTCATTCGTGATGTTCTGTGGCTGCCTCAGCGTGACATTTGGGGTGCTCCCTCCGTATGTGGTACGCTGCCAGTTCCCGTTTCTTGACCCCGTCTGAAAAGTAGCTAGAAAAGAGGCGGTATGAAATGGGCTGCCGATGCTGGAATGATGCCTCTGGGCTTCGGCCCGTGCCGGAGAGGTGTGAGGAAAGGAGACTGCTCCGATGAGACCACGGACTAGACAGATAGTCCTGGGTGGGGTGTGCAAAGCCCCAGGCTGAGTGAGTGTGGCAGTGCTAGCACGTAAAGTTAGACTCCAGTGCACCGTAGCGTGCTCTTCTGCCAGTTACTTTGCATTTGCCAACTTACAGAACAAAATTTCTTTTTATTTGTGTTCCTTGACAAGGACAGATAGAGAAAAGAGTTCATCTTCCAGGGCTTCTCTTGGACCTGCATTTCACTGGCAAGTATTTCCAAGGGCAAAAGTTGAGGTTATTCTCAGCTGCAGAAAATCTCACCATTTCCCCAATTAACTAAAATAAAACTTCTGCTGGTGGAAAAAATGCTCAGAAATGCTGAATTAAGATGGGAAAACTTTTTGATATTAGAAAAAAGGTAATAAAATATTCCTGCATAGAACTTCTTTCACGCTTTCCTCATGGCCTCATTCATCAAATCATCAGGAAATGTACCATATGGAGGAAAAAACCCCAAAACTAAAAACCTCCCATTTTCAATCTCAACAAAGGGTTACTACTATACAATTTTGAGAACAGTGCATTGGAGGAGACCCCATAGGAAAATCGTGCTAGGGCTCCTTTGACTTGTCCCCTCTGTTACTGTGCAATACTTTCTACCTCCTTGCTTATCTTAGCCCCAGTTGGCCCTGGAAAATTCAAAGATCCAGACTAATGGGGCACCTGAAGTAAGTGATATTATGCATGAAACAATTCCCCTTTATACATGCATTATATCTCCTTTCTTTTATGAATAGCAGTTAACCTGTGAAGTTATTTGTTTGCTGCCAAAACAGGGAGAGTGGATCAGCATCAGCCAGTCTGTAAAACAGATGCAACTCCTGCCTATTCTTCTGTAAGACAAGCGAAGCATCTTGTTTTTAAACATTCACATCTTTGGCTGCTCCTGCCCAGCTGTTCTGTTTGAACAATAGGTTGTTAGTGGGATGCGTGGAGGAATCAAAGATATAGTAACATTTTGATTATTCCTATGATGTCTTTCCCCAATTCTTTCCCTCCTTCTTTGCTTTTTGTTTTCCCCCATGCAGGAAAGTGGTTGAGCTGCCTAAGAGACGGTTTGGAGTTCCTCTTGACCGGATTGGAGTGAGCCGTCTTGGCAACACCAAGGGTTAGCAGTTCCTGCAAGTAAGCCAAAGTACTCTGGGTGTGGGCAGGCTCGGAGAACCCCACCTGTTCTCAGTTACTTGGAGGTACTCAGATCATGCCTGTAGGCTTGGAAAGAGCGGCTTGGGGAATGATGGCTTCTTATAACGTGGATTGTGACTGTCAATTAGTACCCCCCTACAAGAAAACAAGTATTTCTAACATTTTCATCTCCTGTAGACCACCTTACAGTGTGTTTGTCCAAGCCTTGCATTTCTGACATGGGAAAATGTAATGTTTACTGCTTTTCTGCCTACAGGTGCTTCTGTTCTGAAGGACTGATGCTGTATTGGAAATATTACAGAAATACGGAAGATGCATCACAGCATGTTTTGTCATTGACTAATGATACAACACTCAAGGAACTGTCCTCCTGCAAAATCTGTTTCACATTGCATTTTACAAATGTTGCATTTACAAATAATAACAAATTCAATTCATCAGGTCAGAATGCTCTCACAGTTGTGCACGGTGTCACTGATAGGAGGGAACAGAAAATATGTATATAGTTTAATTGCATGGCATTTATTTCTTAAACCTGCAGACGTTCATTATCCTAGCAAGGACTGTTAGATTTTTTTTGATTGAAAATAAACTTCCAGAGATGCCAACAGCAGTCCATGAAAAGCAGACAGTTTGCTTTGCACATTTCTTTCAAGAGGGTGTTTGTTTGGTAGATGAAGGGAGGATTTAACAGTTACGGGACAAACGTAGAATATATTTGAACTGCTGTTCAGGAGAAGATGTCTACTGACTTCACCAGGAGTTAGCGTGAATAAGAACTGTGGCAATACCTTAGTGTTTGTCATGATGGTTTTAGTAGTCTTCCTCTTATCTCTGCACCATATTTAGACATGTTTTCATCATATGGCAGATCCTGAAATGTGGTAAGACTTCTAGTTTCCTCCTCTAAGCTGATGAATACATTTCACTCCTCCCTATGCATAACGTAGGATAGCGTCCAAATATGAAGTCATCTACTTCCTAGGCCATCTGCATCATATGCCTTATTTTAGCCTCTTGATGTGTGCATGGGGCATAACCAGACATCCAACTCTAAAAGTTCAAGTATTTCTCACTCTGGTAAAATGTAAACATGTCCTCTCCACTTCATTTCAGAGTAAAACGGGTTATCTTAAATCCTGTTTCATGCTTTTCACTTCTTTCCAGACTACAAAATATAGAAAAGAGCTGTTTGCTGACATCTAAATGCTCAGATTCCTAGCTGATATTTTCTAAATTCACACGCTCCTTCTTGGGCTTTGGTCCCTGTCAGCTAAATTCCTTGGATTGCTCTTCTTGGGTATAAATCATCCTTAACATTGCAAAGGAAGATCCATTGAGAAAGGGATTATGCAGGACTAAGGAAAAAAAAAAATTATTCTTCCCAAACCCCCTATGTTAGGCAGAGAGTAAGGCTGGAGATGGGAATTAAGCGTTAATTTCCTAATGTTACGTGAGGCACCAAGCACCTGGCCATTAGCTAGCAAAATGGGGAAAAATACAGTCGGCGTCTGGGTCAGCTACAGGAAAGGAGTTGGAAAGTCAATGAGTCTTCGAAGTTAAAGCTATTGTGAGGATGGGGACTTTGGGGCAATTGCCCCAGATCAGGCCATGGTGGGAGATGAGGCTCCCGCTCAGAAGGGCAGGTAGCATCCAATTCATGTCTGAGAGGGGCCAGTGCTCAGCCATAGCACGGGCCTTTCCTATTTTCCTTCTTGCTTACAGCCCTGCCTTGAGACCAGGACTGGCCCAGTCACAGAAAGTTTGCAAGAAACTTTGCTTTTCTTGACATCCCCAATATAGGCTAATGCTGCTGAGAGCAGCTGCACAAACCAGTGAGTCACATCAAGAGGTGCCCCCATCTTTCCCATCAAGCAGAGCACTCTCTAGCTGAGTTAGGTGATCATTCCTCCTTCGGTGGGTGAGTTGTCAGTACTTGTGTGTGAGGTGAAGCACCGCAGATGCTTTCCAGGCTGAGTTCTTGAAAGCCATAGAAAGAAAGAGGGCTGTAAGCCCATATGTGGTCATCGTGGGGTTTTGGTCCCTGCTTTTCCCCTGATCCCACTCCTCGTTTTCTGCCTTTAAGCTCGCAGGTGAAGGCTCTGAGAGCTGGATCGAGTGGGTGCATGTAGACTAGGTGACTTGAGACAGGCTCATCTGTCCGTGCTAGAACCAAGTCTGCAAATGCAGTCCCAGGCAAGCCCAGACCCTGTCCTCTGCAGTGCACTGCCATCACCTACCCTGAGCCCACCCTGCGGTTTAGTAAACAGTTGTCTTCTTGCACTGAGCTCATGCAGACAGCCTGCAGATAATCTGCTTGCAAGGCAGCCGTATGTATGGGGCATGGGCAGATTATGGAAGTGATGACCCGACCACTCATACAGCTGTCTGTCAAAAACAGCATGGACAGAGTCACTGCGTGATATATTTTGGGAGGCTCAGATCAGAGGAATCCAATGCTAATACAGAGGCTTTGCAAAGACACTGCTGGATCATAAAAGCATTTAATGGTTGGCAGGTATTAGCCTAGGCTTTCAAATAAAGAGGGGTTTTAAAGCCTGTAAGTTGTGTGCAGAAATGCCCTCCATCTGAAAGGTGAGGTGAAAGCAAAGCAGGACAGAGGTGTCCATGGTGGTGTTGTGTGGAACTGGGATCTGGAAGCTTCAGTCCTGCTCTTGGCTCCCACCTCACTGCATGGATTACTTGGGAGAAAGCAACAGCCTTTCTGTTCCTCTTCCCCATCCACCACAGAGCACACTTGAGACCTTCTGTGGCTCAAAAAGCACTCTTTCAAATCCATAAGTTGGCAGGGGCTGTTTAAAATATGATGATGTCTGAAAGGCTGAACACCACAATTTGTTTTTGTAGACAATATTGGATAGCTTCAGTCATTGTGCATAGCATAGAGGTCAACAAACGTGAAATGAGGATATACAGCAGCATCCGTTGCACGCTAGATTTGCCCTGTGCTGCCTGTTTGCAAATCCGTTCAGATGCCTGTGAGGATTTTCTGCTAATAAATCAGCATGGTCTGCTAGAATGTCTAAGGGAAATCCCTTTAATTATTGCCTGTGGGTCATTAACTTTAGCAAGAGCAACTGCCCAAGCATGGGTAAGGTGTGAGCAGCCATGATGTGGAGGTGGCACCTGAGGAAGAGTTTCTGTTCTCCATGTTTAGGAGAAAGGACAGGACCCCAACCAACAGTGATGTGTTGAGGGTGAGTTGAGGGAGAGCATCACCACCTTTGCTTTGAATTAGTAAATGAATTGCATTCAACACTTATTCGTCACTCCAGCAGAAGCAGCTAATACAGCAACATATAGTGCCTGTGAGGAAACAGTGGGGTAGTCTGGGTACCATGAGCGCTTGAGTAACTGTGCTGATAGGATGTAGCACACCATGTGGGCTGCAGATCACTGCTACGCAGCATGGTGCATTGCACTCCAGGAAATTCCTGCGTGTAGGATCAGAGCAAGCTGTTAAATAGCCACAGACGCTGTATTCCTTTTCCCGACTTGCCTATGAGCTGTCAGACCGGGTCAGCAAGGCACGGCTACAGCTAGCAGGTAACAGATGGAGCCTGCTGCTCCGGCCTTTCATTGCACTGGGATTTCCTGCAAGCTGAAAGCATCCGAGCTGAACACCAGCTCGGGGCACTCAGTGAAGCTCTTGTAATACACCTCCCTTTCAACTGGAGCACCAAACTCTTAAGGAAAGAGGGACCCTTCTCTTGGCAATAGGCTATAATTTTTTGCTGGATTTGGTGCCGTTGTCAGGGTATGTGAAAGTATGCTCCCACATACCTTTTCACTTACACAAAAGCAACAAAAAATGGGAGACGTGTTCTGAATCACTACCAAGGAAATAACAAAGAATTAACGTTAACAGCAAACTGTATTTTGCATGTCATTAGGCCTCACTGATATAATCAAGCTGGTTTTATTCCATAGATGCTGGCTTTGGCCTGTAATAGGATGAATAGATCTCCTGTTAATGAAGTACGTACAAGGTACTGCTGTGGTAAGCGTGCGCCTCTTGCCAGAGCCCAAGGCGGTGAATGTAGCATGGTAATTACAGCTTTAGGAGAGGTAAAGTTTTGAAGAATACGTAGTATGCAAGCTACAGTTAAATAGCATGACTCGACTGGGCTGGAGAGACAGTTCAATTCTAGTCAAAATCAGTCCACACATTCACAGTGGCTACCAGATTCTGCTCTTATTTACACTGTTGGAAACCTCCAAGGTAACATCAGGATTGGATTGATTCTGCACCCTTGGGAACATGGTCCTTTCTTTTTGCAAATAAACATGGATAACACGACTTAAGATGAATATATGTAGGAACCACTGATGGATTGTGATCTCTTCCTTTTGGACAGGAGCAGACATAATTCTGCAGTAGAAAAAGCCAGCCAGCATCTGCACTGACCAGCCGGATGAGCCAAAAATCTCTGCCAAAACATCTCTTTGGGGTGAGTAGGCAAAAATCAGCGAGTCTGGTCCAGTCCTATGAGGATAGCAGCTCACACATACCCATGAGGAAGACCCAACTCTCGTTCCTAATTCTGGTCAAAAGGAAGGGCCTCTTCCTCAGGCACATTAAAACAGGCCAGTGTTGCTATACTAGGTGTTTAATGGGAGCCTTTTTTCCATTGTAAGCTTCACATGAACATTAAGGTGACAAGACCCTACATCAAGGCAAATGTGCTGCCCTTTGAGCCTCTTCAGGAGGTGAGAAAGAAAACAGCACGTGCTTCTGTGCAACAGAAAATCTTTATTGGAATGACATCCAAAGGATCCAGACTTCTGCGCCTGTCCTCCCCCAAACCTACTGTGTACGCTGACAGGACACGGTGAGGAACAGCTCTGGCTCAGCAAGCCGAGGCAGGCAGCCCTGAGCCCTTCCCATTACACCCAGTCTGCCTTCCTGTCCCAACAGCGGGTGTTAGGTCACCGCAGACCTGCTCGTAGGAGGCGACGGGGAACCCAGACACCACCGTGAGCAACGTCTGCAGATGTGGGCAGAGGCCCAAGCTCAGGGGAACTGAGCGAGCGTCTGGTGCCTCAGGGGATCTGGTGAGAAGGGGAAGAGTGTACAGCAGCAGCGGACTGAGTGGCACGCACAGGACAGCAAGGAACGTGGGGAAGCATCTTCCAAGTAGAAGATGACAGTAGGTTAAACCTGGAAGGAAGGAACAGTGAAGAGTGGTAGTGGGCTACCAGCTCCTGTCACGGTCCCTGTTAGACTTGGTTGCGGTGCGGTCATGGAGGATGGCATCCAAGTTAGCAGCACGATGAGAGAACAGAACAAACTCTTAACACATCAATACCCAGCAAGTAAGTTTGGGGAAGGGCTCATCTTCATCCTCCAGTCCTGGCAAGCCTTCAGATGCAGTATTTCCAAAAGCAGGCTGGGAAGAGATACAAGAGAAGGATGTTAGCACTCAAGGGACCTTTTCCAGCTTCCCGCTCTAGCCCTGGAGTGGGTTTCCAAAGCCCCATGTCTCGAGAGAGTTAGGGTGTGAGGCCAGCATTGTTGTTTCTGGGCACATCTCAATAACCAGCTTTGACTTCATATAACGCCTCTAGAAGGTGTTTCTTTTAGCTGCATATAATGTAAATAAGGGGTCTAAAAGTTGTTTCCGTTTTGCCTCATTTATAAGGGTTTGCTTTTCCTTTTGCTTTACTTCGGCAATATCAGGAATCTGCTTTTTCTTTCTTGTCTACTGGCCAGCAGTTTTGCTGCCTCAAGAGGCGTGTGCAGGGTTTTTCACCTGTGGCTGACTGGAAGAGCAGGATACTGACTTGGAGAGACCGAATCTGGTCCTTACAATTTTTTTTTAAAACCCAGTCACTCTATCACTCTGCTGCTAACTGTCCTGCAAACAACATTGATCTCTGTGAGATCTTCTAAGGAGACTAGATTAGGGAAGTATGTACATTTTGGTGTTGGAAAAAATAGCTGTATCACCAGCATGCCCTGTTCTTTGAATCCTGTGTAGGTCTCCTATTCTCAAGTAGGAGAAGAGATTTCTACCTGATTTTTGAAAGCAGGATCTTGGGAGAAAGCTTCTACTGAATCAGCAGTGCTCATGCTGAAACACGAGCTCCTCCCAGACTGGAAGGACTTTAGATGAAGGCAAAGATTCTCTGTTTTAATTTCTGGCAGAATCTGATTTAAACCTGGCAGGGGGAAGTAGTTTTATCTACATTTGAACCTTCCAGAATGGTGGGGGCATGAATTAGATTAGCCAAATTAATGACAGCCTCCAGGGTTGCTTATAAATTGCAGGTTGTCTAAGGATCACCTAAGTACTCAAGCAAGCCTTGCACAAAGGGATTTTCTCTTGCCTGTCTGGCAGGTTGTCAGCTTGCACATGCACAGAGCATGTGGGATAAAGGCAGAACTAGCTCTTTTGTTTTTAGGCCAAATCTGTCATCAGTGACTTCTGGTTTACAGGTGCCCCTGCTTTGTGGAGGAATCCACTGAAAGCCAGCATGAAGGGCATTGTCCATGTGCTTGTCGGGGGCAGTCTTGCAGGACCACTGGTGCGATATGCTCTTGAGTCACTGGATACAGACTGGACAAAGCTTGGAGACCAATTGGGGGACCTATCGGATCTTAGTTCCCTGCATTCTTGGTTGATTTCCACATCCTTTTTAGCTGCTTTTCAGCAACACAAACAAGTGCTCTTTTTTTCTCTGTAGGGAGGCAGTGACCTTGGCAGAGGGGAACGCATGCAGCCCACATGCCTCATTATGCCTTCAGCACTAGCTTTGTGCCCAGAGCAAAGTGACGGGTGCGCTGTGGTGATGTGTTCATACAGAACTCACCCCCTCCAGGACAGGCACTCGTTGCTCATATAACCCCGTGTTCCTATGTGAAAAGAGGGATGCAACACTGACTGCCCCCAGTGAGGTCCTGGGTGTGCAGACCCGGGTATCTGCCCTGACAGCAGGCAGGGTTAGGTACACAGTCCTTCTCAAGAGCTGCTACACCAGCCAGCCATTAACAAGAGAAGGCCAGGACTGCTAGAAAAGCTGCCAACCTGGTTTTCAGCATATTTAGGGCATGCTTACTGTCACTGCCTTTGTTGCAGAAAGGAAGCCATGGAGATGAGAGCTGGATGGAATGGCTGCAGGGGTCTAACCCAAAACCTACCACGTTTTTTGGGCTGGGATGCTGAGAGACTTTCCAAGGCATAGGCCACCTCTGACCCTTCCTCAGTTGAGAGCTGATCCTTCAACTTCTCCAGCTGTTTAAAAACAAACAGAGCAGTAAAGAAATGCCCCATCGTGAGGAGCTCCACAGCATGCTGGCAAGTGCAGGGCGGCTCAGAGGCGGGAGGTACAGGCAGACTGGCTGACAGCATCACTGGGGACGACAAGGTCTTCTCTGGAGTGGGACCGTTCCAGGAGGAGCTGCCTTTGGAGCACTCACACCTCTTCATGTCCTCCTCCATTAAGCTGCTTCTTTGGTGGCAGCAGTGAAGACACTCTCTGCTCTTCCCCCCCACACCCCAGGGTGCAAACCCCCGTGGAGAGGAAGCGGTGTAGAAGGATATTGCACCACTAAGAGTCAAGTCAGTGCTGGGGCAGGAGGTCTTTAGGCATCCAGCCACTGCAGCAGAGAGCATCACTTCTCCATTGCTCTGTGTTGACTCTCCCCTCCCTCCCCCCCCAGTTCTTGCTAACTTCCCTTGGTTATAATGTGGAAAGTCCATGGTATTTCTCCTCCATCTGTAGCTACTCTTTTCTAGTAGACTGGGAACATCTACGGCCATCATCTAGACTTCTGTTCTGGCAACGCTGCTCCCAGGAAGCCAGAGCTTAATGTCCCTCAGCACTGGACTGAGGGGCTAGGGTAGGAGCTGGCAGCCTCCCATCTGGCATGCCACACTGTGATTTTTCAGTCTGAAGTGAAAAGGGCCAAGCGGAACCCAGCAGGATCTCCAGGATCCATGCAGACCGCTGGACCTGGCCTGAGAAAGAGGAAAAAGGGCTTCCACTGCTTGCGGGGTTTGGGGCACAGTGGGAGCATGTCAAGGTTGCTGCACAGCTTTCCCTGTTCCTGGGCACTGGGTGTAGTATGGGTCTTCCTCTTGCTATCTGTGTGTGCGCACACTCTGCTCAGCACAGCAGGGCTCTGACCCTGGGTAGGGCCGCCTTTACTAGTAAAGAGACCAGACAAAAATCATTCTGGATTAAGTGTGCAGTGGCTATCCCTCTAACTTCAACCCATTACCTAGTGCAGCCAGCTGATATAATGCCTAGGAAGGCAGCATGACCGCCTCTTCGCCCTCCCTTTTCTTCCATGGAGATTTCCTTTGGCGTTTATTTTTTTCCTGGCTTGGCCTTTGCTGGCCTTTCACTCGTGGCAGAGGCAAGAGCTGCCTCAGCTTTGATTGCACTAGTCTATAGCCTTGCTCTTTTTTTTTATCCTTTCCAGCTTGTGCAGCCATTTAGCCCAGGTTCTGCTTTTCTCTTTGTGTGATACATGCTCACATTATAGCAGCAGGATGAAGAGTAGCAGCATGCAAAGATAGAAGAATAGGGCATAAAGACAGTGTGCACAATTGTTTAGCTATTCATACAGTATGCATATATGTGTCTGTGCATTTGTTCCTCTCACCTGTTCAAGCTCTTCAAATTTCTTTGCCAGCTCCCAGTCTGTGAGAAGGGAGAGAGTAACATCAGTATCTGCATTGCTTCCCACAGCCCAAATCAAAAACAGTTTCTTAATTTAACCTCTTCATGGGTTGACAAGAAAAGACCTAGTTATCATTTAATTCTTGTTAGTGATCTCCAAATCTATGGTAGCAGAATCAGTGACAGAAAAGCAGGCTTTTGCTGCTGAATTCTATGGGTCTTTACCCTAATTCTCCGTTATGAGGGAGGCTTCTTTATCATTCACCAGGCTCTAGGGGAATTGGCCCAACAAGGTCACATACTGTGTGACACCAACTCAGGTGAAATTCTTTGCTATTTTTTAATTTTTATCCTGATAACAGTAAATCTCTAATGCTGGCTTTTCTGTCACTGGCCTTTTACATGAACGCCCATTGCTTCCTTTAAGACCTGTTTATCCTCATATCACCCATGCAGGCAGAAGTTAGAGGACACAGCTTTAGCCTAGCATAACTTACTGCTTTATAAGTCAGCAAACATCAGGGTTGGCAGAGTGGTTCAACAGGAAAAGTAACATAGCAGTGAGTGCATGGATTCCACAATTCTAAATGTTAGGGGAGCACAGGGACGTGGGGACCAGCTTCATAGGTCAGACTAAGAGATCTAAGGCTGAGCAGTACTGTACTAGACTGTTGGATGAATGCAGACAGATGAATGAACTGCCCTGAGATATCCCATCCAGGAAAAGGGGAGAGTTAGGTGCCTATGCATGGGATCTAAAACTTCCAGCTGAGTTGGGAAGGTCCTGGACTAGCAATAGGGAAAGCTGAAGGAAGTGATGGGGGATTTTAATCTCACTCCTCTTGAGGGCTGAGGTGTCTTATTCCAGACTCAAACTGATGTCAAAACCAGTTAATTTTTTTAATAAAATAGATGAAACAATGGAAAGCACCATGATAGAATGAGCTTAGTCAAAGCTGAGTGACTGGACTGCAGCAGTTCTTCTGGCAGGGGAACACAAAGTGATCAGCTGGTTTTAAATGCCAGTTTGGGAAAAAATGCACTCAAATAAGTAGAAGAGCCAGGAAAGAGCTAAAGAATGTCTCTGCTGGGCCCCACAAGAAAGCCAAAAACCAGCCCCAGAGCCGCCTCCTTTGTCTGCTCCTAACATGGCCGCAGGTGTTGGTCTGCATTTCCAAGGGGATTTAGGACATATTTCCCCTGATTTCAGATATGACTTCAGCATACAGACACATCGCCAGACTTGGGCTTTTTTTGAAAACGTTTGAAACCAAGCAGGAGGGTGCCAAGAAAGAGATGACTGCCTTCTCAGTTTCTCCTTCGAGAAGGAAACAATTCATTTGAAAAATCCTGAATATTTTCTGACAGATATTCACCCAACAGAAAAAGCAGCAGTTCCTAAGTAAATCCATTACATCAGGGCTGGGTTTGAGAGATGGTCTGTGGATGGGGATGGGCTGGGAGTCAGGACGTGGGGGCTCTCTTGCTGGCACTGCCAGCCATGACCTCAGGCAGGTTCCTCTTAAGCGTGTCTTTACATATCCACAGGGTAGAGACAGCCAGGCCTGCATAGCTACAAGTCAAAAGTGCCACTTACGATATTATTATTATTATTATTATTATACACATTTTTACCTCTTTCAGAGTTTCAAGCGCCTGCTTTGACTTGACTTTCTGCAAACCGTAAGCTTGGCCAATGACTGCTATGAATAGAAAATGAACAGTGGTCGAAATTTGGAACAGATTATCTCAGGCAGGGGGAAGGAAGTTAATTTATGGATGAAGCCTTGAGAATCTGCCTGCTGTAAATCCTCTGTCTGTGCTCTGCTCGGAGATTCATTATATTCAATTGTCTGGCATAAAATGCAGCCTTTCCTCTAGGAGTAATAAGTGCAATAATCCGTAAACCAATCATAAAAATGTTATTTCTTGAATGCATCCTCTTTGCAAGAAGAATGCCTTTGTTAGTATAAGGACTTGATTTATTTCTGTTTATTTATTTGTCCCAGGATTGTTTAACCACTGCCTCACTGCATTAACAAGGGGCTGGGGAAGAGCACTGAGTGATTTTGACGAATGGATTTTCATAACAGAATTTTTGCTGGGCCCCGTTCTCGGCTGTTTTCACAGGGAAGGGCAGCTTCCTGCTCTGAGACCACCACATACAGCCCAAACCCTCCCCCGGCTGCAGTGGCCGTGGGAAGAGCTGACCCCTGTAATCTATATGGCCCTTGTGATCGCTGTGTGTAGTGTTATGGAAAACCCAAGCTTCTCTTCAGCGGGTCTGAGTTTAGCCACATGCGGGTGGCTTGAAATTTGGTGTCTGTTCACAGAGCACAGACAGGAAAAGCTTCCACGTGGCCCGTCCTTGGCCTCTCCGCCGTGTGGGAAAACCCCGTTGTCTCAACCTCTTCCAGCAGCAGCAGGGGCTTAGGCTCAGAGAGGTGGTCCCACTACCCTCGTCCCACCCTACACCTGACCCCAAGGGATCTCAGCCATATTCTCTCTGCTAAATCTTGATGCTGCCCCACTGCTCCCTGCGCTCACAAGACGCTGCTGGTTTTAGCCTACCAGCAAGACACTGAGCTGTCTCGCAAAAGCACGTGGGGTTCTATGGAGTGTGGGTGGAGGGGTGACTCCCAAGGCTGGCCCATGCCCCAGGCATAGTACACAATGTCTCAGGGATAGTGGGGGCACGGGGACTTGGCAGCATCTCTTCTTGTTATAACTTACGTACACGTACGTGCTCCCTCACCAGCTCAGTGTCGAGTGTCCGAGAATCTAGGGTGCGTGGTTTGGGGCAGCTTTACATCGCATTGGAAAAGCAGGTCCAGGAGCCCCATGATGGAGAACATCTGACACTAATCACATGTAGGCACCATACCGGGTGCTTCCACTTTCTGAGCAGTTGATATTTCTGAGGAACCTGAGGAGCAGGTTCCTTGCATTCATGCAAACACAGGTTCAAGCAGCTGAGATCTCCCATCCCCTTCACTTACCAATATTTTCTGGTCTCCGCCATGCAAGTTTCTTATTAAGAAGCAGAGTCAGCAGTGTGTCCTCGTGATTTGTGTCTTCTCTCTCCGGAAGCACCCGGTTCTCTGCAGCACATAAAACACACCTTTCTCGATCTCTAATGACAAACAGGATGGACTGTCCAGCCCCCAACATTAAAAGAAAAATTAAGAAGGTTAAGAGTGGAAGGAAAATGTCTCCTGTCAGCACTTCGTCAGGGTGGAAGAAGCTCGAGGGAAGAGGAAGATGTGTGAGCACAGAATAGAATGTCCAGGCAGTGAGGGCTGCGCAGTGAAAAGGTGCAGGATGGGAAAGCCCTCCCTGCCAGCTCCAGGCTGCTGGCCAGTCTCACTGCAGCCTCATCGGCATGGCTGGCTGCAGAGAGCTGGAGACATCACCTTGATTTAGACGGTCCCGACCTCTTCTGCAAGGCAGATGTAGCGGACGCCTCCGCAAAGCCAGACAGCAACCCACGAGATATTCTCTTCTCAAAACTGCAGGTGTTCCCCCCCACTCACACCACCCACTTTCCCGGGGCTGATAGAGGTGGGAACCCGCTCCTCGTGAGGGCTGACGTGTGGGTACCGCAGCTGAAAAGCCCTGCAGCCTCGCAGTCTATTCTAGCACTCACTCAGCCTTGGGGCTGCTCTGTCTGCTTGCCAGTGGTATTAAAGGATTCTTTCTGAACAGAGCCAAAGCGTGGGGGAGTTTAAAGCAAGCCTCTTTATTCCTGAGGAAGCCTTTTACAGTAGCTGTAGGCCATGCAGAATTTTTCTGTCTTCCAGGAAAAACCTCCCCAAGTTGCTGTCCTAAAGCAATTTGGACCTCTCTATGAGGTCCCTTTAGGGAACTTTCTCAGTGGTTTTGCTTTAGTGGTTGTGGCTATGCCCTCAAATGAATGGTTGTGAAGGGCAAGGGTTCAGCAGAAACCAATGGACGCATGGGATGGAACTAATCAGAGCCCTGAAGGCTCTGAGACCCTCCCAGCTCTGCTGAACAGATTTCCAGAATCATCTGAAACTTGAATGCTGCATTCTTTTTTGAGAATTACAGAATGGATGCCAGACTTGACAGGAAGAATGGCCATTCCCCAAAATCGTTGGTCTGAACATCCCTGCCCCACACCCTATAAAGCCCTATAGCATGCCTACAGAATCCATGGAAAATACTAAGAAATTATGCAGAAAGTCTTATTTTCTCTTCCAGGATCTTTAGGACTTCTGCTCACTCCTTTCAAGGAGGTGAGAAAGGAGAAAATGGTCTCATACAGCCATCAGCCCTACATAGCTGTGATGGGATGAATGCAATTATTTTTTGTACATGTGAGACAAAACATCGTACCAGATGAGCCGTAAGGGCGTTCAAGAGTATGTGGGAATCAGCTCCATTAGCTCAAGTCACATAAATCTGCAGAAGCAGAGGGGCCCTGGCCAAAGTGATGCTCCAAGTATTTGGCCAGACTCAACCCTGCCTCACACTGCGGCTGAAGCCGCTGGTCCTGATTGTGATCTCTAGAAATAAACCCGAGGGAGTTAGCAGAGCTACACAGTGTGTAAAACTTGCAGTTAGCGTGGAGTGCTATAAACCTCATTCCTAAGTCTGAAAGACAGTTATGATTTTATAATAGCTACTTTTAGTCATTTGGGGGATTTGCTACAGAAAAAAACCACTATAAACACTTGAGTAAAAACTAAACAGAAGCAGTATTTAGATAGAGTGGCCTCAGGAATGTTTTGGTTGTCATTAGAAAAATAAATAGGTGATATAAGAGGAAAAATAATTTGAAAAGCAATGTTATTGTCAAGCCTATATTTAGCTGCTCTTTTTTTTTTTTTCCTCTACTGCTAAGTCTCTTTAAGAAAGAAGATTAATGATTGACATTTCCCTGCAGAATAAATTCAAGCTAAGATTAATTTAAATTATGGGAGAAGAACATATAAAAAGAAGTTTTGTGAATAAAAAAAGTTCAGCAGCACCCTACTACTGACATTTACGAGCTGTCAAATCTCATATGGTACATACTGGAATTGCTACTCTCTGATATTTTAATGTTTTTCTTTGGAAATTTTCTTTTTGGGAGAGAAAGAGCTACCCTTACCAGATTTCACCAGATCTGATATTTTTACTGATTAGCAGAATGTGTCATACGACCAGCTGCAGACCAGGACAGCTTTAGCTCATGCCAATATGAACAAGTCTCTGGGTAGCACCCATGTTAATTGATTAGTATAGCTCAAGGTTCATTTTATTTTCTTTCACAGCTAAGCGAGGGTTGCATTGGCCATGACAAGCAGCAAAGCAAAGCAAAAAGATAGCTACCTACCTGCGTCATCTAGTCTGTTTTGCAGCTTACCTTGTAGTAAAAAAGGCTCTCCATGTGTAGACGGGATATACACAGTGATGGTCAAGATGGTTAGCACTCCAAGGAACAGCTGGACAGACCACATCTTCTCCACGTTCCCACCACCCAAAAGCATTCTTCCTTCAGGCACGGTGGAGGACTTCAATGCAACCCAGTGCCAGATGAGCTCACTTTTAAGAGGCAGTGGATGTGCTGTGATTGCAAATGGCCTTTGGAGGAGGGGAGAAAAATATCTCTTGAGATATAATTCAACCTGTCAATATGATTCACTCCTTTGGGAGTGGACAGAACAACCCAGTAACGGATGTCAGATGGAACCTGTTCAATACATCTCATATCAGACTGATCTAATGAATTCTGATGTTCCCACAGGCATGCACTGTCCACGCACATTGATATACATTCCATACGTACATACATTAAAAATATTTTTTCGGGGCTGCTGCTTTAATGATGTTCAGACATGAGGACTCCCACATTAGCAAGGAAGATTTGTCTAATGTTCAAGTTGCCGTATGTCATCAGTTTGGACAGAATCAGGTTAATGGGTTTTCGTAATTTATCATCTCACTTCCTAGTGCCTATATTAATTAATGTGAGATATAATGAGTGCTGAAGTGGTGGGAAACAGAGGGGGAGAGCTCTTTTCATTTGACTGATTGGAGTATGTTGAGTGTGTCTTGCTCACCGTGACTTATGCCTTTGTCAACGGGAAAGGCATCACACCCTATTTTGGGATTATGTCTGAGTGGGGGAGTGCAGATTTGGCAGCAGCTATGGAATACATCAAGGATGGGCAACTGTCTTCAGTTTTTTCTTGACGAAAAAAGGTCAGATGCTGGTTCTGGCTGCACAGCCATATTTTATTAGTTGAGAGCGAAGTGCTGAGGCACATCACACACATTCCATGTCTTCTCAGGTCATGACTACAGCTTGGTTTGGCTTCTGTTTGCTGCCTGTCCATCACTATTGATCAGGGACCTGCTACTAGTCTTCTGTTACAACCTTACCAAGAAAATTATTGTAATAGTAACAGCGCTAAACTTCGTTCTTCATTTCTGCTTCTTCTGCAGAACTGAATCATCTGTACTACACTTTGGCCAAGTCCTGACTTGTACATACACTCCTAGTGACTCACTTTGTGTGCTTCTTTGACACCACATCATGCCAGATTACCCAATGTAGCTTCATCTGATGGTACCCGCACTTCATCTTAACTAAAAGACAATATCATTTCCATGTTTGGGCTTTTGGCTTCTGGTCCCCAGCTCTCCCTACAACTTGCTATGCACCTTGGATAACTATAGAATTACTAGCCTCTTAATATTCCTTTTAATATTTAGTTTTTACTAAAAAATGGGGGAGGAGAGGCTCAGATTTTTTGCAAGAAGTGCCTATGAAAATGAATGTGATGCTTCCATTAAGTAATACTTCTGTACTGAGGAAATATTACAAAATTTTCCCTGCAGATAGAATATGTACAAATAAACCAAACTTATCTTTTCCCTCAGTCTTGTGAACCAGTGGTCAATGCCCCGTCTTCACAAAGTTCTGTTTGGACTGAAGGACGCCTATGTCCTCCTGCGAACACTTTTACAGCCACCTCTGTCTCCCTAAGCTGCCTGTTTCAAACTGGTCAGAGGTGAGCAGCCCCACGAAGCAGAGGCCATAACTTGATGAGCACCACCTTGCACAGGAGTCCCGGGTGGACAAGAGTAGCTCTGACTCAAAACTATATTCTTAAGGGAAGGTCAGGTCCATTTTTACTTGGTATTAAATGGCTTTCCAGGTCCCTACCAGTCTGCCTTGAGATCTACTGTGAAATTGTTTTGCCTTGATACAGAAGGTGGATTTCTCCATCTCATATAAGTTTATGCAGAATCTACAGATCTCTGACTATTTTTTCCTACCTTTGGCTATAAGGCATCATGGGCTATTGGCAGGCTCTTTCAGGAAGATGAGTTATTCCCCGGGATTTCCTCTTTCATTGTGGAGAAACTTCAGTTCTGCGTCGCTGCAACTGTTCAGCCCCCAAAGCAACTCACATATAGAGTGTGCCAGTCCTTCCAAGTGAGGGCCCTGGTGAAGGTGAGGGAACTGCCATTCTCCATTTACATACTAGAAGGGAGATTACTGGATGCTGCGGGGGTTGGATGCTCTCAGTGAGTGGGTGGGTGGGCGGGTAGATGCCCGACAGCCACTGCCAGATGCTAGTGGACTTTTTGCATTTGTTGCAGTTACAAGATGGTTGATTCGCAGTCGTTGGGCTTCTGTAAGACTCCCACCTGGAAAATTCCTTTGCTTTTAGCCCATTTGTCCAGGTGCTGGAAATACTATTACATTTTATTGTTCTTACCTATTTTATTCTCAGTAGGAAAACAACATAAGTCTCCATATTCTCCCTATTACTTTACTCATCGATAATGTCTTCCACATCATCCACCGAGCACTTGTGTCTAGAACTGAAAGATAGTGAGAACACGAAGATGCGAGCTCCACCTCTACCTCCCATAGTCCTAGTCTGTCTAAGCCTCTTCACGTAGAAGTTTCTCTTTTCATAAAGCTATACAGACTTCAGGTAATCAAACACAATCAAACTGGAAAATTAGCAAGGGTGGACAAAGCCAACCAGTCCAGAGGGCAGTAATGGAGAAAACTTGGCCCAAGCAGATGCCACTAAACTCAGCTGCACCAGCTCTGAGTGTGAGAGAGATGAGTACACGTGTCAGGGCCCTGAGGGTGTTAACAGTCCTGAGCAGCCTCAGCTGGGGCCTCCACCACCATCTCTGCCCACAGGCTGAGGAGCCCCTTTTATGCTCAGCCCTGTGCCCCTTCTGGTTTTGCCTGAGCTGCGTCAGAGGAATGCTGGACTGCAGCTCAGCCTGCCTGTGGTCCCTACTGATCTGGAGCCAGACCTGCAGGTTGACTTCCCTGCATGACCTTGGACATGTTCTATCAGTGTGGACCTGTCTGGTGTTCACTGGGCTGTGTTTGACCCTGGCTGCTATCATCAGGCCTGATTCTGACTAGTGGATTGACTTCCAGCTTGACCCTGGATCTGCCTCGTTGTCAAGGGCTTCCCCGATCCCTGGGACTCTTGACTGAATCTGGCTGCTGTCTCAGGGCCTGCCCTGCTTGAACACCTTGGGATGGGTCCCTGTCCTGCTGGCAGCATCACTGCACATGGCCTCCTGTTCCCTAGGGAGCAGCCTGCCCTTGCTGCTCTCGGACATCATCTTCCTCAAAATGTTCAGCTTCTTTCTGTGCTTAGACTCCTCTGCCAGGTAGACCAGTAGATCTTGGAGCAGTGAAGGCTTTCATGTGTGTTATACAAAATCCCAGTTTCTCTGAAGTCACTTTGGGCTTTGCTGTTAGCTGAAATGAAGCTAGGACTGCCTCTAGAAGAGATGCAATCCCCCAATAACCTTAATTTAGTTTAAGCCCAAAGCAGTAACACTTACTGTTTCAGAGTAAGACCTAGACAAAGGGAATACAGTTTGGGTTTTGAGTGAGTTGTAAGTGCAGGAGGCAGTGCTGAGCTGCTGAAAGCAGGAGAACATAAAAGGGTTACTTTCCAGAGCCAGGTTGGAGTATAAGGTCTGCAGACCACTTTGCATGCTGTACATTTGGGGTTTGGAGTGAGAGAGGATATTCTCTTATTTTCCAGAGCTTCCTGAGAACACATGAAAACATCACATGCATCAGGTATTTCAGGTGAGCCTCAACAGCATCCATGGGCTTTGCCATGGTTTTATGGTCTTCATTTAACCATAATTTGCTTGGTTCCAAAGCAAACAACCCATTGTGGGAGGCCTTGTCAGGGAACAGCCTTTACTTAAGGTTGGGAGAAAGGGCATATGAACTGTCCTGCAACCTCTGCACCAAGGATGGGACTTGGCGGCAACCAGGTAGTCTTAGCTGGTAGAGACAGGATTTTATACTGTGCTGTACATATGAGGAGACTCGTGTATCACTGTTTTCTTGCCTAGAGTATTTCTAAGAATAAGATGGGGGGGGGGGGAGGGGGCGATGACAAAAAAGTTTGGAAATGAGGAGAGGACACGCCTTGTAGAGGGAAAGGCAGGGTAGGGGCTTGGCAGCCCTGACAAAACAGGGAGGCATAGGAGAGCTTTTAGTAGGCGAGAAAGGGGAGCTGCCCTGACAGCAGGGGTGAGGTGACCTTCATACATAATGTCAGATAGGCAGGAGTCATCTTGCTCCCCATCCTTGGCAGTGACTTAATGTACCCCCCCCGTCCCACCATGTGCCTCTATCACCTCTGTCTATTCACATGCCCAACAAACTGTTTCCACTTTCTTTAGCCAAGTCCTTTCTCTCTCTTGCATAGTGTCTGCCTTCCTTGCCTGTATCACCATTGTAGACCTGACACCATTTGTCTCTTCTATGTTCCTATTGCAACTATCTGCTCCTCTGTCTCCAACTGTGCTTTACCTGGTAGGAATCAGAGTAGAAGGTACTGAAAAACCACCCTGTCTTCTTCAGTCTTCATCCCTTACATGTTTATTTTCTGCTTTCTCCTCTGACTGTGTCACTCCTACCCTGGGGCAAATTTGAGAGAACAAAACCCACTCTAGTCCCGTTATTTAAAGCACCACTGGAAGGCGCTCAGATACTCTGCTGATGTGTGGTGCAAAGTCCCTGACAGAGCAGCTTGACTGCAGAAAGGAATTAAAATATTGTGCACATAAGCCAGGAGAGCAACCACCCTCGCATCTCCCTGAGAGGAGGGAGTGCGTAATGGGGAGGGACATATAGTTACAAAATGAGATTCTCTGTTCCTTAGGGGACTGTTAAAACCAGTCAATATTTATGAAGCTTTTAGTCTGACTCATGCAATTTGTTCCCCCTTCTACGTGATTGTCTTCAGGACTCAGCTGTTGCTTGGCCTGTTACTGCCATAAAATTAGATGCTACGGTTTAACTATCCCTGCTTAGAGAAAGAAAAGGGAAAGGTCCAAGGCAGAGTGTAAAACAGCTCAAGTTGCCACCTCACTGCAAGCAACCAAGGGAGCATGCAGAGGGAGGCATGACCAGCTCCCATCAGATGGGCATCATACTAAAAAGAAGAGGCTCCTTGTGGTTAAGGTGGTGGAGGGTAAGGATCCCTGCCTGGCTTTCACATCCGCGCTGGGGGCTGTCAGGAAACCATTCAACTTCTCAGAGAACAAGCCAGCTCCAAAGTATCCTCCTGGAGTGAGGGGCTGAAAAAGTAATGCAGGAATGTGAAAGCATTGGATGTGGGAGGAGGCAGCCCATGGAGAGAAAGCAGGGAGCAGAGGCAGTTGCGGTACGATTCTCGCCTCTGTCTCTTAATCCTGAGCTGGAGTACCTCTTCCAGGCTCAGTCTCCCATCCCTACTGCCTGGGGTTACTTGGCTGAGGTGATGAAGGCAATATAGAAACCTTTTCTGCTTTGAAATGTGCTGTGGCCTGCTGATCTCAAAGTAATTTCCAGTGATGCTCGTGAATGGTAAATATTGGTGTGGCTGTGTAGGGACTAATCTGACCCCTGTGCCGGGACAATGTCCTGAAGAGGCATGATCTGGAATGACCTGGTTATACCATCAGATTTACCCTGAGCTTGATCCCCCCCTGTTCTGACTCACCTTCTGCAAGTCCTGAGTCCATCCTGGCTGATGAGTGTGAGCAGTGCCCGTGAACCTGGCAGAGACACTGAGTGCTGTGAGGTGTATTGGCAAGAGCAGTGTCACCTACAGAAGCCAGTCTCCCAGTAAAGGCAGTGGAAGTAGGAAGGTTGAGAGTGATTTGGAGCAGGAGCCTGCCTAGTTTTCTGGAGAACCTCTTCCCTCTCCATCATTCATAGGACATTAGAGAACAGCCACTTGTGGAAATGCCAACTGAGGTAAAAGCAGTACGTGGCCAATGAGAGGCAATTTCTAGAGCTGGGACTTGCCCTCCCCAAACAGGGTTACAAGCCCATCACCCTGCCAATAATGGCAGACCTCAGCTCATTTATTCTTTCTAGAAGATCGGTATCAGTGGTCACTATCACTTATCCTGTGAGCATGTAAAGCCAGGAGGACCCAAAGTGGTGGTCTGGCATGTTGCTTCCGATGGAGCTTGCCACTATCTGGAAAGAGGGGGAAAGTAAAGGGAACCAAGCATGAGATGTGTTATCTCTACTGAGTAGCATCAGGCTGTGCTAGGCTGCCTGAGCTTGTCCCCAGGCAGCTGATGCCTCTCTCCAATGAGGTGGAGAGCCTAGCTTGGCCACCAAAAAGCCATATGTGCATATTAGTGTGGCCCTTGAGATGGGCTAATTGGTCTGGCTTCTGGGTGAAATTGCCGGGGTTGCTGGGCTGGTTCTGGCATAGCTTCTGCAGAGCTAGCACACAGGGCGCTACCTGCCTGGAGGGGGTTATGTATTTGGAAAGCCCTAGTCCCTCAAAAGTTCCAAGGCTGCTGTCGGTGAGGCACTGTCCTCCAGACCACGCTGCAGCCACCAGCTGGTAAAATTCACTGGCTGCTACACAGGCTGACGTGGACTTGGCAACTCCCAGTGTGACCGCTGAGGAATGAGCTGCCTCTTGATTTTTCTTGTTGCAGATGTTGGGCTGAAGACGCTCAGTGCTACCTGCATCAAGGACCTCTGCAAGGATCCTTTGGTGTGGTCAGCAACCATCATATGGGAATGAGTGTGTGCATCCACCTGTCTCTGAATGTTTCCCCTGAATTTTGCACACTTCCTTCTACTTCAATCAGCCACCCTCAGTAAGTCTAAATTGAATGTAGCTTGTACATGTACCACTTTGTGTAACATGGCTGCATAGACAAGGTTGGGTGATTTCCTGCTAAAAATGCTGGGTGGGGCACTTTTAAAGTTGTGGAGGTCAACCTTGTGTGCTAACAGTGTCAACTTTCACAGTGCTGTTCCCCTTTTTTGCTCTTTCTCCTCTCAGCTCTCATCATCTGGCCTTTTGGTTTACTGAGAAATGTTACCCATTTTTTGGAAAACTCTCACTACAGGTCACCCAAGGGAGGGCTTAGAGGGTACACAGATTTGTCTTGTTTTGAGGAAACTTGCACAGACAACCATAATCCTTGCATTTTGGAGAGCCTGTCTTTTTACTTAGCTTTTCATTTGCACCCAGGGCTGCTGAGACTCCATGATAGCTTCTGCACGTGCAAAATAGTGTTTTGTTGAGTGAACAAGAACGCTTTGTGGATGTAAACTTGCATATACAAAATCATGATTTGAAATGAGGGATCCAACTGAGACTGTAGAACACGTTCATCCCTCACGTTTTGGCCTGCTTGCCACCCTGCAGCTTGGGAAACAAGGCTGGCAGAAGTGATAACACAGGATTTTTTTTGTTTTGTTTTAAATCTATAAAATGATGGGCCGGTGGAAATCAAAAGAGGTGATTTTTAGGTAGATCTAGAAATTTTTGAGGGTGGAATATAGCAAACTCCTTGCTAGGCAAGAACTGCACTGATTTCAGCTCCCACCAAACTCCTAACAACATCAGTGTGCTGATGTTTCATCCAGGCAGTAGTGACTGTGAATAGCTGAGAACGGCCAATGTGCTTCACCACTACCTGCCACATTTATTAGGCTTCTTATGCCTCTGTTGTGTGGGCTTGCAGGCACCTCTCTGCAGAGCACTAAGTGAATAACATACTGTTCTGGTGGGTTCTGTTCTTCTGACTTACAAGTCTACGGAAAGATGCACAGCAGATGAGGGAAGAAAGTAGCAAATGTACCACTTTTAGTATTACTTCTCACTTTCATTGGTAAAGGAGGTCTTTTGGAAGGCATTCGGTCTCTTTTGCTGATGTGAAACTTAACACTGTTTCACTTGAGGGGGGGGGGGGGGGGATAAATCACCAAAACTACAACCCTTGCAAGCATATATGTAAAATTGCGGGCAGAGATGCAGAGCTAATTTGCACCTTGCAGTTTCTAGGGTAGCCTGTACAAACATCTGCTCTGTGCAAGTAACTGAGCTGTCAGCAGCAGCATCATACCTGACTTCAGATTGCATGGGTTCTCTCTCCAACTTGAAAGTCAACAAAAGCCCTTGTTCTGTAAATGCACAGCTCGTGATTTTCCTAGTGCCCCTCATTACGTTACATGTAAGCACAAGTTTAGTTTCCTCTTTGTTCATGCTTTGCAAGCATCCCATTCATTACCCCTGGTGTGCTTTATAATACCTTAATCCTTGCAGGCTCCTGCTCTCCTTGTTCTTCAGGGAGCCTGAATTCCCACAGGCACCATTCAGCTACCTACAGAAATTGCACGCCTGCTTCTTGGTGCTTCTTGCCAATGCTGTAATGTTTGCTTCCTCTCATCGGCCCCTTCTGGCACAGGACTTCAAACCTCTCTTGAAGTGTCTTAGCTCAGAAATGCAGGGAGGTTAATGACTGAAGTGGGTCAAAGAGGAGAAAACCAAAAGCACGTGTCCCCAGCTCAGGTGAGAAGGAAGGTCAGTCTCCTGGCATCAGTCACCACTGGACCCACAGGTTTTGGACATGGGTTTGTGCAGCACCTGATGTCGTGAGACACCTAGAACCATTTTATTCCATCCCTTTGCACTGACCATTAAGTGATGCACACATTCCAGCCAGAAGGATCATTATGGTCTGTGTCTATTCCCACAGCAGCCTCATCAGTTGGAAGTTAGCCCTGCCATCATAAAGGAAACTCTAACAAAGCCTGTTCTGTTGAAAGTGAACATCTTGATGAGGCCTAATTTATTTCACAGTTGTTGTTATCCTGTTGACCTAAAATGACAGCAGGACACTTGGAGAAGTGCCCAGTTTATTTAAGAAGCAAGCACAAAATTGTCTCTCCCTGTCTGCAGGAAGAACTTAGCAGCGTAAGGCACTGCTAGTACCTGGTCCCAATGCTCTGCCTGGCAGCTCCTGCCACTAAAAGCTCACCACGGCTTTTCTAAGGGCCAGACCAGATCGTGTTGCTTTTATCTGTCTTTAACAGTTCCAGCCTCTACTTTGCACATCCCTTCAGGAGTGTTTTCAGTGCTGTGAGAGCTGGGAAAGTGTTGTGTGGTGCACTAGCATGACAATCTGGGTACACTGCAGGAGGGACATGTGTTTGGGGGCAGGATCGGATGCCTGGGTGCAGGTAGGGAAAATGCCCAGTCCTGGGGCTCCCTGGGGTTTAGGACTTGTGTGGTGGCACAGTCCCAGCTGCAGTGCCATCTCTGAGCCCCTGCCCACAGCTGTCTGCTGGAGCACACTCCTCACTGATCATGGTGTGCCCAGTGTGGGGGGTCTGCCATGGCGAGTAGCTGCTGGAAAGCACGGAGCTGAACGAGGTGCACAGTGCAAGGCCAAGGGTCCAGGGTCGCAGGCTGCAGCAAGAAGTCCAACTGGATATAAGGAGAAAAATCACCATGAGCAAAGAATGGAACAAGAACTCAGAGACATGACCTCGAGCCTTGGAGATTTTCAAAACTCAACTAGGCGAGGCACTGAGCAACTTCATTGGATTTTGAAGCCAGTCTTGCTTTGAGCAGGGGGTGGGACTAGAGCCCTGCAAATTCCCTTCGGAGTGAAGTTACTCTATGAGACAAGAGTTAAAGGTGTGTGCTGTGCACTTCAGCTCAAATTCTGCATCAGCTTCCCAGCTGCTTTTGTCCTGGGAAATGAGATGGGCTTGTCTTCCAACAGAAGCTCCTGTGAGATTAAGTACCTGCTTTTATAAAAGATTGAAGTGTCGTCTTATTATCTTAAAGTGGTTAGTCTTCCTACCTTTATTGGGATTCATCTACCCGCTGCAACATATACCATTTGTCAAGCTAGATGCTGTACAATTTGCACAGGAAAAGCTGATGTCAGTCTAGCAGAACAGAGAAACACTTTCCATGCTTTTTGCCTAGAAGCAGCAGCTTTTAGACACAAGTGAGAGTTTGGAGGGTGATCTGAGATCTACCACAATGAGGAGCCCTTTGGGACCATGAGATGTGGTGATGCTGCTGCAGTGTTAGCACTATATTAGTAACTTGTTCCCTGGATCCTGTTTAATCCCCTCTCATCCTCCATCCCGGTGTGGTCATTTTGGGGTTTTGTAGCTGTGTTTGAAACCTTCTGTAATCTTCCAGTGATTCATGCCATCTTCCCATCTTGGAGATCTCATCTGAATACATCGCTTAAAAATCAAGTGAAGATGAGAGGGAAGTCCAATGTCAAGAATGCAAAGAAAATACTTTGGTGTGTAGGACTCTGCCTTAGGGAACAGTGTTGACAAATGCTGTTTGCTGGTTTTGCTTGTGTTACCCCTCCCAGGAGCCTGTTCCAGCCTTTCTGTGCTCTGACAACTAGAGATGCTCCCCTTATTTCCAGCACCAAAGAAAACAATGTCACTTATGTTGTCTCCCTTTAGTTTCCTTGGGTCCTAGCAGGGCTCGCCTTCCAACTGCTATCACTCAGCTTCCACAGATCTTGCAAAACCACATAAATTTGCATGATTAAGGGAGCCCCAGGAAGGTGTGAGGAGCCACATAATTTGTGTAGTAGCAACCTGAGCACAGGAACCTCAGGAACTACTCTGCTGTGATCCTGAGCATCGGTTACCAGATCTTGCTTTAGTGAAGCTACGCATAGCCAGGAACACAGCTCTGTCTTAACAGCAGCCAAAGTCACATCAGTCCAACGCGGTATCTCTTGAGGGCAGTGCAGATTATGACTAATTTATGTTGCTGGTTTTGGCCCTAGCCAGACAACTTAATATGATACAAATTAATTACTGAAGACTAGAGCAAAGAGCTGTGTGCATGGAGTAAAAACGCATGATCACTGGGCTGGACAGCATAAAAGCTGTGTTCATAAATGTAGGGTCATAAAGGTAGCTGTTGCATTAAAGCTGCTGTGTAAACGTGAATGCTTCAGGCTTTCAGCTTCTGCTGCTTTGTATTGAATACCTTATACCGAGAGAAGGGCAGGAGAAAACCATTTGCCAGTTTTGGAAAGCTGTGACCTGTGTCAGATCAGTACGTTCTGTGCTGCTTCTCCTGCATATTCCTGGTTGCTTGGCCTCTTCTTTCATCCTCACTTTTGTCCAATAATAAATGATGATTCAGCGATCAAAAAGCTTGATTGGGGAAACGTGAAGGATGTCCAGAGGAACATACTGAGCTCAGAAAAACTCAAATTTAGAAGAAACTAGAAATGAACTTTTAGACCCTTCCTGAGTCTGGAGCTGGCTGTGACCGCAGGGATTATTTGCAAGCAGTCCAGTTGTATTGCTTGTGTGAATGGCAGGGGGATTAGAGGGAGGAGCTGGGCAGAGCTGGGACGGTGACAGGAGATAATCTGCGTGAGCTGCCCCTTGGAGGGACAAGACCCTGTGACTAATCCCCATCTGTAGGATCATATGGAGTGGCTGCGTAGCAGGGGTCATCCTGTGTACCACTCGCCTCTCGGTAAATGGGTACGACGGCCTTCTAGGCAGAAGTCTCATCAGCTCTCGGCATGTGTCAGCACACAGGAGAGGTGTGCTAGGTGCACGTAAGTGAGAAGGGATCATAAATACAGACAATTCCCTGACCTTTTCTGTGGAGAAGGCTGAGAGATTGAAGGAAAGCGAAAGGCAGCCAGATTAAAGACAAAGTCTATGCATACCTGCTTTGGGGATGATGAAGTGACATTCCAAAGGGGCAGAATTAGGGACAGACAGTTCCTGAGTTTCAGAGAACAGGACTGGAAAATTCTGGAGTAGCACAAGGCGAACCCTCTGGATATGCATTCTTTTTTTTGCAGTCAGTGTCTTTAATGTTTTTACTTTTTAATAAAATTGAGGTATTACTCCCTCTGCCATTTTTTTCTGAGATCTGACATCCCGCTATGTCTCCCTCTCAGGTCCCGTCGCAGTCGCCCAGGGCACAGAGCTCCCTGTTGGAGAGGGGGAGCAGGGGGTGGGCTCAGCCCCCCCCCCCCCCCCCTTGCATCCCCGTACTCGCCAGTGGCGCCGGGGCCATGGGACACTAGAACAGAAGCTGGAGGCCACTCATTTCAAACGTGGTAATATTGACTTCGTCCGCTGCTTGCGTACTCCTGAGATACACACTTTTTTTAGGATCAAAACGCTCCAACAGGCGACACGAGTGCTTGGTTGTGCCGAGCACAGCCCAGAGAAGCTCAGACATCCCCAAATCCTCTTCCTCTTGTCTCCTGCCCTTTTCCCAGGGGACACCATCTCACGCTGCTGCTTTGCTGCTGGAAAACAAAGGTGGACCGCACCTGTGGGTCCTCCCCACCTCTGCTGAGGGCTGGCTTTTTGACCTGTAGGAGAGCGCTACTGGGGTTCCGAGACCTCTCGGGGTGCTCCTTGGCCAGAAATCTCTCCTCCGCACTGCCCCCCCCGAGATGTGCCCGTCCCGACGGACAAGCTCATCGCATCCCCCTTACATCCCCCCCCCCCCCCCCCCCCCCCCAAGGACAAGGAGCACCGGGCAGGGGCTGATTCGCTCGAGGCTCGCCCCGGGCGCGTTGTGGTTTCCCCGGCCGACGGGACGCGGGGAGGCTCGGGAAGGGGGAGCGGGGGCAGAGGCACCCGGATCCGCCACGGGAAAGCACCGAGGGAACCCGAGCTGTCCGAACGGTTTGAAAAGCCGCTCCGGCTGTAGCGGGGGGTGTCCACCCCCCAACAATAAAACCCACAAAAGAAAAGGAAAAAAAAGTAAAATCAACTATAAATAAACGCGCTCGGAGGCTGCCCGCCCCGCTCAGCCCCTGCCCGAGCGCCGCTGGAGGAGGGGAGGGGGGAGAAAAAAAACCCCGTCCGTCCCCCGTCCCCCCCTCCGCCCACCTCCCCGGGGGAGAGGGGCGGTGAGCGGCAGCCCCGCCCCGGCGCTTTCTGTCCCCTCTCCCGCGCCGTACGGCCGGGCGCACCGTCTGTCTCCATCCGCTGGCAACTTTGGAGCGCGGGGCGCGGGCGGCGCCGCCGCGGCTCTGCCCTCACCCGCGGGAGGGGGGGGGGGGGGGGCGAGGGCCTCGACCCCGGCCGCCGAGCGTACCCCCACCATGGCCGGGATCGGCATCGACCACTCCAAGCTGCCCGGAGTCAAAGAAGGTAGGGGGTCACCCTGGGGGGGCCTGGAGCTGGACGGGACGGTGTGGTTTGGGGGGATTTGGGGGAAGAAAGGAGAGAAGCTTTTTTTTTTTTTTTTTTTTTTTTTCTGGTGGGGCCAGCCGCCCTTCCAAGCCCAGCTCTCGGCTCCCCTCCGCGGGGCGGGGACGCGCCGGTTCTCCCCGGGAGAAGGCGAGGAGCGGCGCTGGGGGAGGGGGCCAGCCCTTTGTCTGCGCCGGGGCTGGGGCCGGGGCCGCCGCCGGCGCTTCTGCTCCGCTCCCCCCCCGCCCCCCGGTGGGGCTGGGGTCGGCGGGGCAGGGCTGCGAGCCCGGCCGGGGTCCGCTCCCGCGGGAGGTCAGCTTTGCCGTGGAATAGCGGGGAGACCCTGCGGGGGGGGGTGGTGGTGGTGGGTATTGACATGCACATGCGTTCCTCGCAGTTAACGGCTCGGCTGGGCTTGGGGGCTCCGCTCGGGGCGTTTGAAAAATGGGAGCAGAGCCGTGACTATCCCCAAACGCGGTGGTTTGCGGGGGGCTGGCGACGTTGAGGTCTCGGTTAAAAACACTGGAGCCTACGGGGTTTTTGTGAGGACTTTGGAGCGCCAAGCAGTCTCCGCCACCCTGCAAAACCCCCGTGCCCCCCCCCCCCCCCCCCCCGGGGGGCAGGGGAAGGGTGGGCTGTAAGCGCCCCGCTGGGTTTCTGGGTGCCCCGGCTGCCGGTTCAGCCTGTGCTCGGGACGCAGACTTGGCCTCAGCTTCCCTGTTAGCAGAGTATCTGTCTCACACGTCTGCCTTTAAGGTTAATTAAAGGTGCTCTGGAGCTGCTTTGGGTTTAAAAAGCTTTGCGCCAGGTAGAGTCTGTGCTTTCTGACAGCGATATAAATCTGCATAAGCCCTCTCAAAATCCAGTTATTGGAGGTTTACGCTGTAGTAACAGAGAGCACGGTGTGCCTGCCCAAATACAACAAAAATTCCTTAAACTTGTTTTCCTTGCCACTGGCCATTTCTTTTTTTAAAAAATTTAAATTCTTACAAAACAGCAAATGCGAATTTGACAATTCAGCTAGTCAAGAGTAGAAGGTGTATGTCTGTGCAGGGAGCTGGAGGTCCCTTTTGACCTCTTGTCATCCTCTAATGCTTCACTTCTTATTGCTACTGGAAGAAAAGTAATATCCACGTGCTGAAGTTTTAGGGGTTAATGTTGGTCCTATTAAGTCATTAGTAAAATTGTCATTTTAGTGTGGCCAAGATCTCATCCTTAGAGTCTGTCCGCACAGGGTTACTCAAGAAAATTAATCCAATTAACCTTTCCGGTGGGTTGATTAAAGTGAATTAAATCCCTGTGTAGATGTTCCTATTCAGAATTGAAGTAGCCTTGATTTGATTTAGCTTGATTCATCTTTGAAGTGAACTAACTGGACTGAGTTAAAGTCGCTTACGTGCTGAATGAAAGTATGTATACAGGCTCAACCAGCCCTTGGTAAATTTGCACCTATGGCTAGTGTGGATTAGGTTTCAAGAGTGTCCTGATACAACGATCTGTTGTTACCTGATAGCAATTGGATTAAAGTAGTGTCGCAGAGCAGCTCCAGCTTGCAAAGTAGATGAGGCCTGAGCCATGTTCTGCAAAGCCTCAGGCATGTTTCACGCTTTTAGTTCAGTAGCATCATTTGTTTTTATTGTGGAAAGTGTTGAAACTGAGCTATGCTTTGGATTAGATCTTTTCATGCTCGGTGTTAATGCCAGCCAAGGAAAAAAATGCATTGCCTTCCATACCTAGGGAAATATTTGTTGTTCCTGATAGAGAAATCACTGTTGATCCTTCTGGAAAAAACATTCCCTTTCTTCATTTCGGGTAAAGGTCAGCTTAGTCGTTCATTAACAAAGAACAACATTGTTTTGGTTTGAGTACTTTGTTCCTCACCAGACCTGCTTTGGGAGGGGAGGCGGTGTGTCCAGGTTCTCCCTGGCTGCAGGTAGCTGGGACTGCTGTGAGACAGCATCACCCTCCTCTTCTGGTGTGGTCTCAAAAAAATGAGGTCGTTCCTGTGCAATGATGGCAGTGAAAATCTGATAACTGTAGCTAGGTGCCGCAGGAAGCCTTGCTTCTTGTGTTTACTTTCTTTTTTATCTTTAAAAGTATTTCTATTAGCTGAAGGTCTGATATAGATGGCATTTTGCCGGTGAAAACTGCTTCAGCCGGTCCAGGTTATTTTGTGGGCAGGGGTTTGCTGGTGTAAAATACACCCTCAAAACACTCTTTTTCTAGTGTAAACTAGACCTCGGTGCTGCGGCCTGGTGTTACAGGGCCATTTTTCCATGGGCAGTAAAGTGGATGTTCTGACCATTGTGGTCAGTAAAGCTCTTGTAAGCTATTTGCTGAAGGTTTTGGTGTTAGTTGCAATCTGTGGGCTGAGTTTCTCTGCCTGTATTTCTATTCGCCTCTCAAGTGTCTGTGACATTTTCTCTTTTCACAAAGCAGCTTTTGCTGTGTGCTCTTTTGACCCACCCCAGGGGATTCCTCAGCTCTGTGTGTGTCGATCTTTTTTACTAGAGGTCTCGTTTGTGAGCCTTTTGGGGGCAAAAGCATCCTGGAAATATTATTTTAATTAGTTACTTATAAAGCAGATAAAAGAAACTGGCTTGGGCTCTGCTTGATCTTTGTTTGTCTCATCTCCTGTGATCTGATACATTACTAGCAGCTAAAATGGGCAAGGGCTACACCCCCTCCTTGGCTGCCTGTTTTAAGTGAGCTCCCCATGCCATCTCAACGCACTGTGTGCTGCCTCTTGGACCTGGGAGACATCCCAGCCTGTACGCAGGCGGGCAGGGCTGCACGGGGCTGTTCTGGGGAGGTACTTTGGAGCTGTGCAGACCTTGCCTCTCCCTAGAGGATGTACCTGTGGTCCCATCTGCTGTTGCTGCCTTTGCCAAAGAGCTGAGGTCTAGGGCAATGGCTTTGCAAGGGGATGCCTGTCTGCTAAGACTGAGGCTCAGTCCCTCGTCCAGTGCAGTCTTGGAGAGCCGTCAGTTGTTAGTCGTGGCAGGCAAAACCCAGGCATGGTCTTCCTCGCCAGGAGCTCCTGATTTTCCTGCCAGTTTGAATCCTCTCTGCAGAGAGAAAGGGGGGGGCAGGATAGGGACCCTGAACTCTGCCCCAGCAGTGTACAGCTCTTTGGAACTGTGGAAAATTGCAGTGGCTTAAGTGTTTTTAGTTTTATTTTTAGTAATACTATAAAGAAGCATAAGGGCAGTATGTCTGTGCCAGTCATTAGGACCAACCCTGCCACACTGCTGTCTCTGGAGCTCCAGCCTTGACAAAGGCTGATTGTGCCACTTGTGCTTGGAGAGACATGGCAACAATGCTCACACTGTGGTTTCTACTCTTCATTAAGCATCCGATTTGACTTTCTGAAACTCCTGAGCTGTACATTCAAATGCTGCTAGTTGTAGTCTGCTGCCAGAGAGGCCAGTTTCCCAAACATGGTAGTAAAAGGTACACCTCTGACTGCAGCCTCGGGGAAAGGGGAAGGGCTCAAACCTTTATTTTCCATCTTGGCAAGGCATTCTCAAGGGCAGGCAGCCTGGCTGGCTCTCTTTTGCCTTAACATAGGTTGAATAAAAGTTTGCTGGAAGCATCAGTCTTCCTCCCAACCACGGCACCCTCCCTGTGATCTCTGCAGCTTAATGTGGCCTTCTCTGAGACTCCTGCAATAAAAACCTGCTGGCTGCTGACTTTCTAAGTGATCGGGGAAGGGAGTCAGCTCTGAGGTGCGGTGTCTCAGGCTCCTATGGAACAGACGGATGTTATTGGCTTGTATCAAGGCTTTTGGTGCCTGTGTGAGCTAAGCAACATGACAGTGGACAAGAGAAACTTGATGTCTGTCAAAGGTGGAAGTGGGTTCAGAAAGTGTTGATGGCTGGCCCGGTGTCTGGTGAGGAGGTAATTCTGCTTCAGGATTTTTCAGGAGGCTGGTGTTGAGAGATGAGGTATCAGCTGTAGTCATGTGAAGGAAGGGTTGGCCTTTAACTGGATTAGTTTAATGAGAGCAACAATTTTGAGAGCAGCTGAGGGTCAGCCGGGTCACTGTGAAGCCACCTGTCCCATGCCCTTTGGCTCCAGCTGAGATTTTTCCTTGCAGCATGATGTGCAGTGTCATGGTTTCCTGCTTTGTGACTTCCTTGGAGAAGGGCTCTGAAACATTCAGACAAGCTGGATGGCTCGAAGGCAATGAGGAGGTGGAGAGTGATGGGACATAGACGCAGGCTTTTTTTTTCTAGGTCACTGGTTCATGTCCAGCTCTTCTGAGTAATAGGAGGTCTCTTTTTCCAGCATGCATGAATTCAGTGGCTGAGGCTGTGGTACTCATTTCACTTCTGGTTAAAGCTGGGTGAAAGTTTTATTATGCATTCAGTTGTTCTGGGTCTGCAGCGCTTGGCAGAAGAGATGGGCAGGATTAGCATATTTCATGCTCTTGGCTCCAAAACACAACTGAGCAGGCAGGTCTGCCTCCTCCCATCCCTTAAATCCTTAGCACTTGTCCTCTGCGAGCTGCCGTGGAGGTTGTACCGAGGCAAAAAGATTGCTCAAAAAGCAGACTTTGGCAGAGAGGAGCTTACAGACTCACGTTGGTGCCTTCTGCAGAGATGTTTCCTTAGTTACTGACAAGTTTTTGGACTGGGATAAGAGGGGGCACAGTCTGTTTTGCCCTGATTCCTGGGGAATTCAGGGAGGTGTGTGTGGGGCGGCTTCCCCCATTTGTGATACTAGGACATTGGCCATCACCCATTGCCGCTGCCTGAGTAATGAGCCCAGCTGAGCGGTGTGTTGCAGACAGCATTGCATTTGCTGTGACCACAGGCCTCTCTTTAATCTTTAATTTCCTGCGGCCAGGAGCAACGTCAGAGGGCGTCTGCCTGCCAGGCGGGAGTTGGAGATGGCTGCTGCAAGGAGCAGGAGAGGCCAGTCCTGCTTTCTCTGGGCACAGGGAAAACCCTGCTTAGAGAAGCAATGGGATGTGCCTCGGGGATGTGTGAAACTTCCATGTTTTGCTGGAATAAGCTTTCTTTTCCTTGCTCAGAGACACCCAGTTCACATGAATGTGGTGATTTATAGGACGAAGTGACATGTTCCCTCCCTGCTTCCTCGTCCCCTTCCCAGAGTGTTCCCAGCTGGCTGGCTTCCCGCTCGCTCACTGCTGCTCCGCTGCCTAGTGCTGGTTTGAAGGCTGAAGGACTGAGGAAGGAGGTTTGTCTGCTCCTAAAACTGCCTTAAAACTCGAGAAACTTAGGTCCGGTTTCTGGTGTGATACTCGCTGCTGGCTTGTTCTTTTGCCTTCAAAAAGGTGATACAGATATTTGCTGTTCTGCTGCTGGTGGCTTGCGTTGCAGGAACAAAAGGGGCACTTCCATTTTTGCTGGGCATTTCCACCGGGTCAGCAGGGCTGCCGTCTCCACGAAGGCTGCTGTGTGTCAGGGAGGCTCTGTGTTTGCCTTATGGTGCTGGCTTTTCCACAGGACACATGACGGGACCTTGTGGAAGTCCCTTGACACTTCATTTATACTTGCTTTTTAAAAATAGAAATTGGAGTCTTCCCACTGTTTTCTTTCTCAGTACGTGAAAAGATACCACACAGCTCGTTGAGTGAGTGCTATATGGCCTTGGCACTGTACGGCAGCTGGGAGAGACTTTAGCAGGGCTGGAAAGAGAGCAGGAGGCTGCAGCATCATGCTGTATGTGTAAGAGATGCAAGGCAGGGCTGTTGTGAACATTGCATTGAGCAAAGGAGACCAGGTAGGCCTGGGTGCTCATAAAATCTACCCTGTAACCCCAGGCACCTTGTAAATTAACCTTGCCAGAAGTGTTACTTTCCCTGGGGAGAAAGGTGTGGATGAAAGCCTGCTCAGAAGCCTGGCGCAGCCCTTCTGCCCCTGTCCAAGGATTTTGTGTCAGGCTCCAGAAGCTCAACTGATGATTATTTTAATTGCACGTCAACCCACGGTGCCACCACCACGATGCTCCGTCAGCCAAATAAAAATAGTGAAATCTTTCCGACTCAGGCCTGAGTTGGTAGCAGTTTGGTCTGTGCACTCTTGACAACCCTGCCTGTGGCGAGTGCTGTTCAGGACAGAAAGTTGAAGTGAGTTTGCAACCGAGTCATTCTTTTTCACTTCTCTTTTCAAAAGAGGTGTAAAAAGCTCTGTGCAGTAAAACTTTTGAGTTCCTGAGTGCATAAGGGTATGGTTTGTTCTTTTCCCAGCCCTTCTGTCGAACCAGGACTTGGTGGTTGGAGGAATCGGCTTAAGAGGAAATATTGTGTGGGCTCAGTATCTGGTGTTCAGTAAGGGATGACAAAGGTGAAGAGGACATAAATGAACAAATATTTGAAGGCGCTGAGAGACAGGCATACCTTAAGGACACTGATGGGGCTGACCTGAGAAGTAATGGGACAAAAGGGAGGAAGGATGTTTATGCAAACAGGAATATTTCCTGCCAGCGAGAGGTGGGTTTTTGTTTGTGGGTTGTTTTTTTTCTTTCTGCAGAAACCTCTCCAAAAGACACGGTGCGTATAGCTTTGGCCCTTTGCAGCCAGACAGGACAAGAGGCTGGAGCGTGTCCTGGCAGGAAATGTTCCTCCCAGAGGGACTGTCACCACTGACCTGGCACATGGGCTGGGGAAGTGCTGGCCTGCCTTGGGATGGAAAGCTTCTCACCCTCTGCATGGCAGAACGGCTTTGCACTGCAAAAGCACCTGAGCTTATCATACGTGTCTGTTATGGATATGGCAAACATTACTTGTGGGATCTTGGTAGGAAGAAATTTTTTCTCACTCTGTTCTGAAGTTAGTTTTATTATTGGGGTGCTGGCTGGTGGGATGGGGAGGATTTATGTCCTAAATTCACCAGTGCCTCCTGGAGCCTTTGGCAGTGCTGCTGGGGGCTGGGGTGAAGCAGTGGAGGACAGCAGGGAAAGACCTGGGAATTTTCCAAGCCGCCAGGGTGTCGGCTGTTTTTGTGGCGTGCAGAGAGCACTGCTGTTCACAGGGCTGTGCTCTACTGCAGGCGATTCGGTCGGCGCCAGGTTTCCGAAGGAAGTTGGTGTCGGGAAGAGGCTGGGCTCTCCTGACCTTATTTGCAGCGCTGAGGGACTGGGTCCTTGGCTAGGGCTGCATAGCCCTGCCTGCATTCCTCACATCCCTGATGCAAGGTGGAAAAGGCAGGTTTGCTTCCAGCTCTGATTACTGTGCTCAGTTACATGGTACTCCAGGTGGCTGGCATTGCCCAGAGCATCATCTCTGGCCACGTAACAGGTAAACTTGTTAGGTCCTGATTTTAATTGTCCTTTTTTTTTTTTTTTTTTTTTTTTTTTTAAGAAGCTGCGAATATACAATATCACCTAAAGGTGATTTAGCTCCCAAAACAAAAATTGTACATCTGACTTGGAGCTCGTTTTGTGCTCTCCGAGAGGAGGCATTTAAAAGGCTGCCAGCCTGCTTCTTCCTCATGCTCTGCTGTGCGTGTGAGCTGTGGGAACAGGTGCCACAAAGTGGTTTGCTCCAGGTTGATGCTGGGAGCTCTGCTTCCCTGCCTATCTGGCCCCAGAGGCCAGGGACTTATTCTTACCCTCTTATGCCACTGTTTTAAATCTGTAGTTGCTCTAAGAGCAGCATGCCAACACAAGGCTGTGACAGGAAGGGGGACGTGTATTGTTAGTGCTGCAACTTCACTGATTTGTGACTCTTGTACATGCATGTGAAGGTTTGACTTATCTGGGGCCAGCTTTGGTACTTGTATTCTCCAGAGCTGACTAATAAACCTGGAGAACTTAAATGCAGGAAGCGAGGGGGGAGAGAGTACCCATGAGGAGCTGGCGGAGCAAAGGAAAGAGGTTGTGAAACTAAGCGGAGCATCCTCGGTTGGTTAGGTGGAGGAAGGTTGTTCTCGTGGAGCAGATTTGCAGTGCTGGCAGCAGCTGAACGGGTGGCAGACAGGAGTCCTCGCAGCCTAGCAGCCGCCTTTCTAGGAAAAAGGAAGCTGATGGGAATCGGTGTAAGAATCAGAGTGGATTGCAGGATCAGTTGACACCTACAGCTTTGAATGCAGCAGCTGGTCAGGTTTCCACCAAGCCTGGGAGGCTGCCCTGAGGCCCATCCTGCTGGAGCTTCTCTAGGTACCTGATCTGGATGAGTAAAACCTGGCTTGTTTGCATGTGAACCGATGCCGGATGCTGCGGTCCGTCCTTCCAGCTGCAGCTCTTGTTTAGCTACAAGCCTCGGAGCAGTCTCAGGCTTGGCTCTGGTCACCTGAAGGCTGAAAAGTGGCATCTCTGAGGGAGTCTGTCTTCTGCTTGTTCTCTGCAGAGATGCTCGTTCCTCCGAACGACTGCAGGTCCCTGTGGTGTAAAACCACACGGTGGGGTTTTGAGAGCAACTGGAACCTTTTTTTTGGCGCTTGGCACCTCTTGCGTGGATGTCAGGCCTTCAGAAGTCAGCAAACTGAGTCAGTGCGTGAACTTGGACCAGAGGGGCATTGAGAGCTCCCTTTCTGAATCCTGTCTCCCTTGTATTTTGCTACATTATCTTCTAGGATTAAGCTGGAGGAGAAGCCTGGGAGAGCTGACACTTTGAATTATCTCTGCTCCCAGCTGCCTGCCTGCCTCTCTGGAGCTGCTGTGTGAGCTTATTCACCGGCAGCCTGAAACTGAGGGCTTAGAAATGCTAGCGAAGCACCCAGGGTGCCATGGTTCCTCAAAGGCACCCTGAACCACAAGGTGATCCTGCCAGCTCTCTGCAGAGAAACTACTGAACTGAGCAAGGGATTTAGCCTTGCATTTAGCAGACAACAGAAGTTTTACCTATCTAGGAAATTCAGCGTGTCTCTCCAAGAGTTGTGTGTGGTATAAAATTGCCTAAAATGCTGAAATAAACAGATCAAGGCAAAATACAGTGATCACTGCTGAGATGGGTTTGGGGGAAGGGAGCTTATATAGTGCAAATCTCTTGAGATGCAAGCTCCGTGCCTGAGCAGTTTTCTGAGTGGGTGGCTGTTTTGAGTTGTGCGTGAAAGGAGACTGTTTTTCTTTTCCCCCTCCCTTACACAAGTTTAAATGAGTGGTGTTGGGCTTGAAACCAAAACTGCTGTGACATCCTGTCTGCAAAAGAAACAAAAAAAGACTCCAGAAAAGGACAGTGTCATATGATCCATGGGACACTGCTGAAGGCATGTTTTACAGGTACAGTAGTGCTCATGGGGATGGCTGTGTAAGCCAGGGATTTTGACCTCTCCTGGTGAAGGTAACTCCTGGCTTGCTCTCCACTGATGTGTGTGGTGGTTTGCCCTTGGACGAGGTGAGGGTAGAACACAGCTGTTGGAGGCAATGTCGTTTTGCTGTGATCCATGGTTGGGAGGCGGTGGTGAAAGTTAACTGCTAGGAAAACTTCTCCCTGTCTTTATTGTTGATCATTTTGCACATGTGGTGTTAGCTGAGTCAACTGAAGCTGTGTCAGATGCTGGAAAGGATGACTACAGAAGCAACTTTTGTTCTCGCTGATAATTAAGATTAACTTCTTCCATACACAGACCCAGTTATGCCTCACATATGTTGTCAGTGAAGTGCGTGTTTGGCTGCCTGGGCTCTACTGCTTGGCTGTGGTGTCAAACTAGCCAAGCCATCCCTGACCAGTATATCTACCTTGAGGTTTTTATACCTGTCCACCTGGATGTTACTGATGGGTCCACAGTGCGATGGCTGAGCTCACCGGTGACCTTTTGGGTCTAGGCAGTCCTGTACAGGCCAATGGACACTGGGGCGCTCAAGAAAGAGCTACAGAGATAATGGAGTCCTGAGCCCGGCAGGTAATGGATTGCAGACATTAACATATTGTGGCTTATATCTCTGCTCTCTGCTTTAAAGTGGCAAAATACTGTATGTATTCAGCCCCTCAATGCACAGACATTTCTGGAACAGGAGGCAGCAGCTGTAGCGGCAATGTTGGCTACAGGACTGAGGGTTTTAGAAAGTGCTTGTGACTCAGGGTACTTCATATCTGGGGAGCCAGCTGGACCTGGCTGAACAGGCTGAATTTTCAAAGCATGGGTGCCAGTACTCCTTAAGGTTCAATGCCATTTTCAAGTACATCTGTCTGTCCAAGCTTTGAAGTGCTTCAACTCAACATTTTCATCTGGAAGTCAAAGACATGGTCTTTAACATTCTTCACCTATGGGTTGTGTTTTACGCTCGGGGGATAAGAATAGTTGCTCTTACTTAGAAAGATTGCAGATGAAGTGATGTAGAGTGCGATTATCCAATGATGAAAAAGATGGCAGCCTTCTGTAATAAAGGCAGAATGATAAATTTTATCAAATTTTGTGGTTGGGGCATGCTCTAGGATGACCTTTTGAGCTCCCTTGTAGTGCTATTTTTTGTGATCTTGGGTATGTCCAGCTTTCTGTTTATACTGTGCAAGCACATCACCTTCTGCTTTGGGGTGTTCAGCAGATGCTCTCTCAGCTTGAGGACTCCTCTACAGTACAGTTTGCAGGCAGGTCTACATAAGCGAGAATGCCAAATTAGTAGCCTCAGAGAAGGCATTTTGCAAATGCTGCTGATTTCTATTTCAAGGCAGTTTAAAAAACAGACTCATGTTCTGAGGATTTGGCTCAAAAATATATATATAGTCTTCCTTTTTAAAGCATTGTTGGGCAGGTAAGAGTTTATTGTTGGAGAGCAGTGCAGACAGAGCAAACCTCTCATGGCCTTGACCTCAAGGCGTTAGCGTAGAGCAAAGAGGATAACCTCTTTCCCAAATCCCAAGCTGTTCAGGCCAAGACTGCCAAGGATCCCCACCATGGTTCTGTGGCAATCCTTTTTTTTTTTTTTTTCTTTTTACTTTGCACATTTACACTTTTAAGAATTAGGCTAAGATCCCTCAGTTTGGTTCCCAATGGGGTCGCACGGTCTCCTTGTGCTGCCTCATAGCTCCTGGCTACATGAGATGCTCTGGTGCCGTGGCTGAGGAGCAGAAATGGTTCTCTTCCCCAGGCTGCCCAGCCCTGCCCTCTAGCCTGGGAGCCACCGCCTCCCTGCGTGAGTTTTTAGACGTTCTTGGCACTGGCAGTGCCTGGTGAACAAGGTCTTAGGAATGCCGTCTGTGTAACTGCAGCTGCAGCAGCCGAGACGTGTCCCAGCCAGCCTCCGTTGGCACCCACGTGTGGTAGCAGGAGCTCAGGAATCTCCTGGTGCGATGGGAGACGCAGGATGGAAATGAGAAATGGTGAGGTCAGGCCATGTATCTCACAGAGCAGCTTTGCTGGGGGTGAGAAGGAAAGGTCCCAGTTGCATGTTTCCTCTGCAAACTGCCTTCTGGGTAGCCTCTCACCTCCAGTTGGGTGGCTGCTTGGTCATGCTGGCTTTGTTTTAAGGAAATGATCTGCAGATTGCGGAGGGCATATCTAGCTTGGAGTGGCCTGGCCAGTCCCTGCTGGTAAGAGTCTATGAAGTCCCAGCTTGCTTTCCAGTCTGCAGGGATCTTCATAACTCGGCACATTCTTCAGACTGCTGGCTTGTAACAGGCTGCACTCGCTGCTTGGCTCTTAACTTGCCAGCTCTGTAGGCCCTGAAAAGTGATTTTTAGCTGATGAAACTTTTTTCCTGTGTCACTTTTGTCTTTCCTCTCCCTCCTGTCCTCCAGTTCAGGATTCAAAAACTGCAGATGCTCTAAACTAAGCATGACTCACACCTTCTAGTTTATTTTGTGAATTATCCAGCACATGATGCTGATGAGAAAATGTTGGGAGTGGAGGGGGTGGGGAGCAAAAATGGTTTTTAAGGCCCAAAAGGAAATGCTTGGGGCATGCTTGTGTGGTCCCTGGGTCATTGAACTGGCTAGTATCCCAGGGCACAGCATACAGGCCACGTGAACCAAAGGGGCCCTTGGGATCTTCAGTGATGTCAAAACATGGTCTAAGACTTCAGGCAGAAGTGTGTGTGGGGGTGTTTTGCTCTAAGCCATGCTTGAGAAGCCTGTCGGGTTTGACCTCTTACAGAGACAGTGCACACTCACACTGCCTATTCCTGGACGTTACCTACCCCTGTCACACACCTAAATATCGCTAGCAACATCTAAGGCTGCCTTTGTTCCTCTGTTGTGGTTACCCCATTCTCTTTGAAGCAGTTTGGTGTTCGAAATGCTGAGCTACGGAGCTGAGGTAATGCTGGAGAAAGCTAGTGAGGCAAAAAGAAGAGGTTATTTAATGAAAATTTGCCAAGTTGTTGTACAGCTTGCCGTTGCACTGCTTCAGTGATGCTTAGAAAGGCCTATTTTCAGCGTGAACTCATACCAGTGGAGAAGATCTGTGCTTGGAGCTTGCAGAGAGTCTCTTCGGGTTCCATCAAGCGAGTGAGCTTCCTCTTTCATGCCGCTGCGTGGATTTTGGAGCCCACCACTGCTGCAGAGGATGAGGCTTCCAGCCATGCTTCTGCCCTTGTCCTCCCCTGTTGGCACCTCTGTTGGCTGTGACAGTGGCTGGGATTCCTGGGCTGGCATTTCTTTTATTGACAGCTGTGCCAGAAGCACATATCTCAGACCTGCTCCCTGCTGTGCCAAGGCAGATTGACTTAATCAGACTATGGTAAACCTGGTGTTAATGTTTCGTGCTTCACTGGACTTGCCAATTGTAGCTGCTCTGATTGCACCCCTGCTGGTTCTTTGACTGTCTGATGGCACACAGCCAGGGCATGGGGATGGGAAGTCAAGTTCATTGGCAGCAGTCAATGTAACGTTAACCTTACCTTTCATTTTTGAGGCATACGGTTAGGGAATAAGGAAATGGATTTCTTTCCCCTTAAATAAGAAGCCTCTTGGAAAGGAGGAATTGTGAGTCTTTGCATTGTCATTGGGGCCATCCTATTTCTAAGCCCAAGCCCAGCGCACATAATACCTACTAATGAGCATGCTGGTGCCATGCTGAGACTGAGCACGGGATGAGGACTAGCGCTGATGAAGCTTATTTCAGACCATGCGTGGCTGGTCCACATTTCCAGTTATTTTGTAGTTGCCTCATTGTTGGATGCATGTCTTCGAGAACTGAGGGTTGGTTTCCTTGGTGTCACTTGTAGCTGTGGTCGTGCTTGACTCAGTGCTGGGTCTAGTCTTGAGGGAGTGCTCTGCACTTGCTGTTGCCCCCAGACTTGCTAGGGAGTTGCAGGCGTCCCCGTCTCTTGCCACCTGGCTGGCTGACAGTGCTTCGTTGTGTTCGTAATGGGATGTTCTCATCTTCTTTTGCATGTTGTTCTCGGGCTGATGGGACTTGGGAATAATGTGCTCAGATGAGTTGGAGGCGGCCAGCCCAGCCAAGTTTCTGACAGTGACGAAAGGTCTTGTGCCGTCTGCCCTGCCAGCGGCTTCAGCAGCACAAAGCAAGGGCTGTGTGCTCAAGCCGTCCGTTCGTGGGTTTGTAAGAACAGCTTAACGAGTTTGTATATGTGGCCAAGTGGCTTCTTCAGCAGTGCGTGAATGAATCCCAATGTGTGAGCGACCCCAAGGCTTGCTGCTGCCCCACCAGCCTGCTCCTTGCTGTGTCCGCTGTGAGGTGGGGGCACCGTGGAGCCCAGACACTTGGGAGCTTCCAGCATGCTTATCGTTATCCCATCCAGATCCAGTACAGAGAGAGGGAAGCTGGATGGTTATTAATCATCACTGTTTTAAGACCCAGCCCCACGTCTAGGCCACCTGCAACTTGGTGGCTCGTCCCAGGGCATGTCCCCACTTGCTGTGTCCCTGTGCACAGAGACAGGGCAGGCGGTGGCTGGGCACAGCCTCAGGTCTGGGTGCTGTGTGGCCTCGTTAGTGGTGGCACTGGATCTGAGCTAGGCTGCTTCAGGTCACGAGCTGGGAAGCGCATGTGGTGGTACCCTGGGCTGTGGGTGCTTCCTGGCCCCGGCACTGAGCTCCAAATGGCACAGACCTGTCCTGAAGAGCCAAAACAACCCAGATGGGAGCCTTGGTCCCTGCTTTGTCTCTCTGGCATCCAGCAGCTTTCAGCTGTGGCCCGTAGGACGTGAGGACCTGAGGAGTTTGTTTTCTTTGTTTTTTCTTGTTTGTTTAACTTTGGAGACCCCTGGACTACTTCCACCAGATCTCTGGAGGAGCAGCTAGAAGCAGCAGGCCCACGTATAAAACACAACAGTATATGCACTTGGCCTTTATATTTTGAGTCCATGCTTTCTTTAGAAAGTTTTTATTGGCCCATCAATCCAAAAGGGTTAAACAATATTGCTATATTGTAGGAATGAAGCTCACTGGAGGAAATTAGACTTTCTTGGGGTTGGTGCAAGACTCGTCAAGAGAAGAGCAGCAGTGTTCTACCACGGCCCTCCTACTTTATTGCCTGTACGCTGAGCATGTTTCTGTCAACACATTTCTTTTCTCAGAGAAGTGTGTCTGGGTGTGGGTAGAATGGAGTAAAAAAACCCCTAAAGTCCTCTTCTGCTCGTGTGCCTCTCTGGAGAGGATGGAGCAAAGGTCTGCCAGCACCATGAGCACCGTGACCCACAAGGCAGAGCTAGAAGACCACAGCAATCAGAGCAGTGTATGAGTCTGTGCAGAAAGGAGTTGGGAAGGCTGGGATGCAGTTTCATAAGCATTTCTTACAGCAGCAATCTTTATGCAAAAAATAAGCAGCTCTGAAATGTTCATCCTGGCTCCTGTGCTGTGCCCGCCTTGTCTTCCTAGTACAGCTGTTCAGGCAGCTGTGCAGTGGACTTGCTCAGAGACCTATTGCAGTTAAAAATAACACTTCCCTCCCCCCCCCCCCCCCCCCCCCTTTTTTTTTTTAAACTGTCAGGAGCAAGTGCTGCTTCTTGAATATGTGGTGGTAAAGGCACAGCCCTAGATTTGGGCAGACTGTTTGTGGTTCTGTATTGAGGTATCTTTGCTTAGCTCTGAACTGGTAGTAGGGCTCAAACCTCCAAGCTAGATGTGCCCTTCCAGCAGGCCAGATGATGGTTGTTGTAAGCAGAAGGAGGTTGTTCCATAATCGTGCTATGAAGTTGAAGTAGTATTAGGGACCACAGAAATAAAGTCTCTATGGGCAAGATCCCCTTGCCCTATCCCATAAAAAAATATGTTCATGTCCACCAAGCCCCCTGGGTATGTCACCTGTGAATAGCACTGCTGCCTGCAACTCAGCTGTGGCTTTTCCAGATCTGTGGCTGAAGGCAGTGTTTCTTTATTTATACAGAAATGCCCACTGGAAGTGTTTCAGTGCTATTTAGTGTTTTCTATCCTCTTTCCTTTTTTAAAAGAGGTTGCAATAAAAAAAAGCAACAACAAAACCTTAATTGTACCATCCAGAATTGTACATGTTTAAAGTGAGTCACTATGGAATCATATAACTGTAATCTTTGTCCTCATCTCCACCCTGCTGCTTGTCAGTCTCCTTCCCTGAAATGCTGGTCTAGCTGTTAGGAGCTTTTGTCATCTGTAAAATACCCTCCAATGCAGAAAGGCTCAACCAAAAATTCTGTTGAATATGATAAAGGATAAGCCATTTATCTGACCTCTTAGTACACACAACTTGAAACTCTTCTAGATATTTTGTGAAGATACCTGGGTGCAGACAAACATCTGAATGCTTCTCTAGCAGAGCATGTGAGTCAATGCAAGAAGAGGGAAGGCTTGTGAGACTGTGGGTCAGGAAGATGCGGCTACCTGCTTGTTTCCTTGTATTTTCTACCCTTTGCAGTGATGGAAATGTTTTATCTTATCTGACGCTGAACCCTTTCGTAAACACGTTCCTCATAAATTCCCCTTGTAGTTTTGGTGTGTTCTGGGGGTTTGGGGGTTACTTTCACTTTCTCTTCTAGGCTGTTGCTGTGCTCTGCTAAAGAGAAACCTTGGCTGTCTCCAGAGGTTTTGCCTGTGGAGCACAGCGGCAGCGGTTCCTACCTCCTTCTGCAGCTTCGGAAGCACTTTGTAGTTCTCTGCTCTGTGCTGTATGTTTCAAATGGGAGATATCCCCTTTCAGGTCCTGTTAAGCTGCTTAGCTTGTCCCATTGAGGGGGGAAAAAAACAAGTGACAGACCTCTCCAGTGTAAATTTTTCAGCGCCCCTGCCTTAAACTCCCCTTGAAACAGACAGGAACCCAACGTTATGGCAGATGTGCAGAGTAGGGCCCCATCCTGCAGTTTGGGGGCACAGGTCACAGTTTGTCCTTGGTTCACAAAGAAGCTGATGCGTACCTACCACCAAAAGGCTGAAGCAGATGCTGTGTGTATGTCCCTGTCCCAATATGTATGTGACTTGTGTTTTGCTGCCCCGCTGCCTATCATAGCAAGTTAAAAATAAACACTGGTGTTTTTCTACAGTGTGGGTAGAGCATTCCTTTGAAAGTTCAAGTGTGAAAGTGATAGGCATTGGCAAAAATGCTGCTTTCAGACTGGTGCCAAAGGGAGCTTGTGCCCTTCCCATTTAGCTTGTCTCTGGGTCATTTTAAGCCTCCTCTTAAGAGGCTGTGCTTACCGCTGCCAGTAACGCTGTGGTTGATCCCATATCTGAGTTCTAGGTGCAAATCCAGCATCTGCACTTGAAAAAGTCAATGAAGCTTACAAGAGACAATTGTAAAATGATGCCTGAGCTGGTAGAAATGCTTTGCAGTGAGAGCCACGGAGCTCAGTCTGCTGAGCTCCGCAGAGGTGACAGTGTGCATGTGCCTTTGTGCAGAGAAAATACTATTCTCGGACCCTTTAACCTGGTAAAGAAAGTCATAGTAAGCACAAACACTTGCCCTTGGTTTTAGCTGAACACAGTCAGTGTGGGCATTGGTATAAATGTGGGTAGAATACAGGGTTTTGTACACAAGGTCTGATCCAGCGGTGGCGTGGGCAATTCTGGTTGTAAACTAAAGAAGCGGAAATGGAAGGGAGAGTGGAGAAGGCTTTTTATGCAAACAGGGACAAAGAAGCAGGCATGTGCAAAAATAGCCACAAGTGTAGGAGGGGGAAAGAAAAACACAAGTCCAGACCTTGGCTGGTAGAAAGTGTGTCAGAAGTCTGTGTGTGTATGCTCCCCTGACCCCCATAGCTCTTTTGATGCTTTTTTTTGGTTTTGGTTTTTGGGGTTTTTTTTTCTCCTGATGCTGATTCTCTTGGCTTTGTTTCCTTGTCCAGTGTGTCGAGACTTCGCTGTTCTGGAAGATCATACCTTGGCCCATAACTTGCAGGAGCAAGAGAGTAAGTAGCAATGATCTTTGGAACAAAGTGAAGCAAATTTGTCCCAACAGATATCTGGCTTTGGTTTTGCTAAGGAAAATCCTCCCTGCTTTTATTTCATTTTTATTCTTTTTAATGGAATACAGATTATTATTACTGTCTTCACTGTCCTGTAACACTACTCTGCATTCTGCCCCAGTTCATATTGTACCCTAGAGATAGTTGCATTTCATGTTTCAATTTTGTGCTCTCCTTTAGAGTTGAGTTTATGCCTTTTATGATAAAATTGCATGTAGGACCGTGTTTGAGGTTTTGTTGCTGTACAAGTTTTTTAGAAATGACTAGCAATTTTTGAAGCTTCAAGTTTTATAGGCTGACCTGAGGTGCAACCAGAAGAGGTCTGTCTGTTTACTTATTTCAGAATCGCTAGTGCCTGCCTTTTGAAAGGAGGCTTCATTTTAAGACATTTTGAGGGAGGACAGCTGTACACCACAAGGGTTTAAAAAAGAGGAAAAAAAAGTACAGCCAGAAACTTCAAAGTGACTGGTGATTATTTTTTTTCTTTTAATTTTTTTTTTAACATGTTTGTCTGTTACTTTGGGTATTTTTGCATTGCAGTTTCAGGTGTGTTGGCCTCTCTAATCTGCTTTGTTGGGTGCCAAGACCATTGGTATCTACTAGTACTAGGTGCTAATACCATTCCAGCTACTCTGCCAAGCATGCAACTTGGGCTGAAGTTGTGCCCTCGCAGCTGGAACCTGAGACCACTGAATTAAAGATGGCTCAGCTGCAGCTCATGTAGCCATCTTTTCTTGCAGGCAGTATCCATGTATGGTAATGGACTTACTGTAGTACACAGTTGCTCTGTTGCTAAATATAAAGGTAGTGAGATTCTGGAACTGATATGTTGAGAGCAAGATGAGTTTCCTTCTCTAGAGGTTCTTGAGAACAAATTAGGGAAGCATCCATCAAAGTGACTTAGGTTCCGCTCATCCTCACTGGCCTCTGGTGGTTCCTTCCAGACCCACTTTATTCATCTAGGGTAATTTCCCATGGCCAGAAAATGAAATTCAAAGCCTGAAAAGCATTACCCATAAACCTGGATGTGATCAAGATATGCAGATCTTGTTTTGGTAACAGACAAACATACAGTCCTCTTCAGCGCTGAAACGAGACAATCTCAAGCTGCTAGCGTAATTTCAGTTCAGGACTTCCCCACCTTTAGAGATGTTTCCCTACCAAGAACTGTCTTCATTTCTGGCCTGGAATCTCCCTCCCACTTGTTTTTTCTTGTTCACACCCTGAAGTTCTGCAGGCTGATTTGGGGGTTCTTGTCTGTGTTTATTTCCAGTTGAGCATCACTTGGCAACAAATGTTCAGCGTAATCGTCTGGTGCAACATGATTTGCAGGTGGCCAAGCAACTGCAAGAAGAGGAGGATCTGAAAGCACGTGCTCAAATCCAGAAACACCGAAAAGACTTGTGAGTTTGGGATGGAGCTTTTGAAATACTAGTCCCATGTGGGTCAGAGCACTGAAATCAGCTGCTTTGATTTGAGTTGATTGACAGTACATGGGAGTCAGGTTGATAAGCCTTTTGCTTTTGTTCCCCTTTTCCTTTGGCTATCCATTGCAGTAAAAGTATTGATACTAGGCTCTGACGCAGAGTAACGAGGACAGGGTTGGAGTAGGTGGTCCTGGGGCCCATCTTGGCTTAGATTCTGTTGCCTGACCGTGGGAAGGAGCCTTCCTGTTCTGCTGCCTGTTGACAAAGTGGGGTAACTTGGCCACTTGCATTGACCTTGTCCCTGGCTAAAGCCTGAGAAGGAAGAAACCACACCACAGAAATACACAGTGTTACAGTCAATTCTCTCTCCTGTGGAAATTGCAGATATTCACATGTTTGTATTGTGCCGGACGAGTGCTTTTGAGGAGCTGGGCACAATGCTTTTTGGTGTACTGTTGCACTGAACAGCTCAAAGCCCCTGCTTGCGCTTGCAGGTACTCCAGCGTGAAGCAACCTGGGAAGAGGAGCTGCTGCCCCAGGGTCAATTGGTGGAGATGGGTGTTGGGGGACAGGCCTTTTCTTGCAGTCACTGACTTCTGCAGCAGCTGTGGGAGGCTGTTTGAGTGATACACTTCAGATCTAACGCTGTGGCCTGTGATTTGGCTTTCTGTGTGCCATGGCTCTTGGGCTGTGGAGCTGGTGTAGAAGTATAACATGGCAGTGCTGGGCCATGTTATATTTCAAAAACATATATATAAAACAAAAGGTACTTTCCAATGCAGAGTTGACACTGATGCTTTCATTTTTTGGTGGTGTGTTGTTTTTTTATTTGGTTTTTTTTGTCCTGTCCCCCCCTCTTAGTCTCTTGCAATGTGTGAGATGTGACAAATGGGTCGCGTGAGTGGGCTCACTCCGATCCCGATGAGGAGAGGCAGCAGGACGGGGCTCCCTGCAAATGCGGGGTCTGCAAGGCAGGAATACATCTGGGCGGCTGTGCTGCCTCCCGGCCTGTGTCGTGCTCTGTAATGCCACCCCCCAGGTACAGTTGGTGGTGGATCACAGACCCTGGGTGGCTCATCTGGCAGAGACAGCCATGGAGTAGGAGAGCTCTGTCTTGCAGATGTGTGAGATGCAGGACTGGCTTCAAAGGAGCTGCTCATAAAAGATTTGAAGCTGGGGCGTGACAAATCAGCCACTGTTTTCAATATTCCCAGCGTACTCAGGCAGCACTGGGTAGATACATGTGTTATTGCTCAAGTCTGTGCTTTCTTTCAATAGTTTTGTCTTCATTACCAATTAGAGATGTGAGCATGTAAATGACAACATAAAAATTAATTTTGTATGGCAGAGAGGTTTCCTTTTTGTTACTTGCTGGGAACTGCAAACAATTTTCTTGTTGTAGGACTCTGTAAAATGGGATTTATGAACTTTGTGAGCCAAGTTACAGGCAGAACTGATGCAAAGTGTTGTGTCAGCAGCAGTTCTGCTCCTGAGAGCATGAGCTCTTCTGCAAGAATGGTAAAAAAGTTGGAGGCATCCTTTTGTAATTGGATCTTTTTCTTCCTTAATTCTTTGTACGTTCCCACTGTCTCCTTGTGCAAGATCAGCATGTTCTGGCAACAAAATGATCCTCTCTGCCGTTGCTTTCTGTATCACCTAGGACAGTTTGACACTGCAAGGTGATGGGAGGAGTAAAGGGGCAGAACTGGGTGGACTTTAGAAACAGGGAACATAAAAAAGCTCTTCACATTTATGGGCTCTCTTCTGTCTTTCAAATCCTAGATTCTCTCAGACAGATTTTGTGAAGATAAATGAGAGAATAGAAATAACTTTTCTTCTCCTTTTAAGAATTCGGGGCAGCATCAAACCTTATTTTCCTGCTTCTTTAAAAGCACCTCTCACATCTAGCTGAGCAGCCTGCACACTGCCAAGCATACTAGCAAGGTTGCTAAAGTAACTGTTGGAAATACCGTGAAAATACGCTCTTTCCTCATTTTGCTCCCAGTGCTGTAATGGTTCTGTTACACTAATGCAAACAGTTCCTTTGAATGGTTCCCTTAAACCTTTTTTTTTTTTTTTTTTTTTCCCCCCTCCTCCTCATCTGGCAACAATTAGTTTCTACACCCAACATGAATGGGAGCTTTCTGATCACATTGACTTTTTGGGGTTTTCCCCCTTCTTTTTGCTAAACTGATGTAGAGATTCCCTGACTCTCTTAACACTCCTGGCTGCCCAGGAATGGAGGACACATAGGTTTGGTGTTCAGGGATGGTGACGTTTATGTTGCTCTGGCTGATTTCTGGGGACTGATGGGCACTTGAACTCACACTAATGAAACTGAAGGACCAAAAGAGCTGTCAAAGTTTTTCAGCCTATTTTCTTATGCTCAGTCAAGTTGAAACACTACCTTATGTTGATTAACTAATCAAGTCTCAGTATTTAATTACCACTAAGCAAAAAAACCCCGAATCTAATCCTCTGTTGCTGTTCAGTGCTTCTTAGAGATTGATACAGTGTATTCCAAGATGGGTGTCATCAGGAACAAGAAAATGCTTCTGCTTTTGCATTCTTTCTAGTGTTCATTGCTGCAAATGGAGAGGCAATGACCTTGTTGCCTTGGCTTTGAAAGATGATTAGCTGTTTCTGTCTCTTGTTTGTCTGCAATAAGATGTATTTTAAGCATTTAGCAAGTCAGTTGGTGCTGATGAACTTGGCACCTTAGCTCTGTTCACAGGTGCGAGGGGAACTGGAGACGTGCAATGCCGTTGATATGTCTGACCTTTCTAACTTTCTACCTGGATTCGTGTCCTCTGAGTCTGGGGTCATAAGGGATCCACTGTCTTAGGCCCACTGACAGCCTGCTCCCCAGGATTTGCATATTCAGCTATTGTTTTGCTGGGGACTGTGGTTCCCTGCTGGTGCCAGGTTTGCCAAGGTCCCTTTTTACATGGCAGGTTCAAGAACCAGATTTGCTGCTGTGTGAGCTTGTGTGCCTTTGAACAGGTCTCTCCCTGGAGTTAAGTGAAATGCACACAGGCACACACACAGAGAATGCCAGGTTTTATTACCTGGATGAAAGAAACTGTTTGACCTATTGATAACTCCAGCCCTGCAATCACTGAAATTCATGAGTGCCTTCCAGGGTGTCTTTAGATGTGGGTCAGTTTATGGATATGCACAAGTGTTTGCGAGTGTGGTGGTCTGGGAATTGACTTGGGGTTCATACGTGCCCAGGGAAGGGGATATAAATAACATGCAGTACTCAGTTGCAGGTCTGCTTCCAAGGAGCAGTTGCCAGAAATAAAGAAGCTTCTTTGCCCTCTTGCTGCATGTTCCTTCCAGAAAAGACAGATCAGTTGTTTCTGGTGGCATTTGTCCTCTAAACCCTCTTCATGTCACAGTGTCCTTCCTCCCACCCTAAGCCACATATCCACTCTTTCTGCTTCTCTCATTCTTCACTTTCTGTAAAAGCAGGCTCTGTGGTATTACTGACTGCTCCAGCCATGCCACTTCTGTCTGCTTTGCTACTGGAAGTCTACACTTACTATTTTAATTTCTTCCGCTCACATCCTAGACTTCCTTCCTGTCCCTTGCCTTCAAGTTTGCTAGGTCGCTCGTGCCCTGATCGTTGCTCAAGTCTAAAGCTAGTTGTTGCAGCCCACACGGCCCAACGTTGACATAGCTGAACCTGCTTCTCTTGAAATACTTGCCTGACTTCCATAACATGTTCTTGGTAGTCCTCCCATCACCCATCTGATTGTTGCCAGTGTATTCTTCAAAAGTTTGTTTTCTAATAAAGCAAGATCTGCCTGTTGCTGTTCCCATTCTTATCTCCTCCTATGCCTTGCCTTTCAGTAGTCTCAGTTGCAGAGATAGCTTAGATTGATTTTTCTGACCTCTTTAGACCTAGTCTTTGGCTCAATTTCAGCAGTGCTGAAAGAGAGAGCTCTTAATCTTTCTTCTCAAATCCCCCAGCCCTTTTCTGGGTTGCCCTAAGATACCCCTGGCCATCATTCCAGCCTGTTTGCTGGGCATCAGAGCCTGCAGCTGAGTACGGCACAAGTCTTGCAGATGCTTTCTGTATGACATCCCCGCAATATGGCCTTCCCTGTCTATCCACACAAATGGAACTCTTGTCCCATGTCTGTATTACTCCAGTATCTCTTTTTCTGTCCCCAGTTACTGCAGTATTGTGTTGCTCCTGCATCCGCAATGGATGATTGCTCCCTCGCCCCTTGTTTTGACCCACATTGCTCTCTTGCCTCTTGGCACCGGTTCTGCTTTTGTGTCTCGTCCCACCTCAGTGGCATTTCTCATTCATTACTGAACTGCCAGCTCCAGCCTCTGCTTGGCCTACGTAGTGCATTTTGCTATCAGCTTTTCTGCGCTTTCTCCTTCTTGGCTTTCAGGTGAAAACCACTTCCCAGAAATGTCTGCATTAACCTGACCCCTAAACCCCTCCTTTGGCACCAGGTGTACAAAAACTCCTCAGCAGGATTAGAGTGTTTGCAGAGACTCTTATGGGCTGCCTTGGCCTGCCCTATCCTACAGTATCTACCTCCTTTCTTAGCAAACTGCCTATAAATCTGTTTTCTCTTGCTTTATGCTCTGATTGTGAATGTTTTGGGACCCATTTTCTAAATTTGGCCAGCAGTAAGTACAGGGAGTCCTAGGTCCTGGTGAGATTCATAGGCTCTGCACTAATACTGAGTAATAATTCTTCTGTGTAAATCAGATGGTTCTTTAGCTCTTTTATCCCTTTCTCCAGGCTGATTGATGCCTGTGACTTTAGCTGCCTATAATCCTTGTCTCCTTGCCTTCTAGAGAACGACAGGACTGTGAAATCGCTCAGGAAATCCAAGTGAAGCTGGTATTTGAAGCAGAGCAGCGCCGCAGGCAAGAGGAAAAAGACGAGGTAACCTTTAAAGTTACAGGCACGGCAGGGCTATTTGTAGCAGCCCTTTCAGTGCAGGAATTTCTCTGTCATTAGCCACAGGAGTTGGCTTGCATGGTGTCAGTCCTGGTCCTTGCAGATCTCGATATCCAGAGAGATTTCAGGGAGTCCTGTTACAGGAATAAGTTACAGTCATAGTCGTCATGCTCAAGGGTCACAAGGGTTGTTGATGCCAGTGGCTTTGCTAACAAAGAGGGCAAGTAATAGATGGGTCTTGTTGAGGTGTTCATTGCCCTGGTTTAGGAAAGTTTACTTGCTTACGCAGTTTGAGATCTGCTTTCTTTCTCAAATGCAAGAAGACAGGTACAACTTTGGGGAGAGTCCTGGCTCATGATTTCTTGGCCTTAGGTGCAAAGACTTCAGCAGGACCCTCAGCCCAGCCATCCATGTCTGGCTTCTCCATTACCTTCCTTCATTTTCAGTTTAGTCTTTCACAGCCTGAACACTCTGTTCTTGCTAGCAGATTCCTTCTGCGATTTCAGAATATTGCTCTGGTGCTGTTGCTTGAGAATGGGCAGTGTGGTTTGCCCATGGTATTCAAAGGGTTTGACTTGATCACTTTATTGTGTCAGCCTGTGAGACTGGATATTCAAGAAAGCCACAGAGTGGAGGAACACCTGGGTGAGCCTGAAGTGTGGCCCCGTTTTCCTGAGAAGTCTGAGTAAGGTTAAGATGCTCAAGATGCACCTGGTGGCATTTTCTCTGTAGGAGGAGCTTGAACACAAGGCTGTGTTTCCTGGAACAGACTGAAATAAGAATCTGTCCTTACCTGAAGGTGCGCCAGTCTGCTTGTGCAAGACCTCATTTCCTTCTTACACCATTAAGTCCGAGCAAGTACTGAAAGGCTGCCCAGGCAGGCGTGGAAGGGCTTCCAAGAGGAGCTTGTGGCAATGAGGTGGGAGGGTAGGAGGAACACTGGCTAAAGGATTTGTGCTATTAAATGTGACCATCTGTCTCATTTTTATCGGGAAGGTGAAGGGGATGCAATACTACTCATGTTGGCTGTGGGAATTGCACCTTTCCTTCCTGTTCTACGTAGAGAGTTGCTGGGATGTCAGCAGTCTGACAACAGGTCCCTGGAATCTGTCAAACCAGCGTGCTGACCATCTTGTGCTGTTGGGAGCAATCTTCAAATGAATGTGACTCAAAGCCATGAGGAGAATGTCATAAACATTCTTTGCCTTCCTGCTGGTACATGGGAAGTTTCCAAGGGTGGCTGAATAGCTGGAGTTGGGCTGCAGCTGGGTACCAGGGTCTGGCACTACTGCCCATCCTTGCAACAGGACTTCTGGAGAGCTTGAATTGATCCTGCTTCCCCTCCAGGGTGCCCCCCAGAATTATTTCTTTTGGGTGGGCTCCTGTGCTGAGGCAGAGCCTGAGCAATGTGAGTGAGGCTGCGCAGTGCCCCAGAGGGTTGTCAGCTGGCAGAGGGACAAACATCAGAGCCCCTGCTGTAACCCTCGGCACAGCATCTATGCACGTACCCTGCAGGATATGCTGTATTACGCTGGCACTGGCCACATGCCGAGCCAGTCTTTTATTTGTCACACGTGAGGGTGTGGTAGCTGCCCAGCGTATGGGATAGTTCTCTGGTATCAGCAGTGGCTAGCTGTTTTATGCCAAGTGCTCTGCGTGAGGCAGATCCAGTCTGGTGTGCAGGGTTTTTAAATGAAGCGCTAAGCCTACCTGCTTACAAGTCCAGTTTGTAAGAAATGGTTTGTGTGGATTTGCAAGTCCTGAGCTGTCTCAGTCCTGGGGATAATGTGCTTAAGCCCATATATTTATAGACTTACTGTGCTTGCTAGAAGAGGTTAACCTTGTCAGGGGAAGGAATTAATTTTCTTTTTTTTTTTTTTTTTTTTTTTGGTGAAGAGCCTGTGGCATCCCCAGGTCCTCCACAGAGCTGGTTACGGAGCAGATCCAATCTGAATCCTGAAATAATAGTTTGTACTTGAACACGCATCCAAGGTCCTCCAGTGCTGGCTTTGTTCTGGAGGGTGTTGGCTCTTAGTTTGCATTTCAGTGATGCCTTTCCTGCCTGCAACGTACACTTTACATGCACGGCTCTGTAAAGGTCCTGAGGATTAGGGAGGCTTAAATGAATAGCATCCAAAGGGCTAGCATGCCCTGCTGGTATCTTCCAGCTTCTCTTCCTAGCTTCAGACTAGCTCCTCTGACTTGCAAGCTTCTGGGCCCCAAATGAGCAAGCCCCAGGGAGCTGTTTGCTGTTGCTAGGCCTTGTTGATCCATTAGTCATCTCGAAGGAAAACCAATTAGGAAAATGGAGTGCTATTCTCTTTGATGGCTTATCTACCAAAACTGCGACAGAAGATAAACAGCTGCAGTCCCTGCAGCGCTCCTGCCTTATGCCTAGTACTCTTTTCCTAATGTCCCTTTCGATTTTCTTTTCCTTCAGCCTCTGTCTGTCAAATTGATGCATTTCCCTGCCTGGCATCTTGCAGTCCCTGTAAATTACACCTAGTTTGAAGTGAGTTCATGACTTGCTCTGGGAACTCCTTCCAGTCAGAAGTGCCTTCAGCTGGAGACAAGTCTTTTTGCCTGTTTTTCTTTCCCTGGTGGAGTCCAGGGTGAGGTCCAGCCTACTTGTGTGAGCGAGTGTGCGCTTGTGTGACTTCCAAATCCTTGCCGAAAGCCTGAGGTTGCACATGCAGTCCCTTCTGCCATGCTTTGGCCATAAGGGCTTTGCAGGTTTGTGTGCAGGTGGAACAGGAATCTGCGAGTCTGCCGTGGGGCTGGAAGCGTAGCTGTGGGCCTGGGTGAGGTTGGATACTGGTTGCTGAGGTGGTGCCTTCTATCAACCACTAATTTGGAAGCGCTGTCCAGCCCAGGGTTGAATTTGAGAGTAACCCTGTTGTTGCCATGTCTGAAAAATTAAACTATCAGATTTTTATAATTGAATAAAGAATTTGAATAAAAGAATTTGGAGATATTTTTTTAAGGGGAAAAGGTAATGTCTGTTTTCTTCCATCTCTTCAGGACATTGCCCGTCTCCTACAACAGAAAGAGCTGCAGGAAGAAAAAAAGCGCAAGAAGCACTACCCAGAATCCCAGGGACACACAGTCTATGAAGATAGCTATTATGCAGAAAATGGAGGTATGTTTCTGCCAGATAAAGGATCAAGATCATGGCAGTATAAATGAACCAGGTGATCTGGCAACTGCATTTAGGAGATTTCCCTTATCCTACATTCCTGCATTCGGCACTGTAGCATTTTATCAGTTTCCTGGGTCAGGATCAGACTTCATTCTAGAATCAGGAAATATTAAAAAAAAAAAAAAAAAAAGTGGAGAAGACAATTTTGTAACTTTTCACGTCTTAGAATATGGCCTAAAGGACAGGGATAGAGTGTGTGGTGTGTGAATGTACAAGCACACCCATGCATGCATGTTTTAAAAGGGTTTGTGGAAAAAGACAGTAGCTGATGGTACTGATAAGACAGTTACTTCTGCGTAACACCGCAAGTGTGCGGGGGAGAAATGCAGATGCAATTCCACGCTTGCATTTGAAGAGTAACAGTTCCGTGTGTTCATCTGCAATGCTCGTACGGCTACGTGCATAAAGGAATAAATGCTGCCTGGAACAGCCTTTCAAAAATAACTCCTTGCAGGTATGTATCTAAGCATTAAAATTAGCACAACCGCTTTGAATGACTTACTGAATAACAAGGTCATCTCCGCAGAATGTCTCTGCTGTGATTATCATCTGGGACTGTATGTTGTGGAAAAGATACGACCCACAGCGCTGTATTGCTTTTGCTTGGTTGGCTTTTATGATTGAATACAGACCTCCTTTAAATTGGGAGGAGAGAATCAGGGTGTGTTTAATTATGGAGCAATATGGGGATGGCTTTGCTGTGCATTGGTGGTGGTGCTTGTGTTCTTTCTTCCAAAAAAAAAAAAAGGTGGGGAAGACACAGGCTCCTTTTGTTTAACACATTGTGAAGATGAAGATCAAACCTCTTATTTCTCATTTTAACATCAATGACATTGGTGGTCTTAAATGTCTTTTATTTGAGCTTATACAACGTATTTTAGTTTCAATTGGGAAGGAAGTTCAAGAATGGCCAAGAAAACACATAGCACAAAACAGTAACCAAGTGGAAACTTCATGACCACAAGCCTTGCTATGTGTACAGAGCTGGGAACGACTTTGATCTTGGACTATTACGGCCAACCCACACTTCAGTTTTTCAGAATTAAATGGGACAAGTCCCTGAAAAAATACAAATAGGTAATAGTGTTGCTGTGCAGAGATTGTACGACAGGATGGATTTTTATGACAGAAATCAGCTGACAAAAGCATGTGACTCTTTGAACTGAGACTGTGGTGTGGATTTGGAGAGCAGGATATCTTGTGGGTCTAATTTTTCTTCCTGCAATTATGTGTAGTCTCGGAGGTAAGGTAGAAGGTGTTTAGCCTGACTGTTCATAGTAGTGCTGCTCTTGATTCACGCTCCTTAAAAACTAGAAAGGACTGGAACAGATTTTGATGCCTGGATCATGTAGTCCGTTGGTCTGGAAGCTCTTAAATACCTGGGCACCATTTCATGAGGTCTCAGCATCCTCGCTTTGTTTTGTCCTCATTACTTGTGAACTTCAACAACAGCAACAACAAAAAAAGCTCCCTTGTTTGGGTTTTAGTTTGTCTGGAGACTGAATAAAAATTTATACACATCCAGGAGGAATGTGGATTAGGGCTATTGCTCCAAAGCAATCTGAGCTCTTAAAAAGTGGAAAAATAAACATGAAAAAAAGGCAGAGTTTCTCCCAGAAGTGTCTGTGCCATGAAAAACATATCTGTATTCGTTCAGTCACTTGCTGCTTGAGCAAGTAACACCCAGACCTAAAGAGTGTTTATACGGCCCCTGTGGAAGGCGCTGCAGGAACCAGCACCTGCTGAGGAGTTAATCACCCTGAGATACCCCAAAAGCAAATCTCCTTGGGCTGTCTGGCATCGTTGCGTTACCTGCAGCAATCCTTTCCCAGCGTGGCCATGCTTTGCTCTTTCATGATCTCCTGCTCTCTGCTGGTGTATTTATTGAGCTTTCCTTAATGACAAAATTGAATTAATTCTTTTAGACCCTTGTTATTATTGTTCAAAAACTGATTCTTGCTTTCAGGCTCTGGTCTGTGTTGTTCAGTAAGTCACATAGATTGCTTTATTGGATATTTGTTTTCTGTAAATCATGTGAATGATCTAAAACTAAGCAGAAAAACCAACCAGTTAACAGGAACTGCTGTGGTTACTCTGAGTTCTTGGATTTTTAAAAATATACCTCTTCTGGATAAAAGTCACACAAATTTGTTTTCAAGGTGGATTTTCTGTAGGCTGTATTTTTGCTGGCTCTGAAAAAGTTTTTTCTGAATAGAATGACTTGAAGGGAACATTCAGTTTTGGTGTGTGGTTTGCTGGGTTTTTATTTTTTCTCCCTGAAATCTAGGTGATTGTAAGGAAGGCAGAACTATTTATTAAAACAGAATGCAGTTCATGTGCAGTGAAATCTATTTTAATTATTTTTAGATACTATAAAAAAACCTCTCAGCAGTGGAGAAGGAAAGTCTTACTCTGCTGGGTTTGGGGTTGTTGTTGCGGGGGGGGTGTAGTGTGTAGTTCCCTTTCAAATCAACCTCTGCTTCAAGGCAATCTTTTTTTTGCTTCAGAAATACACCTTCATTCTGAAAAGCTGCTGTAGAGAGATAATAGTTCACTCAGTGCAATGATTTTTCTTAGCAAATAGGTTGATTGGAAAATAAATTGATCAGCAGATTGTATACAGGCAGACTGTTGCAGCCTCATAGCTGTGTCAGGTTTATTACTGAAACTAAAAGCAAAGAAAATTTCCACCTGCTTTCTGGAAATCACGGAGGAAACAACCTTGCCAAGCTGCCGAGTAAGCGGCTTTTCCAGCTACATTGCTGAGGTCAGGAGCCTGGGTTTTGTGAAGTTTTATCCTGCCCTTAAATTTCCATAGCCCTCTCTGCAGTCAGAACCTAAACTTTTATTTAGGCAATGAATAAGCGTGGGCCCTGAAACCTCTGGGTCTGCAAGAGATAGGTGACGGTCTGTGGTGGAAGATATTTGGATGCTGCAGCTATCAATCATCTTGTTGTTGCTTTTAAAAAAATATAAAATATCCCATCCCACTTGTCTCTTTCTCTTCTGCTTTATGTGGGTTTTCCCCCTGTTTTTTCTGATAAAAAACTTTGTGCCTGAAGCCAGGGCAAGGCACTGGTGCTCCTAAAACAGGATCCAACCTGACCCTCTGCTTGCCCCCTCTGGCTTTACGCTCCCCCCGGCCGCACCTTGCCTCCCAGCCTCACCTGTACCTTGTGCCTTCCATCGCAAGCCTCTCTCTGGTGGTTTCAGTATCCTGCTGCAGTGACGTGTCACCGGGACATGAGCTGCTCTGCTGGCTGTTTTTTCAGCCCCAATGGCATCATTAAAAGTCCTTCATCTCCATAGTTGCTTGCCTTAGGAGGTGCTTGGACATGCTTTGGGGCTGGACCTGCGCTTTTCGCTCCAACCCCGTTGCCTCCCGTGGGTGCCCTGCTGCTAACCAGGCTGCCCTTTCACTCTGTCCCCCCCATTATATCCTGCAAGCGTTATATCCTTGTTATTCTTCTTTCTGACCCCGTCATGCTTTGCCTGCATTTCCAGCTTCTCCTTGCATCAAGCTCCCTCACCCGCGTGCTGCGAGTCTGGCCTCGCTGAACCACCATTAACCCCCCCCCCCCCCACTAACCTGCTCGTTGTTTGTCCCCCTGTTGCTCAGAACACCCCTGGGGTGACCCCCGAGAGCAGGGTTCTGAGCCTCGCAGGGCAGGTGGCGGTGACAGGCACACGCGCCGGCGGAGAGACCACCGAGAAGCCCCCTTGCCTTTGTCCCACGGTGCCTCCGAACACGGGCGTTCCACCTCGGAGGATCGTCGGAGCTCTCCTCGGCTGAGTGAGGCTGGCAACGGCCATCAGCAGGAGTGGAAATCAGCCAGCCAGGGAAGGTCCGGGAGACATCCCAGCCTAGACCTGGAAAGAGAGGCTGAGCGCGGTGCCTGTGACTGCAGCAATAGCAGGGAGCTGCGGGAAAGGAGAGCGGCTGGCAGGGAGAAGGCTCGGAGACCTCTCAGTCTTGACCTGGAGTCAGACCGTGGGCTCGCAGAGGAGGCATGGGGCAACAGAAAGCCAACGAGGCAAGACAGAGAAAAGCACCTTCCTCTTCTTCAGATGGAACTGGAGGCTGAGCAGGAGACCTGGCGTCAGGGTGGCAGCCAGCTGGCGCATCCTCAAAAACACAAATCTCGTCATCAGGGCCACTCGTCGCACAGGATGGTGCGTGACGAGCAGCTCCGTGATGCCGAATCTAGAGATGATCGTAGGAGGGGTGAGGAGAGAGACTGCAAAAGGGCAGGACACAGGAGACATTCCCCCTCTCCCCACAGTGTGACCCAGGGGAAGGTTGGAGACTGCCAGCGAGACTCAGGTAACCAAGTGATGGGGAAGGTGTTACATACGTGTGGGGATGGACCTTTGCACGCCCCATCCTGGTCTCTAAAATACATGTTGTTTCCTTTGAAGATGGTTATCTCCAATATCTACCTGCAGTGTGTACACAGTGAATCCTGCCCAGGTTTCTCCCTTGTTTATTGAGATTCTTCTTATGTGTTGATGTTCTTCCTCTGTTTATTTCCCGACATGTTCCATGGCATCAGAGAGGATGAGTAAGAAGGTATTGTTGGAAATGGTGCCCTTGGTATCCTGTGTTTGAGATAAAAAAAACCCAACCCCAAAACAGTGAGGACAGTTTGCTGAAGTACTAACAAGCCAGCAATTTCATTCACTTCTTATTGAAAACCCTCCCGGCAACATAATCAATTCACTTTGGGCAAAGTTCAGTAGTGGCACTATGTGTCCAACTGGGCTGTATGTGTAAGATGGGGTTCTTGTCAAATTCTGTACAAGTGGATTTTTCTGGGAAATGCGTATCTGTGTAGTTCTTGTTGTTCAATAATACTTGGGAACCAGTGGGCTTTAAAGATCCAGATCCATCTTTCTGCTTTTAAAACCACACTGGGGCTGGGGGTGACCTGTCTCTTAGTGAAAGCAGGAGTTTAGAGACTTGGATCTGTGTCTGTCACAGCGTGGGAAACTTGTGCTTTAAGCTGTCTAACTGGTCTTCACATGGATAAGGTGGGGCTGATAATGTGTGTCTGACTCTGGAGATGCTGAGAGAATTATTCTTTGTCTTCATCCTGCAAACGTTTTCTTTGGGGAAGTGGAAGGTGTTAATCAGGTCTTTATATATAATTAGTAGGCCGTGATTTGGCCTGATACAATGTGGATCCGAGTGACTCAGTATCCCATCATCTTGAGTCAAAATAGCCAGAAGCTCACATCCTTTTCCTGTGGGCCATGGTCACGGTGGGCTCTGTGCTCCCCTGAGTGTGGGCAGAAGTGATGTGGAATTAACGTTTATTGTTGTCTTCTGAGCAAATGAAGCCTGGCACTGATCAGCGTGTGAAGAAAGCTCAGTCTTGGGCTGGCCAGCAAACAATTCCTGGAAACTTACTTTTATTCTTTGTAGAGGTAGTGCTGTAGAGGACCCTGTCAGCCACGCTGTTGTTCATTCCAGCATGGTAAAACTCTGTTTACCTTGACCTTGGAAGCATTCTGAATAATTTAACTCTGACCAAGCTGGTGCTTTTTGCCAGGGTTTTGGTGGTGGCCAGAGATTGCAGCTCTTCACAGCTTGGATTGATCAAAGTGTGCTGGGAAAGACCAGGTCATACGCTTAACCATAACATGCCAGAGCTGAAGTTTTCTTCTTATGCTAAAATGGCTTGTAAGAAGGGTGTTAATTGCTTCAGGTCATTGATCAGTTGATTCAAACAAAACAAAAAGTAGAAAACCCTCCATGCCTCCTTTAATACCTGTAGAAGAGGTGGTTTCCTATTCCGTGGTTTTATTCTGGGTTGATGCATGAGGTGTGTGGCCCTCTGCAGTTTGAAGTCTTCAGGATGCTTGGTGGAGTGCGATGGTAGTTTGTTGGTAGATGCACAGAAAGTTTTTCAAGGTCAGTTGCTTACTTCATGTTTTTTGCCTTGGTCTTATGAGATGGAAAGGAAACTGGTAGGTGGCCCAGTAACATGTAACAGGCATTTATAATAAATGTGTAAATGGTGTAGCTGGAGGCATGAAAGTTTTGAGTGAAACTTTCTGGGTTTGAGGTGGAAGAGAGACATCTGGAGTGTTTGTATACTTAGGACATAAAGCAGAAGGTGCATTTACATGTCTGAGATGTCTCAACAATACAGTTCAGACTGCAGATGGAAGGAGAAGGCATTTGTTGTATGTGAGTGAAGTCATGCATTTTGTAATAGGGATACAATGAGACTCCTTTGATGGCCTGGTGCAAATAGTCTGGAGAGACTCTCAAAATGCAGCACTTTAAATTACTTGGAGATGGTTTAACTTTAAAATAAACAAACAAATAAAACTCTGTAGTCAAAGCAAGAGCTGAACCTTATATGAACTTTGAAAATGTTTACTTGGCTGTTTTCTCACTGTGAATTGTAAAATTCTTGGGTCAGCCCAAGGAAGAAATTGTCTGAAACCTTATGTGAGCCTGTCCCAGGCAACTTTTGCAGCCCGTGCCGCTCCAGCGGTGTGTTCACGCTCTGCTGTGCTCATAAGAGATGTTGGGCTGCTCTCTGCTGCCCAGTTTTGCTAGTGTGTCTGTATCAATGCAGAGTGTGAAAAATAACGATTCCTTTGCTAGCATCGCTGTGTCAGCAAAGACGGCTTCGAGGGACATGGTCTCTTCTGCCATGTGGTTGCATTTGCCATATAAGTCATGGTGTATCAGATATTTCTATGTGTATAGAGAAACCTTCCTAAGGTGCGTGCTGTGCCTCAGCTAAAGGTACTCTCAAACCAGCTGTCTGGCAGGTATGCTGTTATGGTCTCTGGTTCCCTTGAGTGGGGCTTTTGCAGGTGGGTGAGGAGATGGTGGGGATTTCCTTACCAAAGCATTTGGAAAATAGCCGAGTTGATTGTTTTCTCTCACAATTCTGTAGGCACTAAGTTGAGGGGGGCACAGCAAGCCATGTATGATACACCCCAAAGGGAACAGGAGTTGTCTGATGCAGAGATTGCTCGGAAGCTGCAGGAGGAAGAGCTCCTGGTAAGTAGAGAGGATGCATTAGTCAACTCAAAGGAACTAAGGTAGCCGGTCATGACAACTTGAATCTGTAAACCTTTTATATATGATAGTGACTTTAAGACCTAAGGTCTCGCTACTGCGCATTCTGGTAATTATCTTTGTCTCCCAGACACACGCATATGGAGTGACAGCTGGTATCCAGCCAGTAGAGCCCTATTTTCTGACACCTAAAAATTAAATGCCTGAGTGATATTAAATGAACATTTCCAGACAGGTAAAGATGGCCTGTAGTCAGTGTGATCAGCCCAGAAGTGAGAGAGGCCAGTGCCCATCTTTGAGAGAGAGGGCAGCAGGGTGGACCATGTGTTGTGGTGTGGCCTGGCAGATAGAAAAGGACAAAACTCATCTGAAAATCTGAAATGATAGTTTGGTGTTGGGTTGTGGGGCAAGTATTGAGGTAGCTAAGTATATTCGGAGAGGGTGGTAGTGTATTTGTATGGGCGCCTACTTGCCCTGCCCAGTAGGTTAATGGGTATGAGTAATTTGAATAATTCAGAGGTGTTACTCTTCTGTCTCTGCTTTTTCCTACCATTTCTTTTTTTTTTTTTTTCTGCCCCCAGGCTAACGAGGCAGATCAGAAGGCAGCTCAAGTAGCCCAAGATGAAGTGAGCAAGAAGTCAAATGTTTGCGGCATTCCTTTACTCGTGGAAACTGCTAAACCCCGCTTGTCCCCTCTGACCCTCTAGTTTGTTTCCTTCCTTGGAGAGGAAGCTCAGGGCTCCAGTGACATTTGCTCCTAGCTGGTTTTCATGTGTATGCTCACGCTGGCCAAGCAGGGCGTTGTGCTGCCTGTTGTGACCATGGCAGAGGAAGGAAGTTCGTGGCTGTGCAAGAGCATCTCTTGTAACTGAGCCCCAAGGGAGAGACTACCAGAGATGCTGCGAGATGACACCCCACTGCCCTGCCCCGAAGGAAAAGGAAAAGGGCAGAAAGGCTCTGCAAACACAGTTCTGGCAAATCAGGGATCCACTGGGCATGCTGCATGTAGTCAGTCCTAATTCTGCTCTGTCACCTGATTTCTGATCACAGATGGGTGAAATCCTGGCTTTGCACCCTTCCCATTCAGCAGCTGTTGATAGGAAAGACACTCAAACCCACAAGAGCAGTAAAATCATCTGAGGTACTCTCGGTATTTTCCTTTCTAGGAAATTGCTCGACTCTTGATGGCTGAGGAGAAAAAGGCTTTCAAGAAAGAGAAGGAGAGAGAAAAGTCTTCCTTTGAAAAGAGGAGGCATGATCAAGACTGGAAGGTATGTCAAGCTTCAGGAGATGCCACAAGTGAAGTGCTGTAATGTTGTTCCCATTTCCAGAGGGTGGCGATGGTATGTGGTGGGAGCAAAAGGAATGAAGTGGACTCTTGCATCCAAAGGGTCTTGCTGCCTGTTAATTTAGCTTCTTCCCAAGCCTTTTGGAGCCCCCTCCTTAGTTAGATGCTCTTTGGCTTCAGCCTCAGGCAGGGTAAGCCTTGGGCTGTGCCCTTGGAGGTTGGTGCTGGATGTCACAGTACCTTGCGGCCTCCCTCAAGCACTGTCAGTCCTCCTGGTGCAAGACCTTGCCTCTGCTGAAATCCTGACTATAGCAATAAAAGCAGTAGTTGGTTCTGTTTGTGCACTGCAGGTCCAAGAACAAGGCAGCTGCTCCAGCTGTCACTCTGCTTCATAATAAAATTGGCTCTATAATGAAAGTATTGAGTGTCTCAAGCCTAGGTTTTTGTATGAGTAATATTACAGAGGTTTGGCTAGCTGATGTGGAAGGTGATAGGAAACAGATTTCATGGTCTGCACTGGTAAGGTGCTAAAGGAAGTGTTGTGTTAATCTTGGGGCCAGTTGGAGGTAGCTCTGACGTTTTCAGCCTCCTCACTGTGTGTGAGTGGTTGCAGGAGCACAGCTGCGTGCAGCTGATCCCTTGTGCTTAGCCCAGCCATGTGCGCAGTCATTACACACTGACTGCATTTGACCCCAGCTTTGGGACAGGTCCCTCAGCAGTGTCTCATATTTAGAGCAAAAATTGAGTTTGGCTCAGCAAGGCTGAGTTTCATTTACTGGAAACTAGTCCTGATACTGCCGTTTGCACGTGTTTGGCTGTAGTTAGTTGTATGTATAAACTGAGCACGAAAGGAGTGCATGGAGCTGTGGCGGCCTCAATGCACTGGCTGGTGCCTTGCAAGGCACGCAGATGAGCTGCTTTCCCTTCTTCCCATCAGCAAGATGCAAGCGAGTCCACGCGCTCAAGATCAACAGAAGGGCCTGAAACTCAGCGACACAAAGGCAACAGGTCTTCAAGGTAAGCCTGAACTGGCTGGTGAAAATGGGGAAATGCAGTCGGAAAGCTGCTCAGAAGCTGAGTTCTAGGGAGGAGTTGTGGGGCGACCAGCCTTACCTACCCACAAGGGGCTTGGTAGAGAGCAGAGGTTTTAGCACTGAAAAGAGATGGAGGGCTCAGAGCTCATGAGGTGTTCAGTGACATGTGTCACTTGCTGCGCTCTTGTCATTTGTCCCTATTGGTCTCCCTGCCTGGCACCGACAGAGATTGATGAGCTTGTGCAGTGACATTTGTTAAATGGCAGAGAAACCTTGAGAGGGTTAAAGAGCTTCTGGGGACGTGAAACCAAATGGCATCCCTGGGCAGTGAGAAGTAATCACGATGCATTTGCACAGCTCCTGCCTTGGGTCCCTGCTCCCCAGTTAGGCTCGCTACACTCTTCCCGCTGCTGTGTGTGGACACCCCACTGCAAGCAAGTATGTTGTGTTTTGGGGTACCTCATCCCAGGGCTGATGGGAATGTGCTGTAGCCCTTCTGAATCACTCGGTACCCTGGCCTGGTGCTCCTGATGAGGGACTGAACCCTGGAAGTGACCCTGGTGGCTTTGATTTCCAATCCTGATACAAGCCTAGAAATTCTTGTTGAATTGCAAAAGAAACAACAAACAAGGTGTGCAGGTGGAGACTGAGAGATCTTGCTAAAATACTCTGGGGTTAAAACTGAGCAAGCATTAAACACTTCGAAATGTTGCGCTTTCCTTTTGAGAGAGGTTTGCATCAAACTTCATAACAGAAATTCTTTGTTGCCTGACAACTTGAAACCATTATTAATTGAAAGCGGTCCATGAGAAGTGTAGTGAATACTGCGCATTTCTCACCACAGAAACAGTAGCGGGCTGTCTGCTGGTGGAAAGTCTGGGCCAGACACAGTTTGCATCAAACTGACAGGGACAGACCAGGCACCTGAGATACTGCTTTTGCCATGCTGTTCTGCTTTTCAGGTTTTCTCCCAACACTTTTTTTTTTTTCCTGCCCCCCCTGTGTTGGCAGGTCACAGCCTCTCCTTGATAACTTTGAACATGCTCGATATTACACAAGCCAGCCCAGCCCCTTGCGTCACGTCCCCAAACCTGAGCACTCTCCTAAAGGTAGGATCAAGCCTATGGTTGCCCCAGCGCTCGGGTTATTGTGGGCTGTTTTCCTCAAATAACCAGCCTGAAGGACAGGATGTTTCAAGGAGGATGCTAATAGAGAGAAGGAGTGGATATTAATTGCCCCAGCAGGCAGGTGATGCTAGTCAAGTGTTCGAGTTGTACTTGCTGAGCACGTTGCAGGCTGGGAGACTAAAAAGCGGAATCTGTTTGCCTTGAGTTTGTCAAACTGCTTTCTGCTTGTCCTCCATGATCTCTTAATGATGAATGACTATAAATCCAGGCAGCAAATGAAGGAGAAATAACATAAAGACGATGACATGATGGATTTTAGGTGACTCACTAGTATCAAACAATCCAATACAAGACAAAACCTTGCAGTATCACCTGTCTGGCGGGTGAATGGGATGATCAGAAAGAAGCTTGTCCTGAGAACAGGCTTGTTTTGTTCCTATAGCATTTCAGCATTGCTTTGTTGGCTTGTTTCCTGAATTCACTTGGCACAAGAGCAGTGTGGTTAGGGTCGCCCCCCCCCCCCCCCCCCCGCAGTTTTTTAAATCTGAATGCCAATTGGCTATATTATCTGTAGAGTCTCTGGGGGAGGAAGGGGAAAGCCAGAGTTCAATTCAGTTGCTCAAATTTCTTCCAGCTCTGCTGATTTGACTTAAATGTGGACAGTTTACTTCCCAAAATTTAAAGTTGGGAAACTTTTGCATTCTGTCTTCATCAAACAAGCTGGAAAGTTGATGGCACTTTCTAGAGTCTGTAAGCCCAGTGTTCATTCTGTTTTCTTCAGTGAAACTGTGCAATGTGGATGCAGTGCCATTCACAGCCCAGAAGAAATGCACGTGTCTACCTGTCTTGTGGACCTATTCTTCCTTTTGCCTGAGTAGCGTAACATACGGTTCCCATTTTGGCATTGGATTTTACCACTACCCTGGAAGTCACACAGACATCCAAGAGGGCAGGACAAGTAAAAAATGACTGCAGATAGTATTTTCTTCACCAGGATCTATTCTTACAGATTTTTTTTCTTTCTGTTTGGCTTTCCAGGTTCCCGTAGGAAGCAGTAAACTGTGCTAGCCTTTGCTTTGGTACTGACTCTTCTGTAGCAAACATTACTGGAATTGCCAGGCAACTTTCTCAATTCCTTACCCAATGGGATGTCCACCCTCCACTCCCAGGATCTCTTTTTTTAAGTGTCTTCATATTAATAAGGAACACTGTTTGTAATTTCTTACTCGTCTGTGGTCACTTAAGCAGTGCAGTATAATCTAGCTGCCACTGAGCTGTGTGAATCAACTAGCTGACTTAACAGCTCCCTCTTACATTCTTTTGAGGCTTTCCTTTTATTTTTAAGCTTTGGCTGGAGCTTTGACAAATAGGACAAATAGAGACAACAGGGAGGAGAATCCAAGAAATGAGTTGAGTTATGGCAATGCAGCAGAATGTCAGAAGTACAAGTCCTTTCTGTATTAGGATGACTTAGCAAAGAGAGTTGCAAGAGGAAATGTGTTTCTTCCCGTGGTGGATAAGACAGCTGAGTCAACCTGACAGGCGTGCTAGCTTGCAGGAAGGAGAGAGCATCTTCATAACATACATCAGCAAAAGCCAAAACCTGGGACTGATGAGGAAGAAATTGCCTATAGAACAAAATTTCTTAATTGCTGTGTTTCTTTCTAGGGTTTCCAGCAATCTGGGTAGAGTGTGTAACCAGGCATTTAGCTCCAGGATATAGGATAGAACAGTTAAAAGGAAAGACAATTTCAATTTAAATTAGACCTTGTGTGCATGACTTTTAAGACATGCCAGGAAGCTGATGAAGCTGCAAGTTGTGGATTGGGAAGAATCGTACAAACAGATTTAAATGCCTGAAGGCACTTCTGTGGTCACCTGCTTTGAGCTTCACTGTGGTAGAAGCCAAGAAATTTCACTAAAACCAAGTAGGAACTACTGTAACTCCTAGCTCAGTTGCTGATGCACTTGGGTACAGTGACTTGTGTCTGAACCTGCATACGTCTTGGAAACATGGGGCTGAAGAAGGGCCATATGGGTATTGAGCGTTGAATCCCAAATCTACAGTTATAGGCAACTTAGAGCTAGACAGAGAGTGCCTAAACAGTCCACACAGTGTCTGTGCTGACTGCTTCCCCTCTACACTGCTCCGTCCAGCACCCCAGGCAGACTCCAGTCAGAATAAAACTGTTGCTTTCTAGGGTTTTCAAGTTCAAATTGTCTGTACAAATTTGCCCATGCAGTGATTTTTTTTTTTTTCCCCTCCCTTTCAATGGCTTGTTTGTGCAAGAGAAGAATCATTTTCAGACAGCAGAGGGAAAACAAGTAGCCTTTTCCCTTGGCCTCCTCTCATTTCAATTTTTGTCTTTTTAATAACTTTTTTCCTTTTTTGGGGTTTTTTTTTCAGTTTTATTTTTAAACTACAAACCTGAGCATCTGGATGCTGACTTGGAGTCTCTTCAGCCAGTACAGTGTAGTTAGTTATTCATTTGCCAGTCCAGTTCACGGCAGCAAGCCTGGCTGCCTTGCCCCTGCAGCCCAGCTTCCTTAATGCCCGGCACTGAGTCTGTCCCACCATGCTCTTCGTCTTCTGCTGGCAGCTGCAATTCTGCTGCTGGCTTGGCTGAGGAGGGGAGGCAGAGGCGTGACTGTACTTGCCCTGGCCACCGATCTGCCTGCGAAAGGAGCCTTGACAGCTCTGTAGAGCTTTGTGGAGAGCACATGCTGGTGTGGAGCACCGATAAGAAATCAGAGGAGATTGTGTCTCTCTGCTCTTTTACTAATGCACAATTCAAGCCCCAAGGCAGCTGTAAGGCTTTCACTTTGGCTGTTGTTCTTGGTCAGGATAGTTACTGAGGAAGATCACTAGGAAGATAAGGCAACTCCTTTTTCACATAAGTTGCAGGGGCAAGTTTAATAGTCAGTACAAGCCCATGCCTTGCTTTGCTTAACAACTCAAACTTCCATCTCCTACCCCCACTGGTCTGTTGGCAGCAGTTCACTATGAAGAACCAGATAACCCTTGACAGACCTCTGCTCCAGGCATGCACTAGCCAAAAAAATCTTGTAACATAGGACTTTGTGCATCGGCAGCATCCTGCTGGCTGTGTACCCTTGCTTCCAGACTGTGAGCTTGCTCACCTGCATGAACCCTTAAGTGACTTGCAAGGTCTTGCTTGCTTGCTGCTTCTTCTCAGGAAATATCCCAGCCAGCAGCTAGATTTTACTGTCCTCGCCTTGTTCCCTCTTCTTGTTCCATCTCTGTCCATTCAGAAGTGTTAACGTTGTTTTAAAGAATCTGGAAAAAGGACAACATAGGCCCCATTTTTTTCCTTTTGTTATTTGATAACTTGGGCCAATATGGCAAACTCATCTGCAAAGATCTTATTTTGTAAAAATTTATTTTTGTATTTCATGTACCAGTCAAAATTCCTACTGCTGAAAATGCCTTTTTTTTTTTTTTTTTTTTTTCTAATGTGGGTTTTTTCCCCTCCATTGCTGTCAGAGTATTTATTGTGAAATGGATGCCTGGTGGGGTTTTATGAACTAATACTTTCTACAAACACCCCAGTCCAGGCCCTGCTGCTTGTATCATCTGGTGCACTTGTGAAAACTGGATGGGGAAAACTCCTGCCGATCAGAAAGTGGTTGTGCTTTGTACTCACTGCGTGTGGGGAAGAATGGTGACCCTCTGCAAAGGGCAAGGGTAAATCCCCAACTAGGAATTCAGCCCTCCCGGGGCCTCTGTAGCTGGCTTTGACGGGCTTTCTTGCACTGCAGTTGGCTGATGTAACTTCTGTCTTACTCTAATCAGAAAAGTTGTGAATGCCCTGAGCCTGCTGGCATTTGAAGAACCTATTAATTCAGGAGGAATGCTTGGGAGTGTCCAAGTTCTTGACTTCAATGGGAGCGAGTGGAAATGATGAGAGAGAAAACTCCAGGTGATTTTATTTGGAAGCAGGGTAAAGTCGGAGGGACGCCTCAGTGCCTACTCAGTGGAGGTGCAGATCTCCTTGATGGCCTCCTTGGGCCAGCCAAGCTGTGCAGCCATGGCACCAAGAGAGGAGAGCCCAAGGGAAGGATCCCAGGAGTGTCTGCTGCTTCCTTGGATGCCTTCAGGGAGTGTTGAATGCTTTAGGGACTGCTTTGCTCTATATCCTCCCTTAGTCCTTTTTATTCTTACTCCCTGCCTTTATGCATTTGCTGTCCCTTGTGTTTCTCCTGTTTTATTTTTCCATAGCTGTTGTGAAAAAGGGGGCCCTAAGGTTTTGTTAGAAGGGGCTGACACCTATCAAGAGAGAGAGAAATGCTAGGAATGGCAGCTGAGGAAAGCATGTAGTAAATGGGGTACAAACGGAGCAATTGTTCATCTAATATACCTTGTGGGCCTCATGCAGTCATGCAGGTTAGAGACTTCCTGAGGCAAAGGTTGCAACTGGACTTGCGTGTTTAGTAACCACTTTTGGAAGGAGATTCCATGGTCCCATTGAAGTCAACAAGAGTTGGGTTAAGATTATGGATGAACAAGGAGCCAACTGATCTTGGGGCTCAGCAGCCATGGTTCTGCTGAGAGTCAAGAAGATGCAGCTTGCGTAGGTGAGATGCAAAATCAGCACCTCACACATGTGTCCCTGGAAAGAGGCACAATGAAGTTGGTCTTTTTAAAAGAAACAATCGGAGCAATATTTCCTTTCTGTGACAGAAAAATGTTTAAGTAACTTTATTTTTTCCTTGTCTTCTCTTGCCAAGTTTTAGTAGCTTTGCCTGTGGTTTTGCTCTGGATTTAGTAGCATGTCGGCCCTTGCTGGGACCCCTGTCCAGGTCATTCAGGTCTTGCATCCCTTTCTGACTTTGCATTAACAAGGCAAGAGGCACCATGTGGAAAATTCATCACCGTGAAATCCTGGCACTTCCTAATCTCCACAGTAGGCACACCTCACCAGCAAGAGCTCTCGCCACCTCCTCACCTCTGTCCGAAGCACAATGGTCTGCAGAAGAGAGGTCGGGTGAACCGGAGTGATCGTGCCTTACATGCAGGAATACTCAATGTCTTCAGCAGGCTGATCTGAGTCACCTTGCTATGAAACACTGTCTTAATGTGGACTGTACAGCTTCCTGCAGCGACAAGCAGTGGTCATCACATGGATAGATCCAACAGGTTAATCTCATCTTTTTTTTTTAAAGAACTTCATGGTTTTGAACTTAGTGGGATGGGAAAATATCAGCTGTTAGGGTATAGATGAAGTCTCATCATTTAATTTCTCCTCTTGGGGAGGAAGGATAGAAGTTACAAATGCTGCGGTCTGCTTCACTCTGTAAAAGGGATCTTGTATGTACAGTATTTTTATATCTCTGCATTCCCACCTGTCAGGATTTGAATCAGGATTAATAACCTTCTCTTACTTAGGGGGGGAAAAAAAAAAAATGGATTTTTATTTTTACAGTGCTAGACCTTTGTGCGTTTTTATTTTGTGCCAAATTTCAGCCGCTGTTACACTCCAGTGTTTTCATTCAGTTTATTGCTATTGATCAATGTGTATATTATATATATTTTTATTATCAAGGTTTTTATTTTAATTCATATTAACCGGTATGCAAACTAACTGTGGATTGCTAATTTATATATAAAGGGGAGCACTTGGAGACAGTGTGAGGATTCCCCTACTTAGTTTACACTCTTGTAATCGAGCACAGCCAGTCCATGAAACCCATTGCTGCTTATACAGAATGATCTTCTGGGCCTTTGTCACCCTGAGCAGATTGCTCCTGCTGTTCTCCCGGCAGTACTGGCACTGCAAGGCTATGTTAGATCCAATAGGGAACGAAGCACAGCTCATAGCATGGACTGATACGTGACCGAGCTCTCTGCTGTCTTGCTCCTGGCAGTGATGCCAGGGAGGGTACTGCAGCAGGAATTCCCATCTGGGGGTGACTTTGAGGTTTACTCTGCCCTATATTCGTCCCCAGCCGATGGACAGTTGGTTTTGCCCCACTCTCTCAAGATGCTCAGTGCTTAGTTTTGCAGTTGCTTTGGGAGGTGGGTGTGGGATATAGTGCTGAGGCACAACAGTGTCCCTCGCATGAAGTATACCATAGGCAGCTTGTCTTTTTTTTTTGTTGTTGTTGCGCAGGACAGGCATAAACCTACAGAGATCCCAGTTTACTGTACTCTTTAAAACACATGCTGTAGCACATTTCTGGCTGTGCAGTACTGCCGTGGAGGCTCTGGCTGTGCTGCAAACAAGTGCCACTTGGACTGCAGTGCCCAGGACAGGCTGCAGGACACGGGTTTTGTGCTGAGAAGCTGTACTGCTCTCAGGTTCTGGGCTGGAGATACAGCCACCACCTCCTCCCTGTGAGTAGCACAGGGCAAGGCTTAGCTGTGCAGTTTGGGCTCTTTCAGGAGAGTCCCAGAGAGGACAGTGGCACACACAAATGAGTGTTTTCTACTTCACGGTAAACAAGTTCCACTGTATCAGTGTTCACTCTAAGTAGACTCCACGGTGTGTCTCCAGCTGCATCTGTGCACTGCAATATAGTTAATTGCCTCAGAAATAACTGCAATTGTCTCATTTAGCTCTTCAGGGTAAACTTTCAGCCTGTTGAATCTAAATACTAGCCATGCGATGAGATGGATTAGTCAGAAGGCTTAAATTCCTCAGAGCTGCAAGTGTACCCTGTGTTGCAACAGCTAATCCTTAAATTGCGCACTGACAATAATCTGTCTATGCAAGCCTATTTTTTTTTTGACTGTTCACTCTATAATTTTACCAGGTTTGGCACAGAACTTCTGAATGACATTTAACCAAAGTATCATGTCTGTGTGTGTATAGCATGTTTTGCTTCATACTCCTGAATTCTCATTGAATGTAAAGGGAACATTGCCTTGCCCCATTTTGTCAATAAACCTCTGTATTTTGTTACCCACTACATCCTTATGTTCCTCTGTGTCCTTATCTGGAAACACTGAAGTGGGTTACACAAGAGCAGGAGAGAACACCACTTCGTTCCACCCTTGGTTCCTGGAGCTCAGCTGCTTCTACCAGTAATTATGTTCTTCCAATGTAATAAATGTAGCAAACCAACAAATTTGTATTTAATTTGATTATTTTGTGGCCAGAGAGATTGGAAAAAAGGCTTTGTAATATCTTGGAAAGAATCTGGACTGTTTCATTTCCTGGGACTGTGATACTGAAAAATAAAGCAGTGTAATTATTTGCAAGGGTAGGATACTTTTCTTTTTCTCTTATCATAGCTTTTTAGTTTGCAAAAAGCCTGCTTGAAGCTTCCCAAGAACAACTCACACCTACAGTGGTGGGACGGAAGGCAAGAAGGAAACATGGCAAATGCCCTGTGACTGACTGATGTCTTCAAAAGCATCAGCTGAGGATGCAGCCACATGCATCTCAAACATGAGCAGACACGAAGCCATTTCTATGTCACGAATGGGGTTTGTGACAACATGCTAAAATAAAGGGGAGGTTACTAAATACAAACTCTGGATCTTGAGTCCAAATTGTAAACCTTTCTTACATGTTTATTTACTCATTTCCCTCTGCTTGCCAAGTATAACCATTGCACAGGGGAGCAGAAGAGCCCTTTCACATGCCACCACAGGCTGCACCAGGCTGTCCCTCCATGGGTCAGGGGCTTGGGTCTGTGCAGGAGTGAGTGCTCTGACTCCAACTGAGTTCAGTTTTGGGCTTGATTAGGGGCTGTCACAGCACTGCTTCAGTGCTTTGAAATGCCTTTACATAGTCTTTAACCTCCTCCCAACTCCATCTCAGAGTCCCCTAGGTATTAGCAGTGAGTGGAGCCAGCAAAACAGAAACTTAAAAATACTAGGACATGGTTAGCAATGGAAGAGCCTGGTTGTAAAAATAGGGCACTTGGAAGTGTCAAGACCTCTTCCAGCTTATGACTTACTGCAGCCTCTTGTCTGAAGACACTGGGTTGGTCTGTTTTCTTTGAAAGCTCTCTTTCATGTCAGCCTTGGTGCTTTTTGTAGCATTAGGCTGTTGTGGGAGGGAGACCAGCTGGAGTCCCGAGTAGCATCTTTCACCTGCTGCGAGGCTGTGCACACAAGAGAACTGTATGTGGGAACCACAAAAGGAACACTGAAGAGCCCCTGGGGACTTTTTTTTTTCTTCTTCTTTTTTTTGCTGTATCAGAGGAATGTCTGGGTTTCCAAGACACATACAGCTCTCAAACCCTGTGGCTGTGGGTGGTGATCCATTGTGCCGTTGGTGGTGGATCGATCTTCCACCTGTGAGAGAAGGTAAGCTGGCAGAGCCTGCTTGAAGTCAACATTGCTCAGTGCCCAGCAGCCTAGGCCCCCTTGGCGGCTCCATCCTGCACTGCAAGGTAGAAGTTGCAGGTGGCAGCTGCCATCTCCCACCCGTGCCCATGTCCAGATGCTCATCTTCCACCCACGTCCATGCTGTGTAACTGGGTCCTCTTGCCCACGAAGACTTAAGTGTATGCTGCTCATGCCTTGCAAGGGCTGAGCCCTGCTTACAGGCTGCCTGTGGAAGGAACTGCAGGGCTGGGGTTGCTCACACCCAGCAGGTCAATGGCTTTTCACGTCCAGGAGGACAGCCTGGTCTAAACTGAGCTGTTGTGTGCTGCTCACGCTTTGCACTGGGAGCAGATGCTGGTGGGTGACTCTTACCTGGAACTGATGCTGCTCTTGTTCAGCAAACCATGGCTGCGGAGCAACCCAAAGCCTAAACAAGCTGGGGTATCTGAGATACAAATGACTTGGTGTAGTACACGTGATATGTATGTACCGTTCCCAATTTGTTTCCTGGAGACCTGGTGGTTTATGGCATGACTGGAGGTGGAGAATATCTCCTCTGCCCTGTGAAACCCTGGTTTAGGCCTGAAACTATTCCTTCTCGATCTCAACATTGAGCAAAACCAGCCCCTACATCCCAATTCTTTGCACTATCCTGCTAGCAAACAAGTGACAGCTCCTGGCACCAGTCAGTTATCTCAGGTCAGGTATGCATGTCCATAACCGTGATTTGTTCTTTCAGAGGCAGTGATCCTTGATCAGCACCCTGAGTCCATCGGTTTTATCCTGCTTCACCCTGGTCAGAATTCCTGACACAGTTAATGGCAAAACAGAGATTTAGTAAATGAGACCTAGGATCAGACTGCAAACCAAGTTTAAAACAAGTACAGAACTTGAGTCTGGCAGCTGGGTATTTGTTGAATGTCTGTGCTTCTCTGACCCCAGAGAGCCCGAGACAAGCACCCAAGCAGCTGTGCCAAAACCTGCTCCTGTTTCATGTTGACGGTGAGCAGCAGCTCTGAGCACTGACACCTCAGTTTTCACAAAGTCTCCTTTCCCCTGGCACTGCTTTTGCCTTAGTAATAGCTACCCCATTCTGCCCTTTTCCTCCAAAACGGACATCCTAACTCCACCTCGGTGACTCGCCTCATGGCCTTTCAAGGCTAGCCTTCAAACAGACACAACTAGCCTCTAGCTGGTCCAGGGGCTCCTAGACCACCAGGTTTTCTATTTATGTATAAACAGTGTAAGGCCATGTCACAGGATAATTTTTTTCCTGGCTATTTTAGATTTGGATGGTGTCTCATTTTTCTTAAAACATGATTGACATGTGCAGTGCCTAATTATGAGCCAGAGGAACACGTGCATGTCTCACTAATAGGGTTTATGCCCAGGTGAGTGGTGCAGAAGCACGCCAGCATCCCCATCCCTGGGCTGAGCATGGAGCTGGGGCAGGCACTTACCCAAAGTGTGCTCCACTCTGCTGCCTTCCTCCCCTCTTCATCCTCCTCAGGTACAAGCAGTGTCCAGAGAGCAATGACACGACCAGGCACGTGCATGTCACCAGAGGGTACTTGGGGAGCGTGAACGTTGTCTCAGTGAGGCTGGAAAAGAGCTGGTTTGTAGTTTTAACAGTTGGATTGGAGGTTTACCAGGGGAAGGTGGTGTTTGGGGAGACGATGAGAAGTCCGGCTACACAAGGTTTATTCCCACCACCGGCACTGGCTGCCAGCTGCCACGCCACACTCGGTCCTGAGAAGTTGTGCTCAGCCTGTCAAGGGGCACACAAACCCCACTCAAGCACTTCACTTGTGTATTTTTATTTACTTGATAGTTACTCACAACTGATGAACCGCTGAAGGCCAGCCCGAGGGTGCATGTTAATGTCCAGGAACATCCCAACCGTAAAGTGTGCAGGCAGGTCTGGAGGAAGAGATTGCTTGCAGTCTCCTCTCCAAAGGCAAAGGGAGGCTACAAGAACAAGGGTTTCTCAATGAATTTTCTAGTTGGCTAGCAAACCCAGCCAGCTCATCCTGCTGGAAAAGTCCTCAACTCTAGGAAACAAGTCCTGTATACAGACAGGACTGCCCCTGGTGCCACAAGCAGCCTGGGAGAGTTGGTGCAGAGCATCCCACAGGAGAAGGGGATGGATGCATCGTTGCAGCACCTGGGGCAGAGAGGACTCACAACTGCTCTGAGTATGGCCATGACTGCCGATCTGACAGCAGCTGTGTCCTGTTGACAGCCCCGTGGGATAAGAGGGACCAGTACAGGCAACTGGGATGGGCAGGTCTTTGTTGGGGAGAACTGTTATGTCCTAACAGCAGCAGAAGACCGGGTCCTCCTAGTGCTTGCTCCTCTGGGAACCTGAGCCAGCCCTCCTGATGCCAGGAGTAAATTCAGCTGTCTGAAGGGGCAAGCTAAAGCCAGATTGCCTCATCCCTAAGGATGCTGAAACAGCCAGCCAAAGGTGATCCCTCCTAGCCCTGCTGATCTTGGTCTCTGCACTTTTAGCTGGTAAGAGACCCGTGCCCTCATGAGTTCTGGCTGGCAGCGATGGCTTCTGTCAGGAGCAGGTAGGCCAAGAAGGGGTGGCTTTTCTTCTCTGTGGGACAGACGTGGGTAGCTGGTCTCAGAAAGAGGTCTGCTTGAAATCGGGATGTGCTGCTTGACAGGACCCCAGAACCAGTCACTGTAATTTGGAAGTCACTTTCTGCTCAGCTGAAAACTTTTTGTTTTCTCTAAATACTTTTCCAAATTGCTGAATTGCAGGTGTGCAAATAGAGCATGTATTCCCTGGGAGAGAATGACATAAAATACCCAGGAACAAGGGAAGATTTCACCATCTGGGCTACCAAACCAGCCCACCTGAATTTTGAACAGAAAACACTCAAAATGGGCTCCTAAACCTATCAGAGGATTGGAAGTTCTTGCAGAAATAAAAGAACAAATCATTTAAATACAAATGACCACCTTTTTAGTTGGTTACTGGGATATTTGTGAGGGCAGTATGAACCTGGGCAAGAAGGGAAGCATCAGAGGGGGCTTATTCATTAAATCTTATTCCCTGGGTACCACACAGCACAAAGACTGAAGTTAACCCTGATCATCCTGTGACCTTAATCTGTGCAAAACATTCCTCTGTGCAGATTTTTAATCAGTCCCCAAAGCAGCGCAGCTGCATGACCATGGCTCAGGGCTGGAGCAATGCAACCCAGCCGGTCAGCAAAGCAAATAGATTCAAATATCGTGTTGTGCTAAACTGCTTTTACTTTCAGATAAAACTCCATCGCAGCTAACACTGATACCTCTGCACTATGAAGAAGGAAACCCAACTCCCACAGAAGGGTTTTGATACCTCTACCCCACACTTACTGGGCGTGTTATCAACTTTCTTCATGTTCCTCACATAAGTGAACTCAGTTTTGGCGTCAGCCGTGGTGTGCAATCCAGTCCTCTCTGATGAGAAATCTTTTCCCCCAAATATCCTTAACAAGGGATGGGAGAAATACTTGTCAGTTTGCCTACCCCTTTTCCTCCCAACCCAGCTCTCCCTTGAGAAATGAAGAGCAAATTAAAACCAAAGGCTTGAAAATAAACTTGGATTAATAAACATAAGTTATAATAATCTTGAAAAAACCCCCCACCAACCAACCCAAAACAATGAAGGTGGAGAAATGCTTTATTTTCCTTTTAAGTGAGGGGTTTTTTTCCCCAATGACAGTTTGCAGGGTGTGTTCTGGGCCTCGGGACGCTCCAGAGCAGCACATTTTATACCATGGCTCTCTCTAGTGGCCAGACCACAGAAGAGAAGACGACTGTACAGCTGCTCAGTGGCAGAGCTACAGCTGCACCTCCAGACAGGCGCCTGTAACTGCCCCAAGGGAGCTGGGTTTTGGGGTGCTGGCACCCCACAGCAGAGAGCAGCAAAGCTGTAGGCTCCCCTCTCAGATGTGCCTCCTGCACGGACTGGTCAAGCCATAGAAGCAACAGGCAAATGCAATCTATAATCCTACTTGCAAGGTGTGCCAATGGAGGAATCAAACCTGAGACGGGTGTATTGATGGTGCTTCAGTCCTGCAAAGCCCTTAGGGTGAAAAAGTGCAAGTGGGCTGTATTGGATGAAGCCATTTGAAGCCCTCCAGAAGTCAAAACACCTGATGGATTGAGTATCACTTTACACAATTAGATGGGGTCAGTTATTCATAATATAGCTGTATCGTATTGGTTACAGACAGATCTCACAGTTTGAGAGCTGTAATCTTGCCTTGCTCCTTTCAGCGCACTGCAGCTGGGAACTGACACCAGAGAGGATTCCTCCTCTAGGTTGGCTAGTGGTCTTTGGAAACCTTTTTTTTTTTTAATATCATTTGGCAGTGTGGTTGGTAATAACCATTAGCACATAAACTACTGATCACTTGCAGGGTAATATTTGGGAAATTTTCTTATTGACAGTATTGCACATCTTGTATTCATTTCATTACAGAAATTGTGTGCCAAAAACATGGATTTAAATAGTGTCATTTATGCGGCTAAGCCAAACACTCAAAAATATAGGAAATAGCAGAATTGAAATAGTAGAGATAATATTAATTTAGCCCCTTTGCCAGTCCACAGTGTAAGCCAGATAAGATCAGGGTCAGTATTTTACCCTGGACTCTTACCTCAGCCCCAGGGCAAGCTCACTGGGTGATGAGCTGTGACTAGCGCTGCTTACTGACATCACTTCAAACTTCAGGTAGCAGCCACAGGAATTTGCTAGCAATAGAACACACCACCTACAAGGACATTAAAAAAAAAAAAAATCCAGAAAATTTTTGAAGCATTAAATAAAGCCAAAACTCCTCAAAGAACACAGACTTTTGCATCTTGACAAACAATATAACCACCCACCCACAGCTCCAGCCAGGAACCAAAGTCTCCACCACCTTCTTTTATAAGCTCTTAGTGCCCTGAAGCAAGCGGCTCCTCCCTTTCATAGCCAGCCTTTCCCAGCTTGCTCTTCTGGGAACAGGCCCTTTTACACTGGGAGAAATGTTTTTTCCCATCCTTCTGATGGATTTAAACTTTCCTCTGCTTTTGTTGTATCTTGGTTTACTTTTTTCTCCTTAGAGGATTTAAAATTGATTCTTGCATGCTGAAATTAATTCCCTAGCTTATTCCCGTTCATGTTTGGTTTAGCTATTGGTGTGAAATACTTCAGCCTGTGGTTCAAAGGGAGCAAACGGTTTTCTCTGGCTTGCAGTGCTTTGTTGTGTTTTGGAGACTCTCTTCTTATTGTGGTGTGAGTACAACCCCAGTGAAACTGTGGCTGTTGCTTTGCAAAGAAGCTTGCAGTGATTTTTTGATGTGTAGCACTTTAGGAAGCTATACTAGATAGCCAAGTGTCAAGCAAGCTGTCTGAAAACTTGGCCTTGCAGCATCCCCTCCAAAGGGAACTGGTGCGGGTGGCTTCTGTGGTGCTGGAGGGTCTGGATGTGGTATGGGCTGGTACAAAGCACTGCCTCAGGGCCTGCAGCCAAGCTGCTGTAGTAAACTGCCAGCAACTATTTTAAACCTCATATTGAGCCACCATAACCTGTGGAAGAGAGATGTTCTGTAGCAACACTACCACTTAGTGCTGTGAAAGAGGGGAAAAAGCACTTAAGGAAACCTTCCTCCTGCTAAACCATTCCCCTTCTTGCTGTGCATGAAGGCAGAAGCAGCATCACTGCTGTGTAGAATATTAGGAATTTCCATTGCAGGAGTTACTCATGTCCCACTATGTTGCTGCTGTACAACCCTGAAACAGAAAAACAATCCTTACCCCAAACTGCTTGAGGTTCACATGTAAGGGAGACACAGTCTAGCTCTAGGAATAGCATCTTACTAATACCAGCTTTTTCTGCTGTTCCTGTCTCTTCATTTTTTATGGCATCAGAAGCACAGCTGTATCTATCTGCCTGAATCCCATGGGCTTAACTATGTCACTATTCTTGTGTCTGGTCCTTCTTCCTTTTTGCTGTATTTACCCTTTACAGCTTAATTGGGTTCTGTGTTACTGAAGGCTGCTTGCTACTTAAAGGGCATTAGAGAGTTGCATTGAAATATTTATGTCCAGTGCATTACTTCATTAAGGAAATGATCTAAAATGAATGGAGACTGAATTATGCCAAAAATGCCCTATAAAACTGGATGCTGACTGATTACTTAATGGTTCTCCTGATACATGATGCATTAGAGGTCTATGTTGCCTTTAATTTTTCATGGGCTGAACTGTGTCTTACAGCAACCCTAGCCTGTTGGTTAATGGCATTTCCTTGTAACAGAGAGTATCATTCCTTTTTTTTTTACTTGACATACATGGTGTTTTCATGATATATGAATTGAGGTGTCAGAGTATGTTTTGTACTTGAGAATGTAATTGAGGTCACTCACTAAATGGATCACTCCCATTTCAGTGCTAGGTCGGAAACCTGTTCAGAAAACACACCTGCAGCTCTGGAGAGTCCTTGTGATGTGTTTTGCCTTTAGTCACGTACACGTAAGCTGTCTCGCAAGCATACTGGCCTGTGGTAAGAGAATGGTTCTGTGGTTAAGACTGAAAGAGCTTAATTTGGTGCTAACCACTCAACAGAATATTTAGACAGCAGAGAGCTTTAACCAAACTTTTTAGTTTTCTGGGCTTTTAGCAAGCTTAATTTGATCTTCAGTAACAGAGAATGAATTCCTCTAGCTGTGACCAGCTAATACAAATATTAATACAAACGTTACAGGATGCAAAGAAACATGGCAATAGGTCTTTTAAACACTGCTGTCCTCTCTTCCAAACATGTGGTGCGTATTCCTTTCTCTTCTGGAGCCTTCCTTCTATTTGTTTCATTCCCCAGGAAAATCACTATGTGCTTTGATGATGGACGAGCTCTAGCCTGTGTAGACTGCACAGGGCGCAGAGTGAACCTGGGGACAGCAGAGCCTGCAATGGTGAACTGGGACGCGGCATGTCTGTGCTGCTTGTAATGCTCTTGCAGCAGCATTCCTGCTTCTCATGGCCTGCAAGACCAGGCTGGACAAAGCTTGTTTTCCAAGACCTGTGCAGTGCCTGTTTCAATGCCTGGAAGGGATCTAGTCACCTACATACAGTGTTGGCCTGGCCTTCTGCAGAGCAGGAGTTCTTGAACCTACATTTGGCCAAAGGAAAATGTCCAGGATTTAACAGAAATGCCTTTTATAGCAGAAATGTCAGCTCTGGTTCCCTTTTGGCCTGTCCCTTAATCTCACTGTCTCGTGCACTGGGGAAATCCAATCCCTGCAACATAAATTTTCTTAATTGATGCTTATTGGATTATCTTTAAAATCAAAAGAGCATGCAGGGACTTAAAGGCAGTTCAATTCAGTAGAATCCCTTTGTTAGTAAAAAGTAGCTCCTGCAGAGCCCGATTTCCTGAAACACTGGGGATTTCTCCACCGCGAGGGACAGTTGTGGCAGAAAATGCAAGACTGGGAGTCAGGAGTGTTGGGTCCATCTTCCAGTTCAACGCAAACTCCCAGTGCAGTGTTAGCAGGGTTGAGGGTACCAGCGAAGGACTTGAGCTCTGCAGCGGGAGGTGCCTGGTGCCCAGCAAGGAATATGAAACACCTTGCCAGCATCAGACCTCTCCTGGGGAAATCTGGGGATTTTTGGAAGTATGATTTAGAAGATCAGTATATTGATGGACTTTGGGCTATTCACCAGGAAATGCGACGTAGGGGGGTGTGGGCCTGGCTGAGGCTGACATCTGCTTTTGTGGCTTCAGGAGACTTAGACACCCTCCAGGCAGCACCCACTGCACTAGCATATCAGTTTTCTGTATTCAAAATGTAGGTGGTTAGCAAATCGAAAATCCGGGTTTTATTCCATCTGCTCGCTGAGATACAAAGCCATGTCTCCACTGTGCCAGGAGAGTGTGCTGGCTACACAAGCTTAGTCTGATAAGACGATGCTCTCCAAGCCCTGGTGCTCAAGCTCTGCCGCTCTGTGATGAACTGAGCTCCCAGGGCCAAGTGAACGGTGCAAGGGAGGGAGCCTTAGGTGTCCCTCAGAAAGAGAAGAGCCTTGGATCAGCCCTGCTTCTGCAATGATTTAGGCATTTGACATCGGATTAAATCCTGAAATATCCTTGCTCTAGGGGCCCAAGCTTGGCACTTGCAGGTTGCACAGTCCTGGGGCAGCCTCACCTTGAGTAGCTGGATGGAGTCGGTGTTTCTTTGGCTTCCAAGGCTCTTCTGGGCACTGTGTCCATCTGGGTGGTGGCAAGCAGCGAGCCTGGGAGCCAAATGGCTAAAAAGCAGCCAGACAACAAGTAACTGTGTGGAAAATAATTGGAGGGAGGCGCAGGGGAGTCAGGATTATTGTAGAGTGGGGCATAGGGGAAAAGGACACAAATGCAAAGGAAAGCAAATTAGCATTTTTCTTTCTTCTAGAACAAACTGGAGTTTTTGCTTTGCCTTCCTGGGGAAAAGGGAATATCTACTCCCTATCTCACAATGCAATGAAAACCCAAAGCAAATCATCTGACTCCTGACAGCTCGAGGTTTTTAACACAGTAAATAAGGCAACATGTTTTTTCAAAGTCAAAAAAGGACCTGGGGTTTGTGACAAAACTTATTAATAAAAATTGTTCTCTTGGGCAGTGAATTCAGAGGTTGCCTCATCAGACAGTAATTACCAGCCCAGCACCACCATTCCTGAGACAATTGAAATTTAGCCTCCTGACAAAAATTGATTTTGAAGATTAATTGTCCCCTGTAGCACAGTTTTAGACCAATCTGAAATACAGAGAGGACAATTGTCCTTTGGGTTTAATAGAGCTGTCTCTTTGATATTCACAGAGCTAGAGCAGCTCTATGCTTTTTTGTCCTGACTTAAAGCTGATATGGGGAAGACTGTTTCAGAGGGGTGCCGCTGTCAGAAAGAGAATAACCATGGGTGCTGCCTATCCTAGCTGCACTCTGGGTTCCTGTGCTGGACTGACAGTAACAGCAAACAAACTTTGGATTTAGAAAGTGTCATTTCCTCATGCAGCTCTAACTGCAGCAGTGTCAGTGCTGTATAGTCTGCACAGCTTTTAAGCTTGCATTGGAAAGACAAAGCTAGCTGGAAGAGTTTATCTTGATGTTATTTTCAAATGTGTATGAAAGGGCATTGCTCAGAGCCCTGGGGAGCTCAGCTCTCCCCAGAGGACTTTTGAAGTGTAGTAACACATGCTTTGCTCTCTCTAACACGCAGTTATTTTCTACCTGCTGAGGATGCGTTGGTTTGAGCTGGGGAAACTCTTCTGGGTTGAAATTCTTTTGGGATATACCTTTTTCCTTGCCTGGCTTCCTGTACTTTGAGCTAAAACTCTGTCAGTGCTCCTCTAACCTTTGAACCTACAGGTGAGTTTTGGTGAAATTAGCCAGAGGCATCCTAGGTATTGCAGCGGGTGCTCAACTAATTAGCCACTAGAGAATCCACGCTGGTGGTTGCTGAAGGAAAATGGGCTTTGCATGTTCTGCTGCTCGGGAAGCAACTCCTATTTGAGTGTCCCCAGGAGCCGGGCAGCCAATGCCCCAAGGTGCTCTGTGAAACATGCTGAATTCGAGTGGGATATTGAACCTCTGCAGGCAGCAGTGGATGCTGGGAGAAGGAAAAGAAGAGAAGCTGGGTGTCAGGAGCTAAATTTGGCACAATTCAATGGTTCAAGAGTGCAAGGGCTGCTGGTTCAAGTGGGTGCCTGAACCTCTATGTGAAACATTGGTCTCTTGGCAGGTTTAATACAGGTTTTCTGTAACAATCCCTGTCTGTATCCCAGTATTTGTAGTGGCAGACCTACAGCAGGGTGACTGGGAGCTGAACTCGCCATGAGCTTGGTGTCTCCTGGTGCCCAGCCTGTCCTCTACTCTGTGGCTGGGGCAGGATTTCTTCATGCCTTCAGCCTGGCCTCTCCATTCAGGTCCCAGGACTCTTCCTTCTTGTTCCATCTAGGAAATGGAAAACTTGAAGAGAGTTATTTGATCCAAGCAGGAGGGGCTGGTCATGTGTCTAATTAAGATGATCCCTGGGGAAACTGCAGAGCTGGAGGCACAGGGCCTTGTCTTCACATCTACCCGTTGACCTCTGGGCATGCTCTCAGCTCTTGCGTAGACTGTGATGGGAAGTGCTTGGGAGTGGGAAAGCAAAGGCCTTTTCTGGAACAGCACTGCAGGGAGCAGTGAGGTTTGGGACTGCTTCCTGCTGCAGTGTTTAACATTTGAATCACGGGAAACCTGTAAGCCTGGCTTACAAAGGCTGGAGCTGTCCTTCACCTCTTACACCTGCGCATAACACTTGTCTCCTAATTCCTCAACTTCTTAGCCTCTGGTGTGAGAGAAACCTCCTCTGAATCAACTTATTTAACGCAAGATTTAGTAAGTTGATTCCCACAAGGTACTGCCAGGCTCCTGACAGCATTCTCAGCTGAGGACGGTAGCTACCAGCATCGCTGGGGCTCCTGGGCTTGCTGCCAAGCTCCCCAGCCACAGTCCCTCATTATCGGAAGGGAAGGTGTGGGAAGCAGGAGCAGCTGATGGGAGCTTTGGGCTAGGATTAGCTTTGAAATGTTTTTTCAGCTCTCTGAGAGAAAGACATGTCCCCATGGTACTGACAATAGCAAATGATTTTAAGCTTTTACAGCTCTCTTCCATTCTGCTTTGTGTTGCTGATAACCTTACAGCAGGGATTCGGGGGGGGGGGGGGGGGGAAGCCAACAACAAAACACAACAATGCTGATTTACTTTATATGGGGAGGAGAGAAAGGGCAAAATAAAGGAAATAAAAGTTGCACAACCTGTTTATTTACTTTGAGGTCTCTCTTGCCTGAACACAGGCTCCAGTGCCTCGGTTTCCTTTAGCAGATTGTGGTGTTCAGGGGCTTTATCACACACTCCTCTGCAGGGGCAGGATCTCTGTGGAGTGGGGGGTATGTACAAACCATTCAGTCTTCAGGGATCATCTAGTTCCTTTCTGTTTGTATTTTTTTGTCTTGTTTTTACTAGGCTTATCATCAAAGAGGGAAACGAAGAATAAAATGACATTCAGTAAAGACATGGAGAGAAAACTTCTTGCTGGGCTGTGAATGGCCCAACTTTGCTTCAGCTGAGACGCCCCACTGTCCTCGCAAACCTTCCTCAGCAAAATCTGCACTCTGTATATATGCAATTAGACTATGTGGCCACTTGATGTCTCTGTGGGTTGTGGAGAGCCGTGGGTAAATAGAGGTCAAGCTGGAACTGAAACTGGGTGGAAGCAGCAGTGGCAATAGGCTTGCTCCGCAGAGGTGAGGTTTGATAGAGCAGCATGGCAATTCCCCTTCCCTGCTTGTTTCTTTTAATGAGCTTCAGATTTTCAAAAGAATTGGAAAGCCGGGAAGATTTGGGTAACCAGCTTCCAAAGGGAGCTGCTGGGGATCTGCACCCATCAGTGCTGCAGGTACAAAACATGACCCAGAAATGTGAGATGAGGGGTCCTGGCCAGTCCACAGCCCCGTCTGCCTCCCCTCTAGGCAAAATCCAACGGCAGAAAGGGGCCAAGATGCCAGCCCGTTGCAGTGTCTCCACGCAGGGGAAGATGAGGCTTAGCAAATGTCAGACCGAAATCCTCACCGTTGCCTGGGGACGTCTCGGACAGGGGAATTGCCATGTGCTGCCAAACCCATGAAACCCAGTTCTGTGTGGGGGTGGGTCATAAGGAGATCTGGGGTATTGCCATGGCTTTGCAGGTGTGCCAGGCTGTCCTCCGAGGCTGATCGTCCCTGTGACACTCAGACACAATCTGAGGATTCAGATGGGACAGAGACGCTCCTTCCAGCCTCGCACCATCACAGCCCTAAAGATAGTATTTGCCACAGGTCTTTTGTTTATACATGCTGAAAATCTAGATTAGCTTTTGCTGGAGTCAGACTGTGATATCTCTGTGCCTTAGGTTGTGGAGAGATGGTTGGGGCTGAGATTTCTTTGGGCACAGTATAGAAACACTGGATGTGATTACAGCTAGAGTTGCACGCGGAAATGCCTCAGGAAAAGAAGTTTCCCACAGTCAGTTCTGCTGGTGGTGCTAAATTTCACTGCGATAGTAGCTGGAGGATCCCCCTCTCCTGTGTTAAATGCTGTGCTTGTGCACATTTAGATTTTCTTTCCAATCCTTCTAGTCCTAAAGAATTTGAAATCTTGCTTCTGCAAGATCTGCCTAGATACAGGCTTTTTCTCATGGTGATTCAGCAGGACTGTTGCCATTCCCTAGGAATGTACAGAGCCGTATATAAATCAGGTACAATTAAAAGAAGTTGAATGACCTTTTTTCCAACCCAATAAAAAGTTCTGCTATGATTTGTCTCAGACAAGCAGGTTTAGCTCACTGCATGGGTCTTCAGTTTGGACTTTTATAAAGCTTCTGCCTGCAGTGTATCCATCACCTTTCCCAGAGCCACTTCAGAGGGAGGAGAGTTTTGTGTTGGGAAGGTGGTGGCTGGGGAAGTGCGCATCTCCAGCAGAAGAGCTTCCCTAAGCATCTTCCCAGCCTCAGGGCACTTGAGCAAAATTGCACACAAGGCTCATGCTACAATTTGCTGTGACTTGTGTGGGAAGATAAACTTGAAACATCTCAATCTATCTGCTAAGCTGCAATTTATGAGCTACAAATGGCTGAGTCTTAGAGGGGGATAACAGATAGGAACCAAAACTCTACCACTCTGCCTCTGGAGGCAGAGACGGGTGGAAAAAACTAACTGCCTTTCAGTGGAGCATATGGATTTATAGAGGTAACAACAAGCTCTCTCAGGAAATAGCAGCAGCACCATGGGGTCTGCGCTGCAGATCAAAGCAGCTTGGGGCTCAGAAGTGATGGGCTTAAAGTAAGGGGCAAGGTCTTGATGAGGAAATGATCTGGGAAATACACAGAAATAGCAAAGGCTTCTGTGTTCACATACTCTGTTCCTGTACAGTTCACAAGAGAAAAAGGGGGAAATTGTTTATTAAACAGCTCTCTGTGACTTTTAAATTCCATTCATCTGAGGATGCAGCAGCTCCCTCCAGAGTGCTTGTTATTGCTTGCCTGGAAATCAGTCAGGGTCTGGCCATGAAATGATGTTCTGGTTGAAACTCCTTGTTCAGTCAGTAATTTATGCAATTGCTAGGAGACTGCTCACATGGCCAAATGACTTCTATTAACATAACTTTCATTCTGTACTTTTAACAGAAATAACTTATGCTTTGTGTTTATTCAGGACCCTTTATTAGACTTTGAGTCCAACTTCTTGGGAGAGATCAAGGCTTTGTCTTTTCACCAGTGATTGCTTCAAGAGTTATCTTTCAGGCTAGAAGCTGTTTGAATTTTCTCAGGAGCCAGACTGGGAATATGGAACAGGTCTTGGCAGGTATCAATTTCTAAAGCCTCTTATCTTTTCCCAGGGAAATGTCTGTTGAGACTTAGTTACACAAAAAAGTATGGCCAGTTTGGCTTCCCCTAGTGGGTGCTGGTACTTGCAAACTTGATCAGTGCTTCTAGCAAATGTTAGAGGTCTTGACTGCACTTACCTACCTAGAATAAAGAAGTTTGATGTTTGATGCAACAGCCACTCTAATAGTTGCTGTGGTCTCTCTTAGTAAGTCTGATAGTTGTGATTTCTTGCAATAGATGAACAAGCTGGTGCCCTGCCATGACTCCATTTTTCCCCAATTAGGATCTGAGGCAGTTGCCTATGGTAAGTTATCGCCTGGCAGTGAGATCTCAATAGTGAAGGAAAAGTGCTTTGAGAATTTAGGACAGGAAGTACCATAGAGGAGATTAGCAGGAGCTGCCTATTAAGCGTAAAAGGTGGGCTAAATTCCTAATCTACAAACTCTTTTATTAATGGTGACCGCCATTAATACAAAACATTCTGCTAAATGGTGCATAAGCTGCTAGTCAGCAACAGATGGGGGATCCAGTTCTTGCTTTGTGTCAAATGAAACCACATGAGCATACAATTGCCAGTATGGGAAAATTCCTGAAAATGTGCTCCTTCCATCATCTCAAAGGAGACAGTTTTAACTGATACCATAGCACCAGATGCGAAAGAATCCACTTGGAGCCCTTTGCGCTGGATTACTTTGTAATGCAAAAGGGGGAAAAGTCTATCTCCAATTATGGCAATACATTTTGCCAGCCTGCACTCATGGAGTGTTGCCAGGGAAAGTCTCTAATCATCAAAGAACATGTTAGTGTTAATGTGACTTTTGTAGGTCTCCTAAGGGAACGGCTTATGTCCTTCCAGGAGAAAAGCACTGCCGAATAAATCATCAAGCATTCCTTACCAACGGGACCCTGCTAAGTATATTGTACAAATGAAGATTATTTTCCTGAAAGGAGAAGTGCTTCTCCTCCAAGCACCACACCAGACATGCTGGCAGCAGCTGCTCAGAGGCATGTGAGCAGCTGAGGTTTTTCTCAGGGAACGCTGCCCAGATAGCCCTGCAAGTTAGCAGTGTAGCTGATGGGCTAACAAAAACATCACGCAAGCAGGTCACTGTCCCCTTTGGGGGGATAACGAAGCCCAGTGGCAGATACTTCTGGAAACGAAGCTGTCCTGTGCTGGTTTGCTCCCCATGCATCCTTGCATCTGGATATTGGGCTTTCTGTTTTCTCTGCCCCTGCCACCCAAGGGCTTTCCTCTTTCTTGGCACTGCTGCAGAACAGTATCCAGACAAGCTGCAGAAGCATCTCCTAACTTGTGGGGAGCTGTGCCTGGGGCAGCAGCCAGGATGTCTCCCTAAGAGGACTGCAATAAGCTGCCTTTCTCTGCAGCAGCCATGTAGCAGCTATGGAAATGGGATTCAAGTGCAAGCGATCTTCAGCCACAGGGGCTGTGATAAGTTGGAGTTTATAACTAACCAAATCCTTTCAGGGATGTGTTGCTTTGTATCTGGGCTTTCAAGGTGGATCCCAGCAGCCCAGAGCCTGTTCAAATAGACTGTCCTCTCTTGTGGCAGTTAAAGCTGGGAGGTTCCCACGGACTTTGGGGCTAAATAGGTACATGATTGTCTTTCAGGATTTTTTGTGCTGGTCATGGAGCTCACTCTGCAGCGAACATGTGCAGGCTGCAGCCACTGACTGCTGGGATAGGTATCTCTGTCTAGGAAACCCATCCATACCTGGCATTGGCCCTGTCACTGATAACCCTTCATCTGTGGGGAAACTGGCTGAAAATGGAGTGGGTGATGGCTGCTCTGGTGGCTCAGAGCACAGGCTATCAGGTGAGTTTTCAGTCACTTTCTGTTGGGGGCTGCCACAGGCTGGCTGAGCATCAGGCAGGGGAGGGAGGGTTAGCAGAGGCTGGCAGCTGGCGGGATGCTGGGCTGCGTGGTGACACTGCAACAACACCCAGCACAGCCAGTGTGTAAGGACACTGGGGACACCAGCATGATATCCTCCCCCCGTCGGGCTCTGGCAAAGCCACAAGAAATCTCCCTGAATATAGCCTTACATGTCTCACTGATGTGGTGCCTCCCCCCAGTCCTGTCATTCAGCTGCAAATTTAGAAGCTGTTTGAAGGGGGCTTGGGAGAGTTTTGGGGCTCAGGTGAGACTAGGATCCACTCAGTTGCCTGTGTGGCAAGTTATTCAGTGCCTCATGTGGAGGTGGGAAGAACTTTGGTCACTCAATCCTTGGCTCTGCTGAGGCCACAGTGCATCCAAAGCGGTGTGCAGCCTATCGCATATAGGCTCGCTTGCTTCAGCCTATTAGGCCTTCAGGATGTGAAGGTGGAAGCACATTTCTTATCCCTTTTTGGCCAAAAGACTCACCCTGAGGTCAGGCAGGCTCTATGTTTGCGAATAGCCAAATTTATTTCTAGGGCTGTTTTGCAGGAGCATAAGGTTTACCAGTGTGATGTCCTGGAAAGCTCTGCTAATATGCAGCCTACGTCAATTAGACTGTCTAAAGAAGTCTTCCCCGGGTGGCTTATTTTGTTCTGCCTCTTCTCTCCAGCTCTGTGTAAAACAAACTAACTTGGCAAAAGTCAAAGAACCACACTGAAATCTTCCTGGCTGTCTGCCCACAAATACTCCCTAGTTATCCCGTGCGTGTTGAGGAGGGCTAGCGAAAGCATGCGGGGTAGCTTTGGCTGTGTCTGGCTCAAGGGTCCAGCACTCCCCTGAGATGCTGCCTGCAGAAGAGTGCTCTCAACCAGGGGGTTGTGTGGATGGTGGTTCCCCAGGCTGCAGAGAGTGAGCCGTCGCAGCAGGCAGTCCAGGGAGCAATGGAGTTAACACCAACCAAGCTGGCTTCTCATTGCCAGTGGCAGACTGTGCTAGAAAGCTTAGTGCTCTCGTTCTTCATTCACGCTGTCAGGCAGGTCTCCAAGTACCCAGACAGGGCCCAAGAAGAATTGAAATAATTAAGAGAAGGAGGGAGGAGAGGGTTGCAGCAGCAAGACGTGAGTGTGGGAGATTTCTACCCTGAGGCCAGAGAGGAGCTGGCAGTTCCCATGCTGAGCTCAGGGACTTGCTGGGTGCCATGGGAAATAGGAGCCACAAGAGAGGGCTCAGATGCTTACGTGCCTTGCTGTTTTCATGCAGTGATGTGTTCAGAAGACAAATCCCAGCCTAAACCTACCTGTGCCTTAAAGCATCTGAGACATCCCACCTCCCCCAGTGCTGCTGTCCTGAGGAGGCTGGAAGTTATGTTGTTCCTCTGCTGGCCTTTGCCCTCAAGTCCATGTGTGAATTTATTCTTCAGGCCGTGCAGATCCTTGCTCAAAGCAAACAGAGAACGTAAGTGGTGAAAAAAGATGATTTGCTCTAGGAGTACTGGGACTGGGCATGTAACTGTTGGGTGTCCTTGTCAGGTGAGCACAAGGTGAGGTCTCATGAGTAGTCGGATGTTTCTGGTGTGCAGCTGCCCGAGGGAACTGCTGCATGGCAAACTGCAGTTCCCCACAGGAGGAGGGAAGGGGCCTGGGCTCAGTGGGTGCTCTCCAGGTGCCCTGGGTTAAGCATCTGCTGTGTTGCTGTCTGAGTGGAGCACGCAGGACTTGGTAACCCAGGTAGCTTCTTCCAGTTTGATTTTTTTTTTTTTTTTTTTCTCCTCCCCCTCTATACACCAACAAAGCTAGAGCGTCAATTCATGAAACTTTTCTGTTTGAGGGAGACTAGTAAATCTCCACCACAGAGCTGAGCAGAGAGAAATGCCCCTTTCCCATACAGAAAGGATAGGAGGGAGGAGCAGAGGTGCAGAGCTGCTAAGGCCCTTTATACAGTGGCTGCTTTGCTAGATGTCCCCATGCACACAGACAGCCCTCTCCCAGGGCAGGCCAACCGTGCAGTCACCCTCTGGGCCACGTTCAGGTACTGCCAGCCCCCAGCTATGGCAGCAGTGACTTTTGTGGTGACTACAGACCCCATGGGACACTCTGGTGAATACTCAGCCTGTGTCAAGCTGTGCATGTTACTGGCCCTGGCCAAGCTGTGCCAGCGTGGGCTTCTCCTTGTCCACACAGCCCTCGAGGACTCAGCAGCTCTGGCTTTGAGGCGCTGGCTGCTAAAGTGGGGATAGAGCTGCTTGAATCGGGTGGGAGCGTTGGAAAAGTTTGGCTTTTGGATCTAGCTGGAGACCACTGCGACTCAGCAAGACAACGCTGGGGACTCTTCAAACACTGTTCCTCCCCTTGGTCCGTTGCTGTCACCTCTTGGTGCTTACCCAGTAAATCTGGATAACTGGCTAGCTGTGTTAGGTGACAGTGTCCTGACAGAGACAGAACTGGAGAATTTGGCCCATTTACTTTTAACAAAAGAGTAACAGCTGATAAACCAGATTTTAACTAATGTATAGTTGCTTCTTGGTGCAGTTAACACTGCATGACAAACCGTGCGTGATATTAAACAGATGTTCATTAAAGGTTAGATATAATGTACTGTATCTCTTCATCTCCTCACTCTCCTTCTTTCTCCCAAAGCACCGTTCATGTTTATATGGTTCTTTACATTTTTCAAAGCTCTCTACAAACATTAACTAATTAATCCTCACAGCCCACTATACATATGCTTTAATTAATTAGCACTCATTTACTTAACTCACACTGTCTCATTAAATATAAATTGAATGTATGTTTGGGAACTTTTAACTAGAAACATTACTGGGGATTTATACAAAGCATGAATGTAAAATATGGTAATGGTAGCTGGAGGCAGCAAAATTCAAATACCAAGGTATTTAGTGAAAAATATGTTGTGGTGTCAGTGAGCAGAGTCAGACAATTAGCTGTTCCTATAAAATGCATATGTTGTCATGGCCTTGAAGCCATCATTCACTCTGTGTTGTTACCATAGTAATCCTGTTAATTTGCTTCCCATGATATCTATCTATACACTTTTTTCTGTTAGTTTAATTTTTCAGTCTTGCAGAAGCTCAGTACTCTGTGGGCTGGTAGCTTGCTGTGAATTACTCAGATCTGGAGTGTGCTGACACAGACATCTAAATGCTAATGCTTAGACTTGCTATGGACACTGGGTAGCCTTCTGCATTATAATCCGCCCAGCAAAGTAGCGATGAGACCAGTAACTGTGTTATAGTTGTCTTGATAGCTCTGTCTGGAGGCTGTCACTGGCAGGAGGGGTAAAACTGAGTGTGTCTCAACTTCCCATTACAGACCGTCACTCTTGGTGAAGACAGAGCATTTACTGCCATATGCTGACCAAACTCTGGCTGGATTAACTGCATTGTCACAGCTCCCTGCAGTTATTTAGGGCCGAGCTGCCATGGGTGTCAGTGAGAGTTAGAGCCAAAGTACCCCTGAGGATTTGGGCTGGTTTGCCCAGGTATAATTCTTTTGGCTGCGTCTCTTCTTGTTGCATCCTCAAGCACTAAGCAGTTAAACAAGTGCTGCCTGCCACCCAAGAGGCAATCACAGCTCAGTGATGACTGAAGTGTTTTCCTAGGAATAAATTTGTAAATCAGAAGACGAAGAGTTGAGAGCATTTTTACAGGGTTGTGAGTGTCATTTACATCAGGGAAATGTGGCTAGAAATGAAACGTTATTTGGACACCTTAGGTTTGGGTTAAGCTCTTCAAATCCCATTGTATTTACAGAAATTTAATATGGTTTGAAGTCCCATGGATTATTTCACCTTTTGCATCTTCCCATACCATGGAGAAACAGTGGACCAGAATGTTGACTTGTTGCCAAGAGGCAGCTCCAAACGTAACTGATCCTTTCCTCCATATGAAATTGAGAGATTTTTCTCCTGGTTTTTGTTCTCCCGAATCAGATGTGTTTTGTTTCCCTTTGTTTTTACTGTCCTGTGAATAGCTCACTCTTTGTATGTAAGAGGCGATGAGTAATTCACCAGTGCTGAATGGTGAGGGATGGAGAGGTGGTAGTTCCCACTCATCCCGCAGAGACGGGTTGTTGTAGGGACAATAGCAGCAGGCACACTTCAGTTTCAACAGGGTTTGTACGTGCCATTGCAAGTCTGAAGGTATGTTCATTTGATTGCTGTGCTTTTAAATCAGTAAGAGCTTCCCATGCACAAACAAGCTCTAAGTGATGCCTGATCCTTTAACTAGAAGTGGTTTCCTTACAAGCTATGTGTTAGCTTGTTATCCTGAAGAGGTATCAGGGCTTTGAGAGCCATTCTGGGTCTCCTCCTTCCCTTGACTTATCAAGAAAACTCTTGCAAGCTGAGTACAAACTCCTCACGCAACCCCCGACGCCTTCAGGAGCGCTTCCCTCAGATACTTGACTGAGTCTTTGCAATCAGTTTTCTTGGTCACACACAGGAGAGGGCAAAGCTCTTCATTTTTCAGGGCAAGCAGGAGTTAAAAGGAGCAGAAACATGTTCAGTTGCTCAAGCCAGCAGATTTGTTTGAAGAGACACATAAAGAACAAGCACGTATTGTATGGCTTAATAACATTTCAGAGCAAGCTTCACTCAAAAATGTAATGAGGAGTACATGGCATGACACCAAAGTAACTACTGGAACAAGAAGTATGACTACATTTTGGGAAAGGCATTGTAAACACTGCTTTCAGTTGAAGTTTTTGGAACAGTAGTACTTCTTTCTCTTCTGTTTTTATCAGAATACTGAAAGCATTCAGTAACATTATTTCCTAACCTTGTTTTTCCTGCCAGCGATCTTTTGTCTTGTCCAAAAAAATCTTATAAGAATGTAAGAATAAATATGCTGGATCTATCCCAGTGTCTCATTTACGGCAGCATAGAGGCAAGCATAGTGGTAGTTTTCCAAATATTCTTGCCTCCAGCAGTTTGTGGTGCAGGGCTTTCATAAAACAAAGGCAGTGTCTGTCTTCTTTGTACATTTTTCTTCTGTGAAATTTTCCAGGTTTTAGCCTGTCTCAACTTCTGTCATCCACAACATGCAGAACAAGGATTTCCTCGGGTGCAGTACACATTTATGAAGAGCCACCTCCTTTAGGTTGTTTTGAACCTGTTTTTATCGTTTCATCTGATAGCCCTTAGTTCTGGTTTGGCGAGAGCGCATGTGCAGTCTGTACCTGTTCCCTTTCTCCATGCCACTCCTGATTTTATGGATATTTTTATACTTCCCTTAGCTGTCTCTCTTCAGGATTGAAAAAAACCTAATCTGTTTAGACTGGAACCATTTCAACCATCTTTGACAGCTACCTCGAGATGAAGATATGAATACATGGAACTGCCATTCAAATAAACTCACTGGCTGGTCCTTAACTTCTGGGAACAGTTTTACTGAAATCAGTGCCATTCTCAGAAAATGGAGCTTTGGGTAACAGGTATTCAGACTTTTCAGACCAGTCTGAGGGCATGTGACTATGGTGACTTTGCAGGATATTTTGATGCTGTTTTTGTGATAGATGAGTATGGGGAAAAAGAGCCAAAAGCATTTTCCTGTTTTATTTAAGATCTTTCTGGTAGATTGCAAGTGTGCAACTTCACAGCTATGAGAAGCAAACGAAATGGCTACTACTTAGAGCACTGAAAAGAATGTAGGAGGATTGATTATGCTGTTCTGTTCAGGATGATAATATGGGTTTGGAAGAGATGTGGAACATGTTAAGATGTTAGGCAAGTCTTGCTGGTGCTTTTTAATTTTCACTTTGATAGCTAAGGATAATTCATTTTGCTCCAGCTGGGAACGTGTCTAGTGAAAAGGACAAAAAATTGAATTAAAAACCTCTTGAGACAGTTGCAAACAGAATAAGCATTGCCTGAGAAGATGCACATTGCTGGCCAGCTGTAAGTCAGATGCTGCCTGTCCTTTTCTCCTGTAATATTTCAGACTCCTTCCTTGTGATTCATCAGTTCATTACAAAATTTACTGTATCAGACAGATTATTCAATTCCCGTGAATAAAGCTGCTCTAGTGCTGTCTTGAGGACTCTTGTCTCTTTCTGCAGGATGTCATTCATCTTGGGCAACTACAACAGCACAGAGTCCTCGGAAGAACCTGCAAATGGTTTTCTTGGGGTCTCGGCTCTTAATAACTTATTTCTTAAGTGGCAGCATTTTTTTCCTGTAGTCCTTAGCAGAAAATAAAGAGGGGGAAACAGAGTGGTAATTAGTGTGCTCTGGTCCTTGGAGTTCTCCTCGGTTCTGCTCCCTGAGGTGCTGTGAGATCCTGGCTGCACTAGTAAGGGCTACGTGTGCATGTGTCTATAAAGCACCAGTGCAAAGGGCTACTTACCACTTGTACCAAGGACCTCTTGGAAGAGGGACTTGGTGAGCGAGGTGTGATGAAAATCCTCAGGATTTGTCTGCACCAAGGCAGATTCTATTTTGTGGTTGACTTCCCTGATAGCTGGAGGTGTTTTCTGGACTTTGCCAAGCAGTGAGAAGACCAGGTGAAGTCTGATAGCTTCACTAGTCTTCCAAAACATGGGTGGGAGGAGAAAAACATTGCAGCTCAAGCTTCTGCTTAGCCCAGAAAATAACACGATCAATGACTGCGGACTGTGCTTGCATGTGAATTTCCAATATCCTCCAGACTCATGAATTTTGTTGGGAGCAGTTTAAAAGAGTGATGGCAGACAAACTTTTGTGTGGCTTTGGTTCCGGCCCTATTCCTATTTTTTTTTCTGTTTGTTGTGGTTTAACCTCAGCCAAAGAAAAGTAAAACTCATGGATTGAGATAAAGACAGTTTAATAGGATGGAAGGGAAGAAAATAATAATAATACTAGCAGTAGCAGTAATAATATGACAATAATAATAATAAAAAAATGAATATACAAAAGTGATGCACAATGCAATTGCTCACCACTTGCTGACCGATGCCCAATTAGTTCCCAAGCAGCAGTTCCCCCCTGCCTCAACCAACTCCCCCCAGTTTATATACTGGGCATGACGTCACATGGTCTGGAATATCCCTTTGGCCAGTTTGGGTCAGCTGCCCTGGCTGTGTCCCCTCCCAACTTCTTGTGCCCCTCCAGCCTTCTTGCTGTCTGGACATGAGAAGCTGAAACATCCTTGACTTAGTCTAAACACTACGTAGCAACAACTGAAAACATCAGTCTATTAACAACACTCTTCTCATACTAAATCCAAAACATAACACTCTACCAGCTACTAGAAAGAAAATTAACTCTATCCCAGCTGAAACCAGGACACTGTTATAGTTCAGTTTGCCTCATTTAGTACTTTTGGTTCTTGCCAGAATTCTCAGATCAATATTTGCAAAAAAAAGATTTTGTATGGAATCAGCTAAAAACAAATGCACAATTGTTTTGTGTGTATGTGTGCATATAAAAGTTTAAGACTATTCTTCTTCACCAGCTGCAGAATGGAGACACGAAGTCAATGTCTGCAAAGAGTTTGCATGATTAGATTTCAGAATTAATTCAGTATGGTCCCAAAGAAAAACCTCAGCTCTCAGCTTCCTTTAGGAAAGTCTGGCCCTCAGTTTGAATTTGGCAAGTCTCTTCTTGGAATAAAGAAATACATTAAAACCCTTTGATTGTTGCAAACTGTAGTATAAATGTAAAATGTTTGAATAATCCATCTGAAGCTGCTACTCATGAGATTTTTCTGAAGCCAATTTTGCAGCCTTTAGAAATACCTGAGCTGAATTTACCTCAGAAGGAAATTACTTTTTGCTTACCTAAATTGACCCCCACATCCACACCAGAGTTTCCACTGGTTGCAGGAGACTGCTACACTTCAAAGCCTTCACCAATTTGCACTGTTGCTCTGGGTTGTTAAGCACACAGGACCGTGTCCTTCCCCAAAGTTAGCATCACTGGTATCTTGATGAATTCAGAGATAAACGCCTCCATAAAGCCTGTCTGCTGCTCGTCCCTTCACCTTTCAGCTGGGAAAACAACTTTCTTAGTTATTTTCATTTCAATAAAAAAAGCAATATTGCCTTTTTAATGGATTTGGGTTTTTTCCTCTCTGCAAAAACCTCATGGGAGAATGTGGTTAGGAAGAGATGACTTGACTGTTTTTGTGTTTTGTGGGAGATGGATGGGAGGTGAATGGAGAAGATTCCAATTAAAATGTCTTTTTTATTTGCTCTGTCTTTGGCAAAGTATGTTCAAGGAAGATGAGAAACTGTTCCATTTTAGCGAGGCAAGTACTAACAATAGAAGTCACAAGAATTGCAGAAAATTGGGTTGGAAAGACCATGAGTCTATGTCTTTCCTCCTGTTTAAAGGCAGGCTTGACTCACCTTGCTGTGCCCCTGACAGATGCTTTTCTAAACTGTTCTTGGAAGATTTGTATCGCTGGAGGATCCAGATCTCTCATGCACAAGCAATTTCAGTTCTTCTCTGTCCATTTTGCTTGGTTGAGTATTAAGTATAGTTTCTGAATTTCCTCTAATGCAGTCCAAGCCCATTGCTTCTTGCCCAGACCTCCACAGAAGAACTGATAACTTCTTTTCTGTAGTAACCTTTTCTTTGCAGAGCATTAAGTACTTTCCCCTCCCTTTTTTCTAAGCTGAACAGCTCCTGTTCCATCCTTTCCTAGCACACTGAATTTTCTATACCTCTGACCATTTTCGTCTGCAGTTCATGCACATATTTCTGAGCTGTGGTTCCAGAACTAGACACAAGACTGGCAGAGCTGGGTAAAGACAAAGACTTTCTAACTGTGTCTTCTGGGCAGCACAGGGGTTCTGCAGCCCTGGACAGTGTCTGCCTTTTGGCTTTACAGCAGCTGTCCAACCTCCCTAACTCATGACCCTGCCTGCTTCAGCTCTGCTGCCTGGCCCGTGGATCTCCAGTTTGCCTTGATGTCAGCAAATTATTCCCAATGAAATTCAGACATTGTTTAGTTGTCCTTTATTGAATTACATTGTTTAAATCTTTCAGTGGTTTGTCATGACTGTTTTGAATTGCTTCTGTCCCACAACATGCTCACGGCTCTTCCCAGCTTAGCAGTATCTGCAGGTTTAGTAAGCGTGTTTGTTCCTTCTTTATCCCCTTCTGTACTGGAAATCTCCAATGGTAGCAGACCAGGACTGCCATCTGCAGTTACTGCCTTTTGGTTTGTCAGCAAGCCAGTGGAAATGACTCCTGGAGTCTGCTTCTTCCTGCCTCTTCTGCCTCGTCACAGCTCTACCTGTTCACGTTTCCATAGCTTGTTCATGGCAGCACCAATGGGACAGAGATGGACGCCTCTGAAAGTCAGGGTTCATTGATATTTGTGCTTCTTTATCCACAAGACTTATTATTATTCCATTAAAAAGAAATTAGAATGGTTTGAAGTGATTCAGTTTCGACAAATCAGTGTAGGGTGTTACCCATCTCCTATCGCTCTGTCATTTCTAGGTGTTCTGCTGGAAGCTGGCTGGGCTCTAACACCGCAGCTCCTCCTTTACCTCTCTCAAAAGCCTGAGCTGTCTGCTTTGCTCTGTGCAGAGAGCTGGATCCTCCTGTATCCACCCCAGTCCTGGGAGTGACACCTCATCCTGTGGTGATTCACTTGAAGGTATCCTCAAGAGGGCTGACTTCCCCAGAAACTGGAAACAGATGAAAAAAATCATTTCAAATAAATAAGGAAATGCTGAACAGTTCCAAACTCAGTAAGACCTCATTGTTTTCCTCCTTTTGCACACCCCCCCCCCCCCAAAAAAAAAGGAATACATCTCTCTTTCTTTCTGAACTAGTCCAGGCTAAGAGGGAGCTGAGGGACGAGTGATAGGGGCTTGGCTGAGGGATTCAGGGAGGGCAAAGGAATAAGAACCGAAAAGTCAGCAGGGCTGAATTGATACCTGGTGCTCTGAGCTCATCTTCTTGAGCGGATCTTGCATAGTGTGCTGAAGACTATTAACTGAGATCAGTGCTCCTTTCCTTACTGTTGCATATCTGAGAGTACGTTACTTCGTTGCCTCAGTTTCCCCCTCTTTTAAAGTGAAATGCATGATCCCGAAGACTTCTGTAAAGAGTTCTGAGAGCTAGTGGTGAGAAAAGCCAGGGATTTAGCACCCCTGCTCTCAGTGGAGCTTACAGCCTGAGGACCAAGGAAAATTTACCTGCATTGCCCAATTCAGACCATTGGGATGACACTTGTGCTCAGACACGTCTCTCTCAGGCTGGCAGGTAGCTGCTTTTCAGGTTCAAGAGAAGGAGTTAACTTGCATGTCTTTGACTGTTTGCAGATGCTGCACAAACCAGGACGTAAACTTGTCAGAATTAACTCGGTCAGAATTAGACCCAAAGGTGCACAGGTGTGCACACATACATCTACATAAGTCATCTTGTAGGTCAGAACAATAATATACAGCCAAAGTGCTTTGGTTACCTAGAATATATGGATTTTATACAAGAATGACTTAATTTTACTTGCTTTTAAGGTGTAGCAGACTAACCTTGCCAGTGCATGGAAATATTTCATATTCCTTCACAATATGGCAGTTTCCCTTTTTTCCTAGGCAGCTGTTTCTATGTATGTGTCAGGGCGTTTGTCCTGCTGTATTAGTTGAAATGATTTTCTTTCCAAAGCAAAAATGTAACTGATGTAAATGAGTGCCTCATATTTCTTTTGGGCTAGAGCCATCTCAGAGCTGGGGCTGAGCAGCTGCTGCTGTGTCACATAATAGAAATCATAGCCCTGTTCTTGCAGCTACCCAGATGAAATCTCCTGCAAATTAAGTCAGCCCCCAAACTCTTTATACTGTTGCTGCACAGCCAGGGACCATTAGATAATGAAATGGGGACAATAATGGGCTTATTCAGAGGTATCCCCTACCCCATCAAAATCCCACTTCTGAGACATGCCTGGAAGTACAAGCACGCAGCTCTGCAGCCTTCCCCCTCGGCATCGGGAGATACCTGTCAGCTGTGCTCCTCCCGCATGGAGGGTATTTCTGAAGGGAAGGAACAACTCCTTTGCTTCTTTTATCATCATTTTCCCCGGTGTGTAACGGAGTTCACGCGGAGCTCCCCTGTGGCCTGGAGAGAGTAATGGAGTGGTCTGGACAAGTGCCTAAATCTGCATTGCTGTCTTAAAGGTCTCTGTCTCTCCCGAGAGAGAGGTGTAGCTGTCAGTGACGGTGGCGGTCACGTGTCGGATGGGAGATGGACCTGAACGGGATTGATTGCTCTCAGGTAGATCCTTTAAAACCAAGTGGCAGACTAAACTGTTATTTCAATCAATAACATAAATACACTGCTCGCTTAGCCCTGAGAAGTTGGGAACTCTGTGTGGAAGAATAGGCATTAAGGTTATTTATCGTCACATGGCACAGAGGTAAAATATTGTGCTTCCACAGCAGTTTGGAGGCTTAAAGCTCATTTAAACCCACTTTTGAAATCTAATTAAACTGGGACAAATGTCTTTGAACACCCTTGCTTTGCTGTTAAAAAGACTTATTCTTCACCTAGGAATTTATAGCGCTTTGGTTACCTTAATACAAAGGCCAAATTTGCTTGGTAATCAGGCACAGGTTATATTGCAAAGCCATAACATCTTCTCATTTCTGCACTATATTATTAAGATGACCACAAATAGCCCAGCTAGGGAAGAGAGGAATCCTGCAGCAGCAAGCATGAATGCAATGAGATAACTGTGCAAATACAGACTTTCCTCAGTCACCAATCACACCCACTTGAAGAGGTTTCTGTAGTTTAAATGATGGCAGATGGAGGTGGTAGCTTTCAGTGGGGAAGCCTCACACTTTAATTGCAGAACTTGCAGCTAGAATAAATTCTGAGGTGTGTTTGGACGTGCCTCCCTAGCAGCTTGGAGTCCAGTGCTCGTTCACATAACTCCCCAGTGGTCCTGCTGCTTCTCTCCTTGCCTCACCCTGATCTAACAGCTGGGCTGGAAAAGGCAATTTCCCCTGTTACTTAACTCTTTTCCTGCAATGTCTCCATTTCCCTAGTGCTCACCCTTACTTACCCTGCTCCACTCCTTCCTCCCTAGGCAGTCCCAGACATCACAGCTCCTCTCTGAGATAGCAGTTACTTCCAAGGGTTGAAGCTTTGCAGGGAGGGAGGTAGTTTTACCTTCCCTTCCCCTCCCTGGGGGTTAAACAGGCAGTTATGAGGACTCAAGTGCTTTCCTTCCTTGGCTGACACCTGCTGCCGAAATACCTGGTAGTCCAGTTTGTTTATCTGGCTGCTGGCCTTTGAAGGATGTGCTGCCACAGAGTTGTCATGAGCGCGGCTCGCCGGAGCAAATGAGAACAAATGAGAGGCAGAGAGATTATGGCCTGAGCAGCAGCAATCCTGCCAAAACCTGGCCTGATGTCCAATAGCTCTTAAACCATCTAACGATTTAGACTAAGGGAGATGCCTCACAACAGGTGCTGGCAAACAGCAGCTCTGCCTGATTCACCTTCCAAGGGCAGCTCTACAAGCGGTACTTCCAAGGCGCTGCAGGTTCTGAGCGATAAAGCAAACAAAGCAAAGCACTGCTCTTGTCTTCTGGCACAGCATCACCTACCTCCATGCCCAGGAGGATGGTGCGTCACCACCCGCAGGGATGTTTCGTGGTGTAATGGGTAATGAGGGCTAGAGATGGGAGCAAGAGGGAGGTGATGGCATCTGACACCCATCCTGCATGGGGGTCCTGAGCAGGGAGGGGAGACCTTGGCCAAGGGACCTCAGCAGCTTTCAGCCAGTCTCTTGCTTCAGAGAGACCTTCAGGCTGAATTGCAGCTGCCTCTTTTTCTAAGCCCTTTCTGTGTGAGAGGGAGCGAAGGTAAAGCCTGGAGAGGAGGAATGATGGTGGGATCAAAGCCTGCGAGCAGGAGCAGGGATCGGCTTCCCAAGGGAGCTGCCGAAAGGCAAAGAGAACCTACAGGGCCAGATTCTGCAGAGAGGGATGTCTACCCTGCATGAAGGTCCCTCGACGGCAGAGGTTACTGCCAGCCCTCTCTATAAATTTCCTGTATAGGTATCTCCCTGAAATGGAGAGTTGTAGTAATCTGGATTAAGCAGATAAAACCAAGGTACAGGAAGGGGAATGGCTCATCCAGGCCCACATGGCATGGCAGTGCTGAGAGGCGGTCTGGTTCCCTACTAGTGCCCTGAGTGACCAAGGTGCCGTGGAGCTGTTGTTTTAGCCCATGGAAAGATTTGATTTACTAATTGTGTTTCTGTCACAGGGACTGTGACTGGCTGTGCCTCGTCAGTGTCTTTCACATGTTTTAAAATAAGAAAATATATTTTCAAGGCAACTATAAAATCAGAATTCCCTGAGTGAGGCAGGAAGCTCAGGCTTTTATCTGCCATTTTTAGACGCTACTTCTCCAGAAAGTATGACACAAAGTGAGTTGGCCTCAGAGAAAAGAACTTTTTTTTTTTTTTTTTTTTTAACAGTTACATTGTCTTTCAAATCCACCTCCTCTCCCAGTGAGAGGGGATCAAAGGGACACAGTTAGCTAAGTGTCTGAAATGGATGAGTTCAGGTAGGTTGAAAGTTTTTTAAAATGCCTCATTATTTTAGTATAAGCCCTCAAAGCAATCTCAAGGAAAGCAAGAGGAAACCTACATCAACCCTCAAAGCTTGATGGAAGCAAAAACAACGGAATACTCATTGGTTTCTTAGAGATACAAAGAAAAAGAAATTAGGCTGTTCACAGAAATTTTACTTCTTTGGTCAGTAAGTCAAAATATCCTGCTTCCTACCTCTTCCTCAGCCTAGAAGTCACAGCTGTGTCATTGAACACGGGATGTCAGGGAAATAAAGGATTGGGAACTGATGGAAAAGCAATGGGCCCTTCTGAGTGCAGCACAGGGAGATGAGGAATTATCAAACTCTGCTGTATCAGCCAACCAGTTCTCTTTATTTTCTTGGTACCTACTGAAAATCACCAAGAAAGTTTTTTTATTTTCCCACAGCACCCTTCTGCTGTACCTAAAGAAAAAAATATTAGAAAAGAACAGAATGAGGAACTGTAACTTCACAAGGTCATCTAATCCTAGACAGGTGGAGGTGATGAAATATCTAATAAACATCTTCTCAGGAGACCTGAGCATGCACCAATGCCCAATAACCTTTAATTACAATATTTCTGAAAGGCAGATCTGTATTAGTCTTTCCCCACCCTCATTTACTGTTCATGTGACAGTCCTGTCTTAAAGAATTGTGAGACGGGTCAGGAAAAGGAGAGGAAAGAAATTTGTATTTTTTTTCTGGTCAGTGATCACTTATAGTTTTCACCCTACAGACGAACCACCTCTTTAAAGCTAGATTCCCTGTTCACTTGCTGGTGTTGCTCAGAAACTAATTTTCTTAAGTAAGTCTCACATTTTTCAGTGTGATAGTAGATAAACATGAAAGTAATTGATAAGTCTGCAAACACTTCTGGTAAAACAAGGGGTAGGTTGCACTAATGTATGATGGTGTAATTCCTGATGAGCTGAAATTTGAGGCAGTCATGTATGATGAGAGACACGCAGATCCTAACAGCCTTGTAACTTTTCCATATTTGAATCTACTCTTTCTGAATGAAGGCAGTTTGCAGCTGCCTTCTCCCTCAGAAAAAATATTTAAATTAGAAAAGCAGAAGCAATACTTACTTTTTGCTCTGCACCCCTAGATGCAGTAGAGCAGTGATGAAGCTGAGAGGACAGATAACACTCGGGAAGGCTGCGTGGCACCTCGAGGGTCAGCAGGCATCGGCACTGGGGCTGTGGGACAGCTCTGGTGGACAGCTGAGGTACTCGGCTAGAAGCTGACTTTCCAAATGTCTTGCCACATAGGAAAAAAAAAAACAAAAAAACGTGTTAGGACAGATGAGGTTCCTGATTTGTTTGAAAGGCCAATGTGTGTGTGAAAAATCTCTGTGCAATTTTATCACCACAGAAGAAACGGAAAAGGCAATCTTTCTACCTTCTCTCTGACTCCTATTGCCTTGGGGATGCTCATTCTATATCTGCCAAGCAAACCATTTGATTAAGTACTAAACTTGATAAAAAGTAAATAGCCTATTTAAACATGTTAAACACAACCTGTCACCTACTTAGATGCTATTTAAACATAACCTATTTAAATATGCCTTCATCTAAGTCTATGTGGATCTTGTTTCAAGCCACATACCTTGCATATGCAATGTCTTATAATAACAAAAATGAGATGATAAAATATGAGAAAAAACATCAGCTTTGCTTAAAAAATGCAATGAACGGTGACATGGGGTTTCAAATATGTTGTATTGCCAGTCTGTGGCATACATTAATGATGTCTGAGAGAGAAGGAAATTCGTTAACACAGCTCCACAGCTGTCACCTGTATTGCACTACCAGCGCTGCTTTGTCAGAGATTTTAAAACTTTTGCACCTCCCCTTCATTTCACCATGTGCCTGAATTTGTCTTCTGTATTCTCTGTTGAGTTCAGAATGTGTCTGAAAAAGGAAACAGGGACAGGATATAGCTCATCTTAATCACTTCCCATTTTCTTGCCCTACGTTCCTCTATAAACCTTCTGTAGACCGACAAGACAATACCATTCTGCATCTCCTTGCACAGGCAGGTACTGTTCCGTCCCACCGCCATGGTATTACAGGTCTAAGTCCAGAAAAGGTGACAAGCTTTGCAAGTTTGGGAGGTGGCTGTGTGTCCTAAGGATAGCTAGGAATACAGCCGGTGAGTTGGTAGGACTGTGTCCACCTATGGCATGGCCTTGCCCCATGATCTCAGTCAACCATTTGACTTGGTGTCGTGGTTTAACCCCAGCCAGCAACTAAGCAACGCTTGGGTTTTGCCACTCATACTTTGTCCTTTACATTGAGACCGCAAGTTCTTTATGTTCTTGTTAGGGTCTGTGAGAGTATCTGGTGCAGTGGTTTTGTCCAGAGTAATTAAATGCTGTTATGACATTGCTAACAATGCCACACAAAAGACTCCAACAGCATCTCCTCCAAGCTGGGAATGAAAGTGGCTTGCACCATGACTTTTGGTAATGCTGTGGATTCAAAATTCTGGTTTATGTGAAGAAGAAAACTTCTTTCCCTTATCTTATGGCTCCTCGTGGGAGTCCAGACAAGCAGATGGTCTTTGCTCTCTGTAACTGCCTGTATGAGAACACAAAGGGTGATTTACTGCCATTTCCATTAACGGTTCCTAATGCAAAGAGGAAATGTTAGTAGTCTCTCCTCCCTGGAGGAGAGGTAATGCTTGACCTTCTGTTGAGGGAAGGAATGAAGGAGGAAAAATGCTAGGAGAGGATGATCTGCTGGGATGCTGTCATTGGTAATAGCAGTGACCTTTTCCCTGTGGTCAGCAGCTGGCATCATGAAGACAAATGGCTTCAACTTGTAAGTTTAAAGATTTTCTTTGTACTGAGCAAGAAAATTAAAAAAAAACCTCCAGAAGTCAAACAGTATTTGCAACTTCAGTTAATGTTTTCCAATTCCTTTATTTAAATAGTTGCTGTGCATGAAAATATGAGGCACCTATCGTAATTAGACACCTAAAACTGGCTGGTGATGGCTGTATTGTAGAGGATTTTAGTTGCAGGGTTACACCAAAAATCCTCTGTCATTCTAGTGAGAATGAGAGCTACTGGGAGGACCCAGGCACTCCTGTCCTTAGGGGTCAGTGCCACTCAAAGAATGCACTTTTTTTTCCCCACTGAACCTCAGAGTCTCTTTAGGAAGGATAATCAGTGACAGTACATATGGTTCCACTTCATCCATACCCATTTTTACTTCTAGCACTATACACTCAGTAGTACCTTGAGGTCAATATAAAATAGAGTCTGTGGAATTGCCATGGCAATAGCTGCAATTCCTCCCTTGTGGTTCCAGGTGACCTAGGAGGGCAGCTCTGGCAGGTACTTTCTAATTTACTGCTCAGCCTCATTTTCTGCCTTTGGAGTTTATAGGGAAGGTCAGTCTTCACATCTCATTTCTTTAACCTTGTCCTTATTCTCTTTATTACAAAGCAAAAGTGGGAGCAAATGATCAGGCGATGTGCAAAGGGAAAGAAGAGCAAACATTTTTGAGCAGCTATGGACCTTCTCTTGTTTTAAATATTGATAGTGGGTGCTTGTTGAAAGGTGTCTATGGGAATGCGGACAAAGGTATGGGAAGTAGGACAAGTTGTGCTCAAAGGGCATACACATGGAGTACTCAACTCTATTGCCAACAGGAGCAGTCCCTACAATTAGCAGCTTAGCAGCTGGCTTTGACCTCTAAGGAACAATATGTCTGTTGGTAATTAAACTGTGGTGTGTGTAAGCTATCACTGGAGTGCAGCAGATCACAGCAGTGGGCCACCAGCTCCATCCTAGCGAAGACTGCCTCTGCAGGTGTGCCCTGAAGTGTGTCTAAAGGGGGCTGAGTGCACTAAGTACAGACCTGCACTATTCTCCCTGCAAATGGGGCAAGCAGATCGTAGGGTTCAGCTCTGGGCTGCTCAGAGATCACTGTGATGTGGTAGGAGTCTTTCAAGTGAATGCTCAATCTCTGGTGTCTCAGACTTGCTCACCTTGCTCACTCCCTATAAGTACTCCCTGCAGAAAGCACCTTGTTAACTTCACCAGCGTGAATCGGTGAATCGACGATAAAAGCTACCGTCGCCAGGCTGGCCAGGTTAAGATGACTGGGATGCAGATTTCAAATACTGTGATGTGTGTTGATCCGGGGGCTTGAAGAGAAGAGCTGGACCTCTCTTGGGAAGGAAAGGGATCAGTCAGAAATGTCATGCTTGGAACAGGCTGCAGAAGACTTCAGGTGGGGCTACTTGTTAATTCCCTTATCTCTGTACCCTCCCACACCTTGCCTTCAGCCTTACACACTTTTGCATTTCTGGGTTTACTGGCATCAGTTGCCTTAATGTTAAAATACTTTCCAGAGCTGAAGGAGCTAACTGTTTACACTGAGGACAGCGCCCTCCTTTTTAATTTTCTTTTTTATTTTTCAAATGACAGAGAATACGCTGAGAGTCACAGAGTTGGTATTTAGCTGGTCCTAAGTACTGAGACTTAGGTTGCCTCCAGTGCTGGGGGCAATCAGTGGCATTGCAAGGCCCACAGTGAGAGATGGATTTGGTTTCCAGGTTTGAGGTGAGACACGGGGGATTTGAATCTTAACAGCACAAAATGCATGGGAAAGAAACCCTAGTGCTTTAAGGGCTTTTATGTGAGAAGGCAGACCCTCAACAGGACGGACTAGCTGGCCACGATGAGGATGATGTGCTCTCCAGATCAGGCGCTGGTCGGGAGTACTCACCATCTCTGTACTCTGCAAGTATTTCATTTAGGAAACAACCTGAAGCTGAAATGCAGGCAAAGGTGTATTACGTCAGTCTTCATTGCCGAGTTGTTTCCCCCAGCCCACGGAATTATTTTTCTTATAGTAAACCAACCGATCATTCCCAAATGCATCCCTTGAAAGGTCTTAGGCTGCATGCCAGAATATCGGAGCTAATAGGGAGCTCCACGATGGGGATGGATGGGGTTGGCTGCAGCCTGGAGATATTTATGTGTATGTACACGCATTATTTCAGAGAGACAGCGAGCAGCGTGCTTAGACTAAAATTTACCATTGAAAGGCTCTAAACCCATTTTCAAACCGGCACCATCATTTAAAAGGCCTTGCAGCACCCGGAATGACTCAAGCAAACCTCCCTCCCTCCTTTCCCCGTGTCTCTCACATCTCACCTTGACGGCAGGTGGCTGGATGTGACTGTGCAGTGAGGAAGGGGACAGCAGGGAATGGCTGCTGTGACAGCAAGGGGACTGCAGGCAAGTGGGAAGGCGGCAGCCCTGGGGCTTCTCGTCAGCTCTCCCCAGCTAAGAGGACCGGGATCGGCTGCGGGAACCCCAGCCTCTGAGCTGGGAGGGGAGGCTGGGGACAGGGAGCTGCGGAGGTGTCCCCGTTTGGGTGATGGCTCCTGCGCTGTCAGCCGTCAGCTGCGGCTGCACGCGCTGCTCGGTGCTCGCTAACTTTCTCTCAATGAGCACTTGTGCTTCAGTGATGAGAAAAGCAATTTCTGTACAAACCCGTGAAGTGTCTTGAGGGACTGGTTATATCGAAGCATCTCCTGGCGCTGCAAAAAGTGGGACAGTCTTCCTTTTCCCGTTAGATTTTTACTGTGAATGGATTTTGAAGACAAAAGCTGTAAGTCAGCCCTTTTTCTTTCCTGTTTAGTATATAAAGATCTATGTTGTGTGCGAGAGTCCGGTCTGTGCAGGATCCATTCCAGTGAAGGGAACTTGGCACGCATACTGCAGTATCATGCCCGTTCTGCAGTAGACAGTGCTGTAAGAAAATGAAATTCATTGTCTGTTCCCAGCAGGAGCCTGTCCATCCATCTGCTACCTATCATTGTCTGTCTGTCTTAGAAATTTAAACAGCCACCTTCCTCTGTGCCTGTCACATAAAGGCAGTAATAATAGCAGCCTTTGACATGTCCAGCCCTTTTCTCTCTCTGTTTTCAAGGCTTTGTTAAAAGCAGGGCTTTTCTGGTGGGGAGAATCGAGAACAGACAGAAACTGCGTTTGGATTATAAATGATACTTTACAGGGAAAAGGTCTTTCAGACAGGGGAAAGCAATCCGGGGGAGCTGGTATTCTCTGGGCGGTCAGTCCCCACCTGGCCCCTGGCTTGATAACCCTTTGTCCCCAGCTCCCACGGGTTGCACTGGGTTGCCTTGGGGTCTGCACCATCCTAGGGCAGCCGAGCTGTTGTGAGTCCACAGTGTGTGTTCACAGGGACAAATGCAGGTGTTGACATATGCTTGATCTGGGGATTTTTTGGGAAAGTGAGGCCCTCCACTTCAGAGTGGTGGCAGGGAAGGGGCCCTATTCCCAGCTCCGGTGTGCTCAGGACTGCCCAATTCATGGAGTGGGCAGACAGCTATTCTTCTCACCAGCTGGTGCCCACGTGTCGCAGTCGCTTTGGGCTGCAGCTACAGCCTGTAAGAGACGGCTGCAGTAACCTGGCTTGCAAGGGACAACCAGCAGTTATAGCCCTGATGGGAAAAGGAGCGTTCAGTTGCCGTCACCCATTCATGCCTGCATCTCCTTATGCCAGGACACATGGTAGGGGTGAACCTGCAACTTGACTTTATGCTTCCCGTGGCAGGTACCATCTCCCACTCCACTGCTTGCTGGTACTGTATGGCTGGACTGGAGCTGCAGTGTTGCAGTGGGGAGTACCAGGGGTGCCAGGGCATAGAAAAGAAGTGGGACACCAGAGCTTAAAAATGGGGGAAAAGAAATGTCTCCTCAGCATGCCACAGTCTGTGGTGAATCCTCTCCTCGGAATGAATGCTTTCTTAGATTCTCACTAAAAGGACAGGAAGATGGGGGTGAAAAAGCGCAAGTCAGAAGTCAAGGCTTTCTGCTTATTGCTCTCAGTAGGGAGTTCTGCCGGACTCCAGTGCTTCATGGTACTCCAACCTGTGTGGGCTATGAGCTTCACAGGGAAAAAGGAGAAACTGTCTTGGCCATGTCTCTGGACTGTGACCTACTCCCGAGTGCCATCACTTCAGCCTTGCTGGGGTTCAACCTTAGCAGCTATTCTTTATCCCAAAGCTAGTTTCCTGGGTTGTTCTGATATTTCAGAAGTGGTTGCATCCCTTGAAAGTGAGGCTTGTTGCTGAATTTTATAGGTGCAGTGCTGGCAGCTTGCTCTCGCTCACTCCTAGCAGAGGCATGCAGAGAGGCAGGGACTGTACGGATCCTCCGGGGAGGTGACAGATGAACCCTTCGCTCAGTGCGTTGCATGAGCTTTCTTTCTGAAACCTTGAAGAGAGCACACTGGCAAGAAAACTTGCTAAAAATGTGGCATCGTAGAACAGCTGCCAGCTTCATGGGGAGGCTGACGGTGAAGGAGTCTCTTGGGTTTGACCGCTGTGGTCTTGGAGCTTAAGACAGAGAATGAGACTCAGGACTCCTGGGTTTACATCCTGTAAATTCCTGGCTCCCTGTAGGCTTCATAAGAGACATTTAGTCTCTTTTTACCACTTAAAAATAAAATATGAGAATTATAAGAGTGGTAGAAGACCTGAGAGAACTTACGATGCTGGCTAATACGTAAACTGTTCGTCTAGGGAACTAAAGATTGAAGATGTTAGAGAGACTTGGTCTGGAAGTGCACGTGTCATATGATAAACACTGGCCAAATAATAAAATAGAACTTCCTGGCTCAAAAAGCTTATTAAAACTGGAGAAACTGCTACTGGTTCCTTTGTGAGGTGGTTAATCCTTAGGGTTGCTAAATGGTTCTAAATAAAATTAAAAGGTCTATGCAGAAAGCAAAAAACACATCAGTAATATACTGCACTGTGGCAAAGTGACAGTCAAAATGGATATCAGATGGGATAAGAAATATGCTGAGCCCAGCTGATACTCTTACATTTGGTGAGGTCTTTCCCAACAGATAATTTCACTGAGTCCCTCTGAGGAACAGCTCATCAATAAACAGGCTTGCAGCTTGGCTCTGGCTCTGGCTCCAGTTTTCAAAGGGCTTTGAGGATGGTTCTGTAAAAATTGGGCTTGAAGAATTGCACAGTGTAACACTTCATGGTAGGTCAGGCCATAGTGAAGCTGTACTTCTGCAGCTGGAGGCCCTCCTGGGCATTGCTTTACATCCTGGAGAAAAGCTTCATACTGAGCCAGGCTGGCAGTGAATAAAGCTACCTTTGGTGTCTTGGAGCCAAAAGACCCCGCCAGTTTCGGTGTCTCAGCTTCCACTGCTCAAGTAATGTGTGACTTTCTGCACAAGTCCTTGCTTCGTTTGCTTCTTACCTTTGGAAGATGCAGTTCCCTCCATGACTGATCCTGCTCTAGATGAGATCTTGGCTAACCTTGAACCCCTTTTGCAGGACCTAGTCATTTTTCATGAGATCCTTTGGACATGTTCAATTCCTAGGCTACCAAATGTGTTTCAGTGACCCCCTCCGCAGCAACCAGCGAAAATGTGGATAATCTCTGTTATTGGAAACCATGGGACATTGTGTACCTGGGAGTGAATACAGATTTCACTTGTTTAAGCACCAAGACAAAAGCTTTGCAAGGATCAGACATTTCACTGCCAAATGAAAACTGCTTGAAAAATATATTAAGGACATTTGAAGAGTTTTGGTAATAAAATAAAACATTTAATAAAGAATACTTTGCAGTTCTGTAATGTCTTTCAGCAGTGGAGATTTACCATCAGGGTGCTGCCTGGATATTACAAAGAAGGGTTTACTAGAAATACAATAGATAATAAATTAAAGAGATTAAATCTCATCCCCATGTATATGTGTTAATAAAAGATCCCCATAACACTCCTGAAATACAGGAAGTATAAAAGATAATAGCAAAGGTATGCAGTGGAAATAAAATGTTGTGAGTGACTAAACTAATCAGTGGATTAATGCATGACCAGTGTGAACAGAGCCCGTTTGGCAGCCCACGCAGGTCCCAGCAGAGCTCACTGTTGTATATAGAGAATAAAACTGACCTTGATATGGAGGGCTGCAGAATGTCTGAATGCACTTCCCTGAAATATTGTGCATAAAATCAATTCCATCATTAATAAATGACCTACGTTTTCCTTTCTGATGAACCCAACTCATCTTCTGGGAACCCATTGACCAAGGAGCAATATAGTTTCCAGAACACAAGGGAGAAACTTGAACAGCATTATATTTGTACCTGTTCTCTCACTATGAAGAGGGTAGGGGTAGATCCACAGCAATATTAATCTTCTGGGGAATTTGACATCAGAAAAAGTTTAGATACCTTAGTACCTGTAAATACCTAGCTCAAATGTATTGTCCAAAATAGTTGTTAGAGGATAGAAAGCTCATGCTTTGGCCTCTAACAGCCTTTAACCCTTGCTTCTTGCTTCCTCACATTGTAAGTCAACTGGAGATTTCTCTGCCTGTTTCTGACAGCGCATGATTTCTTAGCAGCCTGTTTTTCTGGGACTTTCAGGCATTTGTGAAATGCTTCTATTCTTAACAATGCAGTATATAGAACTGGAATGAGTGTCTTGCCAAATTAATCCTTGAAATCACTGCTAGGTTTTTCTTCTTTTTCTTCTATGTCCTTTTGGATGGATTCTGTCTAAAAGATGGGCATGTGGACATGTACGCACACACATGTATATACAGATTCACATACATATATAAAATCCAATCTGGTCAAATGCAAGTTTTAAAAAATATCAAATCTATTACTCAGAGTTCACAAAAGGATTGAAATTATAAGGCTTTTAAACATATGTTATTTTGAGTTGAATGTATACTTGCTTCAAGCTGCTCTGTGCAACCACAGCCATGAGAAAAGTACTTTAAGAAAATGAAAGCCAGAAATCTTTAAACAGGATAATTCCAGTAGCTGGGGCTGTAAATGGCATATTAAGAAGTCTTGGAACTTACACTGATGTGGCCAATTCAACAACAGTGAATATGAAATAGATTTGCAGAATGCAGTCGTGTGACCCTGGTTACCTATCGGCTGTCACCGTGTGAATACCCCTGTATGGCTATGAGGTGCCTATATTTCTTACGTCTCTGTGTTATTCTGTTTATTATCTCCTAGTTCTCGCGTAATGGAACAGATGAAATGTGTCAAGTTTTCTGCTATTGAGAGACACACGTGCAAGGGTAATTCACTGATGAACAAACCAGGATAGCCTGGAACGAAACAGGACCAGAGTGCTGATATTTCACTGGGGTCTGACTGCAGACACCAAGTGTTATATCAGCTCTTTAGGAAAACACAGACCTAGGAAACTCGGACAAACATAGGTCACAGGACTTGAGGAGAGGAATATGATTTCAAAGCAAGGGTGTCTGGGGTTAATATCAGAGGCCGTCAAACATTGGAAAAATCTAATCAAACATGAGAGAGAGACTCTGAGATTTGGCATTTAGGGAGTGTTTGCTTCATGACTCTGACTGGCACGAGAGGATCCCAGTGCTCTGTGGAATGCTCGCATCAACCCAGAGACTGTCCCCACTATAGCAAGGAAACCGAAACACAGGCATTGATGAAGGGTGTCTTACCTTGAATCAGGGCATTTTTTTTTTTTGTGCCAGGTAATGGGGCATTGTGTTTAGAAACCTCCAAGTATGTTAGAGGTTTCTGAAGAGTTATGCTCCGAAGTGCAGGAGGCTAATGAGGTAGGAAAAAGTAAGCTTCAGTAAGTTCACTGGTGAACTGGAGGAATCAGGGGCCATCTAGTCCTATTTCTGCAAAGCAGAAAGAGCAGTCTCCAGAAAACATGCCCCAGAGAACAGGCTGGGGCTGGACAGCACACCTGTGCCACCCAAGGAGGGGAAGGAGACCCATGCCTCTACCACCACCGAGGTGGCACCTTGGGCTACCAGCCCATGCCAAAGGCTCTGTGGGTGACTCAGTGGCTGTGCCAGCCCCACACCAGCTCTGCTTGTTCAGTGCTGCCATTTGGAAGGCTCCCGCAGAGCCAGAATGCGATGGTGCTGAAAACACCAGCTCGCTATGAATATATAAGTAGCTCAGCACATTCAATTAGCAGAAAATTTGGTTTGTCGTCATTGCTGAACAATTGCAACGTGGAGAAATTTAATTTTATGGTGGCTGAGATCCTTTTCTGTGCAATGACAAACTAAGGAAACTCCAGCAGTACAGGTATCTGTCGTGGAGCTATTTTACAATTCCTTCTGCTATATAAATGACACAGTGAAAAATTCCCTTATTAGTTTAGACAGCAACAGTTCTCTTTCACTAACAGTAATGGATTGAAATTAGTTGTATGGTCCTTGCACTGCCTGGTCATGACAGAAGTTCTCCCTCTCAATTAAGAGCCGGTAATTTCATAAAGAGCCGTGTCTCCGTGTCAGGATCATCAGCCACTCTCCAACCACAGTTCCTAGCAGAGAAGGATGCAAGTTGCATCTAGTGGGGTGATTTGTTCTCCCGTCTCTGTTTCCAAGACACTGATTGTGAAAGCTTCAGTTTCAGTGAAAGAAAATATGAAGTAAAAGGCCTCAGGTGGGGCAGAATGGCCAAGGGAGCTGAAGATGCAGCAAAATTTTCTCATCTGTCTGGTTCAATGGTTCTGTCTCCGGAAAGTACTTGCCTTCAGTCCTGTAACTCTGGAAGAAAATGAACCTTTTTGTTCCAGGGCTTCAGCAAATCATGTAGTAGTTATGAAGCAGCAGCTTGTTTTCTGTGCAGTTCATTCCATGACTGCCTCCTGAAGTTCCTTCTGAAGTTATTGGTACTGACTGCCTTCCTCAAAACTTAGACTGGTTCTTGTTAAAGACTGGATAATGTTTTGTGGTTACCTTTTTTAATACTATTATGGCAGGTGTGGTGCACCCAGGTAGAGGGAGCGATGAGGAGACAGGAAGATTTTCCCAGCACTTTGTAAGTCTTTTTTCTAAGAGGTATTACCCTGGATACCAGCATCTGAAAGGCGAAATGGTTTCATTTTTCTTCCCTGGTAGCACTGTGTACAGAAACAGCTCTGATCAGCACTAATGGGTTCTCCTTCCTGGAAATTCTTGCCTTAAAGACGAGGCCATGGACATCAATCCAGCCTGCAAAGTTTGGATCTAAAGTCTGCTGTCTGGGTCATAAGTTTTGGCTTTTTTTCTTATCCTGAATGGACCAGCCTCAAAGTTTTTCCTCAGAAGCTGTTGGACGCCTCAGCTTCCCCTGCCACAGCAGCAGTGCAGATCTGGTGTCCATCCACAACCGGAGAAAGGGACGGAGGATCAGAGGGCTGTGCTCTGGAGGTGACATTTGCAGGAGAGGGGGAAAGACATCAGAAAAGCTCTGTGGGGAGTGTCTGTGTAGATGGAGTTTTTGTTCTCGCTCTGATATCCAGCATTTAGAAACACTATTCTAAAGACAGCTTGTACAGAAATACAAGCAAGAAAAACCTGCCTCAAGCTTAAACTTTTCAAAAAAAGAGGTCAGAGGTGACGTCCTCAGAGTTGAAATGGGAAAGAGATTTTCTGAGAACAAAGGCATCACTAACTGAGCAGATGTAATATTGGTGACTGGAAGCTGAAGACATAAATTCCTGATTAAATGAAAAATGTAAGCTCATCAAGGAGGATAATTCAAAGTTTATCTGAAGATGAGGGGAGTCTTAAGTCTTGGAAGTTTTACATGAGCTGTTATGAGACACTGGCTGGTCATGGGTATTCTGGGTGATTTTCCCTTTTTGTTGGACTGCAGGTTGGGACAGATGATCACAACAGCTCCTTCTGGCCTGGGAGTCTTGTGCTGGTATTGTTTATAGTACAACAACTCTGTGGAGAGATCTTTGAGTCTCCATGGCTCTCGACCGAGCACTTCTGCCAAGCAGGGAATGTACTTTAAATACGCACTGAAGAACAATGAAGGTGTCTTGTTGGCAGTGCTTTATTTATTAGTCTTTGATAAGGGACGCAGATCCCTTAAATTATTTAGATGAAAAGGGACGTTTAGTTTGTCTGAATGTCAGATCTCCTGGGTGAGAGCAACCAATCTATTTATAAAAAGAACTGCACTTAGTGTGTCTGGAGGGAATATTGATTAAAGGAAATGTTGGAAAGGAGATACAACACAGGACAGGATGGGAGATGACCGACAGATTAACATAGGTTAATTCTGAAAGGGAACAAACGATGTGTTCCAAATAATGAGCAGGGATGTAGGAAAACAGAGAAAGCTTTCAGAGCTGTTAGATGTGTTATTTGTATCTCAGACATGTTGGGCTTTTCCTTCAGAGATGTGACACCCTTGAACGATGAATGGAGAAGCTCCAGAGTTGTGAGGGCTCTCTGAGAAGGACTTGCACGAACCTTCCAAAACTAGTCTTGAGTGCTTGCGGGAAGACCAGTTCTCGGGAAGCAAGATGTGGTTAAGTGTGGGGTTAGGCTGTGAGGGAACAAAAGAGAGAGGGAAATATGAGGATGCAGAAAATATACCATGATATTCTGGAGAAACTGGGCCAGTCTATGAATCTAACTTGCATGACCCCAGTAACTGCAGGCTCTGAGGACCTCAAAAGTCATCCTGTGTTTATCTTTCCCACACCTTCCTGGAGAGGCTGGGAAGTGGTGTCTTCCTGGGGACCTGGGGAGCTCTGGCATAAAGCGGCTTGCTCCATGTCATCCACCTGGTGGTTTTCTCAGCTGTGAGCTAGAAGCCAGGTAATCCAACGAGAAGGTGACACTGGTGCTATTTATTGAGTTCTGAGAAAGGGGAATTTCTGCTAGTTTCAGGTATGCTTTTTATACCTTTTGGACATCACTGGTTTATTACCTTTCTTCTAACAGGGTCATATGGCTCATCAGTGACAAGCAGAATGGGACAACAGGCTTCATATGGTTGTTCATTTTTCTTTTCCGTATTTCATGATCTCTGAAATTTTAGAATTCTAAGGAGTGTTTTTCTTGAGAGTTTGATGGAAATCTCTTATTTTCAATCAACCATTCAGATAGTCAAAATCAACACCTATTAAAAAGTTGAAATTTAAAATTTTTAGTGGAGGAGGGACATTTTCCATCTGGAATTTCCCATTTAGTTCCCTTTTGAGCCAGTTCTAGGAATTTCTAAATTTTCTCTGCATGGGAGCCATATTTATAAATATTTCTATGTCAATATTCTTTCAGGGAAATAACCTTTTCCTCTCTGAGGACTCCATACAATGATGTCCTGAAGGTGCCGAGGAAATCCTGGCCCTTCAGTTTCCTGCAGAAATAACTGCAAGGCTGAGATATTAGCCTGTTAACTGGTACAAGTTTGATCCTTATTGCCTTTTCTATGGATTTGTGGTCCTGGAAATTTTTATGATCCTATGTATCATGTATACAGTTTTACGGTAAGTTTGTAATTTACAGAACCTACTTCTTCTGCAGAGCACCACCTGTTCCTGCATGCCAGGAGAGAGTAATCTTTATGTGAATTACTTTGGAGGTTTTCAAACTGTGGTCCATGGAACCCCGTTGATCTAAGGATTAGGTTTTACAAGCCCATGGAAAATAACTTGGAAAAACAAAAGCTTCCCATCTGTAGACTGAAATTTGTGGCCCAGGGGGCCACATTTGCATCTGAACATTTTTAGGAGTTTACAGATGTAAAGAATTTAGAAACTTCTCATGCAGAGTGATCAAAAAGAAAGTTTAGAAAAGCTGGTTTAGAATTGCAGGAGACTTGCTAGAAAACCTCTAAATCCCCAAGCTCTGAAAAGTTCTGGTTTACATGTTTGGTAGAGCTAGGATGACTGTTGTATACTGGTGGCTTAATGAATAAAAGGTTAGAAGTAGTGGCATTTTTCTCCTAAAAATGCTCCCCTAAAACCTTTTCAAGAAATTAAATAACGATCTCTTCATAAACAGGAATGATGGATGAAAGAGCTTCTGAGAGCAAGGCCTGATTACCCAGCATTTGTGGTCAATTCTAAATACCTTCCACTAAAACAAACAAGCAAACAATTGGCCTCAAAGAAAGAAAATTGGCAACACTTTGCTGCTGCTGGGAATCATTTACTCAGATAGGAGATTCCTGATCCATAGGTAAGGGACTGGATCGCAAAAATCAAAAGCAAAACAAAAAAAAAAAAAAACAAAAAAAGCAGAGCTGAAAGAGTCTTCCAGAACTTTTTTCACCTCCCAGAACAGCAGTTCCTGAGGCAGGCCACATCACCAGTGTCCATGCGCAATGGAGAAAGTATATCCAGGTATGCTGTCATGATTATCTGTGATGGGGGGTGAACTCACAACACCTGAAACATAATTACTGGAGCATCTTTGCAATGGAATAGAGGCATTTGCTTTCCTGTGGAACAGTACATTGCACACAGTGATACCTTCAGTGATTAACATGTAAGATGTAACGTGTATATGCGCATAATCAATCTGCATTTGTGAATAGACACATATTCTGATCTTTGGATTCTGATTTTTCATATATATTAGCATAAATCTTCAATAACTCAAGAGATCTAATTCTTATCTTAGTGACTAAGTATGGATTTGCTCTACAGATGGTTATGAAGTTACTCTTTTTATATCATTTTGACAGAAGAATCAATTATAGTGAAATTGCTTTGTGTGTGTTTCCTGTTATCTGCGGGGCGTATTTTCAGTGAATAATATCATACCCAAACTAGGTGGAATACCAGAAGCAGACAAGCATATTTCTAAACAGGATAAATGAGCCCTGTTGAAGCACTGAACTAACATTACATTCCTGCTTATATCCAGCTAATTCATTGCATCGCACAATATATCTCTGGACGTATGATGAGATTTTTTAAGACATATATAGAAGCAATTCAAAAGGTAATGCACATGAATTTTCAGCAGAGTCTGGGTGCTTAACTGATATTAAGACCTTTGAAAATTGCCTTTGATATTCTGAACAAAAAGTCAAAGAGGGTATTTTTATTTTTATTAAAAATTGACTGAACAGGTGTAAAGATACATTGCCATTAGCTGAAGGGGAAACATTTGCCAACGAAGCCTACAAAGTCTTCCTTTTGTTTTTATTTATTATTCATCTTAAAGGTTGCAAGAATAGATGGATAGAGGATGAATGTGTCACTTCATTACCTGAAGTTAATCAGCTTTCTCTATTTTCCTCACCTTGAGGAAAGCCTGTTAGCCAGCAACACCAGAAGGGGACCTGGGACCTTTGCTCTTCTATTTCTGAGTGTCTGTAACATGGTGCTTAAATGCCTGGTTCACTCGTCACAAACCCCATGAAAACCAGCTTGATGAAAGTGGTGGGGGGAAAGGCAGAGGAGGGAATGCAGATTTCCTTATTTTGTCCTTCGGTGGTAGGAGCTTTGCATTGCCCTACAAATCAGCCAGACAAGCTATCGGATTTTTGACCTTCGGGGTGACCAGGGAGAGCTGGCAGCTGATTTGGAATATCATTAACAGGGGATCGTGTTGTGGTGTCACATAGGGACCAGGGAGGATGACCTTGTGAGACCGGCATTGAAGCAGACGAGGTTGGTGTGGCTCGTGAGGACAGCATGACTCCAGGAGGGAAAGCTGTCACAGGAGTCACACCAAGCTGACAGTCTGGCACTGACCTACACGTCTGAGAAGGGTTCGAGACCCTCTGATGCGAGATAGCACGTACTCCACAGAAGGTGTCATCCTCATGAGGGTCTAAATCCTGAGGTAAGCGGGTTTATGCTTTCTGAAATGCTTGTTTTACAGCAACCATCAGAACTCTGGAGGTTTTATCATTAAAAACTTCCATTCTTTCTTTGGATTTTACTTCATTCTTGGACTTTACAACTGTCACGTCATCTGTCACAACTGACTTATTCCTCTTCTATAAAACCACACCAGGATATATTCTTTGTTCACTCTTCACCTTGCTTCAACCCTTGAGTCAGGGCTATATTGGTTTTCTGTATCTGTCTCCCAACGTCTGAACTGTACTTGCAAATACACCATTTTTCCCTGCATGGAAATTTTGCATATAGGCAATGTGTCACCTTCCTCTCTGGAGCCTATGTGGTGAGACGAACACCTCCAACTCTCTCTGGGAACACTGGGTTTGCAGTCATATTCCCCATGTGCAATGTGGAAGTCCGACAAGGAGTGAAAGTCTTAGCAAGGATTTTCTTATTCACAACTCCGTCATTCTTAGAAAGCATTAAGGGAGTTGTAAATGTGTGTGTGAGGGAAATAACCAGTCTTGAACACAGCCTTTCACCCTGCCTCTGAATTGCACTTCCAGTCATTGCCTGTAGGTGAAGAAGCTCCCTCCTGATTTTGCTTCTCTCTGACTTAATATTTCAGGGTGTTGATGGAATGACCTGTATCAAATGGGTTTTAAGGCTCTTTTTTTTTTTGCTCTGATTCTGCCACGTGCTTGCAAAAAGGAAATTTCAGCTTCCTCCTTGTTTGACTGGGAGTGTGGGTGGCTGAGAGGTGAGTGACTCTGTAGTGGAGAGTCTGACTCAGCACCTCAAGCATGCAACGCCCAGGATGGATGGGAGGTACCTGGTGTAGTAGATGAATAGTTCCAGGTAGTACCTGGTGGCCATGTTTTGCCAGTCTAGCATTATCAGTTAAGGACACGAAAAAAATCACATGATATCAAAATGTCAGCCAAAACCTAGCGTGGACATAGGTATGCCCACAGGAAAGAGATTCCACCAGCTGTTATATGGGGAACTGGTTTAATTAATCAGTGGTGTGGTATTCCTGCCCAGGCTTAGGATCAGCAGTGCTGTGAAGATGAGGGCTGCTTTAACCTTCAGCAGAGGTCAGCCCAGGACAGGACTGATACACCCTGTAAAAGCACTGAAATGGGGGTTTCTCCATGTTTTACTGGATCACGTTGGTGTTTGGGGTAACGACAAGGCCTTATTCTCCTGAGACCTCAATCCAGCCCTTGCATCTAGTACTAAATTAGTTTTTGAATACCTTTCTTTTTGTTAGAAATATGTGGTGTAAAGGCAAGGAATTTCATCCTAGCTTGTCCTTACTACAGAAAAATAGATTAGTGATCTCTTGAGAGGTCCTTACTTGTCTCTTCTGCTCCTGACCAACCATTTTTCTCTTTTCTGCTGAACATGGTTGCAGCTGACAACTTTTATCTGGAAAGGAATAATGCAAGCCTGAAGGGACAGGGCAGGCAGTTCTCATCTGCATTCTTCATAGCAGTCCCCATCCGATTTTTGTGCTCCAAAGGAAGGGGATAGCCACCGAATACAACAGAAGTAGGGAAGTACAAAGTGTGGCGTCTGCTCCCAAAGCTTTCTCCCTATCCTATGAGAAGTAGTTCTTGAACCAGCAGAGCCATGAAGAGCTGGTTCTTTAAAAATGTGTTACAACTCTCGTCAGGGCAGTGGATCTCTGCAGGGAAATGCTGGTATCAGGTCCCTTGAGGATGTTTTATTTCTGTCAGTTGGCACCTTCTGGTGACTACTTCAAAACCATCCTGTTTATTTTTAAATAAAGAAAATCCCAGGAAAAAGGCATAGGACAGGAAAGCAGCTATTCTGCAGCCCCTAGAAAGTGACTTCACTTGGGTTGGTTTTTTCCCCTTTTGGGGGGCAAAAAGTCTGTACCAGGAGGGATTAGAGGAAGAAAATTAGAAGCTACATTTAGTGATAGTGATACTGGGCATTTTAAAATAAGTTACAAGAGTTAAAAAAAAAAACCAAAACCAAAAAAACAACCCTGGCAGAGCAACTTGGTAAGGTTTGGGAGAGGAGGTGAGAAGAGAAGGAGTCAATCCTAGAGCAGGGACTGAAGACATGGCACAATCAGATGAGCTTTTCTTGGCTTCAAGGCTTAGCTGAAAACATTTTCTATGTATTTCTCTAGCTTTATTCTTCCTTTATCACTTGCATGATGTTTCCAGGCTTTAAGCTAGTCTGGGACCAAAGCAGGGCTGAGATCCCCCCGTTATTCACTAGAAAGTGTCATGCTGTTATCTGGAGCTCCTGCCCATGTGTAGAAGTCATTTTTATACCTGTAGGGTGCCTGCAGGGCTGTTTGATCACAGGCACACCTGGGTCTCCCTGCAGCCATTGGCATGGTCTGTCCCTGGAACCCTCCTACTGCTGAAACAAGCCTAAAGATGTGTTTGTGGATCACAGGGAGCCAGAGCTGAAGAAAAAAGGTAGCTGGTGGGGAAAGCAAAGGGCTAAAGCAGAGTCAGGCAATGAGGACAGGCAGCAAATAATATGGCAACACTCCTCAAATCCCACTGTTGGCATCCTCAGTGCTGCTCCCCAGGCTAACTCCCCACTCTTGAGATCCAGGGAGCAGCAGGACCAGCTGGACTGCAGATATCCCTAAGGGAGATACAGTAAATATCTCACAGCCAGAAGCAGCAGTATGTCAGGACAGGCTGTGAAGATTAATCGAATGAATATCAGAAACTAGAATGTTTTAAATAAAGTCAGTTGTTTATGGCTAAATTAAGAGCCTCTCATTAATTTTCTAGTCTGGGACAATGCCAGAGTATGAAAACTTAATGGTTTCCTCTAAAAATATCCTATCCAAAAAACAATTAAGAGGCTGTTAGTAGGTATAGAGAACAATAAATAATTAAGGCTGTTGATTTGAATGCTTCAGAATTGACAGATGGAAATGAAGTGTTTGCAAGCTGAGTGAACTGGTACCTTTAAAAGAAAAGGCATACATATCCCCTGTACAGATTAATTCTAGGCCATTTGCCTATTTTGCCTTGAAAAGTAATCTGAACAGAGTCAAATATGATGTTCATTTCAAAATCTTCTGAGGAAAAAGGTGGAGTAGAAAGTGGCTGCTGCTACTCTTCACAAATACCAGAATGCCCAGAGCACTTCGCAGACCACATGCCCACAAATCTTTTGGCAGATAATGAAGCAGCGCTATGCAGCAGTGAAAGGAGCAGATGTCTACAGTACTGAGGATTACATGAAGTTTAGATAAGGTGTCAAGAATAACTTCACTCATTGTCTTGCAGACTGTAATTTTAGGCAAGTACAGCATAATTACTGGACAAATGTTGCAAACTGAAAAATGTCTATTATGATTCTTTAATTTAAAAATGTGATTACTGTAGCAATTCTTATGAACCTTTCATGCTCATATTCTGCTTTACTGGCAATAAAGTTTTACTGACACAAAATTTTCAGTAAAATAAATCTTAGAGTTACACATACTACTAAACTGAAATTAAAATTTCCATGAAGGTGATTGTCATCCTCGTTCTCCAAGACACAGAAACCATATTGTGGGCAGTTCTACCTAGTTGCTACAAAGCAGCACATAAGAGTTTCACGGATTTCAAACCCTCAGGGTTACCCGCTTGCAAGTCAACCATAAACTGCATACCAAGAAATAAAATACTTTAGTAGATGCACTGAATAGAATTGAATAGTAAATATATATGAAGTAATCAATATCAGATCACAAATAGCCCTTGAGAAGGAAAAGTAGCAAATGCCACACTATGAACTAATTATTGCAACTTACTTATTCAGCTCATGAATGATTAATGTGGCTGGAATTTGGCCAAAACATGATGGATTTATTTGTTTATTAGAAGACTTGCAATGGTGATGATGGCTTTGGCACTGGAGTAAGTTGATCCTTGTAAGTAACTGCTGCTTTATCAAACTTACTCTTCAGTATTTTAAATAGCCTAACAATAATGCAAAAAATGTCCGGGACAAGTGATACATTGCATCAAGAAGGTTAGAAGGATAAAAACTCTTTCCTTGCCAAAAGTGCCAGTAAGCCTTTATTGGCCACTAATCCCAAAGAAGCTGACCATGATCTCATTTTCCCATTTACCTCCATACTCAGAGAGTTCAGCTGGTATTTAGGGAACCACACGTGAAGTATGGTGTTGGAAATGAGCAATGTATGTAAATCTGATCCGACAAGGAAGCATCCTTGGCAAAGCCCTATGTTGTTGCATCACAAATGATCCAAAATTAAAGCCAACTCATTCTGGAAGAAAAATCCTCATAAACGGACAGGTTTTTTTCCTTTGTGTTTGAGGAAAGAAAACACAAAAGTTGACTTTCTGAGTTTTATGACTTTCCCACCCTCTGTGAATGGACATAGGTTTCAATTCTGTCAAAAAGGTTTTCCTACCTCAGAGAGGAAAAGGTTAACTGGATTTTCTGATCTGTTCTGTTTTTTCTAGTGAGTCTCAGGGAAAACTGGCATCTATGAAGCCACTGCACTGAGGTATTCCAGCTGCGGGGGCCCCTCTATCTGGCACTAGGAGTGGCAAAGCTCAATCCTTGCCTGGGCTCTAGGATCCAAACACTTGCATTTCTTTCCACTGAAAAGCAAGGTATATTACTTATTCAGTTCAGAGCCATAAGTTTAAATACCTAAATTTAAGTCAAAGGGATCCCAGTCTAGCAGTAGACACGTTCCCAACCAGAAATGGGATGAAAGGGTTGCCCTTCTTTTTCTGGAAAACTTCAATAAGAGAAAAATAATTGACTATAAAAGCTGCCAAAATGATTTGAAATGATCCAATTTCAAATCTGTTGAGCAATTCCTTTCTGAAAGACTGAGTAGGTCAGAATTACAGATGTGGGAATATCTTCTCTCATTAAAGTCCTCCTTATTCTTCAAGACCCTGCATATGCACAATTATATATTCAATTTGCAATTGAATTTAATTTACATGCTTAATGATCCAGAAACACAAGAACACAGTTATAGGCAAATAGAAAGTTTGGCAACACTCACAAAATAAAGAATGGTTAATCAATCAGATGCCTAGGTTATAAAAAGGGGGAAAGAAAAAAAAGACAGGCAATGAGTGTTGATTCAGAAGCAGAGTATAGACTGCTCTGAGAGTAGATAATCAGCCAAAAGGATAAGAAAGTCCAAGTAATGTCTGAAAAGCAATGTCAGATTCAAACTTTATGCCTGCTTCAGATTTTCAGTATAACAATGATTCTCAACCCTGCTCTGCCTCAGTTGCCCAATTTGAAACAGAACTAATTATATTTTTGATTTATCATATCTGTTTCAAGTCTTAGTTCAAGAGTTTTGTCATTTGGTTGGTGTCTTTGAACCATAATGCAAATATGGTTCAAATAGCTTTATACAAAGCCTGGCACAAATCTGTTGTTTTCTGGCTAATTTTGCAATGAGGCAAAGCAGCTAGAAGTTTAGCAGTGTGTCCGGTAGAAACATAGTTATAATACATTGCATGACCCATGAGGCTGGAGGAATCTGGTTTACAAAGGAAGACACTGAGTAGGTTGCTCCAATCAAGCAATCAGGGAGTGAGGAGTCATAGCAACATCTTCTAAATGAGGTCTGCAGCAAGGACACATCCATAGAGCAGAACAGCACAGGCAGGGTGGGTAATCCAAGCTGATTTTTATTTACTTATGGAATTTCCAGAAATAAACATAAGCAAGGAAGAAGAATTTTGGCTGGAGATCTGAGTTGTTTACTAGATGGCTATTGATGCTGTGTGAGAATATAGTATTGCCGCTCATTGCAAGAGTAATTTTTCTTTAATTTCCCACTTGACTAAGAGAGAACGTAAGCTTTTGTTCATTTTGTAGCCTTCAGGATTGGGGACAGAAGTTTTTAAAAGAGCGTTCTAAAGGCTAAAAGGCCAGGAAAAGATTAAAATTAACTACAAGTTTATATTGTGACAGTTTCACAATTTTTCAAGCCAACTTGAGGTCCACTAAAACATACATTTGGGTATTTTGGGGTAGACAACCTTTGCAAGAGCTGGAGTAAATCTTTGTAGCACAAAAGTTCACTTCAGCCTTAGTCCAGCAATCTGTGGACCATTAGTAGCTTCACCAGGACCATCAACTCACCCAAGAAACCTTGCTGAGACTCCGACCAGAAACTGAGGATGGGGTGGTAAATCCTTTAGGAATGATCCCTGAAGGACAACACTGAGACATAGGAAGAGGAGAGTAAGAGGGACTAACACTTTATTGCTGCTTTGATGCGCTAAGTCTGACTTTCTTCTCACTTATTGATTTTAGAAAATGAAGTCCTGATGTCCTCCAGGCTAAGTGAGAAGAATAAAAAAGGATTTCTTACAGCTATAGAACTGCTATGCTGTAACTTTAGGAATGCAGTAAGTGTTTGATCGGTGGCATAAAGTTATTCTTTACTGCATCTGTCATCAGAGTTCCTTGTGCAGATGAATTGCCTTTGCTTAATAAGGGAGAGGGGAAGAGAGCAACAGGAACGAACCAGACACCAAACATAATTCTATTGAAAACAGGTTACAAGATTTATTCCAATAACTCTGGGTACTAACAGATAATGGGCTACAAACCATGTAAGAAAGTGACTTGGTCTGAAGAAATATTTTCCTACTGCTTTTGACAGCAGCACCTGCATGTTCTTACACTGAGAGTGCCTACCCCAGCCCCAACCCTCAGGCACTTCTAGCTGTACTGTCTTAGTTCATCTGTGGTTTACTCCAGTTACATCTCCATGATGCACAAGTAGAGCCAAACTTGGGTTCACCTTCATTCCCTACCTTTCATCCACTCTTGCATCTCCCCTGAAGTGCCTTTGCTACACGCAGCATTTTTATGAAAGGCCATCGGGGCTGGGCAGCATGGGAACGGGACAAGAGGACATGGGAGCAAGGTTGAGTTCACCAGGCTCTCTGAGATAGTCTTGGAGGATGAATACTTTGGGGGAGGCGTATTTGGGCAGGATAGTGATCAGGACAATCGTGCTGCCCTTAGGGACAAGGTACAGGTTGAACCAGTGTCTTCCACCCATGTTCACATTTCCCTACCCGCGAGCTAGACATCTGGCTCCAAACCTGAGCCAGGATGCTGGGCCATCACAGAAACTTCAGAGGAGGTTGGTAGAGTTCAGGCTCAAGTGACAGCTGGGTCACAAAGTAGCATGACAACTCCTGGGGTGGCAGCAATATCAAAAAAATTAAGAAGGTTTTAAGGAGACTCTCCCAAAACAAGCAAGGTTCAGAAATGGTCTGTGTGTGGAAACAGGGGCTGTACACCAGACCTTAGAAGCTTCAGAGGGACCATGAGGAGCTCGGTTGTGTCAGGACTCCTACTGAGAAATCTTTTGATATCCAGTGAACAAAGTGTGTTAGTATTCTATATGCTTGTTGTTGGATCTCTTTTGCCCTGAAATACTTGGAGTTTGTAAGAGCTTTCTGGGCAGCACTCCCACCGCATCCAGAGACAGCAGAGTGACATGTCTGGATGCAGATCATGGTGAGGTACTGAAGGCTTAAACAGTTCAACCAAAGACTGGGTTGAGACAGAAACTCGTGAGATCCCCTCCTCGATCTAGAAATCAGACTGAAAGAAGAAATGTACTTGGCAAGATGCGATTGAGTCTACACAGCGAACAGCTTCATAAAGCAGCCAGTCATCTTGCTTAAAAGTGACAGCTACCTTTACCTCATTTAAAATAAAGTTTTAGGGTTGAGACACATTGTTGGTCATTACATCTACAAGAACAAGTGCAAATAACATGCAAAATCCCTTTCTCCAAACCTCAAATCATTTGCTGCTCTAGGTTGTTTGTAATGAGGTTGCTTAACTTCCCCTTTATTTTATTCTCCTTTTTTCTATATCCTCTCATTCCAGGGGAGCGAGAAGGTAAAGGGAACCAAAGGGAGAGATTTCAACAAGATCACATCTGTTAGTAGGAGAAACATCACTGGAATATTGTCATGTCATTTGCTAGATGGTGCTAATGAAAACATTATGCAATTTGCTGTGTGATAAGAGAGGCTCATTGCAGATGCAAACAGATGTTTCAGCACCAAAGTAAAAATGCTGGGAATCATTTTAGCTGTAATTAACGTAGTGCATATTGTAGCAAGTTTGTACCTTTAAGAGTCTTGAAGCATTAACCTTGAGTTATATGATTGCTTTATGATAGGTGGAGCATTATGGAAATTTACTCCAGGAAGGGTGAAGACCCTGCACTTTGCTTGTCTTCAAAGGGGATCCTGTAACTGTTCAGAGCAGTTGCTCCTTTTTAGCCGTGGCCCCACGGCATGTTTGAAAACCAATTTCCCCTCCTGCCTTCCCAGCTCCGTGATCATTTCAATCCATACATTTCTGCAGCAACGCTGTTACTGAGGAGAGATTCCTTCCTGCTTCTACCTGGTGATCAGCTCCGGCCCTGAAGCCTTGGGACTGATTTGATAGCCCTTATAATTTCCATCCTGCCTAGCAGTAGTGGCCTTTTTCTAGGATATCTCGTGTATCATGAGGGATGAGTAATGCCATTTAGAGGTTTCTGCCGAGAATGAAGACATTAAGAAATGAGTCCTTTGCAACAAATCACTCTTCCCCCGAAGAATGATGGTCACTGTGCTGTGTCTGAGCCCTGTGGTGTGAGTATGGCTGTCCTCCTATGTCAAGAGTGCACCAGCCTCATTAATGTCAGCGAGAGATGCTCGCGTTAATAATCCCAAATGATGTACTCACTGTGCCAAAGCAAAAGGGATGTTCTTTCGTGCTAGGAAACAGCAACTGTGTGAGTTATTGTCGTGGAGGGTATATCCTTGTCAGCCTTAACGGTAATTTATGGTCCTGGGTCAAGCGTTTACAGGCAGTCAGCAGTGTCGGTAGGGATGAATCAGCAGAAGCTGCATTTTGGAAAGTAACCTCTGGAGCGGGTCTGGAAACCAGCCTCCCTCAGGCTGTTATGCTTCCCAATGGACTCGGAAGGATGCTCTGACATCCACTAGTGCGGATGGGGCAAAACTGTCCCCCTAGTTTGTAGGTCCAGGGCTGGGAGATTTCTGCTCGGCCCAGGTCCGTGCAGACCCGTGCTGATGGGAGTGCCGACAGCGATGAGCAGTGCGGGTGGGGAACCAGTCACGGCGGTTGTATCTGCAGCATAACACATCTGTGGGACTGTTCACGTAGACTACACAGGGGCAAAATTGTAGAAAAAGAGGTTTATATTTTGAACCTGGGACTACTGAGTCCAAAAGAAAAAGCATTCCCATCCTCACCCAGGTGCGGGTATGTCAGCAAAGCAATATTTGGGAGCAGTTCAAGCCCTGACTGCAGAGCACTCCCAGGGCTCTGCCGCGCTGCACAGGGAAATGCTGGGGCCACGGCATCACAAGCACAGCTGCTTTCTGTTTAAGATCATTGCTCACTTCTCTCCCACTAAATCTGAAACTGTTTTCCTTCCTGATGCTGCCTGTGTAATAAATGCCTGAGCATCATCCCAGCAACTGAAAACTTCTCTCCTTTTGTATTAAGATGTAGAGCATAAAATCAAAATGGTACAACAGTGAGTATCTAGCCAGCTGGAGTAAGCAAAAGGGCCTGTGCAACACATACAAATTCACCCTGTGTTGGCGTGGATACTAATTTGGATGAGGTTTGTAGAGTGTCCTCCAATTTCTTTATGAGGATATATAGTCGATGATGACTGTAATCTTTTCTTTCAGGTGGCACTTTTTTCCTTCATGTCAGCTGAATGTTACCAACTCTTAAGTCATTGCCAGATGTTTATTTTACGCCTAAATCACTCACAAAATCCTAACAGGAAGGTAATTTATCAATTAAACAAACAAATTCCAGTAACTGTTCATCAGTGGGAAAGGATGATTTGCAAATTCAGCCTATGTACATGTTTTTTCATTCTTTCTGGCCTTACAGATAAGGAGATCTTGTTAAAATGCTTTATTAACCCATAATATACCCTACTTGGTTCACTCTACTCTGCCCCATTTTAATGATAATGGGTAGTATTTGCTCCTCAGTATTAATGGGACAGATCCTGCTTCCCAGTGGTGTAAACCCAGAACAACTCCACTGCAGAGTTCCTTCACAACAGTACTTCTGTATTGTGGAGGGAAAATTAGCTAAAATTTCTTGTATTATAGAAAAAGGTATAGAGAAAGAGAGGCAGAAGGACAGCTGAATTAAAAATCCTGGTACAGGGGAACAGCTGTATGAGATACCTGTAATGTTAGGAGCTGATCTGGTAAACTGCAGGAGAGGAAAAGAACTACTTTTCTGTAAATACTTTTCAAAATAAAAATGTTTAAATCTCTTTAGAAAATCTGTCATGCGATTCAGTGAATAAAAAAAAAAATAATACATCAGTAGGTTAACTTTAATGTTGATTGTAGTGTAGGGAATTTGTGCTGGCCAGGGGATGGAACATTCCAGGTGCACGTGATTAAACAGCAGGCACCAGGGGCACTGTACCAATGCTAATGTGCTGGCCTTTATTTCAGGTGAGGCTGGGGGCTCAGCCTGAGGTTAGTGCTGAATAGCTAGAAATATGACCTGATGTTTAAAAGACAAGATCAGAAGAGGGACTAAAATGCAGCTTTTCTGGTAAAAGAGTCCATGGGCTGGTTGAGTGCCATGGGTGTAGTAGTCAAAACTTTTTGAAAATAGCCGAGGTTAAGGTATTGAATTTCAAGCTCTTTTAGACTCCCCTTATTTCTCACCTCTGGCTTTCCTATTCTGCTTTTAAAACAAACTCAGAACTACTTGAAGTTGTTCCTAAAAGAATTAGGAACCCCCCATTCATCTGTCTGCAGTGACAGTAAGCATAGATTGCTGACTTCCTTAATTTGAAGGTAAACAGACAAGTTTGTGTCAAGAATCAATGTAGCTGCTAAACAAGTTTGCGTGCTTTCTTCTCCATAAATGCTTGGCTGCTGACCTCTCTGCTTTGCCCTATATTAACCCCACACAATACAATCTAGAAAACTGGCTGCAACCTGTACCATCCTTACTGTGCTTTCAGACCTTTCTAACCAATACAATCCAGCAGATCTGCAAATTGAAACTTATGCAAATGCTTCATTTTATTGAAAAACATTCATTGAAAGTCCAGGGGCTCTCTTAAGAAAAGAAATGTAGAATCATGTCCCTTTTAGAGTTGAGTGTGGGGTTGTTCATGCACCTGGCTGTGCCTCCTCAGCTGTTTTCAATCACATTTGCAGTGCTGGGAGTCTTAAAGCCCTCAGAGGCAGCTTGCTTTCCTTGTACAAAAGGTGATTGTGCTGCTCTGCCTTCTATGTTTTGAACTTGGTTGGTGGGGTTGTTTTACTTGAGATCTGCTCAACGTGCTGCAACTCCCCTGGCAGGATTTGTTGTCCCCTATCCAGCGTAGCCGCGTCCCTGGGCAGCCGAGAGCTCTGTAGCTGAACCGAGTCAACCTGAAGGTAAGAGGCAATCCTCAGAAGTGCTCTAGGATGTTGTGTGCAAAAAACCCAACCAACCTCCTTTTCCTCCTGCCAGTTGTTCGAAAGGGAGTGGGACGCAGAAGGATGAAGGAGGCTGGGAGGTAGGCTGTCAAAAGCAAAAGGGTAAAAGAGATGGTGATTGTATTTGGTGGGGGAAATGCTGAGGAAGCGCGGGGAGGGGGAAAGGGTTTTGCACTGAGGGACAGTGTAGTATAAAACTGTGAATATGTTTAGGCTGGGAATTGCAGGGAGGTTTCTGCATGGAAGATGAATAATCTTTAATGCCAGGACAGGTAGGGCATGTGGCTATGCGCAGCCTTGCACTTGGAGGTGTGTAGTAGAAATAGCCCATGACTAGCCCTACTCAGCAGGTGTAGTAGATGCCAAATGCTTCTACCTCAAGCTGTCCTCCAAGTAAAAATCTGTGACAAGCTGTTTGAACCAGACTAAGTATAAGTAAGGCAGACGGGCTGACTGCCAGTCAACAGAACTCTAAAGAGGTTCCTTGAGAAGGGCAGAAAGCTCAGTCAGATGCTTGAAGGTATAGCCTGCTGCTGGTTCTTTTCCTTCATCTTAATATGCCTCAGAGTTAAATATTTTCTCTCTCTGAACCTGAGAGGCTGTTTGCAGTGTACAAGAGCCATGAGTTGCTTGGCTTGTTGACACAGGCCGTCTTCTCCAGTGCTACAGAAGGAGTGAGGGCAGGGGAGGAGTCGGACTGTACTCCAGAAGCAGACATAGGGGTTGAAGCCTTCAGGCCGAAATCTTTGCAGCCCCTGGTCCCAGCCTGTATGTCCTGGCACGGTTGACTTAATGCTTTCTCCTCCTGTGACACGGCCAGGGTTTACCATGTGTTTTCATGCCTGTGGACAGTTGTCCTGAGCTTTCTTCAGTTGGCATTTGTGATTTCTGGACAGTTATTTAACAAGAAAGGATGTGCTTGAACACCCTGGTTAAAATGTCTTCTCCTCTGTTGCTTTATTGTCTGCTGTTACAATACCAAACTTCACCTGAGATAACTACTTCAGGAACTGTTGTACTCATCCTTGCTTGACTTTTCTAATAGTGCAGCCTGAGACTTCTTCAGGTGCCGTGTGAAAAATATTATAATTGGAAAGGGTGTGGGAAACGAGAACCTCCTCTTTCCCACTGCTCCCATTTAGATGAAAAGAGAAATTAGAAATGTTAAGCTGGAGCCAATGTTTCCCCTGGACAGCATTTTTCTTAATTCTTTGTCAGCCTCATTTACCATTTCCCAGCCTGTGCGTCAGTAATTTGGATTAGGTGGAAATCCACAATAACTTAGAACAGCTCAGTGTGCACAGCATGAAAAAGACTTTTATAATACAGGGATTCTGTATGCATTCTTGCCTTTGAAAAAAACAAGTGGAATAGAGAGACTGTGCAGGAGGATGAAACCAGTCACTATTTCAATGTCAAGGGCAGGATCGGGGAAGAATTGGATGGTGTAGCTGGTTGCTGGACTACCCTGGACTACCAGAACTCCCTTTTTTCAAGACGTGCAGTCCACCAGGCTAGCCTTTTCCTGAAAGGGGTGCAGTCTAACACAGCATTGCCAGCAGGGATTTGGTTCATGCAGAAGCCAAAGAACTGTGGGAGGAATAAAAATCTCAAGCAGGGAAGGAAGAAATGCTGGCAAATTCCAGCAGGTGTACTAGAGATACAGCTAGTGTCAGTGCCCAAAAAGATGGCTTCATTAATCTGTCCATTTGAGGAAATGGGAATCAAGTCTGCAACATAACTTCTGCACCCCGGCGTGTGGCTCTGGATCAGACGTGGAGCTCTAGAGTATGTTTGCAGCAAGCTGCTGCTTCTGGGGATGTCATGAATTCTTTAAGAACGATGATGTGTGTTGCAAAAAATACATTCTTTGCACCTGAGCCAAAGAGTAGCCCTAACCTGTTCCCTCATTTGTGCCCATCCTCAAATGCTGGGAGCAGCAGGTACTGCATTGCAGAGCTAATGGACAATAATCCCAGGGGACCAAGGGTAGTGGTTATTAATTTATCTGCCCAATTTCCACTCGGTTATCTGCACTTACATTCTGTCCACTGAGTTTAATTTTTGTATATTTCTGCAGTGCTCGTGACAACTGAGCAGGATCTTTATCTTAAATCTTTCTCTTAGAAACAGAATTCCTGACTGGGACTCATCAACGTATCTGGTCAGTCTTTCCTACCTCCTCTATCCAGCCCATCAGCTTCCCTGTGGCTTGTTACCCTTTTTACAGCATGGCTGAGATGTTAAAGTATAGCTTCAGGTCAGATACCACACTTTTGTCCTGTTAAGGTCATCTCCCTTTCTGTTCGAGTAGGGACGGGGGGGGAGACAGACTTTAATTCACCATGCAAGGACTGAGCTGTACTGGAAGAGGTTGATGCATTTCAGGACAAAGCTGTTCCTAGAACAGCCTCTGCCTTTGTGCCAAAGCTTCTCTATCTCTCCCAAAATTTCTGAGATTCAGCCAAGAGGTTGTTGGGACATCAAAACACGGAGAAAGATTCCCAGAGGAGTAGATTCTTCTATACACAGGCAGGGACATCCTGTGTGTTCTAGATGTCACTCCTGGACCAAAATACAAGACAACCTAGAGAGATGCAGAGATCCAAATGTCTTTTCCTCCTGTTGAGACAGCAGGATCATCGTAATCATCAAAACAAAAATGTATACCATCCCATCCTTTGAGTATTGCCAGGGGCTCTGAGCTCTAAAACAGGAGCTAAACTAGAAGGAGACAAAGAAACAAAGGTAGGCAGGCTGTGCTCTTGTGATAACCAGCCCTGCTCCTCAGCCTCCAAAGGCTTGGCTGCCCTAGATAAGTAGCTCAGCTAGCAGTGCTCCCTCAAACACCCCTTCTTGCTGTCTGCACCATGTCCCTCTCGGAAGGGAGTTCAGGGGTCAGCCAGACTAATTCTTCCCTCATCTTCTCCTCTTACTTAATAGAGAGGGAGTTAAATGGCAGAGTGATAAGCAGCAGGTCTGGCTGGATATAAACATAAGAAAGAGGGGGCTTTGAGACTGGCTTATCTTATCTCTCTGCACTCCTACGGTGTCTAACAAACCACAGAAATAAAAGCAGAACCAAAACAGCCTGTTGTTTTTTTTTTTTTTCTTTTGTCTAACACTCTTCGGTTTAAAAATACACTTTGAAAAGTAAGGTTAACTCTCAGATCCATGCAGTAAACTTCAAGATGCTTGTAAACTGGCTCATTTCAGTCATGCAAGTAGCTCTTCCCTTGAGATGTTTCATTTTGCTCATTTTACTATACATCCTAGCAAGTAACCTTCTAAACCCTCTGCAGGTTAAGCCCCTGCCATCAGTGACAATTTGAACTAAAACCCCCCAAAGCAGATCTTTGAACAGGAATCATCTTGAGTGAGGAAAGCATGTGGCTTTTAATGTTACTGTGATACTTGCAGTTTTATTTTTCTAAAACAGCTTCTGTGACCCCCAGCTTTCAGGTTTTACCCCTCGTTTGTGCAAGGAACAAGATGAGTAATGCAGGCTGTGGATATGGAAGATTACAGCAGCTGACAAAGAACCCAAACTGTGCTGGTGCTTAGTTGGAAAATCTATAATTTCAAACTAATTTCATTAATTCACTGGCATGACTCAGTGTTTTCTAATGCAACTTGGTTCAGCAGTAATATATTGTTCAGGTAATCTGCTAATAGCATCTTTAGATTGTTGATACTGAAATCAGCCTGTTTAGAATCACTTCCCCCTTCTCTCCTCTGCATGTCGTGTCCCGTCTGTCTCCGTCCCTCCACCAATAATATTGCAATGGGCTATTTGTCATGCTGCGGGAGAGGAATTCTGAAAACTATATTTCATGCTGTAAATTAAGAACATGATAGTAGAAGTTCAAGATAGCTGCTTTGTGGAGGGTGCCACCGGGGGAATTACTTCAGGTTCTCAAATAGCCTGATCTGGGGGCTAGATTTTTGCCTGTCATCTACAGACTGATTAAAAAAATGAGGGATTATCAACAGAAAGGAAGGACTGAAGTTGGAACTAATTAACTTTTATCTTATTTTAAGTACACATGCAGGTATTGATAACTATTACATTAAGCGTCTCACTCCTCCAACAAACCATATGTTACAGAGCATCTCTCAGAGAATCTACTCATCTGCTTGCCATGCCTCCCCCTGTGAGCAGAAAACCTTTCCGGCTCATTTTTACTGATAAGAAATGTCAAATACTCTAGGCTTCCCAGCAACAAACAGGAGCCCAAGGGGCTACCTTCACAACCAGCTGGCTTGATATCTTTGTCTTTCAGGCGTGTTGTATCCATTAGACAAAAACCATAGCGCACATCTAACGTACCGTACTGCTCCTCTGACAGCAGTCAGTGGAGCGAGGCTGTAAACTTCCCAGTGCTCTCCAGCACAGGTGTCTCTTCTGTGTTTCTTGTTCTCTCTGCTCTTTGTATTCTACAGTGAAAAGAATACATTTTTAAATATCATGGCATTATTATTTAGACTTTCCCCCCTTTCCTCATTTTATTTTTTTTTTTTAGCAAGTCATATTCACATTTCTATTACTGCTTGCCCCTGTAAATCTCTAGCCAAATGTTTTCATAGCAAATACTCTCCTAACGTATAATTTGTGGGCATTTCCTTGAACTGCTGCTGAAGCATTTAAACTTCCAGGCCTGCTATTTTGAATCATTCCGTAATCACACCTTGCATGGGATGCTACTGAATCACTTCACTATACATGGTAAAGAGGACATGGCACAGGAGTATGCAAGAAGCACTACAATTTGCACTATCTCCTGCCGTGTGGTTATGTAAAACCTGCGTGTTTTCTGAGGAGAGGGTTTGGATCCAGAGCCTCTTTCGAGGAAGAAATTCCCTTCCACACAATTGGAGCACGTTAGCTCTGGTCCATGCCCCTGCATGAGAAAGGACCCCCTCACTTGTGGAAAAACAGCATTTCACTTACGGATTTTGCTAGTGGTGTGGCCTTGTACAAAACCACTACTCTACAACTGAGCACAAGCACTTAGAAATAATGACTAGAGGTGTATAGAGCAAACTTTAGAAGGGGCAAGGATCATGGTTGCCCAGATCTGAGTAATGCTGAATTATAAGCTGGTAGATTGGCATATGCCTGTATTTAATAACAGGTTTATAGCCATGGCAAATGAACGTGGGCAAATGTCTCCATTGCCCTCAGCAGCAATAAGAGCATTGTTCTTCCTCGCCCTTCTCTCATCCTTAATCCTTTAGCCTTGACTCCCCACTACTTCTTGTTTTTCTGTTGTCAGTTTGCTTAGGTTGCTCTCTGTTCCCAGAGCATTTTAGCATCTACACAAGATTTTGTTGCTCCCAATAAAGGGTAAACTTGCATACTTTATGGAGAAATGAGGAAATGTTGCTCAGATCTGACAGTAAAGGCAGTTTGGAGGATGAGGGAGAGCAGCCTTGCTGATCACACCAAAACAAAACCTGCTTGAAAGAGGCATTGACTTAGCTGTGTAGTCTATTGCTGATGATGGATGGTTGCCTGTTTCCTGTTGGGAATATTTAATATATCTGCTTTAAGGCTGCACAGGGACTTGAGGTTGGCTGGTCCTATTAATAATGCATGGGATGGCTGGATTTAAGTAATAATTATGCACAGAGTATAGTGCAGTGACATATTGGTGCAGAAAACGATTCCTTTAATAGGCTTGTTCCTTTTGGCTAGATCCCTTTGATAGCTAGTTTGTTTGTTTGACAGGTTTATACCTTTTTTCCCCTTAGTTTTTCATTAAAGCCAAACACTTTTGCTGAGAAACTGCACAGTGTTCAAGAAATCTCAGAGTTTTCAAGGGGAATGGGGAGGTGGGGCACTGCCCTGGGGACTGGTTTTCATTGGCATAAAAATCTGTCCCCACACATCCTCTAAAGGGGTGGGTTTGCCCAAAGATATAAGGTAGACTACGTAACCGCCGTGTGTAGCAAGTGTTAAATAGGAACCCTTCCTGCTGTGTGAACTCCCTGCAGGTAGCTCTGGGAAGAGGAGGAGGTGCTGGAGCCATTTTTCCACCTTGTCCCTAGTGCCCAGGGTAGAGGGGAGTTGTCCATACAGGACATACAGGGAGCCCCTGCCTTGCAAGCTCATGAGCACAGCAAGGAACCCACAACTGAATTAAATTAAAAGAACATACTTTTTAATTGATTGAGTGTAAGGAGGGAAGAAAAAGCGAAAACTGAGAACCTAAGAGATGGCAGAGCTGGGATTCTTCATATTTGGAGTGTCAGGGGTTATAACTGATATGGGAATAGCCCAGTCTTAAGCAGGAGGGTTTCTTTATGTGCCGTTTTCATGAGCACTTTGATGCTTTATTTATTCACAAACTGCTGCCTTCGGGACACAGCTGTGGCTTGAAAGGGTGTGATCACCAAGTGCAGTCCACTGTAATGTATTCAACCATTTTCTTTGGATTAGCCAAACTGAAGTGGTTTATAGAAAGACGATCTTGTAGAGACTGATCATTAAAGAAATTTCTAGCTGCTTAAGTATTGACACCAGTCTCACCCTGTGGGGGCAGGAATAGGTCAGGAATTAATTTTTGATTGCACAAAATTCTTCCATTTTGCTTTCTCTTAAAACATATGCTGTTTGTTCAGGGCATAATGTTACTAAATGTAACGAGATCAAGAGCACTGGCTCATTTGACAGAGCTCCTGATATGATATGAGCTCTCCAGGTACATCAGCTTTTGATTCTTTCTCCTTTGTGTTACCTTCATCATCAGTTAGAGAACTTTATCTAGAGAAGAGGGTCTAGGAATCCCATGCCATTTTGTGGCAATCTGGCAATCTTCACTTAATTAACTTACCACTAACTTTTAGCAGCTTGTAAATTTTTTTTTTCCAGACAACATTTTCATGCTAGATCCCCCAAAAGCCCCACAGTGTGTTTAATTGAAGATATGATAATTGTAAGTTACTTTGCTGCAGCTGTTTAAAAGTAAAAAAAGGGGGGGGGGGGGGGAGAAATCCATTAAGGCTATCTGAATTATATCACAGGAAAAACTCTGTGTTTTATTATATATGCTACCCTTAGGCTGAGCTAAATTGCTACTTTCATAGCTCAGCTGAGGGTGGTTACTTGAGCTTTTTGTACTCCACTAATTTTTTCTGAATGCTTCAGAGGTAATGTCCTTTCCCGAGTCAAGCAAACCAAGAGACTATCATTGCATAGGCAAATACAAGAAAGAGTGTTTCATTCCTTTTGAACTTTTAGGTTGTGGCATCTTGAGTATTTTGACTTAGATGCCAAGTCCCTGTGAAATGGTCGAGAGCTGGGAGCTGGCAGTAGTGCGTGGATCTTGCAGTTGTCTATCCCAGGGAGTCAGGCTGCTTCTGCTCTTGTGGTGAAAGATACGGTATGTCCTTCCCTGAGCATCGGTGCTGTGTTGTGTCCTCTTCCCCCACATCCCTGCCTGTTCTGTCGGTGAATCTGTTGCTGATGCATTTTTTTTGATCTGGCAGGAAACGGCCAGGGTTGGGGTTTTTTGTGAAAGGCTTTGCATGGAGAATCCAGCCAGGGAACTTTCAGCACAATCGCACCCATCGGACAAGGGAAGTCATCTTGGAAAGTGGCAAAGGCGAGACACCTGGGGACACTGAATGTCCTCAGCTTTGCCTGGAGTCAGCAGGTTTAAGATCACTTATCCCACGGGAAGGTTCTTGGGCTCAGTCTAGATACAGCCTCATTGAGAGATGTCCTGCAGAGAAAGACTACGGCTTCTCCTAATGGGAGGTTATTGAGAGCTGCTAATTCTTTTGTTTGAACAGCAGGACATGCCCTAAAGCTCCCTTATATCCCATCAATAAGGGCAAAACCAAAACCCTACAGCCTCAGACTAACATTATTAAGTGATAAAACTGTGTGTATGTGTGACTCTTTCAATAGGCAGTTTGCTCTGATAATGGAGAGTGCTGATAATAAACAGTAATTTTAAGGGGTTTGTCCTGTTGCCTCTAGTTAGAAGACACTGGCTCTCATTCCTTCATTTATAAAGCTACTTTCTTACTGAAACACACCCCGATATGCAGCTGCCAGACAGACATGGACTGAAAGTTTTTAAAGTTACTGGCATGAGCTCTGAACCTGCTAGACTTTTGTTTCACAGGATCCTGATGCATGTGTATAATACAAGTGCATTTTTTATTTTTATCCCAAGTCTTTAAGAATAATCTTGAATGGAATTTGACTCTGAACAGATTGCTCGGGGGAATAATCTCCACTGATCTCAAAGTGATTACACATAGATGGGGTTTGAGCCGCTTGCTAGTGGGAGTTTCCTAGGGAGCAGTATCCAACCTCGCAGGAGCTCAACTTAACCACAGTTACTCTTTGCCCTCTGTCTAGTAGGCAGCCCAATGGGAGCAGGTCTGTAGAGCAACATGGTGCTGAGGAGCTGATGTCTACACTATATGCATTTTATAGCATGTGTGCAACAGTTGCTCTGTGTTAGCTCTGACCTAGTCCCAGGGACTGAACACCCATAAGCAGGTGAAGCACACTGGTGCATAGCTGGAGAGCATCTTGCAGTCTGGTTTCATTTGGGAGGAAACCAGTTCTTGCACTTAAAGACTGTTCCGTGACACAGACCAAAGTGTGGTAAGGGAGGATGGGTGGGAGATTTGCTTCTAAAGCATACCCCTTCTCTGAACTAAAACACTAATGGAGAATCATCAATTATGTCTTGAAACGTTTCAGGCAGCCCCAAAATAAGAGTCCCCTGTGTACATGACGAGCTGCTACCTTTTAACCTGGAATAGGAGCTATATTGTATCTGCTTTATTTATTTGCATGCTGCCTATTCTTTGTGCTCAAGGACACACTGCCCTTCCTCACAACTGAATGGCCAGGATGGATTGGGAGCTTTGAGGGACTGGAGGTGAAACAGTTTGCTATGTTACAACCACAAGAAAATGTATTTTGTGTCCATAACAATCACTATTAGAAGGAGGTGTTTGAGGGAAATGTTCAAAACCTTCTTCTCAATGATAATGAAGTGCAGTGAAGTAGAATGTTAAAGTATAAACCATCTTGAGTGAATTACAGTCCTGGGTTTTGGTGTGGGGGTTTTTCCTCCCCTGTAAGAATGGGGCATAGGCTCTCCTCTCATCCATTACATGTTCCTGAAATGACAGCCATTCCTGTGGGATTAAAAGCGCGCTGAATCGGAGATGGCTAAAAAATGTTATTACAATCCCGAAGGAATAGCTTTTCTGAATAGAGCTTGCTTTTAGACCAGCAATATGTGACAATTCAGCCTTGGGGGCTGTTTGCAAAGGCATTACAGTCTGTGACATTTTTCTAGCTACTTGCATTTGAATTTCACACCCATGGAATACAAACACCCTGTCTTGGTTTTTGTGTTTTAAATATACTTTTTAAAAAAACCCAAACTTATGAGTGTTGGATCTGGGCTACCGCTCCTGGGTTGATACTGGGCTGGAGAAGCTGGCATTGCACTGAACCTCGTTCTTCAGTGCTGGTAGGTTGTTTTTTTGCTGGGTTGGTTTTTTTTTGGGGGGGGGGGGGGGGTGGGTGGGCTGTGATTGTTTTATATACCAATAAATGATCTAAGAAATTCCCCAGTACCCTACCTTAGCTGCGTGCCCTATGGCTCCTCTGAAGTAGCAGGTGACTGTGAGTTGGTATACTTGTGCCGACTCCTATTCCCTAAGCATAGACACAAAGCCCTGTGCACTGAGGTGACCAAACCAGGACTTCCTTTGCCACTTCTACCACCCAGTCACATCACTGTAAACCCCAATAATTTAATAGTACAGCTACATCAGCTGCTGTTCCTTGGTACTATGATATGGGCTGATATAAAGAGTAGCCCTGAGGAAGATTTATAGTGATATCCACCCAGGACAGTGTTGCTGAGCCATCATCCTTCAAGAGAAAACTGCCTAGATTTTTTATTTTTTTTTTTATTTTTTTTTTTAGGGCAGCTCTTAAATATGTGGCTCTTCTCACTTGGCTCCGTTTTCTCCAGTGCTAAAATGCAAGCCTCTTTCTCTCTCTTACTCTCTCTCTCTTATTTTTTTAAAAATTTTATTTTGGTTTTTTTAGCCTAACATAGTGTAGAGAGTGGAAAGCATTTTCAAGATGAAATAGAAAAGCTTGCAAAACATACTGAAATTTCCCCAGGGCACCTTACAACAGAGTGCTAATACCAGGCAAGACATCCCTAAGCCCGTGACTTTTGATACCCTGTCCTCTTTTATAGTCACTTTGCAAAGTCTCATTCAATACTTTCCTCCATCAAGGATTGCCTAGGCAAAGATTTGCAGAGAGACTTGTGCCCTGCAAAGTACCTTTTTCCAGCAGTTATTGAAAGCTGGGTGCCAACATCCTTCAAAGTTAATTTTTCCCCCAATTTACTTTGGGAATTGTTTAGAAAGCTTGGAGAGGTACTGAGACTAGCCTAAACCACCAGAGTAAGCTCATGCCTAAAGGTTCATGGAATAAAAATGGAGCACAAGTTACAAGAAACGTTTTTCTTGGGACAATACTGTGACCTTTGGATTCAAAAGTAACTTTCCAAAACAAGTTTTGCTCTGAATTACTTAAACTGCCTTCTTGCCTCTGTCCTGGCTTAGTCAAAAGCCAAAGCGTGCTCTGATGTTGGCAGCCTAACAAAAGTAATATTTTTTTTAAGGATGATCTGTTCTTGAATCTTTTTAGTCTATTGGGCACAAATAACCTCTCAATCAAGGTTAGTACATGGACATCTTTTGGTCTAAGTATATTTTTAGAGGAATGTATTACGAATAGTGTCAGGTATGATTTATCTCTCATTTCTTTGCTGTCCCTCTTGCTCCCAGTGAAGGAATACAACTTTCTCTTTTTCTAGTAGATAAAGGATTACCAGAAAAAAGTACAGTGTCTCCAGAGTCAAGACATCTCCAATCTTTTCCCACCCAGGAGGAGGTGGGTGCCTGCCAGCGTGGCTGTGCTTCTCGCCCCTGGTGCCTGTGCCCATCTGACTGAGATCGAGCTGCAAACCTGCTCCCAGCCCTTGCAGCTGAACCTCTGCTTTCTCTTTCCGGAGAACCCGTTTCTTTTGAATCTGCCTCAAAGCCTCGGTGTTCACAGAACCCACCCTTCCCTGGCTTAGCAGCTGGAGTTTCCTCTGATAAGCTCTTTGGCAAATTAACCTCTCTGCAATCCTTCGGAGATAATCACTGCTCTGCAGCAGTTGCCACTCTTTCATTGACCCAACTGTTGTATTTTGCTGAAACTCTCCTGCATTTATAGAAAAGTTTCTAGAACAGCTTTTTAAACCGTGGCATGTATAGTCTAAAATCTGAAATTCTCTGATTGACAACCACTCTACAAAGGATAAATATCAGACCCAATTTTACCCACTTTAAGCAGCGGCTCTGGTGCGTTCTCATTGCAGTCATTTTGGATTTTCACTCCCCTTGTTTTGTGACAGAACAAATTAAAACAGCATCTCAGCTCATTCCGAGAATGGTGCACTACAATGTACTAGTGTTCCTAAATATTTAGGGCTCCCCAGTGCTGTCAGCACTAGTTTGTAGTGCATACTTGAATGAACTGCAGCTACACGATCAGGTCCCAGTAGATTTAAAATCCCCTAACCTGTGTGCAGCTGCAGGTCGGAGTCACTCATGTGTGGGCAGCAAACATGCTGTTTTCCTCTATGAGCTTGGGAGAGCTCAGGCTATTTAGGGATGAGGCATCATCTATTTCTTTTTGTAAATTTATTACCTGTTTTGTGCTTTAAAAGAAAAAAAGTCATTTGTGAGTTTCAGAGCGTAACTATAGAAACTAGCCTTTGCTGCCCTGGGGTAGCAAGCTGAGGAGACAATTTCTTCCACATGGGGTGGCTTTGCTGGGAGAGCTTACAGCCTGGTCTGTGCAGCAGAGTAGCTGCTTCATGAAAGACGATTTACCTGTCTTTATACTGCGCTTAGAGATGTCCTGGTGCCCGTTTCTGTGCCGCTGGTTCAAATTGGCTTCAAGGCAGACGGTGAAAGGACTAGGCTTTTTTGATGGGAAGGCAGGGGACAAGGAAGGATGTTGCCAAGCTGAGAGCAGGGAGAACAACCATCCTGCAAACTAGTAGGGGTTACCAAAGCAGCTGATGCCTAAGAAGTCTTTTTGAACTCCTTGAGGTTTTTTCCAGTAATACATTGAGATAAATAAGAGGAGATAGAGATGCCTGTATGAGAAAAGAAATATGACACGATTAGCCCTGCAGGAGGAGGGAATGTGTGCTCTTAAGCAGGGTCTGGTGCGCTGTGTCGGTGCACGGCCGCTCCACCATCGTCGCTGCTGCTGCATCCAGCCCGCGATGGGGTTCCTCTCGCTGGAAGTTGATGGGGCTGGTACGTGGACATCTACTGACTGCAGCTTGGTCGATAAAGGCTGAATGCTGAAGGACGAGGGAGAGGCATCAGAGAGTTCCTCTTGTGTGCTTGGTGGGGAACTGGAAGTGACCCAGGAACTGCTCTATGAGTTTTAGAGGGTGTTGACTAGTCTTTCTCACTTCATGTATTTTTCAAATTCCTGATGGCTGTTTCTGTAAGAACTTCAGAAATTCCATGTTAGGAGAGGGAAAGCTTTCTGGAGATTGTTGTAAGAAAGATCTGGAAATAGTATCTGTTTGTGCTCCTAATCAGCAGGTACAGAAGTCCTCTTCAGCACTGATAAATTGAACTGTTCAGGTTTCACCTGGAAGAGAAGAAACAAGGGACTGTTATTTTGGTGATTGTTACAAAAAATTACTGATCAGGATACTGTTCTTGAAAAGTAGGGCCAACTCAGGATGACTCAGACTTTCCACTTACCTTCTAAAATACAAACCAGTCTTTACTAAGTAGAGCCTTGGGAATTGGATCGTCACACCTTTGGCAGAGACCAAGACTTCCCAACAGGCTGGCTTAACATCTTGTTTATAAAGATGATTTTTTTTATAACTACATCTCAGTTTTAATACCCCATTCATCCTACTACCTCTATGACGGAGTCTTGCTTAGGTGTGGTTATGGGGTAGACGTTAGGAAGAGCTGCTTTCTTGTAGGCAACTGAGGCATTCCACAAAAAAAAAAAAAAATCTGTAAAATATATTAACTGGCAGAAAGCATGAATTATTTTTGTAAAAGTGCTGAAAATACTTGTAAAAATGGATGTAACAAATCTTCCTAAAATTGATAGCCGTCCACAGACCCTGGCAGCCTTCTGTACTCTGGATGTGCTGTACCAGGGCTGTTCATTCCCTCAGTTCTTGATATCTGGGTAATGCTTGCCCTTGAACATAAGCTAAAACTTTCCTGCTTTTAAGCTGTCTGCAAGCCCAGCCTCGAACAATAGATTTCATACAGAATTGAGATTTCTGTCAGTCACAAGAATCTGTGTTTGAGCAGTGCATTCAGAGTTCTTGCTCTCTTCCGTTCCCTTTACCAGAGGAAGTTATCTTTTCTTTAACTTTTTGCTAAAAAAGCAAATTCACTTAAAATGTGTGCTACTTAAAAAGTCCTTTAAAGTTGTTATGCCTGTGAAAAAATCAGGCAGTGTCCAGACCCAAATAACATTTCTTTTTTTTCTTTTGCTCAGACCTTTTAATAAAAGCATCAAGACTTCTTAGCATGGCCTTATTTATTGCTAGTTTCATCAAACTTGTGGCTTAAAAATGTCCTTTAAGTTTTCAGGAAAAAAAACTACAGACAGTGGTTGTCAAAACAAAATATTCTGAACTGCTCTATTCTGTAAAACCTTTGAAGGTTTTTCTGGTTTGGTTTTTGTTTGTTTTTTTGTCTGTTTGGTTTTTTTTTTTCCTTTCCTCTCCTCCAGTTTGACTGTGATTAATTTTTAAAGGCCAGGGGAACTCTGAGGAGAAAGCTTGAGCTCTCGGATAGAAACATCTACATTAGCAGCATTTGGGAGCTGTGATCCGAGAGAACAGTTTAAATTCTATGTAGGGTAAGAGTGATGCATTTCCAACAGTACTCTATTGCATGTGGCAAATCTACTGTGAAGTTTTAATACTGCTTGATAGTGTTAGTCCTTGTGGAATTACGAGCTGGTGACTGCGGTCCCTGCTGCTGTACAAAAGGCTGAAGCTGATGGTGAAAAACATAACCCTGTGCGCAGAAGTGCCTGTCTTCCGAGCGTCTCAAAGTCTTAGTCTTTCACAAACACTTAGAACCCCTCTGAGAAGAAATTACTAGGGAGCTGAATTACAGAGAGTTTAAGTGAGCACCTAAGGTCCCAGCAAGGAGACTGTATGGATGAGGGTGCAAATTGGGGTCTAAACTTTTCCCTAACCAATTGCCTGTCACTGTGCTGGTTTGCCTGGAGGTACCTGTGACTCGCTGCAAATATTAGTTCCTGATTTTTCCTTTTCCTTTATTGCCCCTGTCAAATCTGGGATATTTAAGGATTTTTCTTTCGTAGATTTGCAGATTTAAATCGTAGAAGAAGGGATGCAATTAAGGAGGATTTCTTCAGCAGCCATTGACCCGTAGTACAGAGCCAGCGCCTTTCTTAGAAAGGTGTCGTGGGAAATCCTCTTGCTGAGTCATCCGCCGTTCAAACGCGATTTGTTATGCAAGTACAAGCGAGGCGTCGGAGCCAAGGCTTGCTCTTCCTCTAATGGCTTCATAAATTGGAAAGCTTAATTCATTTCATTAGCTAGGTCTGGGGGAAGCTTCGGCTTCACCCAGTCCCCGCCGCCTTCTCATCGTCCCTTTGTCTCTGCCCTCGCTTTTATCTGTCTGGTTTCCTCTAGATGGCATTGCAGGAGAAAGGGAATTCGGATGGAAAAGTAGGTTTTCACTGCTGGAGAAGTTGCAGGAGCTGCTTTGCATTTTGATGGTGCTCGATTATCTTATCCACTAGACAAGCACATACAATATTAATACCTCCCATGTCAATCTCAAACAGGATGCAGGTAAGTGTTGCTTCTGAGCAGTTTTATTGATTGGTTCTTCATCTAAACAGTCTTTCTGGCTTTCTTTTTGTTTGGGTAATTCGCCTATGGTTTCCCAGGATATTCCTGTTTGTGCAGGAAAAGAAAATACAATCATATAAGTGTGTCTTTTGGTATAAAAAGACAGTGGAAACTTAAAAAAAAAAAAAAAAAAAAAAAAAAAAAAACCAAAAAAACAACCAAAACTGCCTTGCCCTTCTCTTGCTTTTATCTCCTGGGTTGGTTGGGTTTTTTTCTTTTTTCCTTTTTTTTTTTTTTTTTTAATGTAACTCACTGAGATTGCAGAAACAATTTTTTCTGCTCTATTTTTTCTAGTTTGTTTTCCTCCTGCATTTGACAGTACTATCTGCATAATCAATTTTTCTCTTTCACTGTAGTAATTCCTCTTTTTATGGGATGTTCAGGCAAGCTGCAAAAAAAAAAAAAAAGAGAGAAAATTACTTCTAAGGCTGCCTATGCTGGCTGCAGGACTGCGATGCAGATTGTTATCTGGGGAATTCAGTAACTATCTTGTAGCCCTCTTAAAAAGTTTAGTACAGTCTCCAAATATTTTCTTTCTTAAACGTTTTGGGGACTGAGGCCTGTGAGCAGGTTTCCCTACCAGTACAGGCAAGTGGTGCAAGCCCTTTTGCCAAGCGAGCAAGTTGTGTCATCAGGTACATTGCATTTTCCTTCCTCAGTTGTCCTATTAGGAAATAGTTACTCCTGAGCCCTGTTCCTCTGAGAGCTAAAACCTGCCTTCTGACTTCCAGCCCAAGTGCATTCAGTGGCTGTTTCATACAGCGTTGTCTTTTAGCTCCAATAGTTCTTCTCTTCTTACGGTTTAATCCTGAAGCAAAGGGATTGCACCCCCTCTTAACCTTCATTTTGACAGGCTAAATCAACCCAGATCACTTAGTTCTCATAAAGCAGTCTTTCCATTACTTAAACCAGGCTAAGAGTCCTCCTCCTTCCCTCTTCTGGAATGATTTAATCTTTTCTAAATTGTGCTTGAACTACATACTTCTTCTTGGATAAATACCTCACAGGTGCTTTGTACGGGGTATCTACTGTTACCACACTTCCAGGGGCTGGATCTCCTCTGAAGCGTTCTGGGATCGCAATGACCTTTTTTGTGGATTCGTTATGGTAATTGAGTTGTCATAGGATCCACATCTCTTCCTCCTCAAATGTTTCCAACTACAAGCATGTAGCTTATAATGGAAATTCAGTTTTTATCCCAAAATGAATCTATTTTTGTACTGGTTTTAAATTTAAATACCACTTCTGTTAATTGAATGTCAATGTCATCCATACCTGCGTGATCCTGCAGTCCTCTGCTGTCCTGTGAAAGCCAACAAAGTTGGTGTCGTTTGCAAATGTCATCTATGTACGACTGTTCTCATCGTTAGGAAGCAATTGTGAAGTTAGGTTGGGAAATAATCGTAAATGCAGCTTACTGCTTTGGTAGAGGTTATAGCGCCCAGATCTCCTTTGCCTCTCCTGACAGCGAAGAATGTTGGGTCAGTCAAATTCAAACTCCCTGTAGTTAACACAAGTTGTGTTTCAGTCTGGTTTCTGTTCACTTACAAGATACTTTGCTTCAAAAGCTGTTCTAAAGACCTGAAGGCTGTTGAAGTTAGACTTACAGATCTCTTGCCACATAGATTAGTGTGTTTTTTCCTCTTCGTTTCTTAAATATAGTTGGTCTTCTACATTTACAAGGTTATGTCTGCAAACTCAGGGAATACTGAAAGCTGCTATAAGATCTGCATCTTTTTCTGCCACTGTTTTCAGGAAGGATGGCTGTCCTATGATACTAGAATGTTAAGATTATATTTTTTACAACCATTTCAGCTGTGGTAATTTCATTGCACCCCTTCTGTCACCCATTACACTTTTCACGTGCTTTGCATGGTCAGGCTGTGTTTGCAATATTCTTTTCTCCTTGGTATCCAACCATGTATAGGTTAAAAACCTTTAATTTGAATAATAAAGCTTTTATTAAGAATAATTCCTTTATTCACACCTTTAAAAAAGACATCAAAGTAAGACTCATCCAAAGCAAAGTGTACTTCTGAGAGGATGTTTTTCTAATCTCTTCAGGTCATAACCTGTGTGCTCTGAGCGTAAATAAATCAACATCGTTTCAACTGCCTTAGTCTGTCCAGGGTGAAATCCAGTTAAAAATTTTCTGGACTTAGCAGTCTTTTCTGTTAAAGAGGTTTTATATATAAAGTGAGAACTGAAATTGAATAGTCCCATATGCAGAAGGTCAGAAAGACATCACCGAATGGCTGGCTGCTCTGCATTGAAGATCCCTTGCCTGAGGGAAGTGCATGAAAATATGTATCTGCTTTCACCTAGCCTTCTGAATCTGATCTGTTCTCTTTGTGAAGGCAAGCTGGTAACACCAGAACCACTGTGTATCTCTTGCCTGGTGCAAGTCAGCAGGCACCCTAAATGCACCCAGTGGCTCCTCCTTTAACACGGGTGTGCCCATGGATGTGCCAAGGTGCATGGAAAAGTGGTACAGCCTATTCCTGCTGCGCATCATCCCTGCAGGGCCAACCCACGCAGGGTGACTCCTGTAACTCCAGGGTTCAGCCATGCCTGGGGTCTGACAGTGACACACTGTTGCGACTCAGGCCTGAAATCCATACGTTAGCGCGAGTGGGATTATTGGCGTGCTTGGGTGAAGTGCAATGCCCTGGGGCTTTGGAAGAGGAGAGCCTGGGGAGACTGAAATCTTTGTGAAATTGAGTATTGATTTCTCTTGCTCAGAGAGCTTTAAAACTCCAGGCTTAACTCAGGGTCCTAAGACTTTAAGGATATCACAAATTATTCACGTATGTTCCACTAAAGGGAATTTTTTTTATCAGTTTAATCTTCCACATTTAATGCACCTCTAGCACCAGCTCGGCTGTAGTGCATAAAGAGGAGTTATTGGTTCTTCTCTTTACTCATCTTTTACTTTATTCTTTCCCAGTGACACCATTTAGGGCTGGTAAAGCTGTGACTTTAAACCAATGTGTTAGCTTACAACATACTGGGAATGCAGTCTTTAGGATAGACAGAGGTAACCAACATACAACCATATTGGTACAACCCTTCAAGACATTCCTCTGTGGGCACGGTCTAACTCGGGGGAGGGTGAGAGAATTGGTCCTGGTCTCTTTAGAACTAGACAATGGTCCCTAGACAGGCCATGTGTTTTAAGGTCTGTGACAGGTTTATGGGGTGTGCTCCTGTAGAGATGGTTCCAAAGAAAGATCATCTCTTTCTGAAGAAAGTTGCAATGCAGTGAGAATAGGAGATGGTTACGAAAATGGAGTTTAAGGGGTTTTCCCTAAGTCTTTTAGGTTTATTTTTCTCTGATTTCTGGTTCTGTCTTTCTAGTGAAAAAAAAAAAAAAATCACTTGATCTGTTTATGGCTCTCTATTTAATTAAATCTGTTTTCAAGAAACAGTAGACTTTGAGTAACATTTGCAATAAATATTCTGCCTGCATTCTTTGAAGATTTAATTTGAAAATACTTGTTTTGAAAAATCAAACAAGGTCCAGTGCTGACACTTTGGACAAAACATGTTTGTTTCCTCTCTGACTGATGACATTATCTTCCCAGATCTGCTGCTGCTCCATAAGGAATGCTGCTTGTTGTATGTAACATACTCTTAGTCCCCTTTATTATTTGGTTGCTGTTATTGAAAGGAAACAACTAAGGAAAATAATGACAGAAAAGATTGTTTGCTCAAATATGTTCCTTGATCCAAATGTGAAATAGGGTTCACTTCCCAACTTGATTAGTTTTTTTTTCAGCGGTGCCCATTTGTTTTCACCCTGGAAGAAGATTTCTTGTTGCACTTAACTGAGTAATACACTGTTCCCTGCTCTGAATTAGTAGATATTTAGATCCCTGATTTCAGGCTCCTCTGTTTTCAGCAGGCCTTATATCTAGCCATATAATTATGGAGAAATACTGAGTAGTATGAGATAAATTTAGGCAAGCTGGAAATAGTGCATACTGGAGCTAAGCTTTGTATTAACCTTATCCGTCTGCTTCAGCCATCCCCTTTCATTTTGACCTGCTGCTTCTTTGCCTTCTACATATGCGTCGCCTCATTTTCCCAGAACCACCTCTCTGCTCCTTCTGGTACGCTTTTTCCCTGCAGTGTTTTGGAAGAGTTACTCAGGCACGGGAAGCTCCCGATGCTGTGTGCTCTGTTATAGAACCCTTTTTCTTTTTTTATTTTTTTTTTTCTTTCTTTTTGCCCCAGATCTAAAATTCAGGCCTGGGGACCATATAGCTCAATTATCAGTGGGAGCTCCCCTGACTTCAGCTAATTAAACAGGGCCCTATCTTCCTTTATGTTGATCAACAGTTTGCTTCATAGGCTGTGCTGAGGAAGTAGCATTGTGGTTTGTGCAGAGCTATGAAGAGTCTCTATGGAAACAAAATATATGAAATCTGGGGCAATTTCAGCTTTTGTACCTTACACAGGGAACATTTGCTACTGATATCAAAGTAAATTCAAGTTTTCTTCATTTAATTGTTCACAATCCATACCAGGTAACTTGGCAGATTCAGATGTGTATAAACTTGGGCCAGGCTTTGCATGGCACATTGTATCTTGATTAAATTTAGCATTGAGAATGGGGACGCTGTCTTCCTGTGGTCCTAGCAAGGCTGTTGAGATGTTCTCATTGATGCTGACACCTGGCATCTTTCATGGAGATTGATACTTGTAATTGTGACTCTTCCTTTGTCTGAGGCTTTACTGCTTTCTCCATAGGCAGTTTGGTTCTCACCCGTTGCCCTGTGAATGAATGAATAGAAAAAGCTTACAGAGTGGGTGTAAAAGCCTTAGTAATGCAATGTTCCCTCTGCTAAGGAAATGACGGGCAATGTATTGGGCGTGAAACAAATCTGGGTTCCTCTGACAACAGGGTCAGCCTTCCTCCCTCCCAAAGTTTGGTCTGTGGAAGCAAAGTGTGCCAACCTGCTTAGGCCTCCTCATTACGTATTTTGAGTGGCGCTGGTAACATCGCGCTTACACCAATGTTGCCCACTCCCTATTGAATTGGGGGGTTGGATTAGTTGGTTATAATGGTAAGATCTTGTCTTCAGATTCCTGGGGTGAATTTGAGCATCAATCACCTCCAAACACCTTCACAGCGAAGGGGCTGATGCCTAAATCAAAAGAGAAATGTCTTCTCTGACCTTGTGCTCAGTTTGCAGAGGGAAAAGGATGTCACCAGCTAGCTTCCCCCAAAACTTCTTGTTCTATTTTATTCTCTGTCAGGAAGCGTTTGCTTGTCCCAAGGGAAGAAACAGTGTCAGCCAGGTGAAATTGAGGAATTCCCTGCTTGAGCAAGCAAGCTGCATCTCAGCAGGGTGTTAAGAAACAACAGCTAGAACAAAAACGGAGGCTGATAAATTGAAGGAGCTCTAAGATGCATTTAGGTTGTTTTTATGCGGCATTTTGTGTGACTGTCTGATGAAGCACTTGATAGAAAGGAGACTTTTGTTGAAGTAAAATCAAAGGAGAGGCTGAGGTAAAAATTTCAGTGCTCTCATGGATAAATGAGGTAGTTTTCTCACGTCTGAGTTTAGAGACGATTCTTGAAAGGCAGAAAATGAGGATGCCTCCTGGTTTTTGGTGGGGGTTTTGGTTTGGGGTTTTTTTGTGTGTGTATCTGAGTGCTGCCCAGGTGAATGGCCTCTTCCAGGGAGAGCTGGGTGGTCAGCAGCATGTGTGTGATGTTACTTGTGCTCGACACGGTTCTGGAAACGATGTGCCTTGCACGCAAACCAGCAACACGCAAGTCCCAGATCGTTCCTCCAGGTAGGCAGCAGTACTCGGCGGCGGTGCTGGTTACGGCTGTACAACAGCTGGCAGGGCACGCGGGGACTCGAGCTTGTGTTTGTATTCAGTGTGAATCTGTGTGAGGAGAATGGCTGGTTTTCGGTATTCAGCTCTTATTTTCTGTACTAAAAAATTCCCTTCCCCAATTGCAAATCTACGTGCAGATAAAAGAAAATGCAAACTAAAACATTTTTCTGACCAGTATTAGTCTTTTATTTCTGAAAGCTGAAAATGAATGAAACCCAGTTCCAAGCTTCCTGTACCAGATGTTGCTTTCATTCCTTGGCAACTGTTGTTGATGTTGCTCAAACCAGTATTACCAAAGAGGAAAGTCTTTCTGGGTTGCTTCATCTGTTTATTAGTATGCTAGAGCTGGCTGGAAGCTGCTTTCTTCCCAGGCTGTATCCTTCCCATTTCCCTTTCCTTGACTTTTTTTTCTTTTTTTTTTTTTTTTTTTTTTTTGGAGGGGGATAAATTGGCAATTGAAAAGTCAGAAATTGACTCCAGCTCAGTGAACCATGTGTTTTACTAAAAATGTCACTTAGATGCAAATTCTTTTGTTTTTCAGAAGGCAAAAAAAGATTTAAAAGCCACTTGAATGAAGAGAGTAGGTTTTCTTATTTTTATCAAATCTCCTATTTTTTTCATTTGAAAACACTTGAAATTGAAAACTCCTTACCACAATTAATGTGCATTAATCATTCATCTTGGCAGCATCTGTTCTGAGCCACTGCTTCTCCAGATAAATATTATTATTCTTTCACTGAAGGTAAATTTCTAGTGCTGGCTGTAGGGATTTTTTTGCAGAATCTTAATATTCAATTTTCTTGCTTAGTCGTGGAAAATATGGAAGTGTCCCCCTCAAAATTACTAGCATTCTTCAATTGACATAGATTCCAGTGGATCATGTTAGGGACACATTATTAATATATATTAGTCAGACCAGGTTCAAATTATGAAAGTTAAAAAACATATAGTTCAATGTCAAATTCTAATGCTAACACAGCATTAAGGCTCAGTGGATTCATATGATGAATGACAATAATTAGTAACTATGAGTTCTCATCAAGGATACATGTTTAAGCTGGTTGCTTTGGGGAATTATATGCAATATACATACATAAAATAACCTGGTGTTGCCTCCGAGATGCTCATTCAGAACCCCTTTTTAAGCCCCACGGGGAAGCTAGAGGTGCATGTTCTTCATCAGAAAGGTTTCTTTGCGTGGAAGACCAAGTTATTGAATACAGAGGGCCCATTAGTGCAGGTCAAATACTGCAAAGCAGCATTTGCAAACATTCATTTCTATTCAGCAAAGCTGTTTGGTCCAACTATGTTTATCCTTGTTGTTAGCTATTCTTGAATATTTGCACATATGTTCTGGGGAAGCCTGCTGTTCCTGCCGATACCCAATCTGCATGTGAACCAAGGGATGTGGCAAATGAGTGCATCGCCTCCTCGTTATTTATTAGTCTCCAGGGTAGAAACTAAGCAAAACTTTTTAGTCTTCCAGGGAACCGAAAGAATAAAGGACTTTGTGACTTCCCTTACTGCACATTGTGAGTGGATGAAATCGTTGTCAAAGCAGCCCCAAATCCCTGAAAGAAAATAGCTATGGCCAGTTAATTGGTGCTACCCTGCTTCATCCTCTTGAGTGCTCCAGATCTGTTCAGCTGTGGATCAGAGGTGGCTGACAGGATTGTTTGCTGTGGGGTTAGGTTTTGTATGTAAAGAAACCCTCAGTGAAGTATGGAGGGATGAGGACTAAAATAAGGGAAGTGTCACCAGCAAAACTGTCTTAAGAGAGTTCCAGAAGAATGGGGTAAAATGACCTGACAGACTAGACAGAGACAGGGTTTTTTTCCTTCTTGGCAAAGTGTGGTCATCTAAATAGCATACCTGAGAGATGCCAAAAGGAAGGCCAAATATTTGGGGGAAAGGGGTACGTAGGTCATGTTTGCTAAGTGGGAGACTGCCTTCAAAAATGGTGACACCTGGGGGCGGGGGGGGATCTCTTAAAGTTACGATTAGGTATTGAGTAAGATTATTCTCCTGGTGTGAGGTTGTGGATGTGTGGTCTTGGGAATGCTGAGCAAAATTGTCTCTGCAGGGCACTGTAAGACTGTTGCTGTTTCTGGTTCTGCTGTCTGTGTTTCCAAAGCATCCTGAGAAGCTGGAAAACATCTGGAAATGTGCTACTCAGGTGATCTTAAGCTGAAGAGTCTCCAGAAGTGATTTAAGAAACTCTGTTTTTTCTTTGTTCAAGAGCAACTTAAGGGTGAGTCATAGTTTACAAACTGCTGCGTAGATGAGAATGCAAGATTGGTAGCAGATCTAACTAGAGTCTTTAGTCAAAAGACTGGAAGCTGGCAGTTAAATCTAAGCTAGAAATAAAGTATAGATTGTTAACGAGTCAAGTCTTAGAATAGTTTACCTAAAGCCATATTAGATGCTCCAACATTTGTCATCTCTATCTAAAGCCTTACTGCTCTCTTCAAATAAGAGAACTGAGGGGCTTCGTACAGCAGCAGCACCTGGGAGCTGACGGCTGTGTGCTCACTGATGCAGGAGCTCAGGGCTGATCTCTGCCCTGAGGCCAGGGTGAGATTTGCATTATGAAGAGAGGGGATGAGAGAAAGGATGGAAATAAGCAGCAGTGCTTATTTTAAGAAAGAAACAATGAAATGACAGAAGCCAAGTAACACCGTACATCATTTACTAACTCTTCAGAGAGATTAGAGATTGCTTTTAATCACTCTTTGACAGCTATTTCACTTCTTATACATGTACTTTTCCCTGTTTTCTGTGCTAAGAAAACTTTCACTGAGTGAAGTGGGGTGATTCATCTCCAGTATGTAGGATTTGTTTCCATAGCTGGAGCTCAAGAAATGCTGTGAGTGTTCATTCATCTTATCAGGATGTAGCTGATCTTTAGGAGAGAGGCCTCAAGGATTTTTTTTTTTTTTTTTTTTTTTAAAACCAATATTGGGCTGTGCCCACAAACACAGCATGTGCATGTGCTGCAATTCCAGCAGGTATTCAGGCAGTCATCTGGTAATGGAAAGGTGTCATCTGCTTGCATTTCTTCCAGGCATCTTTAAACTCCAGCAGGAAAGTTGTATGAGGTCTTTCTATTTATTATTTTCATGTTTGAAATAGGAACTCACTGTAGTGGTAAATGTATTGTAAGTATTGATCTGAAATAAAATCTTTCTAGTGAGGGGGGGGGGAGGAGACAGTGAACACCTAATCTCAAAAATGCAGTGTTGGCCCTGAGCCCACTGTTCTCAGCATCTGTTGAAGTGAAAGGCTTTCTTGATAGCATGCCCATGTCTTAGCTTTCTTTCAGCAAAGTCAGGTTGTCTTCCACAAGTTGATGAGAATTGTGCATTGCCACATTTCAGTATGTTTTCCCTGGTGTAAATCAGGAGTAATTCAATTGACAAGACAAGAAATGTCTTGGGAAGAACCAGGTATGAGATCAGAATAAAACATTCAGAAATTTTTAACCCAATATTGCTTAGGCTGGCTCAGTTTGGAGTCCGTCAGAAGCTATTGTTATCTTCGGAACAACAAGTTTCATTTAAACTCTGAATAAAATCCTAATGAAGCATAGAAATGCTTCTCTACAGAGTTTTTCCCTGTAGGCTCCTGCAGTCTGAATGGAGGAGGCAGGGGAGAGAAGCTGTAGAGGTATGACCTTACCTAGGCAAGGCTGTCCAGGACCCCAGTGGCAGCTGGGGGTAGGATCCATCTCCTCACTCCAAGACTAGCACCTCATCCAGTAGAACAAACACCCTCTGAAGACTGATGCATTTGTTTTTTCAGAATATTTTAACAGACTTATTACCAAACAGAGATCTCTGCTTTATCCACATAATAAAATGAGTCTAAGTGGTTGTTTCCAGACAGCCATATTTTTTCTGTGCTGAGACTAAGCTACTGCTCAGTTTAGCTGTTTGCTTGAGTGAATGAGAGAAGCCGCACAGCCCAGTGAAGAGATGAAGTTAATTGCCTTGAAGATATGCCACGTGCCAGGTCTGGAGCTCCTTGTTGGTGGAGGACAAGTGACTCTCTCGGTGTTCCGAGTTGTGACACGGAGCACAATGTGTCTCACGGATGCAAAAGCCCTCGTGCACGGAGATGTGCCTGTCCCTGCAGTGGCAGCTAGCAAGTCTAGAAAAGTCTCGTAGGTTTTGCCCCTCTCCAGCTTGTGCGATGCTATGGAAAGCTGCTTGGCAGTGTGCCTGCACGCATGCTGGGCTAAAAACTGCAGCGGTGCCAGGATGAGAAGGAGCCATGAGCTGCCAGGCCAATTTAGACCAGTGACCCATCTCATCCTGCCTTCTGGCCCTCCTACTTTGCAGAACCACGGGCTCAAGGCTGGCATAGGAACAAGACAAGTATCCAAGGGAAATTCTTCTCCCCTTAAATATAGTAGTGCATTTGTATGAGGGATCGTTTAAATTTGATTTGGTCCAGAGATTATTTTATTGTTCATCTAAGCAAGTAGTCTTTTGGCTTACTTCAGTCGCTTATATCATTACCTATATAAATTTTGTAATTGCTTTTACTTCTCAAAATTGTGTGTCATGCTTTCACCCACTGATCTAAAGTCAAGGCAGAACTGCTAATAGATCTCAGCTACAGAGTAACGGGACACATTTCATGGTAACCCCCTCCCCCCCCCCTCCATCTCATCAGTTTTTCTGCCACGAAGGCAAGATCAAGGATATTTAAGCTCTCCCATGGAAATATTTGTCTGTGTTTTAAATCCTCCAGATTAAGGATATATTGCAGCCTTTCTTGTTTTTCTTGTGTCCAATAAGGGAGACAGGTGCTGCCAACATGGGAGACTTCCCCAAGGTTGTAACAAGCCTATGTTAACACAGAGATGGAGCAATAATCTTCAGCTCCTGGGCCAGTCCAGCATTTTATTCCTATCCTTTCTTTCATGCTTCTTTCTTGGTTTTTACAACCAGTGCTGCTCCGAGTCAGTTGGCAGTCTATCGCTCTTGCTTGGACAGATATTTTATTATTATAATATTATTATTATTTTCCAGAGAGTGCTATCTTGTTTCTCTACCTAAATGTATTTATAGTCTTGGTAGAAAGTGCAATTTCTGTGGATGGCCCTGTCTTGAAGAAATAAGTAGCTACCATTAAAAGAAATAAATGAGTTTATACTTATTTAAAAACTCTCCTTTGGAGACGATGAGAGGAAAACTTTATTGTAAAGTACCTTTCTTCTTGTGAAGTAAAGGAAATGAGGCATAAAGTAGTACAGCACCTTATATAAAGGCTTGTTTGTGCGTGTGGAGAAGGAATATACATGAAAAATTGCCACGACTGCTACAATCATTTTTTGAATCAAGGAGGGAAAAAACAAACCCCAAACAACAAAAACAACAAAACAACCCCCCCCCCCCCCCCCCAAAACTCTGCTTTCCTAGCACAATAATGTTTAAACCCGGTGAGCGTTAGTCCTGTGATGGTGAATTAGCGCTGTTAAACTGCAGCGGCTTCTCCCCCCAGCTGCACTTTGCGACACCCACGATATCTCCCCAACCCAGTTAGCCGCTTGCATCTTTCTGGGTGGGTTTTGCTTGGTGCTGGTGTAAGCGGGCAGGCTCCGGGGTCTACCCGCAGTTCTGCAGCAGCAGGCAGGATCTCTCCCTGTTTTTTTCCTGCACGGGCACCCCCAGTTACCAGTCCTACAACACCTCCAGCACTTGTATTTACTCAGTGCCCCATTGCCAGCCCGGCCCTGGGTTACCCTTGCTCCTCCCTGAGTCTCTCCTACCTCTCTGATGTGCTGCACCTTGGGCAGAATTGCCTGTAAGCGGCAGAGGGACCGTCCTGGCATTTGCTCGGTGCTGCAGACAGCGTTGGGAGCAACGCAGGGTGGGCGCTCTCCGAAGGGCTACGCTGTTCGGGAAGGCCGGGAGGTGGCTTTTTGGGAAGCGCCTGTCATCCCAGTGCTTGGGCTCTGGCAGCCACAGGGTGAAATGACTGCACTGGCTGAGCACTGATTTAATCTTTGGAATGATCCGCTGGAGCTGCGGAGATCTCCTCCTTGAATCTTTTTGTTTGTTTCCTTTTCTTTTCTTTTGCCTTGCACGGAGGGGAACCCCACAAGTTGGAGAAATACCCAACCTCTAGTTATCACAAAGAATTGTAACTGGCTTCCCCTGCGAGAGGGGAGACAGTCTGGAGGAGGGATGCCTGGGTTTGTGTAGGATGGTCCCCCGAGTTCCTTAGTGTAACTCTTTCGCTCCCAGACCAGTACAAAGCCAGCCTAAACCTGCTTTTCTCTCTCTCTTTTTTTTTTTTTTTTTTTTTTTTTAAATCAGTGTTATTTTGTGGTGCAGGCAACAGCCAGCAGCACAAGCAAGCATCTGCGGCGACACAGTCCAGTGCTTTCCTGGAAATAAGTAGCTCCAGAGTGACATGGAGAACGTGTCTTTCAAGTGTGGTGTCAGCTGTAGCACTAAAGCTTTTCAATGTGTTTTGAGGAAATTCCCCTCCCATGCCTGCTTTCTGGTTGCGGGCAGCAGGGGAGGAACTCCTCGGGTACCATCTGTTGATGGCTGCAGTGCTCAGAGACAGGGCAGAGGGGTGGGAGAATTAGAGCTGTGGAAACTTGGATTTCTCAGGAATATGAGCCTTCGCTCCACCTGGAAAAGTGCCTTTTCCAGCTCACGCCTTGTACGTGTTTTCTCTGCCTTTTCACATGGGAGTTTGGTCTTGGAAGGAGGGAAAATAATTGCTTGGCTAGAAAAAATCCTGAATGGTTCACAAAGATTGTTTGGGAAGAGCCTGATAGTTAGACATTCCTCATTGTTTCTATCAGCTGGTATCAATGTCATTGAGGACCGTTGAAGGAGAACTATTTACAAAATATTTATTTACTGTGATTATTTTTTTTTTTAATTTTGTACGTGTAAAACTTTCAAGAAAGTTGAGAAACAACTGTAGCTCAATACTTAACGTTAGGAATATTGGTCAAATTCAGCTCTAGTCTCCTTGGAAAAATGTTTTTAACTCTGAGCCATCCTATACCCCACTACAGCCCCTTTGAAGAGCTCTTGCAAGCAGTGTTATCATTTCTTGGACATTGAGATTAATCTGAACCTTGTTTCTCTGTCTGTGACAGACAGGAATATGTTGCATTTTATGTCCCTCTGGTATATAAGAGGCAGGAACAAGGAAAGAATAGTGTTACATATTATTTAAATTTTGAAAACACACACCACTGGGGTACTTTATTCTGACATCTGCCAGCAAACAGTCCCTATATTAACACAGCTTTAGTAGACTGTGGGTCAGTTGGTGGGGGGGGTGTATGTATAAAGGTGTGCTAAAGAGTCCTAAAATACAGTCTAGGTTTAAATACCGAAGATCTGTCCTCCACACCTGGATGTTTGTACCCAGGATTTTGGGTCCCCTCTCTTCCCAGGACTGGACCATCTTTCTAATTCAGACCGTGCGGGTGGCTCAGATGCTGGAGCCCACCTTCATCTGAGATCTGTGCTTTCAGTCCTTGCTATCCCAGAAACACAGACTCTCGTCCAACATTTTGGTTATGTTTACATCTAGGGTTTGGATTCATTTAAAATCGATTTAAGTGACTTACAAATCTGTTGTGCTATTATTCAAGGTAATGAAACCTGTAAGATGCAGATCTCCTGTGCCAGGCCCCAAAATGATTCAATAGTTGCCTCCTTCGTGGGTGGTTTTAAATGCAAGGATTATGTATTTGGCTGGTGGGATGCCTTGCTGTGAGGTGCGTGCAGGCAGATACTTAGCCCGTATCTGTAAAGGCTGAAGCCGTGAGCTGCAACAAATTAGATTTTTTTTAATTTTTTTTTTTTAACTGGTATACAGACAGTGAGGAAACTCTTCACTGCTCTGTAGATAACGTAATCCTTGCCTTCATGAGTTCTTTTGTGCAGTACTCAGCTGGTGTTCCCAGTGCTGGATGCAGGAGGAAGGAGGAAGAGCAGTGCATCTTTAGAGTGAGAGGGGAGAGCGAATGTGGGATGGAGTAATAGGGAAATGGTCCTGTAATCCAGGGAGAGTGGTTCATCTTGCAGTGAAGAAGACAAGAGACGCTGCCACTTATTATCTGTCATCACTTGCTAAAATAATTACTTTGATTTATAAATGAGATTCAAAGGGATTCAGCTATGACTTTAGTGACTTTATTTAAAAGCACGAAAATGACTCCTCAGAGAATGCAAATTTAGTTTGTGTTTGCACACTGCTGAGCATGGTGAAGTCCTGACTAACACTCAGGCTCCTGGGTCCAATCTCAGTGCTACTAACAGTAATTCAGAAAAGCAGAAGTGAATTGCAGCTCCTTGCCCCAGGCATCATCCTCCCTTCACTGCAAAGTGCCAGCCAGTCTCACCTAACCCTACCACTACAGACGAAGCTCTCTTGTGTGTAACCAAGTGGTTCCTCACCTTTTTCAGTCACCACACGCAAAAAGTTGGGCCTTGCAGTGTAATCTGTAGATCAGAAGCCCTGGGCTATTTCAGAAGCTGAAAAACCTTTTTACTGTTTGGTGATGAGTGAAGAACATCTTGGTTTCGTGCCTTGAAGCCAAATTATATTAATTCTTGTCCTAAATCAGTTCCTCTACATGGCCTTTTTTATGCTCTGACATAAATAGAGGCAATGCTACAATCCTGACTGGCAGTAATACCAGAGCATCCAGCCCTGGAACAGAACTCTGAAGTCTCTCCTAGGCTGCACATGATACAAAGAGGGATGAACCCTCAGGGTTGTCTTCATTGATCTCCCTAAATCATGCTTTATTTCAATGGGACTTGCCTTGCGTTTAGTTTCCATGAAAATAAGATGGAAGAAATATTCTGATCTGGGGGCCCTTTGACTATCACTGAGGCTTGAGGTGAAGCTGGGGAGCTTTCTCTGGGGTGCCAGGAGTCCTGGACTGTGTGGTTTGTCCAAGGCTGAACATAGAGTGCAAGCTCTCTGAGAAAATTATTTTTTTTAACGAAACTATCACATTTGCTCTTACAGACTTCTTTGGAAGTTTGTTTTCTGGTTTTGCTTCAAAAAATCTGATTCTTGCATTAAAGACTTTTTTGTCATTTTCTTTTTAACAAATGACAGAAAAACTGACATTCTTTGTTGTTGTTGTTGCTTTTTTCCCCCCTGCTTTAAAAACAGCAACATTTTGAGCCAGCTCTGTTCTTTCCTCTGTCACTAGGAGATATGTTTCAAGTGCATGAGATAAGAAAATTAAGGGAAGTATGGGTCATAGCAATTGCTTTCCTTATGCCAACTCTGTCCTGCAGGACATCAAGAGCTGAAAGGCCAGCAGCATGTTTATTTTGAGATTGCACTGATATTAAATGAGTCCTAAGCATGCCCAGCTAAAGCTGCCAAACAAGCTTGGTGAGGCCTTAACTGGAAATTGCATTAATATCAGTAAATGAGACACTGAACTATTCTCTTGACCCTGGCAATAGGAGTTAAAATCACTTGAGTGAAGGGAACTGGTACCAGTTTAAGATCAATGGTTGGGATATGTGGAGATGGTGGCTTCTATACTGAGTGGCTGAAAAGTGCTTGCTCTTTTTGTCCTGGAGAAAGTCCTTGGGAATTTCTGTGGCTTTGAAAACACTTTCAAACCTGTGCAGTGTGTGCTTCAGGTTGATGACAAAACTCTGGGATGCTCTCCTCCCTTGGGCTACTCCTACCTGAGCTTAATAAAACACTCCTACAGTCAAGGGCCCAAACAACTACTGTAACTGCTCTTCCTTAAAATTAAGGGCTCATTTCAGCAGTAGTGAAGCTGTGGAATTTGATAGATTTGGTAAAACAGTGTGAATGAGAATGTGGTATGAATGAAGTTATCAGTAAAGTACTCTCACCAAGGTACACCACAAACGTTTATTTTCTGGTCCAAGATTTGCAAACTTGAAGAAAACCTTTTACCAGTAAATATGCCTCCAAAGTATGACATAGGGCTCCCAGCTAACGACTTCATCTGGAATGCAGCGAAGTCCTGGATGTTTTGTCATGACTGCACCATTTGCAATCTGTTAAAAAAAAATAAAATATAAAAATACATTAATAAGTATTTAGGGGTTTTTGTCCTGGTTTAGTTTCATTCTTCAAAAGCAAATACATGTCATGTTTAAAAACCTCAGTAATTCCAGCTCTCTGATCTGAAATGAAAGAGAAGAATAGTATTAAAAACCCCTTAAGCCTGTGTTTGTACCAATTTCTAAAAGACTGTGTCACCAACTGCATTAAAAATTATAAGCTTTTCTAGAAGATTAAGATGTTTTCAGAAATAGATACTCAAACCAGCTGGCAAACTAATTTCAATATTTGCCCAGTCATTATATTTGTTAATAAAATTAGATTGGGAAGGGGATGGTGCCAAAACCGGGGAGACGTTACAGATAGGTTTGGGGTTGTTTCTGCATGAAGCCTGTTTCATCTTGAAGTGGACCCCTCAGCGCTGGTGAGCTGTGCCTCCTTCCTGGATGCTATTAATGGCATTATTATCCCCAAAAGAAGCAGTCATGCTTGGAAAACCCATCTGTTTTAATATCCCCAAACCAGCCTGTATATAAATTCAGGACTGCAGAACAGGAGCTGAAACCAGCTGCTCTCCCATGAGCATCTTGCGTTGGCCACCAGAGAGCCTTTGCTCATCCTTCTGCCACGGCAGCTACTGGTCAGTAGGCAAGCTGCTCTGCTGAGGTAGGGCGATACCTGGAGACCCGGCTTTACCAGCGCTGAGACTCGGGATTATGTGGCCTTGACTCAGAAGGGAAAACAGGGGGCTCTGGGCTGCACTACCAAACTCAGGAGGCTCCTAGTGAGGACTGTTTTAAGAAAGAACTTGGAGATGTTCATGAATTGGAGCTCAGAGCGCTGTTCAAATCTCAATTTAATGGATGGTGGGGTTTTTTTCCTCCTCTCTCTCTCTGTGGCTTCATAGTGGCCCACTCTGTGGCCTGGAGATATGATTTCTATATTTCATCATTCTTGAAGACTCTCAAAGCCAGCTCTGGTCTCGGGAGAACAGAAAGGAGGATTTCAGCCTCTGTCCTCCTAGCTGGTTGACTTTGCATTCCTAGAACTGTTTGTCCACCTCTAAGAAAATACCTCTTTGATGAATGTTCCCAGAGGTAAATCTTGCCTCTCCCATCCTTATAAAGTAAAGGACCTGCCTGGCTGGGGGTAGGGATGCAGATGTTCAGTTTCTACCTTGTAGCCCCAGGATGAGTGCCATGTGTCAGAACACGGACAACCCTCAAAGACTAGTCAAAATATGTCCTGCAACATCTCGGTATGGCTGCACCTCACTGCTCTCTGGCTCAGGCCCAGGATGCCTTTTGTCCCCAGATCTAAGACATAGCCCTGAGACTAACACACTTGCTTCCCTCCCCTTCAGGGCACTTGTACTTGGGTATTCTGGCATCACCGATGTGTGTGGCCAGCTGTTATTTTCTCTAAAAATCTGTATGAAATCAATAAGTCCCTCAGAAATGCCATTACTCCTGACATGAAAACAAATGCCACTCTGCTGCTGTGGAAAGCCAAGATTTATCTTTTGAAGAGAGCTGTCTGCCAATAGCATCTTAATACCCAGAAGAGGTTACCAGGATTGGGATGATTGAAATCTTCACTTTCAAATGCATGATTTTTTTTATTATTATTTTTTTTTGCTGTTAAGCAAAAACATTTCAAGTGAGCCTTGTAAATTTTTGCCCGCCTGAGGCAATCAGCTCCTTTAAATGGTATTTCTTATTTTAAAATACCATAAAATAGAAATAAGTGCATAGGGAGATATACAGTCCACCCACTTCTGATATATGTCTTTATGGTATAGGCATACATTATATACAGTCCTATGCATCTGCCAACTGCACAGCTTAAAAGGCTCTCAGGCTTTCCTTTCTAAATCAAATTTTGTGCAGCAAATTATAAAAGCCCAGCTGAGATATGCAAATAAAAGGATTTTGCCAATTAACTTTGAGCAAAGCAGAGCATCAAAACTGGAGACAAAAAGATACATTTCTGGGTCTCGCTTTTAACACTTTGCAGCTTTTAGAACTGAAAAACATCTTGGAAGGGAAGGACCCCAAGAGTTTGGTCCTTTTGCAAATCTTGCCAATCAGAATCCCAGTGCCAAGGTAACTTGTTTTCTACAGATTTAGGATGCTAAGTAAAGGATACACCTACACAAGCGATGATGAAATCCTTACTGATTTAGGCATGTGTGGCAGGCCAGATTGGCTGCATGTCTGTCCCCCCTGAGGAAGTTCACCACCTCACAGTCATCCTGGACTGCAGCCTGGGGGCTGCATTTTAGGAAGGTTCTGTAAAAGCTTTTTTAGACATCCTGAGTTATCTGCAGGTCCCTGGCTTGCGAAAAGCCATGTGGTGAGGTTGGAAATAGTGCCTATGTTTGCTTAAATCCTCTGTCAAACTTGAATGGAGTTTCATTTCACTTTCATTGGGATTAGCCAGGGCTTTGGTAGTGCCTAAATGATACTAAGCAAAGTGACAGACTAATGTACGCATCTGTCTTCATCCTTCCCACCTCCCAAGCTGAGAATAAGCATCTGCAACAAATAGTTCACTCTAGTTGGAAGGAGTTTGGTTAGCACCACACAGGCACTCTTCACAGTTAAAAGCAGAGCGTGGTGACCGTGAGCCTTGGTGCAAGGAAGGAAATGAACCCATCAGCCAGTTAATTGACATCACCTTTGCCTGTGGCTGGACCCTTCAGTCCTGGTGCCAGCCTGGTAGGGAGGAGTAGGAGGTAGCGAAGAACAACAGGGTGAAAGTAGACCTGGGGGAAGAGCTGCAATGCCTAAAACCAAACATTAACAATGCTAGGATTGATTATAGGAGCAAGGTCATTCTTGCAGTTTTGAAGCAATTCCAGCGGGGGATTCTGCTGAAAGCTAATGGCAAGTTACAGACAAAAGCTGTGATTTAATGCCCCTATTTATTGCTTTTAATAAAATCAAATTGTTAGTAATGCTGAGAGCTCCAGATTTGGAGATCTGAGAAAAGCTCAGCCCTCCCTGTGGTTTTTGTGCTTTAACTCATAAATACATCTTTCATCCTAAGGATGCCATTGTATTATTTGCACTCCAGTAATGCTGCAGTCCTAAATGAAGCTCGGGTACTGCTGTGTTAGATGCTGCATGTACTTCTAGCTAGTTTTACAGAGACACAGCAGTGACACGGGCAGTTTAGCACACTGGTAGGGGGCAGGCTGGATGCATGGTGCGTATGAAAATGGACCCTATAATCAAAGGGCACTGAGGCCAGAAAAGTAAAGGGTTGGAAACAGCATAGGAGATGGATGCATGGCTATTCCTGGTTTGGGGGAGATGAAATGAGTTGTCCGAAGCCAGGAACCAGGACTGGAACTCTTCCTTCCTTCCCCCTTGTTTTGGTAGGTTACTGAAGATTTTCTGGTTTCCTCTAAATACCCAGTTCTGCCAAAAGTTGGGTAACTTTGGTCTTATGCCACGTCTGTAGAAATTAGGTCTGCTGTTTCAGGCTGACAGATTGCCTATAAGAGAAAGCCCAGGAGGCACTGAACGGGGTGTTAGGCAGACATGGAAAAATATAAATTCAGTGATGACTACAGTTGGTTTCATGAAAGTCATGAGATTTCACGTCATAACTCCCCCCTGGAAACAGCACAGAGAGCAGCCATGAAGCACATGAGAAGTGTTAATTGCTTTGTGCTGTCCTGCATGCAATGCAATTAATATGTCATCGTCTATAATGTACTTGGTAAACCAGGGTGAAAGTCATCAGATGGGAAACTAGGGGAAGTGTTTTCCATTATTTTCAGTTTCTCCTTGTTTTAATTTGTCTCCTTACTGGGGGAAACCGAGTCAGGCAAAACCCCAGCAAGAACAGGCTGATGAGCAATTTACCAGTAAGCAGAAAAATAGTGGTTGAACAGTTTAAGCTGTGTGACAGAGTTATCACTTACAAGTTTATTTGCTACTTCAAGGGCTCTGACTGTCTGCGGTGTCAGACAGGTATTGCACTGGCAATTACATAGGTGTTACAGAGCAGAGAATTGCGTGTAGACCCTACACAAGCAATCTTCCCTCTGCATGTGCTGTGTACACGCTGGCAGCGCTGGGGACCTGTCCCGGTCTGGGGTGCATGACACTGGGCACAGAAATGCTTTTTTCTCTGCAGTCTGTCCCAAACCTGGCTGCAGTTGCTACGGGGCCCCTACCAAGTTCAACTAGCTTTGGACCAGGCTCTAAATGTCAAAAAAACCTTTATACGTAAATTTCGGAGGTGAGGTGGGAGAAAAGGAGCTAGATCCAGGCCAGCAGCACTCTGGCTGTGGAGCTTACATGCTCTGGTTTTGCATATTAGACAAGAGGTAATTGCATATTTCTTGGCTGGTTTTGTATTTTAGGAGCGTGCTTCTCCCCTGCCTCTTTTAGCTGCACTGGGGACATGTATAATGAGGTAGTTAGGGTAATGGTCTCCTAGGTCAGTATGTCACATGTGATATCATCTACTGTATGCATTTATATATATTTTATTCTGGGTTATCAGTGGAAAATGTGGATTCCTGTGGGGGGGGGGAAGCCTTACTTTTTCTGTTTGTTTCCTATGTAGTATCAATGTTTAAAAAGCACTGGCTCAAAGAATGTGGTTGTGTGCAGCGTATTTGTACTTGTCAACAAAGAAAAAAAATGGACGCTTTGTCATTTATAAGTTCCATTTTGTTATTTTGTAAATTTGATGGTATGTGCAATTGCATTTTTAATCTATATCTATCTATAGATCACAGCTTAGCCCACTGAAACTGAGCTATTTGCCATCGCTGCATCTTGTGCAAAGAATTTTTCAATAGCAGTCAGCTTATCCCCTCCCTTTCTTCCCTTTTCCTGCCCCAAAGTCCTGAAATAATTGATTTCATATGTTACCAGACATATGCATGAACTTTTTTATAATTTGGAATATCTGTCCTCATGGTAGAAGAAATGGTAGCTTAGCCAGTGAACACTGTTGATACATGTTGTAGGTGCGTTGCATCAGTAGTTTCAAATAGTCTAGGGCCCAACCGTAAATAAATGCCTTTGCAGGTGAGATCTAGTCAGAGGGGAGTTTCTCCTCCCTTTTATTGCTGATGTAGCTTGTTTGTGGGTACATGTGCTGTACTGCAAGAGAGATCTTTTCCTGCTTCTGTCATTGGTTATCATAAATCTACTTTCTTTAAAACTAATAATTCACAATAAATTTGATAAGCTCAAGATGCACTAGCCCATTTTATGTAGACCCTGTTGCCACAACATCTGAGCATTTCCCACAGGTGAGGAATTTATCTGCACAGTATTCTAGAGAGGATGGAAGCATCCCTGTTCTGTAGTTAAAACCCAATTTCATAATTTCTTCATCCACAAAGCCAGGAGATTTGGGTTTTGTTCTGATATTCTCTCTGGCTATAAATTTTGTTTGTTTTGCTTTTTTTCCATATGGATCTTAAGCTGGGCACTTCTGTTTTGGAATAAACCAAAGCATACCATCACTCTGCCTTTGTAAGATCAACCTGAATGTCTTACATAGCAGAGTACTAAACTTACTGAGACAGAAAGAGAATTTGACAGACCTGTTAGCTCCCTGGAAAATTCCTATCTGAAGTAGCCTTTCTAAGGAAGAACTAGACGTGCCTGTGTCATGGGTAGCTAAAAGAATGAATAACAGTCTGGACACCATTTATTAAGTGCAAGCTCACCATTGATAGGGGCAAGTCTGCCTGCCCTTAATGACTTTTTTCTATTAGATCCTATCATTAACAGTTTGGCCCTTGTATGAGAGCTGCTCAGTGAGTGACAATCTTACCTTTTGTGTAGCACTGATTGAGAGAGATTATTTCTACTGAGGTAAGAATTATTCTGACAGTCTCATTACTGTCAAGTAAAAATTAGAGCAGTCCTGAAACTGCAAGTCTTAGCCTGGAGTATCTATTAATTGATGCCCATATGGAAAGGCACCTTCCATGGACTGCAAGAGACTCCTTCATCAGGGATAAAACAACTTGCCCAAAGTAATTACACAATTCAAAACTAGACACAGCCCTCTGAGAATGAGATGATCCGCTCTGCTCAGGCATTTTTTCACTTGTGAAGAAACTTAAAGGACAAAGGCAGCATGGGTGAGTTTGGTATCTATAGAAATAGCTTTTAGGAAGAAATATTCCCAATTTCATTTTTAATATACAGTGTATATAGCTATAAAATGGCTTATGAAATTGCAATACCTATATGAGAAATCCATATTTAAGAGTCCTTAGACAAATAATTGATAAGTAAAAAGTAATTGGGACCATCATTCACCCTTCAACCCCTCATTTTCTTAAGAAGGGCAACTGCATCTTTCCTGATTTTGGTAAAATTCTCAATAGCATAAATGACACTTTCCTTAAATATTACTACTGCTGAGCATGAGACAGACTGCTGAGTAACTAGTTCTCTTTGAAGGAGTACTGTGCTGTATATAATGAGTATAGACACACACACACCTTGAATAGATTAACTCCCTTCAGCCTCAGTATATGTGATAGAAAAGCAAGGAGTTTAGAAAGGTTACAGAGAAGATTATTGACTTTCATGCTTCAGTTGAAACTGAAGCTTATTCTGCCGGGGTTATTCCAGCAGCCCATTTACAGGAAAGTTTGTGTGTATTTGCTGAAATATTTCATCTTCTATCTTTCCCCTACTAGGGCCTTCCCTTTTCCATCTTTAACACCGAGAAATCCCAGGAATGCAGATTGATCTGGCTTTCCAGTACCTCTTCTCTACTTCTGGCATACTAATTAAATCCATACAGGGCCCGTCTTTTACATTTTATTGTGTATTTAAGAGTTTATCTGTGCTATCTGACTCTGACTAGTTTCAATGACTTTGGGAATTGGTATTTCACCCAGAGGTGTGCATCATCCCAACCAGCCTCTGTGCACACTATGGGCTCTGCCTGGTTGTGCACTTGATCCTTTCATTTCCTTTTCCTATTCTGAGTATGCTGCTGCCAAAAGTGACAAATATGACAAAATGGTGAGCTTTTCAATTTATTGGTACCTATGCCCTCAGGCAGGACATATTATATCTTTTGGGGAAATTGGGACTCTAGGGATCCAGAACAAAGTGAAAGAGGATTGAATTATAGATGAGATGCTATTTGACTTCCTCACAAATCCTAAATCTAGGGCTGCAGACTACAAAATTAGCAGCATGTTTCTCATGAGAGCTGCCCTCGCACCTCCTGGTTCATACTGGGATCTTATCCTATGTTCATAGGGTTCTGTTGAGACATCTTTTTCTGGATTGACTTTGCACACTCATCTTGTGATCTCTTTCTGTAATATTTTCTTCCATCCAACCTATAGTTTTCAGGTGTCAGCGTTGCAATGTATTTTTACCACCCCCCAGCATCATTTCCGCTCCCCAGAAGGGCAAAGCTCATAGCCTGAGAAACTGCATAATAGATTAACGCACACCAGAAGCAAAAAGGCCACAGAGCAAAGGGAGCAGTGCTAGCTGGGGTTTTAGGAGCCACTTTGGGAATGGATACTTTACAGACTGGGGTGAGATGAAGCTCCAAGAAGTCTTTGTGGTGCTACCAAGCCTATGTGTCCTCTTGGTCTTCCCTGTGTATTTGTCCCTGAATCTGTCCCCATGAAATTGCAAATGCAAAAAATAAAACAGGCTATTAAAACTCGCTGTATGTGCATTAAAAACAAATCACACCATCCCAGCTCGGGAAGGTAATTGACAAACTCAGAGTGCATGAAATCGCTGCAAAGCTGCGAGCAAAGTGAGTAGTGATGAAAATATCAGTCTCCAACCTGTGTGTTAGTGATGCGTTCTGAGCCATAAATACCAATTACCGAGCCACCAGCTGTAAGTCAGCCTTATAGTTCAGGGCTGAAACACCCTCTTTCCCCTCCCCTAGCGATAAAAAATAAAAACATAAAAATTAAAGAAAATTAAACAGGTTAAAGAATAAAAGTCCTCTTGGACCTCCAAGAACTTGATTTTTTGCTTGTCTTTTGCACTAGTGAATTATACAAGTACCTTTGGCAGAAATTACCCTTGCCAGAAACCCTTTAATTACACTCATAAACCAGCCTTGTCCAACCTTTGTCTGCCTCTCCTATAATCTGCCGTGTTGTTATACTGGAGGCACTCTGTGAGGTCTTCGCTCTGCAAGACTTGGCTCTAGTTTCACGTCTGAGAGAAGGCAGAGGAGCCAGGGTGGAAGGATGAAAACTGAGAGTGATGTTCTTCTATATTACAATGTTGAAAGGATGCAATGGTGGGTATCTGTTCTTGTGTTTCTTGATCTCTCTGCTTCCCCCTGGACCCAGAACACCAGCAGAATATCTGTTGTCACTGGAGCAAGCATTTTCCTTCTCACAATGAGGCAGGCAGCACACGTACCTCAAAATCCCTGCAAAAGCAGTAGTTAAAAGGAGGGTCCTTGCTCCCCCTTTAGGCAGCGTACCCCACAGAGTCTCACCTAGCATGGTATTTTCAGCATGAAACTGGTGCTTGTTAGTCTTGCATAAACCTCTTTGGAGGTAAGGATGATGTGAACATGATCACAGTGCGTGCAATAAAAACATTGGTCTAAAGGAAAAAGTAAAAAACCTGCTCCCTGCTTTCTAGCTGTAAATAACTGCTTGCTTGGGCAGCTTGGATTTTGTGCATCCAAAATTTGGATTCAAATGTTCGATCAAGTTTTGTAATTACTGGTAAAAGTTGTTTGTAGGATATGCAGCAAGTAAAGATGGGGTTAATGCAACATGCTGCAGTGTTGCGCTAAGCAGCAGCAGTATGCACTGTATACTATTTGCGTGTTTGAATTTGAATCTCATCAACAAATGGGCAACAAATAAGGTTTATTGCCAGGCTAATAAACTGTGTCCCTCAGCCACTAATTGAAAAGCCTTCACTGCCTCAGCTCCTTTCTAGCTCTCTATGGTTTTGTTTACCCTGATACCAAGACAGTGTCTGCATTTTTATAGCATCACTTATTGCTTGTTTAACTCCTATTGCCCTCTTCCAAATGCCGTTCCTAACCTGGGAGCTCGGTCACCCTGCCCATTTTGTTTTGTCTAATTTGACAGTGATGCAATGCCAGGGTTTACGTTGTCATGTTTGACTCCTTTAGGAAAGAGAAGGCCTCAGGCCATCAATGGCTTTCCATCAGGCCTTGTTTCTTTTATGCCCCCTCATTAGTCAAGAAGGAATACTAATCCTGAGTGGGCTTCCCTGGCTTCCTGTTTTATGCAGGTATGGCCTAAGCTCCCATGCTGTTGAACTGAATGCAAATGGGATTTTGCGTGACCTGTGTGACATGGCTCTGCCTGCCAGATCTAAATGCTGATGAGCAATCACTCAATCCTGCCTCTTTAAAAGAGTGGCAAACTGCTGTCTGACCACCTAACTGCTCTCGCCTTGACTTCTTTTCCAAGTCTCTTCTACCAATGTCAAGCTAGGTTTAGAGCAACACAAGCTTTCCAGAATGGTCTGCTGAGCTCATGGCTTCCAGACTAAGCCGTAGCACTCTGCAATATTTCAAGCAGACTGACGTGGTGACTGGGCCCTGAAGAGCCGCAGAGCTATCCTCTGCCTTCAGACACACGAGATGACGTTGATAATATTTGCAAACCCAGTGAGCTGAAGTTTTAGTGGGTGAGGAGCTCATTGCCCGTATTATTCACTGGTGAAAAGGAGGAAGTTTGGTTTCCTTTGCAGAAACCATTGTGAAAGTCCAGAGGAGTGGTGTTATCACTTGTTTATTTGGTGAACAAATACAGTTCATCTGCAGAAGGTTTCTATCAAGAATTGACATTTTTTGGAAGTTAATGTTAACTCTCAAGAATCTCAAACCTGGATGGTGGAATAAATTGAGAGAAGTTTTACTGGAAAAAGAATCTTCTACATCGTGGCAGAGTTTACATACACATGATCTGGTTTTTGCTCCAGGTTCTTGTATCCTGCTGGCTTTCTTGCCGGGAACATCCTGTCCCAGTGGAAAAAGATGTGCAGATAACTCTGTGTTAGTGACAACCTGGAGATTATTCACTGCTGAAAGTGGGTGACCCATCCTTAGAAGTGGATTGGGCAACAAACTTTGGGGACAAAGCTGAGCAGTCTTTCCAAAGAGGAGTACCTGTTTCAGCTGTGCTGGAAATATGGGACAGTGACAGCCACTAGCACAAGTATTACTAGTTCGAAGAGACTCTCGTGTCTTTCCCAAACTGAAGGTAAAATCAAGCATTAATGCAAAACATTTCTGCAAACCTTATTATACCAACAGGACTTTTAATATGGATGATTAAGTAAAATATCTTATAGGGTGCCATGTGCTTAAGCTGTTCTCAGGAGCGGACATGGTCCATTGTGTTTTATAAAACCAGGAAACTTAAAACATTTTTTTTATTGTTCTCTGTAATATAGAGCATTTAAACTGTCTCTTTCCCCCCTATAATCTTTGCTCTGCTGACTTAATAAAATATTTGTAACAAACAGAAGTATGGATGAATGAAGTAGTCAGGTATTATCTTCCTAGTGCTCATAAAAATAGAGAAATAGGCATAAAAAAGCCCATAATGCAAAAGTGTATGTTTTCTTGCCAACCTTCATCTGTGTCTTCTCACTGTATGTCTGTGGGCTTGGAGGATGCAGATTTTGTTTCCTGATCAAAGCTGTAATGGATGGAGATGACAAGGCTCATCAGTCCAGTGCTGCTGATAGCCTCCTTGTCAGCAGCACTTTTTCTTCAGACTTAGCTCCTGACTTACTGCCAGGGGAGAGGAGGGAAACCAGCTCTGCCAGCCTCAGCCTTGGCGAGGGTGGCTGTTACTCTTCTCTGTTGAACTGCCTTGCTGGTTGGGTGCCTACATGAAGCTAAAACCTTAGAGCTGAGAGAATCGTAAAATTCTGCCCCCTCCATGTCAGTTCAGGCACTTCAGGTATCGGATGGAGGAGCAGGATGGGTTTGTGTTTCAAGCAGTAGATGAGAAACAGAGACTTCAGTTAATTTTCTTTTTTGTTTGTGTGTCTAGACTTATTACTTATTTGTAACCTAATTTCTTCCCTACAGTATCTATGCCTCATTTCCCCATCTCGGCAGTCTCAGTAATCCTACTTGCCTACTCCACGGGGGTCTTATGAACGTTAACATTGATAATGCACTGTGTGATTCATTGATAATCATGGGCGTGTATTTATGTGTCGAATACCATCAGTTCAGTCCTTCTTTTAAATAATGTTTCTCAGTCTATGAGCACTGATGATGGGGCTCTATATGAACACAATTTCCCTCTATAGATCATCTGCCAGATGCCACAGCGATCCTTAATGTAAAGCTAATGACTTTTTCAAATGAATTTAAACAGCCTAACAATGAGATGTTACAGAGAAAATTAAGGATGCCATCATGTTCAGAGGCTAAATGTACGTAGGATGTGTAATAGGAAGTATAAACGCATTGTTAAGCTCAAATTGCACATTCAGATCCAAACTACAGCCCCAAACTATTCAAATAGCTAAGAACAAAGACATAGAGCCGTGCTTTCAACCTTAACAAAGATGGAGGAAGTTTTTGCCTTCATCATCTGAAGGGTTTCATCTTCAGGTATTGCTGGGTCATAGTTATGGTTTGAATACTTACAGGAATTGAAAATAAAGTGGTGTTTTCTAGTTGTGGGTGTGAAGAGAGTCATTACCTACAGCTGCTCGATAATCAATAGCTTTTCAAACTTTCTTGGGCATGTTTAGTTACAAAAACCAATCCAGCATACTCATAGGCTAGAGAGCAGTGTAATCACTCTCTGTGGGAGATCTTTTTGGGGGGAGGGGAGAAGGGGGAATTTTACAGCGTGCTGTCATGACATTTCACTAGGGCTACTTGACCTCCCTTGCTACAAGTAGTCAAGGGTTTCTGAGAAATAAAAGGTGCTGCTATTTGAATGTTGGTGGTAGGAATTTAGATCTGGTACCTTATTCAGGTAAATGGATGTCATTCCTCCCTCCAGAAGCTGTTGTTTCTTCTGTTCTGTAGCCTAAACTTAAAAATGTATGTGGATTGGACACCACCCTGTGACTTAGGGTAAAGAAAATCACATAAATTTACAAAGAGCGAGCCTCCTCTAGGAGCAAGTTAGTATGTGTTTAAAATTTACTTTTATTGTTCATTAGAAGCTGCTAAATGGTCCTTTCAGAAAACATCAGTCTAAAGAAATAAACCTAAAATATATAGGAAAAAACGTAACTAGGAAGAATTAAAAACAAATGCATTCTTTATTACCCAGACCCAATGTTAAGCACAGGAGAGTCTACTGCAGAGTGCCAAGTGTACAGCCTTGTTTGGGGCTTTTGAAGGACTAATGCATTGCCTTAGCTTAATGTTTTCCCCATTATCTACAACAGCCTGGAATCTCTTTTTCTGTCTTGCGTCACTTAGGTTGGCAGTGAAACTCTGGAACCCCAGTGTGAGATATCAGATAAAGCCAGATGTGCACCACGTAAATCACCACGGAAAGCATTATGTGTTTGCTCTGAAGGAATTTATTGATTGCAAATACTTTTATTAGGAAATGTGTTGGAGTAATTTTCTTATTAAGATCGTATTCTTCTGCTTGTATATTACTTTGTTTTTCTTTTTTTTTTAGTTCATTTTATTTTATTGAGTAACAAGTGAGAATGACCTCTATTGATTTTATTTATTTATTTGTTTTTTACCTCTGATTCAGACTGGCTTGGTTTATTCTTCTCTGTTTTTCATTTTAATTGTTTGAAATAATTTAGATTCAGATTCAATGCTGTTATTCGGCTTCTCTTTATTGCGTTATGAGATTTATGTGTGTAACGTGCACTGGACTTATCTTGACAGTGGTGGGAATAAAGGAGATTTTAAAGGCACTCAACAATATCTTAGAAGCTGCTAAGACCGAGCACTGCTGCTGCTCTGAAATCCTCCTGTTTCAAAGTAATCTTGGCCCTGCAGATGCATTCACAGATAAAAGTTCCAGTCAGATCGAACATTTTATCTCTCTGAAGTAATGTACCGGCTATCACTTTTCATGTAGGTTTTTTTTTTTTAAACTGGCTAAGCTTTTCCTATCTATTTTTTTCCCAATGAAAATGGAAACACAGTTAAAGCAGCTCAGAATAATTTGATCATGGACAATTTCTGGCGTGTAGCTAAATCCAAATCTGGAAAGAGGGTGTTTCTTTGCTGCCAATGATGAGGTGTTTGTGTTGGCAGAGGCGGATCGTTTAACAGCAATGGTTTGTTTGGCTGTTGACGTACAGAGTATGATATGTTGATGTACACTCTTGTTATGGTGCAAAGCGCTGTGGTGCTCCTGGGGTTGAGCAACAAAAATTGTATGCAGGAACAAATAATGGTAGAGCTTTTGGTTACCCACATGGCCTTTTGTTTTCGGCTGGCACAGCCTGTGTGACAGAAGCAGGTCCTTTTTCCACAAAACAAGACTGACCAAGCTACAGGGACTTGCTGGCCACATGTTCTTTGTCCACAGCAAATGCAGGGTAACATGACGCATGAGAGGTACAACCGGGCACGCTGATACCACTGACGATCAGCTGATACCAGAGTGTTTTGTTAAGCTGACATACTTTATCTGTGTGCCTTAATCCACATTAAAAACTGGCAATATTTACACTTGGCCAGTTCTAGATGCAATGCAGAGCTGATAATGTTGTAGACCTGCTCTCTCTAATGGCAAGTGGGGTCATCTTTTACAAGCCCTGCAGGTTTTCACTAAGATGCCCGAGAGTGAAATGGAGCATCCCAACGTGCAGGTGTATTAGTTTGTCTCTGAGCCACATACAAAAGTGGTCAGCATAGGCATGGTGCTCTGACACCCTGGGTGAGGTTGCGGGAGGCACCATAGCTCTCTGCTTGTCTTATCTGAGCTCTGCTAGTTAATGACTGGAGGACTGTCAGAATGTGGGAGAAGCACAACTGTTGGGCCTGTAGTTTCCTTTCTGGAAAGTAGCTTGCTTAAGTTTTCTCTGAAGACCTAGAGGTGTGTAAAGGTGGAGTAAAAGCCGGGGAAGCATGTGCCCTTTCATCCGTTCGTACCCCAGGAAGGTCCAGCTCAAGCCACAAACCCTTAATCCTTCCACTGGATTAATTTATGGTGCAACCCTTAAGATGTGAGGGATTTAGAAAGGCTGGGCCTTAATGCAGATTCCCATTCCTAGGGTATGCGAGTTTAGTGTATTAATGGCTCCAAGTCTGCAACCCTTATGCGAGTATACATCTATGTATGAATTCATCATCCTGTGGACACAAGAGGAGCTGCTTCCATGGACAGAGTCCCATCCTCCACCCCCTGTGTTGAGAACAGCAAAAATCAAGATATTCCAGAAGTGCAAAGTGCTGTGGTCTTTGTTTCAGTACTCGAGAAATTGCTGAAAACTGGGAGTTGAGCTCTCAGGAGCTTCAAACATGAGAAACCAAAGCAAAGGTCCAAAGCAAAGGCTGCTCCCTTCCTCTTCTAGTTCTGCTGTTATTGTACGGCAAGGCCCTCTGAGCTCCCTGGCACGCTAAAGTATCCTTTCTGCCCTGTCAAGGTGACAGCATCGTTACTCCTAACAAATTCACTTCCCATAAGATATTCAAAGGATATCCAGTTCATTCAAATGTACCAGATTTAAATGTATCTTAATTTAGGACTGTGTTCTAATCACCAGAAGATGATGAATATAATTAAAGATAATGAATGGCCCCATTAGTCTTTTGCTTGCTGTGATAATTCCTTCAGACAGACACTTCCTTTGTCTCTGTGTGGTGTGGAAAGATGCTTTAGCAAGGGAAACTTCTGTTGCAGCTGCTCCTTATCCTGGAGCTTAAGAATTGTATTTAATAGCAAGACTGGGAGCAAAGAAGAGAGAAGGAGCAGACCTCTATGCTGAATAGTATGCACGTAATTGCTGAAGATGGAGGTGGGAAGAACTGGCCATACCTATCCATTTTTTTGTACCACGTGGAAATCTTGGAGCTCCTCTCTCTTCTCAGCTCCACATTTTTATCTTTGATTTTACATATCTCACAGAAAACATTGCTGGCAGCTTTATAATATCCACTATCCCTCCTTTACCTTCCAGCTATTCCAGACTGCCTCAAGACTATGCAATCCATTTATTTGGCATATGGGTTTTCCATTTTTTCCATCTCTCATCTAGTTACCAAATAAGCCTGACGCTGTGAAGCTTATACGCTTCAGCAGCGTTGCGGGCTTCCATTGACAGGGCTGCGGACAACTGAACCAGGACTGTCGGAACTATTCCTGGTAGGCTGCATTATACATGCAAAATGTAAACCCTGATTTACCTCCTTCACAGCCATATGATGAAGGCAAAATGCAAACCGTAGTGTCTTGTTTGGTGGGGAGTGGTAAGGTGGTAAAAGCAGGCATAAAATTGAAGTTTCTTATTGGGGGAATTTGTTGAGCACTGAACTGGAAGTTGTCTCTTGCTGTGGTCTGCAAGTTTCATGATTTTGCTCTATTTGTCATGACCCACATCATTAATCACGTCACTTTTGCCTTGGAACACTTTTATGAGACCATGTTGAACCTCTGGGGGAGGATTTCCACCTGCTGCGCCTTCCTCGCAGCATTTTCGCTCAGGCCAGGCTTTAAGTTTGTCTGGACACTGACACTGCAAAAGCTGCCACTTAAAGGCCTTTTAAAATTTTCCAGATTACCCAGGAGTTCAGGCTTGTCTGACCAGCACAGTACAAATGAGGAGCAGACTGCACGCTTGTGTCTGCCGGGGCTGCCCTTCCTCGCTCTCATCAGGCTATTGAAACTCATTTACTGGGCTGCAGATCTCTTCCGAAACACAGCCAGGAGAAAGAGAAAATGTAGCCACAGAGTGTGTCTGAGACCAGAGCATTTCTGCACCAAATAAGAACCACTCCAGGCCAGAGAGCAGGAGGTGCTGCTAATCTCTCTCTTTTGACACTATCCCTTCTGGGCTATGCTCAGCAGATGTTTATGACTTAAACCTGTCAGCTGTGGTGATCTGATGCTTCAAATCTCTTTCGAAGCCCGGCAGGAAAATTTAATATCTGTGGATGAGGGGATGTCAAGCTTGTTCTCCTAGCTCAGAGATATCACATGTGCCGTGAAACTCAGAACTTCAGCAATATGACTCCCGGCTTTTGATCTGGCAATTTCTTGTTATTAATGTACGTGCAAAAAGGACTGCTTAATGTTATAAAAATATGCAGGAGACATCTGTTCTTATGGTCCTGCTGAAATCACACAGTGAAGTCCTGTTAACATCAAGGGAGCAGGGTTGAGCCTGCGGCAGTGGATATTAACTGAGTTAACAACCTGGGTTAAATTCTCCAAACAGAAGCTGGAATTTGATGTTGACATGTTCTGAGGTTTTGTCCCTCCCGTTCTTCAAAGGGGAATTTTGAATGTGAATCTGTCTTAATTTTTTTTTTTTTTTAAATATTATATCCATGTTATTTTAGTGTACCACAGACCTAAGTCTACAGGCTAGTGGAAGTGCTACATCCACTTCTCTGAGGACAGCTACAGATGTATGAGCTTGGGGAAAAGATGGAAATGAATGGTAGGGAGGACTGAGGCAGAAACAGAAAAGAGCAGCTTAATAGTGGTCTGGGATGGCACCTCCTTGGCCACAGAAGTTGTCTTGAGCTTGCCTTCTACAGGTTTTGTTCTATATGTGCTAATATTTTTGAGATGTAGAGATCTCAACTAACAGTTGAGTTTTCAAAGGAACAAAACTCTGTGAAATTAGCTCCTGCTGAATAATTTCACTACAAAATAAAAGGAGTTTTTTTCAAGTGACAAAACATTTCATTTCTATTTTTAAAGAGGAAAAAGACCATTTTTGCTGCAACATGTTGGTTTTTTTAATTTTTAAAATTACCTAAATTAAAAAAAAAAAAAAAAAAAAAAGGAAAAATTTGAAAAGGAACTTAGTAACTTCAAAATGCAATTTAAAGCAGACCAGAAATAAAAACATTTAACAAAAAGAAGGGGGGTGGATTGAATGCTGGGCTTGCTTGTGAGCTCTCCCACTGACAGTGCTGGAGTCACTTGCCACAGCTGGTAATGGACTCTGGGATGCACAGCAGGGCTTGCGAACAAATTTTTCTAAAATGCAAGAATGAGTGCTTTCTCTAGGACTAAGTGCCCAGGGAATTGTCAGGACCATTTGCTTCTTGTGCATAGCTGAAGTTGCTCCCAGAGTGTTTTCCTTCTGCAGGAGGTGCCAGAAGTGGGGGCCTCGCTTGCAGCATGGTGCCCCGTTTTCCAGGCTTGCCTGCCACATTCTTCAGCCATCCTGACAGTTGATTAATGCCTCAGCTGTGGAGTGACAATTCTGTTTCATACCTTCATCCATCATCCCTGCACCATTTCCTGGGGGCCTCGGGACCCTGGCAAATTGTCACATAACCTAGCGGGGACTTGCTGTTCCTCCAATTGTCTGTCTGAATAAATGTCCTGGTTTTTTCAGAAGTTGCAAGAGGGAGAAAAAGAAAGGGCTGGAAAATGGCTCAGATACCTTCCATAGGAAAAGGAGATTGGTGTGATTCAGGAAGGTGGCTAATTCACCTTTTAAAACTCTTATCCCACCCATGTCCCCAGGAAAGTTGTTTGGAGTGTGAAGTCCAGCTCCTGACTCCCCACGGATGGGGATGGTCTGAGGAGATGTTTGGCAGGAGGATGTGGCAGGGCTAGGAGATAGGTGTGAAAATTGAGTCCTGGCACAGAACCCAGCTCTTCCTTCAGACTTGTGGGGATAACAAAAAAAGTTGGTCTTTTCGTGCCTCAGTTTCCCATTGTAAGATGGGGGTGATGCAGGGCAATCAGTCTCTGCTGCAGGAGCTGGGAAACGAGACCCTGTGCATGCAGGGGAGTCCCAGCAAGGCGGGGGAGTTTCATCTACTCATGGTGTGGGACTGGCTGTGAGCTTCTCTGATCCGCTCAGGCTCTGCCTCATTTGCCTGTCTGTGCAGAAGGATAAGCTGCCGTTAAGGTCTGGCATTTGTTTTTTCACTTTAAAAACAAAAGGATCTCCCCTGATACCCTTCACAATGTCACATTGCGATTGCACATGGAATTGCTGCTCTTGCCTACTGAGAAAGCGAGATGAAATCGAGTTGAGAGGCATTTATCTTTTTGCCTTTCGGGCAGGGATGTGCGGCTGCTTGTTCAGCTGCTTTTGTTCTGAACCTTGCTGGACCACTTGAAGGAGGGCATGGGAAGGCGTTAACAAGAGGCCCTTGTCTGCTGCCTGCTCGGTACAAGAGAGCCGCCAGCCCGAGCGACAATTTCCCAGGGGCTGAGCGGACAAAGGTGACTTGTTCTCAACGTAAATGCCTCGCACAAACCTGTTCTCCCTCTGTCACAGAATCAACCCAAGCGCAACGTGAGTTTGTGCCGCTTAGTAGCGCGGAGCTCGGGGACCCGCCAGCCTCCTACCGCCCGACGCCGGCGAGGAGCTGCTCCTGCAGGTCTGCTCCCTCCGGAGCAGAGCAGCACATGAGCTTGCCTCTACCATGCAGCTTGCTCGCAGCTTCAACGTGTGCTTAGGGAGGAAGAACCCAAGAGGTACAGTCCCAGAGCCGCAGATCTCTGTGTTGGGAAAACAAGGGTCGTTTTCCAATATCTGAAAAAGGAGCGTTGCGTTTTCTCTCGTGGCTACAACCACGAAAGCATCTCCCATACAAACAATTCAGCTTGTGGGTTAAGAAGGAAGGAATCGATGCATGTGCACAGGTAGGCGAAGACCACAGTCTTCCTGACAGGTACATCTTTAAGTGTACACCGGAGCAGCTGGTCAGAGCCACTGAACCGTCTTGTGCTGGTTTCAACTGTCCAGACAGACTGTGCAATCCTAAATTGAAACTGCTGCATTTGAGTGTTACAGTGATGAGTCATAATTTACATATAATATCCAGGGCACTGTCACTGAGTCTGGTTTGGGACAGATTTAAGGGAACAAGAGTATTTTATGTGCAGGTCTGTTTTAGATGCATTTTAAAACTTACATATAGGATTTTAAAATTGATCGTGGAAACTGGCAGGTGTTCTGGCACCCCTCTCCTTCTGCTTGGAGATTGCTTGTGACAATAGATCTTGAACAGGTCTGCAGGGAGACATGAATTACGTAGATCAGGTGTTCATAATCTTCCTCAGGGTGTCGTGTGGTAGCCTGGACTGTGGACGTATGTAAGGGCCAGCTTCATGTGAGGTACCAACTACCTCGGCAGAGGTTGGCCTTAGGGGTGTCTGGCTGTTGGGAGGGTTTTCAGATCTGGGATTTGCCCAGGAGAATAGCTGGAAGAATAGGAGAAATAGTCTTTGTTTGTATCGCTGGGAGTTGTTCAGTGGTTCAGCTAAAGGACAGAAAGCTCTCTCCTGGCAGGGCTAGATGGAAAGGGGCAAGTCAGCGCGTGTTTGCTGGACTGCACCCGCAGGCGTTGCCATCAGATTAAAGCCAAACTCCATCTGCCTTTAGGAAGCTTTAGCTTCAATCATAGCATAGTTTACTTATTTTGTTTAATTCTGTGCTGTAAAGCCCTGAAGTGAGCCAATGCAGACTTGTGGCATCTCCAGGACCTGCCGATGCTGCAACCTCCCACGCTGGGAGTCAGTGTCGCTGTTGGCTGAGGGAGCTTGTAGGAGAGGAAAGGAGCCCATCTACTCCACCTCTGAGTCCTGCCTGAGCGTTATTTACCTGGGGAGAGTTCCCACCTGGGGGGGTGGTGTACTGTGGATAAATAAGAAAAAAATCAAGCAACTTTTTTAGGATGGTCTGAACAAGAGGTCAGACTTTGCAAAGCTTACACCTTCCTCTGGTATCTGTCTGGGAACTCCTTGAGGGAGACAAACCCTAGAAGGACATGTGCAGAGCAAATGGGAAAAGTTAAATCTGAGCGACCCCATTTGAGCACATACTTGGAGCATCTTTTCCTGCCTTCAGCCAGCTTCCCTGCACTGTCTGTCTGCTCCATCCCTGGGTCTTGCGGCTCTGCCAGTACCAGTCTGAGCCAAATCCTTTCCAGAGCGTGGATTATTTTCTAGTGTTACAGACTGCTACTTCTGGCTGTCAGATCCAAGCTGGGTGTTCCTCTAAGCTGAGGATCTGCTTCTCTGATCACCTCTGTGGGGATGGATGTGGTTGTTTCTTCCTCATCAGCCTCCAGCTGCCTGCAAAGGAGAGACTTGGAGGTGGCAATTCCAGCACCACCTCCAGTTACTCCACGTCTTCCTCTTTGATGTGGGCAGCACATCCAAAAGCAACCGTTGGGTGGGAAAATTTCCTTACCAGGATATCAGCTGGAGGAAATCCCATCTCCCCAACAGGCAGGTTTGCTTCAGGCACATCCAGCATGCTCCTCACGTTTTATTAGTGGAACTGTCAACAAAGCTGAAGGCAAAAGCAATTTGATTCTTTCATAAAAAAACGATTCTTTCATAAAAAAACTTTTGTCCTTTTCTCAGCCAGTTCCCTACATACTCTCTTTTTGCTTTAATAACAAGAGTGCCATTTTGAGGCCTTTGGAACTCCTCCAGTCTCTGTCTTCACTTTCAGACTTCAACTATTTTCTGAAATACGTGAAAGCCCTAGAGCCAGCTGCATGTCTGAGAGGGGGTGTCACCTGCACACTGGAGCAGAGCTGGGGGATTTGTAGTTTGTTGGAAATGATGCCATCCACCTTCATTTAGAGACAAATCTGGGAATGTAAGTATGCATGGTAGGTTATGGGGATTCCTTGGCTTTATCTTAGGCGAATGCAGAAATATCCTTCTCCCTGATGCCTAGTATTTTTGTGTGTGTATTATAATGGGATTTTTTAGAGCTGTTGCACATGCTCTACCTGTTTGCTTCTGGACTCAGTGGGGAAACAAACAAACATCTACTGTCTACTCAGGAAGGGAAAGCTCCAAGCAATCCCTCTTCCTCTGCAGAAAAGCTCGTTCATGTCCTGTGCTCCTTTCATCAGGCCTAGAACTGACAAACAGCGTTGCCAGCTTTGTTGTTGCTGTCATTTCTGTTTGTGTTTTGAATTCGAAGGGCAAGTTTGATTTAAATCAACCATGGTCACACATAATTAAAGCTAATGAGCAGGTTCCTATCTGTATTAAAGTAAATAATTCAATAATTCAAAAAAAATCTTTGCCAATGAGTCACTTTGCATTTGTCCAGCCAGGGATGAGATTGCAAATCTAAACAAAACAAGTCAAAACATGTGTGCGAGCACGCTGAGTGGGACTCGCATGGGAGCAGATACCATCTGGAATCACAGGTGCTCTCACAGCCAGAAGAGGCAGAAAGATGCTGTCAAACAGGAGAGGTGCACACGTAAGCCATGGGAAGGTCTTCAGGCAGCAGTGTGGAGGTGGTTTCTTAGCTTTTCCACCTTGCGACCAACCCTCTGCCCTTTGCTCTCTGTGCCGCACATGCCTTGCTCCAGGTCACAGGCACCGGTCGCTGGCTGGATGCACGTGACAAGCATGCTGGCAGGAGGTGACAGTGCTCCACAAGCCTAAGCTCAGGTCTGTCTTCTCGTATGGACAACCAGCAGGGTAGATGTCACAGCCTTTAACTTCACCCGTGGGCACCTCTACTGCTTGACTTTTGGAAGAAATTCCATGTGCTGGCAGCAGAGGCAGGCAGCCACTGGGCAGGGAGCCACGTGCGGGTTTGCGGATCAGAGCATCTCGGTTTGATTGTGGGCTGGACAGGGAGCATATGGCAAGCTGGCAATGGGAGCCTACCCATTATCTGAAGGCACTTTCATGTCCAGCCACCACATGGCACAAAAGACGGTCGTGCAGTTTCAGTGGTTTACTGCAAACAACGTCCTTTAACCGAGGCATTTCTTGTGCACAAAATGCAAAAAGACAGTGAGTCCAGGCTGTGTTTGTCTTTGTAACGGTTCCAAAGAGTCCTAACATCAGACTGTCCTGGTTTACTTTCAGGTCCAGCTTTGTGGGCCTGCTACCACGCCTTACTAGTTTTTGTCTGTCTGAGTCGCAATCTGTATCGTTTTGGCTTCCATGGGCCTTGTTTGCCAGCACCGCTACTGAAAGATAACGAGGTGGGAGCATCATTACACAAAGAGCCTTGGTGGAAAAATACTGTACTTAAATAAGTTGAGAGCATTATCACCACTTAGAAAATGCTTGGAGGAGTGACAGCATATGCTCTTCTGTCATTAAAACAAAAGCTGTATTTCAAAAGCTTTTTTCCCCCGAAGATATTATGCAGATATCACTAGTCTAATAGGAATGCAAAGTGGAAGAACAGCTGAAGAGAGTAGCTGCCACTGAGAGGTGGGGGCAGGTGACAAGAATACAGATTTCAGTGTGATGGATTCAAGGAGAAAGGTGGCAACATAATTTGCCAAAGGCCTCCTGGAGATAGTTAATAAGCACACGGAAAACTCCCCTTGCTGCAGAAATAAATCAGCACGGAGCAAGGTGAGGGGTACCAAAATTCTTTTTTGGCAGCGAGATATTGGAGGGTGCTTTGGCACAGCTCTTCTTTGCCAGACACAGCCCACCCTTTTGCTGGATTTGGATTTTGCTGGCTCACTGCAGCAGGTTGCTGTCTCCTGTGTACCCCCAGCTTTCAAGGGAAAAGAGGAGGGAGCATATGGGCAGAGCAGTCCCGAAGGAAGATCCTGAGGCAGAGCCAAGCCTAAGGATAAGCTCTGAGCTCATCTTTGTTCATAAATCCAGGCTGGAGGACTGGAGTAGAGTTTGAACTTTGCAACGGCACTGCCACGATTTCTGCAGTGCGGAGAACACTTTTTTCTCAGGAAGCTTTATGACATGCAGTATTTTTTAAAATGGAACTTGGAAAATCGAGTGCAGCTTAGTCCGCTACAGGCCTGTGAGATGGACAGTTCCAGTTTAGACTATACATCTACTGACAGGAAACTTCTTCAGCTTTATCTGGATTGGATGCAGCACACGATTAGCTTCGTAATCCCCACCAGGCTCAGTGGAGTACATTGTATGGAGTGATTCTTGGATATCTGGATTTTCACTTACGTAATTTCACTTTTAGGTCCCACGGGGTAAGAAAGGCTTGGAAGTTGACCTTACTTTAGTTCTCACACAAGACATTATGAGATGTTAAGCATGGAATGATGCTACGCAGAAATAGTTGAGTACATCATTTTCCCATTGCCAGGTTGCAGGTGATTTCAAATACTTGTGACAAGAAAAAAAGGAGGGAGGACCATGGGGAGGAACTGAGCCACCAAGACTGCTGTGGCTGACATGACGCTTTGTCCTGGGGTGCCCAGGAGCACATACGTGTCCAGTAGCACTCTGCTTTCTGTAAGTTTTCATGCATGATTTATACGGTGCAGGACCCTTTGGAAATACTGTTTCTGAGCTGTAGCTGAACAAAGGAAATGAGCGTTTTGAGGGTTTGTGTGTTATGCTGCAGTTGAAAACCAGGCAGTGCTGTGCTAAATGTGTGGGAACTGGGGCTTTTCTAATAATCACCTGTTTTGCTAGTCCCATAGAAAATCCTGCCATAATGTTCAGTTGTTAGATTTGCAGAGCCAAAACCAACAGGGGACTCTACCCCAGCCAGCATGATTTAAAGTAAGTAGTCATTATCTGAGGACATACTAATGGTAGACCTGTGTTAAGCTGAGTCTAAGGGACTGCTGCACGCCTGGCCAGTCAGAACTGATCTGCAACAAGCCGTTCAGTCTGAATGACAGTTCGGGTCACCTCCCTTTGCCTGTCAATTGTTTCTTGCCATCATTATAGGTGAGATTTTCATCTTGGCACTAGCAGTGTGCGTGTGCATTCAGATAACTAATAAGCACCACGTAAGTTGTCTACTATGGGCTAATTTGGATGGCTGGGAAAAACCTGCACTGGATTAAACCGAGCATCTCTAGGGGTGCCAAGTGTGGAAAGAAACACTGATAAACACTGATGGCACAGGCCAAACGTGATGGGCTTACATGCCACAAGAGCGAGGGTGTCCAGAACTACTCCAAACAAAAAGCTTTGGCGGAATTGAGATTGCAAAACTGCTGCAAAGGAGGCAAAGGGAGTGGAAATATGAGTTTAAGGAAAGCTTTAAAAAGATATCGTTCCCAGTAGTGCAATAGTTGAATGCAAAGGAAAAAGGTGTTTCTCCTTTGCAGGCTTGCTGCTGTGAATGTGGCTTTCCAGCCTCTTCTCCAGATGTTTTGATCAGTAATGGTGTAAGTAATTAAAAAAATAAAAAATTAAGCTAAAACCTTGAAGTCCACCCTGTTTATTGTCATTCTGGTTTGCAAGCCTGACAAGCTCTGGATGGTTGAATTAAGAAAGTTGGAAAGCGTTTTGTGATGTTTGAAGAAACACTTTTATAGCTGCAATTTAAAATATTCCTATCCCATTTCACCCCCCAAGGACATTCCTGCTGTGCAATAAATGAGGGTAGTGTTACAGATCTTCAAAACACTTCCAGCCTTTTGCCAGGTGAAAGAGAGTTGAAAAGTCTGTTAAAGGCAATTTAAAATCCATGGTGCATTTTTCCTCTTCCAGAAAATGTCTAATTCATCTCTGTTTGTTATATCTGAAGCGAAGTGAACATGAGAAAGGCCTGTGCAAGTTAAACTAAACCATGAACATGGTCCGTCCTGCCGTGTTCATGTCATCCTTCTCTCAGTGGAGTCAGGAGCCCACATCCTATGGAGTGTGCTGAAACCAAGACCATCCCCTTCCTCTTCCCCCAGGGAATCCTTTTTCATACCACTTCTGCATTGCTGCAGCTTTCCTAAGTCAGGAGTTTCTCTCACAGTGCTGTATATGCAGCTTTTTCCTCTCTCGAAGCCCTCTCTTCGTGCCTCTCCTCTAAACTTTTAAGAGCGTTTGCATCTTGAAGTCACTGTTGTTTTTAAATCTAATCATAAAGGGGAGGAGAAGGGGGGAAGAGACTGAAAAACGTGTTAAATGAAGAAGAAAATCAATTTTGCATTTGCCACATCTCAGCAAACATTTACCCAACCCTGCCCCTCCCCTGCCTGTCAGTCCCAGGCACCGTGGCTTAATCCTTTCTGCATCTTTTCAAGCTGGTTGCATCAGGAATGTGTTGCTTTTCAATGCTCCTGACCTTTGAGTGTGGACCAGTGTCCTTGAGGTATAAGGCAATTTAAAAGCTCTCCTCTCCGCATTTCACAGAAACCCAGAGCCGTTTGTATCAGCTCAGGCACCAGCGCTTGATGAGTAACATCTATTCTCATCGTGGATGACACCGCCAATGCTACCTGCTGCTGTGCTGCTAAAAAAACCAAGAGGGATTTTGGCGGAGTGAGGTGGTGGGCAGCAGCCCCACTCCCTCTTCCCCACCATGCTGTGGCCAGGCAGGGCTGCTCCAGCAAAGGGGGCTGGAAAAGGGCACCATCTGACGCTGCTCTGATTCTGCTTTCAGCTCCCAGAGAGGAGAGTCTGATCAAGGAGAGCAGGGGGCTGAGCGTGAGCAAGGCGCAGCTGGGGAAGCACGAGTGCAGCATCTGCCAGAGCAGCTGGAGCTTTGGGACCCAGCACCCATGCCAGGTTTCTTCTCCATGATCTTGCTCTTAGCCTTTTGCCTTTACCCTCACCAAAATTCCTCCTTTTCTTTGCTTCTAAGGCTTCTCTCTGGAAATGCTTAGCATTAGAGGAGGTGTGTGCTATTGTGGGTTACAGGTGGCTTTTAGGTTACATCTGAGCTGTCAAAGAGGCATTCTGCAGGGATAAGGTACTGGCCTCCTGTCAGTCCAAATCAGGTACCTTGCCAGGTCTGTGTAATATTGCCTGTGGGCTCTGGTTTCCCTCCATAAAACCCCACAACTGACACGAGGAATGATGTGTGCTTGGCAGAAGGTGGAATACAGCAAGGTGGAAAGCAGTCCTGTGTCCCAGATTTCAGGCATGCTTGTTGGGTCTCAGCAGGCTGTGTGGTATGAGGTTCCCAAGGAGTCTGCCAAGCAGTGCAGCCAAAGAGCCACAACCAGCTAAAACAATGCCTAAAGTCTTGTCAGTGTCTGCTCACTAAAACAGAAATGTGAGAAAATTTCCATTTTGGAAGAAAAATTTTTAAAAATAGTGTTTTTAAAGATATTTTTGCTTCATTTAAAAACCTAAAATATTCTTGATGAAAATGGGGGGCTTCTTATTCAAATAAATTCTATGACTAATGCTGACAAAAAACTCTAGAAAATATGTGTCTCTATCTCATTCTAATAAGAACTTTGCTATAAGAGGTAAAAATAAATAAATAAATAACAATAATACTGATTCCTTCACCAGCTCTGGCTTGAATTAGATGCTCAGTCTAGATGGCTGGGGTAAGAAGAAATACAGCCATGGATGCTTTTGTTTCTAATATTAGTTAGCTTGTTTAATTTGACTTGTCTGCATTATCAATAGCTAATCGTGTGTGTTACATGGCTTGAAATTACAGCACAAAGGATATCTCTTCATGTTTTATTCTTCTGCCAAACCTTGATTCCAAAGTACCAGGGTTCTTAAGCAATTCCTGCTGGAGTTTCTGTTTGTAGCTTGGTTGTTGGGCTGATACACAGCTGTAAATGAGACTATGAGAAATACTTCATCAAGATGGCTTGGTTCAAAGCCATCTTCTCAATACAGGGTGATCGTTATACTTGGGCCCAGTGCCCAGAGGAGACAATCTTACGTAAGTAAGTAAGCATTGTATCTGCTTTTCATCATGGCAGGATGGACATTGGATGGATGCAAAACTTTCATAAGAATTTATTTAGAGCATGAGTAAAACTTTGGCAGTTAGGAATGTCCTGGGTCGTTTGAAGGCTTTGTCTTAATGTTCTGCAAAACAGTAAGAAAGTGGCTCTCTAAACTTCTGAAATCCAGTGGCACATGTAAAGGTGCTCACAAAGGTGAAACTCTTTGGATCCTCCTTCTCCCCAGAGAAAAGAGAGGAAGATTTGAGGGCCTCGTCTTCAATGGATTTACTGGTGGGAGGGTATGAATTTCTCACTTTCAGTGTCTTGGTTTAGAAGGACATTCCCTTGTTGTCTCCTTGCCATCTAGAGAAAGTATCGCACTTCTGTGCAGCGTTAGGTAAGCAGAAAGTCAGGATTTTATGCATAATATTTTGCACAGGTGAAAATGTCAAACGAGGTTTAGTGTGGTGGCAAATCCAGGCCCTTGTGGCCTCAGGTGTCCTTGATCTGCAGCAGTATCTGCTCTGGATGTGCTTTGAGGCGCTGGTGGATGGAAGACGCTTGCTGGCTGCTGGTGTCTTTGCAGCCTTTGATACCATTGAGCACAAAGTCCCGTCAGGCCCCTGGTGTGCACTGGTTCACACTGAGCACCAGGAACGTGGACAGGTTGCTTCCTCCATTGCAGAGGCTTTTGGAGCAGGGCTGCAGGTGTGTGATCTCGAGCCTCTCCAGCAGCCTCCAGTCCAGCGCTGAGATGGGCAGAGCCACAGACGAGGCAGAGGTCATATCCCCCGAGACGTCTCTAACACACTAAAGACACATGACTTCTCTAACATTTTATCCCAGCAGAGGATTTCATCATTATCAAAGAAATCCAAGGTCAGACTAGATGGTAAAAACGGTTGTTCCTATCATTGATACCAAAGAAAGAGACCACCGTATTTACCATGCGGTCTGACCTGCAAAACAAAGGCAGGAGGCACTTTATAATTGCTTTTACCTTCCTCGAGCTCATAACTTCTTTTTTTTTAAACTAAACTTTTGTTTGAACTAGCTTGTGTTTTTTATAAAGCTATGCTGTTCCCACTTGCAGACTCCCCATGGTTATTTACCTGAACTCTTAAACGTCTCCATCTCATTTCAGTCTGAATTTTTCTTTCTTCAGTGACAGCAACTGGATCTTATTATTTCTTTGACTTCTGATCATTTGGGGTGTGTCACCCCAAATCCAGCTTGAATATTCAGCAAAATTAAATAGTCCATGGTCACGTTTCCCTTGCTAATATATACTGTTAGGTGACTATTTTATGAGATACTCCTTAGTGAGTGATCCTGATGAGCAGCTTCTACTCTGTAAAACATTCACAGTTGAAACATTGATCAGTGGTCCTCCAACCTCAGCATAAAAGTAGCCACCTGTAGAAGTATTTAGGAACAGTGTAGAGGAAAGGCAGGGGATCTAAGTTGTAGGCTTGCTGAGCAGTAGAAGAATGTTGGCGCTGCAGTTTTTAATGTCATCAATCCTCATGGTAGCTACTACCCCTCCAGGTTACTACTGCCATTTCCCTCTGCCTTCAGATCAAGGAGTGAGTGCCTTGGTGCTTTTTAGCCAAGTAAACCCATATGCCTCTGTGGTTTAAAGAGAGCATCTTTATTTACTTTCCTTTTAAAGCAGATAGATGAGGATTATCCTCCCAACATCGAAACTATCTCCTTTGATTGCTTCTTGCATCAAAACCTCCTCAGCCGTAATCTGGGAAGAAATCATCCTCCCAGAGATGCCTTTGAGGGGAAGAGAGGCAGGGATGCTTGCTGGGCCCTCATGCTGGGAGTCCCAGCCAGGTGTTTGCTGTCAGTGCGGCTGCTGATGAGCTGGCTGGGACCAGGAGGGTGTCTGTCCCGCTGCTCTGCCTTCCCGAGGCTGTCAGCTATATCAGCTTGTTATAGAGCCTGTCTGCCACAAAGCCTCTGTCCCATTTCTGGTTCCACTCTGTTGCAATGAACATTAAAAAATAACCACAGGCAATTATTCGACCAGTGTTTGCCGCGGTAAAAACTTTAAGAGGAGTCTTGCGTGAAGGCCTTTTTGGGCTCTTGAGCTCTAAGGATTACTTTAATTTATTCAAAGACAAGAAATAACTGCTCCAGCTGTTGTTTCCCATTCAAAGGTCAGACTTCAAATACCAACCAAGTCCTTGCTACAGGCTTCTCGCTAACAAGCTGCAAGGCTGTCTTTATTCTTAGAAATAAGTCAACAAATAATTTCGTATAGCATGTCTGAGAGAATGGTATTCTGTACACAGGCACTTTCTGAACTGGAAAAGGGTACATTTTGCCTTCTAAATTATTTCTGATTTATTCAGTTGCCCATACATGTAATAAATAATCCCATGAAGAGAGTGATTCTAAAGGAAGAAAAAGTATTAAAACTGTTTTGAGTACCATCTATAATCATGAAGAGAAATCCTGACTTTGTAGGAGCCACCAGTAGAGGCACTAGCAAATGAACCACATAAATTGCTCTGAAAATACTAATTGCAGCCTGCTGAAGTTTGCTGCATCTCTCTGATGTTTCTGTGGTATGATGACAAGCCACCTATTCAATTTACATCAGCTCACTTGGAGAAAGCAATTGACTGTCAGGGAAAGATCATTATTTAAATGAGTTCATTTTTAAAGATTAAGTCAAGACAGGAAATTGCCAGAAAGTGTGAGTGAAAAGCAAAGAAGTTCAGGTAATCTACATCACCAGACAGACAGTGATCTGCATCTCTTAAGTACGTAGCTCCCCTTGGTGCAGGCTGTGATGGACCAGAACTGCTCAGGAGCAGGCGCAACAAGAGCACAAGACCTTCCACAGAGAACAGAAAACAAACCCATTAAAAATATGATGGCTAATCAGAGGAATGATCTCCTGGCTTGAGAAGTACCTTTACAGAGCTATCCTGTTCACTGGTTATACCTCATTCTGTCCCATTTCAGAAGTGCTCTGTTCACATACATGATTATCCATTCTACTATGGTATTCTGCTCTATTTGAGGTATAGTCCTAAACCATGATTAAAGCAATGCTCTGGATGAAACTGTTAAGCCTTCTAAGAAAATTAGATTAAACTATTTCTTCTCTAAGTTATAAACTGACCTTTAATTCTTGTTCTTCTGGAAAGATTTAAGCTCCAACTGTTCACACACAATACAGAAATTCCTTTTTTTTAAAAAAACCAACTAATTATTTGATTTCCTTTGCTGATATAAAAAAAAGTAGTCTGACAACTTCTGTTGTTCTAAGCACTGCCATGTAAGCCTCTAAGTGTAACCCATCTGAGTCCCATCAAATGAGAATAATTTAGAGATAACGTCAAAGAAAACAGACTCTTGTCAAAGGGTAATGGTCTCCTGCTGCTATATGAATACAGAGTATTTATCAGAAATAAGTATCAAAGGGAGGTGAAGGAGCTACATAATGCAGGGATATTGAAAAAGGGTCAGTGCTCTTATGCAATTGCTGCCTCTTGTTTGCAAGGGGTGCACAGAAGAGCAACACGAGATGCTCTGGTGTCTGTGGCATTCGTGAGTATGAAGGAACTATGCGTCTAATTGCATATCCAGCAAAACGACTGCATTTCATGGTGAATGTTTTCAGGTATTGATGGTAGGAGAGCAGATAGGGGTCTCCTTTTACATAGTAACGTGGTGCCAGAGTGGAATGTTACCAACCACATTATCAATATTTTTAATTTTTCGTAGGCCAGATAAAGAAAAGTGAAATGCCTGCTAGAACGTGTAGACTATTGTGGAGACAAGGAGGAATAAGATACAGCCTCAGCCAATGGACACTCTGTTGACCTGGTGTTTCTTGTCTCCGGTAGGCTTTTACAGAGGCACACCATGCCCATGAAGTTGTCCAGCAAGGATCTCAGGCAGAGGGACGTTGTCACCTGCCCCTTTATCAGACAGTCAGCAACACAGTTGTTACTAACACTGGTGGGGCCAGGAATCAGTGCTTTGGGGGGTTGATTGGCACGGCTCAGCGTGGCACATCTAGCTCTGAACACATCCGCTCAGGAAAGAGATAAAGGAGCCTGGGTTTCCTCCAGTGATTCCAGGCAGTGTAGCTGACCCTGCGCTAGTGCAGAAGCGTTAGCTACCGTTGCTGTTTTGGAAGCTGCATTTCATCTCTCTTGCCAAACACCTGTCATTTTTGGAGCATTAATAACTGCAATAACAAGCAGAAATGAAACTGAGAGGTCCTAGATTGGCAGACTTTTAAAGATAATTCAATACTATATAGTGACTTTTAAAATTAATTTATAAATATTTAAAGCTATGAATATTTCAGTCCTTTCAATTCATTTTGTTAATTATTTAGCTATAAAGCGCATATCACACTCTTTTTCTACTGTTCAAATGATACTTTTATTGCATTTTGAAAACCTCGGTCTGCAGACTGCAGCTGCAGCAGGTCAGGATGAAAGGCTGTATTTTGCAAGCGGCTCCTTGGGCCTGCCTTTCCAGTGAAGAAGGGGGGACTCTTAGATGCATTTATTTTGCATGCTGAGTTTCTTGCATCTGCATCCTGGGTAATGATTCCAGTCACACAGGCACTTGCTGCCCTCATGTGCTTTTGCAAACCAAGGCTCGGCATATGCACATCTAGTGGCTGAAAAAAATGCATATTCAGGAAAAAAGCACTCCTTCCTCCTTGCTAGAGACCACACCTTATACTCATGGCTAGAAACAGTGACAGCCGTCCTTTGCAAATAGCCAGACCATCAAAGATTTAACAACATGTAATTAACATCTTTGTGAAAAATGGACGGTATCACAGACCAGTCCTTCCGACCATCGTTCTTTTATTAGGAGGATAAGTAGGTCCTTCGTAATTATCAATCTGTTGGAGCACAAACTGGCATTTTATTGTAGGCTTGTGCAGTATCAAAAGCGAAGGTATACAAGTGCATCGTAATAATAACAGGGACCTCTGCATTGCAGCCAGTCCATTTGGAAGCACTGTTGACTCTGTAAGAGCGACAAAGTAGTGCTGAGCTAAAGGAAGCTGAACCACAAAATCTGTTGGAAATACACTTATTACTTTTGAGGAAAAGCATGCCACACCCATGAGGAAGATAGATGGAGAGAGGAGCCCTAGGGTAGGTATTGCAGAGGCAGGTGGACACAAGTCACTTTATTTCTCTTCAGATACTATAGAGGACGGTTAGAGCAGATAAAGGCCTAATTTAGCTTGTGTTAGGTGCCTGAAGCTGGATAGGGTGAGGATATACATCTTTTTTTTCTGTATTCCCAGTGTTTCATGTTCATGTCTTAAACAGAATTCTCCGGGAGATGCTCTCAGAGCATAACAATATCAGGCACCCTAGAAATCCACGAGGCTCACACGTCTCACATTGGGCATCCAAAACAAGTCTGTAGTGTTGTCTGCATCTTTGAAGTATGTGAAGTGGGGGTAATACTTTCTGATATCGTAATGCTGCTGGCAAAGTTAATTCATTAGTTTTTATGAAGCATCCAAATCCTGTGGTGGGAGACTCCTGCAGGAAAGCTAATGAGAAAATTTAAGATGGCTTTGGGGCCAGGCTGATGGGTGGGGAAACAAAACCTTCAGTCACATACTAATTTTCTATTCAAGGAGAAGATAAAGATTATGTTAAATAATGACTTTCTTGCTAATGAGAATTGCCCTTGTGTACCTGAAGCAAACACTGCAGTCAGGAGTCTCCTTCTGCAGTTTGCTTTGCTGTAGACTCTCTAGTGAAAATTGTCTCCTGTGCCTTGGATCCCTGCTCTACAGAAAGGGGATCACCTTTAGTGCTGGCTGGAATTGCCCTGCACTGTTCTTCCAAGCAGAAAATGCTGCTTTCTTGAAATCAGACATTTTCCAGGAATCTTGTAATTGCAGGGACCTGTCATCAAAAGCAGTCAAGTCTTGGCACTCCTTGTACAGCAGATCCTCTGCAGAGCAGATGACCTGAAAGCCAGTTGCTTTCGTTATAATGTGAAATAATTAAATGCAATTGCAGTCTTAATGATAAAATCTTCAGCTGCTTCTACCTCCCAGCATATACTTGGGTACTTGTGCGTCCCCCCGTAGTGCCGCTCCCTAGCAGAGGTCTGCGTGGACATCGTCCATGTGCGTCTGCCAGCCCAATGTGGCGCTTTGTGCAGCATTTCGAGTCTCAGCAGCAGCCAAATTCTTGCTCTGCTTAAAAGTGACCTTGGGAATTCAACCCAGAGCCAGATGCTGCTATTCGTGCCTCTGCAGGGATTCCCTTCTCCCATGAGAAATGCCGGTAGCTGCAGGGCACTGTATTCTGCAGAGTGACGGAAATCTTGCTCACTCCTGTTGCTCTCACTTGTGGTATCAAGATGATGATATTTTATGCTAAGTGTTTGCAGATTTCTTTTTATCTTTCCATTTGCTCTCAGTTCTTTCCAAATGCATATCTCTGTTAGATATGTCCTAAAACTGCAATTATCTATGCTCTGATTTGTCTGACAACAGGGTTACTCTCTGACAATGTGTGTGTTTTCTCAGCTATCTGTTAAATTGCCCAGCCTGTCCTCCCAGGCTCACTTGTCACTGTTTCAGAAGCCCCAAGGTGCAGCAAACTTACCCAGCTGGATTTGTCATGTAGTGATCCCATTTTCCTTTTTACCAGACAAGTTTTGCTTGGCTTGATCAGCTCTGTTTCACTTCTTATTTTAACTGGGCTCTGAAGTTTCTGGGAGATTTTCACACCACCATCTCCGGTGACTTGCCTGAGACCAAATGAGAGCCTGAACAAGTAACGGGCACTTCCTAAATCCAATCCCTACTTTATCCCTGTAACTGAGCATGAGGATGGCAAACCAGGCATTTCTCCTTGAGTTCACAGGTGGTGATGCCTGGGAATACAGCTCAAACTTTTCCAGCTGTGTTGAGGCTAATGTAGCAGGAGATAAAAACCAAACTTGAGAAGAAAGAGTTTTTGAGGGAGGAAGAAGAATGTATTTGTCTTTCCAGCAGGGCGATCCTTAGCTCACATACCCAGTATTTCAAAGTCAAGGCTGCATTTCATCCCCAGTTTTTTAAAGGCCCTACATGCTTCCGAACTGCCTTTAGCAGAGATTCAGGCAGTCCAAGTCCTCTTTTCTCTTTCCCTTTATTTTATTTTAATAGTTTTGTGGCCTTTCCTATGCCATCTGAGTGCATGTCTCATTGCTAAAGCATTCTTTTGTGAAGAGCTTGCCCTGATAAGCCAGGTACTCAGCAAGGGAAAGCAATGATCATGAAGAAAAATAAGAGTAAGCAAGTTTGCCACCTCCCTGCTGATGTTTCACCTGACTCAGCGCTGTATGAAGGGTTTCTGACAGGAGTAACTCCTTAGCACCAAGGTTATAGAGGCCTTGGAGTAATGTGATGCAGCTATCTATGAAGTTTGTGAAGTCTCTGGATTCTAAGTGTGAGTGACTCAAACCAGCTACTTTTCAAGCCTTTCTTTTGGGATGCAAATCTTAACCCCAGGGGCCATGAATTGCACACCAGTCAGACGGCTGAGCAAAGGAAAAAGACTTCAAAGGCTTGTTGTCCTTCTTCGGGGGAATCCATGCTCCTTGTGCTGCTCCCTTTCCAGATCTCAGCAATTTTAACTGGCTGCTTGAACTTCATTTTCTAATCTCAAATCCCATGTGAACTAGGGCAGAGTGTAACACTTCAGAGTAAATAAAAACAGCTATCTGTCATGGGCAAAAGAAGGATGTTTTATTTTGAAAACCGCCTCATGGCCATCGCGGTAAAACTCTGTCAGGTGGCAAGCACCTTCCAGACAGGAGGAAAGAGGGGAGCAAAAAAGACCCAGCTGGTAGGATCTTCGTTCCCTGCCAGCACACCCAGCCGCATGGAGGTGGTGGTGAGAAAATGCTGCCACCTTCCCGTGCCTGAAGGCTGGTGACGGGAGGCACAGGAGAGCCTGGTCCCTCCCTGTGATGGGAATGGTCCTGCATGGCACAGCCACGCAGCATCAGCTCCAGGGCAGCTGTCGGAGTGGAGGGTGCCCACGTTGCTTTCCTGCACAGAGCCAGGGTTTCTTCTGTTTTGCCAAGGGGTGCTTGATGACACCACGACGCTCTTGTAGCTCGTTCCCCAAACATGGAAGCAGGTTTTTCTCCATCAGCCTTCCCTTAGCCTTCGCAGCCCAACCTTTGTATGCTCGGCAGAATATTTGCTGCTTGTGTGTTGTGATGTTGAAGGACTGAATCTACAGCGAACAGCGCACACCTTGCTCAGGGAAGAGGAGAAAACAGGCAAAATGGGGAATTGCTGGGAGAGCTGAGAGGCTGACAATTACAGACTCTCAGCTTTATTGGAAATGGGCTCCCCAGCAACTTCTGCTCAAGGGGCTGGCACTGGTTCTACTGAAATACCTGCTTTGTCCCAGCCATGAGAGGGTGCATCTGAACAGAGCATTACTGAAAGTAATGGAGACAAAGAAGGATAGGGTCTGATTCACACCTTGCTAGTTTTTAAGGGTGACTGCTGTCCTGAAGAGAAAAAGAGAAGGCCTGGCACAGCTCAGCTTTTCCCCCCTGTTTTGTTCCGCTAATTTTTACTCACTACCCAGGCTGCCGGAAGCTGATAAAAACCCCACCAAAACCTTCTGTTCCAGCTACTTGTTTTTTATCAATTGCCTGTGGTATTGAATGTCTCACCCACACTTTTGAGCATCAGGCAGGTTGTGATACCTACCTGCATATGCATATTCAGTTGGCACCATTGCAAGTGTGTTTAATGCCAGACTTATCCCTAAATATAACACAGGAAATCATGTTCATGTTTGCAACAAGAAGTTATTTTTTTCTTGGTAACATAACCGGATCAGGTTTTAAATAAAAGAAAACTAATTATTTGTGGACAGAGATGATGTTCTTCAGAACTGTTTGTCCACTGGGTGTTTGTTATCATAATTAAATTTATTGTTGCAGTTAAACAAAAGCAAGCTTTTCCCCAAAATTAATTAGTCTTCATAATTAGAAATTGGTTTTCAAGAATACATTCAATTTATATGCTAGAAATTACCTAGATTATGTTTTGCTGACAGCTATCATAGTTGGCCATGCATACCTAATGTTCAGAGATATATTAATTACCTTGCTTAACTAGCACACTCAAATACATTAATAACTCGGTGCGTTGGAGAACTGCTGCTTGCTGAAAGCTTTTTGTTGAGATGCAGTTTCTCATGATGCAAAGTTCCTGCTCAGGTGACGTTCATGTGTAGACAGAGTTACTGAAAACTATCTGGAGGAAAATTAATAAGCTTGGAAGCCCTTTCAACTAAACCTGGTATAGATGGACAGCTGGAAACTAGTGGAAAGCAATGGCTTTCTAAGATTAAGCTGAAGTACACTAAAAACAAATGCTCATTCTTAAAAATGCCATGTCCCATCATTTTTGCAGTTTTCCCCTACTCCTGGAAGCTCTTGCCCTCCCATTTGTCTTTTCTCCTTTGGATCAAGATAAAGTAACTGGCTTTTCTTATTCTCCCATTCGCTACCTTTCTTTGGGATGGCTGAAGCCTGACTCCAGCTCCACTATGGACCTGTATCCCGAGCAGAAAGGCTTGTCCCGCGGAGGCTGTGCCAGCCCAGGCTCCGGCACCTGCGGGCAGACCCACTCCAGCGGCTGTTCACTCTGCAGGTCTGGGCGGGCAACCTGGGGGAAAACTGGTGTCTAAAACTCAGCACATCTGAGGACTGTTCCAAGTTGTGCCTCTTTTCTTTCACCAGCTACACAGTGAAATAAATTTAATTCTTCCATAACGTACATCATCACTGCATGGAAAGGCAGCCATGGGGCAGGAGGATTGTAGCAAAGGACAGACAAAAAGGTCACATGAAATGGATAAAAAAACCTGGGGGACAGACTGGTAGTTTGACCCCTTGCACTGAAAATCAGTGGCTGAGTTCGAGTCTTGCTGGGCTCTCCTGAGTCCCTGTATGGTGCTTTAACTTCATTTTTCTAGATGGGAAAGACATTCCGGGTCTTAGTTGTGAAAGTATTATTCAGATCTTGAGGCAGTCCTGCAAAACTATTCTACTATTTCTAATGTAAACAAGAAAGAAAGGACTTCTACCTAGTTTCAAGCCATGAGAGACAGTGTACACTTAATTTCCTGTTACAAGGTTTTCCCTCTTGCTGCTATATCTTTTTCTGGATCCCTTCTTCATGCTGATAACTGCTTTCATATCTAGGCCTATGTCTCATCAGAAAAATTTCTCTTTATGGAAGGTATATTCAGCAACATCTCCCCTTCTTTAGATTTAGTTCTAGTTTAGGAAGGAAGCAGCAGATCTGGTGAGCTAAAAAACTTCAGTTAAGCTTGTTCATCCCTATTCGGTTTAAGTACTTTGGCTGCAATTTTCAACAAAGGGAGGTTAAATTCCCCAAATTCTGCTGAAAGTCATTCAGCCTTGTGAATAGTCTAGCCTTAAATACCTGATTTACAGGATCAAAATAAACTTAAGCATGGGCTTATATACCTGGAGAGCTGGTACAGCAATTCCATCTGGCTGTAAAAGACACCACTAAAGATTCATTGGCAGTGTACTGGCACACACTGTGTTTTTTAAATACAGTCTTTCTACCTTAAAAAAAAAAAAAAAAAGAGTACATTTTAGTTGATTCAATAACCATGGCATTCAGCTGTATATAACTCTGAGTCAAGGCGCTATGAATATACATGCAGTATATACTAAAGCCAAGGTAGACACAGCTGAGTGTTGAATTCCCTGATGAAGCAACTTGTTCTTAAAGTCCTTATTCCTACCCATTTATTTTAATTGATCCCAGCCTGTGCTAAGTTATTTTAATGGTCTCATTATTCTGAACTTCTAATAACTGACTTTTAAAAGGAACATATTTCACAAAGACAACTTCAATAAATAAGATCAAAGCTATTCTGGGCTGACTGGTTTGGGTTTTGTCCTCTGCAAACAGAGACATATGCCTGATGCATTTTTCAGGAGTGGGGATTAAGGGAAGTCGGTATTAACATTAAAGGTAGGGAAGGTTGGGCCATTCAGTAGTTTGCTTTGCAGACGTCAAAAATCTGCACTACTCATCTTCATTTGGGGGGCAGAGGTTTATCAAAAGCACAGATGGAGTTTTCGGTTTTGAATTCCCATTTTAAAGACCTCTTGGACTGTAGTACAGTGTCCCCTTTGCCTGCTTTAAAAGTCTCACCGTTATTAGGAATATAGCAATTGGAAAATGCAAAACAGCAGAGGAAAATGCCAGGTAGTGATAATGTCACCTCCCAGAGCTATTTTGGTAGCACCTGTGAATAGCGAGGAACACCACAGAGGCTGGAGGGAATGGCCTCTGCAGTCAGGAGCATGCAGTAGTGACAGCTGGAAGGACAAGGTGAAGGAGAAATTACCTCGTTATTTTTCCAAGTAATACAAACAGCACTCGTATTGGTGTGTGAGAGCTCCCAGGAGCACAACACAGCTTTGCAATCAGGTGTTGGAGAGGAACACTTACAAACAGCCTTGCAGTGCTGCTGGTGTTTTGATAGCCTACAAAGGAGAACTCATTTTTCATTTTTCTGCATAGAAGGAGTCACTGGGCAGTTAAGGGAGGTTGGGCTTTTCCAGGATGTTTGTTTTTAAGCTACTCTCAAAATAGGCTTGCTACTTGCAGACGTCGATGGGGAGGTTTCTGGAGGAAGGAATTGTCTCACATGGTCTGCTATAAAGTTCTAGGACTGACACAAAAATTACAAAACAAAGGAACTTTAAATAATGCCCAGATACTACATTGCTTGGTTGGGTTGGTGGTTTTTTTTTTCTGTTGGGAAGCTGACTGAATTGTTGTGACATCTGATACTAATAAGCAGAGAGGTCAATGGGACATCAGAAGTGGGATTTGGGTTATGGTACCAGGTGAAACCTCGACAATTCAGAATTCCTCCTTTGTCCCTAATATAGAGATATGGTATCACACCTCTAAAAGCAAAGGGCATATTTCCATATTCCCTTGGGAGAGAACAGAATTTAATGTAATTTGTGACCAATCTTTTCATTGTAGCCCAGCGTTTATAGGCTTATGTCTCAGGTGCACTTTTCTTGTTAGTCTTACAGTGTTCAGCCAGATTTGTGGGTACTCAGCTACGCTGGAAATTGAGTTCATGAGGTCTTCAAATTTCCCCTTCTGTAAGATGAGAGTAATGTTAGTTATGCAGAATAACCACCATGGAAAATGGAGGAGATCTGCTGGTTAATTTTTGTAAATATTTCCAAGGCTACAAATCACCCTGTAAGTGATAAATACTCGTATTTTTAACACGGCATTTTCGATGGCCCAGGCAGTTTCTCCAATGAGACGTCCAGCAATGTCAGCCATCAATTCAACAACATGAATCTATCAGGACAGTAATACATTAGCTTCTAGCGATGCTATGTCCTCCTGTTGCAGTTACCTTGACAAATCACTCAGTTTGGAGGCACTGCATCAAACATTATTTCTCTGATGGGTAAACCAGGATGCTTCATAAATGTTGTGCGCGGGGGTGAAAAGCTCGGTGCAGGGAAAGACAAGGCACTCCAGGGTGCTACAAAGAGGGACTGTCCCCTACAGTGACCATGTAGTGGTCTGAAACGTTGTCGTTTCTGTCTTCAGAGGGATGTATGCCAGGGGATACACTAAATAAAGACTAAGTCAAGAGTGGGCTGTGTAACCCTGGGAGCTGAAGGAGGTGAGAAGGACCCCGAAGCTGCTTGTTTACTTCAGCAGATTAGAAGGGAAGGCTGCAATTCTGGTCTTAGGGAAACTTGGATTTTCAGAGGCGGGACGGGGGGGCACACTTAGCTGGCCTGGGGCTGGGAGGTGGCTGTTCTGTGCTTCCATGTGGAGGGCATAATCTGTTTGCCAAACCTGTGCTGTATTTCCCTCCTCTGGTGGACCATTCATTGCCATGGGATGCACGGTTGTGCTGAATGATGGGCCACTCTAACTGTTTGTGGCATAAGCAGAAGAAAGTCAGGTAAGGAAGTATTCCTGTAGGACTTAAAATAGAGAAAGGCCCAAATCCTGTGTCCTGATATTTCTGAGCTTTTTCAGGGTGATGGCCAGGAGCCATGCTGCAAACTCTGAAATGAGAACTCCTCCATTAGTGGAGAAAGTTTGGGTGGGAGTTAGCCTTGTGGCACAGCCAATCTCTGCTGTCTTGGTTAACTCTTGCAGCCTGTTGCAGATGAAATAGTTCGGTCAGCAGAGGACTCAAACACTGAAGCAGCTTGACCAACATCAGCCAAAAAGCCTGGCAGCAAATCTCTTTCAGTAACTTATGTCATGTACTAAGGTTTGCTGTGTCTCAGCCTCAGTTTTGATGTGGCGACAACAGGTTAACAGGTAGTTTAGATGGTGGCTCAGGAGGTGGCCAAAGACCATAAGTAAGTTTTCCTCTAACTACATGCTCAGTCCAAAAATCTAAGAGAGCCTGTTTTTCTGCACAAATCCCAATAAAGTTCAGACAGGACTTTTTCTGGAACAAACGTGTAAATATATATGGCAGCTGTGAACTCGTGTGCTCCTTTTTTCCTTCTCTAGTGAAAAGATATTTTGGACAGGATGAAATAGAGCCGTGTGTGTGTGTGTGTGTGTTTGTGTAGATTTATAGTTACCTGCTTTAAAAAAAGAGAACCTTGGTCTAGGTTATGTCCATCAAACACTAGACCATGTCAGTCAACTTAGTGTTATGGGCTGCAAAGCCAATGTCACGTTCGGTGCTAAAAAAAGTAATCAGGATTCATTTGATTTGCAAGTTGTTGTTCTCTTGTGTTCAAGGTAGTATTTCAGTGTTCACTTTTCAAACAGTTTTTCTCTTTCCTAAACCTTATCTCTTGGGTCTTCACATCAGAGCTTGACATCCATCCTTTTGGTTCAGGTTCACGTCCAGGAGACTGCGAAATTTGAGTATGCGTGAAGATTTAAGACCTTTTCTGCTTGTATCTTGGACAGTGTGATGGCAGCAAAAGTTTCTCCCTCTGACTGGAGAAGCTTTATTTTTTCTGCATGTGAAGGACTTAAAAATAGATCTCTAAGTTGTGCAGCGGTATAACTTCCTTCCCACTATCCATGTTAGTGTGGACATTCACACCATAAATACTGCAACAGTGTTTTTCCTGGCAAAGGTATATTCCTGTTGAAAGGGAAATAAGCCATGCTGAAAAATATTCTGTGCTAGAATAAAACACACATATGGGATTTGTTCCCGGCTTGGTGACAGGTTTCCTGGCTTGTAAATGACAATGTGTATAAGACAATGGAGAAACAAGCTGTTCCTCCAAGGACGGGTTGTGACTATCCCGTGCTTTCATAATTTCCTCTGTTAAACACCGCTGGACTTGACAAAAGCACAGGAGCACTACCTGGCACAGCTGGCAGCACGGAGTACCCCTGCCTGCTCTTTGCTGGCACACAGGAGTTTACTCTGTCAGCCTGGAGCTGACCAGAGCTGTGGGGATGTGTTATCCCACTGCCAAGTCTGAGTCAGTGCATGCTCACAGCTCCTCCAGTGCAGGCAGAGCCAATTCAGGTCAATCAGGAAGATGCATGGGCTTACAGGGGAGAAAAAGGCTGTTGCGCACCCACCCAGTCTGAGATTTGAGTTCTCAATGCAGAGAAGGCGTGAGGCCGTTTCATCTCCCTTCCAGCCCCATCAGCATCGCAGCTGTGTCTGTCACCTCTCCAGAAACACAGAACAAAATGCAGGCACTAAAAGTCCTTAGGGGCTTGGGGCCCATGGTCCTGTCGCTGACAAGGCAAAGCCTGGGCTGCTCCTCTTGAGTCACTGCTGTTACCTGGGTTGGCCAGACTGAGCTGCTGGAGACGCACTAACGCATCCTACCATCCCACCTACGGTGCTGGACCAAAATACAGGTTGTCTTCTGCGAGTGAGGGGAGAAGGGAGGGCAGCAGGCTGGGCAATTTACATTCCGGAGCTTGGCTGTGGCCTTGTATTGCCTTGGTGACAGAGTCAAGGTTTGAATCCAAGCCCTTCAATCCAGTCCCACGATCAGCAGTGGCACTATAAACCCTCCTGAGCTGCTTGATAGCGTAACAATAAACACAATAATTTTATTGGTAAGGCAGCCTCTGCCAGGATGCTAGCAACACTGCACCAAACAGTTTTGAAAGCAATAGAAAACAGCACGGGTAATGAAAGTGCAGTGCAGCATTACACTGATTTAGTGGCTCCCAGAGACAAACCACGGCCCTGATCCTGCAGAACGTGAAAACTGGTTTAACTCGATCCTCCCACGTAGTCTCCCTGACTTCGGCAGGACTATTCCCTCGTACAAAGCTGCAGAGGGAGCATTAATGCTTGTGGAGATGAACCGTTAAGGCTAAAATCCAGCAAAGCTGAATCTGTACAACATCCTGGTTAATGAGCGTAGGCAATTTTGCATATGATATTCTTTCACCTTTGTTTAATTACCAAAAATATTTCTTACAGGGAGGAAACCTCTTGAGAACAAGAACAAAGTTTATTTTGCAGTCATTGCCAATTAAATATTTTGGTCAAAATTAGATGCATGCTACATTCAAGTTGTGCACAGAAGCATTTTGGGGGGAAAAAACAATTACAGATTTTTTTGTCCAGTTTTCCTCAATCTCGCAGAGTAACAGAGAGATTAACATTCTGACTGATAAAAACCCTGAGCTAAAATTATAATAATTAACTCCGACATTGCATGTAATATCAAGAGAAAACTTTCTTATTATGTATGTTGTCTTTAATTATAATTTAAAGGTTTGAAAGGAGAAATTAATTATAGTTTTTACCCTGAGATTGGCAAAACTCAAAACATAAAGCTGATAGAGGATGCTCTGGAGAACATCTTACCCACCGTTCAATTTAAACGTCATTTAAGAGCCCAGCCTCCTGATGAGTTGCTTAGATTTCCAAATCATGATATTCCCTTGTCATTAAAAGCACAGTGTGAGACCAATTTCCAGACCTCGTGCAAATGATAATATCTTAATACCCTTCAGTAACCTGAAATGGAAATGCTCGGGTCATCATACCTGGCATTTTGGAGTAACTCTCTTCTGAGGGCCTACAAATATCAATTTACCTCTCCAGGTTGTATGTGTTACTGCGGCAGAGGTCTGAAAATAGCACTTTTGGACATGATCTTAAGCTAATTTGTCATCACCGCTTGTATGAGCAGCCCATAATCTTTGCAGAAACAGTGTTACCCTTAATGCCATGCTGTAGACCCTCTGAAGTACTACAGCAGAATAGAAGAGCAAAAATGACAATACCCATCCTAATCAGAGACTTGCAGATCTAACACTGTGTTTATAATGTATCTGCTACCGCTCCTTTAGTAAACAGAAGCTGCTTCTAATAACTATTCCTTATCAATAAGCTTAGATACATTTTACAAGTCCATCACATGCCTAATTAAATGAATTAGGGGTTTTTGTTGTTGTTGTCAATTATAAGTGATCTTCAGAACATTCCCGAAGTCACTAATTATAACTTATCTCTGTCTATTTGTATAATGGCTAAGTGTTGTGGCACTGAAGAGCAAACTAATATATTCAAATAAAGATGGTATAATCACATATCCCTTACCACTGTGGAATTAATAAGGGTTGTCCAACTCCAGGTTTACAATTAAATGAGGCCTGGAGAAGATTTCTTGAGTCCAGGAGAGTTTTGTTTTAGGTTTAAGGAAGAAAGTATTTATCCTGTGGGTCTCCCTTCATAAAATCTGTAAATTTTTTAATAGAAAATAAATGTTCTGTGTTCTGCAGCAATGTAAGATGAAAGACGGGGATAGCACCCTTGGAGAAGTGATCTGTAGATCTTGGAAAGATGAGTATTTATTCTCAAGTTGAGGGAGGATTATAATGCTATACTGTTTCAAGTGTTCTAATTCAACACAGGTAATTAATTAAGTGAACTTCAGAGATGAATTTCAGGGTCTATATGAGATTTTCTCTCAGTCTTAGCATGATTTCTAGGAGAGAAGGGACCATGTCACAAGAGCTCACCCCTCCACTGGCAGCCTTTTGTGGTTCCGAGCAGGTTTATGCTGCCCTTCGATGTATGATGGGTACCTCTAGACCTCCATTCTTACAAGTGTTTCTTTACCAGGGTGCATGTTTCTTGCTGTAATTACAGGCATCCCATCGTTCATCCAGGAAGGCAGGGATTTTGTTAATACATAAAAAGAAAAAAAGAAGAGGTATTCAGCATCTCCAGGCATTAATAAAAAAGAGGCTCTGCAAAGTGGTTCTGAAGAAGCAGTGGTCTGAGCTCCAAGCATCATGTCAAATTTTGGCTGCATTTAATGGCTTTTGGGGAGTCTTTCAGCAATGCTATTATGTGTAGTGTTATGAATTTCTTCCATCTAAATGGACAAGCATTTTGATAGAGAGAAATGCCTGTTACCTTCTGCAATGCACTTTATCATCTGAACATATATATTCAAGTCTGTGCTTCCTTCCTTTGGTTTTGGGTTTGGTTTTTTTTTCCAGTTATAGTTCAGGTTCAAAAAGTTAACAGTAGTATCAAGTGGTACTACTGTATCATCTACTGTGGCTGAGCTGCCTCACAGACAGGACCAGTTTGTCCTAATAATCAAAGCAAAAACATTTTAGTCCAGTTTCTACTAGCTGTTTGACAGGATCTGCTTGTGCCATCACCAGATGCTTTGGCTTCTATTATATTTAAATTCATAAATTGAATCTTAAGGTGTTCCTTCTAAACTCCAGATGCAACAGACTGAGTTGAGCATCGCCTGTTGGTGTCGAAGCACGAGCGTACGCCCAGTGTGTGGAGGTGAGATTATGCCTCTGGCTCCAATTGCATCCAGAGCAATCCTCTCGTAGAGGATAAAAGCCGTACCGCGTTCAAAGAGGTGCAACGTGAAGTGCATTCCCAAAATCAGCTCTCAGCATGTCAGCCCTGCCTGTTGTCACGCTATCAACTATTAGCAGGGGCAGTTTAGTTTTTAACCGCGGCAGGTGGACAGCGTAACTCAGAGCTGATATGCCAGGGCTCAGCGGGGAGCACAGGTGCCCAGGCTGCCTGCGACCAGCTGCCTCTGCCCGACAGCCGTGAGGGCAAGAGCAGTCTGCCTGCAGAGAGGGCAAGAGATGGGCAGGGGTTAGCTCAGGACGCTCTGTACAAAGAAGACTATATAACCAGCCCAAAGTGGCATTCTCCATCGGACTGGCCATAGCAATTCCACGAAGGGTGTCCTTCGCCCGATGGGGGATGTGACTTCAGACTCGGGCACTGCCACCACCTCTGCTCTCACAGTTTACCCAGACCCCGAAGCACCCGATAAAGAAGTTTGCCCTGAGTGCAGATGATAAAGGATACGTCTAGCGCTAAAGCGCTCTGGAAAGCGCAGAGTTCCAGTGTTTCACCCCGGGTAGGGTGTTGTCAGCACAAGGTAATCTCTTTCAACACAGCCGGCGCTGAACACTTTGCAGCCCCCAGCAGAAGCGTCAGGAAACGATACAGCCGTCTAGTGCTGCCAGCTCTCCTCCGCTTTCCAGCCCCTGAATCACAGCGCAATTTGCTTCAGGGGAAATGTAGATATTGTGGTTTGGTTCTTAGCATTATTATCCAGGGCAATTTGTAATAAAACAAGGGAATGGTTCTATGAATATTGAAGACCTGGGGAAAAGGGTCCAGCCTGTATTTGATACAATTTGTCTCCAGTGAGCTTGAAGAACACCTTGTGCTTTTTTTCCCTTATGTAGGTTGGACTTTTATATCCTGATTGGGTGGGTGGGTGAGTTCCTAGAAGAGATACTATTTCTGATGAAGGACAGAAATGCTAGCTGGGGCCAAGTTCTTCCTGTGTCAAAGCAGTGGTAGAGCTGCGTGTTACATCAGTGTGTGTTACCACGCTAGTGCACAGTCACCATCCTACTGTAACTGCTGCAGAACTGCTCCCATGTTGCATGGCAGAAAAGTTTTTATCCATGGAAAAGTCTGTCTGTTTCCATTAACTTTTTCTGACATGCAAACATTTGCAAGAATCACCTCTTGTCTGCCTTACGTAACGTGTTTCCAGCAGCCCTGTCCACATGCTTTTTAAAGGCAGCTTTTCAAAATGAGAACGAGTAGGACGTGCTCTAGCATCCCTAGTGCCAGCTGCTGCATGTCAGGCAGAGGGGAGGAGCAGGCCTCAGAGCCACTGGGATGTGCTCAAAAAAAGCAGGGTAACAACAGGGGCTCTCGGGCTCTTCACTAGCTGGAAGTAAAGGGACCGTATCAGATTATTTTGATTTCACCTATGGTGAGATTTGAAACCGATTCTGTTAAAATAATAAAAGTATCATTTGAACAGCTGCTGTTCTAGATGTAAATATTGGACCGTTTTTTTTTTTCCTATATCTATCTCTACAAATGCTAAGAAGAATTAAGAGTGACTCATGAAATACAGAAGAAACTCTTGGATGGCTGGCCAATGAACATGGACACCTTAGATCAGCAGCTTACTCCAGTGAAAGGCAACAAGAGAGTGGAGAATCATCCCTCCCCTGTAGCTAGCAATCAGACTCATAGAAAGTCTGACGTTGCACAAAGCCGGAAAATATTGTAAAAGCAGAGGAGCCTATAAACATTTTGCAGAGACCTGTGAGAGGAGATGTGACTCTAGGATGACTGTCATTAAAATTTGGTCCACAGGTCCTAGGGATCCCTCAAGTGACAGATTAGTCCTAGGGGATGCACAAAGGGGACCAGGGACAGGGATTTTTCCTGCTGTCAGTCTTGTATTTCCCATCATATTTCTCATCTCCACTGGGGAATGGCTGGAGATCAGCAAATCTCAGAAGCTGAAGATCACTGGCAAATGTTCAGGAGCTGGCAGGGCATGTATTTCTTTTTTTTATTTCCCCTATGGCCTTGCTCACCCCAGAAGCAGTGAAGAAGAGCCTGCTTGAAAAGGCAACAAGAAAGAGGAGAAAAAAAGAGGCATTTGGCTTGGATCCTGGCCAATGAGCATGTGTGCCCTGCACCACCAGGACTGATGATCCTCGTCATATGTATCTCATCCCCCTGTGGCCGTGGCTGCTTTCCCTGTTTGCTTCATCCTCTTGGAGCCGAACTCTTGGCTTGTTAAGTATTTGTGCCAAGCCCTCAGAGGCAGCACAGCCCACAGAGGAGGGATGGAGGCTGGGATGCCACTCCAAGCCTTGCCATGGGATAAAGAATGCTGAGCTTAAACAGCTGGGCTACATCAAAAGTCAGTGCCCATGTACAACCCCCACACAGCTTGTTTTCCAGTCCCTCAGTAACACCACATCTGTAAGCACGCACAATGACCAAACTCCATTAATTCCCTTGTAATGCAGCTCCTGATTTACAAGCCAGGACCCTGGTTCTCACTTGCCAGGACCGTGCAGGCACTTGTCCTGTTTTCTGATGGAAATGACGAGGCAAACTGCCCCAGCCACCCCTGTTATTAATTTTTCCCACTGCATCCAGCTCCCTCCCTGTCATTTAGCCACCGGCCCCAGTTAGTGCTTCATTCAAGCTGAGAGGAACAACTTGTACATGTTTAAGCATATACATGTACAGGTATAAGCATTTCCCTTGGCAGGTAACAATTAGAAGAGTCTCATGGAAAGTCTAAAACATCACTGCTGATGATACCAGCCAGGCTACCTGGTGGAAAGGAGACCAACTGTGTCTTAAGCTAGGAAAGAGCTGACTCAGATGCTGGCTCGAATAGAGCCAAGTTTGACAGTTCCTGGAGAAGAGAGCAACTAAACTTCAGGAGACAGTACAAAAGACCCAGATAAATCCTTTGAGGACACTTTTTGTGAGGTAAGGGTGTTTCGGTTGTTTTCTTAAGACGCTGGATGAGATTTATTGGTATAAGAGTCAGTGGCCTATTTAAACTAAGAATCAAATAATCACTGGGAAGTTTGTTATTTGGATGGTCATTTAATATTTATGAACAAGAATTGCCTGTAAATTAAGAGCTTAATCATCCAGGAAACACCAGCAGCAAATTGTCCCCAGTACAAATACAAGGAGATTCCTGAGCTATTACCCCAGAGTTGGCTTTTGCCCATCTTGTTATAAAAAGAATACTTGCAAACCTCCTCATAAAGCAATAAATTACAAATTAATTACAAAACACCCAAAAAGAACAGACATGCTAACCCAGAGGAAATGCCTAGACAGAAAATGGTAGGACTGGCTTCCTTCCCAAATGCTAACAGATCCCAGGACTCAGGGTCATGCCACAGCAGCCCACTCTCAGACAAACCTCAAAAATCCTCAAAAATACATAAAAATCTGCAGAAATGTTGCCATGAAATAGATTCAGCAAAATACGCAATATGCAACCCTTAACGTACTTCTGTGTGGACAGTAAGAGCAGGGAATTCTGCAGTAAACATTGCATGACTGTTATGTAAAAAGGAATGTATATATGTACATTAACCTATTTTTTCCCATAATTTTATTCAGAATTATAGATTTATAAATATAAAGGTGTGGAAATTTTTCAAGACCTCCTATATGACTGTTCTACCTCCTCCCAGGCCTCCTCACTTCATCTGCCAGATCTGAAAGCAAGGAGGACACTCATAGCAGTGTGTGGTACCAGCTCCCCAGTTTAAAGCTCCTCAGTTGATGGTAGCTGTTTGCATAGCTCCTTTTTCTGTGGGTCTTGGATCAAGCCCCCTTGATCCCAGATGGGCAATCCAGGCCATTAACCAGAGCTTGGCTGGAGGTCAGAAACTCTATCTGCAGTCTGCAAGGAAGCTAAAGGCCAGGGCCAAGCCAGGCATGTTGGGATGGCAGGGTCTTCTAGCAGATCCAGGAGCTGGAATCAAGTCACGGCTACCAACTGTTGGTCAGGGAGGTTTGAGCTCTAGTTTGCTGGATTTATCCTTCTGTTGGAGCACAGTTTGGGTTGCATTGATTTGGTGGGGCAGCGGGCTGCTTATTAACCCACACAAGCTCATACATCATCAGGTAAACAAATAACAAGGTAATAATGAGTGCCTTGAAGGTGCCTTACAACCGCTTGGAGAATCTCTGATGATCTTCCATGTCATCACAAGAGCAGGATGCATTTCAAGTGTCCTCTTCAGGTCCTTTGACTATCCAAGGAGATGGTGCTCAGGTGCCTATGACTGGGACAGTTGAGATAAGCAATTACTGCAATTACACTTAAGCCTATGTGCTGCAGTACTGAAGAGCCATATTGCATCTACTGTAACTGAGAAAGCCACTGGAGATAAAGGCCAGCTACAATTAGCAGCTCACAGGGCTGCTCCTTGAGCTGGGGTAGTCTATTCCTCTAGTTTGAATATTCACGTAACTTTTCCTGCTGGTAGCCCCAGCTGACAGTCAGTTCATTACCCTGTTGTTTTTTCTTTCTAAGCTGTGGATTAGCAGAGTCTCGAAGACACAGGTGAGGTGAAGTTCACTGATCTTTCATGCCCTTTGACAAGACCAGGCACATGAGCATGCAGCTCCACTTCTTAGAGTGATAGTCCAAATCTGCATTCTGCGAAGGAAAGGATTAAAATGTCATCAAAGGTGACAGAAGAAATTTTCAGGGTGAAAACTCCAATTTCAATGAAATTATAGCAGTAGCCCTAGATAAATGCGAGGGTGGGTTGGCAGTAAGTTTGGAGGCAGTCCATTTACTGATTAAATTTGATTTTATACGTATAGCCATGCTAAACCCCAATTATCGTTATTCAAGAAAAGCACCTGGATTAATCAGACCTGCCACATCCATCTTTTTCTAATGCCTATTCCACATTTATCTTTACTCCTACAGGGGAAGATTTCACCAACTGATTTAAAACACTGATTAGTTTTACAGCTCTTCTATTTCTAAGCTGCAGGTAGGAAGAGTCAAAATCAGACCCCCACGCTTTCTTCCCTTCCCTCCCAAAGAGGGCTGGAAAAGCGAGCTGCCGAACTGGGGAAACGTGCCTTCCAGCAGCGCTCCGGGCAGCACTGGGCCAGGGCTGGTGGCATGCCCAAGGTGCAGGTCAGGGCTGGCGTTTCTCCCTTGTTCCACAAGTAATGTCACAAAAAGTGAGATATCCCAATATCGCCGGTTCTAATGTGGGTGACAAAGTCTAATTGCAGGGGATCGTGGTGGGATCCAGCGCGGGGACGAAGGCAGGAGTCTGTCCTGAGACGCAGGAGCGTGCAAAACACCCAGTGCAACCAGGGACAGCCAAGAGACTGAGCGTTGCAGACAGACACACGTGGTGCCGGAGCTGCTTTGGTCAGGGGGTGCCCCTCCACGGGGAAGTTATTGCACGGGAGAAGATGGGATGACAGGAGAAAGGGTCGGGAACAGGGCTGTGTCTGAGCTGGGCAGCTGTATATTACAGGCAGCGGTGGAGCGGCTGGAGAGCAGCTTATTTGACCGATCTGGACTTTATTAGCACTCCCATCACCTCCGTATCACTAGGTCTGGCACGTCATCCTGCTCACATCCAGTGATAACCTTGTGTCAGGGGAAGAGAGGATGCTTCTTAATACCATAACTCAGAGAAAGGCGGTTCTGGCTCTTACTGCCAGCAATTGCTGGGCCGTCTGAGCGGTGCAGGCTGAAGAAACACCCAGCCGAGCTCTCTAATTGTTTCTGGCCACTGATTGAATGTAACAGCCTGTGGATTCTCAGGCTATTCCCTGCTGGCTGAAATGCCTGCAGAAGGACAGAGATTGTCACTACTCGGACGTCTCTCTTGAGCCAAAGGAAATCTCTCTTTTATAGTTTCCTTCAACAAGTGAAATGCCATCAGCTCTGTGGGTGGACAAATGTATAGAAAACCTGTCAAAATTCATAGTATTTTCAGAGGTGCAGAGATGTTCAAGCTAGAAATGCTTTTATAATCAGCTAGTCTCAACTCCTTCCTATTACAAAAGTTGGAGAATCTCACCTAGGCACTTCTGCAATTTCCAAAGCTAGAAAAATTGAATACAAAGGCAGAGTTCAAATGTTCAGCAGGAAGGGTATTAATACTGGAACAGACAGACAAGAGACACAGTAGATTGTCCATTGCTTATTATTATTTTCTTACAACGGGTGACTTTTCTTACGGTAAACTGGTACTAATCAGAATTATTTTACTGATCTAAGATGTTCCAACTGGTATCCTCTGGTCTGTATTACACAGGAAATGTGAATACTTTGTTCTACCTTTGGCATCCATAGATCTTTGAAACCTGGGATAGCTGGGAAATGGGTTTGTGGGCTGCGTTTTGTGATGTGTGACAAATCTCACCAGGAACCTAAAAACATACTGGGGAAAGTCTAAATGCTTGCATGCATTTGTTTGGCTGCAGACTAAATACTGGCCATGAAACAACATGTCCTGAGACCATCCATGAATGGGTTTCACAATAGCCAGTCTGCAGTATGAAGAACGATTCGGAGGAGGCCAAAAATTGGTTTCTTCAGCATTTTTGATCTTTGGCTTCACTGTACCTTCCTCCTGTGAGTAGAGAACACAAGGCTGTGTGCTTGCTTTATTAAACAATTCCAACTTTCTTTTCTTCATACGCAGAATGATTATAGCCCTCCTGCCCTCTCTTGTTTCCCAGAACATTTTCTTCCTTCAGTTCCAATGGACCAGTTTCCAACATTTAGACTCAATGCTCTGAAGCCTCCCCTGAATTTAACTGTTATGCAGTAAGATTCTGAAAGTTAGTAACACATTTTTATGGAGAGGAAAAGCACTTGAAGAAAAGCATGGGAAATTATGCACAGATCAGAATTTCTGAAAGATTTTGCAAGTTCATAAAGCCTTATAAATACAAAATGGGCTTCTCAGAGGGACAGCCTGAACACTTCCCGAAGCCAGGAAAAATCACCATGTAAATAGTCTGAGTACAGTGCAATGCTTTCCGCATACTTCCTGGCAATGCAAATGCTAGCAGCCCTCTTCTCAGAGGTCCTATCTTTATAAGCAACAACCAGCACAGCTTGTATCTTTGCTGGATTTCCCAACCTGTTTTTGAAGAGCTGCCTGACTTCTATTCCATGCACAGTTTTGCAGTTCCCTGAGTGTCAAATCTGGGATGGCATTTCCAACCCCCTTTTACTGCATCACTGCCAACTCCACATGGTTTCTGATCTCTCCCCAAGCCAACCTTTCTCACTCCACAACTTTTCCCCTCACAGTCTGAGCTGGGTTCCCAGTGCAATCTCAGTCTATTATTTCCTAGAGGGCAGACAGCCCAGCAAGGGGAAATATTTTAGAACTTATTCCTCCTTGTTCCCTTCCTTTGCTTCAATCTGGTATCAAAACCTCTTTTCAAAGCATCCCTCCTGCTCTTGGAAAATATTCAGAATAATTTGACTTTCCCCTTCTACTCTGGAAAGATTTTTCTTTTCTCTCTGTCACTCAGGCATAGGCAAAGATCTAATGTTATGCCTGCTGAACAGCTCTTGACTTCTATGATGGCTCCGCAAACGAATCAGAGGTCATATAGCCAATAGGACCGAGGACTTTGTGGTGGTGCTGAGTTTGGCCAGAATTTTGGTGCTATGTGCCATTATGCTATGTGTATATACAGTGATGTGACTTCAGAATAATACATTGGCTGTGACAAAAGTACATGGTCAAGAGATGAGAGAATCTTGATTTATTGAAGACACATGAACTAACAGGAACATGATGCAAAATATCCAGGGCCAGACCAGGAGATGAGGGTTTTCGGATCCTCCTGGTGAACAGCCTGTGAAGGCTAATGCTGCTAATTAGTTATGGGAGACACTGTTATAAATAGAAGAGCTGACTGAATCTTTTTGTGGTAGATAAGCTGTACAATGAATTTAGTAATTTCCTGTTTAAGAGCATGGTGATATTTATAAAGCTATTTTTAATTGGTCATTACTGATAATTTCTGATAAACATATAGTTCAATTTTTCCATAATGCTGTCTCTTTTTTTTTAAACCAAGTAATTAACATCAACCAAAATGCCCCCTTCAAGCTGGCTACCAGGGAAGATTGCCTAGGTAGCAGATACATGTACTTTTAAGCAATGCAACAGTGATTTTCTGGCTGACATGAAGTCTGAGCACTCATATTTTTCCCCTCAGTTTTTTTAATAGTAAAATAACCTTATTTCCCTCTGTCCAAGGGACAGGTGACAGTGGGACTTTGCCTTAGACAGGGAAAACAGATTCTCTGCAAAGCCCAGACTTTGTCCGAATTGCTGTTCTCACCAGAAGAGTGACCCATGATACCTGAAATAAATTCCCGTGTCAGAAAATCTCCCAATCTTTAACACATGGGCAGTTGGAGCAGGCTAACAGCTGGTGCTTCATTGCTTGTGTCCAAATGTTGTTGCCCACATGCTTGACAGTGAATTAGCTGCTAATAATGGATAGCCAGACTCTTCTGGACTGAAACATTTACAAGAACCGACTTGCTGCCAAGTTTAAAGCCTGGGAACACAAGGCAATTTCAAACCTGTCATTTCCTCACAGAAAGGGGATTATTGCTTTGTTATCAGCAAAGATACTATGTTATGTAGCTTTCCTGCCCTTGAATTATCCGGGTCATACGGGATGGCCTTGGGTTATATTGAAAAATATGTCTTTTGGGTCTGTGTGTTTATGTAATGTATACACGTCTATATAAACCTCTAGAACGGAATTCACTGGTTACGTGTGTACTCAGTGCAGTTGCACAGACCACATACATATGAGCATCAGTACTTACAAACTTGCCAATTGCCTTCAACAGCCTCCGTAACAAAGATTTGTTAGCTGGGCTTCCAATGTTTTCAGCAATTCAAGGTGCTTCCTGTGATAGGTATAAGGAATCAGTGCAGCACCTGAGGCACTGATTGAAGGTAAAGTTGGCAAATACCCTTGCTATATTCTTCGTGCCTTAAGCCTTTGGTTTGTGTAGTCGAACTTCTCGGCTTTATCCAGTGAAAGGTGCTCTGAGAGCCATCTCTTGATCACAGCATTTCTATAGCTGTGCTTATTTCTGTTCATCAGTACATAAAGGATCTGGTAGATGATAAAGTTGCCGGTTCACATAGGGTGTGGATTGTGCTGTTGCATCAAGAAAGAAGCAGTTGAACCTGCTTTCATTGTGGGCAAGGCATCTCGTGCTCACTGCTGGGTTTTGCAAGGCATTTCTGTGGTTCCTGATGCTCAGAGTGTACATACTGGAGCTTCACATAATGCATTCACATCCCCATACTGCAGAAAAGTGAGATGCAGCTGAGTTGGACCTAGTTTTTGAAAACACTTGGAATTGTAAATCAGAAAAGGTGTTTCAGCCGTGCTCTGGCTTTTCAGTAAAGCCATGCTTCTGCTGCTGAGTGTTCCTTTTACTAGTTAAAGAGCAAGAACCACAGTGGACAAATTCATAGTAAGCTACTGGTTTGTAGAAGAAACCTTCTGCAATCGTTAAGCCTTGTTTCATTTCCGATATGACATCGAAGCATCCAGTGATAATAAAATACACTAATATTTTGTTCCTATCTGGTAATTAACAATATAAATATTCTCAGGATGCTCTCCAGTCTTTTCTTTTGTGCATTTATTTCCTCTGCTTCACAGTCTTTAGTTACACTGGCCTGAAAAATCACATTATTCAGAATGTGCATATTTCTTGAGGAACAGTCTTAACTTGAATATAAGTTGCTTCCTTGCAGCTCCTCAGAAAGCTGAGAATGTATTCAGAGTATCCAAGGCTAATATCCTGTAGTTTTCCAACAGAGGTTGTCATCATGATCTACAGAAAACCGCATCGAGCCTTACATGAGATATAACAATGATTCCATCATCTTGTGTAGTAAAATAAATATATATGTGTGATGTATCTACAAATCTATAGTATATACCTATATATATACACGTCTTTGGCATTTCACTTATATAAGATATGTCAGTTAAAATAATGTGTTTGAATATTTAGACTATAAACAAAACATTGGGAGGTTATGAACTTTGAATACATTCTTAGAGTTAATATGCATACACATTTACCTCTGCAGGGCAGTACCTGCTTAATAAAATGGTGTTGTACTGCAGAATTGCCTTTGATTTACAGCAGCAACAATGTGCTGGTTGACTCAAAGGAATTGAGACAGCTGGTCTGGCTCTGTCATGAGATTTAATGTATTTCTTTTAACTGTTTCTTTCTAAGTGTGAGGCAACTGCATCAGTCAGTGGGCATTGGCTTGTTTTAAAAGGGCATTTCCCTCACAAAAGCAGGTATAAGTCATGGGAAATTTAATTTTTTTGCTGCATGAAAACCAGAGGGTGAAGAGAGGCTGTTTGGAGGGCTCATTGTTTGAGAATTTCTTTTAGAAACCATTCATCACTAAATCTGTAGACTTCACTGCTTCTTATTCTAAGCCAAGTAGGAAAAAACCATAATTTTTCCTGTCAACAGCTTGGATTAAAAATGATGAAACAAGCGTTTGTGGCAGGTTAATTGTTCCTTGGGTATTTGCAACCCCTGCACAGAGTGGGTGTGAATATTAACTCCAGCAAGTAGCAGGCTTACCACATGGGGAAGCTGTATTAGCCAGATGTATACAGGCCCCAGTAGGCTCCCTGCTCAGACAGCGTGTGCATGGCAAGGTCAGCTCGACCTTCCTTAACTGGTAGCTGAATCAGTAAATATGGTGTTACAGAGTTTGCAAAGCAAAGTAGCCAACACAGCCTGCAACGGAGGGAGGTGAGGAAGACGGGTTTAGAGTAAAACTGTTATTCTTTAAGAAGCCCATAGCTATAAAACCTTACAGAAAATTGTTTAGTAGATATTTCCGTTTTCCATGTAAACATCCAACTCACTTGTCTATCACACAGGCACGCAAACACAGCTTCTCTTTTCCCCAAAAACCTGTGGTCATGCTAAAGCAAATAGCTGGTGCGCCAACATTTGGATTCACCTAAGATTAGCTGAACTAGCATGTATTTGCACCCAGAAATTGTCAGGATAATATGCCATCAAAGCAAGAACTTTGTATTTTTATGACTGCATCTAAATAGGTGTTCTAGGGCTTTGTTTTCTCTTGATATTTCATTCTGCTCAGATCTCCAGCTCCTGGAGTGTGTGCTCATCTGGAAACACGGGGAAGCACTGGAAGTGAAGTGACAGCAGAACCAAAGAGTGGCCAGGGCTGGTCTTTCCACTCAGGTCCTGAGAAGAGTGTTCGGGGAAGGCTGACTTGTCTGCCTCTGTGCTGGAGCTCTTTGACTCTCCAGAGGCTGTCAGCATGAGTAGCAATTTGTCAAAGTCAAGTTACTTGGTCTGATCTAGGAGGTAAAGTTAGAAATCAAATGTGCAGTAATCTTTCATATTCATCCAATCTCTCACTACTCGTGTGCCTAATACAACTGTTAATGCATTTATTCTTGCAATGCTGTCTTGTGGTAGAATGGTTCTATAATCTCGATTTTTCAGAGGGGGAGCTGAACTGCAGAGTCAGGTGACAAAGGTCAGGCAGAAAGCTGGAGGCAGAAAAGGGAGCACGACAGCTTTCTTAATAAACCCTTAGAGACATTCCTGCTCATCAGACTAATCCGGTGGGTGATGAGGATTGAGCAGAGCAGGCACACAGGCACGGAGCTGTGACTGACTTTTTCACTTTCAGTGCCTTACGCTAACGGACGTCTCCGTGTCAGCCAGAGGTACGAGCTGCATTCCTGGGATACGAATAGGTGACACTTGCTTTTGAGTTTGGGCAACCAGGATAAGGACAAAGCGAAGGCATCCCCTCAGGTTTCATTTCAAAGCTGCTTCTGAGGGAAGGGATCATGGTGAGAAATGACAGCAGGGAAGGCAGGAGGGAGAATGGGTAAAGGGGACATTCTTGAAGGAGAGCACAAGGTTTTGGAAAGAGGCATCCAGCCTCACTCGGTGCTGGCACCGACAGCTCGGGGGTGAAAATGCTTTGCCTCTTTGGCACTGAACTTCCTTTGGATTTATGCTGGTTTGTGCTGGGGAGCAGAAGTGAGACTCTCTTCTGTTGTTCATCTCTCTCTGGAGCCAAAGGAAGGAGTCACCTTGGGTCCTCCTCCCAGCTCACCCCCTGGCTGCTGCTGCCTGCCCTGAGGCTGCTCTCCTCCCACCCATTGCGACTCCAGTCCAGTGGCAGATACTGACAGGTCAGGACGGTGACACCTCTTCTCTTGGGACACACTCTCACTGGAGAATGCCAAGGCATTTTGGGCAGCACCAACAGCCATCACCCTGCCTCTCATTCACAGCCTGGCTGATTTCAGTGTGCCTCTTTGCAAAGGGCCTAGGGAGACAACCCCAAGATGCATCTAATCAGCTGTAATTTTTGCAGTGATGCATTATCATTGCTTTGCACCCTGTGTCATATGGTTCGTTCTTACACATAAATTCCTGCTTTGCTTTCAGGCTTTTTTGCTGTCCCCAGGGATTAGTGCAGCTTTTTGTTGTGAATCCAGTTAGACGTGGGGCAGAGCTGGGAGGTCATGTCACAAGATTAAATTTTGATCTTGCTCTCATTCCTAGCTTTAATTTTGTGACCGGGATGGAAATCAAATATAAACACATGGACTTTGAGTCTGTCTTAACTTTCTGAGATATCGTAATAGTGATGTTTCTGCTTGACACTGCTATGTGAAGAATTCTACACCAATGAATTGTGTGTCTGGACTTAACTTTTGCTTTTTGCTGGATTTAGCACCAGTGGCCCAGACCCCATCTTCTTCTGTGGATGAGGTGAGATGCAGGTGTCTCAAAAAGCACCCACAGAGCTCATTTGCTAAGTCTTTTTGAGGTGGCTGTTCAATACTTGATGCAAATAACTAAGCGCAGTGACCCGGTCTCAGTCCCCAAGTTTGTTATCTCACTTGGTCCACCAGGAGACTGTGAGGGCTCGGCAGGGTGGGCTACAGCCAGGGCTGTTCCCTGGGACACCTCGCTGCCCTGCAGTTAATTTCAGGGTGTGCTCCCCTGCAAAGCTGGCAGAGCAGATGCATGAGTGTGATAGCACCTCCTGAAAGCCATCAGTTGTGTTCCTTTGCAGGTGTTTTCTTTTCCTTTGCCTCCTGCGCTATTTTTACTCTGGTTTGAACCACTGTTTAATTTGCCTCTTTTCACTTCTTGCCTCTAATAACAACTCTCTCTCATCTCACCGCTTTGCCTGATCGTTTTTCCTCCTTCTTTGTTAGATGTCTGGTTTCTCATGTTCTCCTTTCTTCTCCCCCTGTGTATTCAGTCTTGCACACTCCTCCTCACATACGGTTTCATGTATTGTTTGTCTGCACAGCTCCCCACAGCATGTTTGGTGGGTGTCTTATGAGGTAGGGGAGAAGGTCTCGATCCTGCCAGCTGCTTGGACATGTGCACCCAGAGAGGCATTTCGACAAGCGAGGCAGATCAAGAGCCTGTCTCTGCTAAAGAAAGCCAGCTTAGCTAGCCCAGCAATGCTGAGCAGGCAGTGAATGGAGACTGCTGCGTCTGATGCAAAATGTGCCCCTTTAACCACTACCTTGTCCCCCTGTCTCCCCTGTTGTTTCATTTCCATTGCAGCAGCTTTTTGGTGGCATCTCCTAAGAGGAGTCTCTTGTGCAAGGCACTGTGAGAGCAGGCACCAAACTGCATCCCTGTCAGTTCAAAGCTAATGATCTGAACTGGCAGACTGGAGGAGAAGGGTCTGTGCAAGACCACACAGCAGCTCCACGGCCACGTGAGGGTTTGGATCCAGGTCAGTGGACTCACTGGACCACTGCTTTCCTTTTGATGAAGCTGTTGCAATGGTGCCATGCCTTATTCTTGAGCTTCAGCCTACTTTTTTGCCCACTGAACCTGCTCTTTTGCTGGGGTGTCTCAGTCCTATCATAAAGTGCATCACATTAGCAGTCTCTGCGTGAGAGTTGGAATTAATGAAGTCTAGTTTCCTATGGGCTTGTTTGCCATGGCTGGCTGACTGTGGTCTCTAAGGAAAAAAAGATCCAACTCTGGCTTTTTGATTGTTGGGTCTCCCAGTGTCCCATTTCTGACACCTCTCCAGTCTGTTGCTGTTTGAAGGGCTTTTGTAGTCTCTTGTACCCAGACACTTATTTTCAGAAAACCAGTAGGAACTCCCTTACCCTCCTGTCCTCTACCACTCCAACAGACTCAGCTGAAGCAAGGCACTGGCTTCAGCAGAAGGGTACAGGATTGCAGCAGGACTGCCAAAGCCATGTTTTCTTCAGGAAGAGAGCAGCTAGGCTTGACGCCAAGACTGTTTTTCTGTCTTTCTGCCTTTCAGCCTTCCACCAACAAGTAGGCTGAGCAAATTCTCCCCACCCATTTGTAATTAAATACTCAGGGTACCTTCAGCTACATGTGCTTGTCTTTACCTGCAACACGTCCCAGGACAGGCTGAAACCTTATGACGGCAGGTTCCTTCAGACAAGCGTGTGGCTGTGAGTGTGCAGGACAATCCCCAGTCAATTCCCTGACCAAGGGCTTCCCCTTTCCTCTGGGGCTCTGCAAGGGACCTGCTGCGAGTCTCCAAATTAACAGAATTAGATGGAGGGAAAAAGGAAGGGTACAAATAAGGGTATTGCTGGGTGACTCTACATCTGGGATTTAAGCTCGCATCTAGCCAGCTTACTCATACACGCATGTATTTTGGGTTTTCAAAGAGTGGGAGTAGTCTGGTCAAGTTTTCCTTTTGCATTTTCAGTTTCCTTCTCTCCACCCTCGCCAAATGTCTCTCTAGCAGACAAAGACCTGGAGAGTAGTGTACCTGGCAAAGATCTGGCAGATAAATGACCCCCTGCAGAGTAAAAGAAAAAATAATCAAAGGCCTGTTTAGTTATTCTTGTATTGTTCAAAAGTGCTGAGAGCCGGTCCCAGAAGCAGCCATTTAAACGCTCACCCAACCCTGAATCCTGCCAGGCCCACCCTGAAGGAGCTTTTCCTGGTGGTGTTGGGTGAGCTTTCAGTGACATTGGGTCCTGTGTTGGCATGGGATGGTGCAGGCCAAGTCGCATGGCACCGCAGCCACCAGCCCTGTGGGAACTGGACGTCCTGCTGGAGGAGTCAGTGGGGTCCCATCACCTGTGGGATGCAGCTGGCTTCTGCCCTCACTGATGAGGAGGCTGGGGTCTGACCCCCAACAATCATGAGCTGGAGCAGACACAGTAGTTGTCCAGATGGTTAAGTGGGAATGTTTTTCCCATTTCTGTGGGAGTTTTGAAGAATCTGTAAATGATTTTCTTGCCTGCTGTTTTGGAACAGGAATTAAAATCTCAAATGGTTGATAGCAGATTTGTAAAAAAAGAAACAAGAAGTCAGGACAACCTCAATATTTCATCTTTGATTTTTACTTTTTAGCATTTTGTTTACTTCTTCAGAAGCCAAGAAATCAGTTAACAGGCAGAATAAAAGTGTTTCTCATGAACAGAAAGGAAGAAAAGTTTCTTCCATCTTCTCTTTCCCACAAAAGGCTTAAACTTACAGCAAAGAAACACTTAAAAAAAAAAAAAAAAGAAAAAAGAAACAAACTGATGGGTGAGTTGAAAGACTGATGACTGAAGAGGTTACTGGGAATGTGCTGTTTGTATATCTACTATATCGTGAGCCAAAGCTAAGAGTCAAACTGAAAGACGTCCAATTAGTTAACAACCTCTCCATTTAAATACATTTAAAAAAGTGAAATAATAGCAGGAAGAAGCTGGGCTCGACACCGCCTCTGCCCCAAAATATTATTGTTCATTCTCATAGCCTGGCCAGAGGCCAGCCGCTTTCAGGCTTTTAGCCACAGGGTGCATTTAAAAACCATTCTGTGCTCCTTGTTTTCTTGTCAGTCTGAGTGAAATCATTGTAAATAACCATTTTCAAGTGTGTCCATGTCCAAACAGAGTGTGTTGTTGGGTTCTCTGGGGTTGGTTGGAGCAGGGAGCAGAAAGGATGAGTAGCTCCAGAGCAGAGCACTCCAGCCTCTCCAGGGTCTTCTCCTGCAAACATCTGCTCAAGCCTGAGGGTGTTTTTTCCTGCCAGAATCAGGCTCTTCAGCAAACATGGGGGCCTTGTTTAAGGCCGGCACATACACTGATTGAAATCTGGTCAGTGCAATCCCCTGATGGTGTCAGTTCAGCACAGCCTTCGATGGGTTGGATGAAACCCCAAGGAAAAGACAAAGTCATTGCACAGAGCTGTAGAAATACCCAGGTGAGGGAGGCAAATCTCCAAGGAAAGACTCTACCTGACAGTGTTTGGCCAGTTTTTCCTGTGGATCTAGGGATGGCTTTTGTGAACTCCCCAGCTAACCTGACTGCTATGGGACAACATATGACCAGTGAAGTCCTCCTTTATTTCTTTTAAAGTATCTCTGCAAGAAAATGATTTAAAAAAAAAAAACCCACAGGGTTTTTTTTTCTTTTTTTCTATTTCAGTCATACAGAGGGAGCAGGGAATAGGCTTTGGGGTTTTTTTAAACCTTCTATATTTTCTGTAGATGTGGACATTTTCCTTTGGAAATAAGTGAAGAAAGACAGCAAACAAGCAGTAGAAAGCCAGCTCTGATTAAATCCCAAGCCTCTCAGCTGTTGCATTCATTTCCTTTGCCCTGTTTGCCTCCCCTACTGTCTAAAAAAGCTTCTCCACTGTGCAGGGCCCTTTTGCTGGGGGGATGGGATGATGGTGGTGGTGGCGATTGCTAAATCACTGTGACTATTGAAGGCGCTGCGCTGTTCCACTCTAGCACTTGCTCCCACTTACCATCATTTTTGTGGCACCTCTGGGAAGCTGGTCCTGCCAGATCCACTGGTGTATTTGATCAGGGAGGAAAATTGCTTGTGGCAATTCTTCTGAGCTAAGAACTGAGAATCAGTCACAAAGTCTATGAGGTGCAGTCAGAATGACCCTATTTCATTCCCCGCAAGGCTTGTGCTCCTCTAGGGTTTGTGTGCTCAATACCTGATTTCCCCTGTAGGCAGAGGACCTGCTCCCCAGAAGAGCAGAAGCATTTCCAGGCTTATTTCTATCCTCTCATGTGTGAGCTACGGGCTGGTTTGATCCTGTCTCAGTATTCATATATATATATATATATATACACACACACACGCACATTTATAGCATGTGTCCCTCTCTGCCGATGAATGTGTGCACTCATACACATGCACTCACACCAACTGTAGGTGGCACTTGGAGAATTAACAAAGATGCTGCTGTGGCCTGTGTTGGGGCATGGCTCTATGCATACGAAGCCAGAGGGAAGGAGGAACAAAAAAAATGGATCAATTACTAGTGAGGAAGGCAGAGAGAAAGCAGAGGCTCCCCGGAAAAAATACCCCTCGCCCCTCTCCTTCCTCACATTCCCGGGGACTGCAGCACTCGGCTGCTGACAGTCCCTTTAGGAGAGACGTGCCAATACCCTGTACTTTTCTTTACAGTATGTTTTACTTATCTGCCTCAGAGGAGGAGGTCTGCTGTACTTATCACCCCAGGAGTTCAGCTGGATACAAATGTTAACCGACTGGAGAAGAAACAGCTTGCTCCAAAGGTTTTATCATTATTTAGTACATAGCGAGCGAGTGCCAGGCCCAGATTATGCATTTACAGAACTCCTGGCCCTCACCTGCCTGAATTGTCAGGAGAGAAATTCAAACCACACTGTGATCAATTTGCTGTCTGTCAGCAACTGGGAACTGAAGGGCAACCCTGGATCGATCCGTTCTTGGAGCACTGTCCTCATTTCAGAGATTACCTCGTTTCTGCTGTGCTGTATTAACACTTCAGGTACCGGCTGTTAGAGAGCTCTGCATGTGCCTGTGGGTACCACCTTTGCATGATGTCTTGCAGAAGGGGTTATGAATTTCCGCAAAACTTGCTCTGTACATGTTTAATGATGCTCTGTATGAGATGGAGATTGGCCTCTTCAGTTGTGTGCTATAGCTTTACAACACACAAGGGGCCTCTTCTTTCATTCTGGGCAACATGAGCCTAGATTTTGGGAGATGATTCTGTGCTTGCCATGAAGCCCTGAATGCCCCTGAAATGTACATCCCTGGGTGCAATACTAGAGGATGATAATGGTGAAGAGTTTGCTGTGGTTCACACGAACTGAGAAGCCAAGAAATGCTTCTCAGCCTGCTGAAATGGCATCACATGAAAACCTGCAAAGTCTCTGGCCTTTTCAGCGTCTGGGAGTGGATCTGGGAGTGTCACTATTAATTTTTAAAAAGGACTAAACATCTTAGAAGTCTGTGAGAGTGGGGCCATGATGTGAAGAGTTTTGATCTTTTGTGTTTTGGAAATTGTTGCTCTCTTACTGCTTGGAGATAGCCTTAGGGTCCCTAAGGTGCCAGCCTTTTAGAGCATCTCACTTAGAGAGCTGCTCTCAGCCAGTGTGAAGAGGACCCCATTAGCACCTGAAAAAAACAACCATGGAAGGGAAGTGCCATTTCACGGGCATGTATTCTCGGGTTTTTTTGCGATGAGATTTAGCAGCCAATAATGTAGAAGTGGACTGGGACCACACACCTATGTCTGTCTCTGGCGGACACTCTCAGGGGTATGCCCTGTTAGGTAAGCAGGGCCAGGGCAAGTCCCAGCGCAGAGAATGTCTTCAGCTGCTGTTCCTGCTTAACCAGTGTTTGTGCGCACCATTTGGGGACTGGATTAGGATCTACTGTCAGTCCCCTCTCTACCAACGGTTAGGCAATTTTTTTCCATTCCTCTTTTCTACTTGGGGCACCTTTGTGCACTGACTGCTGCAAACTTGGGTGGAGCAGGGTGAGCAGATGTGCTTCCTTTTGCCTAAGGATGTAGCCCTTATTTATCATACACCTGGTGTTGGTGAGTGTGAAGTTCTCTGCTTAGGGAAATGAGCTCAAAGTAGGTATAATGTGGGCTCTACTTTACAGTCTTGTCTTTATTTTTCTTTTCATTTTGCTTCAGATGGATGCCTTGAAGATGCCACTGTGTTAATCATGGTGTTTAAAGTGGAAGACTGCATCTTGCCTGTATCAGCATAAGTGAATGAATTTGCAGGGCTATCCAGGACCTTGTATGAGCACAATCGCAGGTAAATCTGCATTTATGATCCAAGGTATTCCTGGGGATATTTGTCTAAGAAGGCTGCATTTCAAAAAGATATCAAGACTGATATACAGCCAGAATCACAGCTTCATCCCATCCCATCCTATCAATACTTCTCTGAAGTTTTCTAATGGTAATGAAAAGCCCAGCTGTGTAAAATCCACAGCTTTATCCCCCCCCCCGCCCCAAACTCCCTGAGTATGACATCAGCTTAAGCACTGTTCATTTAGGATCTTCAGCTTTCAGTGCCAGATGACAATGGAGCCAGCGAGGCGTGCTTTGTTAGCTTTGATTATGTTCAGTGTGGTGTAGCACAACAACTGGAATAATTGAGATAATCTCTCCACTCATGTGGGCGGGGGGAAGATGATGCTGAAGAAGAGGAAAAAGTGACAAGGAAGGAGAATTGGCAGGACAGGAGCAAGAGTGCCGTAGTGCAGGGGCGTTTCGGCAGCCGGCAGATTTCAGCAGCTCTTTGGAGTACTCGCACCGGGTGGGTCTGGTCCAGTTGTCACTGGAGTGCGGTGGAAGGTACGTCGCTACAGACTGTGTTTGTCTGAGACTCCTTTCCCCATATATAAGGCGGGACCAGTGGTTTTGGCTGATTGTGAGGCCCAATTCACTGCAGTGCGAATGTGCTGGTGACTTTCACACTGAAGATTCACAAGGTGCTTTGAACAAATTCTGTGTTAAGTCTTGTTCATAAAGTCAACAGAGGGTCACAGTGACAGCAGCAGTGAGCAGCCACTTCTTGAAGGTGGCAGAGGACACTACTTCTCTGAAAAGCACTGTGAGACCTGTCTGTGCACACAGGGGCCTACTACTGCAGGAGCAGCTGTTCTTGAGTATTTGTACTGCTTTTTCTTAATCAAAAACATTTATCTGAGTTTGGAAGAAGTTGAAGCTTGCCCAGGTTTACTCTGCTTTGGATGCAAAGGCTGTTTGTGAAACCAGTCAAGAAACAGTGGATCATCCTCTTAGCTTAGGCTTGCAGTGCATACAGTTGTCGCGCCATCCTTCCAGGACCAAACATCTGTGAGGCTATTTTGAGATTTACAGAGGGGAAAGCAGTAAGCTATAACCTCGTAACCATAGTGGTTGCAGAATCTTGGAAATTAGTGGTGATACGTATACTTTAGGGCTCTCAGCAAGGTGTTATCCCAGCATTCCGTCTAACCTGGCAATTAGGTTTTTCTGAATGGTAACTAGCCCACTTGCAGCAGTTACCTTCCATTTCCAGCATTTGTCACCAGCCCCTTACGCAAAAATAAGATTTGCCTCTTTGATCTTTAAAGGTCTCTTCCAACCCGAACCATTCTGTGATTCTGCTTTCCCTCTCCATCACTCTGCTGTCCTTGATTTCTCTACCAAAAGTGATACACCTGTTTCTGCAGGTGTCTACAGCTCCAGACCAGTCTCTGGATCTCAGGTAACACTTGAGAGGCAGCCACATATGCTTCTAGCAAAAATAACAGTCTGCAAAGTAAGCTAAGGAGCCTGTTTTGGATGTTACATGTATATAACTACGTATTACAAAAACCCTAACATGCCATGGTAAACTTTACTTAACAGACTGCTTAATCTCTACAAATGTTAACCTCCAGGTTTTTATTTACTGAGCTGGTGTTTTATGATGCCATTGTCTAATTGAAATGTGTTCATTCCTTCTCCAAGTGCCACTGCTAAGCATTTTACTGATATATAGCAAGAGAACTGGATGGGATTTGCTTTCTTTCAGAGTAAACGTGGGAGACAGATGGTGTTCAGACTGTACAGATGTGACAGCTTCCATTACTTTCTTTATGGAGTCTTTCTTGCCAGCTAAGCACTTTTGTTTTCAAATGACAAAATTGTAATTTTCACAGGCACCATAGAAAAAACAGGCAGGAGTGCAGGAGGATGGAGATTTTATTTGCACATCTTCAGCAATGAGGGCAGTTGCTTCCATATCCAGAGCTGGACGTAGCTGGAGCCCAGTTCTCATCGTCTCTTGAGCTTAGGCCATTGCATATAAAGCAGCAGTCTGGATAGTCCCAATCCTTCCATCTCTCTACGGTTGCATTGCTTGCCTGGAGCTTTCAAAAAGAATCCAAAGGCTCACTCTTTCGTTACAGATGGGGAGACTGAGGCTCAGAGAAGGGTTCTGAACTGCACAGCATCGGGAAGCAGAGGGAGGTCTGGGAACAGAGCCCAGCTTGCCTTGGTCTGGAGCCAACGCAGCGGGCACTAGACCCAATCACTCCCCTGAGGGTGGGTGGGGAACGGAGGGTGAGAGCGGGCAGACCTGGCACTGCTGGTGGGAGCAGACTCCCAGAGCCAGGTGGCATTTATTCCAGTATTCAGACCCTTGCAGGTTGGGGAGATTCAGAACAACAGATTTGTTAGTAACATTTCTTTTTTTCCTTGTACAGCTCAGGTGCTTGAAACAATGGAAGAACTGCTATTTCATTTGACATCATGAATATGCTGTTATTTACCACCAGCAATGCTGTTTTGCATGGAGGATAATTAGTTTTTTGAAACTCACTATCTTGGATTATTGCAAAGCTGAAGAGCTCAGTAGAAGAGGTGTGGTTCAACTCCTTCCGTATAAAGCATCTTATGGGCAGTCTTACTGTGATGTTATAGTGCCCCTTAGCCAGGGCTGTCCTAGGAGATGGGTTGGAGCTTTTGCCTCAAACAGTCCTTAGGACTCTGCTGTTACTGTGGATGCTTTTCACCACTAGCTGCCTGCCGCTGGCACTAAAAGCCCTGGGAAACAGTGATAAGGAAGGCCAGGTCTGGCTCTAGCCCATTTCTTAGAAGCTGTTCACCTTTCATAAGCCAGTGCTTTCAGCAGTGTAAGTTAGAGAACGAAATCAGAGCTGCCCTGAAACCCATGGGACTTGTGCCAGCTGGGCTGGAGTTTCACTCAGGAACAAAGACTGGAGCTCTCTGAAATACCGCAAAATGGGAAATTTTGGCCACAAGCTTCTCTCACTTTTGAATAAAGAGATTTATTTATTTATTTATTTATGCAAGGGGCTCTAGAGGCCAATTTTCCTCCCTGGGAAGACAGCTGAGTCTGTGCTGCTTACGTTGGATAGTCAGGGCCACTCTCCGAACCCAACTTGCTCTGACACCAACCTGGCAGGCACGGTTGGAACAGGGTCTCTGGTGCAGCCAGGACAGAAATGAGCAAAGCTGGCAGCTTGGCACAATGCTGCTACGAAGTTTAGGCAGTTTATTTGCTGTCATGAAGACCGGGCAGGCTGTCAGCAGGCTGCCGTCACGCATTTCTCTCTGCAGACTACCTGTGGACACATGGCTGGGGGATCTCAGGGTCTGCCATGGTCCCGGCTGTCTCTGGTAGGTTTAGTTAGCAACAGTGCTAGAAGTACTCAGAGCGGCCATCTGTGGCGAGATGACCCTGTCTCTCTGTATTTATAGTAGCTGCATAGCTTTAATGTGCTTGTGTTCATGGGTTGTTGTTAATTTTTATTTCTGATACCAGTCAACAGAGAAAGGAAAGTCTCTGGTTCAGAGCAAAAGCCAACCTAGGACTGTGAGTGTCTCGTTAATCTGACGGTGGCTAGAAATCTTCCACAGTCTCCTGATCTTACTGTTCTGTCTGCGGTGAGGACAGCAGGCACTGAGGACACGGCTTGACGCTGTGGATAAGATGATGGAAGGGCTATCTGCTCCCCACAGCCGCGGACCTGCTGCCAGCTCTCGTCCTCACTGCTGGCCGTGTGCTCCCACCCTGTCCCTCGTGCCAGCGCCGGCTCTTGGCTGACCCTGGGGTGAGTCCATTCAGGGGCTAAACCAGCAAATCATTTTCTTTTGTACAGTGCTTTGGACTAGCCCTGAGCTGGGGTCAGACGAGAGGCGACGTGAGCATGAGGGACAGCCCCAGCCCTGTTTTGGCAGCAGCTGATCGCCACACCGGTTTAGTTGAATCTAACACACAGAGACAAACTCTTCTGGTTTTGGACCAAACCCGGCTTCAAACCCATGGTGGGTGGCTGGTGCAAAGATATGGCATGAATTCGCTCTTTGGTTTCAAAGGGGATGAGCTGTCTGCAGTAAATCAGGCAGGTTTTGCTTGTGACTCTTCCTGACAGTGCAGTCTCTCTCGCAAATTGCTCTGCTGTTAGCTGGCTATGGTTTCAATTCATCCAGCTTCTAACGTATTTTGCTGTTTATCAGTTCAGTTGCAAGGGGCCCATTGCCATGCTATCTGACTACAGAGTGCCAATTTAAGTGTCTACAACCCTGAAAGTGCAGTGCCCGTACTCCCAGGCCCAAATCCCTGTGCCTTGGGCAGGCATGCTGTGTCAAACTAGATAAGTGGGTAAATGCTAAAAATTTAGCAATTGAACACGTGTGCAAAGCTGCCAACTGGCAAGAATCCTCAGAGCGGTAAGATGAAACATTCCGAGTTACAGAACAAAATGTCTGTGCTGCGGTACTGAAATACATGGATTTAATGTACTATTACTGAGGTTTAGTGGCAAACCAGAATGAAAGCTATTTAAACAAATCCTCGCTTCATGTAACGTTGCTGTAGTGCAAGTCATTTCTCAGCGTATCACGAAAGACAATATTATCCAGCTTTTGTTCAATACCAATTACTTTTCTGCTTCAAATAATAAGGAACATTATTTTTAAAAATGGGGTTTGCTTAGACATTAGGGAAAATAAAGTTAACAGACATCAGAAGTCTGTCTTGGGAAATTTGCTGCGAGACAGGCACAAGTATAACAAAAGTAATTATAAGTGAATGCTGATAATTTATTTACTGGGATAGTAGCATTGTTAGAGATGTCAAAATCCCATTTTATCTGCATCCACATGAGTAGGCTTTTTCAATGAGTTTCCATGTTTCCAGCGGCGAGGCTCTGAGTTTCTAATGAGGATGTAAGAAGTACAAGGACTTCTCCAGTGCAGCGAGGAAGAGGGCTCACATCGGGGTTTAGGGACAAGTGGACCCTATTTGAGGAGTTCAGCCAGAACGTCCATGTCAGACTGGGCTCCTATGTGAACATCGATCCATTGTCTGGGTTGCATCATGTAGGGATGGCAGTGAAAGGTTTAGTTCATTAAGTGACTTTTAGAAAATAACTCTTGTAGAGGAAACAAGGTGAGGTGCAACAGATCTGACATTCGATCTACCTTCCTCTGGCAGGTTAATGAGGAAGGTAGAAGGTGGGAGAAATGCTTCGAAGAGCTTCTGGCTTCATCGCAGGTTTGAGGAGGCATGAGCGCAAAATGTGATGTCTCAGCAGCTGGTGGGGCCCAGATGCTGTGCGAATGTCAGGGAAGGAGAGGACAAAGCAATTTCCACTCCTGGGCCGTTGCATCCAGCCAAAGCATTTAGGGCGCAGGATACCACGCTGCTCCATGCACTGTGGCAGTCGGGGGACCGTGCCATATGCTTTTAGTCACAGCCTGTCACCTCATCAGGTGCCCTGAGGTGCTGAGGGGGAGCTGTAGGGCCAAATCGCACCCTCACACCTTCCACAAAGGGTGCGAGGAGCTGTTCCTCAAAGGCAAGCCATACCAACACAGCTATCACTGGGTCTGCTCCAAAGCCCAGGGAAGGTGAAGGACACGTCCCTTGCTGAGGGTGTCATCACGGAGCGGACTATGGAGCTCCTGACACTTAAGAAATCTTATTCTAGCAGGGAGTTGCATAGCATCCCAAAGCAACAAAGTATATACGTGCTTAACAAACTCAAGCTCCGCTTCTTTCACAAACCAAAATAAATTGTTTCCATGGCTGCCCAGATTCCAAATTAGCAGAACGAACAGTCATTTAAAATGAATGATTTCAAGTCAGAGAAATACAAATCAGAGACTATAGTTCTTCTCATCGGAAGAATACTGTTACACGAATAAATATTACCTAGATTTTCAATCTTGTATGGACTGGGCAAAAGATCTTCATTATAAAGTGGTCAACAGACAATATAACCAGTTCTGGCTCCACATCTGACATGTCCAAACATTGACAGATCATTGTCTTTGGTGCTTTTACAGATAGCAAAGGGTGCCAGCTGTAGGGCTCACATCTTTATTTGGCCTGTGTGGAGCTGGACCCAGAAAGATTTTTACCCCAGAATTCACCAATATGAGCTGTTTCTCTGCTCTGCACTGCAGGGACCCCAGCAGCTGTGGCAAAAGGCAGTACTCGGGTATTGCCAGAGGGGAATGGGGGTGCAGGAGAAAAGGAGGAAGGAGTGCCTGTGGTGTCCTGTCTTGAAGGGGAAAAGGAAGAGAGGGACCAGGAAACGTTAGCTGAAACTTCACACAAAGCTATTTGGAGGCCTTTCTACAGCTCTGCTCCCAATTCTGTTGAGCTGCAGCTTCATCTTTTCTGCCAGCCTCACCAGGCACGCTTTCCTTCACGTGGACCAAGAAACCACTTTTGCATGGAAGGAGGTTAGTAGGTGATCCTGGTTCACAGGTCTTCTAAGGAAGTGTCGATCCAGGCAGGAAAGCTATTTGAAACAGGTTATAAGAGGTTACCCTCAGGCAAGTATAGATGCGTGATGAACACATTACTCCAAAGGGAGCTCATAATTTGATACAGACCTTTGGAAGCATCACTACCAAATTCCAGTTGTGCAAATTAAATCTCTGAATGCTTCAGGCCTGATTCAGACTGCTGCGAAGTCAACAGGAGTCTCTCACTGCCTCCAGTGGGTTTTTTATGTGATCCTTGTTGAATAAATAATCAAGAAGTAAACCTGTATAGAATCTGATTACCTGGTCTCCAGCCTCTGGATGAACTCTCTGCTGCATCATGGAAATACAATATTGGCATGTGAAATTCCAGCAAACTAGAGCAGCATTTCCATCGCCCAGCTGGGTACCTCTGCTCAAGCTCATCTATGACTTCTGGTCCTAAGTTACTAGTCTCTGTTACACAAGAGGTAAGACTCTATGATTTACAACTGTCCTTTCTGCTTTTAATAATCTGCAATGAGATCTTTTTTACATGAACTCTACACAGCTGCAAGTGCCTGCACCAGCTGGCAAATCTGCCCCACAACCACTCACCCTTTCCACAAGTCACCGTGGCTCCAAGACTGCCAAGATGCTGCCCTGAGACGATCCAAAGGATCTCTTTTATTTTAACAGCACAGCTGTTTGTTATTCTGTCCAGGAGCAGTAAAGCTATCAATTGAGCAGAAGGAGAACATTTTAAAGCACACTAAACAGCAAATAATCCTCTGCTCAGGATATTAAAATATCACAAACCACAAATTTCCCAGTGTTATTACTTTGTAGCTGGCACCTGCGTGTTTTAGCACCCCAGTCTATAGACTGAGGAGGTGACATGCTCATACTAAGCCTATGGTAAAAGGGGATGCACAGATAGTCTTGTGCAGTCTGCTGATAGGCAGGAATTGCTTTTGCAGACCCTTTATCTCCAATATATTGACTTATAATCACTACCATGTCTTGAATGGCATGTCTTCTTCACCATAATGAGGCTGGATGTATCAGGTGGAGCCTTGACCAGCATGTCTGACACACCACCTTGTGATGGAGAGGGTGTCTGCAGCCAATCCTTGCTGCATTTTTTGGCCCATCTACTTTTTTGGACCTTGGAATGATTGCCCTAATTGCATGCTTGCACTAGGTCTTTGCCCTCGACTACTCAAAAGCAATTTCTAAGGTGCTGACCAAGTCAAGGTCTAAGGCAGCTTGACTGCAAGATGCTCTGTTGCCATCAGAGATTCCTGCAGCGTCAGATCCATCCAGACATCACGTGTACTGGTACAAGGGGTATTACTGATGAGGTAGGAGGGGAACAAGGCTATGGATAGATAGACAGACAGACACGCTCTTCCCCCCAAAAAGAAAAAGTTATGCTTACAGTTTGTCCTTCTCAGTCCTTCAACCAGCAGAAAAAATGCTGGTCACACTGTTAGATAAATCCTGAAGATGTGGAAAAGAGGAGCTTCCCTTAAGTAAATATAAAGGATGAATGGTGTCCTCCAGCATTAAGGGAAATATTTTGGAGACAAAGGAGGGCAAAGTCTTGCACTGACCTGTGGAAAGATACTGTATATGGCTTTGGGAGACACAGGAAAAGTGGCAAACAGCAAGGTCTGGATTTGAACACCAAGAGTCTTCATGCTATTTCCTGTGATCCTCTGATACTGTGAAATCATTTTCTACCCTGAAAATGATGGTCAAGGTTTGATAAAAGGTGTAACTCATCAGTATGTGCAAAAGCATCTGCAAAATCCAGATGGGAAAATGACCTTGACTCCTGCAGTTATAGAGAAAATGAGGCTTGGGCCAGATTAATTCCCAGGGTTGCACATTGATTTCATTGGAGTTGCCCTGAGGGTGAGTTTGATTCTCAACTCCTTAAAGCTTCCAAAACAAAGCAAAATCCAGGTGTGTGGCAGTATGGAACTGTTGGGGCTTTTTTGTTTATTTTTTTTTTTGCCAGTTGTTTTAGTACAAGCTACCATGGTGTAAAATTTATCCCTGCAGATCTGTAGAAGCAGGCAACTATTTTACAGGGAATGTGGAACCAGCTCATGCTGCCTTTGGAAAGATTTAATTTCACTGATGAACTTGTCTTTCTATTTAAAGTACCCCCAGCTTTGACTCTCAGGAATGCATCCGTTTGGTCTCTCTCTGAAGCCACCACCTGCTGATGTGTTTGCAGAAGCTTCTCCCAAGGAACATACTTCTGAACAGAAAAATAGTTTTACTGAATTAATAATAGATGGGCTCAAGCTGCAACAGCCAAAGTTAAATTTCTACATGGATGTGGACTCCAAGGTTTGGGCATGTCTAGAGCTAGGTTATCATGCTCCTTGGCCATCACATATATCTGATACTTAACTTTTTTCTTGTTTTAAATGCTACCACTTTATAAAAGGCCTCTTCAGTCCTACAGATGCAATAAAATTCTGAAATAGTCCAGTGTTTTTATTTGGAGATTCAAGAAAACAGAGGTGAGCATAGGATTTAGAAGTTGGGTTTGGTTTTATAGGGAAAAACATGGAAGGGGAACGCAAAGATGGTAAATTTGAATTAGACCTTCTTCCACAGCAGATTTAGATCTCTGAGTCCCCGTGGGGAGCTTTTCCTGGGAAGCTCTGGTTCCACACACTGCACAGTTTGAATCCAGATTTAGGTCCTACACTGCACCCCATTAACCTTGCTAGGAGAATGACTTGAACTCGCTGCTGAAGGGCAAGCCTTGCAGTGCCCTAAATGTGACTTTATGAAAGTTCATTACACGCTCACATGAAAACTACCCATTTGAAGCCCAGAGGAACTTCTGAAGATGTATGACTGAGCTGGGAATCACTAGATTATCCACCTGTTTGTGAGATAATGTTTCCCGCTTCCACACCAGAAGTCAGTTTTTTCCCTATTAGTTCTGCTTTCTGTTCTGTCTGATAGCAGGAAGCACAGAAAATAGTGGAAATTAAAAATGAAGATAATGCAAAGTTAAACACACCTCTTTTTGATCTTCAAATTGAGTTAATGCCAAGCAAAGCTCGTGCTCTATGCACTGGCTTGCCTCTTTGTTTAACGGTGAATTGAGTGGAACTACTTCACTTGCCAGCTTGTGCAGTAAGTTGGAAAATAAAATTAATAAGAGGCAGTGTCAGAGCCACAGCGTGTAAGTGACCCCTCGGAGGCACAGTCGAATCAGAAGCTCTTTTGCCTTTGCAGGATTCCCTTTCCATATGATCAGACCACTTCATAAGGCAAACCGTGGTGACCCTCGTACCACCTCTGCAGCAGGGCTGCTTGCCAGTGGGTGAAGACTTTGGGCACCATGGGCACAGACTAGGAACACCATAACAGGAGGGCTGACGTCTCTGCGGTGCAGATTTTGGGGTTCTCCCTATGGGGTCTGCACAAGTCAGGGTCCTTGGAAGCAGAATTGCCCGGGACATTGAGCCTTGTTTTCTTGTCTTTCCTGGCATGTCCGGAGGAGGTGTGTGGTGCCATGGGGAGGGCTCTGTGAGGAGCCCCTCTGGTTTGGGCCATCACCTGAAAGCCTGAGCAGAGTACTTGGCTTGGGATCCCAGTGCTGCCCAAGCAGAAACTGCTCCGTCTTGTTTGTACCGGGATGCCCCGAGGACTCAGCGAGGACGAGCTCCCAGGGAGACTCTGACCCCTGAGAAAGGAAAGCATCACTGCATGCAGGAGCCAAGCCAGGAGCTGGATATAGAGACTTAAATGTCACCAAAGTCCTAGTTTAGGGACTGGCGCTAAGATGGAGACACTGATTGCTTTTCTCCCTGCAATTTTTCTCAGAGCTCAAGGAATTAAATTCACCAAAGCCTTAATTTCTGAAAGACATTAAATCTGACATACTTTGACCTTCACGATGTCATTTAATTTGACTGTCTGACTGACATTTTCCTTCTCCCCGTGCTGCCCCTTCATTTTTGTACCAAGCAATGAGAAAGAAGGGTAGTAACCAGCTACCTAAGAGGCAGATTACACACAAGGTTAGCACAGCAGAAGCATACTGCTGCCTTCTACCAGCTCTGCTCAGTATTTAAACTGAGATATTTAGTTCCCATGGGGAAAATTGTACTAGAATAGAAAAAAGCACAGCGTGCAGCTATTATTGGGGCAGTGATTGTAATGAGCATGGAAAATGGAACAATATATAACCCATTCTTAATAGACTCTTGGGAGGGTTATCCTCTGCTTCTCCTCAGATCTCATACCCAGACACTTTTTTTTTTTTTAATAATTGGTAATGCCTTTTTTTTTTTCTTGAGAGAGTGCACCCAGATCCATTTGTATTGCTCAGTAAACATTAATGGCATTTCCCAGATATGAATTATTCCCATGCCTACACCAGAGTGTGGTTTGAATGAAACACCACCCATTCTCTCTTTTCAAGCAGGTGTTTGACCAGTGACCTTATCCTTTCCAGAAGGCCATAAAGGGTCAAATCTTTCTGCACTGATCCTCCAGTTGCCTCAGGTGGGAATGCTCTGGAGCCTGTGCGATCTCCTTGCACCATCACACAGATCCCTAGTGTTTGCAGTGGTGAGATAACGCTGGAGCCATGCTGACCTAGACCTCCTTTGCCAAAGAGAAGGTGCCCGAAGTCCAAAAGGGAGGCAGGCTGGGAAGATGTCCAGCTTTATGTGTATGCAGCAGTTAGTTATCCAAATATCATGAAAAGAAACGCTCTGTCCTGAAACCATAGTTACTTAGCTTTAACTTTGCGGCCACAAAGGTTTGAGCAGTTTTGAGATGTTGATCTGCTTAAATGTGATGCTAAAATTGTATCATCAGCCTGGCTATGGGATTCTTTTCTGTCCTTATTCAAGGTGTCTAAGAAGAACATGGGGAAATTCGTTGATGCCATGATTGTTGCTCAGCAGCTGAAGCAGAAGAGTCAAGCTTTACTCCATGCTGGTGAGGAAGATGTAAGCCTTGCTGCCTTTTAGTCCATGGAAACAACCTTCAATTACCCTAAATGCTGAAGCATTGGTGTGGGAGAGGGAAGACATGAATGCTATGGAAAACTCTGCTTCACTGAGGAACTGCAGTGGTGTTTCTTTTGATTTTACTCCTAGGCATGTGCAGTGGGTCTTCTGATAGCAGCAACTAAAGATTTTGTTCCAGTTTGGGGAGAGGAATCTGTCCCTGAAGACACTCGCTTGTGTCTTGTTGTCCTTTTTTTTCCCCTTTCCCTTCATGCAAAGTGACATACAAACTGAGCCCTTCCTTCTAGGACCAGGGCTAAACTATGCCACAGTTAATAGAGGTCTAGTGTTGGACATGTTTGGGGGCCAACATCCTCCCCCCGCCCCGTGACAAAGTAGTGTATTTTAGTGTGTGCCCACTAGCAAAGGTTGGTTTTTTTTTGCTGTAACTACTGAGAATTCTGTAATTCTGTGCTTTCTTTTGGGGGGAACTGTAGTCTTCAAAAAGACAGTTTTTTCACATCTACCATACATATATGCTGCAGCTTTGCTGGCATGAGACTAGGAAGGATTGCACACTTCATTTCCTGCAAGCTCTAATTAGCCCGGGGAGCTTACACCACTGCTTGGTTCAACTTTACTCAGAGAGCACAGCAATGATGTCTTTCTGGGGCAGTAACGCTCATGGTGCACGATCAGTGCAGTTTAAGATGTAAAGGTGTAAAGTGAGGCCCGTGGTGGCTTGAAGGATTGTGTGGGGCTCTATCAGCCAGACCTTATCTGAGCATAAACAAAAAAATGTTGTTGACAGAGAACTTTCATAAATTGCTTTGTTGAGTGTCAGCTTCACTTTATAGCATGTTGTCACATGCCAGTGCTGACACTTGTGGCATAACTTGCTGGAGCAGTATAGCATGCTTGTGATGCCGGTATCTTTTTGTGCATTTTTTTTTTTTTTTTCCTAGTAAATTCCTGATGGTCCAAACTGGAGCCATGTTATCAAGTTTTGCCTTTGATGCATAGGTGAGAAGAGCTGTGTTGCGTAGCATGTACTGCCAGAACACTGCCAACATCACAATTATTAAAAACCAAACTAGGGTGAGACAAAAATGAATGCTTTAAATGTACCCATATTTCTGTGCTGTGAAGTGTTTTCTGCTGCTGGACTTCTATCATCCAAGATCTTCTATAGCAGCATCCGTTATTCAGAGGGCAAAGGTTTGCTGCAGACTTAGTAGAGTTAACAGTTACCGTGGACCTGGTAAGATGAAAACAACTTTCTTTTTCACTGTTTACCTTTCTTGGCCATTTTCTCGGCCATTTTCTCTTCTAGATGTTTGCTCAGTGCCTTGCCAACATAGCTAGGAAGGGAATTTGTCCTGCTAGTATCACATGTAGGTTAGACAAGGGTTGTAGTCACTATAATGTTAAACTGAGTCACAAAGCTCCCTAAATGCTTGCGGCATGTGTGGCTAAAGAAAGAAACATAAGAAATGTCACTCATCAGGACTTCTTTGACACTGAACAATAACAGCGAGACACAATGACAAGACTGTACAAACCTCAAAGCAGGAAAAATCTCTGTGGACTCCCTTTCCCCTGCAGATTGGGAAGTGGTAGATGGATAATCAACAAAACCCACAGCACCTCTTTGAAATATGGCCTGGGGAGAAAGCTTGCAAGGCACTTGAGCAAAAAAATAATAATGCGTGAAGCCCTGTGTGGTACCTGCAAGCCATGGATCTCTCTGGGCTGTCTGAGGCATCTGGAGGGTATTGGGGCACCCAGAGCTGAGCAGCTCCCAGTCAGGTGCCGGTGCAGATGGACACTGTGGAGCTGGGCTGTGCAGTCTCACTGGTTTTTGGGCTATCCTGCTGTCAGGAGTCCCTGCATTACACCACGAGCTGATTTTTGCAGTTTCCTTAGAGGTCAAGCAGCACACAGTACTTCCTAAGGTATGTGGGAGGGTTTTGTGGTGGTGTGTGCCATCATATGTGGCTCATGGCTTGCCAGGCAGGGCTAAGCAGGCAGCAAGGAAAGCCAGCACGCACTTACAATACATGGCAGAAGACCTGCTCTGAGGTGTGAGCAGGATTAATTCGCTCTCATTATGGGTCAGCTCGGAGAATGTTGCATGAAGGTGATTAGCTCAAACACAATGGTCTGAGGGAGCAGATTATTTTGACATTTAGGCCTGTAAGTGGCATTTCCAGGGACTCTTGCAATGATATGATGTGGGAAGTGATGTGAGATATACACACACAATGGAAAAATTAGCACATGGCAGGACTGGCTCTGCTGTTGCCTAGGGCTTTCTGGGGTCTTAGCAAAGGGCATCCTGCACACATGGTCACAGCAATTTCTGGTCTCTCATGCTGGATCTGCTCTAGATGACATCAGTGACCTTGGCAACTTGCCCACGGCTGGGTCCACAAGAGGCTTGTGATACCAAGGTGTGCTGTGGATGCTCTCTTCTGTGGTAGGTGATGGGCTTTCCTGCCAGGAGGGCAGCTGAGAGAGGCTGTGGCTTAGTGCCTAAACCATGGCCTGGGTGTTCGGTGGCTTGGTTAATTCAGGGACCTGCTAGCTCAACATGTTGGTCTTGAGGCTCCATTTCTTTGAATGTACATTACTCTCTGAGTAAGCAGCAGCAGCAGCACCACCACCCCCATCCCCCTGTCGTCGTCTCCCCCCCCCCCGCCCCCTTATTTGGGGTGCCCTTTAGTTTGTGAGGGAGCTGAAATGTAGGCAATGGATTTACCAGATGGGGCTGGGGGATGTTCCCAAGCTGACCATGTGTTAGTGACCTTGCCCCAGTGTTGTGGCACTGCGGGCTCCAAGAAGGGCAGGAGTAAGTCACTCTGACATGACTGGCAGCCCCAGATAAACCTTGGTGGTGCTTGCTGTTGGCACACAGGCACCAGTACCCTCTGTGTCCCTATAGCACGGAGGGGCTGCCCATATGTGCAGCATTAAGCGGCAGAGCCATGGTAAGAGGCTCTTTATTTCAAGGTTTCAGCTTTTCAAAACACAAAAGGACATGCTTGAAATTCATTCCTTCATGCTGATCCTGGGAGTCTTCCATAACCTTGAAATTTGGCTCGCTCCTTAGCTCTCCCCGCTTGCTCTGCGCCTGTACGGAGCCGCTCACCCAGCCCTGCCGCACACCGCGCTGGCACGTGCCGCGGGGCTGGAGGTGCCCGGGTCAGCAGCCACTTTGTGGGGAGCACCATGGCCAGTCCAGGCACTCCCCTTCTCCCACAGCAGCTTCGCAGCGTGTAGCTGCCAGCCAGCTGAGGCATTGGCCACGATAGCGAAGAAGCCTCAAGAATTAAGGTGGTATTTGGTATTTCATGTATGGCTATAATTTATGAACGACACAAACGCTCCCGCCCGGCTTGTAATAGCAAGGCTTTAGGCTGTTTCCCATCATATAACAAGCTGTTCTAACCCATTACCCCTCTCCAGGCCCTTGGGCATTTGCTTATTCATTTTGCTTTTCACCTCTCACAGGAGCTATAACCATGGCCTGAGCAGCAAAAACTTCCCGGGCACCACAGACAAGGCAGTGCCTGTTTTTGTAACAGCAACTGTTATCACCTCTACGATTTGCTGCTCCTGCCTGCAGGCCCTGGGTGCCAAAAGAGGTCAGACTGAAGTTAATATGTGTGGGCAAAGGACACCTGCCCGTATCGCCCTGTTTCAGTAGCACCATGGGAGCGAGGGTGTGTGGGTCACTGTTGACCCCCGAACTACAAGGGGAGAAAGCGCCAGACAGGGAGGGACTTGCAAAGCCCCAATAACGCTCTAGTCGCTGCAGGTGGGCTCGGTGCTGAGCATACGTCACCCCATCGCCCTCTTCCTTGCCTTTCCCTAGCTGTGAATTCATTACCTCTGAAGTCTGTCTCCAGCATCTGCAGCCGGGTGCTCGCGAGACACGTACCCACACCCATACCGAGGCTTCTGCAGCATCGCAGGGGTTCTCATCCCATAACAGGCTTGGCAGCGGTAAGTAAGGCTTTGGATTAAAGGAGTTTGTAGTCTCGGCTTTGAACATGTGTAAAATGAGATGCGTGTGGAGCCTTAACACTTAGGGAGAGCCCGGCTGCTAGAAGGAAACGGCAACATCTCCTCGCCCTGGCACTGCTGGACAGGCACAACCACCCACAGTACCCTATAGCTGCCACCTCCTCTGCACACCCCACCTACTCCCTCCCCACACCCCTCTTCCCATCACTGAAATCCCTGCCACCCTCTCACATAGCACCTGCCTCATGGTTTCCATCCGACAGCAAGGATTTCGGTAGCATTTCTAGCTCGGTTTCATATTTTCAAGCAAGCAGCCATCCCTCCTTCCCTTTATCTTCTAACTCTCCCCTAATAAATATGATCATTTCATCCTACGAGACCTGAAAACCCATTTCCAAAATTCCCCTGGCAACTAATACAGTAAAACAAGCCTATAAATATAAATAATTATGATAAAAAGGCATAAAATGCCAGACTTGGGTCAAACATACTCACACAGTGACACTAGCAACAAATAACTACACAGTGTTTGAATGTAGATGGAAGAAGCTGAATACAGAGTAGTTAGTTTGTTGCCCATAACTGTCAGACTCCTAATTCGGACAGGCCATATTTTATTGATAGCAGAGCAAACACAGTCATAATCCATCCCTACCTTTCCTCCTTTGTGAAAAATACCATCCATCCCCAGGGAAGCAGGGATGGAAAAAACAGCGGTGTGAACGTGAAGTGAAAGTATAAGACAGAAAGCACAGTCCCAGGCTGCGTTTCCCACGTGTTTCTCGCACATCATATGCTAAGTTCAATTTTCAAAAAGCTTTGTTTTATTTTTAAAGGTAACATCTTTATTATTATTATTATTATATTTATTAGTTGTTATTATTATTATTATGCAGAGATGAGATTTTTTTTCCCCCTTTGATCACAGAGCAAACAGTTTGCTTTTGAAAATGTTAATGGAGTCCTGATTTAAAACATTTTTTCTTCACTTTTTTTGTTGTTTTTGTTTTTTAAAACGTTGCAACAGGCAGGATCTGGGATCCCATTTCCTCGTCCTACACAAAGAAAGATTCTGGAGTTCGGACTCCTAGCCACTACCAGTAGGTCCTGCCTTGCTCAGTTGTCGTCGTCTCAGTGTGGTTTCGCCAGGTGGGGTGGGTAGGTGGGTGGGAGGGGAGGAGTTGGAAGAAGGGAGGGTATTTGTCAGCTATGTCGAGTCTTGGTTAACAACTTTGCCTCCATTCATGGTTGGTGTCCCTGAACTTTTTCTTGAGCGTCCTTGTTTTTCTCCAATTTCATGCAGCGATGGCTCTCTGTACATGCACACTGCAAACAGAAAAGAAACCCATTAACAACCCTGCAGTCACAGACATTAGTGACCACAATGAATTCTTTCTTTGTACATGAGGCTGAAATTCCAGCCCCAATACAAACACACACTTACAGAAACCTCGGTGACCCAGCCGTAGCTCCTGTTACCAGGCAGGATCCGTTACCTGCCCTTGCTGCCAGTCGGATGCTACTGTCTCTGGAGTCTTCCAAAGGCACAGATAGAAACAGGGGATTTCTCACAGAGAAGTCTTTCTAGGTTTTCTGTGCTTTACTGTTATTTCACGTTATATTCATACATATAAAATAAACATTCCAGTTCACAGCACCGTGTATTGTCCCGAGATGCTGACTATCATCTAATAACAGGTCCAAGAATTACCCTGTCTCCAGCCCTTGACCTCCGAGAAGAAGCCCTTAGAGAGTCTTGAATCAAAACTACACTTGCATCTGAGCCATCCAAGCCTTCTGGGTGTTAAGCTCTGGATCTGGAAGTGGTGACTCAAGCCCGTTTGGCTCCTTCAACCAAAAGCCGCAGTCTGCTCTCAGCACTTCTTATTTTTTCCCCTGTAAATCGGGACAGTCGGCCAAGGCCAAGGCCGTGAGCAGACACATGGGGATGAGTTCAGTGACAGCGAGCCAGGAGCCATCCCAGCTCTGTGCCGTCACCTGGCAGCACCTGAGAGCAGGGTGGATGGAGAGCACCTTCTCTCCAGACCCTGGCTAAGCAATGTACGTCCTACAAAAATGTACTTGCTGGAGCCTAGACAGCTTGAGAAGGCAACGTCTGCCCGAGGCATGGCACATCCCCATGTCCTGTGCAGCATAAAGCATTTATCCAACTCACCATGTGGACTATGTCCTCATGGCTGTCCTCGTCCCGTGTGAGGTGTGCCAGAGCAGCGGCACACGCTGAGCAGCTCAGTGTCTCACACCAAAGGGAGCATCTCTGATGAGCTCATCGCAAATGTGGTGGGGTGTAGATGTGATTGAAATAGTGAGGCATCTCAAGGGCAGGCACCTTGGAGTTGAGAACCTGAGGTAGGTCCAGACTGCAAATGTCATGCCTGGATCTTTGCAAAAATGAGGACAGAAAAAAATGATTGTGCACTGCTTCATTTTGTACAGCTGTCATGTCACAAACAGTGGCACAGAGCTCAAACACAGGGGAGAGAGCCCATTAGGTTTTGGTTCCGTGTAATCAACAAGAACAAAATTTCAAAAATTACCTGAAGAAGTGAAAAAAATACTCCATGTGTAAAAAGGCAATGTAAGCGCTTGTATTTATAAGCTCCCCTTATTTGCAAATAAATCCTGGCAATTAGAGGCAGGCTGCAAATGACATTATTACTCTGCATTTTACTCCTAGCTAGATAAACAGTTATAGCAGTGCGTAACAATACAGGACAGAGATAAAATGCGGTCAACTGTGTATTAATAGGAGGGATATTGCATTGAATATATGTGCAGTGAAAAAATACTACTTTTCCCATAGAGCATTTTTCATGCAAGGCTTTCAAAGCAGTTTAAACACGCACACTAGCTGGGCTTCCCAGTGTGGCTGCAAGGCAGGTACCACTCTACAAACTGTTACTGCTACTGGAGCTGTTTTTTGATGAAAATGAGAAAAAAGAGAAAATGAATGACTTGTCCCATGGGTCTGGGCCAGGATGAGCAATGCCAGGACTGCCCGTCAGCTGCCCAGACTACCGATGCTGTCTGCATGCTGCAAGGAAAGCGTGTAGCACAGCGGCAACAGAAGGAAAAGGGCTCCCACATCCCCTTTCTGCTGCTGAGCTGCCCCTCATACCTTGGTGAGCGTCACTCAACAACCTGGTGATGGCAAATTTGCCTGTTGTGTCAAAACACCTAATAAAATCTTAAAGAACAGTATGCAAAGGTTAACAAATGAGGAAAACCTGTAGCCTTGTGATTTCTTAGCCTGAGCTGCAGAGCCTTTTGATGACACTGAGGATGCACATCACTTCTGTGACCGACCTTATTCTCTGATGAGATGTTTGCCCAGCAGAGTTGGGTATTTGTGCCAGCGTTGCCCCAGTGCCCCTGACATTCCATATGCAAAGCTCTGTCTCAGGTGCAGTGTTGTCTTCACCCTGACCTCTCTGGTTCCCAAGCTGGCAGGACCTCCATGAGCTCTTCCCGCAGGCAGCTGCATGTACTAAGCTCATCTCCCTCACATCCATCCCCAACACCCCTTCAGGCTGGGCCAGATGCTTAACCGCAAGGGCTGAGCCTGAGCAAAGCCCGCAGCAGCAGCACCATGGCACGTGGCCCTTCCTCAGCTCCCTGCCTCTCACCTTGGCCTTTGGGCAAAACCACTGAGCTGCTAAGAAGGCCCACAGAGTAATGAATATAAATTAGGCTACAGAAGTAAACAACATTTGCAGCTAAAAATTAAGGAAACCCTGTACCTAGCTGGCAAACAGGGCAGGAATTACAAGTTTATCTTCCAGTCTAGTGCGTGATACGAGTACTTGACATGGGGCATGGCTGGAGTCTGCTCACATTGTGCTTTTCAGACAGAGCTGTCAAAGCCTTTGTACCAGACGGGCTGTGCCAACAGACCATGCCAGAAAATCTGCAGAAGCATAGGACAAGTGTATTTTCAGTATTTAGATACACCTACAGTATCAGTGTATGCAGCATTTGTATGGCATCAGGCACAAGATAGTGCCTGGGTATTCTCCTACACAAGAGGCTTGCGCACGTGCGCTAAGCTATGGCCATTGCGGGCTTTTCAGGACAGTGTGCCATGTTGTGCAACACGGGCTCTTGGACTGCAGTTTGTTACTCCTTGTACTGAGGAAGCTTGAGTGTGACTCACACGCGGAGATGTTAGTCACAGACCGGGGAGGGGGGGATGTTTGCAAATGGACTGTCGTGAGTTCCCGGATCTTCCCAGCTTTAAAGTACATCTTTGTGGGTCACGACTAGCAGCACTCCCTGACAGGGCTGTTTGGGGTCCCTGTGTGTGTGTGTGTGTGAAGACACACCGCCCCTGTCACCTGCATTAAGGTAAACCAGCAGCAGCGTGACAGTCGGCACGCCCAGACGCTCGGGAGGTCTTCTGGTGCACGCAGCACAAGGCAGCTTTGGAAGGATGAGCAACTTGGCTAGAACAAGAGTCCCCTCCCTGCTTTGCCTTGCTTCTCCCACCCACCCACCCACACCCACACACCAAGCCAAATACAGCCCTTAATGTCTGGAAACCAAGCTAATGCTTTGGAGCTTCAATCAGATAATCAGCTCCTATGTCCCAGATTCTAATCAACACATCCATATTCATGCTTTAATTGGAAAGTGCCGTTAGCCTGATCTGCTGAAGAGCCACAGGCGTAAATAGAAGGGGGTGAGCGGCAGTGGAGCTGTGCCCATGTCTGGTTCTTGTGGCTTTCGATTCCCTGCTTCCCAGCTAAGCAGCAGTGCCTGCCATTCCCACGCACAAGGAAACAATTCTGCACGAAGAAACAACTCGCAAATTAGGCAGGGAAGAGACCAGGGGTACAGGCAAGGGGGAAGGGGGGGGTGGGGAGCATCCTTCCCGAAGGCGAAGGCACGGAGGGGGCTGCCTGTCGCCCAGGAACAGCTCGATCTCTCGCCTGTGTGCTGGCACAGGATCCCAGCCTCATTTCTGCTTCTCAGGCGTGGCACTGGCACACCACCCAAACGGTGAAACCAAAATCACCCTGTGCCGCTTCCCTGGGCCCCAGGGACCACCTGAGTTTGGGAAAAATGCACCATTTTGTGACCTGATCCTAGTGGTTTTCACTCAGCGTGGCTGCAAGTTGAGGAGCTTCGGGGGATGCAACAAACTCCATTTTCCTTCCTCTAGAATATGGGGAAGAGCTTATTAAAGGACCTTAGATATATCCCTCCACCCAGCTTCACCCCTGGCTTTCCCTGCTCCAGACTCTAGCGAGTTAGGAGGAACCCGATTTTTCACAAGTTGCCGTTTAGCAGGTAGGCAGGCTGCTAGCCCTGCGGGATGGCCGCGTGCCCCGATGGCAGCCTGGACCGGTGTCTGGGCAGGGCTGGGCACGCAGCCTCTGGCAGGCAGCCCGGAGATGGGCTCTTTCCTTGACGGATGCCACAGCTCCGGGTGTCGGTATCTGCAGTAGCGGCTGCATTAGCTAATGCTTCGATGGAGAGAATTAATTGTCTGAGCAGCAGCTAGGGGCAGGAGGGAGCAAGTGATTATGCACCCTTGTTTTCTGCCTCTAATTACTGTGTTCTAAACCCAGTCCCAGCTGATGCATTTCAGAGGCATTTGATCTCGCCGTCTATCTGGCGGCTAAATGTGCAGGATGCTGCCAGATGGAATCACAATTTGTTCAGGTAAGAAACGCAGCACAGGATGACAAAAAGCCAAGCAAAAGCATGGTTAAAATACGTTGCATTTGCCATCTAATAAGATGATTAGGAGTTTGATAGATGAACAAGTGAGTTAGTGTGGGATAGAAAACATACCAAAGCCTGCCCGCTTGAAAGACAGACCCAAAAGAGGAGCTGTCTTGATAAAGACTGATAGAGAGTATGGGGTTTTGTTGTTTTTTCTTAAAGAACACTTTTTAGGATCTTTTGTGGATTAAGGTGACACCTTTGAAGCATTTTCACTAGGCCTACCACATCTTCTTACTCAACAGTGTCTTGTACTTCTTTGCAACATCTGAGGACTCTGCTTTAACAAAACTGGGATGTCACATCCCTGGGAAAATACACTGGGAAAGATCTAGCTGCTGTTCCTTGCACACGGATATTCATCAGCAGTAATAAATGGATCAGACCAGTCATTAAGAGGTCACCTTCATATCTGAGACGTGTTCACATCACGAGGGCTGAGGCACCATGTGTTTGGAGCTAGGGGCACCTCTGCTGACTCAGTTGCAGGGATAGCTGTCTTCTGCTTTCTGTGGCCAGATTTGCCACCCCACATGCATTCTGGCCTGGGCCAGGTGAGAGATGAAATGTAGCTCTTTGGGAGAGCAATCTGGAAATGATGCCTTCAGGGAGAAGGAAATGCAAGTAACAGAGCACATCCACAATAAGCATCTGATAAAATTTTCACTTAAGTGACTGGAAAAGTCTCCCATTGTTTGAGATGGGTCCGGATATTTAAAAGAACGAGAGGCACTGTGGACGGCAGTGTTTGTCCAGCACTAATCACTACAGACACTTAAAGAGACTGAAATTGCTTTAAAAGACTGCTTGGTGTCTAAGTGACAATTATACTCAAGCTAATTTCTTGTGCAGTCCGGTTCAATCTATATGTCTGCACTTTAAGGGCTCATTTAGCACGAATGATCAGAGATCAGAAATAAAAATATCAAAAGAAATGTGTTGCGTATGTGTGTTTTTAACCAAAACTGGCACCACACAGTACATTAACGGCTGCCTGCCAGGCTGTTTGCCTTGGCTTTGCCTGTGCACAGATGGGAGAGAAACTTAATGTTTCCCCTGTTATTACTTAGTAAGTTTTTTGTGCTTTCATATTGATCAAGCTTAATGCTATTTCCAAAACCAAACAAATCCTACTTACACTAAACCAAAAAACCCCTCCTACCTACCAAAACCCAAAACTTTTCCAGTTGGTATCTAGTGATTTTCGCACAGAACACCTCCAGCATCCTGACAATCTACAGGAATCAAAACACTCTGTGGGATTAGCACAGCATAAAGCTGTAGCTGCTAAAAGCCATAGGTAACACATACCTACATACACAGATACCACTGTGTATATATGCACATGTATGCATATGTAGTCCTTAGAAATCTTCTGGGAGGATGTTTAATATTTATTTATTTATTTATTTATTCGTTTACTGCCCATTTGCAACTTTGAGGACTTCTGAATTCAGAAAGCAGTATGAAGCAACGAGAGTTAAATGAGCTCCGGGAACAATCTGGGCTTTTTTTCTGTTTCCTTTCCCTTTTCTCTTCACTAAGCTGCTGCATAATTTTTCTGCACACGGCAAACAACTGGGAAGTTTCATCTCAGAAGTAATTGCCATTGAAGTGGTGGGTGAAGTGATTCCTAGCAATGTATGTAACACCTCTGCTTCCCGAGGGACCAGATTTCTCCTTGCATACGTTACTGCGTCAGCCATCATGTGGCAGGGCTGATGCTGGTGGTGGTACCGGAGCAGAAGGAAACCTGGGTGCATTACTGCAGACAGAAGCTGCAAAGAACCGGCCTGAATAAGCGGCAAAGCCCACACGCTGGGGCGTGCCACAGCATTTAGCAGAAGGGACATGCAAACATAGCAGGGGAGTGCTTTGACTACTTCCTTCGAGTGATGACAAAGAGAAAGAAGCTGTTAAAACAGGGTAGGAATTGCCCCTTTTCTGAGACATCTCTGCTTGCAAGCTCTGCTCGCAGAGACTTGGACGGATGCAGCACAGAGAAGTCACGTGGAGCTGAGCGTGTTTTACTCCAGCCCTCCCCACAAGCCTCTGCTACCTACAATGAATCTTAGGCTTGGGAACAGAGTCCTCCGTCTGGAGTCACAGTCCCAGACAGCTGAATGCTTTGGGAAGCTGACACGTGCCTCAGCTTGGGAGGCTGCCAGCTCTTTGATGCAGCAGCGCTCACAGAGGCTGACTGCAAAGCATGTGGAGGAGGGAAGGGGTGGAGGAGCCCTTAATTTGGCTGCCAGCTTCCAAAGCGCTCACTCGCTCGGGAGGTTATGTGACAGCTGTGATTGAAGCAAGCGTGGGAGGATGCAACTGCAGGAAAGGGAAGCTCTCGGGCTGGGCTGGGTTTTTCAAAATGAAAGCCAGAGCTGCATTTGCTGCACTGAGAACTCTGCTGTAGGTCAGGCACCTCTACCAAGGCAAGGCTTTCCATGAGGAGAGCCACAGGAATGGCCTAGTTTAATGTATGCAGAAGACAACTATTGAGCCATTCAGCTGACACCACGCACGGTACATCAAACCAGAAGCCTGGATTCGAAGCAACGCGCTGATCAGTGCCGACACCCAGCCAGGCAGCAAAGAAATACCAGAAGGAGCTGGAAACCCAGCTGTGAAAGCTAGCGCTTGCAAAAGATTTTCCTCCCAGCCAAGGCAGGAGAGGAAGAGACAGAAGAGAAGCTGGTGACAGACCCCAATGCCTGAGGCAGGCCCTGTTGCTTAGCAAACCTCAGTGAGGGCGTAGGGCACCAATCCCACTAATGCCTCAGATAAACAAGAACAGGCTCCCAACTGCAGAAAAGCTGTTGAAAACAAGCACAGGAGAAGAGGCTCCAGGCCGTTCTCTGCTCTTCCAACACCTCCATCGCCTGTGCAAAGGCCACAGATACTCTGGGAATGCCGAGCTGAATTTCTCTCCTGGTCCTTTGCTTCAGTGGTTCAAGAGACGATTTCATCCTGCCTTCCTGAACTGGCCTTTCCCTCACACACGCATGCTCGTCTGCCTCTGCACCTTAGCTGGGAAGCTGTTAAAACAGCTACTAGTGCATGGATTTAGCTGCGTCCTCCACCACCTGTGAGTGGTACCCGTCAGGAAAGCATCAATTCATTCCTTCTCTCCACGGGTCCAGCCCCGACCCCACAGCCAACATGGGGGTAGAGAGGGGGCACGGAGCCAGGCAGCCAAGGCCAGCCCCAGGCTGCTGTGTCCCTGAGGTGGCCACTGGCAGGTCTGAGATTGGTCAGAAAGGCGTACCTAGTTTGCGGATCAAATAGTAGTGCTTTTTCCAAGCAACAGAAAAAAAAGAGGTCTCCTTGTTTCCAGAACCAAGTTAGTACCTGTTAAGTACTGCTCATCACACTACATCTCTCCATTTATCAGAGGCCAGCCCACAAAAAGCAAAATGCCCTGGCACGAGCCTGTGGCACACTTCAGTAGTGTACAGTCAGCAGCAGAAGGGCGAAACTTCAATTCCATGACTTTCACTGAAGCTTCATGCTGTGATGAAAACATATGGCGTGACAGCATCTCATCTAACTTTGGACATCTATGATAAGGTTTCTCTACCCCCCAGTGACTAACTAAGATGTCTTTACATATGAGAAAAAACAGATTTAAGTCATCTTAGGGTAGACATATAAAGTACATCAACAGCTGTGCTGGTAGGACCCATTTATCTTCTGTTACTATAAAAGAGTGTCAAAGTCTAAATTCAGGTGAGATAAATCCTATCTCTACTGACTCTACATGGGACTGGAAACCCACTGAATGATGTTGGGAAAATTCTCACAGAGAACCCAATGTTACGGTCACTGCTGGATCAGATGCCTTTTGAACTGCTGGCTGCTCAAGGGCTGCTTTCCTTTCCCAGTAACTTCTCACATTGCTGGGCTTTTAAATTCATCCTTTAGCACCCCAAAGCTGAGAAACCCCTTTGGGACGATGTACAAAGCTTATTATATGGGAAGGAAAGCAGATGAAATGCTAACAGTGCAGCCCAGCACCTTTCTGAAATGCCACAAATATTGTCCTTGATTTCTGGTCTTGCAGCTCAACACCCCCATCCGGGAAGCCCCAGATCTGAAGTTGCAAACTCCCCCTCCCCACACCCCACTGATGGGGGGAGTGGGCAGATTCCATACCTTCAATGGGTTTGGGTACAAAATGTGATGAGGGTTTGGTTTTTTTCACTCGGTTTCCCTTCATAATTTGACCTTCTTTATTGAGTCCCAGGAACCACGCTCGTCCGGATTCTTGCTGCCGATACAGCGTGGAAGAATAAATAACGTAGTAGTTTTCAAAGACGGATTCCTTAAATTTGCACTCTGGTGTGAAAACATCCTGCAGTGAGAGAGAGAGAGAAGAAAAAGCAATGGAAGGAATTAATCACTGATCTCCTAAATTAGGCATCACTGAGTGATACACGATGGTCACGCATTGCAGTTAGTTTAACAATAGAAAACAACAGGCTTCAGCAATACCAGCTCCCAGCAATAACACACATCTAGAAAACTCCCCACTGAAAGGGAAGGCTTTCCTTCCGCGGCAGAGCGGTGGTTTGCAAACCAGCCTACAGTGAACAGACATAGAAAATGTGCAGGAAAAGTCAGGAATTTGCCAGGATTTAGAGTGAAATACGAAGCAAAATAAAAAAGAGAGCTGAGAAGCAAAGACAGCCTTGCTGCTCATCTGCTGCTCCCAATGCCTTCCCCTGGCTTTGCTCTTACCTTCCCTGTGATGGGCAAGAAATGTGCAATGGTTGCTGTCTAAAATATTGAGGCTTCTTCAAATTCTTATGGGCAAAAGGTAGTTTATCAGGGTGGGCAAAAGGCAGTTTATCAGGGGCATTTAAGTAGATTCAGAGAAATGGGAGTACAAAAGCAAGCAAACAATTTATTTGTTTTCAAAAGCGACGGGAGGAAATGCTGGCACAAAGCCTGGAAATCTCTTTCAATAAAGAGAAAGAATTTTAAGTATTTCTGATACAAGTATTTCTTCAGATACTGAGAACTGGTCCCACACCTACCCAGGAACAGCGGACACATGGGTCTGTCCAAGACATCCCCTGAGCCTTTGCCGCCTGCACGGGCTTTGCATCAAGTCTCAAAGAAGATGAGACTCTCACTCAGCTACGGATCAAACTTGTCATGTCTCAGTAACTTTTCAAGATTTTAACAACAGGGAAACATTAAACCTTTAAGAGCTGGCTAGCCAGGGGACTCTGTGGCAGTGGGCTCCCAAACCCTTACTGAGTCAGATGTGGCTGTTGGTGGGTTATTTTTCTTCCCAGACTTTGATTTTGAGCAGAAAATTCATCCTGGCCAAAGAAATTTTCCCACTGGGTTCCTTAAAACTATGACATTCTTGCTAAAAAAGCTCATGCCACAATGAATATGCATTTTCTGAAGAACAGTTTTAACAAAATCCCTTCTTGTAGGACCCAGACAAGGTATCTCAGAGCCCCGTGAGTGAAGGCAGGTGCTGCTACAGGCAAGCAATGCTCTCGCCCAAGCCCTCGCCACTCAGAAGTCTTTAGGAGCTTCTTCAACCTTGCTAATGGAAAACGCATGACCAACATCTGAGCAAAGCATCTGGAGTAATGCCACATATTTGCTGCAGACCTCATTTAAGAGTGAACATTTTGAACATTCAGCAACACTCAGGTATATGTTCCCAAGCGCTTTGGGAATTATATAAAGTGTTCCTGGTCTGACAATAAATCCAGCGTGCAACAGACCTACGGAGCCAGGCAAGCTTGAAGCCGCAGAAGATAAAGCACAGCAGAAAGCACGGAGCTGTACTGCACACGTGAATTTTGCATCAATCAATAGCACCACACAGATAAAACCACTGTCAGCCCAACAGGTCATTTTGCCCTATCTGAGGGAGTCTTCCTTGCTGGAGAAATAAATATTTTAAGAAGAGAGTGAAACAAGTTAAGAGAGATCTAGATGACTTAGAGCACTATAAAACAGTGTTTGAAGTAGCTTCCCAAAAGATCAGTGTTTAAGTGCTCCTTAAATCTGCTCTTTATCTCCAGGCTTTGTCTTGCCTTGGAAGCTGCAGCTCACCCAGGAGCTGGGCAGTTTGCAGTGGCTGCCTGCGACCAGCTGGCTTGGGGGCTTTCCCTGGCATCAGCCCCAGCCAGGCAGCAAGCCCCGGATTGGAGAGCATCTCTAAAACCAAATTGGACAGCTCAGTCCGCTTTCCTATGCCTTCGTTACCCCAGTAAAAACTTATCAAGAAAATTCCCTTTCGGGGGACTGAAAAGTTGATAGGCTGTGAAGGATAGCTACCACCTTGACCAAAACCTGGAGTTTACTGTGTATGAGATATCTGGATTTTCAATGCCTGTTTTAATATCAGCGTGGAACAAAGAGTATTTTTTTTAGTGAAGAAGAAATACAAAAGCTAACGCATTTTGAAAATGTTGTTTCAGAAAAAAAAAATCTAGATTTTATTTAAAAGTTATTAAAAATAAAGTTTTCAGATAAATATCTATTTTAAAATTAACGCAGTATAGTATTTTACAACATGCAGCAGTAGTTCATAAAAACAGATGCAGTATTGTATATCCACTTGTACCAATAAAGTAGCAAAATTGTTATATTCTTTTAAAGCAAATGTATTTAAAGACATCAACCTAATGAAAATCAAGACAAAACAGTGATGTCCTTTAAATGTTTAAGCTCCCTCACAAGCAAACAAAACTGTCCCATTGTTTTTGTGAGTTGGCTGGTTGATTCCTCATCCCCCACAATTCAGTTGAAATAGCACTTCAGGACACTAACCATGGCAACACCACGAAGAAACATCCCAGCTCTGTCCATTTGGCGGTTTAGAAAACCCACAGATTTGACAGTTAAGTTCTAGTTAAATAATGCCATTTTTATTCATTATGATCATCCTTCTTACGCGTATCACCTCAGCAGCAGCAGCTAGTGTTGCACTGTGCCATGTAGGGACAAACAGAGTGGGACACAATTCATCCTACCACCAGACTGACAAGCCGCAGGGTCTTCGTAGGTTTGAGCACCAGAAATCTTTGGTGTGGGCACTACCACATGCAGACGTGACACAATGAGCAAGAGGATGGAGAAGGAAAAACCAATTGACCAGAAAGGAGATGGGGCAGACGAGCAGCACACAGGCCTCTCTCCCAAGCACCACCTGGGGATATTTGGAGTGTCCTCTAAATCTATTTAACATGCAAACCCTTAGGTTTTCTTCACTGATATCTTATTAGTGGGCAACATCAAGCCTTCGGCTACGTTGTGTCACTTAGTTTCTGCACGTGCCTTTTGCTGATGGCTTTGGGGATACCAATAACAAAAGGCTATTGGGATATTAATGGCAGAACCTCTCTACAAGCTTTACTGTCAAAATTAATCGTGGCAATTATGTTGAATCAGGTGGGAACTGCTGTTTCAGTTGTCTTGGGCTGAGAAGAGCTGGGAAGAAAGAGGAAAGTGCAGGTGATCGTAACAGGCTTCACATTAATAAAGCTGTTTGTAGCAGCCACTGCTGCAGACTGACATAACTGAAAGTATTTTTGGAAAATCACTGATCTATTGGCCAGACTTCTGGGAAATGCAAGCTTTTTTTGTTTGTTTGTTTCTTTGTTTTGCTTTTAAAGATGAATTCAGTGTTGATGAAATGTGCTAGATGGGCAGACCTGGAGTCCAATACTTTCTCTTCATCCCACAGATACAAAATGGGCAAAATCAGTGAAGGGATCCTCAGGCTGTCCCCCCCACATGCTTCTGACAGGACATAAGGACATCCTCCTCCAGAGGTAATGGTATGGTAAGCCCTGGGGTCAGGAGCACCACTTCACACTCTCACCTGGTGCAGGGACCTTTTGAAACAGGCTTACAACGAACCCCACTCAATTATTTTCCCAACTTTCTCCTTGACAGAAATAGCATGACCAGGTACAAGACAGTGAGAGGACAGATGGCTTCATCTTTTAATCACCAGACTTTTTTCAGTCTTTAAACAAAGAAATAAATCACGACTCTATTCTCTGCACAAACTCCATAGAGCTCTTGTCCCCTGTCAGTGCTGTCATGAACTCAGCTCACTCAGAAAACCCACTCAGTTCTCCTCATTAAAGAGTATGCTTGTGATTTGGAGAAAAAAAAAGGAAATTTGACTGGTTTTATCTTCATGTGAAATATGTGCCTTTGACTAAATTGTTTTTGCATACAAAGTAAATAAATACAATTTATTTGTTTACTGTTTGGAGATTTAGAGCCTGCAGTATTTTGTTAAATGTCTATAGATATTACTGAAAGCAGTTTGAAAAAACAGATCTTTTTTTAATTGTTGAACTAGAAACCTGCATGAAATATTTGCAAAAGAAATGTTAGTAATTTGCATGCAAAATGATTAGCATCTGCCTGCAACTTGTTTTCTGCTTCTCAATCCAATCCCTTGAACAAAAGGCAATTCCAGTAAGAAGAGTAATTAGATTTGCTTTGAAAAACAAACATAGGTCTGGTTTGTGCTAACTCTAGTTTTATTGGAAATTGCACAGTCTAGAAAAAAATAAAATGGTAGCTAGCTATCACACAGAAAATTAGGAAGACCGCGTTCAATGGCACTTGGAATCAAAGGGAGCTAAATGGATGCAACTGCCATTTGGGGGGATTCAGTGTGTCAGACCTGCTCAGAGAGGTACATAAGGTACCACAGATTGCCCCAAAAGCTATTTTTGGTTTAGGAAAACAAGATGTTTCATTTATCCTTGATCCTAGTAGCGTCTCCTGCCATCTCTAGATGGAAATGTGGATGGGACTTCCAGGCACAAGCCAACCTCTGTACCACTTGGGTCAGTCTGATCCTTTGCAGAGGTGTTGGCAACGTCTGGCCCCATCTGTCCCACACCAGCACAAGCTGGGGGTGATTTGTGAGAGGACAGATTTTTTTTTTTTCCCAATCTACCTCAGCTTTCACCTGCCTTGGTCAGGTAAACCTAACCCACCCTCTTGGCCTTGAACATACTAAGTTTGACTGGACCCTCCTTTGCACTTCTGTAAAGCTGGAGAAGCTGCAACAGACGTCGGTGGAGCAGCGCGGCTCTCAAACCTGTGGATGTGGGGCTGCAGGGTATTCAGGGAATGCACTGCCACCCTTGGACGTCTCAGCTCCTTCAAAAAATGCCAGTCCAATGGTGTCACAGTCATAGTGCTGCCAGGGCAGTGGACAGCCTTGATTCTGCTCTGAGCAAGAGAGAGCAGTGCCAGCCCCTGCCCATATCAGGCTGGAAGCATCACTGCCACTGGCACCCTAAGCATCCTCAGCCGGGAGGTGCGAAGAAAGGGTCCCCCATAAGAAACAGCACGGTGCTCCTGGGTTCCGATGACAAAAGTGAGCAATTTGCTCCCTTGTTCATTTAGTCCAAGCTCTGACCGGCACAGAAGCCCCTGATGTCCCCAGAACATGGCAGAAATAGTGACAGGTTTCCACATGCAATGCTCAGGGACAGCCAGGAAGCCAGCAGAAGATTGTCACTAGCTGTTGTATTCAAACCCAGCTGCTCACTCAGCATCCCCCCGGACTGGGCCACTTGTTTGTATTGCTTGCCATTTCCCTACAAACATTCTCAAAATTGCCAGATAAATAAAGATCTCTCTTTTTTTTTTTTTCTCTCAAGATCTCCTTTTATTATAGCCCAAAGGAGAACAGCAAATATACACATCCACATGCAAACCTAATGACTTAATAAATTTAGTCACTGAAACTAGCAGCAATAAAAGAAAAAGACCATTCTACAAGTAGTTTGTGCCACAGTTTAGGAAAGGGATGTTAATTATGAGTGTTGAAATATCTAACTAACACACTCCCAGAGTAACAGTTTTCCTTTGTTTACAGCACTTACGGGTTTCTCTTTTATGTTCTGCACAGTTACTGAGCCAGATCTTCAGATGGGATAAAAGCACTAAACTGCACCAAAGTCTATGGCACGGCAAGGCTTCCCTCTCAGAGAATCTGGCTCAGGATACTTACCGATGTTAGCGTTAATACTTGGAGCTCATCACGTCATTTAAAACATATTAAGTAGGAATCATAAATATCGGCACAGCTATCAGCAGTGGCATTTCATTGTGGTTGCAGAGACAGACCATGGAACAACTGGATCGTGTTCACCATGTCTGTGTAAGTGCTGCTCCATCACAGGGGAAAGGATGGCATTGCAGAAGAGCATCTGCTTTATGGTGCTTTTTACCCAGTAAAGCCCATTCTAGATTCCACCGCGCCTTCAGCCAGCGCAGGGTTTAATCAACTCCCCTCTGATGCCAACAGCACCAAGAAGTTCAGCACTGGTATCAGTGTGCGTAGACCTGTGTGGATAAACAAAGACACTGGATTCTCGAAGACATTTGGGCTCCCAGATGAAATGCAAATGCCCAGCTCTCATTTAACCTGTGAAAGTTCAGAGACTAAACATGCCTTTGAGCATCTGAGAATTTGTGACCACAAACCTCATACCATAGCACTTGATCCTGGCATACTTTTATTCCTAGGACAGGTCTTTAACCACACAGGTCCTGTTCACAGGATAAGCCCTATGCAAACCACAGCAGCGCTCCCACAGGCAATGCTGCCTTGCATACAGCCTGATGACGTTCAGTGTCCTGCTGCCTCAGTGTAGCTTCTTCCACGACCTAGGGTTGCATCTGGCTGGAAATGCTTTAAAATAATTGTAGCTGAGCTCTCTCTTGGCATGTGATCAAGAACCTCAAATGTGCATCCAAACTTTACATCTCATCACATCTTTGTCCAGATGGCAGGTGATATTCTACTGTTCACACTCCACTTTTCCTCCCCCTTCTAGCTCCATAAGAGATTGGTGACAAGTCTTCTCGGTGGCCTTTTAGAAGTAGGAGAGAGTAGCTACGTTTTAAAATAACAAGCTGCTACATGGGAGTGTACAGCCCTGCTGCAAAGCAGAGATTCACTTGATGAGACAATATGGTATCTGCAAGTATTCTGACTCCGCCTGGACCATCTGTGGGCTGGAGGGAGCACATTTTCAAATAAATTACCATCCATGCAGGTCTGGTCCCCAGCTCTGGGAGCTGAGAAGCAGCACTAGCAAGCAACGTAACTTACTGCCTCTGAAAAATATAACTAGAGGGCTATCTGTCCTCACTTTTGTGGGAGTTCTCTGTGCTCAAGAGACATGCTTGTTCAGTTGGCTTCACTTTAAAACACCCTAGAACGAGGTGGAGTGCAGGTCTGCTAAGTCTTGCGAGCTGACCTAATATTCCTAAACAGGCAAAAAAAATCAAGTGCTGGATGAGCCTCTGTAATTAAGCTGCAGATCTTTATATGTGGACACAAGCTATCCTAAAGCACCTTTTCGTGTTCAAGGACTGATTAAATTATCCACTATCACGGCAGAGGAAGTTTGTGAATGCTGGAGACAAAGGTGTGATTGCAGCGTGGACATGCCCAAGGTAACCCTGCAGGAGCAAGGACATCTACCCGGGGACAGAGCCGAGTACGGACCAAAACCCGTGGCAGGTTCTGCAAGACACGCTGAGCTCCATTCTGCCCTGGCTAACTGGTTACCTAGATCAAAACAAGCCCGTATAGATCCACACAAGCTACGGTCTCACATCTGGCTACAAAGCAGATGAACCTAATGAGTTTGGGGATCCAAATTCAGACTTGTCCATCCCACCATACCTCAGTATTGTGGTGTTCTGCTTTCATCTCCTGGCCTGTCCACCATGCAGGCACATTTTTACCAAGTACTTCATAAAGATAAAAATGCCCAAATTCACTGCATTGGCCTTTGGTGAGCTGCTCGGGCAATCCTGATAGCAACGCAGCTTTCAACTTAATGAGTGCTGACAAGAACGTAACTTGGGACAGCTCTTCAAGCCACGCTGCTCACTTCCACACCTCCCTGGAGAGCCTGGGTGAGAGAACAGGCTCCCGGAGTAAGATTTGGGTACCAATGACTGCACAGCTCTGTGTACAGTGTTATCTGGGAAAGCCTGCACATCAAGCAACTCACTGATGGGGCACACAGAGCAAGTGACGTATTTTGTCCTTGCTTCACTTTTTCTTAATGATGGACCCCAAATTCAAATTCATGATTGGATGGAATAAATTTTCATCCCTTCTTTTTAAAATGTAAGGTATATTTGCATTTTAATGGATTGATTTGTTTTTTAATTTTGCATCTTATTTCATGCTGGAATTTTAAAGCCTTTTAAAATTTGGAGCTATTATGAACTGGAGTGGTGACAGCAGCATACCTCATTCACATGGCACTTGGCCCATCCAGTTCAGCATCACTTTTCTAGGAAAGCAACTGCTTCCTACGAAGGGGGGGTTCTGACAGCATTGTCTGGTATTGTATTCCTGGCAGCCTGGGGATCTGGCGAAACCCCAGGATAATTTCTAACCTGGGAATCCCAACTCATCCATTGTCTTCTCTGCATTCTGTTTTTTCTGACAAAGTGTCTGAAATTGGTAACAATGTTATCAACTCTGCTTACTCCAAAACAGTATCCAGAAATACATCTTTGCATTCAGAGATAATGATCATGAGACGAGATGGGACAAGATGAAGATATGTTAGTTGCATATAAGAAAAACAGATTTCCTAAATTAGCATCGTACTGCCTCATCTACTAAAGCCTGAAATAACTATGAAGAAAAATAATAATGTAAGAACCCTAGAAACACAGCCAGATGGGATGCTTTGAACCTGTGATCTCTCTATGGGGCCAGAGAGAGGTTTTTGGCATCAATTTGAGCCTGAGCACAGGGCACAATAAACTGATTTGTGGCCTTTGTTTACTTTTGTGATACTGCTATTTTTATTACGGTTGATAATAATAACAATGTATAAACTAAAATAATGATTACGCATTTATAAACGTGACACTATTTTCTTCTGATAACCAAAAGAAACCTCTTAGTGGAAAATTAGCAGCCAAGATTAGATTTATCATGCTATTATTTACATTCAAATTATCCTCAAAAGCTCAAACCAGAGCGCGAATGCTTTGGGCATTTAATAAAAATGCCCTCACCATGACAGAAGCACAAGGAAGACCTCTTATTTTCTACATTTTTGTGATGAGATCCTGCACACTGAAAGACCAACCAGCTTGCTGAGCGTTCTGTAAAACAAGAGGTGTCAGAGCTAGCAGAGAAAGTTATTTCCCCCGGGTTCCAGTTCAGTTTCTCAGGCAAACACCCTCTCTTTCTGACATAAATGAAATAATGCAGTTATAACAATGTCGGGGAGAAGGGGACTGCGAGTGAGTCCCAGTCCTTGTAAGGCAGAGTCTCTGGTGGACGGTGTTTTAGCACACAGACAAGCCCGTGCTTGTTCTTACCCGACGGTACAGCCCTGCACAGAGAGCAGGTCCGAAGAAGGAAAATGGCCTTAGCCCAATTTTCTGTGTAGTTCGTTTTTTGAAGTAACACGTCACGTGGGCAGAAGATAAGAGGACTTGCCAAGGAGCTCACCAGGCCTATTACAACCATAAGCTGCTGATGTACTGAGATAGCCTCTTTGCTTTGACTCTTAAATTCAAACCACGAGACTCGGTGGAAACACACCATCTCCGACACTCTCCCTATCTTTCCTAATGCTGGAAAGATCTCTCCTGCACTAAACCAATTTCAGAACTGTCATGACCAGGGCTGGAAATTCAATTTCTTTGCTGCTAAAACTTTCATCCTGAAAATGAGTGGTGCGAGATTATTAGTATTTTGACAGCTTACTGACAGGTTGGCTACAACTGGCCAATTAACGGCAAGCCCTGTGGTCTCAAGCATCAACTGAGGCTGGGGTGAGCTGGTGTTGGATCTTACAACCAAGGCGAAATGTTATGAAGTGTGACAATTTATGTGGCTTTTCCCTCCTCCTTGTAGCAGCTGCTGTGGCGCCTACACAGCGAAAAGAAAAGGTTCATGGCATGTTCTTGGGTGGAGGCCAGCTCTGCTGCCCACTGGGAGAGCCAAAGGGAACCCACCAGGATCTGTGCCTCAAAGCCTGGGTCCCAGCAGCATTACTGCTGACAAAGCCAGCAAAAAGGTCAGTGGTGCTTCCCTAAAACCTGCCAGGGTGACCCTGAGGTGTCTGCCCCATCTCTGCTGGGGGCTGCTTTACCGAAGCCAAGCAAACCACATGCCCAACACTTCAAACCCCCTCTGCTCATCATCCCAACCACCACTGAAGGTGGGTACCGACTATGAAGGAATACTGTGAAGAGCTGTTGCAGGCACACATCTGTTGGTCCTGAGCATCATTTAATGCCAGTGGAGAGAGTTTGTTGGTGAACACCTGTCATGTAACTGAGGCATTGGATATTAATTCCTGAGAGCAGGCTCCTCTGCTGGTCCCGACTCCTCCAGGCTCCGTGTCCTTGAGCCAGACACTTTGGGCTAGCGTCCCATCTAATATTCTTCAAATTGCTCATTGTGTATGAAGAGCCTGTCTTTGGTTGTATACAATAGAGGGATATTCAGCCTGAGGAATGAATGAGCCTCCAGGTCCTCAGAACATTTTTGGGAAAGAAAGAGAGGAGAAAGGAAGTGTTTGGCATGAAGTGCAGACAGCCCTTTGTTCACTTATTTTCTGGGAATTCAGAAAATCAGCCAGCTCTGCTGTGATAGAATTCCCATCCACGTAGTAACCGCAGTGTCTCTGCACAGCCTGAAACACCTGACAAATCTCACAGCCCAAAACAACTTCACAGACAGGACTGGGCTTATTTATACCTTGAATGGATTTCCACGGTATGTATGTGCTGACAACCTGACTTGTTCTTTTTCTGTTAATTTCCTTTTGATGTGAAATAACCCGTGGACAATGTGCAAACATTTTGAATGGACCCGAACTATGCCACAGCTTAGATCTGACTGTTCCAGTGTATGCAGCCAAGTGACCCATCGTAGCTGACGCTTTGCTTCCCGGGAATCAGACAGATGGAAGTATATCATCAGGGATTTTGCAGTAGTGGCTATAGTGAAATTTTTCACTCTGTTGCACACTTTGCTAGAGAACTCAGATTAGCTTTGGCATCTGATCTTGTTCAGAAGCCAACTAATGACTGCAACTTCCAATCTAAGATAATATAGTCACTCTAGAGAGAGTAATATAATACACTAACTCTATTTGGCACAATGCACAGTAAAGCGGGAGACCATTTTATTGTGTTACTAGTGTACAGAAGACTGTGCAACGGTCTTTAAATTATATGACCCAAAATACATCAACAAAGCAATCCAGAGTTAAAAATTGTGATTTCCTATTTGTAGCTACTTATTGCAGCATGCAGTCTCAGTGAGATCCAGGGTTTACAATCGTATCTGTAGATACTTGATTTTATTTTACAGAGTCTGGGTCTACAATGCGTAGAGTGAAACTGTTGGTGGCAAGGGCTGGACACTCGCACTGTACACATTTCAGGATGGGTTCAGTCTGGTCTAACTGCCACCTGGTCCCATAGTCTGAATGTCTGGCACTTTAGGGGCACTTCCAGAAGGCAACCTTCAGTTTAGCTTCATCCAAAAGGAATCTAGTTTCCACAGCCTAAGACCACTCTGTGGTGCAAATCGAAGAGCTGTATGTGAGGGTGATGGGAGGGATTGCTCCAGAAGTGCATGCAGTCCTGGTCTGAACTAAAACATTAATCCCAGAGATGGCTGGGATAGTTGGCTTACTGCAATGGGGTATAATAAAGTAGGCATGTGATGGCTGTGAAATGTCAGCGACCTACTGCACACTGGGGATCCTTAAAAGGAGCCGAGGGCCCTGTGTGCACTGATTTAAACACACATTGGAAAACAGGGATGTGAGCAGCATGCTGTAACCTGGGTGGTGGCTATACACAAGGTCCTCTTCTCCTGCCATGTGGAGTTTGCACTTCAGATTGTTCCTTTATGATCTGAAAAGCCTCACAGCCACACTGGATATAGGAACAAGAAGCCTTCCAAAAAGCACTTATCACCAACATCCACAAAGAGAAACAGCTACATTAGCAATAATAACAAAAAAGGTCAGTTGTTAAGCCTGCCTATTTGAATCTCAGTACCTTGCTTGCAGAAAGCCTGGAGTTTACTACAAGTCACAGCTGGATCCTTCAGAGGTCTGAAAATATTTTTCTTAGCATGATAAATTTTAAAGAAATCTTGTTCATCTGTTCTAGCAAACATGCTGAGAGGGGGAAGAAAACCTCAGGGCTGTCCTGACTGTATCACTGAAGGAACGTATCATTACTGCTTTCTTCTGTGCTACTCCAGAACAGGGGGAGAAAAATAAAAAACGAACCAAAAAAAAACCACAAAAGAGAAACCATTTGCTCATGGCATAACAGTCCTTTCTTATTATCCACAATATTTCATAGTTTTCGTATGTTTTCATCAATGCCAAGCCCTGAATCATTAGTGCAGCAACAGGAGCAGAATTGGATCCTCTAAGAATCACTAAAGCTGGACTGCACATTCTGTTCAAGGAATAAACGCTGATTCATGAATGTCTCAATTAAAATGGATATGATCACTTTCATAACAAGGGAAATGAAGGAGAAGATTAGGAGTCCTGTGGGAACATAACTTCTGGTGCTAGGAGGAAAAGACACAAAGATAACCTGTCCCACCGTGTCTGATTTAACTCAACCAAAGGCAGGGGCTTCAGGCAAGCAGAATGATTTAGCAAAAGTCTGTTATGTGACCATGTATTCATACTAATGGACCTGAACAGTCACTTCTGCCCCTATAGTGTTGGGGTCAGCCACAGGCACACAGTGTCCCACCCTGTCCAAATCTGTCACACAGGACAATGAACAGTGTAGCCATGAATGACTATCAGCATACTTCACAACACAAAAGCATTTCGAAGGTGAAAACCTGTGAAGCAGAAATTCAATTGGACAAGTGGCAGAACGCTTATAACATCATTGGACTTTATTTACTCGTTTTACACTACTGCACCTCTATTGACCTAACCAAAGCATATTAGCAAACTGCTAATACACACAGAAATACATGCAACAAGCCCATGCACTTAGAAGAACATGCAGAAACTAAGAGCACCATGGGGATAATTTTACGTAGAAGAGACCAGTAAAAAAATATGAGGCATATGAGGCACAAAAGAAAAATAATGAGAGCTGTGAGATTTTGCTTTTTAAGCTGGTCATAAAAAAAATAAGCTTTCAACTGACAAGGATGCTTTAAAAAGTCCACTTTCTAAATTTAACTTTGATATTGAAAAGTCTTGGGTTTTGTTCTTTTGGTTTTTTTCATTAGTGTAAATCTGACAAAAAACGAGGCGTGATAATCCTGGCGCTACACATTTTCAAAAGCCATTTTTTAGCTCTAGCCTCTTCAGAGGGTGCAGATAACATTTGCATGGAAACAAAGCCCTTGCAGAAAGAATGTTCCTTAAGGGGAGAGCTGGCTCTAGGGTTTAATACGGTAGGAACTGAGATTCAAAATCAGCAGCATTCACATTAATAGCCATTAAATTATTTATTCATATCAGGCTCTGGAAGCCTGTAGAAAGACTAGGTTGTTCTGAAGGGCTCAACTCTCATAAACTTTGTTGCATGACTTACTTTCAGTTACCATTCTGTACATTCATTTTTACAAGTCTTGACGTACACTAAAGCCTTTTGTTCTTTCTTTCCCCAATTTTGTGAATGGGTAAAAAAAGTCTGTGCATCCAGTAATGCCCATATCCAGGAAGCAGCTGCCGTGATGCAGCAGAGCCCACGCTCCAATACAGCAGTACAGAGAGCGTGCAGTGTGGAAGAGGCTCCCTGAATGATGCGATCCAGTCCTCGCTACGGCACACCACCAGTTCTCAACAAAGCTCCATTTATAACCCTCTGATTTCTTTCGCCTACAATGAATTCTACAAAGCTCTTTCGGAAGCCAACTGCTCCAAGAGCTACAAACCTTCTGCGCTCCAGCCAAAATCTAGCCCAAAGCCCCCAGTGACACAGGTGTCAGGTTTAGGGGTCTCGAGGGACTCTTGTGGAAAAGCTCTGCAAGGAAGGCAAGTGAACTCTTCAAACGAATCGACCGCCTGCACCCCACCAGCCAGCCAGCCATGGTGCTGCTGCTGCTGGCCACCTCCCAGCCATGTGAAAAGCCATGTGAAAAGCATCACATCGTGTCTGTGAGGCCAGAGGGACAAGCAGCAGGGCCACAAAAACCTTAGCTGCGAAAGAGGCCAACAAGGTGGTATTCTGCTCTAAAAAGTTCCCAGCCTTTTTTTCTCCCTTCTTGTGTCCCGAGCCCTACTGCTGACCTTGATCCATTTAATTACCTCCATAACCAAATTACACTGTAGCAAAATGTAATTATGCAATCAAGTAATGAGCTATGGTTTTGCTCTTGGTCTTGTATGCAAAGCCACCTTTGAAGAGGGTGATAAAAGAAGATATTATTATAAAAGGACAGCGCAGCCCCATGTTCCAATTACCAGCCATGATGCAGGGGACGCTGTCCGCTGGCAACGCTGACCCATCAGCTGTTTTTTGCGGGCAGCTGGCAGCCTTCTCCGTGCTGCAGCCTCGCAGCCAGCGCTGTGGGTTTCATCTCGACGCCAGACATACGCTCACGACAGGCATGCTGTGCAACGAGGTGGCGTTCCTGAGGATACCAACTTCTCCAGCCATCTCCGTTTCCAACACACTTATTAAAACTGACTTAAGAACAGCTGTACTGAGCCAGACCAGCAGTCTGGCAGTGGCCTGCAGCAGTGCTGAGGGAAAGGTGTAAAACCGGGGCAAACTTACAGTGAAAGCCCCTCCGCGCTCCCAGAAGCGGGGAGTTTGTACCCGCTGGGTCCAGCGATGGTGTCCTGGTGCTTAGGGAAAGCATCCAGCTTCCCATGGGAGGGCCAAAGCGTGGCAGGCTTTGAGTGTTCACAGCAGGGTGTGGGAGCTGACGTAGCTCCCCAAGGAGAGGCAAGAAGGGTCTGAGCCAGGAGAGGCTTCAGGGAAACATTTACAGGAGGGAGGTTTCCTGATGGGGCTCAGCTTGGAAGAGCTGCTCCAGGATTGCACTTTGCTGCCCAGCTCGGGGAAGGGTGCAGCCCTGTCAGGTCTCAGCCCACGGAGAATTCACCTGTGTCGAGATTTCGAGGTGGGTGGGAAGAAATAGCAAAAGAAAATGTGATATTTTAGGGAGAAAAGAAATTGCCAATGCAATTTTGACCACCATGATATCTGCCTGTGTCTTGCTAGACTCGCACACAGGCAGCTCGGTGGGACAGAGGCAAGATCAACCCCATAATGCCACAAGTAAGGGTGGAGGTTTGTCCCTTTAGGGAAACAAATAGTGCCTACCAGCTGAGCAACTGAGTATTTTCATTCACCTCACTTACACAAGGGTCCTCCAAAGGATGGAGAAAGTCCCACCATGGTGAGGAGGTAAAGGACACAGAGAAACAAGGTCAGTTGCATAAGAGCCTTGGAAAGGTTGTGTCAGAGTCAGAATCTGGATTTTCTGAATCCCAGCCCAATGCTTTCAGTGTAAAAGGTTTTTTTGGCCAGATTCAGGCCAGTATAGGAAGGCGCTGGCATGCCAGACAGAGCAGGATCCACTGCAGCCACAAAATGCTGCCCTTTACATCCAGTTTGCAAGAAAGCTCCATTCTACATCCCCTTCTGAGCCCAAGAGCCCCAGCACTGAGGTACAACATTGCTATAGCCTGTCTCTTTTTTTCTGACTAGCAGTAGTAGCATCAATGTTTGGGAAACATTAAGTCATTCAGCAGTGATGCCAAGCACACGCACCTCAAAAAGCCCCGAAAGGTCCATGGAAATGAATTCCCTATCATCATCAGCAGCTTCTCCCTTTGCAAAGATAAATAGCATTTTATGTATGCAGTATATGTGCTAGCATGTACTCTACAGCTGACAATGTTCCGCCTCCAGTGTAACTTGTCAAAGCCTGATATGCCTTCCCTTAATCAATGTGGCAAGCTCCTGAACACCATGTGCTTCAAGCAGTGGGCTGTTGTCCCTGTAGGCAAAAGAATGAAGCACACTGTCATTCTTGCTGCTGCACTTCGACACATGCATCTCCTGGTGATCAAAAGCCAAAACAGAGCTGGATGCAGCTTCACCAGCACAATCCCTCCAAGCTGTGGCTCCTCGAAAGGCCCCGAGATGAGATGCTGTGACATCCCTCAGCTCCATGTGATGACACAAACCAGAGAAAGCGATGACAGGCAATGTGGGATGACCACAGTGCTTCGAGGGCCTCTTCTTGTCCCAGTTCTAACTGTGCCATTTCTTGCTGTTCATTTTGCACTGAACAGGATGAGGGTCATCCCAGCATGACTCATTCATAAAGCAAATTCCCCCTGTATTCGCTGCTCCACACCCCTATGCAATGCTGGGACAAAGGATGAATCTGTGCAGTGACTAGAATATTGCGGGGTTAGGAAAATTTGTGGCCAGATACTCAGAAGTGTTTATAAGGGGAATTGAAACTAGACATTTTATGAAAATCTGATGACCACAGAGCAGCCGTGGACACCTGAGGTGTGGCAGGCAATCTGCAGCTCCAAGAAGGCATTTGAAAGCTAAAGGTGTGCACTCAGGGACAGGGCACCGGGGAGATGTGTCGGCATTCACAGGTCATGCAGAACAACTGCACTGACTGCACTTTCAGCAGAAATGTGCTGGGGACAGCAGGGAAGCACAGTGATTTCATCTTCATTATATCTGACATTAGCCCTTTCAGGGATGACCCTGCAGGGTGTTTCTTCTTAGGGCTGTTCGGACTGGGAAAGGGATGTGCTGTCTCCCATGCTTTTCAGGATACCAGTTTGCTCTAAAATCCCCAAACAACTTGTCTCTTCAGTCTCACAATACGGACAATGCCACATCATACCAACTTCTTCCCCTTCCTTCAATTCATAACTTACATTATCTTTCCCCACTTCTGATTCCTCCTTCTTTAGTCCCTGGCACTTTATTTCACCACAGCAAGCTTCTGTTCCTGAGCCACAGTTTTAGACAAATGAGATCACCCAGAAATTCAGCTGCTCTGACAGGTCCTTCAGGCACAGGTCACACACACTACGCCATCCGTACTCTATACATTTAGACTCAACCCCCCTCCATTTCAACTTCAACTGACTGTAAGAAGCAACTTCTCTTTGGTAACTTCCACCATACAGAAATGTGAGACAGGAAAAGGGCTTTTTAAGAGTAATGAGAAAGGGACCTACTGTTCTCCCATGGGAAACTTCACTGGCATGACGGAGCAAGAAAGTAACAGGACCAAGGTCACTGCCAACCTCTCGTCCCAACACAGAGAGCCTCAGCCCTGGCAGTCAGCAAGAAATCTCCAAGTGCTGCACATGTGAACTAAGTTTCATGCAACTGATTTCAGCACATCTACTACCCTCTCTCTGCTGCAATCCTGCATCACGGCACAGAGCAGTGACAGAGAGAGGCCCCTTGGCTGGCAGCCTAATCACACGGGACAACACCGGAGCTAGGAACTGTGAACTGGTCCAGCTTGGGCTAAGGTGGCACCTTGTGCCCACCATGGGATGGCACAGGGGTTTCCCATCCCCCCCCCGTGCTCTCATACACGCAGACCATGGTACATAAACAGCCCTCACCACCTCCCCTTAGTGCTAATGGTATGAATTTGGGGGAGAGCCTCTGCAGAAGCAGATAATCAGGCTCTGCACTTCTCAAACCACCCTGAGAGCCGGCAGGGATCCCCCTGGGGGGATTTTCCACACACCTGACCCACCTGCTGGCAAGCAGGGCGGCCCCGCAGCTCCGCCATCCCTACTGCCTCGTGGGACGTGGGAGCGCTTGCCGCACTGTGCTAAGGCTTATCCATTCCCGTCGCTCCCCTGCGGGAAACAGAAACACACGCAGCAGACGTATATTCAGCCTGTCCTAGTGCATCAGTACTGTACAGGTGCTGCATAAAAAGGCTGGATGAGTTCAACACATGCTGCGTTTTAGATACACCAGGCTGACAAGTAAATATTGTGCTGCCTACACATGTGCAGCCGCTGCTCCTGTGGGATTTCTGCTACCCTGGATGAAACCTCAGCAAAGGCCAAACCTCTCCGCCTCTGCCTGGGGGAAATTTTGGTGTGAAAAAGGAGTGTCCTGTCCTGCTGCCACACTTCTGTAGCCAGGAACCCCCGGGTCTACCCCCCAACTCCTCCACACCACACGCAACCCTTGCAACAGCTTGTAAGTGGTGCAGAGACGTGGCTCCTACCCAAACACGTGACAGTGTATTGCTGTTGCTGTCAACTCACTCAGCTGAAAAAAATCCAAACAGCAACAGTGAGAATCTTTGGCCAAACAGGTTAATTTCCATGAAAAAGCTGTTTTCAAGGAAGGACAGAGTTAAGAGGCAGCGTGCAGAGATTGACGGTCAGGAGCAACCGTACTCAGAAATTCAGACCCTGAGGGTATTGCCAGGACTGAATGGGGTTTGCACGTAACTGCCCCGGTGCAAGGAGGCTGTCATCGCTCTTGGGAGAAAAGCAAAGAGCAGGAGAGCAGAGCTCGCGCGCTATGGACTGGCTGCTCTCCTCTGCAGCACTCACTGGTGGCAATCCCAGAGCTGGGAGGGCACTATGTGCAGCCTCATGCTCACCTGGAAAAGACAATCAGAAATTGAAACACAAAGCAACCTCAACCCTCCCTTCCCCCAAAAGACAATCCCACTGCTTAGGCAATGTGGACTTACATCCACTACCTCACAGCACCTGCACACATGGAGTAGCAAAAGCATTTTTTTTTGTCTTAGTAGGAAATTGCTGTCATATAATCATCCCCCTCAGCTACTGGGCTCATCACATCTTTAGCCTAAAAATACACAGATATGCAAAATGTGCCTGGACCACTGCAAGCAGAGGCATCTCCTCTCTTCTGTTTATCCCTGTATTTAAAAGCAGGTGACCAGAGAGAATTTCAGTAACTCTTGCACATCGATTCCCACCTTACCCAAACAACAGTCTTCCCAGGGCAACCACACAGAGACTAGACTTTGGCAAAGGCAACATCACTGCTGTGAGAAAGCAAGAGGCAGCAAACTCCTAAGCCAGCTCAGGGTCCAGCAGATGCATTCAGGTCCTTGCTTCCCATCTGTCCTCTCTTTACTAAAACTGATAAAGCCATGTGCCACAAAAAGAAAAAAAAAAAAAAAAAAAAAAAAATCTTAACAAATAATCTGGACAGGGCCTGGTATGGATGGAAAAGAGGAAGGAGTGTGGCTGGCAGAGCCACAGCCTCCATGTCCCGTCACACCAGGGTGGCTCTGTGACAAAGCAGGGGACCTGACAGCTCCAGGAGAAAGGCACATTTTTAACAGAGGCTCTCTGCGCAGACAGCAAGTTTGGTGCCAGTGGGTTACACGGTTTGTGCTTTCTAGGTTTGATTTTGTCCAAATTCATGCACTCATTGAGAGAATGGAAGTGGTGTTGCAGCTTGGTCTGTCTGCGAGGATTTCATTGCAGTGTGTATGTCTCCTCATCACTTCAGGGCACAGAAACCAGGGACCAGACTCTCCAGGGAATTTATGATGTCAGTCATGTCTCCTGTAAGTGAGGGAGCGTTTAGGGCAATGATTCCCAAAGTCTGAATATTTTAATGAAGTTGTGGATACTGGAAAAAACACCGATATGCATTGTCTCCATCCTGGAAGGAAGCATCCAGGACCTCACCAGATTCTGAACGTTCACCTTGGTCGGATAGTGCCTATGCAAAGTTGCAACCACTTCAGTGTTAGGTGAAGACACCACTGGTAGTTCTTGGAAGGTTTCCACTTCTGCCAGGGAGGGGTTAGGTTGTGGCTGGCTGTGGCTGACAGCAGGATTTCCCTGCTGTTCTGTCAATACAGGTATAGTATTAATTGCAATTTTCTATGCCTTCAAAGAAGACAAATACACTACCCACAGATGGGTAAAACTTTTCTGATCTCCCCTGACCTTGAAGATCCCTTGACAAAACTTTCCTCTGTATTTTAAATGCTGTTTCTATATTATTGATGAACCCTTCAGTCACACCTAGTGAAAATCCTTTAGACGTTCAGAATATCGGAGATTGGCTATTTGGACAGGTGACAAGCCCATTTCTGCTAAGCCAATATTTTTCAAATCAAGAGTCACCAAGCAATGGCAGTAACAGTGAAACAAGATGAGAGCTGGAGATATCACCCGGCTCCCAGCTGATTTCCCGAGTGTCCTGCCAGCCAGAGTGTGCTCCTGTGCTTGATTAATTTAAATTGGGAGTTTCTGAAAACAAAAAGTGTCACACTCAGCTTCTAATCAGAGCGTAAAGGTCCCGCAACTGATCAGCAGGCAGTGAATGCTCAACTGCGCTGCAAGGTACTCATTCTTCTGAGATCTTTTGCCAATAACAGTATTTTCACTGTGCGGCTCTTTAAACCGAGACAAATAACCTCTCACAGCTGTGGCTCCCAAGTAGTTACTCTGGGGTCCTCTGTGCTGTGAGAGCCCCACTCCAGCACAGCCCCTGCAGCTGGCTTCTCCTGCGGGACGGAGCTGTAACGGCGCCCGGAGCTGCCTGTCCAAGCGTCCTGCTGATCCTTTCAGCCGCCTTCCAGGGTCCCTCTACCTGTTTGAGTTTCCACCCAAATTTGGGAAGATTAACTTTTCTTTATCCTGCATGTTCCTGGCCCCAGGCTATCCAGCTACCATAAAAATACAAACCAGCAGCTAACAGAAATGGCTATTACTAAAAGGCTTCTTGCTACATTACTTTTTATACAGACTCTCATTTTACATTGAAACAGCCACCTTTTTCTAACGCATGCATGCACACTCAGTAAGCTGTGAAAGTACAACTTTATTACCATGGATTTACCTCAAAGGGCAAAACTGAGCCAAAAATCAATTCAAGTTTGCTGACAAAAAGCAAAATGCTAATACTGGTGTTAGGGAATCAAAATGTCACTCCTTAGCACCTGCATGAATATTAATAATCTCATTTTTTACGTAACATTTTCCTTTCCTTTGCTTTGCAGCTACTTTGCTTCACAGCTCATATCTTTCTAAGTTCGGCCTGGAACGAATCCATGCCATTTTCTGTGCCAGATGTGGTTTCAGGTTTGAGGGTCAGAGGCCCTTGGCATTAAAATGAATTGATTTTGAGTGGTTCCTTAAATTTTGTCATCAGTTCAGTAATAAGCCCCAGGTTTAATGGCTTCAGATCTGTATATGTAATATCACAGTGGATGCCCACAAGTGGAAATCTAGCCCTGGATTTTTGGACCTAAAAGCATCAGTCTTTCCTACTTTAATTACTGTCATAGACAGACTATAACAGAGGACAGTACATGCTTGGATGCCCATCTCCCAAGGCAGATATTTAGCCGTTTTGACATGTAGTTAGTTTACTTACTAAGGCTAATAAACAGCTTTGGCACCTACCTCCCACTGAGCGTCAAAGGGAATTAGGCACCTAAGTCATTTAGGCACATCTGTAAATCCCACAAAGCTTCCGTAAGCATCTTTCCCCATCCAAATACTACTGGAAATCTGTGTTGCAATGTAGATGAAGCAGAAGACGCATAAAGAGCTATAAGTAATTTAACTGTTAGTGCTCTGAAAGGCTTTTAAGTGGCTATGCTACGTTACATACACAGGGCTCGTTAATAATAACAGGATGTGGGATGAGGCTTGAATTCTAATGCAACAAAAAACATACAGAAAAAACAAATTTCTGCGTGCAAAACCGGATGATAATTATTATCCTGATGCTAAACGATGTGAAATCTTCAGCCTCATCTGAGCAACTGAACTACAGGAGAGCCAACTTGCAGAGGTGCTAAGCATTTGCAGCTCTTGTTCGCCTGGTCCCGACAGCCCCGCAGCGAAGCCCAGCAGCCAGGGCCGGGAGCACATCATCTCTGCAGTGGAGGCATTAAACTTGGCTGTGCTCGCTCTCACCATTTGAACTCTTTCAAGGGGAAATGCGCTTCTGTGATTAACTGGGGTTATTAACAGTGCTCAATGACTTGTAATGCCACTGGTAATCAAACAGGTCTCAAAAAGTGGAAGAAGAGGAATTGAATAAATTAAAATACACAGACTGTCTACAGCCCGCCATCCCAGGTCAGCAACGTGCCTGTGCCTACAGCCTGCTATGCATATACAGAAATTAATTCAGTGACTGCAGATGTACAGATGAGGATAGAATATGATTCCAAATGTCTTTGCTTAGAAGACACCCAAGCAGTCAAGCATCATTTTAATGTGAAAATACTGCTGTCATATAAATCACTGACTTCAGGGCCAGAAAGTATCTCTAGAGACCTCAAATCTGTCTATCCGCTCTGAGGCAGGAGCAAATATACCAAAACCAATCCTTACAGGTATTTGTTTAAAATGGTCTTAAACGTACACAACATCCCTAACTACTTGGTCCAGTGGTCCCCTAGCTAGTGAAGTTCTTCCTTCCTTTGCTGCTGAGAGTTAAACCTGTTGTTTTTTGCCATTCCCACAATGGTCAAACAGAACAACTGGTCACAACTGTGCTAAGAACAATTTCTGTGTCTGTGAATGCTGTTCTCCTGCCTGTCAACCTTCATGCCTCTGTGCCATACTTGACCTTTTCTCTTCTAAGAAAAAACAAAATAAATGCACTCCACCCTCTCAAAGTTTCATATTTTTCCCTCTAAACCTTATGGTTTTCCTCTGGACCTCTTTTTTCCTCCTTGCTTGCTTTAGTTCCAGTTTTCCTGTAGTCTTCTTAAGCACAATGCCCAGAACTGGCTCTAGTCCTCCACCTGAGGAGCAGAATTACAACCCCTCCTCCACAATAGCATCCATTCAGAGCCCGAATGAAAGATGCCTTTTTTTATAAGCTTCCCATGCAATCTTGACTCATGTTCAATTTGTGGTCCGCTGTAAGTTCCTGTTTCTTTCCTGCAGCGTTGCTGCCTTCAATATTTTTCATTCTCTATCTGTATCTGTGCACTTAAGTTTTCATTCTAGAGCGTAACTCATGAGAAACTCATCTTTACTGAATTCTACTCTATTGATTTTGGACTACTTCTCCAATGAATCAAGGTGATACTTGAATTCTGACTGTATTCTTGAAAATAAATCTGAATTTGGCACAATCCACACATTTTTCTGGGAGTACAGTCTCCTATCACATGCACCATTACTGAAAACATCGGCTTGAACCAGACTCAAGGCAAACTGCTCAAGATTCCTCAGAGTCTGTTCCCCATTTAAGTGCAACACACTGCTATGCAGAGGATGATTTTTTTAAGTATGTGTCCTCCCACCTTATATTAATTTAATCCAGCCCCCTTTTGCCCAGACGGGAGTTCCTTGTGGAGAGTTCTCAAAAGGTTTACTAATATTATAGTGCATCTTATCCCCATTCCTTCCCTTTTGTCTGTCAGGTCAGTTAGCTGCTCTGCCAAAGAAGGCAGTTGCATTGGTTTGAAATGATCTGCTGTAGCATCTCATGTGCTTTATACTAATGCAAGCCCACAGTCCTGGAAGAAGCAAGCAGAGCTTGTCACCCTGCATCCTGACTGCAGTCACTGCGTAGACGCAATGAGACTGAGAGCAGAATAAGGCCTGAGTTTTTCAAACTTGTATGCTTTTTAGATACATAAATCTTTGCTGTTCAGAAATATGGATTCAGGCAGTTAATAATGGTACTGGAGTGTGAAAAAATCAAGGTAAGTCTATAAAAAGTGGATGGACTTTCATGCAGCTAATTCTTTATACAGAGCTTTCTTTGCTGTATTCTCCAGCAGCTTAATAACTATTTCCCCTTGGAACAGCCCCTCTGTGTCCTTGCTTTCTCTTTTTTTTTCCTAACCCATCTTCAGTTCAATCTTCCCAACCCGGCTCTCCTTTGAGAGTGGGTTTGAAAGCTGCCTAGCTAAGTGATTTGCCCGAAGTGCTCCGTTTGACAGAGGTGGGCTATGAGAGCTGGGAGGAAGGGCAAGCCCAAAGGGGAAAGCGGCAAGCAGGTCCCTGGAACTGGTTCAGATTTTGTTAATGAGCCTGACAGGTGAATGGAGGAAGCCAAGTGTCTATTTGGCTTATCAGCAAGGACCCTTTCTAACCCCTAGCTAATTGGCTTTTATTGATTTTCAGGATAAGAGAAATTTCTGTGAGATTCTGAGCAATTTTAGGGAACATGCTGGACTGCTGATCAGTTTGGATTCTCCCCCACCCAGCACCCAAAGATTCTCTCTTTGCATTTTTCTCTCTCCTGGGCTAAAGCTTCACTTTGACACACATGTAAGATGTGGCACATGTGGCAAGCAGAAGGTCTGGAGAAAGGAGAGAGATGACATGTTCTTGAGAGCTGTGTAAGAGAAATTTGGGTGAGCGTTCAAGCCCAGGCAGGAGGCAGGATGCTACATGTACCCAGTCCACCCAGACCTGTAGAGATGGGCTTGTGTCCAAATTGCTGTGGCAACCCCCTGCAAAGGCACACTGCTGTGCCTGCACGGTCCCTGGCCCACAAGTCCAGACTGTACGAGGTGCTCCTGTGGCTCTGTCACAGCATCATTCTTTGCTGCATGTTTCTTCAGGTCAAAGTCCTTGAAATAACGAGAGGGTCACGGTGAAGTCCAGTGGTGATGTTTTTAGAGCATGGGGCCAAGCATTGCCTGCCCTGGGTTATAGCTTGGGGGAGTGTAAGAGGATACAAGACCTGCCAGGATAATTCTGGAGGACTGCAGAAGGATTGGAAGAAACCACACCTGTCCGGCTCTCTCCTCCATGCTGCCTCCTGGGGAACGGTTGCTACCCTGACAGCCCCAGGGGAACCAGGTTGTTCACTCCAAAATAGAGCATGGGAGCAAGCTGGCATCCATTCAGTACGAGTAACTGGGGAAGCTGGGCCAGGGAGCAGAACAGAGAGCTAAGTTATCTGACAGTACACAAATGGGGAAGGGTTGGCAGATTATCTCAATCCTATCTGCTGGAGAATATTTTTTTGCCTACTCTGAATGGGCAAGATACAGGATGAGATGGGAATACAGGATTGACCCAGTCTGGCAGTTGCTGTGCTTTGGTTTTTTATTATCACAAGAAAGCTGATTCTTGCTGTGTTTGCCATACTAATGATGCGAGAGGCACCACAAATGACTGAGTTTTACAGACTCCAAACCAAGGGTTGACATACAATAACAAAAAATAAAAAGTCAAAGGAGGAAGCTGACAAGACATGCTCTGTTCATTTACTTGACACAAATAGTTTGGTTTTTAATTATGCATGCCACTGCTTCACAGGGTGCTGGGGATCGTTCCACCGCAGCTTATTCTGAAAAGTAATTTAATTCTCAGTAACAGGAATCCTCACTGCTGCTCTGCCACGGCTGCTAAATCCTTGTCTGAGATTGAAATAGGAACTAGCACTGGCATATGAGTGGACAGGCTCTGTGCAAGCCAGGAAAACATATATGGATACACCCATGTGCTACACAGGCAGTCCCACAGTGACAGTTACCTACTAGTGATGAGGGCTGTAAATCCAATGAAATGATTACACCAACTTCAACCACTAAAAATTTAACCTGTAAGTGCATGAAAATGCGTATTTGCACAGACAAATACATACTACAATGCCTCTGTTCAGTGTAAGTCTTGCAGACTTAAACAGTAGATAAATTATACTATTAAACATAAGACCGCAGAGCTGCAATCTGAGGGCTCTGCAATCAGAGAGGACACCGGGGATCCTGTTTCTCATCCTCCAGCAGTCTCAACCTTCAGCTGCGACAACAGTGCCTAATACCAGACACCGACTGTCAGGGCAGAACAAAGGGAAGAGCATGCCCTTTGAGCTTTTGATAATTTTTACCATTATCTGCAACTAATATTTGGGCTCTGCTGAGACTGAGAGCATGTTGGTTACTGAACCAAGGGCAGGGGAGGAAGGCAAAAATACTTGCAAAAATCTAGTGGCACGGTAATTTCAAATCACTGCCTCTGGGTGCTGTGCTAATGAACAACAGCATGACCAGTTGTGCAGAGCTCAGCTCAATGTTGATCCTGACAGACTAGAAAATCTTTTTCATGTCTAAAAGGGCACAAACTGTCAAAACCATCAAGGACTTCTTCAGACTGAATTTCCCCTTTTTTATTTGCCATCAGTGAGTCCGAGTTAATATCTGTATTGGACGCAGACAACTCCAGCCACAGATTTTATTTTTTGCATGCAAGTTCTCTTACTACACATAGGAGTTGCCACATCAGATAAGACCAGGGGGTGTCCAATAAAACATCCCCTCTCTGAGCAGCACAAGCTGCTTCAGAGAGCATGCAAGTGCTCCCACCATGGCATAACTTGCCTCAATGAAAATTTCCTCTGTAGCCTCAAAATTTAAAGGTTGGCTTAAATAAAAAGTCATCGCATCAATTCAGCTCCTGGGGACGCCAAATCCACAGCCGCAGCATTTTTGAACCTCCATGTCCTACCACAAAGCAGTTCACTGCAGAAAAGGAGATTGAACTGATGCATAAAAAGGTAATAGATTTTTAAGTAATAGAAGGGAAGATAATGTGGCCTATAAAGGGCCATCATAAAAAATGTCACATACTGACCAAGGACAGAAAATGACACCGGCAGGTCTGCCCTGACACATTGCAAACTGCAAGGATTAAAAAAAATAAATAAGCAAAGAAATGTTAGCACCCATCAGACCTGTCATTTGTGTCCACAGGACCGCGACTTCTGTGGCTCCATGTGGACATCCCCACTGCAGGGTGGCCCCAATCCCGTGAAACATGAGGCTCTGCCTGAGGACTTTCTCCCATCCCTCCCGAGCGGGATGGCTGGATTAACCTCAAGCAGCACGTTTGATGTGCATGGAAACCCTGCCAAGGCAGCCTGTCACTTATTAAGAACATTTGTCAAGGTTGTTTAACAACCTTGACAACAAACCCACAGGCGGCAGCAGCAGCAGAAGGGGGCCTGCGACGCTCCCTGGATTTGTTTTATTGAATGTAGCCTCATTTGATTCAAACATCAAATGAACTGGCTGTGATCTCTCCCATCTGAGGGTTGATAGGAAGGGTTTGAGAATCACAGCCTGCACAGGTAGCTGGTTGTCACCTATGGAAAATCTTCCCAAACCCTCCCAGGAGAACACCCACATGTGCTGGCTGGGCACCTTCCTCCTTCCCAGTGCCTTAAACCCTCTCCTCTGCCCCTGCCCCGGAGTTGCACTGGGGCTTTGCAAGGAGGATCCTCCCTCCCTGTTTAGTCTTTCCACCTGCTGGTGAGGACAGGCCAAGGGGCAGCTCCCCAGATGTGCTCACCAGTTTGGAGACAGCACAGCTGGATTAACTTGGCAGGGAGGGAGGTCACATCTGGCAAGCCTCTGCAGTGCACACTCCACACCCACGCACCCACCCTCCCATTCCCATCCACACCACGGCTACAGCCAGCCCTGCCTGCCTGAGAAAGTGGATCGTATGACTGACTTTAGGATCTCCAGAGTACATACACATCTCATTTTCTCAGGCTCTTGTTCGATGGAGCTAATGAATGGCAAATAAGCAAAGCATAGCATTGTCTGAAAAACCTCAAAGCTTAAAAGAAACTTCTTCCATTGAAAAGTGCTTAATCAAAATCAAAATATCTGTGCCTTGCACAGAGTTCCAGTGGGAGGTCTGAGGTGTGGGTCTGCACCTCCACGCCCTCCCCAGGTGTGCGTGCTCCAGCGGAGAGGGGGCACCCCGATCTCATCTGCTGTCCCCAAACAATTTCCCAGCCGCCCCTTATCGCTTTGCTCACTGAAGTCTGGAAAGCAGCTCAATGACAGGCAGGAGGAGCCCACACAGGGAAGAGATTTGGGATAGCAGAGATGCTCTAGGCAAAGACCTAATCTGACCTACTGCCTGGAAGATGAGGGAAGAAAAATGGAGATGAAAACAGTCCTGACCATGAGAGTAACCACTGGACTTCAGTTAGTCCCAAAGTGTTGTCCCCATGTATCGCACTGCTCCTCTTCAACTGGGACTGTTAATTAAGAAGATAATTTTGGTTACTTTTCCTTATTCTTTTTTCCACTTGGCAAAGAGCTGCTGGGAATACCTCTTAAGAGGCTTTCCCAGTACAAAACATACCAGTTTTACTTATGCTTTCATGTTCTATCCATAAACCTGTCAGCAACAAGTAATGAATGGTCTCCTGTCCACTGATAGTGCAGAGGACCAGGACTCAGAACATGGGTGATACAGAACAGATGAAGTGATAATTTCCCTCTAGCTATACAGACTGGGTTGAGAGTTAATTCACAATTTGTAAAGTTGTTTGCAGTGCCTAGGTGCATTCAGCTATTTTAGTATTAGGGATTAATATGTATTATAACAGGAGGCTGGCAATGGTTTAATTAACTACTAGCATCATTTTGGTCCACATATACATAGTTTAGCTGTATGGCTAGAAAATTCTGGGCATTAACATGGTTTATGGCTCACTATATGAGCTCAGTTCCCCTCGCACATGCCTGTCCTTGCTTCTCCTCTCAAATTTAGCCTGAATGGAACCATTTTCATCAGCTACACACAAGGAAATCAATGCAATAATATGAGTGTGAGTGATGACTGAGAAATTACATATTTTATGAACAGAAGAGGTGGGCAAGTGGATTCTCTGATGGATATATTCTTCTAGATAAAGGATCTGTCTGTGTTTGGAACATCCTGTTTGGGAGAGAACAAGAGCCACTAAATAATATTCGGTCAAAATGTTCTGAGCTTTGGTTTGCATTTATATAAAAATATCGTTTCTTTATGCAAAGTTTGAACGTGATGTCTCATTTCTATCCCCTGTAGTCACAAAATTAACACTGTTATTGTGGCCTTTGGCACTTCCTATTACGTCCTTTAAGTTTGATCTTTTTCGAGAAGCATTTTGTGGGACTCAGGGTGGATATTCTGTGATTCTGTATCTAATAAAAGTCAATGACATAGTTATTTGTAATTGTAGAAGAGCAGACATGAGGAACATGGTGTATATCCTTCCCCACTGTTTGTTCCTAGGACACTTTGATGCCTCATCAGAGGTGATACTGAAGCACCTTATGTCTCTATTCCCAACTTGGAGATAAGCCACACTCTGGTTTCTAGATGTCTTACTCATTTCTGCCCAGTTAAACCACTATGGTGGTTAATAGGTAATCCATAGCCTCCATCAACCACAGGAGTTGTAGGCCAGGTCAGGACAACACAAGGGAAACCAGCTGGCTCTTCTTAGATTTGTGATTATCATTCTTGAAGGCTTTACATATACCAATTTTCATCCTGACACGGAACACCTGCGCGCAGATACGTGTAGATCCACCACAGAGTAGGAAAACCTCTAGAAGAAGGGGGACAGAAATCAAAACCTTCAATCAAGCTTAACAGGCAGTTTGATATAGAAAAACCTGCAGGACCCTTCTCTCAATGCAGATAAGGCTAAAAAAAAAAACCAGACTATGGACTTCTGAGGGCTTTTCCATCCCCAGTCACTCTGAAGATCAAAGACTGAGCTATCTCATCCCTTGGCAGGAAGGGGAACAATGTTCATGTCAGTGATGAATCAGCCTTAGTGCACATGAAAAGAGATACTGCTTTGTTTTGCTGAGCTTTATTATGTATGTACTGGGAGAAATCTTAACACAGGATGAAAAACTATTCTTCTTGATGTACAACTAAATAAATATCTTTGGGTTTAAGACACTTTTTCTTTATGTCTTTAAGCTTGGATAATTTAAAACTAACCCAGAGTGTATCATGATTGGAAAATATTCTTGAATTGTATGATGAATCTAAAGCAACATTGTCCGTCTCAGATCAACAGAACTTCAATGGTGGCTTAAGAGGGACCTGCAAAAACAGTCACTGCACAGCTGGGCCAAAGTGCTGCAGAAATCTGGGGGTTCAGCATCTGGGTCCATGTTCATAATTCTACAAATGAGGGCTATACAAGCTCTGTATAGCAGCAGCTCTGCAGAACCACCACCTCTCTCTCAGCTTAGACTAGATCAGTATCACTATAACGTAATGGCAACTCTTTAAATGGCCTTTGCATTCTCCAAAATCTCAGGTTTCCCTTTCCCCCTGACCTCTATATTTCAAATCCAGGAGCATGAACTGAGTACAAATGGATGCACGCAAGCCAGCTGCTTGAGTTCTGGAAGGTGCTGAAGGGTGGCCCAGTGAAATGTGAATTCCCATCTCTCAGAAGTGCAGGTGAAGCTCAAATCGTAGGGAGAAGTGGGAGGGCTCTTCCCATCTGGAGCACTGTGCCAAAGACACAGCAGTCCCACGGGAGGCCCCCACACCACCACGCTGTGGGACAGAGACGGTATGAAGGGCAAGTGGAGTCAGTTCCAGCATGGAACAGAGACAGCAGGAAGACATACATTGTGGGTCCTTAGTAAGTCTGTTTGGGGTACTTGGTAAGATTTTTTCCATATATCACCTAAACTGAAACAAGCTCTTTGTGCCTCTTCATCCAAAAGTCAGTAACAGTTTGATCCACTCTCTGTGCTCTGAACATCTCCTCAAACAAGACGACTCTAAATCCAGTGGCTGTGTTAAGCCTCAGGAAGAAAATCAAATCACTGATCATCCAAAGTGACTTCTTTTATCCACTCGAGGTCATGGAGGCTTTTTTCCTGGCCATTTTGTCCACTCACTTCAATGTTTTACATAAAATAACTCCCTTTTTCACTGCATCTGACCAAGTGGGAGTTCTAGGCTCTTTATGACTTCTTTTTAATCTTGTATTTTAAATAGGAAAGTAGTTTTAATGGAGAATTGGGATTCTCAGCTAGCAGTGGATGAGAAGGAATGAAGCAATCAGAGGGACTGGTAAGGTGGCAAAGCAGGGAGCAAACACACGTCCCATCCCAGAGGCTAAATCCCTGGCACTAACTACGGAGACTCCAGCGGCCCCTTCCAGGAGCAGTAAAAAGCCTCCCCAGACTTCTACGGAAATTACAGGAATTCATTGTTAATTAAGCAATGGCATTAGCATGTATGGCATTTTACACATGGCACAAAGAGACAGAGGACCCGAACTACAGTTTATCCTGGACCGAGGCAGGGAGGGGAGCTGGCTGCCCTCCAGGCTCAGCAAGATGGACTGATGGGATGGTGTAGGCCCTCACCGATTCTTGCTGCATGCAAAAGGCATGGCCAGCCCACCACATCAGGACACGGCAAATGTCCTGCAGCTGGGACAGCACTTCCCTTTGCCACTTGGTTTTACCCTGGAGGGGGACAGAACCCCATGCTGATGAGAGAAAAGGCTATTGCAACAGCTTTTGCAGTAAAGAAAGAAAATTTAAAAGAATGTGTAACTTTTGCAAACTGGTGGGTCACTTCACTGGTGCTCTGCTTGGAAACTTAAGCCAGGTACGGCTCACAGGGTGATGAAAGGTTAACTGCAACACGTTTATTGAGGCCAGTCTTCAGGATGTGTCTATCTGCCTCTCTAGGCACCAGCAACTGCCACATCTAGGGAAGACAACCTCGTTCCTCCAAAACAGTCAACATACTTTTCAGTGTTTCCTTCTCAGCCTTGACTTTAGACTCTCAGTACACAAGCACTATCCCTTCCTGACACCATCTGACAATCGGATCTGCAGATAAAACTGGTCAGCTTTTTGCCACAGATACAAAGAAAATATTAAAAGTTCCCTTTATAATTGAATTTTCATGGGAAAAAAAAAGAGTCTCGAAATGAATGCGGATGAGCTGCTAGGGAAGGAAGAGGAAAGTAATCCCAAAGAGCATTGCTTAAACTTACATTTCCTTGACAAGAAAACCCATAAAAAACATTCAGCTAATTCTCTTTTCTGACAGCCTAATATTGATTTTAGACTAATTCTCTATATGTAAATGAAGTCATTAAAATCCCCCATTCTTTGCAATTAGTCTTTTATTGTATTTTTCTAATAAGCCAAGCCTTTGAGATGGGCAAGAGTAAGAGGAGATGGATAGGAAAGATGAAGGGGTTTTATGCATCTCCTTGATGCTTCACTAAAGTATCTCAAACAAACAGAGACACAACGAGATCCAACTATAAATCCTCAGCCATGTCTCAAAGGAATCTGATCTGAATTAGTTTAACAGCTCTTTTTCCATCCAGCAATTTTGGTTTTACCTTTCTTTCACTTTACTCTCTAGCCTTAAGAAATATAAAATGCTGCACAAGACTTAGTTGCAATAATACTTTGGTTCCAAGGATGTGGTGGGGCCAGATTTTGCCGCTGTTTTGCTCTCCAAAAGAAACGGTGAGATACGTAACCACCAGAATATAACACAGCACTGGCTTGCAGGGCCTCACATCTCAGGCTGAACAACTACATACATGACAGTGGGAGTGAACCACCAGCCTTGCTAGGAAAAGTTTGTTTTTCTGGGAATGTCTGGAATGTTCTGGGTTCAAAGCAGGACAAGATACTGATGTATTAACCAGTCAAAAAAAAAAAAAAAAAAAATCAGGAAAAGGAGAAACAAAAGTGGAATCAGTCACAGCAGAAAGGACACTTCCAATCAAATCATAATGTTATGACATATCAATGCCAAAATGAATTTTTTGTTTCAATTAATCTAATTGAAAAATTGTAACATCTCATCAATTTGTCATTTTCCCTTTGAAAAAGTCTAGTTCTACAAAACTCAGATTTACCAACTAGAAAATGTATTAGATGAAAGAGTGGAAGTAGCTGCCTGCATCACCTACTCTGACCTGTGGATTACGCTGAGCACCGCTTCACATGGCATCGGTACCTGTAACCTTCAGATAGTTCCAGTTCTCATGGGCTTGCTTAAACTGGGAGTTTAAAACAGGGTTTTGCACTTTTGCAGCATCTTTCGTCCCAACATGTCTCATAAATTATACACCTTTTAATGGAATGCATCCCTGCTGGCTAAAACATGACAGTAACACGTACTATCATCTATGGTTTGGTTTTTCGTACCTTCTCAGGTCATTTATATTTGAAGGTAAAGTGCCAGCTAATCAGAAACATGTTGAACATTTATACAAGCTGGGACAAGAGGGCCCCTCTGTTTTAATCATAGCCAGGATAGTATGACTATATTGTGTGAATATGCTCTATTCTATTTGTGTCCCTTACTAAACCCAAGGCTGCTTGAGAAATGAATGGAGCCTGTGTTAATATTGTATGACACAGTACATTAACAACAGACAGAGAACAATTTCAGTGTATCCTATACAGACTGATTCGGAGATGAAGTTCTCAAAAGCCAGCCTGGCAAATACAACATCCTTTTAGTGTGTATTGTAAAAGGGCAATAAATTACAAACGTCAATACAGATAGTAGAAATCGGAGCCTGTGGGGCAATCTTGTGCTGAATTAAAACAAATATCTCCTTGACTACAGCTGAGGGAAATGGCAGTGGCATCATATTTCATTTTAATAGACTGCAGAGAGGTTTGCCTGGGGAGAAATCAAAGTGACTTGATTATGCCATCGTGTTAACTAACATCTTATCACATTCAGGCTCTATCCCTAAACCAATTTAAAACCCTACTATAAGAGGCTTTCAAAAGGGAGAACCGGGTTAGAAAGCACTCAGAATAACCCCTCTGCTTTTACCCTTTATCCTGTGGCGCTACAAGCAAATGTCCAGGTAGTTTTAGGCTTTGTAGCAGAAAGAGGACAGAAGAAAAGCACTAGAGTAAGGAATGATCGTGCAGGACCGGATGCCAGCAGCCTGAATTCAACCAAAATTCTTGTTGTTTGGGATCCTGTGAGGAGCTAGGTGCAGAGTTCAACCAAGGCTCTGTCCAAAACCCTGTACCACTTTTGACTAAGGCTCTCCACCACCTCCTCCCAGTGCTTTTGGTCTTCTGACCTCCCTTGCCCCCCAGGTACAATTGCAAACCCAGAGAAGATGGACTTATGCAACCTCTTGGCTGCTTCCCTACTTGCCTGCTGCAAAGATGAACCACTCTGCCCAGTATTTCTCAGGGGCTCGTGACTGAGATTCACCGCCTGCAGTGGTTTAGGCACGATTCACAAAGCGGTGCAGCTGCACAGGCTGGGCTGGTTTTTCCAGGGGCTTGATGGACCTTTGCAAGCAGGAGCCGAGGAGGTGCTCTGCTTCCCCTCTGCACTCAGCTGGCCACCTGAAGCAGCCATCTACTGAGGAGCATCCACTGTGTCTTCAGTGGAACTCTCCACGCCTTTGAGTTTTGATGCATTTGTATAGAAAAGCCCAAGGAAGTGTTTTGTGATTATGAGAAACAGTAAAGAAGATATTGCTAAAAACAAATAGCATTTGGCAGCCAGTTTGAGAGGAGGAAAGGCAGTGCTATGTCTTGATACTTCCCTCCAAGAGGGAGAAGAGAAATAACTGAAGGAAAGAGAAAGTTTGTCACTCTCAGACACTGATATTTTTCATTCCCTCCAATCTAAAACTCAAGAAATGTGTTTTTTTTTCTAACAAATTAACATCTTCACTTGTCTATTTTCTCCCCAAACATTTTCACTGAGATGACTTCTCCTTTTTCAGACAGCTCGGCTTCTTTTGCCGTCTGCAGCAGTCAAGGCCAAACACATGGCTAGTCCTGTCTTTGAGGGAGCAGGAGGGAGCCAGGACACAGGTGGTTCCTCCGTGCTACATCCTGTCAGCTCATGTACAGAAAAGACAGGATCTGTGCCAACTTCTATCACCGTCTTTCTATACATCTATTTTGGTTCTTATGCAGCATCCATAACCATGACAACTGCCTGCCTGCTCAAACTATCGGACATATGCAGAAGCTGTCTGGTTGTCTAGGCAGCAATGTTTCTAAAGACGAGACCAGCTGAAGGAGAGTCTGGGCTGAACTCCCCAAACCACGCTGCACAATTCACCCCTTTTAATGAGGAGAGCGAGCGGAAACAACTCTGTATTTCCCACAAATGTTATCCCACTGCAACGCTGGTTCCCTGCGGCAAGAAAAGTCGTAAACTAATGTCACAGCAAAGTGCTTCCAACACTTTTGTGCGGGCTCGGCTCGGCTCATCACCATAACCAGGATGACTCATGGAATCTCCTCCTTGCAGAACATTTTGGAAAATATGGGAGTTGGCCAAGTCCAAGGTCTCTGACAGCAATCGGAAAGGGAAGTACCCTATATTTGGTCTCATCCTGATCTCTAGGAGTTAGAGAACACCTTAAAGCTCAATGCACTTTCATAGTATCTTGCTACATGTCACTGAGTAGTCCACAGGTCTTTCTTAGTTCAGCTCATAAGCAGAAACTGGACTTGACAAATCTGCAGAAGAGTCCCAAACATTCTCCCTACAGCCCCAGGCAGCCCCCCCACTGGTGGAAACTCACAAAGTCCCTTTTCTTTGCTGGAGTCACCCCCACTTTTCTACTTTCACCTTTTTAGACACATCCTGTTGGAACACAGAAACCAAACTCATATTAAGTCAATGTTATCTGTAACAGGGCAGAGCAAGGGCAACAAAATAAACTGTCAAGAAACCAAGCAACAGAGGGTGAGCACGACTAAGAAGTGTACACTCCATTTGTCCCACACTTTTTCTCTTCCACCTATTCAGCGAAGATAGGCTAAACTGACACACAGGCTCCAGGATTAATCTGTTCATTACGCTTGAGCAGAGGAGAGAGGTACACAAGGAGAAAAACTGCCAGGGATGGATATCTTGTAGTCCTGGTACTGACACTGGGAGAAGTTAGAAATTCTACCTTGCAAGCCTCAAACTGAATTGATAAATGGCCTGGAGTTGCTATCCTGGACTTTCTCGGTTAAATTTCTTGGCACAGCTTGTGCTGTCAGGGAGGGCACTTTAGAAAATGGGATGGCGATCCATCAGTTTGGCACTGCCACAAATCTTGCTCAAATCTGAGCCGTGAAGTGGAAATGCGGGACAGGTGACGAGGCTAAGGTGTGACACAGTGCCGGGGACTACCCACAGCACGGGTTTTGCTACACTTGCATCTTAGCAGTAACAAGCTGTTTTCCACTTTGTTATTATGCTCATACAACCCTTACAAATATAAAAGGAGAACCACAGCCTTAAGTGCCAGGATGCTAGTGGTTTTGCACTCTCTAAGGTCCCATTTATCTAATGGTGTTCATCCGTGCAGTGCTGATGCCTCAGAATTACATTGCATTACCGAATTTTGCTGTTGTAGGTAAAACTATTATTAAGGTTGTCTGACAAATCCCATGATAACCCCCTGTTTTCAGATGCTTATAACTTCACTAAGTTTTAACCATTTGACTGATAATTTCAACTATTTCAAGATGAATTCACCTGGAAACTTTCAGCCGTCACAGCTCATACATTTCCAGGAAAAAAAGTATGAAAAAATATGTTCATTCTGGTGAAGTTTTCTTGCAGAAACATCCCTCATCCTCATCTTTCAGAGTAAAGAATATTCACCCAAGCTTTAGCTAAGCTGATGATCTGTGAAAATGAGCAGTTCACACATGAGTACAGGGGAGATGTGCTATAGTGCAAGAGCTGTTATTTCCTACTGATTCTGTCCAAACTGAATGCATTCCAGTGAACAAATTCCTGGCAGTTTCAACTCTGGATGGTTACAGGCTGTGCCAGGACTGCTCTGAATTGACAGCAGAGAGATTTCTTTTCATCTATCTTCTCCGCTGGATCCTGACAAAATGGAGGCGTTGGCCAATTTGAATACAAATGAGAGAAAGTTGGACCAGCAACCAGAAAGAAAGACAAAGGGAAATGTGGGAAAAGGAGGAAGGCAAGAGGTAAACTGGGACTGACTGGGCAGGCATCAATAAAGGGAGCTACTGAGACTATCCAAATTCAGAGGGTACGACAAAGGAAGAATTAGTACAGGGACTGCTAGGAAGAAAGAAACCAGACCAGGAAGAAAGCAGGGCTGGGTTGGAAGAGAAGACCATTGCCTTTCTTAGTGCAGCCACTAATGCTTTCTATGAACTGGAACACTTCCCCCAGGAGACACCAAAACAGTCCAGCCTCAATACACCATACCGCCTGGCGGTTACACCACTCCACCCCAAGTCCTGAGGCCTTTGCTCAAAACTCTGATCCGCTGGATATTTATTTACACCAAGTGGAAGTATGCAACCAAAGTACTGGGTCCAGCACTCCCAACTGCTGCTGTTTCACATGATCTGCTTGGAGATGCAAGTCTCGATGCTCTCAGAAGACAAGGGTCTACCTTACCCTGATAATGAGTTACCCAACAAGAAGTGAAACTGTCACATGCTTCTCCTCCAGCATTTTGGTTTTAATCTAGTCTTGTAAAATCTTTTTCCATGTCAGGTAAAACAAGGAACACAGCCAGAATTCCCATCAGTTCACAGAACAGCAAGAGATACTGAGGAAGAAAGGCACAAATTTTTTTAAATTACTATCTGTTCACCTTCAAGAATGACACCCAGCCCTTATACAAGCTTCTGGGGAAGAAGACCACAATCCATGCACGGCTCGCCCTTCGCCACAGTCAAACCAGGACAGGTCAGGACAGAGCCCATCACTCCTGCTTACAATTCAGGACCGTAACAAGGGAACACCACCAAAACCAGCTTCCTCTGGCACAGCAAACTTTGCCATCCAGCCTCTTACACACTCTCTTCTCTAACACACGTAGGTCTGAACTGCAGAATACTCCCAGCTGAGCTTGATGTCATGTTTTTTGCATTTTCAGTCTTCACTGGCTGCTTTCCTACACAATTAACTCACCAGGTGGATATTAGCAGAGGAAGAAAAACAAACCAGGCTGACTTAAGTATATTAAGTAGAGCAGGAAATAGCTGGTATCCATAAGCTCAGTAACTTGCAGAATATTAATCACAGAGCCACAAGTGAGATGAAAACATCATAAACATCTGTATCTCTCAGCAAAGTGCAAGGGAACCAGGGAAGATGCAAAGAGATGAACAGGTGATTAACTTCATTTAGCTATGGGAAAAATTAAGAGTTTTCTGAAATAGTGTTCAGGTGGTATTGCCAGCACAGCTCCCAGCCGACAACATCTCCCCGTGTAAGTCCCTGATGCTATACAAATAAAAGGTCTGGCACACGGAGGAGGTCCCACAGGTTTCTTGCTGAGGAGCTCTAACAAATGGGTTGGGTTCAGGTACCAGAGAGCAGCCCGGCAGGCCACGGGACTCCACTCCGCCTTCACCTAACAAGAAGAAAGCTCTCCCACATGGCAGACTGAGGAAGGATTTACAAGCCCTTTCCCTTAACCGTGGACATGGCTGATGGACCAAGGCTGCCGGCCACCGCTCTTGGCGAAGGCTGTGCCATGGGCACAACTGGCACGTTCTGGGCACCCAGGAGCGTCCTGCACACCAAAGACAGACGTGGCACGGCAGGGAGAAGTCCCTCAGTGATACATGTTTAACAACAGGAAACAACTTCAGCCATTTACAGAGGCTTATATTGCAATGTCCTTTGGTAGCACTGTGACCCATGTTTTATAATTTCCTTCCTTTTGCATGTTCCAATTCCCAGGCATTATCCTACAAAGGTACATTTATAAGCACTTTTGCAATTTCCAAGGGAATACTTACAGGGCTTTCGCCATTTATAATTTGCTCCTCAATGTCATTTATAAATTACTTCCATTAAAAAAAAATATCACCATAATTGGACTTTCAGTTGTAAAAAATGGCTGTTCCAAGACAGAGGAACAAAGAAAGCACCCTCCTAGTTCACACCATCCAGTTCCTGGCAGTATCTCACCATCCCTTCCACAAGACCATCAAGTTTCACTTCTAAATGAGTTATTGGGTTGGATTCATTGCCAGGCAGTAACCGTTTGCTCTTGTGCCAACTTTGGCCTTCAGCATAAACATTGCTGGTATTTACCCCCTGGTGTTAATTTATACATAATTATAATGATTTTCATCTTCCTTTTTGCTGGGGACTAAACAAATCAGTTGAATACAGATCATATGAAAAGACCTTCTCTGAACTTGCTCTGCTCCATCTTTTTTTAATATAATTAATCAGAAGTGCGTACACAAGTTAGACTGGGTCTCCGTGATGATGTCTTTAGCATTCCAGTATGCCCTTAGCTCTCTACAGGTAATCTGTGCCTATTACAGCTTGCATGGTCATTTGACATTTTCCGAGTTGCATTTCACGAATGTTATCACAGTTGTCTGATGTAAATAATACAGCCAAGGTTTAAGCTGTTGTTTCCAGCAAACTAAATAACAAATTATTATTATTAGGCCAAATTCTCTAATATCCAGTTAATAAGACAGCTTTTTGTGTAACTGCTGTTTCTGTAACTCCAGTCCTCCAGAATTACCCTGTTCTTCCTATGTGATATTCCAGCTGCCTATTGCAGTGACAGCATCTCCTAGATCCGGCTTCACCATGCGCTTTCCTCACCCAAATTTCAGCAGCTTTGCAGCCAGGCCAGACTTACCCTTGAAGCACAACCTGTTGTCATCTCCACTGCAGGGATCCTCACTCCCTTTGCAATCCTCTCTTCTGGTCATCTTGCACTTCCCAACTGGACTAGTAACACGATAGCAAACACTCTACTGAAATCCAGATAAATGAGATTTACCACATTCCCCTTATCTAGAAGGTCAGTTATTTTACAAAGACCAGTAACGGAGTAATCTGCACAATCTACCTTCATTAAACTCAGGCTACATTTTATCTCATTATCTCCATCGTTTTAATAGCCTTCATAAAACTGTATGTCAACAGACTCGCAATTTGGTATGTCAGACCATTCAGCAGTCTGGGGCACCGTTTCCTCCTTAGATGCGGTTGCTTCATTCTTCATCCTAGATACTCACTTTCTCCACCCTCTCTGGCAACACCCTTACTGCTAAGCAATGAAAAGCACTATTCCTTCTGTTTCCATATTTGGGGTTCCCTTTAAATCACCTTCAATCTCTGCTGGCTCCTCACTGCAAATCAGGTCTCCTTCTTTCTGCTTTGGTTTTAATGGCTAAACAGCATTTTACTGTTTCTTTTTTTTCCATTTCTTCCCTACGCTTTCTGACCAGAAAGCAATAGCTTTCTTCACTGAATCGCATTTTGCATTTTTGTGGACTTCTTGCCTGCATCAAATATCCTCTTTCTTAGCTTTCTTGGTGTTTTTGTTGTTGGGTTTTTGTTTTTTTTTTTAATTTGTTAGACTAAGTGTCTTTCCCTACCAGATTTTTCTTTTGTCTGGTATATTAATTCTCCAGGTTTTTTCCTCTCTCACAGAGAAAAAAAATAAAAATCCAAGCCACTCTTGCATTCAAGCCCAGAGCACTACAGCCTAGTTTGCCTCTATAACTAGTTTCCTTCACTTTTATGAAATAATAAATCTTAAATTACAGCTGAATGTTTAGCCTGCCATTTAATTTAAATTGAAACAACTCATGATCTCTCTGCTGAAGGTCGCTTTCTATATCTGAGTCTTCCATAATAATCTCAATATTTTGCAAATCTGCATTGCTTTTTCTTAGTTTAATAACTATTTGGAAAAGAAATCCATGAATTATCACATCCTGGTATATCTGGGCCCAGCATTAGGAGCAGTATTTGTTCTCCAACATCTATTTGGAGAATGAAAATCTCTCAAAATGACATAATTTGATAGTTTTTATCACACCAATAATATGAGATTTTTAAGTCTCAAATACGCCTTAATACAATGAAACACATTTTTTTCGTGATTGAGTTTAACCTAGAATAATTTCATCACAAAATCACAGCCAAATCTCATTAAAGCAGGCTGACTACGTATCTCTGCACCTCTGCCTTCAGCAGAGCTCATCTGAAACAATTCTGACATTCTACATCCTGCTTATTCCTGCTGAAAGAAGGAATTATTTTCCCAGTTAGTTCCAATTAAAATAATTAAATTGCGCAAGCCATTGTACCCTAGCAAAGTTCTGTATGCCGTAGCATTATTGGTGCCTTCAGCTGCTAACACTGGGAACAAAACAGTCCCCGCTAGGAGCAGAGGGAGATGTACCCACCCCGTGCCAGAAATCCCTGTCTGATCCTGCTGCTGATGGAAATCCGCTTGAAGGCTCAGGGCAAGGACACCCGCCTCGCAGCATGGCCACCCCATGCTGGAAGCAAAGCAATTCGGACTCCCCTTCTCCCCCAATGTTATTATAAGCCCAGTTCAATCACACCGATATAAATCCAGACTGACACGTGCAGTGCTGCGGTGAGTAATTCTCACTTTCCTCTGGTGAAAATAGAGCTGGGGTTGTCCTTTCTGCCTTCCCGGGGAGATGAAGAAAGGAGGTGCCGAGGCATCAGACTGAAACACACTGCTCGCATCTGTTCTGATGGGTAGCTGACAAGCTGGGACAAATCCTTGCCCGCATCCCTGCTGCCTTTTTCACGTGCCCTACACGGAGAAGCCCTGTCCCCCAAAGGGAAGCTGGGGGTGTTGGCAGAGCAGTCCCCACTGCCACAGTCACTGAGATGCTGTCACAAGAAAAGAAGTGGCACGGGAGGGAAGTAGCAGGCAGTAACTGAGGAGAAGAGTAAAAAATCCTCATGCAAAGTCATAAATGGAGGCTGCAGAGCCAACACTCAAAGCGGGCACAAGGAAATGCTTGCGACCTTCAGCCACAAATAGAGCAAAAGGAAAACAGCCACATTCCCCTCCCTGCCACGCTGGAGACCAATAGTCAAAAGTCAGGATGACGGCACATGCTGTTCCCCTAATGAGCTGGGAAAACATCAGCATCACCTCTGAGGGAGAAGTCTAGAAATTCCTTTAACTAGTAGTTTTTAAGATCAGATACACCTATATTAGACATGCACAATGAATCCAAAAATCCAGCAGCCTAGAATACATGCAGCGAAACGAGAGAAGGTGCTTCTAGGAAAACCCAACAGGTATAGAAGATGAGTTAAAAGAATACTGTCATCACTGAAATGAAAAGCTGACGAGAGACCTAACAGAGCTAGGATGGAAATGCTGCCAGCATCCTTCTTGCAGGAGGATTGCTGCAGGCTCTCCTCAGTTCTGTGACTGGGCTTCACAGCAGATCCCAACTTCTTTTTCCAGAGAAGATGGTTAAGAAGCAAAGTGGCAGCTTCAGGGCATTTTACTTAAGCACCTTCTACTAATAGTTCATTTGTGAGACAGACAGTTAATTAACCCACACTCATTGGAAAAGAAAAGCTTTCTTCAGCTCCCAAATTACTCGTTATCCTTTGCAAATGAGTGGGATTTTTCTTTGGTTGGAACAAAAATGTCCCTTGCACGCAGGTATCAAAAGGGAGGATACTTGTAGCCCCTGCCCTTCCCACCCTTGGTTACGGGCCAAGTCAAAGGACACAACCCTAGGAGTGCAAAGACAGCTATTCAAATAACATACCTGTATCTATATTCGCTACACACTTGCAAACATCCATTTTGCAGAGCTAAAATCACTGAACTAGTGCACTGCCATCACCAGATTGGAACTTCCTATGTAACTCTTGCAATGTTTTATGTTCATTGCTGGTTTCCTGGAAACATCCCCAATCTTAGTCAGTACAGCACATTATATGCTCAATTTTCTCCCTTATCAAATGCTGATAACTTTTCCTCTCTTAACACATCCCCTCTAACCCAACCCTCAGCCCTGTAACTGTTTCTGTTGCCCTTCTCTGAATTCCTTCCAATCTCTGACTCATAAAGGAGGATTTATTGGACAAAAGATCCACTTTTAATAATGCCTTCTGCTGTATAATTTCACCGCTGAAGTTAACTCAGGCACCTTCTGTCCTGTTGGATTGTGGCTTGGAACAATCCACGACAGCATGTCTGGAGAAATTTTGCTGAATAAACTCACAGTTGCAGAAATGTCAGATACATAATAGCAGGAAACATCCTTACAGGGAGAACTTGGGTGACTGGGGGAAAACGCCTAGAGGGAAAACAGCGAGATGGCACTACTGACCTTAATACCTTCCACTGTGAACATGCCCACGGTGATCAATACACAAATGTGGAAGCAATTACAAGCCATCAGCGTGTAACCCCTGCTCTCCCCCCACTACAGCAATCAGTGGGAGCAAATCTCAAATTGTAATGAAAACTCACAGATGGTTTCTGGAGACCTTTTAATTAACACTGCAGTTTCCAAACCGAACAAAAATGAGCTCCCTTTAAAGGCAGATCACTGGGAACGTTATCTCCTTGTTCTGAAATGAGAGTGCCAATTAAGTGGCAACATTTTTATTACCGATGATTGCAGGATCATCTCAGAGCTTCTGGAGTGTCTGGGAGGAGGGCTGGTACACACCAAGGGAAGCCAAACAGATACAAACACGTTAGTCATTAAAACTTGGTAACACAAGAACGGCAAGTATTGTCCAAGAAATGGAAATGCTGCAGGGATAGCGTTGGGCAACAGTCAGCTGTACCAGCTCCTAGACCACACATCACCGGCAGCAAACATGTCTTACCACAGAGACACTGGTTTCTCTCCTGTCCTAGCCAGTCTGTTCAGACTGAATTTCTATACTGGCAATAATGACTAACAGTAATTGTCACCAGTGACTAATGATCTGGCCTGGATGCGGACACTAGCCAAGAGGTGGAGATTTATTAGGGTGGTATTGAGTTGGACAGAGAGCAATCTGGATACAGAAGTGATAGGTTTTGCATCACATAACAAATCTTCTCTACCACCCACCTTCCCTTACCAAGTCTTCTCTACCATTCCTGTCAAAGTGTCCTTCCCGTCACTTTTTTCCTTATTCCTCGGAAAAAGGCAGAAAAAGGAAACTATTAACACAAATGCAAACATGCAAAGTTTTGGGGGAGGGAGATTTTTTTATTGTTACTTTTTTAATGGTAACCAGATTGCTCCTTCAAAACAACCAGGTCTTTCAGCAAGTTAATAGCTCCAGTCTATATCTGAGTTCTCTATTAAAACTGCTGTGCCTCCCTCTTTTTTTTTATCACCTAAAGGCTGATACTGCAATACAAAAGACATTCATGTAGCATAATGCGGAAAGAGGCCCGTATGCTTCTGAGACACTGAAGACTGATTATTACCCCTCTCTCTGATTTCTGGCTTCCCCGGTAAGTTTTAGTGGTCTTTGCAGATGGCTCAGAACCTTTCTGCTGGGATATTTAAGCACTAGCTTATTGTTGCAGGTTGCTCTGCTGCTGCACTTGTTTCACTGGGTCTAATCTTGGCAACATATTTGCATTTGCACTTTAAAGTCATCTAAAGACATTCCATAGTTTTATTCTATTCTGTGGTCCTTCGTTAGCTTCCATAGCCAGGAAGCCACTTCAGCTGAATTTTACAAACCATCTCCAGAGCCATCTGCAAAAACCACTAAAGCTTACCAGGGAAGGGAGAAATCAAAGGAGGAGGTAATTCCTGCAAGGAGGGAAATTCCACAACCTCCCTGGGCAGCCTGTTCCTCTGCTCAGTCATCCTCAACAGTAAAAACATGTTTCCCGATGCTCAGACAGAACCTCCTGTGTTTCAGTTTGTGCCCATTGCCTCCAGCCCTGGACTCAGCTGAAAAATCCAGCTCTGCCAAAAAAGTTTACCCCACCGTTTCCCAGGCCTGCAGGCTAATGCCCCCAGCATACATGATGCTAAGAGAAAAAACTGTATGAAACATGATGCGCTAGAGAGGAAGGAGAGTCCAATAGTTACGGCAGGAGACTGATGAATTTTCATCATGGTTCTAAGTAAATGCTCAGGTCTTCTACAGACATCCCATGTGCAATGGTGGCCTTGCATTAACTTCCTTTAACTCTGCTTTCTGCTTTCAAATGGGACTAGTCGTCAGCTTTTTTGGCACATCCAGCTTTGCTTATACATCATCACTGTTTTAGAGTGGGTACTTGGAGGTTATAGAAAAGTAAAGGTTCATTCAGGGCATGCTTTTCTATCCCTTTGCTCCTAGACCCTCTTCAACACAGGTTCTCTTCTGCCAGAGGTCCATCTAGATGAGTATTTTGTTGCTGGGAGGGATCAGTACTGGATGTACTGGTGAAGAGTGTAAGAACATGGCCTACAGCCCCGAATTTCCAGCAATCTGTGGTATCTATGTCTTTAACAGCCATCATATATTATGTGAAGAATATTTTTTTCTCTGTTTTAAACTTGCTAATGTTCTCCTGGAAGATGTTGGCAGGGATGCTCAGAGAATGAGGCTCACCCTCCTCTGAAACTCTCAGCGGGACTGTGTTTCCGAGGACTCACCTCTAGGCTTGAACCTTTCTCCTTCTTCTCTTTCTCTTTTCTGCACACAAACATATACGACACTTTCACCGACTCTAGGACCTGCTTTGCTCCACTCTGTGCCTCCATCTAATTAGTCTCCTATTGCTCTGCTCTGTCACATCACATGAAACTTTCCAGGTACCTTCCAAAATGCTGCAAAAGTACAAGCAGTCACTCAGCATACACGATCCTCCCTAAAGGATGGACGAAAACACTCCAGTCCTGGCCCAGGCACTTCATTAAAATATTGCTCCAGGTAAAAATGATTCAACCAAGTTTGACAGAGGCCTCACAGCTTCCTTTCCACAGAAAGCCAAACTGGCCGGTTCAATTACATTGTCTGTCTTGCAGCTGCTTTCTCAAGGAAATCTGCAGGTCTTCTAACACCAAAGGTGATGGGATGTCCTAAGCAGAAAAGGGACAGACTGACAAAGTTACTGAGATGCTGTTGTTCTGGGCAATGAAGATCTTCTAAAAAAACCCCAAACATGAAAACAACTGAATGGCAGAACTTCCTTAGGAGTATTTATTTCAGTCAGTTGAGGTTGAAAGGGGAATGGTTATTGAATTGTTGAAGGCTGAAAACACCCAAGAACACATTTATCTTCATTGATTCACCATAATCTAAAGACCAGGTTAAATAAGTTCTCCTTTGCAGTCTGGACAGTTATTTTCTGCTGACTCCACAGTTGCACAATAAAGAACTATTCAATGGCTTTTATTACCTAGAAACCAGAAAAGGCTCAAAGAAAAAAAATAAAATAGGAAAATGGCTGATAGGGAATTCTAAAAAGGTATCTAATCAGGAAATAGCATCATTTCAAATGCATTCAAGCCAGAAAATACTGTAACAGGGGAAATAAAAACTGCAGATTTTTATTGGATTTGTGCATAATCCCCCTATTTACTAAAAGAATGGTTTCTAAACCTTTATTTTTCTCTGAATATATATATTTGAGGAGTCAGACTATTGTCTCCACCATGTATTAAGCTAATACATTAGCTGATTTATCTAAATGAACGAGAATCATATGTAAGCCCACTTTTTCAAATATGTAAATCTGGTTTGTCCCCTCACCATTAGCGTTATGACAGCCTCAGAGTATTATAATTTACCTACCTAGCATGCACACTGTGTTCTTCACTATGCAATTACCCATTCTGAGTATGTAAATTAATCTTTGTCCTAGTGAATGTGGATTTAGCTTTGTATAGCTGACAATGTTAGTTCCGCTGAGGCATTCCTTCTTCCTTCCTCCGCAAATCTTTCAAAAGAAAAGTGGTCAATATTTGCATTATAATCACAAGATTAGGGGCAACTGGGATGTTAATTTTTAAAATTACACTGCAGATTTGAGTAGCAAGAAGGCAGCTATAGGAAGGCTCCACAGAGCTCACCATGCACTAGCAATCATTGCATCATTGGCTTCATCATTAGAGGACTCTATTTGGATGGTCAAACTCTTAAGTACAGTCATCCGTTAGTGCTTGGGAAGATTAGACAGACAGATGGCTCCTACAGAGAGATGAGTTAGAATGATGCAGGGAGCGATATTTTCACCAGATGGATGCTGCCAAGTTTTGCAGGGCACAAGAGGTGCCCTGAGGTCTAGATCAAAAGCTAGTCCCCCAGGATCTTCTGGAGGAAAATAGTTCCTCAGTTCAGCCAAGTACTTGACCAGAGGAGTAACTGTAGACTCAACAGTTTTCCTATTGAATTAAGGATGTGATTGTGTCCTTGATGACTTATTTACTGTATAAGGCCACAGAACCGGCCAGAGAAATATCCAGCAAGAATTGGGTGGACATGAAGGGCTGCAGCAACGGCCATCATGGCCTTCTCTTAAGTGTGTTTTCAGTAAAAACCCAAAGGATAAAAGTGAATGGAGAATCTATGCAATGCCAGTGACTTACAAATACACTCAGAAGGCCTCTGTTGGCTTTTGCTCACTTTCTGGAGGTTGCAATGACTCAAGATTCAGGAGTTGCGGGAGGGGAAGTACATTGTTGATAATTACATCAATCTCAGTTCACAGAAATTGAGAAAGTGTTAACCATAAAGAATTTTACAATTTGAAGTGACACTACTGAGAGCAGATCCTACCCAAGTATTTGAACATATGATTGACGACTACAGGCACAAAGAAAGGGTACGCTGAGAAAGTGAAGATAAATAAAAGGACATAACGAACTAAAAAGTGCATGCTGCAGTCTCTCACAGGGTCTTTGGAAAAATGTATGTGGTTACTCAGTTTCTCCTCTGAGAGTTGTGTGACTATAGCAGAGCATGGAGGTCTTCACAGCTTCCTCTTGCTGCCCTCAATGCACTGACCTCTCCCAGTGTGCATGGGAGTCCTCTGCTGCAGAGAATAATGGTTTGATTTTTTTCAGGGGAGACCTGAGGAAGGAGATCACCTAACACCCTGCCCTAGATTTCAGTGTGGTCTATGGCTGTGACTATCTAAAGCGCCTATGCTAGTTTGGTCTCCTATGTCCCAGAGACTTCCAGTATTCGGTTCCCTTAGGGGAAACTTCGAAAAGATCTCTTGGCAATAGAAGATTTCTTTCGGACAGTCTCCAAATGGATGTCAGGAAACAGAGTCCTAAATGATGAGCATAAAACTGAGCTTTTGAAGTCTGTAAATAAAAGGCAAAAGAACTGCAGGGATGGTGATTACTTTGAAATCCCGCTGAAACCACAGGGAGCTGCAAGTATTTACAGCACCACTGGCAATGAAGTAACTAGGTGCCAGAACAGTGATTTAGCTGAAAAATAAGATAGCTAGGTTCTGGATTTATTCTCTCAGGTGGTGCCAGGTCAATTTATTCCCTTTTGAAGTCAAACAGTGATTTCCCTACTTCCTTGCACCATTCCAACTTGGCAGACCTGAAAACCAAGAGCCTCCTCTTGCCTTTTTTCTCTTTTTTAATGAATAATAGAGATATCCCAAATGGAAGCTGCCTCCAAATGCTGTTGAGATATACACACACTTCTTTCGTTCAGTAACGTGGGGCAAATAGGTCAAACAGGGCCATGGACTGGACTCAGAGAGAAAACACAGCTAGGTCTGGAGCAATATCAACCCAGAAAGGCTTCAGGTGTGAGAGGCTCCTGTGAGCTCATCTCTCTTTCACAGCACGAACAACCCCATAGGAAAAGGACATGTGAAGGAGAAAATCTTTTGAGGTAAAAAACAAAGCAAAAAACCCTCATGCTGTCATGTAGTCACTCTCTTATCTATTCAGGCTCTTACACAGTGACCTCAACATAGCACCCGAGTGCCTGTCAATCACCAATGCACTTATCTCCACACTGTCTCGGTGGGAGTAGGAAAGAAATCTTATCTCCACCATATAGATGAGCAGCTGAGGCAGAGAAATTAAGGGCTTGATCTAGTTACCTAAACATAAGTTCCTAGTGCCATCTAAGATGTCCTGGGGCATGCAAGACATGCACAGGGCTGGCAGGTGGGACATAGGACCTAAGGGACATCCACGGTCTTCTGGAGGCCCGGCAGGATACGCTGACACATTGCAGAGGGAGACGAATGTCCAGGTTTAAGGCAACTGAACTGAATCTTGCGGTCAAGGCAAGGCGTTCGTGGCAGAGCAGGGAGCTGAACCCTACGAACTGCCCTGCTAGCACCCTAAATACAATAATTGCTTTCCATCTACAAAGAGGGACACATTTTTTTCACATTTTGACTGCAGGCCTGTTGTCTTACTAAAGCCAAGTTTCATGTGCCCAGGACCTCCAAAATAACTACTGCTGTCAGGAGCCTGTACATTGTCTTTTCCCCAGCTAAGTATGAATGCACATCTCTATCATCCTTCAGCTACTATCAAGAAGATCCCACCTACGGAATACAGAGTTATTTGTCGTCAAACTCAACAGAAACACTTAGCTTGTAATACAAGGAGCCAGAATCAGTACCAGAGTGGCCTTCCTCCACTATATACACAAGCCCAGACCTCACGCTGAAAGGGGAGTCTACCTCCTTGTGGCAGTATTTACAGAAAGACACTTTCATTTTAGCTCGTGGCAAAACCCTGATGATGATTTACGAGCTTGTAATGAGCTTACTGAGGAAGAATGAAAGGATGGTCAAGGTCATAGCCCCCACAGGAGCGCTATCAGTCTTGACATGTACAGCAAATAAGGTTCTCAAACAGCTGCCAAATCAGAAATAAGCTGTATGCAGAGAAGCTGTGCTGGCCTTGCTGCAGGTTGTTATTTTGGTGCATTAGGCTGAGGACAGATTTGCAAAACCACTTGAGCAATTCAGACATTTGGTTCCACTTTGAAACAGCTCAGTGAAAAGAGGTGGTGGCGAAGCACCAGCCCGGCAGGTCGGGTTGCTAGAGCAGCTTACTGCAGTGCAACCTGCAGCCACGCAAGCATCTCTTCTCTGCCATTTGCCCCCATTGGTTTGGGCTGTGTCCACATGCCTTGCAGGTCTACAACCCAGCTGCTACCTAGAAACACAGATTTAACCAAACAATCCCCAGGGACAAGGCTGGTTTCAATCCTCCCTTCCGGCCTCTCTCCGAAGAGAAAAGACACGCATCAGACACAATTCTTTCCCCAGCCACACCAGGTAACCTCCATTGTATTCACAGCTACAACAGTGAGCAGAATCTGATCAATGTCTTAATTTACTTAAGCCTCCCAAATACTTGAAAGAGGAGAATTATTTTTATGTTGTTATTCTTTTATATGTGAAATCTGATTAGAATAATCCTGGCAAGGCAGAGAGTGATAAGCAAATAGAGTAGGTGAAAAAACGTAATTTTGAAAGAGGAAATTGATTTCCTTCCATCCCTCCAAATTTGAATAATAAACTTTCACAAAGAACTTCTTTGCAAGAAACTCCTGGAGATGCAAGAAACTGTAATTAAAATACTTTAATAAGTCATCCCTCAGAGCTCCTTACAAAAATAGAGGTTGTTGCAGAATAAAAAGTTTGAGACATTCACACTTGGAATCCAGTGGCCAACACTTTCATCGGGGTGCAGAAAAATTTGAAAAAACACTTGAGATTAGCCAGTGTCATGCAAGAAACTGAGGCTATAGGAATCTGGGTGCTTTGCCTGCTTTTGCAACTAAGGAGTTACAAACCAACGTGTGACCAACAGGCATCTTTCCCTTTTCTACACCTCTGTTTTCTTGTGTAAAAAAGTGGGTAATTCTCTCCTTCTTCTGGAACCCACTTTGAGCTTTCTGGCAGAAAAGCAGGTCTTTCTATGACTTTGCAGAAAGATACGATGATTTCCAGTTTCCAAAACAGGCACTATTTCTAATAGATTATCAATTATTCACTAAAATCCTAAAACACTATTAACAAAGAAAATTAATTGAAAATTCATATTCTAATGCCTCAGAAAGGAATTGGTTTCCTACATATGTAGTAGTATGAGCATGCACACATTCACAACATTACCCAAATGACTGAGCAGACCATGGTCTCAGGTACACTGGGGTAAATATACACATCTCAGTTTTCTGTGAACATCCGTTGGTTTGCTCTAGATATAACCCAGTGGCAGAGACATCAGAAACTGAAATATCTCTCAACACCACAGAAATTGTACTGGTCCTTCCGCTGTTGCCTTGCTATGTGATAATTTACGGCCACGCTTCCACCCCTAAAAAAACCCTATGGAACAACATTTTCTGTTAAGTCACACCCAGTCCACCTACAAGCAAAACTGCCAGCGCAGAGTTTGGCCCACCACTTTCATTAAGTTCTTGGTCATGCCTGGATGGCACAAGATGCCCTGGAGAGAGGAAGACACAGTGCACGGCACCATACCAGGGCTGTAAAGCACTACTGAAGCACCGTGAATGCTGGACAGACTGCCCAGCAATCCACCCAGACAGCATCTGGTACCCAACCTAGCTCTGAAAAAAACAGGTATTTCTGCACAGCCTAAGATGTTTTCTCAGCGGTCAGATAGTTCGCTCAGCTACTGTCTCTATTACTGGTTTCTCCTAGCTGTCACTATGAGTAGCATCTACTGGAGCTGGACACCGAGTTAAAATGGACCCACAAGGGCCACCCTTACGTTCATCTCAGCGAGACCAAGGGGGTGTACTGTGTGCCTCTGAAAGCAGGGCTTTAAATTGTCTGAAAATCGACGCCTGATTTTGTTACTGCAAATGGTTTTCTTGCAAGACTTGGCTGTTCAGCTCCTGGGGGCATCAGCACATTAGAAGTGCTTCTTTCCAGAGCACTGCTGCAATCCTGAGCTTCTCAGGAGCTGTTTCCAATTCTCCACCTGCCATCTTGTGAAGCCAACACCGTAAACAGCCCCAGCTCCTTGGGTGGCTGAAAAAGAGATATCCGTGGAGCCTGAGCAACTGCACTTGACATATGGTATTAAGATGTGCAAGGGAAGATGGCTGGCAGAGTACGACTCTCCTGTGGTTCTTTTGCCTGCTCCCATTATCCTCAATGAAGATTGCTAGGGACATAAATGCTGAGGAGCCAGAAAAGAAGCGAAATGGGAAGACAGAGAGGGAGAAGCAAGCCCTGCCTACACAGCACACAGCTTTCAGAGCAAACTGATTTGCTCAGACACAAGAAACTACACAAACAAGTTGTGCTGCTGCTGCTGCACCAGTTCCCTGAATAATCACAGTGATACAAAAGAAAGCTTGTGATTAAGGCAAAGAATTAGGATCAGGAAGAACAGAAAGCCTAATCCAGTCTCCACGCATGACCCTGGGCATGTCACATCACTCCTCTATGCTCAGTTTCCTTAACTATATGATGAAGCTCCCAGCATGAGTGGAAAATTATCTGAGAGCGTGGGAGAACCCGGGAGCAACTCACAGGTAAGCGATAACAGATTCTTTTCAGGGCCCACACCACTGGCCTCTGCAGCCCCAGCTGAGATAATTCCTCCTACTGCCAATGATCCAGATGACCCAGACACCCTCAGACCAGCACATCCCTGAAGCCCAATCTTCGGACGTACCTTTATACAAAAGAACAGCATTTTAACAGCTCTCTATGTATCAGACATGCGAGAGCCACAGGGTGGGTCCTGCATTATGTTGACAGTGTTTCTGTGGTGCTCCCATCAGAGATTAAAGTGACACAGCACCTCTCTGATCTGGCCTCCCATCAAAAGCTGGTGTTCGGCATAAACTCTCGCTCCTCCCCCTAGTCCAACACTGGCCACTATCACCAGACTACCCTACTTCTGATTTCACCTCAAGTACTTTTAGAGTCCTTCCCTTTGCTCTGTTCCCTTCCTGCTCACCATGGTGTATGGTAGGATTCCCTGGCATCCCCAGGGAAATTCAGCTACAGGCAGTAAACATAAATCATAAACCAGGTGAGAGGGTTTAAACCAGAAACAATCTCGAGTGCAACAGGACCATAAGCATCATGACAGGGTTGGCCAAGCTGTGGTCCGCTCTTAGAGGTCCTTTATATTTTTCCCCCTCAAAGAAAAGCTCGTGGATGTGACTCCTGCAGTGATCCTCCACTTTCTCCAGCTGGAGACCATGTCTGCCTTTGGGTTCAATGCCTCCAGATTGCTTGCTAGGGCATAGCACTGCATTGCACTTGAGGAATGGGAAAAGGAGGAGGAAGGGAATTCCCTACACAAGGTCTTCCAAGCTTTTTCCATGCTAAGCCAGAAAAAGGGCATGCCAGTTCCCAGACAGGTCTACAAGTTGGAAGCACTGGATGGCAGTGGCATTTTAGATGCCTTCCTATCACACCAGGTGTCTACAGGACATCCATAGACATCCCCCTGCATGGACAAGATCCTGCTAAGCCTCTGTGCAGACGCAGATAGGCAGGCAAGAGCCAAGAAAGACACAGACCATCGCTCAAGATGCCACGGCCAGTGCTGTTCAGTTACAGCTCTCAGAGCACGCCAGGAGAGGCAAGGAGAAAAATGAAGGGGTTTGCCCAGCCAAAATGCCCACAGAAGCAGTAAGAGGTGCAAGAAGAGGGAAGGTGCTTTGGACAAGCCAGTATAACAGCTGTGAGCCTTTTTTCTCTAAGAACTAGGAAGGCAACAACCAACATTATGGATCCCAACTGGAGTTGGCTGGTTGCATACCTGCACAGCACTCTTCTCCTGAGCTGGCTGGATCCTGTCAAAGGTCCTTCCTCCAGCCAAAGTCTGCTCTGCCCTATTGGAAAGCAAGGGCCTCTTTGCAGCCATCTAGCTGACATGTGAACAGGCACAGTACAGAAGAGATGGGGCTACAAGAAATAGATGGTAACCCCTAACTGCAGATGGTGACCGTTCTCCTTGGCACTGAGTACAGACCAAAACTTAAAACCCATTAGCTGCCCCAGCTCCGCCAACAGTAGTTATCCAGTGTCAGGAGGATGGGGGGAACCTCTCTGTGATGCACATGAATCAACTTAGAGCACGATGGGACAATGTGGTGACTCTTCAACACACCAAGAGCGGCAAACAAGTCACTTTAAAAGGCACACGATATGTGGCACAAGTGCATGGGCTCTGAACACTGCAGCAGGAATACCAAGAATTGCCCTTCTCGACCCCTGCGTGCTTTGGAGACATTCCTGCTGGGGGAAGCAATAGCCGAGCATGGCCACTGCGCTTGTGGGAATGTCAAAATTAGGCTAAATCTTGGTCCTCATCTCACTTTGCACGTGCCTAGAAAGTTGGACACTATCTTTCTCAGTGCCTCCTCACCTAGCAGCCTTGTTCAAAATCCCTGAGGTTCTATTTTCCTCTCTTCTATTTCATGCTTACAATGATTTAGTGGTGGAAGAGAAAAGGCAGGAGATTCATGAGGATTACTACCTCAGAGGCTTTAGAGAGAAGCAGACAATCTTTGTCCAGCTGCAGTAATTCCTCTGCAGTGCTCCAGACAGCATCTGGGAGCCTGTAACGCGTGCATGTGTGCATGCAACCCCCAAGTGCTGTTATCAATAATGCATTTGATGTGCAGCCTTCAGAGGAGCTCACCAAGGAAGCTTCTTATAAAGAGAATGAGAAGTCAGTCCTTCAGTCTTCTCAGGAGGAAGGTGGTGAGGAGATAGTAAGACTTACCATCGTCACGCCATGTCTTATTTATGTCAAGAGGGTGTTCACATTTCAGAAAGCTTTTAGCGTGGAGCTGGTGCCTAGGTATGTGTTTGGGGATTAGAGAGCACATTGTGAATATTAAAATACTTTCAACTTTCTGGGATTCAGCTTAGAGAAGAGCTGCATGAAAGGCTACCATTGCTCCCAAAGCACAGCTCCTCTGCACCTTGGATGCCATTGGTATGTCAGAGGTGGCAGGACACCCTTGTAGTCTCTTTACTGCCTTCTCAATGCCTGAAACGTCGAACCACCAAATTAACCTGTGACTTGCATGTATATGCAAGGGATTTATTGATTTCAGAGAAGGACAATTAATTTAACGTTGTTTAAAAGTTTCAAGGCTTGTCAGGCTTTTCCACAGAAGAGTAGCCACCTCCACACAACAAAGGATGCACTCTGTAGCTCATCAGCAGGGAAGAAGGTTCCCTTTTTAATCAAGCAAAAGCTGTAGGGGAGGCCACAGGCCTAAGTCTACGTAGCATTCACCCACCAAGATGAATCTTTTGGTCTGGGTATGTTGTCTGAAACACAATGCTGTGAGATTAATAAAAAGTGGTTAAGGAAAAGAAAAAAGGACGACAGCAACAAGACAAGCAGCAGCAGCTCTTAGAAGGTGTAACTAAAGAACAGCAAAACTGCAAGCAAGTGAAATTAGTCACAAAAGATCAAGCGTGTAACCTAACTGCATGCAGAAAGAGACGATACACCATAAAGGGAGTAATAGGTACCACTGCAACCATGATTACTTGGTTTTCTAGTCCACAGGTCACTGTTGGTGCAGCAGAGATAACTTCATTTAAGCTTAGAAAATAAGGGCCAGGCCATGAGTCCAAACTCTGGTCTGAACCACCCTGTCTGGGCTCAGCCTCTAGCAAAGCAAGGATTTCCTCCTCCCATTCACGACACAGAAGAGGCCGCAACTTTGCTACCGAATTCTCAAAACATCCTATCTTCTCACAATCCTGCATCCGTGACTGTGCCCTCTACTCCCACCCCCGTGCACCATCTTGTGGGGCAGGCGGCCATTAGCTGAGGGCAGGTTGGTGACATGCCCGCCTCTCCTTTAAAGACGTCCGGAGCACAGGGAATCACCGACACCAGGCTGTGAGGCCCAGCCATGAGCCCCGGGGCCAGAGACCCCCCGCTGCGGCCCCCGAGCATCGAGCGGGCTTTGTGTGTGCATTTGAGCTCCAGTTATGGTTCATGTGTAAAACCACCCGCTCTGCAGAGAGTCTAGGACGTTGGTTAAACAGACCCGCTCTGCAGAGGGTTTCGGGTGTTTGTTAAACCAACCCACTCTGGAGAGGGCCCAGGCTAAAGTAAAGCTTTTATTATAGTGACGATGCCGTTGGTCATCGTTCTGCCAAGGATCCCTGAAGAACCTGCCTGTCCCCACGGTGCCGGGTGGCAGCATCTCAAAATTCTGTGGGGCCCATCCTAGAGTTTCCTGTACCGTTCCAGAGAAAAAAACTAATGAGAAAATAAAAGGTCTTACAGCAGATACTCAATTCAAAATTTACAAGTTGGAGAATATAATTAAGTACCCCGGTAATAAACAACCAGAAGATCTAAAGCACTCAGCCATTTCCCTTTGGGGATGACGTTTCCAGCCTTCGAGGAGGGCCAGGCTTATTTTTAAAACCAAGTCAGCCCCTGTGTCAGCGGACGCAGTGGGTGGGGAAGGATGGGCTCTGCCTTTGATGCACATTGCTTTGCGGCTCCCCTCTGACCCCCCCCCATCACAAGCCAGAACTGGGCTCCCCCTCAGCTAGCACGTACGGACGACAGACCTCGCAGAGCCTCTTTGGTGCACCTAGTATACCATAAGGCCAGACGCGAGGACCAGGCACGGTTCAGGAGGCCCTGGAGTGGGTCCAATGCTGTGTCCTGCCCGCCTGCTCTGCTGCCAGGACGCCTTTGGGCAATGCTGCTGGCAAGGTGCCCCTCCGCTCCTCCCCGCTCGCGCACAGATTGCAGGCTCCTTGGCACAAGCATGCCGGCCATCCCACGCGCTCTGCGGAGCTGAGCACGCTGTCAGCATGCAACACATCACAGCAGTGACTGGCTGCCAGTAGTACGAACAGATCCCTTCCACCCCGTTCTGTTTCACAGATGAATTCCCGGCAAGAGAAGTTGGGTAGGTTTGGAGTCTTCCTTGCAGTAAGGAGAGGCTCTTCCAGAAAAGATGCCAGAAGAGGCAACTGAAAGTGGCTGGCAATCCCCGGGGCCCGTATTCCTGCGGCAGGGGAGACCAGGGAGCACAGATTCAGCAAAGCACCGAGGTGCAGTTTCAGCGCTTTGCTGAACTAGACCTTGTATAAGCACATCTCAGGCCAGGTTCATAACTCCCGCCAAGCACGTTTACTCCACCGATTTCAGGAGGCTCCTGGGAGGCGCTGTGGCGTGTAACTATAGGTGCCAGAACCTAGCCCTATATCTTGGGACTCATGGTAACAAAAACCCATGGGACCTGAACTCAGTTCCTGTGATTTGGAGACTTCAAGAAAATTATTTTTGCTTTGCAAATGCTTAGTCAGGATGGTATCCTTTCATAGCAAAGCAGGGATTGTTCAGGCTCCTATCCAGGCCCTTCCGCTACAGTACACTACATTCCCCACTGATTCAGCCAGTCTGGCTTGAAATAGCCCAGGTACTTTGAACCTCTCTTCCTTTCCCCTGGAAAACTGCATTACATTTCAATAATGTTCCCCATTTTTAAAGTTTTCTATCACTTGGCTCCCAGTTCTAATTACATGCACACAGTCAGTAAGGGGTTTTTTTTTTCCCTTGGGTTTCTTAGCCTATGGCTGTCGTATCTCCTGCTTTCGCCTCCAGACCCATTAGTCACTGTTTGGCAAAGGCACACCATTCACTAGTTTTATCTATTCTATATTTGAGTTTGGTGTTCTCAGAAAGGAGATCAGAATCACTTCATTAACACACACCTGACCTCAGCCAAACACGTCCTCACTCAAAACTTTCCTCGTTTCTTTTCATATCAGAGTTCTGGACCCAGGAAGGACAATCCTTGTCCTCCCTCCACCACAAAATAAAATGTTAATAATAGTCCCGCTGTCATCCTTGATGTCCTGGAGTTTTGTCTGGGTTTCACTTGTGGCAAACAGACAATGGCACTACTTATGAACGAAACATACACTGGATAAATGGCATTAAAAACAAGCAAACCAGGCTGGCGAATTTGAGGAAAAGCAAAATATTAGCCCAGGGAGAGAAGAGCTCAGTTACTGGCTGTTCCTGCATCCTCCTGTCAGCAAGATGCAAAGGGAAGGCAATGAAAGGGACTTCTGCTGCGACTGCCTCTCCAGAGCGACATCGTGACAGTCAGCTTTTGGTTCTTGTTTGCTGGGACAAGTGCTCCGCTCACACGTAATTTCTGCTAACTAGGGGCTTCCCTGCACACTGTCCCATCCTCACTCTAGACATGTCCTGGAGTTTCCTCCAAAATCCAGCTCAAATATTGTATTGCTATCACCATTCTGCTTTAACCTCATCATTTCCCCTACACTAGTTAATCGATCACACACAACGCACAGGAGAAAAATGGGCAAGCTCCGTGCAATGCTACTGCTGCTTAGTACCTGCTCCAAAGACTTTGCCTCCCTGCTTATCTAAGGTTAGGCCTGTACATTTGGCCTCAAGGAAATCAGCAGAAGGAACACTGTAAGATGGCAGCTACAACTGATTCATCTCTGCGATTTCTTGCCTTCCTTACAATTTAGAGCTACCCCTCCCCACCAGCATTTTACCCTCCTCCCCCTTCCATACTTCAAGGAAATCATGTGGGATCAAAATGGTCAGCCAAAATCTAGACATTTTGTTCTGATCTTATTAGGAACAATAAAGCAATATAAAACACTCTGAAGTTTTTTCAGAATGGGAATCTGTAACATTTCTTTGGGGAAGTGTCAAAATGAGATGAGTCAGCATCACTGGAGCATTATTTCCCCAATTTTCCTCCCAAATGAAATTTCAGCAAAAGATCACACTGCATCCCAACACTGACAGACCACTGCTGACAAAGGGGAATGTCCCATGCCTGCTCTTCCAGCTGGTGTTAGGTGGAACATAGCACATTCCTAAATATCCCACACAACCAAGGCTAAGAGAAGGCACTTCTTATTGAAGCATACTTATTCTTTGTAATTTGCACTGCTATCACAAAAGACAAGGAACAGCTGGCTAGGAAAACAGGATTAGGCCCTGCTGTTACTGATTTTGTCCTCTGAACTGTCTCTTGCTTGAATAGGCAAAAGCTAAGTCTGACCTAATAATATTCCAGACGTCGATACAAGGTGCAGAGCAGTACCCTCCCCATGGGAGCCCTGCTGTGGTGCTGTGCTAGGAAAGTTCAGAGAATACAGGTCCCTCATCAGGATGCCAGATAGGCAAGCTGCCCCCAAAAAAAACACAGTACTGCACTGTCCCAGCTCTCCTTATCTGACAAGCAGTCCAGCTAAGTGAGGTTGTACCCATTGCTAGCTCCCACAACATCCTGAATAACCCCTGAGCTAGTGTGGGCCAGCACTGGTCCTGCCCGACTTTCACCAGTTACACACAGGATGGGGGAGCTCGCTCCGCTGGGGTGAAAGGGAAACTGGACCCTTGAAGAGCTCCCGAGAGCCAAGCAGAGCAATGTGGGCAGCAGCACCTCACCAAGGGAAAAGGGACCACTTTGCTATTGATAGTCGTGTTTACAAGTTTCCATGCTACAAGCGTGGCATGCCAGGGTGCCTGCCAGGAGCTGTATTTTAAGAACATTCGATGCAAGGCAGGAATCCGCTCCCAGGGGCTGGCTGCCCTCAGCACAGCTGCTTCCCTGAGCATCCATTTTGTTCCCTCCATATTTATGAATAAGCCAGGGGACAGAAGGAGTTTTACATCACCCAGTTAATGCCTTCATTCAGCGAGCCCCTTTAAATAGCCAGCAAAGAAGAGCAGATACTCTGGAGGGAAATTAAATGCACATTACATTGGGCTCCTGCTGTGCTTTGCCCTTGGAGACATTTCATTCTCTCCACTGACCTGGCTCCCTAATGAGGCATGTAAACTAGGGAATCCCCCCAGCAAGTGTGCTTGCTTGCAAAGTTTGCAAAAGGGACACATCCAGGATACCTGCCTGGCCTGTCCGTACTTCTGACTGAATCAACTAGCACCACTGGTGGTCAAATAGGAATTAAAAGAAATGGCACTGGCAGGAGCAGGTTTAACACCCCAAGCCTATTAAGGGAGACAACGCAGCACTATTGATTCCAGCCCCTGACCTTGAAATGATGTAAATAAGAGCACAGCAACCCTAGAGAAGTTGTAGCAAAATAGTTATAGCATTGCAAGCAGATTAAAAAAATACAGTTAATACACATACTTTCCCAGATGCTTGTTTATTATTATGCAAGACATGTTTATTATGCAAAATGATAGAGCAGGAAAAAAAAGCAGAGAAAAAGAAAATGCAAAGACACACTGAGCTCTTAACGTGACTTGGGTTTTTTCAATGCTGCTTTGTGGTTTTTTTTTTTTTATTGTGCATAATCATTCCCTTATTAGCAGGAATCTTTGAAGTGATTCAAGCTCTAATTTCAGCATTTCAAACTCAAAGGTTTATACTGTAAAACCATACCGAGCTCTCGTAAGCGACCCATTTTTTTCCCCTCTGTATTCTGTATCTTTGCTAGGGTTTTCTCAGTCTTTCCAATAAATTATGTATCACGATTTGCCATTTCAAAAATAATTAGAACTCCAAGTTAAACAACAAGGAATATCTGAGAGCAGTACATTTTAGAAGAGAAGTGTTATGCACTTGGGGCAAAACCAATCCCAGCTGTACCACCACTGAATTATACATATCATCATATTGAGAGCTGCAATTTCAGTGTACTTGGAGTGATCGGGTGGGCCTGTTCTCCTTCAGGAGAACCAGGCTTACCTCTCAGGCAAACCACTTTGCAGGCACTCCCTTCCCCATGCCCCTGTGAGTTGCTGCAGCAGGGGTAACAGAGAGAAAGCTGTGCTCCAAGGAGAGAAACTTCACAGAGAAAGGTTATACCAGAGTAGGAATTAATTTGGTGGTGGAACTATTAACTCCAGACAGAGACAGGAGAGCATGTTCTGTGTCTTCTCCCGTTACGATTAGGCTGTAAACTCACTGGAGCAGGACGTACCTCTTTATCCCGTTTCTCTCTCCTCTGCAACAACCAGCCTTTGGTCTCAGCTTCCCAAGCCCTAAGACAGTACAAATAATGCCCCCTGCTCTTCATTCATTCTCTATATTTTTTACTTTGTCATAAAATGCTAGCAGTGGATCCTCAGGAGAGTCATGCCACACTGCAGAACAGGTGCTGATAAAAGCATTTGTGCACCATCAGGGAATTTACAGCTGCTCTACATTACAAGAAATCAAAGGGGAACACACCAATGACTCTGCAAGCTTGCTATGAAGACCGTGTTTTGCATCCTACTGTCTGCAAAGTCAGGTGCCTCAGACCAACACCTGATTTTCTTCCCTACTAAGCACCTAATCCCCAGCAGACCTCAGAGGTAGCAATAAGCTAGACTGGGGGAGGAAAAAACCAACAACAACAAAAAATCAGGTATCTAGTGTAAGTAAATAATGCACGAAAGTCACAAGCAGCTGCTTCCCAAGCAAGGAGACTTTGCTATCTAATGGATTTAGGACTCTGATGTTGGCTGGGGATCTATGGTTGGCTTCAACCCAGCAACCCACCCCCACACTGTTCCTACCTATCCCTAACTGAAGAGATGAGGAAACTCATTGTTAAAGGTATCGATGTGGCTGAGCACATAGGAGTGTCTTGCATGTTTCTGCAGAGAGCCTTCTCACCAAGTTTGGCTTTAGAGGGCCCCACTCAGCCCTGCTTTTGTGCTGACTGGCACCAGGAAGACTTTTTCCAAGGGCTGGTTATTCTAAACCCATTCATTCAAGAGCCCATTGGCCCAAACTCAGAAGGAGCTGGCACAAACCATCTCTGAGACCAGGCTGATAATAGCCTCTGGTTTGATCCAGGGCAGAGAACGTCAGCCAAAGTCTCAGCTGACGCACACAGATTAAATATAAAAAAACCCACCACCAAACAAAACCAAAACAAACACACACCGATGTGTTCAGTTACAGCCACAGTCTGAGCTCAAGAGGAAAAACAAAACAAACAAAAAACCACCACCCAAAAAACCTCCCACTTCCCTGGACAGTTATATTTTATCTGAAAGCAGTCGTGGGCTTGAGGGTGTTACAAGAAGTCCTCACAGGGCTAGGCCTGGGACAGAGAGCAGGGGAGGCAGCCAAGCAGCAGAAAAAGTTCGTTTGTCAATGGATCTGTGTGAGTGAACAGTATCTAGGGGAATATTGACCCATTTTTTCCAGAAATTCTTCAGAAAAGGCTTGTGAAAAAAACAGGTACATGCACAACACCAATGGAAACTGGGCTGAGCCAGAGCAAAGCTGTAGTTTAGGATCTGCTAAGCAAAGGGACAGGGACAATGTGTCCTTTGGTGTGGGCAGCAATCAGGTCCAGGCGGCAGGACTGGGGGCCCTGCTCACCCTGGAGAGGAACAGACTGTCAAGTCCTGCCAAAGCAATTCCCCAGCACAGTCTTCAAGACTGACACAACCATGCCAAATGTTGGAGTGGGATCCCAGCGCCACAAAGAAAGCTGCAGCATCCAAAAGAGACTGCTTGAAAAGGCTGAGCTCTTTTCAGCTATATCCAGTTCTTTTATAGGACCCTAGTCTCATCCCTCGTCTTTGACATTATGGGTGACTTGACCCACACCCCCTGCTCCTAACAGGCTTTATCCACAAATTTTCTTTATTCTTGCCTTGTGGTCTGCTCCAAAGCACAGTGAATTCATTAATTTACTGCTGTAAGACAGAGACAGAGCCACTAGTCAAAACAAGAAGAAAATAGTGTCCAGCGAGTTCCGCCTCCCTGGAGTAGAGATGGGCCAGTAGCATCCATTTACTGCAAGCAGAAACCCTGGATCATGTTGATGAAACGAACAGTTTAACTCTTCCTAGTTCAGAGTTGAATGCCATCAAGCCATGGCATGTAATGAGGTCCACTTCATTAACCACTGGCCACCACGGTACATCCTTAGCCTTCGTCGATTAACTGTCCTACTTAAGACAGGCACACGTGCTGGGAATAAGCAGGCCCCATTAAAGCACCACCCTCATTTGAACACATGTATGATCTGCTGCCTTTTAGGAGACTTCATGTGACTCGCAGATGTGTTTCCTGGACACATGGTCCTCCTGCTGCTCACCATCTCTTGGTACATCCCTCCCACCCTCAGTACCATCTCACTACTGCTAGCAAGAGATACTTTGCATCACCTCTAACCTCTCAGCTGTCAAACATCATGTTTCCAACTCTCCATTTCTCCTTCTGCCTGAGCCCCACGCCTTTCCCTCCCTTGCACTATTTGTTCAGAAAATGCTGACCCCACATTGCCCCAAAAAGACCCCCCGCCAGGCTGGATGTGGCTCTGTGACGTACACTGCTTTCCTGCAGTCCTCATTTTCGGGGCACCGGCGGTACAAGGAGCTTCAGCGCTGGGCCAAAACCCTTTACACCAGCACTGCACAGCACAGGCTAAAACGTCAGTCCTGACCCCCAACTATGTGCCTAGAGGCAAGCACACACAATAATGCAGTACCACACCATGCTTGGTATTACCTTTAGGACTCTGATAGCTTTACAAAAAGAGGAAGTTTTCATTGTTAGTAAACAATGTAATTTATTTAGAAGCAGTCATTTATGTTTACTGGGCTATGAAAGAACAGGAAGCGTCTGGCATCCACAGAGATCCAGATTGATCTCTCCGTCTTTTCTTGACAAGCAGCCAGTTTTGAGACCTATCTCGCCAGGCATACTAACACATTCACTTGCCATTTTCTCCCCTGAGCCACTGGGGAGACAGAGCTTTGTTACCTCCCAAGGGAAAGGGGGAAATCCCAACCATGTGAGTAGTTTCAAACTGACCAGAAAAGGAGATGGATGGTAAGAGTTAGGAAAAATTGCGTAGGAGCAACTCAAACTGTTGTCCTTTCAGTGGTCCTATCTCAATTCTCACGTACGCTTTTAAAGCAAAGTAAATGCCTAGATGAGCAGAATTGCTGCACTGTAAGTTTACACAAAGGCAGACGAGATTAGAATCTTGACTATACGCTTTAAAGATATCATAACTACAGAAATGAGAAGTGTATTATTAGCTATCACTTTTTACTATGTAGAACTAGAGCAAAGTTATTTGATGCATAAAAAATTCTGGCAAAGGGCTGCCATATTTAATAAATCACTGAATCAATTATTCACTGTGAAAATCAATTACTTACTTCAAATGAGAATCTTATGAATAACCTCATGCCCTTTCATGCCATCTAAGAAAGTTATAGGGGAATTAGTCAGTAAAAAATGCCTCACTTATCTTTTATGTGCATTAAAAAGACCACACAAATACAGGGAAATTCTGCTCCGCTGAAGCACTCTGCCAACAGAATAGTCCTGAACCATCTTAATGAAGTCAGGGTATTGCTGTGGATTTACACTGCAGTCAAAAGCAGAGTACGACCCACTGGGGCACCACCTATGATCAGTTATCCGGGCACAATTCAGAAGAAGCAATTCCATTCAGTCCATGCCATTTCACAAATGGGAAACCAGAATATAACCAGCCAACCACACAACCTCCTCTACAACGTGACCTACATTAACGAACTACTCAAAGGAACACAAAGTATATCTTCACAGGTCGGGAAATATTGCCACAAATCCCCATGGAGACACTTTAAAGTGAATATTGCATGGCCTTGCAGCAGCTCCCCTGTTCCTGCTTTTAAAGGTTTGCTGATACATGACCATTTTCAGAAAAAGCTGCAAGTCCTAATACAGTCTTTTCCCTCCCACCTGCAAACCAAACCACTCCAGGAACACAACAGTGCAAAATACTTACTGAGCTGTAGAGATATCCCTCAGCATTCATGGCAACGTACAGACCTGCCTTCACCCCTTGGATTGCCACCACACGAAGACCCACAGGAATTAGATTGAAAAGGGCTGCGGAAGGAAAAGAAAAGAAAAGGTTATGGAGACATGACGCTGCGTGGTCACTGCTGCTTTTTCCCCAGGGCCAGCCCACCCCACTCCTGACTCTTAACAAAAGATACTGAACTAGAATCAAAAGTCCTGCTTCCAGCTAGAGGAAAGGTCTGCAGCCACAGGGTCAATGTTGAAATGAAATTTTTAAAAGTACTGAATGTGGCTGCCTCCCAGAAGCCTTAACACACCCGTCAGTCTGTCTGATCACTGCCTTTGCAATGCCAAGGGCTCATACGTGCACTCACGCTAGCGCATCTCAACAGCTTTCCGTGGGCCAGCTGAGCTGTGGTAACTGCACACGTACACATCTTTGCCCGTGGCAAACATAACTTAGTTTAGTTCACCCTGAAACAGATTTAAGCCTAGTCACACTTTTTTTGCATTTGCCATATGCTAAGAGAGTATACTGACAGCAACCATGGCCAGAAGGATGCATATTAACTTGACTGTGTGTCTGCCCCTGTGATCCCTGCTGTCAAGGGAATGAAGAAACTCAGGAAGATGGAGTGTTCCACGCCAGGACCTAAGCACTGCTCTTCATTCAGAAGCAGCACTAGATAACACAGAAGAGGAGAAGACCTTTCAATACTCAATTTTACTGCAATCTTATTGATGAAAGCATTGCAACCACTTCCTCCCAATTAATTACTTTATTGCTTGATTCCAAGTAGACCCTCTATCTCACTGAAAGACCTTTCACATGAGCATATATATTTACATACTGTCAGGCTTTTGCTACATTTCTAACAGAATGGGCTCAAAGAGGAGAGGACTGTCAGCACTGATAGACAGAGCACTGAAGCATTAGCATGGCTTTGTTTCCACTGAGATTTACAGGATAAGAGTATCCAGATGTTGTAGGATCCCTTGTGCTTCAGCTTACAGAGAGCTAACTGGACCTTGTCCCAGGGAGCTCAGGACATAGAAAGATGGGCACAGGGTCGGGCAGAAACGTGAGCACAAACACAATGGAAATACTTCACTCAAGGTCTTTTCCCGCACAACTGCCCTGAAACGAGTATTTTTTCTGGTTCCCTAGTCATGAGGTCAGACTGTCCCTTCCACATTCATGAAGCATTTCTCATGGCTTGTTAACGCTCACTTATTTGCAAAAGCCTGCTTGAAACGTCTCAAGAGCTTTGGGGTGTTCAAATCAGCCCAGGGGAGACCTGTGAATGGGCAGAGTGCAGTGTCAGAGCAAGCAGTGAAGCATTCCTATTTACCAGCTGACCATTAAGGACATCATCCTCTAGCCGATTCACTTTATAGATCATTTATGAAGTTTTATGCCTGACACATCACATCGGAGCAAGCACAGCACAGAGGGGTCTTCACATAACGGTTCTAGGAGAAACGGTCCTTCTCACTGTGCCATCTCCCAGCCTCTCCTTCCCTGGGAGATGGACCATTGCTGATTTAATATCAGCTGTGAAGGATAAAGCAGCTTTTGCTGAAATGGCCTATTCAAAATGCTATAGCCCCTCAGGCCAGGCTAGTGTTAATCCTGGTATGACAGGAGGGAGTCGAGTCCAGTGCAATATCAGCCCCTCGCCCCAAAGAAACTGGTTAAATATGTGTGTGCCAGGTAACACGTGGATTTAACTCAACCTCAAGATGCTTCCCAAGAACCTCCCTCACGTACAGCCTGTGAATTACTGCAGAGTGGAGGAGACAGAAGTGTGTTTGGATTCCTTTCCAAAGGAAGAACAACATTTATAGCCAACATGGGGGGGTGGGGGAGAACTGAAACTGCGGCTCTGTGGCTTGATTCTTTCCTTAGAGCCAGTGGTTCAGACTACTAAGTCTGAACTGAAGTCCCAGGATTTGCACAATTTTTAAGAGAAAAAGCAGAGCCCAAAAGGTACGTGAAAAGTAATGGGAAACTGTTTACCTTCAACCTGAACTCCTGGTGGATTTGCTTAAAGGTCAGAGGTGAATACCTTTTCAGAAGTAAAACCTGAAAAAAGCACAGGAGACAGAAAGCCACTTTGCTCAAGATATCTAACAGGTGCCTTGGCTGAGCTGGTTTCAGGGTTGTCTCCAAAAAGGGATTCATGAGTCCCAGTTTCACATGAATGCCCTTTTTTCTCACTCAATTCCCAAGGAAGCCTAGATGACTTCCCTCAGTGAGCTGCCTAAAAGGGAGGCACTTCGAGTCTGCTGACAAGAAACCCTACTCTCGGCCCCCTTTTCATGCTTTTAAGCACCACATTAAGTAAAAAATCAAAGCACGTGCTGAAGTCTTACCAAAGCCAGTGCTTGTATTTCTGATTTCGTGGGAGGATATCAACAGATGTATACAGCAAATGAAGTCCAGCCTGGGTATTGGCCTGTGAATAACTGGAGTCAAGGACAGTGCTACTCTGATACTGTCCCCGGATGAGACAAACACACTCCAGCGTTAGCTACTCAGCATTGGAGAGCTGCGTTATAGTGTAGTTCTACCACTGAAAAGCTCACTAACCAAAGTAAAGTTTTATTTCTATCACTTTCTGACTACCATGAAGGTCTAAACCCCTCTGCGGTTAACAAGTCTATTTATAAGCAATTCCCCTCCCCTAATTTCCCCCCCACTGAAAAATGGAGCATATTACTGCTAATAATGAAACAAAATGGGCATCATCATTCATTCCCTACAGCCAATTTGTCTTGCATAGAAAACTTGTGACAGACCATTCAGAGCATTCATTAGGCAGGGAGGTGATAATACCCAGAATTAGTGTGTGAGAAGTTCTGCGTGGAAACGCCCACATGTCTCCAAATCTCTCTCTTTCCACCTACACGTGCTAAGGGAGCACAGGAACAATCCTGTTGTGCTCTGTGTTACAGTACCAAGACCGCTGCCAGTTCCCAAGCTCCCTGGGACCCTGCTGCAGACCGTGGTAGCAACATCCACAATCACGGCTTTTAGGCATAGCAGAGCATCTCCTGCAACACACTGCAGAGTGAGTGAGCAAGCGGGCAGGCAAGCAGGAGGACATGCATCTGACATAGGTAACTAACAGCCAAAGAAGTTTGTGGAAGCAAATATCTTCCTCTATTAAAAAAAGCGGTTCGGGTCAATCAAGACTTGGTAAATTCTCAGAGCGGTTCTGCACTCAAATCCAGAAATATCTTTGAAGAAGTTGAAACCTTTTGTTATCATGCTTCCAAATGAACGTTTCATCTTGTTTTAGAACAGATTTAAAAGCTTATAAGCTTTATTGTGGGGGGAAAATCCTCAACCAACCTCGAAAGCAAGAGGTCTCTTTTTGTCAGGAAAAAAAAATTGCAGTTAACATGAAGCAGCAGATTTAGAAAAGGGGACAAGGATGTCCTGGTTTCAGCCGGGATAGAGTTAACTGTCTTCCTAGTAGCTGGTACAGCGCTATGTTTTGAGTTCAGTATGTGAAGAATGTTGATAACACTGATGTTGTCAGTTGTTGCTCAGTAGTGTTTAGACTATAGTCAAGGATTTTTCAGCTTCTCATGCCCAGCCAGCAAGAAAGCTGGAGGGGCACAAGAAGTTGGCACAGGACACAGCCAGGGCAGCTGACCCAAACTGGCCAACGGTGTATTCCATACCATGGGATGTCCCATCTAGTATAGGAACTGGGAAGGGGGGGGGGGGGGGGCGGAATCGCCGCTCGGGGACTGGCTGGTGTCGGTCGGCAGGTGGTGAGCAATTGCCCTGCGCATCATTTGTACATTCCAATCCTTTCATTGTTGCTGTTGTCATTTTATTAGTGTTATCATTATTAGTTTCTTCTTTTCTGTTCTATTAAACTGTTCTTATCTCAACCCAGAAGTTTTACCTTTTTTTTTTTTCCCCCGATTTTCTCCCCCATCCCACTGGATGGGGGGGGAGTGAGTGAGCAGCTGCGTGGTGCTTAGTTGCTGGCTGGGGTTAAAGCACGACAGAGAAGAAACTGAGGGAACTGGGTTTGCTTAGCTCAAAGAAGGGAAAAGCCAGAGACAAACTCTTCTCAGAGGAACACAATGAAAGGACAAGAGACATTAGACAAAAGCCTCAGAAAGAAATTATGACTAGATATAAAGAAAATTCTCTACAATGAGAATAGTGCAGCACTGGAACCAGAGATGTTACGAAGCTACGGAATAGCTCATTCCTGGGGACGTTTGAAACAACTGGACAAGGCTCTGTGCAACTGAAGATAACCCAGCTCCAAGTAGGATGTTGGACTGGAGACACCCAGAGGTTTCCCCAGTCTTAATCTTTTTGTGTTTCTGGCTGGAAAGCCCCAAACAATATCCTAGATATGCTGGGCTGTTTCCACCTGCTCAGTACAGTTGACCTATCCTTTATGTACTGTCCATTTGCTGAGGCTTTTCAGACGTTCAGCAGGATTATGCTGGCAAACAAAGAAGTCCAGTTGCTCTCAAGAAGGGGCCTTACCCTGCTCAGCCCAGGAAAGAGCCATCACGATGCAAGCACTGACAGCAACAGTCTGCCCTGAAAGACTATTTGAGTTCACTGGAGTTGGAAGGAAGAGATATTGCCCCAAATTCAAGTTCATATGTAACATTACTAAGAACACAAACAAGTCCCTCACCCACCATGAAACTACGCTCCAATTAAAAGAAAATTCTTCATATATCCCAATCCAAGTAGGCAGAGAATCTGTCTTCTTGCTAACATTAAGATGGCGTGCCTTTAACTGCATGGTAGAAGGAACAGATGTCCCAAGCGCTGTTTCGCGGGAAACTGGCTGGATGCCCATTCAAATGCCATTAGAACTTGGCTTCTGGGTTTTTTTTTCTTTTTCTTTAAGTGAGAGGAGGTGGAAAATAAATGCCATCAGCCTCTCCAGAACACACATAAAATGGGCACCAGATAATTAATTTAAAAATTGCTTAAATATTAGCAGTTCCTCTTATATAAATAACTGGATTTTTATTAGAACTTTTAATTGCATCAGACGTATCTGTGGGACATGTCGTGTCTCATTTTAAACATTTATTTTGCCAGAGTAAACCAACCTAATGTATTCCATGAAAATTAAGCTTCCTTTCGTAATGCTAATTTGAATAATCAGTGTGTGGCTACAGAACACAGAGCAATGTATGGAACACGGTGTTCACTGTGTATTTAACTGTGCTAAGATGGCTTCTGCATGGAGAACAGATGATCGTCCAGCATGGGAAAGATCCTGCTGTAGCCATCAAGACTGCCCTTCTCCACCAGTGGATGCAAGTTAAGCAACCCCTCTCCAAGGATAGGAAAATATTATTTACCTAGTCTTTGAGTTCTGCCCTTGCACAGAAATAATGCACAGACTTCTGACTGGCTAGTCAAGAATCTTCTGGAGAGGCATTTTAAAACAGAAAACATCAGTGAAGCAAATCTGTAAGCTGCTCACTTAGACAAGTGAGTTCTGACTTTTTTCTGGTCAAAAATTGAGATGTTTGGAGGAACAGAAAAGGAAAAAATAGTCAGTATGCTTTATTTTGTCATTTCAAAAGTGAAAAATGTGATTTTGTTTTGAAGCTATAACTGGAAGCTTCATATAATATAAAATGTTGACTCAAACTGAAGATTTATAAGAGAGCATGTCGTAAAAACTTAAACAAAACTGAATAAAGCACATTCCCCATTTCATTTTCAGGAGCCAAATATTATCGGGCAGAATTTTTTCCTCTTTTGACATCCCCTGAGATCAGGGGATGGGTAATTCTTTGGCTTCAGTCTTCTCTCAAAAACTTCACTGAACTTTCCAACACAGCCCATGACTTTGAGCAAGTGGCTTGGCACACTTCAGCTAGATGCCTCCTGTCCCACCAAGCTGCCAAGGCAGGGCTGCCATCTCACCAGATAAATTTACACTCTAGAAGTGCCCTTCAGCCCATCTATTTCCAATTAAGAAGACTGGGTGGAAGTGACTCACAAGTACTCAGCACCTTGCCAAACTGATCTCTAACATTTCTGATGGGATCTATAAATAAGAGCTGTTTGGGCAATTGGGGCCCAACCTTAACCATGGGGACTCAGGAGGTTCCCCTGCACCCACCAAGGTGCAGCCAGCAGCAGCTTCCCTCATCTTCCCTCCCAGCCTGAAACATTTGCAGAACTGCTCTTACATTTTATTCTCCTCCGCTGTTTACCTAAATTCATCCCTGCTTCCACTTAAGCCCATTACTGTGTTGTTCAGTCCTCACTGATAGATGAGGGTAATGAATCCCTGTCATCTCTAGCAGCTCTTCCCATGTCATTAACAAATAGGCCCCCAATGGGATTTTCTGCAGATTGAGAACACTCTATACCTTCTTTCTTTATGAAAAAGCAGCTAATGCAACCCAACACTGGGTCATTACTCGCCCACTAAAGCCCACTGAACTCATCCCATGTGATTTTTCTCAGGCAGACACCAACACAAGGCCAGACTCTTCTTGCAGGAAGAGACCTGCTCAGTCTCTCATGGAGTAAAAGTGCATGTGTAGAGGTCCACAAATTCTCCTTCTCCAACATTAACTGCTGTCATTGCAATTTGTGGTATTTCATTTGTTCAACACCAGCACATGAAAGAGGGTACTAAACCCAACACTCGCATCTGCTACAGGCTGCTTCTGGTGAATGCAGCCTCTCGGGTCATTTCACAGGGGCTTTGCCAGCCTCCCACAATTGCAGTTGCCATCTTCCCAAAGCTGCTCTCATGCACGGACACCAGCCCTGAGCTGGCTGCAGCAGAGCAGCCCCACCACACACAACACTCCTGCCACAGCACTCTCCCAGCTTCTTGGGGATGGGGCAAGCACCATGGATGTAGGGTTGCAGCCACCTTGCACCCTTGTCCAAGTGCATCTTCACAGGACAACATCAATGCCCTGCTACGTGTGCTGCAGCACTGCAGCCGGCCCTCACCTGCAGCCCAGGCCCTGCCTTCCTGAAGGAATGATGCCTTCAATCCAGCTAGGACCTTCTTTGACTTAGAACAAGATTTGTCCCCAAATTAGGTAGGTTCCTCCTTTCACAAAGTACATGAAGTTTGCTTCCATCAATCCCACCACACGGATGAACTTCTGTTCATCCCTAGTAATGCCTAGGAAGACACCTTCCATGCTGGACAGGCTAGATACAATGTCCCTTCAGTGGTACAGGGAGCTTCAAACCAACATCGGATGACACAAATGAAGACTTGAGTGCAGTTCGTGGCACCAAGGATCTGAGCTTATTACTGTCCACTCAGAAGCATCAGTCTGACACCTACAAGATGAAGAGATGCTGTAGAAAATATCCTGCACCTTTTTTAACCTTTTGAAGGAGCTTTGGTATTGACAAAACTACTTGTTTTGCAAAAGGAAGACTGGCTACTGCTTTGCAATTTTTTTTTAAGCCAATATGGCTACTGCACACAAGCATCATTTTTAAACCTGCGTCAGTCTGCTGCACTTTGCTGTCCTTTGTTGGACAGCATGAACCCAACCCCTTTGAACAGGGTTTGGGAAGATGAGCTCCTTTGGAAATTCAATACCCTCAACCTTTACACCAGCCTCAAAGCACTAGACTTTAGCGAACAGCTGGTTTTCTCCAGCCTGGAAATTCCTGATGCTTGCTGAATTTTTCAGGATAAAATAGTGAAAACAATTTTCTCCTCTTCTCCTTGGAGAGAGAATTCCCCATATCCTTTACCCACGTGGCATATGTATAAATATAATCTCCTTTCTCTTCTGGCAGCAATTCAAATCATGGGTTTTATTCTCCACCCCACCCAGATGGCAGTTACAGAATCGGGGCAGGAGGGAAGAAGATCGGAGAGGAAACATATGAAATTATACAGGCAAGATTTAAAGGGGAAGGATAGATAGAAAAAATGTGCAGAAAACAGCTGGCTTCTTCCTAATTTGATCTTTTCAAAAATAAAGCTACACAAGTGAGACCCACTAGGTGATGCATTTGATTGTAATTGGGTTGCAAAACAGGCTAATTTTTCTTACTGTAGTCGCTGTTTTCGTCCTTGGTCCCATCAATTGTACCATCTGGGTGCATCTGCAGGAAGTATTCCTGCTGGCTGAATAACCTTGTCACAATTCCTTTCAGCTGGGGTTCTGCAAAAAAAAATATTATTATTAGATATACCAAGTAGCAAGAGACCCAATTTGCTTGGCCCCCATTAAGCCCCGAGTAAATTTAGAAATGCTTGGCAGATAAGACAGCTTTCTGTGATTCCTTTCAAGCATGGTTGTAAAATATTCATATATACATAGATGTACAGGCAAATAAAATTGAGATCAGATGAGCAGGTAAAATGAAATGCATAGTTGGTGCAGCAGAAAGTAACAGATTTATGGAACATCACTTCACTGAAAGTTAGCTACCAAATGAAAGTCTTTAGACAGCTTATGTATTCTGGATATGCCACTCGTTCAGAAGAATATTTGCTAGCAGTGTTGGAAAGAACTTACTTATTGTTTCTTATTCAGCCTGTGAAGCCAACTACCTTGTTTTCTGTACGGTTGATTCCCTATCACGCAGTTCCAGTTTTATGCCAATGAAAATCTATTTAAATCACTGGTATTACAGTGGTGTAAAACCAAAGTAACTGAGGGCTGAATCAGGCTGCATGAGTCCAACTGTGTGGGAATCAGGGAGCAAAATCCTGAAAGGAACAGATGCAAGACACCTCCAAAAATGACCTCTGAAGCACTTATGGGCACCTTAAAACGCCTCTGTTTCAAAATCCCGCATGTTCCTCCCTCCCAAAACATGTGCCGCACTGGTAGATGAGAATCACTCTTTGCCTCTAGCAGGTTCCTTTCCCAGCCCCTGTACATCATGAGCCAGCCACGGACTGGCTAGGGGCTTCCTTATTGCCTCTGCAACATTTTATACCTGTGCTGAAGAGGAAAAAGAAAACAAGAAAAGCAGAAGCAATTTGAACTTCACATGACAGAGGTCTGCAACATTACTGCCCGTCTCCTTGCCGTCCAACTGATCAAACACAAATTAAGTGGTCGAAAATAAATTCAATTTTAATCATGCAAGTCTTACAATTTGTCACAGGCATTGCTTCTGGAAAGCAAGCTAGCTGGCTACACGTGAACAGACACACTAGCTGAATGGCAGAGATCTTCCTTGTGTGACAGCAGTTTGTGGTTTTATGTGACCACCCACCAAAAGTAAATAAATAAGACCTAGTTATTGCTGGCTCAATAGACAGGAAGAAATCCAGTGTAGCATACCAAAATCTTGTCAGCCTCCCATCTTTCATGCCTCTAGTGAGGCTGTTTAATAAGCCATAGTCCTTATATAACTCCAGTCACGTTGTGTGTTAAGTGTTTCCATTAGGAGCCCTCATCTCTAACGATTTTGCACTGCACTGTACAACTTCCATTTGAGGACAGCACTCAGCCCGCACTTCTGCACAGGCAAACCCCCCTGCAGCAAGCGGGGACCTTGGATGCAGACAGGCGGCAGGTGCAAAGGATTTCAGCTTCACCAACCCCTCCACCAGTCGGGGAGAATCAGGTACTATTTCCTAGCTCCAAAAGCCACTGAAGCAATCAATATCAGCTGGTTTCTATGCTGCCTTAAAAGAAGTGATTTCATAGCAACAGGAGTGTTGTAGACTGCAGACGGGCTTTCTCCCAGCAAGACAACTCTGGGACAGTGGATAAGTACAATTGTACTGGCCATCTAGTAAGAGCTAACGTCGGTCAAGCCAACAGATGTCAAATTGAGCCTTAGATTGAGCTAAGTGTTTTGCTTTCTTCTTACCAAAATGAATTATCTATTTTGTTGAAGGCAGAAGCTTAATTTAACTCACTTTTCTAACAAGCACATCAAAGCTAGAGGCAATAAAAAGCTGTATTCTCAGGCATAGATGACTGCACCACCCTCCTTGAGCCTGTCCCCTTCCTCCCTTTTATCTAATACCAGAATAGTAAAGGCACTACTAGGCACTCTCTGATACGAGACCTATGTTTGAGTCCCTGAATGAGTCTTAGCCTCATTTTTACTCTGGTTAAATTTTAGCATTTAAGTACTTTGCACAAAATGAAAGAGCTCCCAGCAGGAGAGATTTAGAAGATGCTCCTGCAGCCTGAGGCTTTCTGTGTGCTGGGGAAGGGGGGAGATCTTGTCTTAAAGCCCCTCAGGGATAAGAGAAGTGGGAACACAAAAAAACCCTGACCTTTTCCCCTTTCTTGGGAAGATAACTTAGCTACATGATAGAATGACCTTTCTTTCTTCTTTGGGGTGCAAACTATACTTCAATCATGCAAATCACTTCGGAACACATGAAAACCTCTCCCACTTTTACTAAATAGCCTACCAAGTAAAATACAGAGCAAATCTGCTCATCATTAGGAGCTTCACGTCATTTTTAGAGTTTATCAGAGCAGCACCCAAGATCCCTTGAGGTCCTCCTGCATCTTTGCTATAGATGCAAATACCATTGCAGCAGAAGGCTAAGTGTCACCATAGTAAAACACAGGATAAAGCCCCAGGGTCCCTTTTTGTTACTGATCTGACATAGACAGTCAGGTCTGATTCAAGCTTAACGACTGCCATCTTCATAATCCCAGGCTTTTCCGAGTCAATGCCTGCCTAGGGACAGGTTGGAGGAGTAATCTTGTCTTACATGTGGGGTTTTTTTCCTGACCTGACCTGGTTTTGCTGAAGTTTGAGGCTCATGCCCAAACTCAAAGCAGAACTCAAAGGGACAGAAGCGGAAAGCTCTCAGCCATACACAAACCCACCACATTCCTCCTGGCCCTAACACAGGCTGACAGCAGCAGTGTTCCTCTCTCTCCTTACTGCACAGATCCTCTTCTGCAACAGCATCCCTGCTCCCCAGCCTCATTTAGGAGGCCCTGCAGCACCAGCAAACAAATGCCTTTTCCAGACACCAAAAGGTCAGAAACCCCTTTGGAGACATACAGATCTCTTTTCCTGGTTTCTACATTTCCTTGGGTCTCTTTCTACAGGAGAGAAGCACTGGTGAGCAGCTGCACCTTTGGGTACCTACCGGAACGAAATACAAAAGCAGCACAGAGACATGCATAGCCAGGACCAAGTTCTATCCTCTAACACAGAGCACAGCCCAGCAGGGTTAGGGAGTTGCCAGGGCAATGGGTGATTTGCCTCACCTCATACAGCTGTCTCTACACCCAAACCAGGCTCCCTTTACATCCCAGAAATCAACAGGCAAGCCAGGCCAGGTCCACAGGGTCCTGAAACCACCTGCATCTCTCCACTGATTGCAAAGGGACCAGCTCAAGCACAGCTACACTGGTGACAGCAGCCAGCGGAGTAGCTGCTTCCCACCTCCTGTCTCATGTCTGGGCATAACGTGGGATATTGGGATTTGTCATTCATACAGCAAGCAGTGTGGCTGGGAGGCCTACAGACAAAATTTTAGGCAAAGGCAGCTTTTAACAAGGAACAAGGACTTACCCATCTTTCTCCCCAAAGCTCACTACAGAGTTACTACCTGAAGAGGGAACTGTGTAATCCCAGGACAGGATTTTTCCTGCTAGCCCAGAGGAAAACTCTGCACATAACTTTTAAGAGATCCCCTACTTTTGTCATATCATATATTTTAGCACCACTTCTTTCCATCTACAGAGCAATTTTATCACAGTCTTCCAGCATTGCTATCCCTTATGCTGCAGCAATCATGCTGAAAACCTCAGTTTGTAGAAAAATCTCAAAACCAGTAGGTGTCCTTGTCAGTTAAGTATGGTGGGACACCCTGGTAAGTCAGAACAGAAGGCAGAAAGACAATGAAATAGACTGAGAACTTTTCACAGTTTTGCAATTAAAAGAGAGAACAAAACTTCCAGCAGGCAATATTCCCAGTGCTTCCTGGGGCACTGGGGAGGGGGCAGAATTAAAATAAAACCCCACAACCTTGATACTTTTATTGTCTGAAGTTCCCTCAATGATATTGCTCCAGACTACAATCAATAAGATAAAGAAGCAAACCAGAGAAAAAGAAAAAAAAATGCAGCACAGATAAGTACAAACCCTGCCATGAGCATTTTCTTTCTATAATTCACAGAATTTACCAGGAATCAAACTCAAACCTACTCTCTAACCTCACCCCTATGTAGCAAGGGGGACTCAGATCCTCTTGCTTTTGAAGGAGCAACACTGCATAACACACTTGGGATAAACCTATTCCTCCCACTCAGGCTCCTCCATACAGTCTTTTATTTTGCAGTAGGAGCAGCTCTCCCTGCAGAAATGGAACTGAACTAATGTATACAAGACTTCAGCACCAACTTAGCATCTCCCTAAACACAAAGTCAAGTACTTAAGAATGGATTTAAGAAAGAAGTTATGACTGCCTTGATCCCAAAGTTCTGACTAAACGTGAGATTTCCATGCAGTATGGATTCCCAGTACAGACCCCATGCTAGTAAGATTCCCACATGATATGCAAAGGGATATTTTACCCTTATAAGCAATACTGTTATACTTTAGGATGCTTACTTTAAAGTTCCTGTTCTGGTTGCTCATACACAGCTGTTCAAGGCTGGGTGGTGCTGGAGAAAGCTCAGCGGACCGTCTCCTTATGCAGATGCAGTGAGCTCAAATCCTTCAAATTATGGTGCTCCCAGAAGATGCAGGAGAAGATCATGCCCAGGAAGCGTCCCCGACACAACAGTCACAGCACAGCACAGACCAATAAGAGTAGCAGGGAGCAAGAGCTAAGCCATGGCTCTGTTCCTGGTCTGCAGCATCTGCCAGGCCAGGAGCTTTCCTTAGGGTGAAGACAGTTCTCAGCCGATCACGCTTCTTAGAGCAGTCATCCACTGACCAACTCACCGCACATCCTCTGAAGGGCATCCTACTTACTCCTCCTTCCACAGACCAAACTCACCAGCTCTGCCTGCCCTGCTTTTAACTTTCTGAGCCCTTTAACACAGCTGAGGCTAACTAAATCATGATCTGATTGCTAATCTCCTTGTCTCTACTTAAATGGTAATGTGATGCTGCCATTATTCATTTCAGCTGTCCTGCTGCTGAGCCTTAAAGCCATCTCAGTTCACCATCAGCTGCTGTGCTTCTTGCCTTATTGTACAGCCATTTTCACTCTCCTGGGGCTTGCCCAGGACATGATAGTTGCAGGGCTCTCACATATACTTTGTTTGATCTCCGGGGACGTGCTCATAGAAGGCCAGGGGATCGTGTCCAAATCGGCTACTCTGCAGAGTCACATCCGTCACCCTCAAACCACAGGCATTGCTGAAGGTATTTGTGGGCTATGGGGAAAAGAGCAAGAGCTCTGGCAGGGACACTGGCAGAAATGTTTCTTCTCAGATATATCACTAGCTCTTTAATGACCTTTTCTTTTAGTTCTGCTATTTAAGGCAAATGCAGAACTTGCCCCGTTAACTGGAAAATTAAAAACACACAAGCAGAATAACTCCCCTTAAGGCAGAGAGGAGCTATGATGTTATGCACCAGCGCCACATTTAGCAAAGCCCCACCGAGGGCACTAACTCTTGTATTCCCATCAGCAAAGTAGCAGCACAAACCCCTGGGTGAGGAACCCTACGCTCTATCGAGCACTGTATGGTAGCTCCATTCGATCCAAACCCTGAGCTCAGGAGGACCAAGGAATAGGGCACAACACTAATTTCCAGCTGAGGCTCCATCGTGGAAGGCAGTCTGCCGCAGCAGCATTTCTTGCAATTCACAGGACACTTCTTATTATGGCAATACGATGACCTGAGGCTGCAGCAAGCCAGACCCCACTTTGCCTTGGGCTGGGAAATCTAAAGGGACTCAACAAGACCCTACTCACAGAAGTCACCTTGATCCGAACTCTCTGAGTTAATGGTAGGGATCTCAGAGGGGCTGCTTTTCAATGACCTCTTGGAAAGATGAAGGGCTTAGTGACGTTTCAGGGATTTGAGCCACTTGCAACTCATAGCAATGCTCTGGTTGGCAGGCAGGCCTCCACTTGAGGTTGCTGGTGCAGAATTGCTTTTAAATCCACTCCAGAAGCTACTGCGCTGGGTGCCAGCAGTACTCTGTGTTGGTTATGGCATAAATTCTGAAGCTCTTGGGGTTACTGTTCTCCACATAACAAGCTGTCAAACAACAGAGGACTCTGGTAGCCTAGACAGCAAGCAGCTATTTTATATTCAGCAACCTGCAACAAGGTAGAAGGAAGGTACCTGCTCTACGATTTCAACAGGAGACTTGCCTGTTTGTTTGTTCTCTTTTTCTGCAGCAGGACATGCTCTGACTCAACGCCTCTGCGGGGTCTTAGCACAGCAAGGCTGTCAGAGATGCCAGCAGCAGGTTCCCAAAACACTCCCTCTGGTACCTGCTAAGGACATTGGTCTGGCGAAGGGAGAAAGCATCTCCAGCCCTGATCTGAACCATGGCTGGGCATATTGCTGACTCTCTTCCATGCCTGTGCAACAGTTTTGCTGAGGATCTGACTGCAAACACAGGACCTGTAATACATCTCAGGAGCATATTTCACCTAAATGTTCTTTAAACATTTGTTTATTGCAATTAAACATTTTAGCCTGGAATTTACACATTCCATTATTCTTATTTTCCCCCATTCAGGCTGCAGCTGTCATAATGGGAGGTTGATTTATGACTCACCCAACCAGCACTCAAATCCTTAACACACCAAAACCAGCATTCAAGTCAAAGCGTATACTGCTCCTAATTTACTTAGATTAACTCCACGTTTAAAGTGCCACCACAGAAACTCCAGTTCCCCTCCGCTGAAAAGGATGGGTTCCAGAATACTTGATAAGCCAAAAAACTGCAAACACATGCAGACAGAGCAGGGTACCAAAATCCCTCCTTCGGAAGTACAGCATTAATGAAGGCTTGCATTAACTCGGCACAAAAACGCATCAGTGAGCTCCGTGCAGATTACTATGGTGACAGGCATCAGCATAGAACTTGGTGGCGAAGAAGAGGAAAAGCTGAGGGAGAAAAATATTGGGGTTTTTTCCCAGCCAGGAGCTGCTAAGTTCCTGAGGAGTTAAGATGAAGTAAGTGGCTGTCTCCAATTAAATGCATGACTGTTGGCATAAGTTTAATAGCTCAACTCACTACTATGATTCACTGAATCCACCCAAACTGGGAAGCTCAGGAATAACAGCACTTGCAGCTGTGCCAGGAGCTGCTGCCCTTGAAGACCAGGGCTGCGTTTTCCCCAGCCAAACGCCTTGGCCAACTCTTCCAAGCTGTGACCAGGGCAGAGCGCGAGCCTTTAGCACACGCTGCACATGGGGCTGTGACCGCACCTGCAGCGAGTCATGCACGAAGCAGGTCAAAGCCTCCCGAGCCACATGCGGGGACCCTGGAGGACACTCCAACGGTGTCACTCAGGTGCGGAGGTAGGAAAGCCTGCTGCAAAGTGCTGAGCATCTTCAGCTCCCGCAGGAGTCGCTGAGTGCAGAAAAGCACACAGGCGGAGGCAAGGAGGACGTTTCCCAGCCCCACGAAATGTTTTCCACAGTTTCTCTGGCTAAACTCAGCAAAATTGTTCAGAGCAGAAGGACACACTCTGCCTCAAGGAAGCCTACAAGCGGGAGGCCCGGATGGGTTGGGCAGTGCAGCCTGTAGCATCCCAAGTAACAGGCAGGGAGAGGGCAAATGAACTGCAGAGCCGAAGAAGGTGAGCAGCATCGTCGGGCATTTGCATTTGGATGCCTCCGCAGGCTGCCTGACAGAGGTCAGGTCACGGTGGGCAAACGGCGGCTGCCCAAGCATTAGGAGGGGTTCTGTAGCAAAGCCAGGCATCCAGCCCCACCTTGCAAAGCTGCCGCAAACCCCTTCAGTTTAGATATAGCCATTCAGCTTAACACACGGGCACATCACCCAGCCTGTGAGTAGGATGGAGAGATGTAAACAGACTGACTGACTGATGCTAAGAATTACTCCCGAGATCTGTGGCTCTGGGAGCACCGAAGTTGATCCCAGCTCCTTTCCCGATGATGCAGAATGAAGGCCATACCCAGCTCCAGCTCAATGTGATTACAGCGTTAGTGTCACCCTCCAATTACAAGGAATTTATTTTGAGAAGAAAATGACTCTGGGACAATAGAGCTGCATGGCACACTTATGTATTTACTCATCTCAAGGGTGAATCTCCACCCAGGGCTAATAACTACAGAGAGACGACTGGTGTTTCTAGGATGCATTATGTGAAATAACAGGCTGTGCTGACAGGGATGGCCTCTGCATTTGAAGGACAAGCTTCCAAAAAATGACGTTTCCCTAACTCGGAGGGATGATGGGCTCAAACTGATGACAGCACCCATCAAAGCAATCGCCTCCTGTCACCATCAGTGAGTCACTAGAGCAGAATGGCACCTTGCAGGCAAAAAGAGCATCCAGAGAAGTGATTTCCTTTCCTGTGCTGATGCCTGCAATGAGGAATAGTAATTAGCCCTCCAGCACTGAGCACAGCTGCCTGCCTGCACTCCTCTACCAAGGAGCAGACACGTGCAAAGCTCCGCACTACGCCTGCTTTGCTCTTACAAAGATGAGTCCCTCCAGGGAAGTCTTATTTCTCACTTGCAGGGTAGGTGGAAAGGATGTGGTTGCATGGCACTGGCGTTTATGCAGGCCCTCCTATATCAAGGGAATCAGCTTTACACAGATGTTAACAGAAGTCTGAGGTAAGGGGCAGAGAAAGGAGTCATATAAAGCATTGAAAATGGGGGTGCAACACGGGACCACTGCTACATGTCTCTTGCAGGCCACCCTGTTCCTAGGACCCTATGGATGTTAGGACTTAGAGAAGTCACCCTGAAGCTCACTTGCTCCCCAGGCTCCAGATCCCATGTGCCAGCCACCTAAGGCCCAAGGCTCAAGGACAAAAGAGGTCCAAAGTCTTGGATGAGTTTTCCTAGAAGGCAAATGCCAAACTAATGTACATGACACGAGCTACCCACTCTGCACACAAGCTAAGGAAAAGACAGCCATCTCCAGCACCAAAAAAGAGGCCAAAAGAGGTCCCCAAGACCACCGCAGGTAAAAACAATGGGATGGAAGAGGACTGATGGCCACCAGCTACTTTGGCACAGAATTGCTGACTACCTCTGGGTGAAATTGCCTAGCTGAATATTTTGCTAAAAAATTCAGAGTAAGAGCAGCTGAAGCTATACACAAACTCCATCTCATTAACAGGGGGAAAAAAGGAGATCTGAAAAGAGTACAAGTTTTGATTTTTTCTTTTGAGATGACGCTTTGTTTGGCAATTTAATGAAAAAAAAAAGATGTTAAAAGAGATGGAGATGAAAGTAGAAGTTTCATTTTAAGTAGAATGAAATATTGCATTGGATCTAAATCCCCTCCCCAGAAACTTCTTCCATTTAACCAGAGAACTAAAAAAATCAATTCTTCATACAGCTACACTCCTGGGTTTGTCTTTGTCTCCCCCAGGACACAGTTTCTGTTGCTCTGTTGATCCAGGGTGTTTTACCAGCAGTCAAAATTTCAAAACATTTCCCTTTAAAGAGCAAACTTCTATACCTGTATTGACTTGAGCTCTGATGAGGAGAAAACCAAAGCCTGACAGGAACGGAAAGCATAAAGGAGAGATGTAGGGCTGTTCCAGAATTTACGCAGGGTGTCGTGGTTTAACCCCAGCCAGCAACTAAGCACCGTGCAGCTGCTCGCTCCCTCCCTCCCTCCCAGTGGGATGGGGGAGAGGGTCGGAAGGGTAAAAGTGAGAAAACCCCTGGGCTGAGATAAAGACAGTTAATAGGTAAAGCAAAAGCCACGCACCCAAGCAAACCAAGGAATTCATTCCCCACTTCCCATGGGCAGGCAGGTGTTCAGCCATCTCCAGGAAAGCAGGGCTCCATCACCCCTAACGGTTACTTGGGGAGACAAATGCCGTCACTCCGAACATCCCCCCCTTCCTCCTTCTTCCCCCAGCTTCATATGCTGAGCATGACGTCGTATGCTCTGGACCATCCCTTGGGTCAGTCGGGGTCAGCTGTCCCGGCTGTGTCCCCTCCTAAATCCTTGTGCCCCCCCCAGCCTGCTCGCTGGTGGGGTGGGGGGAGAAGCAGAAAAGGCCTCGGCTCTGTGTGAGCCCTGCTCAGCGATAACGAAAACATCTCTGCGTTATCAACACTGCTTTCAGCACAGATCCAAAACATAGCCCCGTACTAGCTACTATGAAGAAACTCTATCCCAGCCAAAACCAGCACAAGGGTGAGCTTTTTCAGGTAAGGGAATTTAAAAAATGAGAATTTTAATGGAAAAGAAGTTGTAGTTACAGCTGCTAAGCTGTCATTTTCCAGCACAGTCAGTGCCTTGGCTACTGAAGGTTAAAGCATGCTCATAAGTATGGATAGCAGAGCACACAAGATGTATTATTTATTTTGAGGAACACCCTGCAATTATTCTGGACATATTGTGTAATTAGCCAAAATTACAGCATATTCACCCAGAGTGAAACAGAGGATAGCATAAATATTATGTGTGAGCCCACAATCACAGAGCGGCATTTCATTTGGGTGCAAACGTGACTCCATGAACCAACCCAGCGCGTGCCCCTTCACGGGACCTTCTCCCCGGCCCCCATGGGCTGCGCCAGCTCCCAAGCGGGCACCCGCAAATGGGAAATATCAGGAGTAAAATCCAGACCTTTCCCATGCTGGCAATGAGAGCTCAAGTGCTGCATGAAGATTTAGCGAACGTGTACCCCCACCCTGCAGAGCTTTTGGGCTGAGGGATGACTGACCCCAAAGCTCATACCAGCAAAGAAGGGGCCGCAGCTATGGTGTCCCCAAGGGAGGTGGAAAGACGGGCTCAGAGGATGATGCTTGCTGGGCTTTGCTGCCTGGAGCTGGCAGGAGGGAAAAATAGAAAGATAGTTCTGCCCTCTCCCTATGCTTGCAGAACTTCTCACCCTACAAACGGGGATGGAGAGGGAGAGGGTTTCCTACAGGGCCATGCATCACAGAGATGTGTCCTAAGGAGTTGATTGATGGGTCAGAAATCCTGGGCAATTTTGTGGCAGCGCTTTGCCACTTGTACAGTTAGAAAGGCTGTGGTTTGCTTTTTTGACTCCCATATGCAACGTAAAACTTCTTCACTTCAATTAAGCACATTTCTTCCTGGCTTCCTACAAAGATTTGGTTTGGATATTAGGAAATTCTTTCTACTTAGAATTTGCTCCATGGGAGGATGTAAAAAACAGGTTAAAAACCATCTGTCTGGGGAATATACAGCTGGTGTCAGTGCAGGGCTGTGGTTGGACTAGTCAACCTCGGGGGTCCCTTCAGCCTTGCTGCTAGGTGACCACAACTTGGTGACATTATCACACTTCTGCACCCCCAGTTTTTGAAGGGCTCCATGACAGAGTCCCCAGCTCCTCTCACCTTGAAGTGCCCCATGCAAGGCACCAGATCACTAATAGGGCTCACACAAGCAGAGCAGAAGCCATCCCTGCTGTTCACGCCTGCCACGGCGCTGTGATTTGTGCTATTCTCAGACACTTCCCCCATTAATCCAACAGGCCTGAAATACTGCAGAAACACCGAGAAGTCCCTCACACAAACAAAACACACTACGGAAACGACTACATCAATCTTCCACCCTGCTCCGCATGCCTAGAAAAGTAAATTCATTAAAATAGAAAATGGATGGTACATGCTATCAACAAGCACTGAGCAGAAATTTATCACTTAAGATGCTACCAGTCTTGGGGAGGGTACCTGGTCCTACCAACACCAGCTCACAGAAGAGCCTTGGGTAATCACTGGATGGCAACTCAGGGTAAAATTTGGGTCCCGGTGTCACTCTGCAAGCGTTCAATAACACCAAGCAATAATGTCCCCTGTTGCTACAGTATTCCTCATGCACTCCTGCAACATTTTCCAAAGGGATGCGAGGCGTGAGACTTCTTTACTTAACAGTTAATGAGCCTAGGATATGGAAAAATTAAAGCTTGAATCAGTCGGATTGTATTATAAGAATTTTTTTACTCACTGCACGAATGCAGCTTGAGCATTCCTGTAGCAGTTTGCAAGCATTTTTTGACCCAAAATTATGACGTTACTAAATTTCAACAAATCTTACACAATACCCAAATGCATGAAGAAAATGTGCTGCTTGTGCCAGTCTGGTTTGAAACAACATTACACTTAAAAGAGCAAGATCATGCCAAAAATGGCGAAAACCTGCCATGTGACTTAAAGTTCTTTCTTCTTTCCTTTTGCTTTGTGAAAATACACCTTTTTTGACCTGCAGAATGATTTTAATTTTCCATCTGAGCCAGAGGTTTCCTTCAACCTAATGAAAACACTCACGGCGTGAGAAAACCATCATCTGCTTCATTCCATCTAAAGCTCTGTTTTAAATAAGGATGGTGTTTCATGGTTCGTATCTCACTACAAACACCTCATTCCTGATGTCGGGCAGCCCCGAGGACTCCAGCGAGACAGGAAGGTTCACCAGCCACCCCATTGCCATCACGGGAGAGAGCTGTAAACAGCCAGCTCCCTCCCGAGGGGTGCGTGTGCTCAGGATGACACAGTGCAGATGGAGCGAAAACAGAAAATCTGCCTCTCAAACAGGTCTCTGAACACGGCTCCTGCTCCTCCAGCTGCCCAGGAGCCACTCACCACCTGAGGGCTCGAGGCAAAGGAGCTCTCAAACTTCACCTGGTGGTTTCTAGTCATTCAGGAGCCACTACCAGGCTCAAGCTCTAAAACCTAAAATTTATTTCACGGAAAGTAGCGCTGTGGTTTTGGAGAAACAGAAAGAAAAATAGTAGAAGAAATATTTAAGGAAGCGGAGAAGGTAGGAGTGGCACAGAAGGAAATGAAATAAAAGCCAAAACAAATGTTTATAAATTTTTAAATAACGATGCTGTGTGTCAGCCAGCAGGCAGACCCCGTACTGAAGAGCATAAAACCAAACTATAAAAAGCCAGCTGAGAACTGGTAGTTATACCGCACGCTCTGCCAGCCCTTTTAGCCACTGTCACAGAAAATCCCCACAAGCGCATGATGTCGGTCAGCAGAGGATGCCCACGCGAACGGCTGCAGATCGAGAACTGAGGCGGAGGGTGCAGGCAGCCCGCAGTTCACACCTGGATCCAGTTACAGGAGCCGTGCCTGGGAAAGGACCGGCTCGGGAGTGGGTGGACGGTCCAAGCCCCCCCACCTGCCAATGTGTGATTGCTGCATCTCCTGCAGCCCAGCGGCTCCCAAGTCCCCGGGGAGCATCGTTTAGCAACTGCCGGGTGCTTCCCAACCCCAAGCCGGTCCCTGGAAGCCAAAACCACTTTGTCTTTTTGCTAATTCTACTGCTTTTCAATTTTCTGGAAGATGTGGACTGGCTTTTTGCAGCCTGGCTTCACTTGCAGCAGTCCCATCCTGCTTGACCTTTTGCAAACAGTTCTGCTTTGGGGAATGAAGGAAATGTATGTATTTGGCAGTTCAGGCAATATGGGTGGCAACTGCTAAGCAAAGAAACTATCTGTGCAGCCAGCAAGGGGAGGGGACTGAAAACTATGCTGTTCTAGATAAATATCAATTAAGTGAGCATGTTCTATTAACCCCAAGACCTGACTCATTTCTTCCTTCATTTCAATCCAAAATGCCTAAATATTTCACGAAATGAACATTTTGGGGTTTGTTTTTTTATCTTTATCACGACCGCAATCAGCTTTCAGCTGGGAAAGAGGAACAAGTAACAGAATTATATTGCCTCTCTGTGGATATTTTGCCAGTTCACAGCATGTAGCCGTCCACTGGATCTAACACCTCCCCTTAACAGAGCACAGCGCTGGAGGGAGAGTGAGACAGGAGTTCCACGGGGAGAGAGCTCCGCACAGTGCGCTCCATGGATGCTGCTGCAGGATGAGGGAGAAGCTCTGTGCTCTCCATCACCGTAGTGGCTGTATCTAGCCCTGGATCTTCATCCTCAAATCCAGCCCCCTCCATTGGAGGCAACCAGCCATTTCACATCTCCCCTTTTCTGACATCTATCAATGGAGTCAAGCACTCCGAACACAAACTATCGCACTGAAAGGGCCCCAGAAAGAAAGACGGGGTGCGCAGGCAGGCGGCAGTGTAGCTGCTCCCCTCCTTTCAACCACGGCTGCCCACCTTCTTGCCAGAGAAGTGTCACAGTTCCCCAGCTAAGCATTTCTCTTTAGGAAGATGATGGTGCCAAGGACCATCCAAAATAGAGTTCACCCTTGTGCTCAGTAATGCTGAAGCAGAAGGGGGCACCGACCCAAGACAGACTCTGAAGGAGGTGTCCCTTGGACAAAATCCCCCCTTCCTCCCACGTACAACTCCAGGTACGACAGATGCACGTGCTGCCAAGAGAGCGGAGCTTCTGTTGCTACTTCCCCCTGCCCTGACCGAAGCCGTGGTCTGCACAAGAGCTTAATACTTCTCCAAACTTAGAGCTCTGCCAGGAGCAGCACAACCCCATACAGCATCTCCTTAGCGGGACCCCAGGCAGAGCGGCGCAGTCATCTCCCCATCATATTGGCAGAAAGGGACAAACCCAAAGCCACAGAGCGGATGCCGGGACAGAGCTGCAAAGCCCCATTTGGTGATAATGCTGTTTCCAGCGTTAACCCTCATCTCGCAGCCCAGCTCACACCATGGGGAACGGGCAGAGAGCAGAAATGCCCATGGCCACTGCACGGAGCCAGCCTTCCCCATCACGCCAGGGACCAGCCGGCAGCTCGTCCCTGAGGACACGAAGGGCTGAGGGCTCAGGCCATGACCCTGCCTCCAAGCCCGTGGCTTTGTCCCTCTGTCAGCTTCAGCCAGGACATCCTGGAGCGAGCACAGGACAGCAGAGGTGTCTGACAGGTGTGAGGGCACATCCATCTGAATTTTCTCTGCAGCCACATAAGCTCCGTCGGGGTTTCAGAGAGCCCCAATTCAGCGCTTGGAACAAGCGAAGCGCACAGTTAGTTGTCTATGCTGCAGCGTGGGGGCTGGAAAAGCTGGAGTGGTCTGCCTGAACAGTGAATACCACAGTCATGTTCCACAGCTCTCCAGAAAGCTGCCTTCTGGTTTACCATTTTGAAAATGTGTCGTAGCTGCTATTTTCAGAGACAGTACATTCAGGAAGCTGTAGCCTTACAGCCCTGCGACCATGCTGCAAAAATGCAGTGTCCACGTTGACTCCCCTCAAAGCACAACCCCTGCTTCGAAATTATTTATTCCAGGAGCCCCTGCCAGTGGTGTTCGCTGGGTGAGGGCCACAAAGTGTGTCTGTGGCTCTACTACAGCTTTTAATAGAGATGCAAAGTAAAACCAGCCTCTGGAAAGGCCAAGTTATTTCAGGATTCTGCTCCGTGTCACAACAGCGCAAAGGTAAAACAATAGATGTAGTAGTTTGCCTTATGCTTGGAAAGGACAATGTATTAATACAAAGAATACTGTGTTAGCTAGGGAATAGAGACGAACCAATATTAAACAGGAGAACAGAGTATAAAGGTATGATTCCCTGACAGACTGCAGTGTGTGCAGCCTAGGTACAGGGTACATGATTTTGCTGCAGGTCACTTCACAAGAGACTTCCAAGATTAAGGCACAACAATAATGCAGACATGGCAATGATGCTACAACAGCACATGGAGCATATGAAAATGTACATTTATTTAAAGGTTAGCTCTTTGGATCTGCTTTCCCTGACCGGCTCTGTTCTGTACTCTTGGTCACCTTCTGCCAAGCCATGGAGCTTGCAAATATGAAAGGGATGTCAATCTCTTACATGTTTTGCTTGTTAAAATTCTTGCTTTGATTTTAATAATAATAAATCACAGCTTGGCTTCACCTGTGCAGGAGTAGGAAACTCCCAGAAATAATGTGCACATGACTGTTCAGAGGGATGGATCAAATGGAACAAATGCCAGAGGGACGGAATAAATGTCTACCTGGCCACTGTGCTATCTGGCAGTTCACGGTGTGCCCATTTGGGGAGGGGAAAGAAGGAAAAAAGATAAGCCCAAGTGAGTTTGCCCTTGCTGCTCAACATAGTGAGACTCATGATCATGTTTGTCTCTCACAGGAGTAAGATTCTTACAATCTCTTCAGCTCCCGTGGCAGCTCTGCTCTCCACGCTGCCCGAGTCAAGCTGTTGAATTTTTTTTTTAATAGATATCTTATCTGTTAAAATATGCAGTATCTGGTCTACTGAAATTATTCTAAATTCATGCTGTGAATTCATCAAAGGAAGGAAGGAAGAAAGGAAGGAAGGAAGGAAGAAAATTTTGTCTTCATTTTGGTATTTTTTGGAACCCAAACTTTTGGCTTTTTATTTCAAAGCAACATTTCATTTAGAAGTATACCTGAAAGTTAAAGAAAAATACACATATAAAAATCCTCCAAATGAAATTGCACTTTTTTTTTTTTTTTTTTTTTCAAAAAACCCCCTGTTATTTCATTCAATGATAAACTGATTTATATGGATCTTTTATTTTATGGGGAGGGAAAATAATCACTCATGAACCTCTTTTTCGCCCTGACTTTTCCATTTGGCTGGTGACGGAGGAATCAATCATTTGTATTGCTCTAATGGTGAACCTCCTCTGCTGGCTAACGATTTTCACTGCTCTCACAAGCACAGCTACCCCTGAGGCCATGGGGAGAGAAGATATCCATCCCTCTAGGAGCTTGGATGACTTCCACGGATTTTCTTGGCATCAACCATATCCAGTCCAGAACTAGTACAAAGTGGCTTACTGACTCACATGCTCACCCGCAAGCTGTGTTGTGAAGCAGGCTGGCAGCTGAGTTTTCCACGCTCTGGAGTAAGCCGGGAGCCTGCAGTTCTTCCCCAGATTTCAGAGCCGGAGAGCTCAGGGTTGCTATCTGACCCCCCCGCCCCCTGCTAGTAACCGAGCACAGACACACACCGTGACAGTCACCACATCTGCAAGTCACGAACGTGTGCGATACCACCCCCGGGGAACAATTTGATAAAATGAAACCCATCTGCCAAGCTGTCATGAGCAGGAGGGAGCCTTTTCCCCCCCTCCTGATTATTTTGGCATTCGTTAGCACTGGCGGGTGCAGAAAGAGCTTACGGCACCAGCAGCAGACCTCTCTGGCGACAGGCTGCCCCAAACAAGGAGGACACATGCCCTTGAGGCTGTGCCCCTTCCCCTTGACATGATTTAGGCTCACGTTTGGCTGCCCACTTGGCGTACATGCCCTCATCTCAGCGAGCACTTCCAACAGCTCTTGCTGGCAAGGCGATGCCAGGATTTCCAGGCAGTTCCATTCCCTCCAGCCACTCCTTAGAGACGGGGCACAGCACCTCCTGCAGAGGAGCAGGAGAAGAAGGTGATGGACCCCCCCCCGGCTGGGCGCACACCCAGGCACGCATACACACGCCACGGAAAAGTGCTGCCGTCCAGCCTGAATCCTACTGCAGACGGCAGCTGTGCGCCGAGATAATGTAGCCGGCATTAGTTCACTACAGCAACAGAAGGGCCATTAGGACAGCAACAGAGGGGCCAAATTCCACAGGTTAGGCAGATATTACAGCTGTTCTGAGATGAACCACTCCATAAAAGCAGGCAAGGGCTATGACAAATTTAACGGGGAGCTAAAAAGGTGTTTTTTACCATGAGCTTCAATCATCATTTTCACCCTGCATGAAATCAGAAAAGACTTCAAGATTTAACTCGGGGAATTTAACAGCTTGCAGAGATGACAGACTTCTCAAATGTTGTAAATGAATCTCTGAATGAACAAAGTCCTTCTGCGTCCTTCAACTAAAGTTGCTCTTATATTTTACTTATACTGCTGCAAAAATATCTATATATGTGTATTTTAAATTCCACATCTCCATTTATTATTCAAAACGAGAAATACCGCAAAGGGAAAACATGTTCTAAGTTACTGCTTTTTTTCTATGTGTGAACCATTTCCTTCACTTTGGAAGAAGCCTTTAGATCTCCTTAAGGAAAAGCATCCTATCCCTGGAGGAGCACAAAATATATCAGATGGGGGAAAAAAAAACCAATGCAGAATTTTTTTCTTTTTCCTGGGGTAAAAAAACCTGTTTGAGACCGAGCTCTGCATTCTGAGCTGGAAACTCATCTACAGAAGCAATGCCTGAAGGGACAGAAACGATGCTACACAGTGCCTGCCACAGCCTGACCCAAAGCTGCCTGACTTCAAATATGATTTCCCCAAGTAACGACACCCTTTCAGTGGGCTTCACCGAGATAAAATTTCCTCCACCCCCCACAGATACTGTGCCTGATGCTCCAGCCTGTTTCCCCCTGTGCAAGGCCCCCAGACTCCTCAGCTTTGCCGCTGAGTGGCCATGGCATGATGGAAGGCCACCTCCACCCCAGCTCCCCAGGGTGAGCTCTGCCTGAGCACACGGTCAGTGAAGCCACGGCCACAGCTTTCACAAACAAGCTGGACCCACCAGCCCAGGGTTTCCAGCCTGTTACAAAAGAGCTGAAGAAGGGACGTGCCTGGATGCTTTAATTCAGCCACAAAGGGGATGAAGCTACTTGGTTCAACCATTTGTTGGCAGAGAAGTCACGTAAAGCGAGCTGCTTTGTCTAGTCTTCTGCATTCATCTCTTGGATCTATCATTCTCTGATGAAGGATCCATCTCTTGGACCTGCACCAAAGAGCCATGCCATTCAGCAATTTCTTTTGAATCCTCTACCAAGTTACTGTGGTCAGAGCAAAATATATAATTTAGGTGCTGCTCAACATCAACATATTTTGCTTGGCACCTGCACAATTGCGGCCAATGACCTGTATTAATTCACGATAATGGGATTAAGCCCATGTGTCCAGATTTTCAGCTTAGTCCACAGCACTCGGCGTCCTTATTTGGCCTATCTTAAACTGGTAAGTCATCTTAGAGCCAAACACATGCAAGAGATATAAAAGAACACAGAGCGCGCCTGTGAGAGAGCTACCTTTGCCCACCGAAAAGGCAGATAAAACAAGCGCTCATTTTACAACATGGTACTTATTGCAACCAACAAAGGAGATGTTTCTGCAGTCTGTTTTCCCTAGGAGCTGATAGCTTCGATTATACAAGACGTCCCTGCGCAGACCTGGTTTCCCATAGCTTGCCAAAACCTGTGACTACTCATGCCCACCGCCAAGCGAGCCTGAACTGCTACTGGGTGCGAATTCTCCCTTCCCATACAAGAGCAGGATTATTTCACTCTCGCTTCACACAGGCTGCAAAGTGGAGCACAAGGTGCCAACCAGTGCAATGTAACTCCACTCACGCACATCTTTACTGAATATTTTAGTTACAGCACTGTTTGAGTCACATAATAAAAACACTTAATTGACGTAAGCTCACACGGTTACTTTTACAAAAGCAAAGGGAACATAAGCCACCGTCAGAGTTATATTTCTGTAATGGTGCAAGTTAGCAGCTCCACCACTGCCACATTGTAAGCTCAGTGGCAGCGAGGGGCCGAAAGCCCAGAGCGCTGGAAGGAGCATCAGGAATTAGGTCTGTGTGTCAGGTAACTGCTCTGTGCCTCGGTCTCGCCTTCTGTAAAATGGGAAGAATCCCCTCCATTTGGTAGAGCTTGTTGGGTACTACAGATGAAAATCACTCTGTAAATGTGAAGTATTTTGACAGTTACTCCCCATAGCCATAAAACGAGGTCATGTTTAAAAAGGCAGACTGTTCCCCTAGCACTGTACCATTTCCAAATGAGATTGTACCCCTTTTGAACATGGATGTTTTTCACGTTCCTTTCACTGACTTGCAAACTACTGAGCCAGCATATCATTAAGTGCACATAATCACTGGGGTTGTGGGTCACTGCACAATGTATGCACATTTCTTTAAACCAGTTTCAATTCATTTGCATGTCATTTTCTATGCAGAAGAGCGACTCTGCAATGAATAAGTTATCTGGGCACAATACACTCCCTGAATAAACAATCCAAGTAGCAGCAAACACAGTGGCATGCTGCCTTCTGAGCAGCACACCTGAGTCCAGGAATAGGATGTACCAGTGAAATAAATCTCTATTTAGAAGATGGATATAGGGAACTAAAGCAGACACAGTCCCTAGCATAGGAAAGGACGCCGGAATTTTTTTCAAAGCAACTTAACTTCTCTACTTCTTTAATGTTATAAAATGAATACAGTAGTGTTTGAGTGATTGACTCACGGCTCTAAAGACTGAACAGCTCTATTTTTACAGCAGTGAGTAGCATTGACCCTTACTTCTAACACAATAAAAAGTCTTCCTTAAAGCACTCTGGCCTCTAAGTTATTGAACAGCTTCCTCAGCATGAAAGGCCATGCAAGTTGAGGGAATTCTTAGAATTCATCAATTCATCAGTGAGTCCAGAGGAAGCAGAATTGGACCTGTGCAGCTGGGAGTGCTGTGGTAGGACCAAGGAAGAGCCTCACCAACCACACCCTGCTGTAAAAGTCACTCCAACTTTAATGAGATGAAGCATCTTGAAATCTAGGTAACAGGTCTAGACTTCTCAGCTCTTTTAGTCCTTGAGGGACCGCATTCAATAGCAGATGGAGATGGGGAGGAAAGAGGAATGGGAAAATATTTCATCAGTGAGACTCCCAGGTCCCACTCTTTATCCCACAAAGAGCGATTCCTGAGACAAAATGACCACGCTTTTTGGGCAAGAACCATCTTTTGGTCTGGGCTCACAGGTTAACAAATACATAGGATGGTCCAGCAAGAGAACACTCATTATAACTTGATAAGAAGAAGAAGAAGAAGAAAAAAAAAGGCAACTTTTTTCCCTTTGAATATTTCAAGTCATGCTGTATTTCAGACATTTTGCATCCTCTTTTGGTTAACTGCTTTAAAACAGACCGTTAAAGAGTCCGGTTTTCACATCCTAACCTGTGCATTGCAAGTCTTGAAGGATTTTGCCAGCTAACTATAGTCCCTGCCCCACAGCCTGTGAATCAGGGGTGCCAACAGCAATCCAGAGTAATTATTCTTTCCCCTTTGTTGACAACACTAAGAGGCCTTCTATGGTGAGAGGCTTTCCCCCTATTTCTTTTTGTTCCTCACTTGAGTACAGGTCACGTACCTCAATCTACAGAACAGGGGAGCAGCCCTCTGCTAGCTCTGACACCTTGCAGTAGAGTCATGACTGACAGACTTCAGACGCAGAGCGGGGGCTTCATGAAGAGACTAATCAACAAACAAAATACTAATGTATACAGAAAACACGGGAGGGTTGCACAGGTTGATGGTACATCCCGAAGAGCGGAGTGAACAAGTATCATTCCTTTTTAACTATGATACTAAGGGACACCTGAGAAAAGTACATGTTCACAGCAGCTTCTCAAACCAATCCCTATTTTCTTACCTTAGTGCTGATTTATAGCAGTGAAAAAATATAGGAAGAAGTAAATAATAATTCCACTAAGAAATCACGGAGGGCCTACTCTTGCCAGGTACCGAATTTTCACACCTACCAAGGACAGCTGAGAGCACAAAGCACCGCTCAGAACTGAAACCGTGGGTGGTGGGACTTCACTGTGGAAATGTGAGCAACACGTCCATTAGGGCTGAAGTTTTCCACAAGGAACCAAGACTGAGCACACGCGCGCACAAAAAGATAAAGGAAAGAAAGGGCGGGGGAAAGACTGCCCTAAAAAGCATTTCCAGGTCCTTGCAAGCTCAGAATTAGGTGTAACAGTCGTGCAGCTGCCATCTAGAAAGCCTTCTAAGCTAATGAAATTCCCTATGCAACTCTGCTCGTGAAGTAGCACTTGATGGATCTAGTTATCAAATGGCCACAATTCTAATTGATCCTCGGTTTATCGATTTCCTTGTCACTATGCAGAAAATAAGAGGAGACTGCTTAAAAAGCATATCTACAGGGAGGTGGAAAAATACAATCCTGGGTTAAGCTAGCACAGATTAAGCCGCTGGCTCTCTCCTGCCGGAGCACCCGCTTTGCCCACGCTTCGGACAGCGGTGGAGGGATGCTGGCGGCAGGTGGGTGCCCACCCATCCCACCAGCCCGGGGACGAGACCCGCCAGGACCCGGCCGAAAGTTGAGCGCGGAGCAAGCCCGTCCCCAGACGGTACCCGGCGGCGCCGGGAGAGCCCCGGGGCCGGCCGGCCGCCCCCTTCCCCCCCCAGCCCCCCCGGCCCGGGGGCAGCCATCCCGGCGGGTGCGGGGCCGCCCCACCCCGCGGAGCACGTCCCCACGGCCCCGGCCCGCCGTACTCACCCGGTCTCCTCCTCACCGGCCTTTTCCTGCCGCTGCAGAAGCGCACTTTGCTGAAGACCCCCAGGACGTGCCTCTCGCAGAGGGAGCGCCCGTCCTTGCTGGGGCTGGAGCGGCGCTTGGAGGCGGACACCCGGTCGCTGTTGGACTCCCTCGCCTGCCGCTTCTGCCGGATCAACGAGCTGGCGATAGCCGCTGCCATCGCCGCTCATGGGCCCCCCCCGCGCCGCGCCGCTCCGCGCCGCTCCGCTCCGCTCGGCTCCGGGGGGCGCCGCCCGGGCGCGCTGGGGCCGAGCCGCCGCCGCGCCCCGCGGGGACGGGAGACGGGGACGCCCCGCTTAACGCGCTGCAGCCCCGAGTCCCGGCGCCGGGGAGGGCTCAGCCGGCCAGGCGGAGCAGGGCGCCCGGGCTAACAACCATGGCTGGCCGCCGGACCCCGCCGCCCATGGGTCTGTCCCCGGGGAGCGCAAATCCCGGCGCGGGCGGCCGTCGGCGAGCCCCCCCGGCCGGGCTCGGCAAGCGGCCCCGCGCCTTGTAAATCCGGGAGGCGGCTGCCCCGCTCGCAAAGGTCCGCCGGCGGCAGCTGTGTCCAAAGGTGGGGTGGGGGGTGGGGGGGTGGGGGGGGGCGCGGAGGATCCGCGGGTCCCTGCGGCGCGGTGCCGTGCCGCTCCGCTCCGCTCCGCCCGGGCGCAGGCGGCGGCGCTTCCTCCCGCCGGCCGCCCTCCGGCGAGGGGCCGTGGGATGAGTCAGAGCCCCCCCGGCCCGCGGCCAGCCCCGGCCCCAGCGCGGTGGCTCCGAGGCGCGGCGCGGCAGTGCGCGCACATGGACGCGGCTCCGCTCCGCTCCCGCGGCCGGGCTCAGGGCGAGCCGCGCTGCATTTCTCTGGGCACTCCTCCTCTTCCTTCCTCTTTTCCCCCCCTCCCCACTCTGCTCTCAGAGAGGGCGGGAGGGGAAGGAAAAAGCAGCCACGGGAAAAAAGGCACCAGGCCGGCAAACAAACAAAAAAGAGGCGATACGATAAAATTAAATTAAAAAAAAAAAAAAAAAAAAAAAAAAAAAAAGAGGCGGCCCGGCCGCGGGGTGCGGGCTCACATCGCCGCAGCTCGGCGCCCCGGGCTCACAGCGCCATGGCTGGCGCAGCTCCCCCAGCCCTGCTCGCCGCCTCTGCCCCGGCAGCGGCTCTCCCCGACAGCAGCAACCCACATCGTCCGGCCCGGCGGGAGGCCGCGGAGCTCTCGGCACCGGGGCGGCCCCGGGCCCGGCTGCCGCGGCGGGAGGAGCGATGCGAGGCGGGGAGGAGGAGGAGGAGGAGGAGGAGGAGGAGGAGGAGGAAGAAGAGGGCGGGGGGGTGCGGCTGCCGCTGCTGCTGCTGCTGCTGCTGCTCCTGCTCCGTGCGGGGCTCAGGATGCTCCGCGGTGCCGCCCGACGGCGGCGGGGCGAGGAGGAGCCGCGCCGCGCCCGCCGCCCGCCCGCATCCTCCGGCCCGGCCCGGGAACCGGGAGGAGGGGGGAGGGAGGGGCCGGGGAAGCCCCCCCCCCCCGGACGCCCACGCCGCGCGGGGCTGCTGCCAAGGCGTCGGGGAGCCCCGCGGCGGCCGGGCCGGGCCGGGCCGGGCCGAGCCGGGTCGGGTCGGGTCGGGTCGGTGCCGGCCGGGAGCTGGACTCCGGGCTGGGGGAGAATTGCAGCTGCTCCCGCTCGCCCTCCTCTACGCAATCCTACGTGATCGAGGTTTGGATGAGAAACATCGCGCAGGCAGAGCGAGGCAACTGCAGCTTCCGCGGCGGCTCTGCCCCTCCGACCGGGCGGCCCCCGGGCCGGCCCCGCCGCCCCCGCGGGGAGCCGGGCTTCCCCGGAGCCGCAGCCCCGCCCGTCCCCGGTGCGAGGGAGCCGCCCGCCACTCGTGCAGCCACCCCGGCCACCTCCTCGGCCGTTGCTGGGGGTGCCCGAGCACCCAGCCGCAGCGGCCGGGCACCTCCGTGGCTTTCCCTGCTTCTCCGTGGCTCAAGCAGAGACGGGGCGAGAGCCCCCGGCCCCCCACGGGCTGCGCTGCCGCGGGGGGGAGGCGGGGGTCGGTGCGTCGGCTGGGGAGCGGGGCAAGCCGGCTGCAGCGGTGGGCACGACCGGGCTGCCTCTGGTTAGAGCGGTCCGAGGCAGACCACCGGTTTATCAGCAGGTTGCTCTGCTAGGGCCAGCCCGCAGGAGCTGGAGCTGGGTGGGCTCCCTTGTACCTCCGGCCACAAAACTGCGCCGAAGAAAACTGAAGGTGCAGATATACATACATCCCTGTTTATCCAGACAAGTGGCTGCTGTTGCTGCCGTGAGAATGGTGCTCTCCAGATCTCGGGTTCGAGTAACAGCTTAGTGAGTGTTATGTGCGGGAGGTGATGAGCAAGACACTTCGGGGAGCACAGAGCGGTCAGTCAGGGCGGAGGGACGGGGGATCTCGGCTGGGGAGAGAAGACCTGCCCAGCTACGCTTTGGCCAGTGCCAGTGGCAGGACACGACTAATCCGGTCCTGAAGGTGTGGGGGTGAATCACGTGCCCAGCTGAAGAGGGCACTTTAAACCAGTTTGTGACACCCCCTGGGAACTGTTAACTTCAGCAAAATGATCTGCAACTACTTCATTGCAAGAACTTCAGCTCTAAACTATTTTAATGGGCTGGAAAAAAAGGCAACTGCAACAACCACCGCCTATGTCCATAAAGATTAACTAAACTCTGGCATTACTTCCTGATTTTCACTCTTAATCCCTACACATGCCAAAACAAGGTGGAATCAGGTTCTCCGGGAGAGAACAGGGGAGAAAGATATTCCAAACCATTTGGGAGATATAAATGTTTGGCTGTTGATCTCTTTTTAACTGCTGCCAACTTTTTTGAGCAGATTTCACTGTCCCAATCAATAAAGATTTTTCTTCCCTTTCCTGTAACTAAAACGCTTCATATTTTAATTTTCTCTGCCGGATTATTACACTTGACATCAAAGAATGCTGCAGTACAAGGTACAGGCATGGCCTAAAGAAAGCTGTTTGCAATCAGAGAATCACTGTCTGAACTGCCAGTGAATTATCCAAAGCTTCATCTTCAAAGGATGTGAGCAAACCTGATATCTGCCCGAGAAAGAGGTTCTCCATCTATATAGAAAGATACTTTTTTGCCTGTAGTCTTCAAATCTGGGGTGAAAGAATGCTATTTTATCCCCCTCCCCATATTAGATAAGTTCCAGTTATTTTGACATGTGACTGATTTGTTTTCTTGTGTAGCTGTAAACTAGAGGCAGCAGCTCTGCACTTAAAAATGATCCTAATCAGCGATAAAGTTGGTCACAGTATTTTTTTTTTTTTCTGGTGATTTGTGAATCTATAAAGAGAGCTGCTGCAACTCTAAGAAGAAGTGCTTCTCCCAGGTCTCTCTGCTTCTGCAGTGACAGAATTAAATTAAAGCAGAGCTTGTGAAATTGAATATAATGTTGCATTTGTTAACATGCAGGTCTGCCTGTGTTTATAGATGGCCAAGGAGTCCACGGGGTTTGGTTCTGAACGCAGGCCCAGTGCCATGAACTCCTGGTGACATCACCGGCATGCGCATCTGCTCTGCACCACTCTGGATCATGCCCCAGCTTCACATAATTTTCTGAAGAGCCCGTGCTTTTATAAACACTAAGCAAGCCCAGAGCGGTCTTGAGCTGGAGAATTGAGGGCCAACCTCATCATGCTCCTGCACTGTCATTCTTGCAGGTGAAACGTTACCTTTGGTGGGCTGCCAAGTGAAACAGAAAAGCCTCCATGTGCTTTGGTCTCTGCCAGTGGAAGTTCTCTCCTTCAACTTCCATTTGGGTAAACAGGGCTCAAAAGATTTCCCATTTTCATCTGTGTCAGCTACTCCTCTTCGAGGGTAGTGCAGCCCATCCGTTCCATACCAACTAGCCCCTGTTGAATCCAGGGGCTGCATTCCTCGTTGCTGCCAATGGAAGCTGAATTTTTTGACCAAACTGGGCCAATATGGCATTTTTCCTTAAGGCACATAATTTTGTTTTCACATATTTATCTAGCTATATTTAATAGAATAAAATCATCTCTGTCTTATATGTTTATTAAGACGATTTTCCTCCCCTGCCTCTTCTACCCTGGGCTCTCTCCTCACCTCCAGTCCCAGTCTGGAAAGCTGCACAGTGCGCACTACGAAGAGGGAAGGAGAGAATAGCACTGATTCATAAAATGTACAAGCAAGACAGTGTTTTGATCACACTAGAGAGATACGCCAATGCTCCTCCTGCCGTTTGCGGAGAAAGGCCGCATCCTGCGCACAGGAGCAGGCAGAGGGTCGGACTCCCCATGGCTGTTGGAAAATCAGACTCACGGTGTTTATTAAATATCCCCACCCCACCCTAAGCATACGGGAGCCTGTGCATTAGGCACTCGCTATGGAAGGAGGCCAACATAAACATTTCAAGACACTGTCATTTCTGAGGTTTTGTTCACTTGATAAATAAACTCTTCTGTCCTCAGCGCTGAGGTTTAAAATGAAGGCCTGGCTGAATTTCAGGGCTCTGGTGGCTTGAACAGAGAAGAGATCTAGAATTGCACTCCCTTACCTTCCTAAACAGAACGATCTATCTAGGTCAAAACGGAGATTATTGGCATCTTTCCTTAGTGAAGTGCAATAATTCCCGCAGGGTTGCTAACAGAATATCCTGTTTATTTTTCATAGAGCCTTCAAAAGCCATGGGCTATGTTCTGTAGATTCAGTCATTAGGCATATCTCTGCTTTACTAATTCTGTACAGACAGAGCTAACTACAGATAGAAGTGTATGCAGGTTTTTTGCTGTTTTATCTGCATAGCTACTGAAAATGCATGCACGAAAGTTGAGGAAAAGATTTAAATTTAATACCACTTTAAAATGTATATGCATATTGCTGTAGTTGAATGGGGAAAAGAAAGACGCCCATCTCTGGCCAATAATTATGAATGGCCTAATTCACCATTTTACAGCAGCATAGCAACAAATCTCTTCCAATAGGAAAGCACTGTTGAGTTTGAAAGTCTGCATGCAGACACCTCTTAAGAATTGTACCCAATTTCCACGCTGTGTAAATTACATCTAAAATGTGCATTGCCAGGGCTGCTTATTAAGCAGAATTAAGCCCATATCCATGTTTTATTAACTTTATTCTTTACAAGGTAGCCCCTTGTTGCATGTCTGGCATAATTAAAATTCATGCAGCTTTGGCATTCCCCAGTCTCTCTGCGTGGGTGGACTTTTTAAAAAAAAACATGCCTGGGTAACCTGATAAAGAAAAGACCTTACAGTATTTTGCTCGTTTTATGTGCAGGGTAATTCTGTTTACAATGCATGGTTTTATATCTATGTTTGGATGCCTAATCAGAATTCATATGGCCACTTAAAAATATGCTGTTCGGGGAGAGAGATCTGGCCCTAAAACAGCAGCGGAGTATGAAAACTGGCTGGCTTTCTGGGCTTTTCTCGCACAGCTGAGCTCTGAGCTGGCTAGGCCTTTTAATAAACACAGAAGAGCCTGCATCATCTGATTGCTATATTAAAATAATTTATTTAATGGGCCCCTCACTCCCCTTTTTGGCTTCAAAGATTCAATTAAAACAAAATTTGCAACTCATCACGAGAAGTATTCATTAGCCTACCTGGTGTCTTTAAAAACAGCTCTAGCCTGGGGAGAAGTTGGGCTTGCCTGTGTCTTAAAGCAAGTGGCAGGTAAGCAGTTATGTAGATTGCAGAATGAAATCACTGCTGCAAAAACCGGGCCACAAGCAGCACCAACACAACAAAACCAACCGGAGCCCAGAAAAAAGAAATAATTCTGCTTGGATTTTATATGTTCACATCTTTTTTTTTTTTCCTTTTTAAGAGAGGATTTCTACTTAACGGAAGGTTTTATTTCTCCTCAGTGACTTGTTGCCTATACCAGGTGGAGCCACGGGAACACAAGAAAGCTTTGCTTCACTGAAGGAAACTGTAGCTGTCTAGGAATAAAAATGCCATGATGCATTTCTCTTCAAGAAGCCTCCTGTATGGCTGAATAGACTTTGTCTCCTGGGTTCTGGAAGCACCTGCTGGGAACAGCAGGAAGGTACACGGTCTAGGGTCGATCCTGCTACCTACGCCTTGCTGCAAAAGTAATTTCCCCGAAACGAAGCCTGAAAAGGAGTAGTAGCAGGGGGCATCTGAAACTGTTCCCACATATGAAGAGAGAGCTCCCTGCAGACAGGTCAGTGCCTGCCCCACATGCCAGAGCAAGACCTGGGGCTTCTTCAAGATGGGGCTTACCTCAAAGCTGCTGTTACCAGCCCACCCCACCCGTCCTTTTCATCAGCCATTCTGCCGTTGCCTTCCCCGAGGGGATCAGGGCATGAAAAACTGCTGTCCTTGCAGTGATGTGCTTCAGTTGTGGCTTCATCAGTGGCAGCAGTCGAAGGGAAAGGGCCTGCAAATACCTGTCTAGTGACAGCTCCCACACCGCACTGCAGTCGTTAAGGCAATGCAGGGAGGAGGCCTCACTGAAGGGTCTCCAATCAAGGAGCAATGAAAGGATTGGTACTCTGCTTGCAGATAACCCTGTGCAAGGCAAGGAGCCCTCTCTTCCCGAGCAAGGGACATAAAGCCAACCAGCTGCTCCCGGCTTAAAAGTGCCCACGTAAACGCGTAGAAAAAAACCCTCAAGTATCTTCTTGCTTGTACTATAGCTGACTTTAAAAGACAGGACAGACCGCTACCTCCCTTCGTCCACCTCCTCTTCCTCTTGGGCTTCTCACAAACATCCAGCAACTCCCTCCATCTGCCCCTTAGGGAGTTTTTCAGCCATGGCAACCCATCTAATAGCCCTAAGCCACAGGAACTGCAAGGAACGGGAAAGGGAGGGAGGCCGTGACTTGAGATTTCATCCCAGGTCTTACATCTGCATTCACGGCACGCGAGAAAGAGGAAAAGACCACCATCCCTTGTGCTTTTAATGCAGAGCAGGATCTTGAGGCTGAAATAGCCACCACAGAACAACCCCAGTTGTGAGCCTGAGACTGAATACACACACATCGTGCCCTTCTCTTGTCTGAAGCAGACACCTCAGGGTAGTGGCACTGTCATGAACAAGAGGACAACTACAACCTTCCCCTCCCTGGGGCAGGTCAGCCATCCCCATCGTTCTCTTTGAATCCCATTTGATGACAGCCTGTGGCCCGTTTTGGCCTACAGTTTCAATAATGCAAGAGGTGCCCAATTCCCATGGACATTGAACCTAGTTGTGTCTGGCTTTACATCTCACCTGCTGGAAGGTGATGTGGTCTGGGTGGAGAGGGGAGTGTGACCCCACAGTGCAGTTTCAGGCCCAGGGCCTCCAAACTCCTTGGCTAATGGGTTGCCCACGTTTTTTCCCCCTCCCTGGGAGGAAGGAAAGCTGCTCAAGCTGTGAAACCTCGTCACGTTGTAACTGTGCAGCCAGACACCGATTCCAACCAAAACCGTTTTCAAGCATGTCAGGAAAAGCCCCAAAAATTTAAAGTTTCCATCAAGCTGACTTTGCTGAAAGTCAAACAGATCCTTCCTGATTAGATCTTGGCTGAGGCAAACCAGCCCGATTATGTGATTGAGAATGATAAAAAGAAGAGCGGGAGAACGAAACCCCTATCGCATTCCTCCAGCAGGGCTGTGGGACTGTCTGCTCCACAGCAAGTCAAGGCTTGGAGATCGGAGACATTCAGCCTCCTTAGTGCATGTGTGGTGCGCTAGCATAGGCCAAGAGGGGAGGAAGGGAGAGACGCTGTCAAGGAGAAATAACAAACTCCCTCCAGACCCAGAAATCTATCTGCACATAATGGATTCTGCCAGACCTAAAGAGGCCTTGGAAAGTTCCCTGACCCCAAACTTTGCTCATCCCTTCATCAAGCCTCCAAATCCCTAAGAAGCCCAGCATTTGCAGCCTGAGCCAGATCGTATCTCAAATACTGCTGGGTCAGAACAGCAATGCTTCAAAGGAGCAGCCCATTGCTCTGTCACTCAGCAAAGGCTCCTTGGAGTTCGGAGAGCTCACAGGCAATGCAGTGACTCTGACAAAACCTGGTAGTCCCACTGCCATCAAGCTCTGCAGAAGAGGAGTGCTGGGACATTAATCCTGCCCTCAGGACGCCTCTGAAGTTACATGCATCCAGACTGCATCTTATTTAACCAAACCTGCTTATTTCTCCCGAATACTACAAGGGCATACTCAACACTAAATGTAAATATGAGATTACAGCTGTCATACAGCTAGGAAAAGGTTTGAAGACTCCTTCATCCCCTGCTGACCTGAAATGCTGGGTAAAAAGGATCTGAGTTAACACATCACTTCCCCCACATACCCCTGGCCTCCAAACACACCTCTTGGCATTGTAATTTATTTCCCTCCCCAGCAATAAATCAACTCTTCTGTCTCCCCAGTAAAATGTAATCCCATGTCCTCTCTCCCCAGACTCTCACAGCTACTGCAATTCAGACACCAATAAAGGTATCAGTGGCCTGGAAGCAAATCTAAGTTTGCCAAGGATACGAAGACTAATGCAGTAGTAATTAATGATCACAGCAGGTCTGGTGAAGAGACTAAACTGAACTGACGTGGCACCTGAGTTCATAGAAACAAGTTTCATTTTAATGCAGCCAGATCAAACCTCTGGGGATAAGTTGTGCAGTCTGTATTACTTCAAGACCGGGCACTTCTCTTTTTTCCTGGGAAGCAGTGACTGGGAATTGAGACCCATGAGAGAGAGCGCGAGCTGAACAGCAGCTTTCTCCACAGAACTGCAGCTAGGAGAGCCCAAGCCCATGGGTGCATGCGTGGAGCAATAGGGAGCAGAGGCAGAAATGCTCTGTCACATTTGTACCCAGTGCAGTAAACACCAGTATCATGAAAGTCACAAAGTCTGGCTGCTACACTTCAGAAGTGGCAGGGATCAGAACATAGCTTCAAGAGGGTCTGAAGGCTACAAAGAATACGGGTATAGTGAGAAACTTGAGCAGTTCAGTCTCTTGGTTGCAGTAATAAGCACATCTACAGGGGATTCACATGGGGCCACCCTGTGAAAATGCTCTTGGTACTCAGTTTTATTTAGCCTGTTAATACTGTGACCACTGATAGTTTGCTGTTGCTGAAAATCTGGCCGCAGAGGAAAAATGGTTGAGATCCTTTGTATCCAAGAGAATGACAGAGAAGATTTGGCCCTGACTGATAAATCTCTCACCTCTCAGTAAGAACATTTTTGAAAGGAGGGGCTCTTTCAATCCAGCAAAGTCAGAATGAGATCTGGAGGCTATGAGTCAAGGCAGGGCTCATGTTTATTGCTAATAGCAAAGGTAATTCATCAAGAGAATGATATGGCAAGAGTTGTGATGGATTCTCTATCATTTCACCCTAAGAGCCAACTTCTTTCAAAAATAGATGAACTGATATCATAGCGCACAGGGTACAGAGGACCCTGGAGAGGTCACCCCTGTACTGTGCCAGCAGTACCTTCATCATCGCTGACACGGTTGGTCCGATTGCTGCTTAGGGACCTGCAGCAGTGGAAATCCCACAGCTCCCTATGGAATGCGGCTCTGCACCACCCTCAGGTAAGAAAGGCTCTTCCTAACATCTAGACCAAATCCCACTTATCTAGAAGTTTCCTGCCCTATTGATATGCCTGCCACAAAGGACTTAATGGGCTCGCTCTGTGCAGTCCTGACTTGAGTGAAGCAGGAGACCAGATGGCACAATCACAAATAGTCCCTTCCATCTCACTTCTGAGACTCAGCCGGCATCAGTCAGTATTAGAGCTAATATGAAGAGAAATCCACTTTGCAGAAAATCTTGGGTTCAAAGTTATGTTTCTTCCACACAAGGAATAAAAATGAGACCTTTTGGAGCTCACTATGAAATGCCAGAAAAGCAAGAAAGCACAATGCTGTGGTAGAACTGGCAGTCTCACCAACTTTCAAGACCAAGACTCAAGCCTCTGCTTTTGCACTAGGCAGAGCAGCGGCATAAAACTGGGTCTTTAAATCCCTGTGCAACAGGCTCTTCTGAAATGACTATTTCCTTTCTCCCTCCCACAGTTTTCATAAAATGGCATTTTTCAGGGGAAAAAGGCACCACTACCGATTGTTTGGCTGCTCCTTCTGCAAGTATCCATCACAGCCTCCCACCCTGTATCGCTCATACGTAACTTTCTGACATGAATTACAGTTTTGGCCTTTTCTGCCCTCAGGCTGCTGAACTCCAGAAATGCTTAAAGCAGAAGCTGCAATAGCTGCTCTAGCAACTTTGTAGGGCTCTTCTGGGGCTTTCCAAGAATAGGTTTTGGACATGGGCAACGCTGTTTCCTTGCATCCTTTATTCATGACCTTCCTACAGCTCCTGTCTTGGACAAGGAATTCCTGTACCGTGTGATTTCTTTCCTCCTCTCTGGTCATGCTTGCCTGTCCTCCCCCTTCATATGCATGTTTCTTTTCCCACTTCAGGGAAAGAGTTAGCATCTCTTTGGTCTTATTCCACGATGTAACACAAAAACCCCATTATTCAGTTAAAGGGCTATTGGAGCCTGCTACAAGCAAGTCATTGATTGAACCTGGCGTCCAGAGACTACCCCAGTAAAACAGTAGAAATAAGCAGAGAGCACAATGCCTTCTATCAGGCATGGAGAAACAGGCAAGAGACACTGCCTACCCACCAAAGTCATGTCCTAAAGTCTTCCCTTTTGAATGCAGCTGGGTCCTTCAGGATGCGAGGGCAGGTTCCCATGAGTTTCCCTTTCCACCACCATAAAGAATGCTGCAAAGTTGGGAATGTTCCCTCCCCACCACCCCAGGGACAGTGTCAGCTGCCCCTCCTGTGGCACCCAGCGCCATGGCCATGGCTTATCCTTCCCGCCCGCCCCACAGCATTTGCAGGAGCCCATGGGGACTCCTGGGGCAGCTGTCTGCTGTGCCACACACCTGCCCCAGCGCAGGAGCAAGGGGCAGCCTCCGGTAATGAGACGAGCTGGCAAGGCAGCCAGTAGCACTCCAACAAAAGATGCTGTAGTGTTGCCAAGTGTTGTCAGATGTAGGGAAACTCACAATAAGAGCTTTCATCTTTCATTATGATTGAATGCTTCTGCTCTAGCCTGTTGGAAACACCATCTTCTGAGATGCTATGGGCTCACCATACTTCATGCGAGGTACTATAAACCAGGGGGCAAGTTATTTGCATTTTCTTTTGGCAGAAGCTTATACATAAGACTGACTAGCTGTGCTTGGCAATTGCAAAATGTACGCGTATGGGGGTGGGGAGCCTAAATTAAAAGCCACTTAAAAGGGTACTTGAGTAATTATTGGGAGGCTTCTGAAGAGACATTTTTGTCAGTACTTGAGGAGAACATGGCTTTGTGCTGGGTACAGGTGGCAATATGGCAAGGGAGATCATCAGCACTCCACACAGAGATGACCGGCTATCCATTAGCTGCAGAGGCATGTTAGGATTTTCTGCCCAAAGAGCATCCTTCAGAGTTGAAAGAGGGCCAGGGCAACAAAGGGGCTGAAATCCTGATACTCTTACAGTCTCAGATCCTCTGCACCAGGGAAAAGGATGCACAAAATTATTTTTATGAAGCCACCTAGCTCTCAAGGTCCCTGCTCCTCAGCAGAGGTGGGTCCTGCTGGTGTCTCTGTCTTCAGCAGCCCCAGAGGCCCTGAATTCCTGGAAAACTTCCCCACCCAAAGGAAGTGAAGCAAAATGTGCTGGGAAGTTCCAGCCTGGAGGAGGGTTGGCTTATGCCTCCTGTTAGTGGCGTGGACAGGTTAGTCGTGACCTGGTTCTAAGGATGCTCTCTCCGTCCTCCCTGACTCGTTTTCATAAGCCTCATGCAAACTTTGTCTCCCATTTGCCTGGCTTTGGGGATCCTTCTGTTTGTAAAAGAATGCTTTCCCAGTATTAAGAGGCAAATATAGTATTTCTTCAGTTCATTGTAGCAAATACTTCTAGAAACCAGTGCCTCTAATACCCACTCTAGCCCACCTCTAATGCTGTAAAATGTGGAGCGCAAGAAGGTGCCCTCACATGAAAAGACTGATTTGACAATGAAGTGACTGAGAAATAGAACTACTTTTAAGTCTGCAGCAACTTCCTCATGACAAACTCAGGCACTTAGGAAATCAAGTGTGAAGATCTGTAGCTACCAGGGCAGTGTCTGCCTCCTTATTAAAAATGCAGGTAAAGAAGCTTGAAGATAGTAGCAGTAAAAGGAGCATATGCAACACAAACATGTCCTTGTGAAGGAGCATATTTCATAGACACTTCATTACCTTCAACAACTTTCAGGTCCTTGCTTATTCATCAGCAGTCTTAACTGTCATGAGCCAAAAAACATGGACTAGGATTATCAAAATGGACATAAATGAACCAGACTTCCAGCTCTCACTGATGCTCCAGGGATGCCCCTGCAAGCTCCAGCCGCAGCCCCTCGCACTACCGATGCCCTGTGCTGAACGTGGGGTATGCAGGAGATCCCTGTGCAGCATGAACCAGCTCTTGCCCCAATTAAACATGCCAGACTGATTCCTGTGAAGTTCCCCTTCAAAAAAAAGTTGACGTAAGGAGGCAGGCACCAGGCATTTGTTCTAGAAAAGGCTACATGCTACTCCCAGCCTTATGGTGTGCGCTTGGATGGCTCCAGCAGCTAATGCAATCCTCTCGCTTTTCTTTCTTGACCCCTGGCAAAATGTAGAGTCTGAAAAGTTTTCTTTCTATAATTTTTTATTTAACTATTTCACATGGACTCTGTCAGCTTGAATTTGGTCCAGCTTCTCAATTTTGTGAGGAAAAAAAAAATAATTAAAAAAAGGGAGCATTCATAACCCTTCAATCAAACAAAATACACCCACAATATTGTACAGCTTGAATGAAAGTTTTTCTTTTTAAAACAAAGGATGCTGCCTTGTATTGCTTGAAACCCTGGCACTGGAGCAATCAAGAAAGTGAAACTGGCTACAAACTAAAGCAGAATGGACATGTTTCATAGATCTTCATTGCCCAGGCAGAAAGAAATGTAAACAGGGCATAAATTACAGCAGCCAAAGGACAGATAAGCTGAAGGACAATGCTGGCACAAGAGCAAACGGGTAGAAACTGGCCAAGAATAAATTTAGACTAGAAATTAGACATGGTTTCTAGCGATCAGAGGAGTAAGACACTTCCAATAGGACCAGTGGGCACATCTCTGCTGTCATTCTGCTCCCTCCTTTCCAGTGAGGATTTTTGCAGGCATTTGTGAAAAGACAGTGTGACACAGCCTGCAATAACATGAGCCTAGAGACCCTCTCCCTCATCTGTAGCACCAATACTTTTGGTCTTTAAAAAAATCCCTTTTTAATGCACTAAGAATGGGGAGACATTTGATGCGCACTCAGTAGGTTTTTTTTAATAAGCGCTGTCCCTTTAACCTTTGCTAATTGTTCCATCTTAAAATATAGCTATCCTAATAGCCTTACTCATTTAATTGATGAATTAAAGTAAGCAACAGCAATTATTGAGTGTTTTTATTTAGTGGCGTCGTTAAAGCGAAAGAAAATAAGATCACATAAAATACTAATGGTCTTATGTAAGTGTTGTTAGGGATGCAATGACAGGAGGGCATTCAGTCAAGTGTTTATATTGTAACTATCATTCAGACATCAGCTCCAAAGCTTATCTAATTTGAAAGCAACTCCTGCAGATCTTTGCTATCGATTGGTGCAGTCTGCAGAGACATGACTTTCCACAAACTTAATCCAGAATAGGGAAGCTGTCAGCTCCCACGTGTGGGGTCCACCAGCCAGCTGGTACCCACATCTGTCCGCATGTGTCTTTTCTGCTTGCCGGATCCTTTGGGGATACCCAGTATCATCTGTCAGGGAGTATTCTGGTGGCAGGGTGAGTTAGGGAGAGACATACCCTCAGCTCTTCACCCCAGAAGATCTCCCCTGACCAGGATTGCTGGTCTCTTCAGCCTAAGTAAAACTTATGTTTATGCCTGTAATTTCTACACTGAACTGCTATATCGCCAGTTAATGTTGTTTAGAAATTAATTGCTGCTGCATAATGTACAGCAGAACAACAAATACACATTAGCTACATATCACAAATCAGATAATTACCAACCAAGATATTCTTACGCATGTTCAACCTCTTATACGATGTAATAGCACACTATCAAAATAGAGCTCGCATTACAATGACAGTTTTGGCTTCTAGCACTTTGGCTTTTATTGTAATAAATTCTAATTTTCTGATTTTTATCTGCTCCTCCCCTCCTGCTCCTAGTGGCATAGGAATTATGATTATGCCAGCTCTAAAACTAGACTGCCTGTTTTTAAAGCAGTCTTTCTGTCTGATTCACAAGCACAGCACTGAAGCATTCGAGACACAAACATTGCAGATCATCCTCAATACCAAGAGCAAAGCACTGAGCTGACAGGCTTCATTTTACCTCCCACGTCCGCCACCAGCCCGCAGAGTGACCACATGTGCGTACCCTCCTCCTCCCAGGCTTTGAATTCCTCCCATCCATAAAAGGAGGGCGATGATACTGCTTTTGTGAGTCTCCACCATCGGAAAGCTTGCAAAGATACTTTCCCAGGGCGTCAGATGGATTTCAGGGTAGGATTTTTCAAGCAATGCAGGTAAGGGGTGCTGACGGAGGAGCCCCCGCTTTCCCCATGCTCGCATAGATGGAGCTGTCAAGAAGGGTCCCCCCCTTTCTGAACGGACCGACACACTCTTCAGGTGCCACCTGTCGTAGTGTCCCCTCGGCGTCCAGCTCAACTCCTCTCCACCACGAGCTGACACCCTGTCCTATCTTACCTCCCCCTGCAAGGCCATAAGGAGAGGGCTTGGCACCTCTGCCGCAGAGAAGCCTTGGCCCCACCAGCCACACTCTCCCCCCTCACCAGCTCTTCCAGCATATTTACAGCTTGCAGGATTTCTGTGACACTGCTATAAATGAGGAGGCTGGCACTTTGCTTCTCCAGGACTTCATTTTTTTAGCCCCACAGTCCCTCTACACCCAGTACCATGACACAGGAGCTCGGCAGCCCAGAGGCAGGGAAGAAGATGGAGGTGCCAAGCAAGGCTGGGGCACACTTGACCCTGTGCCCCAACAGCCACCAGGCGAGCAGCAGGGACCCGCTAATCCCACCCAAACCCCCACGGGCCTCAGGGTTGCACCAACAAAATCATTTTGACTGGCAAGAGACACTGCTCATGGGTGTCCGGGAAGCCCTGTTCTTCCAGCGTGGTGAACGGGGGTCGGTCCTGCAGCCTCCAACCAGCTCCTGGGAAGCACCACGGCTTCACAGAGATGTTTCCCACTCAGAAAGATCCTTTTCCTTTCTGCATAAACAACTGAGGAATTCAACTACAGCAGCGTGGCAAGAGTAACTGCACCTCACAGGGTTGTAGGATTAAAGTTCTCAGCATATGCAACTTCAGAATTTTTTTTCAGGGTTTTTTTTTTGTGCATGTGAGGAGAGTGACAAAAATAAGAAAAAATACACAGCGCTGCACTGAGTCATCTTTTTTTTCCTACAATGAATTAAAAAACCTGGAAAACAATATTGGGTTCACAGAACTATTTTGGTTTGCTTGAAATTAATCTTGTTTCTTTTCCACATTATTTAACCCTTAAAAGGTTAATTTTCAGGAGCCCCAAAAACTTTTTAAACTTCCCAAAGTCTTTTTTTTGGGGGGGGGGGGGGGGGAGACTGCAAAATATCTTGGAATTTGTCTCTCATGGAAAAATTTGAAGTGCAATTAGATAATGATTTGGAACAAAGTAAAGCTCCCCAGGTTATGATTATTTTTTTTTTTTCTAAAATTGGGAGAAGATCTCATTTTGCTTCATTTGATCTCATAAATCCAACCTGGGTTTTTGTTTGGGGCATCCTGGTCACCGCTGCATTTAAGCCAATGCTTTCCCAGTTTTGATTCCAGTGGTCTATGGGTTAGAGCAAGTCTATTTTTTCCTTTTTCCATATGGAATAGTTCAAATCAGGTGTTTACAATTAAGATTGGAAGTGGCTCAATTAATCCCTTTTATAATGAAGGCGGACAATCCCATGGCACGAGGATCCACAGACTGACATGCAACAGAGGGGGACAGCAGCCAGATACGGGAGCTGGAAAGAGAGCGAGCCTGCTGTGCGAGGTGAACCCACCACACCAGCGTTGCTCCTGAAACTGAGAAAAATACAGGAATCACCAATGAAACGAGGAAAAAACCAAGTTTGAGTTTCTTTTCACCAAGCTACAATGCTGTCCCCCTGGGGCTGACCATGTACTACGTACTTCTACCGCACCAAGAGACACAAAAAACCTGCTGCCATGTCTCTGGCAGCAGGCCAGTCCTGTACCCTACGCAGCAGTGTGCGCTCTTGATGCTGTAAGAGATGCTGAGGCTCCACGATCAAACCCACACGGACTGAAGAAAATGAGGAAAAAAATCACTACCTATTCCCATCAGTCCAGAGAAGGGCATGCACCCCTCAATTTACACGGGAAAGACTCCACTAATGATTTTTATCTTAAACTATGCCCTTTCTGAAGCATCCCTCTCCCACCCTTTCTTTAGTTCCATCATTTTTAACGTCTGCAAATGCTTGCCAAAAATGCACCAATTATCAAACAGCATATATAAACAGTATATCAAAAAGCTACCAAGCACATAGGCCGATGGGGGGGGGCGGCTGCGGAGCGGCAGTGGCGACCAGCGGCGGCTCAGCCGCCGCTGGTCGCCACTGCCGCTCCGCAGCCGCGCACGCACCGCGGGGCCGAAGATGGGCATCCCGGGGCGAGGAGTCGCCTGCGGCCTGCCCCCGACTCAAGGGAAAAGAAAAAAAAAAAAAAAAAAAAGAAAGAAAAAGGGAGGAGAAAAGGAAAAGGGAGAAAAGAGGGAAAAGATAAAAAAAAAGGAAAAAAAAGGAAAAGAGGGAAAGATAAAAAAGGAAAAGAGGAAAAAGATAGAAAAAAGAAAAGAGGGAAAAGATAAAGAAGGAAAAAGAAAAGAGGGAAAAGATAAAAAAAGGAAAAAAGGAAAGAGGGGAAAAGAAAAGGGGAGGAAAGGGGAGAAAGTGGGTAAGAGAAAAAGGCAAGAAAAGGAAATACAGAAAAAGGAAAAAAGAAAAAAAAGGGAAAAGTAAAAAAGAAAAGAGGAAAAAGGAAAAGGAAAAAAGGGGGGAAAGGAAGAAAAAAGGTAAGAGAAAAAGGAAAAAAGAGAAAAGAAAAAAGAGAAAAATAAAAAAGAAGAGAAAAAGGGGAAAAAAGGAAAAAGGGGGGAAGGAAAAAAGGGGGGAAAGGAAGAAAAAAGGTAAGAGAAAAAAAGAAAAAAGAGAAAAGAAAAAAGAAAAATAAAAAAGAAGAGAAAAAGGGGAAAAAAGGAAAAAGGGGGAAAGGAAGAAAAAAGGTAAGAGAAAAAAGGAAAAAAAGAGAAAAGAAAAAAGAGAAAAATAAAAAAGAAGAGAAAAAGGGGAAAAAAGGAAAAAGGGGGAAAGGAAACAAGGGGGAAAAGGAAGAAAAAAGGTAGGAGAAAAAAGGAAAAAAAGAGAAAAGAAAAAAGAGAAAAATAAAAAAGAAGAGAAAAAGGGGGAAAAAGGAAAAAGGGGGAAAGGAAAAAAGGGGGGAAAGGAAGAAAAAAGGTAAGAGAAAAAAGGAAAAAAGAGAAAAGAAAAAAGAGAAAAATAAGAAGAGAAAAAGGGGGGAAAAGGAAAAAGGGGGAAGGAAAAAAGGGGGGAAAGGAAGAAAAAAGGTAAGAGAAAAAAAAGGAAAAAAGAGAAAAGAAAAAAGAGAAAAATAAGAAGAGAAAAAGGGGAAAAAAGGAAAAAGGGGGAAAGGAAACAAGGGGGAAAAGGAAGAAAAAAGGTAAGAGAAAAAAAGGAAAAAAGATAAAAGAAAAAAGAAGGGGGGAGGGGGGAAAAAAAAAAAAGAAGAGGAAAAAAAAGAAGGCAAACCCCCCCCTAGACTGTAAATGCAGAGGAAGGGGTTTTTTACAGGTGTCTGGAAGCCCTTTATTCATTTAAACTGGGACTTCTGCCCAGCAACACCCCCCCAAGTCCCTCTGGTAGCTTGCCAGCGTTCACCTTTTGAGCAACGTGGTAGCACAGCTGCTGGGCCCTGGCCCCCCTCTGCTGTCCGCTTGCTCTGCAGCGAGGAGCTGGCTCTCACGCAGGCAGCGAAGCCGCCCCAGGAGATTTTACCAGGGCCCAGGACTTGCTGGAGGGAACCGGGGCTGCTGGCAGCCCAGAAATGCTGCTCTAAACGCCCGTGTTCAAGAGGAAGGAGGGGAATGAGGCATCCACGCCGGTCCCGCAGGTCTCGCCGGGGCGCCTCGGCACCCCGCTTCCCACCGGGCGGAATGCGCAGCCCCGCTTCGCACATCAGCACCTTCGCCACATCCCGGGTAAAACTTGTCGGACTCGAGCCCTGCAAGCTGGGGGCTTCCCGTTGAACAGAAACTGGGGGGGAAAAAAGACAGTTTCGGCTCCAACTCGGAAAACACGCGTGCCCTGGAGATCCGCGAAAGGAGAGGTTGTTGCTGAGCCCCATCCCAGGCGAGGGCTGCGGGGGATCCGGGCCGCTTCCCGAGCAGAACTTTCCCCGGCGCCCCACCAGCCCGCAGGGGCACCGGGGTGGGGGGGACACACGGGACCCGCTGCCACCGCCGCCGCTCTCCCTGCGACAGCACTGCCACCTGGTGCTCGCGGGGACACGCTCACCCGTGGCACGGCTCAGCAGCGGGCCGGCCACCCACCCGCAACCCAGACGAGACCTTGCCCGGATGGACCCGTCTGTGCTCGGCCGTTTTCCAAGGGCAGAGTTTCTCCAGCAATAATACCACGGCTCTTCTGCCTGCAAGTGCGACGGCTTTGCGCCGTTCTCAGCCTGCCTCTTCCCTTTCCAGCTCACGCAGGGCTCCGGAGCCTTCGCGCTCTTGGCAGCTCTGTGTCTGGCAGCAGGGGCCCTGTGCTGCAGGTGACAGGGCAATGAAGTGATCTGTCTCGGCATTTTAAAAAAAAAAAAGAGACACCTGCATGTGGTTTGACCAGAATATTTGGTGAATTTGTGCCATTTTACAGTACTAGTTTGAAAAAACACTTGAGAGAACTGAAAGGAAGGAGAAGGTTTTTCTCTGCAAGTCAAACGCTTGCCTATTCTTTTATGCAGGGTGCCTTATTCTAAGTATTTTTAACAAGTTAGAAACAGAGCGTGTGTCTTTCTCTTGGAGTTTTGGACCGTTTCAAATCTCATTCTTTCCCCCCAGATTTCTCGGCACTGCACGAAACCCCAGATCTGTTGTCGTCCCAGCACTAAGTTAAACTGCCTCCCCCCTTCGCAGCATGCAGCCCTTGTGCGCTGTACCTAGCAAATCCGAGTGCAAACGCTAAGTTGCTTGCTGCTAAATGCAAAGGTCTATAACCGACACTGGAAGTGCCTGCTCGCCTCCACTGATCTTGCTCTGCTTTACAGACTCCAGAAAACTGAGGACGTACCAAGGTCACCTTCACTCCCCGCTCAAAATGCAACCAGCAACAAGGTGGAACAAATCACCGGTTTCACAGTACAGAGCAACACCCTGCAATGTCCCTGCCAGGCCAGCCAGGGGACAGCACAGCAAAGGAGACGGGGATTTTCGAGCAAGCCATAGGCAGCCGAGTCAGAAGGTGACTAGACCCTTGGAGCAGGCATCATTAAACACCTTGGCCTTGTTTTACAGCTAAGCAGAGACACCATATGGGTTTCAGTGCTTTTTTTCTACCCCGTAAGGGGTACACAACGGTTTCTTACACATTCCTCCCCTCCTGCCTGGGCCTGGTCGCTGCAGGCCAGGACTCACTCAGAAGCAGAAGGCAGCCGTCCAAATCCAGACCTGCGGTTGTTTCATACACAAAATCTACAGTAAGGGAGGCAGCTTTTGCCCCTTGACCATCCATTTTAGCACAGTCGTCCTATACAAATGGCGAGAGCTGGGAAGATGAGATTCTGCACTTTAGCCGTCTGAATATACATCCAGCAAAATCTAGTGAGTGCCTCTGGGTATACCGCCAAGCAATAAGGGACACCACTCACACAGATATACTACCACATCAGCTCCGGATATTACAACCTGCAGGGTAATGCAGGTGCATGCATTACAAAGAAAAACATTAGCTAACTAGTTTGGCCTTAGCTGTATTGCTTGTTCATTTATCTGCAAGCAAGTTGTGAAAGTCCCTGCTCGCTGTTATTCATAGCTGGTTGTTTATGTTGCCTTGAGCAGTTCTTGCTCTGCCAGTCATGCGAGCCCAACATTTGTAATTTGTCCTATAAAATAGGAAATTAACGTAGGAAAGAGGCTGCATACAGCTTTCCACTGCAGCATTAATGTCAAGCACTATATTCTATTTTAACAGAATAAAATGGGTTTGTGCTCTATGGGCTAGTTGCTTGCCTGGGAACAGGAAATTTCCACAGTCCTCTTGGTCCCACATCCTGACTCCACAGCAAGAACTGAGAATAGATCACGGGGGCAAATCTTCTAAGTTTTTTTCTCATGAAACAGATCTATTCAATATTTGTTCTTCAGGAGATCTTCGAAATTTGCAGAAAATGAACAGAAAAAAAGCCACAAACGCAGCTATTCCTGTCTGAATACCCATTTCTCCTACACAGAGAAATGCGCTAGGTATTGCTTTGACTCACCACAGAACAAGTACTGCAGAGCCATGGTTTAAATGAACTTACGCTGTAAAAAGCAGTGGCTTTACTGCTACCTGCTCTCTGACTGGCAAACGTATTACAAAGCGAGAGTGTAGCAGTCACTCACATCTCTGGCCTATTTAAATAAATCTTCGAGGTTACCTTGCCCAACAAAATCACACTGATAGAGCCCATTATTTCTAATGCACCACTGCTTTCTCTCCTGGGTACTGTTTTCCTTCCCAGTATAGCCTGTTTATACAATTAGGCATTTCCTACCCTGGGACACAGCCTTTGCAGTGTCATTGATCATAGCGAATAATAAGTACATGCAGGATGCTGCAAAGTCTCGGTGGGCTAACACTGAGCTCTCATCTTAGCAATTTTTCCAGTAGATTTTGTTTTGAACAAGGTGTAAGAACAGCCAGAACAGCCTCCTGGGTACCTGCAGCACAGCCCTGGGCACAGCACAGGTATAAGATTAACTCAATTTGGAATAAAATGACCTGAAAAGAACGCAGCTAGCGCTCTACCTTGTTAGCTTTCTGCTTAGGGAAGTAATTAGGGTTTCTATGAGATAGTTTCATTCTAGAGGATTCTTCCAGTTTTCTTGGTGCTAAGTAATTACAAAGACTTCCCAGCCAATGGCTGTTACACCCATGTGAACAGCAGTTAAGTGCAGCCACTTTTGCTTGAGCGGAACCCCGGCTCAGGCACATAATGCCCCACCAAAAGCGAAGGAGGTGCAGATGCCTCTCCTACTTACGCTGAAATCTGGGGAGTCACCCTGGCCTTACAGAGGGGCTGCCAGGAGCGAGCTGAGCCCCGCTCACATTTCTCACGCTGTTGAGTCTGGCGCAGGCAGACACAGTGCTGGCAGCGACTCGGGCACGCAGCCTGCAGCTCAGCATAGCCTCGTGGGCTGGTATTGCTCTCAGCCCCTGGCCTAAAACTCATGCAGGTATGAACCACAGTGGTATCTTGATCACATCCTTTAATACAAGCTGGCTGTGGGCTTCCCTTTCCTCCTCTCACCTTGCAGTACCTGAGCTGGCGGTTTCTGTCTCACAGCAGGGAAAAACGTGTCCTGCAGTACAGTAAGCCCCTTGTTCCTCTGGGTGTCTGCACAGCTGGAAAAACACGGGTCCGGGACAGCTTTGCTTTTTGCAACACAGCATAGCAACCCAAGTAGGCTCCTGGGGTCCCCGAAGGGTTCACACTCTGCTGTCATTGCCTCTGCGAGCTCATGAGAGGCTGGCACGGTGCTTCAGCCCCCCGCAGTGCCTGCCTGCCTGGCCCTGGGGAGTAGGGTGCTGGTCTGGCAGGCTCTTGGGGGGCTCTGACCCAGTGTGCCAGCATAGAGCAAGCCTGTGCCTTGCTGCCATGCTTGTTTTCCTGCGGTCCCACAGGCACCTCTTGCAGCCAGTGAAAATTCAAAATGATTCTTAGTGAATAATTAATTGTCTTCATCCTGGATCATCTTTAATGAATGAAAAGGCTGGAAACCTGCCGGGCACAAGAACACGGCTCCGTGTTTGGGGCACAGATGTGCATTTTTGCAGGTGTTCCCTGAACTCCCTAGTGAGACATCCTGGGGCTGCGGGTTGAAATCCCCATTCATTACCTCCTCTTGGGATGCAGAAACCTGAAAATGCTGCACGAGAAATGTTCATTTTTCACTGAAGATGTCACACGCATCACAAACTGGGCACAGAAAATGCATTTCCCCGTGGAAAAGGCATTCCTGTGACAGGTGCAGGGAGAACAGTGGAGAGAAAGAAAACAGGCCGGGCTTGGCAGATACGTTAAGCGACTTCTGTTTAAGCACGGGTATTTGGAGCTCCCCGAGCCACGTGCCCATTTTCAGGCCGTCTCCCCCCAGGGAGAGGGGGCTCTCAGCCACCCGCCAGCTGCCATTGCTGCACCCGTTCTGCAAAAGAGGGTTAAGCTGTCCCTGCCGCCGTGCCGTGCCACCAACGCGCTGCAAAGTGCATGGCCCGTTTATCCCTGCTGGGTCTGCCGCAGCTGCCAGCTCCGCCGGGGATTTGGCCGCTGATTGAGAGACCGAGGCTTAGGGAAGGGCTGATGAGGGGTTCCAAACCTGCCCAGCTTTCTAACAGGGGTGAGCGTTCCAAAGGGAGCCACAAATTTCTTTGCAGCTTTAGAAGCCAAGATACTCGTTCGAGCAACAAAACGTGCTCTTAGGAGCTCACCTTGCCCTTCCCCGTGTTGGGCTTTGTAGGCGATGGCTGTAGGGGCAGAGGGCAAACTGGTTCCAGTTCCCACCTTCCTGCAGCTCCCCGAAGCCGTGCGGCCCAGCAGCCACAGGGAGGCATCAAGGGGATGCTCTGGCTCCTCATTAAACCAGGAGAAGGAAGGAAAGGCCTTGGGCGCAATTACCTTAATGAAGCTGGCAGCTCGGCGTGCTAACAGCACCTGACGCGTGGGGTTTGAAGCGCGGCTGCACAAACACCACCACCAGCGTTTTCAGACCCCTTAAAAAAGCACAAGCACCCGGCAAAGCAAATACCTGTCTGAAAGGAGCCTAGATACCCCTGCTGCAGAGCAGGCAGCGAGTTTGCCTCTTAATTAAGCATATGTTCGCAGAAAGCATCTGCGCACTGAGAAGCCTCAGCCCTTCCCTGCTTCTGCGGAAAGCGGCTCTCCCTGCCAGCAGCTGCCTCCCGGCTGGGTAATGGTGTGGGCGACATTCGCCTTAATGCCCACAGTGGGTCTGCGTGGTGCCAGCAGCCTCAGTACAGACTGCAATCAGAAGGTGGTTGTTTGGGTTTTTTTTTTTTTTCTTTCCAGCCTTTAGAAAACACCAGTGACTTGCAGGTGGTGAACAACCGAAAACTACAAAAAGGCAAAAAGCACGCGACGAGTGTTTTGGAGAGCAGACAGAAAAGGATCCCGTGTTCTGCCCGGCACGCAGATTTTGGACTCAGATTTTGTTTGTGTCACGCACAGCTGCAAGTTAGGCTGGCGAACACAAGTAGCACTATAACATATGGCAAGGAACATTTTAAAGCCATGGCTGCTCACACCCTGATCAAACCCAGTTTGCAGACAGGAGATGCGGAGGCTGCTCCCGCGCGGGCTGAGCAAGCCGTCGGCAGGGTTCGATCAGTCTGCCTCGCTGCAGGATTTTTTGCTTCGTTATGGAAATGTACCAGGACACATTCAAGTTCAGTCCAGCTCTGACAGGACATTCTTCAAAACTGGCTTGATGGCCTCCTCTTTCCTGACCATCACAGGAATTCACAGCAGATATTCCCCATCTGCATCTCTGCTCCTATATTGTACTTACTTTGGTTCCCTACACCGATTATGTCGATATTTGCAGAGTGTCAGAAAAAGCAGAACGAGCACAGAATTTTGCACAACTGCTTCATTCAGATAACCATGCAAAGCACTTTAACAGGTATCACAAATTACATAAAAATGCTCTTTTCAGTTCCTTATTTTGCTTCACTATGAATATTACTGTACAGACAAAAAAACCCAAGGAAATAAAAGACAGAAACATGGGCTGATATTTTAAGGCTATGGATGCCTCCAGGAGTAGCTATCAGTCCATATCACTGATTTTCAAGCTTGCTGAGGGTTATCATTAAAATAAAAGGCACGTACACGTGTCTAAACTAAGTTTTAGTTTGAAAAACTATCTAGCAGATTTGGATATGTATCTCTTGCTAGTTTCAAGAATAAGTAGAAATTGAAGTCCAGTAGAGAAGAAACAATAGCCACAAAGTTAAGAATATTTTTTTAGAAAAGAATCCGGCCACGCTTTTCTGTCAAAGAAGTGAAAATATGTGACATTCACTTCAAGTGGTAGAAGCTGGGCATGTCAGGGGCTTGGCTGAAAATAGTTGGTTGCTTAAAATTTTTCTATTCTGGGGATGATCACATTAACTGGAAGAATACTATGGTCCAAGACAAGAATAATCCTGATGCTTCTTATAAGTTTAACTGGAAAGTCCCATGGAGGATGGGTCAGAGGTAGAGTGTTACTGAAAGGAACCGAAGGTGGATTTGAGATATTGGTAGGCACATCTAACTATAACCGATTTATCCTGGATAATAAAAACAGCAGAAAAAATAAAATGCTTGAGCTGCAGCATAACTTATGCCAGCACACTGGCCATTCTGGTTATGTGCTTATGTGACAAACACATCAACACTGCTATTGCTGCCAGACCTAGCTAGATTAAAGCAAATTATGCAAATCTCTGCACTGCACTTCCCCAAATTCAGTGCAAACATCCTAAAAAAATAAAGGACTACTACTACAAGAAAGATGGGGAGAGAACTGAGTCCAGCGGTTGTTAATGGACACTCCAGGAGACAGCATCATCGTGAGATGTTACTCGCAAAGGCGACTCAACCAAGGAGGGGACAGAGGTGACACAGAGTCCTAGGCTGAAGGCCCCAGCTCTGCACCATGAGGGGCTGGTTAGGTCTCAGGGACAGAGCCTCCGAGGAGGCTGTCACTGCTGACCTAAGATCACCCAAAGCAGCATAACACAAAAACCTTCAACAGAAAGAGGTACGACCACCACAACTGCCTCCACCCCTCTGACAGAGGGCAACAGCAAGGACTGTCTTGTAACCAAGAGGCACGATTACCCCCAGGTAGCCCTCAGGTCCCTGCTGACAAACACGTGCTGCTCTCCTAACAGGACTGCAGCAGTGCTCAGGGTCAAGGGAGGCCCTACCCCACCGTAGCACCATCCCAAGTCTCTATCCCTTCTCCCACGATCAGCCTCTTGTCAGCAGTTTAAGGGACTCCAGACAGTTGGAAAGAACTGTAGGTCTGACAAACATCCTGCTGCTGGGCCACTGACAAACTTCTCCTCCACCCCGTAAGCCATTCAAAGCACGCAGCTGTCCTGCTGAAATGTAGTTTTCCTGCAAGGCTGCCTGCAGATTTCCTGCTAGGCCCTGCAAAAGCAGAAACCTCCTTTGAACTGCTTTGTAGGGCAGGTCCGCATGACAACCCGAGATGTCTGTAGAGGGACCAGGGACATCCCACCTGCTGCTGGATCAGCACTGTGAGCCCCACCTGACTTCCCAGAAACAAGGACAAAACTCTGTGTTCAATCACCAGAGCCAAAGCAACAGAGTTATTGCAGCTCCATGTCACACGAGCCACAGTGGCAGATCACCTGCATGCCATTAACCTGGACTGGACCACATGGCAGATATCCTGGGCTCCTACACTTCCAAAATATATCCCCCCCCGCCCAAGCTGGGGAGGCATTTCTGCTAATGCTACTGGGCTTACGACACAGCCGGTGAGAGCTCATCCCAGGCACTACAGGCAGTGGGGACACATGCACAAATACACACACGCCTCACCTGCCATTTCATGACAGAGTATGCTTTGTAAAGCACCACTGCTTCCACATCCTTGAACACTTAGGGAAAGACTTTTTCATCAGTAAAAACGCACCCACATTTTGTCAGAGGAGAAATAGATGTAGGCAATATCCCATGGAAAGATCCTTCTTTCTACAAGAAATGTCAACTTTTCCCCAACAGACTAAAAAAAAAAAAGAACAAAGCAAGATTTTTATTATTTTTTTTTTAACTTAACAAGTTACATTATCATGGGGAAAAAACAAAACTCCAAGTCCAAATGTCATCTTCTACTGGCTCTCCCTCTGTTCCCTTCACTAGGGTAGCAGTTTCTAGAGAACTTTTTGAATCTTTGGGAGCAAAGCCAGAAAGCATCCCCCATGCCCAGCAGACTGCTGGGCTCAAATTACTTAGTGGATTATCTCTTTATGATTAAAGGATTTTGGCTCATGTTCAGAGATGTTACAGTGCTTCCCATGAGGGGTCCTGTTTACTCAGCTACATCAGCATTTGATGCAAGTGCAAATGCTTGGAGAAAGAGGGACTACCCACCAGTTTGGGTTCAGTTCAGTATATTCCTGTGAAAAGCTGCCAGGAGGTGCTGCGTTTGGGCACAGGTTGGGCACAAGATGGAGGAGAAGCAGGTACGGACTTGGTTTTTGCCTCATGAATGCATTTGTTTCCTGAATTACATGAAAACATTAAAAAGCCTCATGTCCAGAAGGGGTATAAGGAGTAACTGATTGCAGAAAAGTCATAGAATCATAGAATATTGAGTTGGAAGGGACCCATAAGATCATCGAGTCAAGTCCTCATGGTCCTTCAGGTAGAAGCAAGGGCAAAACCATGTATTTGTACATCTGTTGCATCTTTTCTTAACCCAGCACCTGCTCTATATAGATATTTATCCTACAACTCTGGCTGCTCTAGAGGCATTCAGTAAAATACCATTTAAAGAATTAATTCTAAACCAAAATCAAATAACGTGCTGTACCTACCTAGCTTACCGTGAGGACTTTCAAGCCCTCCCTCACAAAGCCTGGCAGAGATAGGGCAAGGCTGCTTCGCTTACTGCCCGTTATCCTTTCAGTCTTGTCATGGCCCAGGGACTTTCTTTGCATGGCACAGGGCATGTGGGCAGGAGGAAGAGGGGACTCATGCTCCAGAGAGACCATCTTGCTGCCTGACACTCCTCCAGCCCTCGTGGGATGGGATTCATAGCACTGCCTGCCCTGAGCTTAAAAATAACTCAGCTGAAGCTGGTTAGAAAGATTTATGCCTCTCAGCACATACCTTGCTTCCAGCTTGTATACCAGTGATCTCCTGACACAGTGCAGAAACATCTTTAATTTAGGAACATGGTGTCATCACCCTGTTCACAAGGGCCATCCTAAACCTAATCAGGTGTCTTTGCTCCGCTATTTGTCTCAAACGCTGGGCCGAACCTGCAGCCCCAGTGGCCAGAGAGCTCCTAGCTGCCAGGTTGGCCTGGTTCAATGCTCCCGTTTGTTCCTGTGTGTTTAACCTGACAGCCAATGCAACAAACGATCACGCAGCTGCACGTAGGCAGTCCTAAATGAAGCCCCACAGCTTGTGTGCAGGTTTGGCTTAAGTAAATCCTCCAGAAGTCTGGATGAAGCTGTCTGCAGGAACAAGCCAGGAATTGCCTTCTCCAAGACTTCTTCCTGCTCTTCTGCTTTACGTGGCATCTTTCTTTGAAGCATGACGTTGCAGTGGTAGGAGTCCCACTGCCCAGAAGATCACCCAGGAGCGTAGATGCTCTTCAGACCTCCCACGGCTCGGGCTGCGCTCCCTCCTGCCAAGACAAAAGTACTGCACAAGCGCTATCTAGTGGGTACAGCGAGGGGCTGCGAGTTACCACCTTTTGCTGTGTTTCCCTGCACACACCAAGTTGCTTTGCTCTCCTGCATAGCTGGCAGAATATAGATCCCTTTAGCAGGGGTCTGCCTGGCAAAACCCACTGCAGGCTGTCCGATATCAAGGGTGGGATATTTATCTTGACTATCAGGAATGGATAAATGTATGCAGATAAAACCTCCACAGCCCACTGCTAGGTGCAAGTCAGGGGCTTGCTGAGATAACTACATTGCAAGGGTAAGTGCAGAGACAGGTAACTGACCTTGGTTTGCTTCATCATATTGCCAAATGAAGTTACTTATGAAAGCCTCCATGTGGCCTTTTGCATTTGTAACCATTTTGCCCTTCCAGTGGGCAGACACAGCTCCTTTTAAGATTCAGATGGCACGCTGGCGAGCACTCTGAATGCGTGAGAACTTGCATTTCCAATGCAAAATGAAAATGGCTGAGTCACCATTTTATCAGGTGCTGAATAAGAACAAGTTTATTTTTTCACATCTATAATTATATGTTTGAAAGGCCCTGGAGCAGCTCTCAGTATGAGGAGAGAAGATGCTCGAGCGAGCTGTGCTGATGGACAGGGCCCTTGGTTGGACAGGGCAGGGGGAAGAGCAGCGCTGGGGCCAGCAGCAACTGATGCTCCCTAGCAAATCATGCTCTGCTTGTTTCTTTCCAAAGTTCTTCCTCACAGCACAATAAATATTTGTGCTTTGGGAAGGATCACAAGGACTGGGCAGGAAGAAAACAAAGGTTTTATTTGACTTGTAGGACCTTCTGACAATGGTACTACATTTCTATAATTAAATCAGTCCCAACCCAGGCCAGGAATAAGCAAGGAAAAACAAGAACCAGCTTCCCCACTTAAAGTACATTAGCGTCCCAGCATTTCCTAGCTAGCAGACAGGCCAGGATTAGCATATTTAACATCTCATCCCTAGAAGTTGTTTCTTCTCAACAAGGAGAGACAGAACAGAAGAAAAGAAGGAAATACACTGCTGGTATCATTCTTGACATATGGCTATATCTGGGTGTTTGCTTTTGGCCGTTCAGTGCCTGCCACATAGCATGGCCCCTCCATCAGGCAGCTGTCGATACTGGGAAAATTGAGTTTACTCTTAATGAAAGACCACAGCCAATAAGCAATCAGCCAGTGTGCCCTCCATCCCGTGATTAATGATCCAGGGAATATTTGTCTTCTGCAGCACTGCCATGGCTCTCCCACATCTGCAACTATAGGTCTGAGTCACATCCCAAAACGGGAGGGGCACCTAATCTTTCAATTCGACTTAGTTGTATGTTGGGATGGAGAAAATTTCAGGAGCAATGCACGTGATGCAAATGTCGCCAGGAGGGGGGCAGTAGCCCATCGCTTCAAACCCAGATAAGTGTGGGTCGCAGCTAACAGGGGCAATTCCACCCATTCCTCTCCCTGCCTCCTGCTACACCTGTCCTGCTGCTTCCCTCTCAATGGCAGTGGTGCTTGTGTGGCTCAGGTAAGGCTGATTTGATTGAAAATTAACCTTGCCAAAAATAATAATAATAAAAAAAAATAAGGGGGGAAGGCTAGTTTCCTGCTCTGGCTTACCCCCCAGTACTAGCATCAGCATAGGGAGGGAATAAGGGTACGTGCCGACAGATGATGGGAACACAGGCTTGTCCCCCTCTCTTGCACTGCAGTGAAGCCACTGAGGAACTGCAGCCTTGGTACCATGTTCCTACAAGAACAACCTCTAAGTCAGCTCAAAGATTGAATGTGCCCTGCAAATCCCTAACCTGAACCACATTTCTTGGCCTCCCTGACAAGAATACTCTAGAGACTCATCTGTCTTACTTTTTTAATTCATCACATATTTAAAACAAAACAAAACAAAAAATCCCACCTTGTCACCAATAAATGTCCCTTGCATGCACAGGTCTCCTCAGGAGGGAGTGAGAGATTTGACAGATAAGAGCCATAATCCTCTGTGTGTGCCTGGAAACTGCTTAAATATTATTATGGCCATTTAAGAAGCTATAGAGACCCCGGTGGGATCTGACTCTCTAAATAGCAAGATCAACCACTTAGATGAAAGAACCTCTTACGTTGCGTCAAGTGGACTTGAGAAGGAAGCAGAAGGGAATAATCATCCTCAGCCTTTTAACAAACATTTGAAAGTGGAGCCATAAGAGATGAAAGGAGAGCAATAAACATATTACCAAATTAAACCTCCATGGTTAATATTTAGACATCATAGAAGCTGGCACCTTAAGAAGAAGTGAGAGAAAACAGATCAGAAGAAGAGAGAAATCTCCAAAAGTTTGTTCTCAGATGGCCATTTCCAGTGGCAATCACGCTAATTGCACACACAGATTAGGCAAACAATCACGAATGCATTTTTCAAAATCAAGCCCCACTTGTGTTACTCTTGCAAGAGTTTCCAATCAACAGTTTTCAATCGCAAATACAGAACAGTTTAGTCATCAGAAAGCAAAAGGACGAAGAATATATGGAACACGAAAGGAAAACAATCTCTTCCCTATCTTTCCACGCTTCTGTAACCAACTCCTTCTGAACATTTAAAAAGAACATTTTCTATTGACACGAGCCATAAAAAGACTTTGGTTTAATGAGCTCCTCTCATCTTAAAAATACAGAGATAAAAATGTAAATGCACAATAGAGTGTTTCAAGTAACTTTGAAGGGGCTATTATCGAAGTATAAACATGACTATCTACCATCTGACATCCTGACTGCTACTAATATTCTTTATGGAAATTTAAATAGTTGTTTCAAAGTGCAGTTTACCCTTTCATCATTAAAATCACTTATATGTTATAATTCACCTATCTTGAGCAATGAAAATACGGTCTGCTTTCCTTCTCTGAATAAGCACAGTTTTAGCAAATCACTTAAGCACGGGCTTAAAATTAACTAGCTGATTGAGGTCACAGCCCACTTTGCCCATGCGTTAGCACACTGCTGCAGGTGATATAGAGGATAAGTAAGCCTCAAACAACAGAGAAAACCCTGTTTTCTCCGAAATCTACCTCCTGAGACATTTCCATTAACATGTAGTGTGCAGAAGCTGTAACTCTGAGCACTTTAAAACCAGTGCTGTTGCTGATGCAGTGTTAGAAACCTTCACTGAGCAAGGCTCTCTTTGGAGGGATGGAAGGACAGGGCATTTGTTATCCACACATCCATCATTGCGCTATCCCAGCTGCTGGCTGGCCACTTGCTAACCCTGCAGGCCTTGGCTTACAGGTCACACTTAACCCTTAGAAAGCAACTGCCCTCATCTGTTTCTTTTAGCAAGCTGCATCTTTGTCTTTAGCAAGCTGCACTGCTACTGAACCTTAAATACTTTTGCATGAGAAATTTATAATGCATGGGCTTTTAATGGGAACTTACTGAATGGCTGGGAGTCTCAAATGCCTCTTAGAGCACAAATGAGGAATCTCAACTGTACTCTAAAATTCTCACGGTGCATCTTCTGCTAAATACCTAAAATCCTATTCCCCCAGTTCCAGTGTCCAGATGGAGTAATATTACACTACTTTGAAACTCACAGTTCTTCAGAGGTCCATACAGGTCCTGGGTTAGTCCCACAGCTACCTTGCAAAGAAGGCAGTATTGTCTCCATCGTACAGATAGGGGAACAAGCCAGAAGGAGGTGTGGTGGCACTCAGGGTGGAGTTACGTGCAGACACCCACAGCCTAAATGTCAGACTGAGCAACTCTCCCTCGCTTCCCTTACACTCGGTGGAGATCTTGTCAATACAATCAATGGGGTTTAAGCTGCAGCTCATCACACCATGCAGGAGATGTGTACTACAAAGGAGCTCAGTTGTACCCCACATATTCTGGTTCCTCTCCTCTGGCTGCGGGGCAAGCCCAGATCAGCTGAAGAGATGTGCACAGGAGGGGCAGCATCTCACCCCACCATCTGGCATCAGCACGGAACCTGCTCCCCCCCCCTTGCTCTGGTCTACGGGCAGCCGACCGCCACCGCAGCTCGTCAGGCAGAATGGAGTTCGAAGCATCCACAAGATAAAACCGTGTCTCAAGGTGATCTCCTATGCTTCGTCACACACAGAGCTTTCAGCACAGCCATCCTCATCTCCTGACGTGGCTGAACGGCTGACTGCAGCTGTGTCCACACGCAGCTTGAGATACCAGTTTAATCACAGGCTCACAGGGACTGACAGCTACAGAAACTCATCGTTTGGCCATAAGAGCCTATTCACCAGCCTGCTCTCCCTTCTGCACCCCACATGACAACTACCATCTCGCCAGCTGGACTGACCCCACTGTTTGCGAGCCCCTGAGGATGGGAGCAGGGTCCCATCCGGTCCATTGTAAATGAAAGCAAAGCAGAAAATGCCTTGTTTTTCTTGGTGCTTGAGGCAAGAGAAGGAATGAAGAAGTGAGATGCCTGCCTATGGCCCCAGGAAAAGAATGGAAGAGCTGCTTTTGTCAGCTGGCACTGCCAGGTGAGGATGGGGATGGCGGTGCCACTGCACATGGCATGCCATGAAGGCCAGTCTAGTTCAGGTTCTCCTCCTCTTTAGAAAGAGACTTCTCATTCTGGAGGACACACTGAACTTAGGCAATCATGGCGACTTGGATTTATCTAGGATTCAGTTCTCCTCCATGGCAAACTGGTTTGCGTGAGATGTCTGCTTGAATGTTTTGATGGAACTGTAATTCAGAGATGGGCTGTCTGATGGTGCAACCGCTTTCCCCTTCAGTTCTAGTTCAGCCTCTGCTGGAGAGCTGGGCATGGAGCTGACAGCCACAGGGAGGGGAAAAGTCACGGGGAAGAACACAAACAGCAAACCTGAGCCACCAGTAAACCCGAGCCTATTTCCCTTCCATGCACAAGAATCAGAAAATCATTTTGGGGGGGGGGGGGGGGGGGGGAAGAAAGAAGCATATTCAATTCATTCTTCCCGTTTACCCCTGCAATATTTGAGCTATAGTTTGTGAGTGCTGTTGTGCTCTTCTCATTGCAACAAGCACATGGTTTAGCAAAAGGCAACAAAGAAGATCAAAGGCTCTTCAGACTGTAAGAGAGAGAGCTTAGCAGGGGTATCCTTGAGGTCCATGAAATCACAAGTAGCATGAGAGGAGCATAGGATCTGTTATACACTAGCTCGTTCCGTACTAGGTCTCAGGAAAGCATCAACCCAAGCTAGCAGGAACCAAGTTCAAAACAAAGGAAAGGAGGAGCTTCTTCACGCAACAGGTCTGGGGAAATCCTTTCCACAGGACACTATGATGCTAAAAATGTACGTGAACTCAAGGGGATTCTGGTCAAGTACATGGAAGAGAAATCCACTGAGAATTTCTAAGTACATTGAACCATGTCTGACTGAGAAAATCTTCTGAGCTGAAAATAGCTAGCAGCTGGGAGAGCATTTGGGGGGCACATCATATTGCTGTTTTCTTACTTTTTTCCATCTGTTTAACATGGATGGAGAAAGACTACTGGGCTAGATGGACACTTTATTCTGTCCCAGTTTAATTGCTCTCATATTTTTCTGTTAATTGATGCTGCCTTCATATGTCTTTTTTGGTGACTTCTTTCGGAGAGGCCTCTTTTTTGCCAAATAATCCTCTCCAGTCTACATTAAACCAGTGAAGATCTGGCTCTATAACACAACGGTACTGTGGATAAAGTGAAGCTGAAATAGACAGTAAGACACACTGGCTCCTGGTCTCAAGGCTTAAAAAGAGATTATAAAAGTGCTCAAACAGAAGACTGTCCCTTGGCAGTTAGTGGGGCAACATGTGCTCACTGAGTAGCAAGCACATCTTTCCTCTCTAACGTTTAATCCCAGCAGTGTTTTACCAGAAAATGAATATTCCCATAAATAATAGAGAAGTGATGCCTTTCTCTCTTCCCCAGCACTGCACTGTCTTCCTCTTCTACAGCCTGGGAGCAACAAAGCAGCGGGGAAAGGGTAGAGAGTTTGAGATTTGCACTGAATTTGGAGCTCACCTGTGTGAGCAGGGGGACAGGAGAGAAAGAGAAGTGACAGCTCCAGGCTGAGCAAGGGGGATGCACCCAGCACCTCCTCCCTGCTCTGGGCGGGTGGCAGACCCACACCTGCCTTTCCAGCACACTTCAGGGATCTGCATTTCTCTCTCGGCACCCCGCCAGGCCCTTGTCAAAACAGGATTTTCATATGAAACCCCTTTTTCCTCAGTGGACATGTACATAGGCAATGAGCCCTCCCCACAGTGCAGGGGCCACCTTGTGCCAGTACAGCCCCTAGCACAGTCCCCAAGAGGCACCCTTGGCTATTCCGCAAAGCAGTGTGCCTGTCTGGATCTTTCTTCCAGTTTGGGGGGGGGATGGGGATGTTCCACTACTGAAAAAGAAAGCCTCTGTTTTGAGTGTTTTTATATTTAGCAGACTATCATACAGAACCAGTGTTTCCTGACCTTCTCTGGGAGGTTGGAGCACCCCTCACTGAGGGGAGAGCTTGCCTTGCCAGCCAGCACGTTAGACAGAGAAGTATTGACCCAAAGGGCACAGGCTGTGGATGGGCAGGAGAGAAGCTGTCATGGGAATGCTCTCAGCAAGACCCACCACTTGCCAGGGACGCCAAAAAAGTGCAAAATTCATTCACTAAAGTGTTTCCTCAGAAAAGGACATGCTCCCACTTAACTGTGCTTTTTATTCATGCTTCACATACCATCTGAAAAAATTTGATTGCTCTAATTGACCTTTTCTAAGCTCAAAAAAAGCCCCAAACCAACCCTAAAAACCAAATTCTTGTCACCTTCTTGGCCAAGGTGCTGTGAATGAGCTGCAGGGCAGTAACAGATCTCCAGCAAGACGTTGTAAGATGTGTGTCAGCCATTTACCAGGTGAGGTAGAGGCAGGGAAGGTGCATTTCACGTGCTGAGCAGCCTGCAAGTGGCTGGGAGACATGAATTATATCCCCAGAACTGCCTCTTCAGGTTAAGGGTGAGAACAGTAAAGGGTTCATCACAGAAACTCCAGCAAATGCAGAAACAGAGGAAAAAGCAAATGGAGTTTCTTTGTCTTATCCATAAAGGGTAAATCCCAGTTATTAGAGAGGAACACCCTAGCACAACTGCAGGACGTTAAGCCATACGTGAATATTTATATACATATTTGTCTGATTGACCAACCGAATATTTACAAAGATTATATCCTGCTTGCACAGAACATAAATACCTGGGGAAATCAGCCTTTCAAAAGCAACACCTAAGAGTTCCTCCAGCCTCACCAATACACCACCTAGAATATCCCTAAGCTATTTCTAAACTCAAGAAGCAGGTAAGTAAAGGGCTTGGGCACATAGAGATGGGAGCAAGGAGAGCACTGTGCACCGCGACATAGGAAGGTGTCCCCAAACCATTAGGGTCTGTGCTTGACTTTCAGTGCTGCGATTCCATATAGGGTCAGATACACTTAAAGATGCTCTGACTGCTACTTGATTTTGTTTATAAAAGCCCATGGCATGCATGCTCCTGTCAGGGCTATCCACATATAAAATTAAAGCTTCTGTTTCCACCAGCAAAAACAACTATGGAAGAAAATAAGCAATGGCAACAGTAAGTCACAGGAACTCAGAAAAGCAGTGGCAGCACATTGGCTGCCCAGTCCCACCAGCAGTATAATCATTATTATTTTGTTTGGTTTGGTTTTCATTTCACATTGCCACAAAGGAGGAAATCCAGAACTTGAGAAGGAATTTGCAGCCTGGAGGACTTGGCAATCCCCTTCCAGTGGTCATATGTAGACACACCAACATCACAGAAACGCTCGAGTATTGTCCCTGTGGGAGCGTCACGGACACTTTGGATCCTTGTGCTTGTCCAGTTTGAATGCTCTGTTGAAGTATGCCCAGCTCTACGTCAAGCCCCGTAAGGAAGACTGCTATGGCCTGTCCCTCCCTCCTAGCACAGTTTGGGTCCTCCCAGCAGAATTCCCTATCCCGAAAACTCACTAGACTAAGGCAGAGCAGGGAGCGCCATTTGGGTACTTTTATCCACATGCATGTCTAGCTACACTTTTGTATTGGTTTTGTTTGGCAAGGTTTTGGTAGCGGGGGGGGGCGGTTACAGGGGTGGCTTCTGTAAGAAACTGCTGGAAGCTTCCCCTGTGTTCAAGAGAGAGCGAGCGCATATTAGCCGGCTCTGAGACGGACCCGCCGCTGGCCAAGGCCGAGCCAATCAGTGATAGTGGTAACGCCTCTGGGATAACATTTTTAAGAAGGAAAAAAAGTTGGGACGGAGAGAAACTGCCGCCGGAGTGAGGAGTGAGAACATGTAAGAGAAACAAGCCTGCGGACACCAAGGTCAGTGAAGAAGGAGGGGGAGGAGATGCTCCAGGCGCCGGAGCGAAGATTCCCCTGCAGCCCGTGGTGAAGACCCTGGTGAGGCAGGCTGTCCCCCTGCAGTCCAGGGAGGTCCACGGGGGAGCAGATCTCCACCTGTAGCCCGTGGAGGACCCCACGCCGGAGCAGGTGGGTTCCCGAAGGAGGCTGTGACCCCGTGGGAACCCCGCGCTGGAGCAGGCTCCTGGCAGGACCTGCGGATCTGTGGAGAGAGGAGCCCACGGAGCAGGCTTTCTGGCAGGACTTGTGACCCCGTGGGGGACCCGCGCTGGAGCAGTGTGCTCCTGAAGGACTGCACACCGTGGAATGGACCCATGCTGGAGCAGTTCGTGAAGAACTGCAGCCCGTGGGAATGGCCCACGTTGGAGGAGTTCGTGGAGGACTGTCTCCCGTGGGTGGGACCCCACGCTGGAGCAGGGGAAGAGTGTGATCAGCCCTCATCCTGAGGAGGTGAAGCGGCAGAAAATAACGTGTGATGACCATAAACCCCATCCCTGTCCCCCTGTGCCGCTGGGGGGGCTTGGTGGTGAAATCCGGGAGGGTAGTTGTGCCCGGGAAGAACGGAGGGGTGGTGGGAAGGTGTTCTGAGATTTCATTTTACTTCTCATTACCTTGCTCTGGTTGATTTGTAATAAATTGAGTATGTTTTGCAAATTGAGTCTGTTTTGCCCGTGACGGTAATAGTGAATGATCTCTCCTGTCCTTATCTCGACCCGCGAGCCTTTTGTTATATTTTCTCTCCCCTATCCAGCTGAGGATGGGGGAGTGATAGAACGGCTTTGGTGGGCACCTGGTGTTCAGCCAGGGTTAACCCATCACAACTTTTTAAGCCAGTTTCATTAAAAGTCCCCCCTTCTCCATTCCTCTTCCTTGGTGCTGTCAGCTCCTTATTCCACTCCCATGCTCATGTAGCTCTCCCACACTGTCCATGTCTTTTCCACCCACTGTGTGTCCACGTTTTGCATTTAAAATGCTCCTCTATGCTTCTGAATGCCCACATGCATGCATTTTCCTACTCTTGGACCTTTTCCCTGAAGGACCCAGCATTTCCTCTGCATCCTGCCCACAGTCCCTGCAGGTACACTTGCACGGTCAGTGGCACACCAAAGAATTCTGTTTGAGAAGATACCCTGGAAGAAGGGCTAAACACCGGGACCAAATTGACTATGTTTGCCACAATCCCAGCAGAGGGCAGGGGATTTTCTTGTTCTCTCAACCCCTTGTTCTATCCCCAGGAAGACCAGCAACGTCAGCAAGTGGGTATCAGGTCTATGACCCTGGGGATAAGGCCAGTGCATTTCTCACATGAAAGACTCTTGACCTACAGCAAACAGATCCCCCCAGCTGGTCCCATGCACAGCTGTGGCTTTATAAAAAGACTTACTGAGAAACTAGTGGGACACATACAAGAACAGAGAGCAGAAACTCCCCATCTCAGCTCTGCCAGAGGCAAGCAATGACTTCAGTCAAGTCGCTTCATCTCACTGTACTTACTGTTGGCCACCCGTCCCCTCAGTGGCACAAAGCAAGCTGATTAGGACGGAGCAGCGTGATTGCCGGGCTATGCACAAGTGAGTTTTCAAATGAACAAATGGCTGTGAATGCACATTAAAGCAGGAAGGAGACACTAATAAGGAAACAATTAATTATTTCATGGGGTTTAGAATGGATTTTTTTCCTATTCTTTCGTCTTATCTGGAACAAACAAAGCTATAAGGGAATAAATACAATTCCAGAGATAATCCATACTTTGGATCCTGGAAGCATTCAGTGCCGACTTCTAGAAAACAAAACAATGATAATGACTCACACTGGGCCTGTGGGTGGCTCATCACAAAATTAGCAGCAGCTTCCATGCTCCCAGCTGAGATTGGCTTTGCTGGGTTGTTTTCACAGATCCCCAGGACTGCAATTTAGCACATGCAAATAGGCCCAGCAGCCAATCGCAGCCACAATACTAGAAAGGCATAAACATGCCATTTAGAAAAATGCTTTGCCATACAAAACATGATTACCTCCTTCCATGCCATTTCAGGCTATGGGAAGAAATGCTATTTTTATTATTAAATGTTACACATCTCTTTTCCTCCAAGGGGAAGAATCTATTTAAAGGCCTTTTAAGCAAACATCTATTCATACAATTGAAAGCTTTGTGTACTACTATTGCATTTAGGGATGCGATTGTTCCCCAGTACTCAGCACTGGTGAGGCCGCCCCTCGAGTCCTGTGTTCAGTTTTGGGCCCCTCACTACAGGAAAGACATGGAGGTGCTGGACCGTGTCCAGAGAAGGGCAACCAGGTTGGTGAGGGGCCTGGAGCACAAGTCTTATGAGGAGCGGCTGAGGGAGCTGGGGCTGTTTAGTCTGGAGAAGAGGAGGCTGAGGGGACACCTTATCGCTCTCTACAACTGCCTGAAAGGAGGTTGTAGTGAGGTGGGTGCTGGTCTCTTCTGTCAGGTGGCTGGAGATACAACAACAGGAAATGGCCTCAAGTTGCGGCAGGGGAGGTTTAGATTGAATATTAGGAAAAATTTCTTCACCCAAAGGGCTGTCAAGCATTGGAACAGGCTGCCCGGGGAAGTGGTTGAGTCACCATCCCTCTAGGTATTTAAAAAACATGTAGATGCCGCACTAGGGGCATGGTTTAGTGGTGGACTTGGCAGTGCTAGGTTAATGGTTGGACTTGATGATCTTAGTGGTTTTTTCCAACCTAAACGATTCCATGATTCCATAAGCAATCTCATCCAGCTTTCAGAGCCTGCTGAACTTTTGATGCTATCTGTACCACCTGGCTTAAAAGGTTTACAACTAGCATCAGTTTGGTAAAAAAAGGAACAGGTTACTTCTGGAAAGCAGTAGAAAGGGCTGTGGGAAGAGAAGTAGACTGGTTTGGAGAAAAAGTTCAGTAAGCCAGAAGTGAATCATTCTCACAAACAAAGCAGTAGGATTTGAGTTTCTTTAATGAACAGGGCTTTTCAACTGGGAACCGATGGCTGTGAATACCTCCAGATGGGTTTGCTGGAAACAGAAAACAAGCCTGCTGTCAATGATCTGTCTGACAGGGAAAACAGAAAGAATTTTAGGGATGATACCTGTTAAAAAAGGTTGAAAACCACTCATCTAAAACAATGATTCTGGTAAGTATTTGAGCACATGATCATCTTAAACTGGGACTAGGTGCATGCATAGAGTTAAATATGCACTTAGATGGTTCACTGAACTGAGACCTACCTCCGGAAATACTCCTTGGTCTTTGAGTGGACGTGACCTAACGATCTTCACACAGCTCTTAAGCTGAAAGCATTTGCTCTGAAAGTCATCAGCTTTAAATATCTGCTTATGAACTCGGATTCTTTTGTTACTCTTCAGTTGGAAAAACAATATCACAGAAGACAGTATTTTATAGAGAGAGTTATTCAGGAAAACCGATGGAAAAATCTTTCATTAGATTCTTGGTTAACATTTCCCACACAGACTTACAGTTCATAATGTGTCAGAATTGCACATGGTGTTTCAACCGAGACAAACTCTTCCTCTTCCCTTGGTTTAGTTTGGGAAGTGAAGGAAGTTGAACTTTATTCCTTCGCAAAACCACGTAAACCTCCAGGTGAGAATTGCCATAAACCAGCCAACCTCTGCTTCAGAGTACTGTTTATTGTCCCGATTACAGCTACTTAAGAAAATTCAGATGAAGCTTATTTTGCCTGAATTTGCTTATTCACTGAAAATAAAGCATTTCACAAATATGATTCGTTATCAGTGACGCTCTGGTAGGACCCAGGCAAATTTCAAGACTCAGAAGACTGAAGATCCGGCAATTCCAGATACCCAGCTCTGTAAGCCCAGACATCTGGCTGACAACTATGCATTACTAAACCACCTTACACCCAGAGAGTCCCTGGACCCGCATTTGCTTCTGAAGATCTATGAAGTATTTTACTGCAAACTGAACAATAAAACCCTGCATAATATCAAAGACTTTCCTTTGCATAACTACACAGTGTGAGCACTTAAAAAAAGTTATATGCGTATAACTTTAAATTCATTATAATCTGTATCTGTGAACTTCTCTATGATAGAAAAAACTCTATCAAATCCATCATTTCTAGCTCAGCCAGAAGACATTTTTTTTACAAAGATGCACAAGCACTATGGGCTTCCAGGAGAGATACTTAGCATATGTCTACATGAGAGGGTTACTTCAGAATAAAGTGTGGATTTAAAATGCTATAGCTATTCTTGAATAATACCCTAGAGGAGTGCTCCTATTACAATAAGAAAGATTTTTCAGAGTTTTGCTTAATTCATTTCCCAGGTGAATTAAACTAAATCAGACAAAGGTATTCTTTCCACTAGCATATGAGTGTCAACAACAGGCATTATCCTGGAACAGCACATACTTAATTTCCACTGGTCAGCAAGCATTACTTTTCTAAAGACACACAACAGGAAGAGGAAGCCTGAGCAAAATGTACACAGGAACACTGACAGACTCTGAACAGTGGCAGAGAATAGCAGGCAAGGGAGCTGGTGCAGGAAGGAAAAAGTGCTGATGACCCCACAGTGCAACACCACTGCTTTTCAGCCTTGCGACCCACTCCCATCTCCAGTTCAGTGGCATTAAGCCACCTTTCCCATCTCCCACCACCAAGGCACCTACCGCACTCTGATCTGCCACAGACCAGAAGTGCTACCTAACTCAGCAAGGAATTGCAAGTTTTACTATCTGTCACCTACGTACACAGAGCTATTGCTTCCATTAATTTGAAGCTGACTGTACGGTATTTGCTATACACTCTAACCCACTGTCTACTTGAATCAATAGCAGTGGGGAAAATTTTCTAGAACTGGTGTATGTAAGTAAAGTGTACATGAATGCATAGATCACTGCACAAGCAAAATAAGGAATGCCTGTTCTGCTCATAAGCCAAATACTAATCTTGAACATGCAATTGTACCTCTTAGTTGTGTGATTCCATTTGCATCTGCAGATAAGATGTCTTGCGTGTGCAGACACTGCAGACACATTATGACAGTGCCCCAGATAGTCTCAAGACAAACGCAAAGATGCGTATTGGCAGTAACAGACAGGCTAATAGCAGAGCCACAATTTGACCCTGCCTACCTCGACAGAATGCTTGTTCCTATTGCCCCAAATATGAAACACAGTGTTGTGATGCCTAGAGAAATATGAAGAAATATGTGCCAGACCTCATTTTAATTTGCCGTAAAGCCAGTATCAATCAGCATATTTCCAGGACCATCTCCAAATTCTACCAGTGTGAGAGTCCCAGGGAAGCCAAGTTCAGGGTTCACTTTCAATATGAGCTTAATTTCTACTGAAGGCATCAATTTGCAGAATAGCGATTTAAACTGTGAAGTACTCTTATCTGAATGTTTGGGAATAGATCAGTCTCTGGATACCAGAGCCTCTACTACTGAAAACAAAGCTGAAAATGCATTGCTGCTGAATGTTGTTGCTAGTTGATGTGATGATGTGAGAAATATCTGTGGTTTTAGCAATGCTGCATCCCACAGGAGGGTCTGTACAGGAGCCAAAGGCAGAACAGGCATGAGACAGAACCACTCATACAGACAAATAGGAAGTCCTTACGAAGAGGGGCTGAAACACTTACTAGCAGAAATCTCCACGCAGCTATTAATGTAGCCTATGGGTACAGGGCCTTTTGCATCCAAATGGCTGCAGACCAGGTACAGGTCACCTGAAATGTTTTTTCACAACTCCATCCATAGTTATATCAACAACATGATCATTACCTGATGTTTACCTCAACCTTACCAGTGTAGTAGCTACCTATTTCATAGTGTTGACTGAGAAGCCAAAAGCAAAAAAGATTCTGGACTGACAAACCACACCTCCCAAGCAAAGGGGAAAAAGGTGTTAGAAGAGAAAATAAAATACTTAACAAAATTAATGGCGATTGTACCATCAAGAAGGGAAGTATCTCTGCACGTACAATACAATCAGTCAGCTTACAAATTCTGAAACTAAGCTAACAAGTGAAGTACCTGGAAGATGATACAGGACGATTACTGTGCTAAAATACTTGCAAAGAAATACACAAAAGACTAGGAATAAATCTCTTGCTCTGTATTACTATGAATTACTTGCACTTTTGTGGTGCCTTAGAGACCCATTAAGCCCCATTTTGCTAGGTGCTGCTCGAACAACCAAAGAAGCCTGCCTCTGCACAAAGACAAGTGTCTGCAGACCTCAGAAGTGGAACATAAGAAAACAACAGGCTAGAGTTAGCTAAGAGTAAAAACATGGGAGGTCTTATCATAACAATAACAAAAAACTTGTTAATATTTTTGCTAGCATCAGAACAGAGCTGTACAGTACTCCACAACTATCTTCAATATTTCACTGTTTTTCTTTGAGGTATCATGCATTACTTTGTCAGAATCAGGAGTGGCCTGAGGCTCTGAGTCAGCACAACACACAAGTATGAATCTGACTTTAAACATGTGCTTACTTCCTTATGACTTTACATTAAAGAAAACTTAGATAGGAGGAGAGCAAAGGACTTGGTCAATCTGTCATTCGACTTAAGTGCACAAAGTGCCAAATAGTTTGGCATAAATCACCTACTATCAGGATAACTCTTCAGATCAGAGGATGAAGGGCACATAAGTAGCTCATAGCACTCTATGCCGCCACTGTTGTAGTCCATGTTTCCATGGCCCTTCCGTTCCTGCAGTTTATAATCCTTTTTCTGGTTTACATCTCTGACTGGCATAGTCCCCACAGTGCCATGCTGGGCACAGCACTACACCTTTAGGGCTGTTGCAGGAGTGTATACCCATCTCCTGAAGCATGCTTACCTTTCGAAGATATAGCAAGGAGATCTCTCCTCCAGCAGGCCCAGCACACAGTGACCCCTTTATAGGTGGAAGATTTCATTTTTACTGCACTTTTTTCAAGAACTTAAAGACCAACCTTAACGGGGAAGGAACAAATGCAGCCAAGAAGAGGGAACGTATTTTAGCAGCCTGATTCAAAGCAATAGACCACATCTGGAGTGCCCAGACTAGTGATGGCATGGGGCTCGTACCTGAAGAACAAGGTCAGTTCGAGAAAACAATAGGAGATCATTCCCATGGACTGCCTCTTTATAGAACAACCTCATGAAATACAAAGAGTACGCAACGTTCAGTATCAGTCCGTCAGAGTGGGAGAGATAAAGAAATATTCAGTCACCACATATATATCAAGCATGCTTCAGCACCGGATTCACGAGTAAAGCCAACCCAGCTCATCAGTGCAACTATTAGCACACTATCATCAACTTCTGGTTCACTGAAGTTACAGCCTAGCATGCCCTATGGCCTAAGCACCACCCCATTTTAACCAGTAGGTTATCGTACTCTTTACTGCCCCAGGTTTCCGAATGGCACAAAGCAAACATTCACACATAGCACTATGAAGAAAACTCCAGTATAGTTTTTCACTGAAAAGAGAACAATGTGTGTAATGCTTCCAAGCACAGCCACAATTTGCTCTATTTATTTATCACATCATTCTTCAAAGCAGGCCAGAAAATACTTTCAAGGGAGCCAAGCCTACTCTCTCAAAGATTTCCAGCACGTCCACTATTGTCATGAGACAGTCACAGACAACTTGCACAAACGAGTCTCGTGGGAGGGAAGAGGATACTGAGGTATACACAGGTGGCTATAACCACTAACAAATTTTCTTTAGCAAGGCCAAAAGGGAATCCAGGCTACCTCAGCAACAGCGTTCCCCCAAGCACAGCCTTTCTCTTCAATGGACAACACCAAGTATTTATGCAGGAGGCATGGAAACTTTTCTCCTCTAGGACCAAGATCTCACATAGGAAACAACACAAGTGTTAGCAAGCAATACTCTAAAAGACATCCTTGTAAACACTCGGTGCCCAAAGATTACAATAGTCAGGGTTTGATAAGCAGATCTACTCAAAAGCCAAGTAGGAACCGAAACCCAGTTAAGCTCAAAGCAGTAGGGTTAGCACTGTAACTTCTGTAGATCTTAATAACATGGGGCTTCTTTCCACAGGTATTTACCCAGTATTTTAGAAAGAAAGTCAGAGTTATGAAATGCACATAGCACAAAAGAAATTGTGGACACACCACTTAAAAAGCTTCAATAAGATCACCCTAAAACTCAGGGGCGGTGCCACACCAAACCAAGGCGCTCACGCACTTATTCCCCTCTTCAAAAAGTGCTTAGGTACAGCTCAAGATCAAGCATATCCTTCAGCCCTTCACCCCACTGCACTCCCCATCCTGGTGCAATGCTCCCCCCGCAACAGACTGGGAGCCAAGAGAGGTGCTGGGAGTCTCCCAGCCCCCCATTGGGAGCAGCTGGGGATTTCCCTTCACTTCTAGGGGCATCCCCACTCAAAAATGCATTTAACACCCTCCACCAGAAAAGCGTTGCAACACTGCTACTACAAACACAAGGTACAACACAAGGGAGCTCTTACAGTGGGTCCAACCCAATCGCTAGAGTTGCGCAGGGCCATAGGCACTCTAGGGAAGGTTATCTCTCTCCTGACCAGGTGGTGATGGAGGTCATGGTTGGGGGTCCCAGGTGGGATGGGAGATACAGAGGTCCCATACAGAGAGAGGGACCTGTGCGGGTGGGATGGGGGACTCTAGTGAGGGTCATGTGCGAGGTACGGACCCGTGTGGGGGATTCTGTTCGGGTGGGGGCTGCAGGTGGGGTGACAGGCAGGGTGGAGGCCTCGGGTGGATTGGGGGTCCGGGTTGGGGATGGTGTCACGGCGGGTGGGGGGAACCTGGGGGCGGACGGGACGCGGGTTTGAGGGATGCCGGCATGATGGGGACCCAGGAGCGAGGGATGCTCACCGGGGTCAGCACCGCGGACAGCGCCCGGTCCATCCCGGCCACCTGTGCGCGGCGCCGCCGGCGGCGGAGGAAGAGGAGGAGGAGGAGGAAGAAGAGGAGGAGGAGGAGGAGGAAGGCGAGGAAACGGGGCCAGCCGGGGCCGAGCGGCGCCCGGGCGGGGAGGCGAGGGCGGCGGGGACAAGGACGCGCGCTCCCCACCTGGGCTGTGGCTGGATCTCAGGCGCCTTCCACAGAGACACTGCAGCATATGCGAGCCTTTCTCCAGGAGAAGCCCGAGAATCCTCATGGATTTCACTTTGTGGCGCCCTCCCGCTCCTCGGAAAAGGGACCGGCCCCGGAGCGGCCGGCTCTCAGCGGCGGGGCGCCGGCCCCCCTCGCCGCCAAACTTCCCGGCCCATCGCCGCGGCCCCGCCGCGCCCGGGGGAGGGTGGGGGACCCCGCCGCCACTTCTCGGGACTTCTGGGCTGGGGGAGGGCAGGCTTTGCCGGGAAGGGGGGGGGGGGGCGGGCTGGCTGGAAGGACGTCAAGCCCTAGAAACACGGGCGGCCGGCTCCCAGCCCTGCCCCCTGCCGGCACAGCCCCCGCCGGGGCGGGGAGCCGCCGCCGCCGGGACGCCCCCCCCCCCCCGCCCCCTTCCCCTGCTGCCGCCGGGCTCGGCCGCGCCGCTCCGCCGGCGGGGAGGCGGGCGGAGGTTCTCGCCGTTTCCCCCCGCCGCCGCGGAGAGCCCGGTCCCGCCGGCCCGCAGGGTTCCGCCGCGCTGAAGTTGTCCGAGTCCCGGCGGGGAGGGAGCGGAGTGGAAGGAGGGAGGGAGGCGGCCCCGCGTCCCTGCCCGCCCGCCCCCCCCGCAGGCGCCGGGGATGCTCTGCTCGGCGGGGCAAGGCAGGCTCCGTGCGCCGCGGCTGCTCCCAGCCAGAGGCGGCACCACGTGCGGGGGGCACCGAATACGGCCCTCCCGGGGCTGGCTGCCTGGCAGAAACCACGGGACCTGCAACGTGGCTGGGAAGAAGACACGCCTCTTGTCTTAAATCACCCGTGGGAGCGTGTGTGCCTAGAAGCTAGAAGCAGGGGTGTTCCTATAAGCACACGCTTTAAGCGAGCGAGGCTCCCTACTTGCACTTGCAGACCCTAAGGCCACGGCTTCTGGCCAAGGTCGCTCCACTGAAACTGAAGGTTGATTCTTTCTTACCCGGTTTTATACCATCGCGGTTACAGCGTTGCAGACCCAAGTCCCGGCTCAGTTTTTGCGTAGGGCCCGTACTTCACACGCGAGGAAGGTTGGGGAAAGATGCTCACCTTAGAGCCGTCTTCGATTCATGAAACTACGCAGCGCAAAACCCACAGCACAAGGCTGGAAAGCACAGGAGCACAGAAAGCTCCTCAAAGGAAATAATATTAGTATATATAAAACCCACTCAAATGAACTTCCACCTGCGTAGGCTCCGGTACTGCACTAAAAGGCAGCTGCCTCTGGGACAAATCTGAACCTTGCACTGGGGTGAATTTCTACCTGGATTACCTTGTGCTCAAGCAGGGTTACCTACTCACGCACCACCTTTCAAAGCCTTCTCTGCTGTTTTTTTCTCCTGGCACCTGGCAAAAGTGGCCAGGCTTCTCTGACCAGTGCATGAGATGGAAGTTTTTCTAGAGAGCGCACTCTAGGATGTTAACAGGCTTGTGGCCAACACTCCACAGGGATGCGAGAGTGGGGATACAGACTTTGTTGTTAACACTTGCTAGGATGTCTCTCAAGTCCACACAAAAAGAAGAGGCACAGTCAGCATGATACAGGGTGAAACACTGCTTTGCTCACTAGGAATTCCATTAGGATGGAACAGTAAAAGCTATAAAATACATGGAGATCACAGTACCAAGGAACATAAACCAGGCATAACAAAAGAAATGCTATTCTAGTATGAGAGCCTATTGAGGATTTGTGGCAAAACCAGTATTTGTGAGAGCACCCGGAATCTTTCATGGCCTCAGTAAACAGCCTACAGTTTCAGATTTCCCCTAGAAGAGGGGGGGGGGGGGGGGGGGGGAGAAAGAAAAACAGTTAAAATGCTAAATGTTTCATGAAATGGAAAGTCTTATTTTCCAGTCAGCCCTACTTCATACACTGAAAACAGCACTTAGCTGGAAGCAAACCCAGTAGCATACAGCCCAAGACTGTTAGAAGGATGCAAGGTATTAATAAGTAACCCCTGGGATCCATGCTAAACTCAGTTTTTGTTATCTGCTGTGATTTGTGCTGAAAAACATCACTCTGTATGTCTTAACGCATAAGCTATTTTACACAGGACCCTGCACATGCACCAAGTCACAGCAAAAAGCTCAAGGAAACTGCCCTTCTCCCTCCTCTCTACATGTCCCCGCTTACCCAGGATCATTGTTCCAGCTACACTCCTTAGCAATATCTGCTCTACAGCGATCATGGAAGACTACCGTGCCATGTCAGGCAATCAAACTGAGATTACGGCTGTTACCTCTCCCCTTGACCCACAGTTGTTTCCTTCAGTTCTCCACTATACCGGATCAACGAGCAAGCCTGTAGCCCCTCTGGAACAAGGCCAGAAGTAGTTTGCACAGTGAAGCCCTAAAACACAAACGGTGGTTCTTGGGTACTTTTGTAATAGCACAAAAAATAATAGTCCTCATTCTGCAAATGCATCAGCAGCATGTTAGAGATGAGAACAATTCTGGATCTGGCAGATCAAGGACAGTACAGTGAGATCTGAAGTCAAGGTGCCCTCCTTCCTTAGCAGCCAACATGGAGCTGTAAATGAGGGGGCTCTGATTTAGAGATGCCAGTACTGAAGTGCAGCACCAGGTACAAGGACAGAGGTGCGCTTAGATATTATACATATTAAGCTAGCATGGGAATGGCAGGCATTATCACTTGGACGTGCAAGGACAAGTGTATCGGACACGATACAGATATTTGTAAGAAGAAAAAAAAATGAGAATGCAACAGGCAGCTGAATTTTGAGACCTCGGTTCACTAAACACAGTTGTTCTTGGAAAATCTACTCAGAATAACCCACAAAACCACTAATAAAATAATCCCCATTACTTTGGGGGGGGTTCCATCACCTTGCAGCAAGGCTGATGATCCAGGCTTAACCTGCCAGGACTTCTGCCTTTGTGGGGAAGGCTCCAAGGGGTCGGTTCCTGATTCACATCAGAGTAAAGGAGAGCAGAATCAAACCAGTGAAAAGAATGAACGAGTGTTACTTGACATTTCCAAAGAAGGGCCATGAGGACTACAACAAGCACATGTTCTTCATTCAAACTGAGTAGGTTTAAGTTAAGTTTAAAGAGCAAAATGGAAGCATGAAAATGGCAAAGGATGATTCTTTAGGAACTGTGATGACTCAAGTGTTTACATGCCACAAAATACTCAGTAATATCATCTACCATATTAGGTAAATCTTAACCCAGTAAACAAAGCTTATGGAACTTGGAAAGATAAATGGAGCTGACATAAATCAAGACACTGCTAGATGAGTTAACTCATTTTAATCCAAACCCAAGGCAAACCAAAATAAAATTTATTTCTCTGCAAAGAGACAGCATGTACCCAAACAATATTTCAATGGGACATAAGTGGCACATAAATCTTGCTACGGCTCCGTTGATGGGCTTGTGCTACTAAATAATAATGCAAATAACCTCTCAAAAGTTACTGGGAAAATGCTATAGATATTTTAATTTTTGCCCATCAGTAGAACGTGGGTACTAGAAATGATAGTGTTCTTGACTGAAAGCAGAGATTGCATTTACTGGAACACAAAGAAAGCTGTGAAAGACTCACTGAGGTCAGAAGACAGTTACAGGGAACACAGTGTCATGTGTGTTTCTCCCTTATTAAATTAAAATGCCATTGGCCTTCTGAAGCACAGAACAGAAACGAGAATATGTTTGGGATTATGGAATTTAAATTAATACCTTCTACTAAAAAGAGGAATGCACTGTGCTCTGATCAGAGAAAAATAAGGTGATTTAGCAGACAAGGCTCTTTGCTAGGTATTAAAATAGCATAATGTGCATGAGTTCATCAGTTACAAAAGCCAAAAAAAGAAGGAAAATCTACGAAAGCTCAAAGAAGAGACTAGTCAGGAAAGGTAATTTCCTTGTATTCACACAAAAGCAAGTAATAACCTTTCAAGATGCTGAGCCCATTCTGTTCCTATTTTTGCCCTTATTGACTACCTGTAGTTCTTTGAACATTGTGACTGGTACACAGACGAACAGCCTGTGCAGGTGGTTTGGTTTTTTGGGTTGGTTTTGGGGTTGGGTTGTGGGTTTTTTTGCAAGTCTCTGCCCTTGTATTTTCTGGCCAAATGCAGGTGGGTATGGTGGGACATGGCCCATTAACCTCGACAGCTTTGTCCAAGCTGGTGCTGATGCAGATCTCAGACCTTGTCCTTCTCTGTAAATTTACAAAACTCCTATGGGAGCACTTGGTGCTCATTTCTTGACATTCACTCCATGGATCCATTTGTGATCAGGGATGGTATATTCTTCAGGGATGGCAGATAACCACTTCACAGCACCTTTCTTTGCAGGAGGCATTTGAGCAAAATCTACCCTGGAATGGGCCAAAAAATACAGCCCTTTTCAGCACAAACAAGTACTTACCCCACTGTCATGACTGCGCTCTCTGAGTATTTCTGCTTACCCTTTGCCCCTTCTTTATGAAGCAGAGCACTGCTGACAAGGAAGGACGGCAGGGTCTGCTTCACAGGCATCGTAACCATGTATAGCTTCTATCGCATCCAGCTCCACCAAAGCACTCACACCAGAGCCAGTGGGAGCTGCAGCACAAAGTTCAGGGGTTTGCTGAAGGTCACACAATAAATTTGTGGCCAAGTAGGGAATCATCTGTCAGTCCTCATTCTGGTGATTTAGTGAGAGGATTAGCCTCTTCCTGATCAGTATAAAATTGCACTCGTTATAAGGCAAAGATTCTGCTGGAAACTACCATGGAAAAAGTATAGTGCACACCTTCTGATAGCAAATAGAAAATGAGACAAGAAAAACCCAACATAGCTTGATTTTATACATCAGACGAGAAAGACTCATTTCTTGGTTGCCTTTCTGTGGTCAAAAAGCAATGCTATCATATGAACAAGAAGGAACAGAAACCACTTATTCCAGCTCCCAGTGGAGACACTGACTTGGTAAAATCTCAGCTTCCTCTCAGCTCACCAAAGCAGATTCAGGAGAAAAAGAAAAATGATCAAGGCTATGAGACATCTTAATAGGTTTATCCTCAGACACATAAAAAGCTCATAGTAATGAGTACTTAGTAGTTGCAATTCCAGACATTAAGAAGAAATCTAGTATGATGTGTAAAGAAGGCTTTCTCTATCAAACGTCTCCAATATGAATTAGTGAGAAGTGGTTGTTCTGGATATTTTTCAGCACAGTGACACTTCCTCGGGAGCTGGAACTTCTAGGACTTCTCCAAACATATTTTGGTAGTAGTAGTACCAGCAGCTCAGAACAGATGCTCTGGAAAAAGGGGTAGCGGCACGTTGTTCCTTCCACCCGCTTCCAGTGCCCAGCAGCTTTGTGATTTCGTCATCCACAGGATGTCTTGCAACATGTTTAAGAACCCTTGATGGATTTCTCCGCAACAAATTTTTATAATTGATTTTTGAAGCCAGCAATACCATTGGTCTCCTCACTGTCTTTTGGCAAGAAGTTCTATGGGTTAATTGTGTGCCAGGAAAAAGCTTTTATTAGTTTAAAACTGCTTCTCAGTAGTTCCATTTAATGCTCACCTTAGTGGATATACTGTGAAATGGTAATTTTATGTTCTCCACGACAGTCATGGTTTTATACACCTCTGTCGTATTTCCCTCCTCAATTGTTTCATTTCTGAAGACACCTGAAAATGCCTAATGTGTTCCATCGCTCCCCGGGCAGCAGCTATTCTGCACGCTCCACTGACCTTGTGTCTGTTTCCTGTGCCTTTCTAGTTCTATCACATCTTTTTTTGAGACAGGATAACTAGAGCTGCACACAGTACTCAAGGTGCGAGTGCACCAGGGATTTCTAGCACGGCAGGATGATAGCTCCTATTTGCTCTCTGTACCTTTCCCAATAATTTCTGCTTGCATCTGCTGAGCTAGCACTTTCAGAGAGATCCACACTGTCTCTGAGGTCTTTTTCCAGAGAGAAAATGGCCCCAGTAGCAGCCCTTACCATGAGTGACCATAAATACATATTCTTTTGGTTTTTATCTATGGGTGCATTACCCTGAACTCCTCCAGTTTATACCGCTGTTAGTTCACCAGACACTCTGTAGCAGGAGATCCTTCTGCAACTCTTTCCTGTCCACTTCTGGTTTTCTTACTTCAAAGGATTTTGTTTGTCTCCTCTCCATTCCTTTGCTCTTTCAGATTGTTTAGGAGCATGCTGGACTGCACCATCCTGTCCCTCTCCACTAGCAATTTCCCCAGTGATGAGGCCTTATCTTTTTTCTTTAAAGGAAACACCCAGTTAGGGAAGCATTTTAGAAATCCAAGTGCATGACTTCTTCTGCATCACCTTTAGCCAGATGCTCAGGGAATGCCAAGAGATTTGGGGGGCATGTTCCCCCCCCCCGCAAGAGCCGTGCAGCCCCTTCCCCAGATGACCAAACCCGAGTGCCAGGCCCCCTGGGGCTGTGATTTTTTGCAGATGCCTGAATTTCAGGGCAGACCTCCAGATGTTGCCACATTTGTCCTTTGCACCTGAGAGTGGCAGAAGCACATTCTAGACGCTCCTCCTTGGAGGGTACGATTCCCCTGCCAGCTCTGCTTGCTCTTTCACATCTGACCAGTCTCTGCAGCCCCTCACACGGGAAAACATGCAGGAAAGCAGAAGATCTCCCCGTCTGCTGATCCCTCCAGGCTCAGGGGTCATGAGAGAGGAAAGCAGATTAAAAGAGCTGTAACGCAGCCAGCGCGGGGAAGATCTGACCCACAGGGCCCCAGTAATTGAGGTTATTAATCCACACTAGGCAATGATGGCTTTGCCTGAGGCATGACCCAGGTTTAGAGGGAAACAGCTTGCAGTTGTGCCAGGCTTTTGAGATAGGCAGGCAAGCGAGCTTGCTGGCCAACAGAGCTGCCGGGCTCTGCCCACCGGACGGCCCCTTGGCTCCTCTGCTTTCAGCACGCAGTCACCGAGGGAAAGCCAGCACCGAACAGGTGCATTTTCCAAATTCAGCCAGGGGGTGATCTTGGCTTTCCCCCCCTGATTTGCTGCGTGAAACATGAACAACTGGCAGGCCACCTCCCTCATCTAAGCCTGCAACTAATCGCTCCATCTCACAGGGAAAAGTTGGGAGGCTTAATAAAGGAGATTTTCTGAGGGCAAGTGCAATAGGACCAGCTCTGCAAGAAGCCAACTCCCCTTCCCCTCCAGCAAACTCACTCCCAATGTTCAGGAATGTATCTGAGGTCAGAAGCAGCATCTGTGGAAGTATGAACCTGCCCATCTGCCTGCTCCCAGTGACACTTACAGATCCTTTTACTGTCATCCAGATCTGAAGTGTATTTATTCTGGCATACTAACACAACACGTGTGGTACAGTCTCATCAAGACAAGCAAGTGCTTGCCTACCTAACTCCCTGCCTTGGGAATGACGGTACGAGAAATGCTTTCTGCTCCAATTCACAGCTTCGCCCATCACAGTAAAGCTACTACAGGGGCACCACGGTTCAGACCCTCAACTCATTAACTGGCCACCGTGGCTGAAGAGCAGGTGAAGACACGTTTGAGACACAGATTGCACTGGCAAGACTTCTGTTCTGGAACATGTAACTCCCAGGTCCTCCAGTGCAGCATCGCTAAGGCAGCAGGGTCTTTACCAGAGCCACACACAGGTTTGTCCCTGCTGGTTCTGGAGGCAAAAAAAATGACAAAAGCTAAGCATTAAATAATAATATTACAGAGTAGTTACAGTGTGTCTATATATGTAAAGGAAAAGTCATGTTTCAAGAGAATTGAAGACTAGATTTACAAGACTTTTATAAGAGCCAACCTTGAAATCCTGGCTTGTTAGAACAGGACTTCCTACGGGGTACATTTTTTCCAGGTGAACTTAGTTAAGAGGACTTTTTGTCTGGGAAAATTCCTTTTCTGAGACTGTCTCACACAGTGTAGTCCTCTCCAGAATGCAAGAAAGAAAAAGGTATTCAGATTTTCTTTCTCAGGGAACACTGTTGCTTTTGGGCAGATGCTCCAAAGAAGTAAAAAAATCAATACACTCATTATTTTTCCCTAAAATAACATTTTCTAAAGTATTTCAACTTTGCTGAAATACTTTGACAATATAATGAAAATAAAGTTGCAAGGAAAGGTTTTGACCTTATCAAAATCAAATATTTCCATAAGTATCTCAAAAAAATTTGACAATTGAGGAATACCAGGAGTGTTTGGCTGGCACTGGTGTGAACAGAGAAGAACTTAACACCCACCCCATTAGGCCACAACTTCCACACTGCTGCTGCAGCCCCCGCCCCACGCACACATGTACCACAGACTGGCTTCACAGGACAGAGGAGGTTTTTTGCTGTTCATAGTTACAGTATAAATGGTGAAGACAGTTGATGTTACCAGGCTCAGAACACTGCCAGCTACAAGGCAGACCCACTTCCTCCATACTCTTCTACGACAGTAAAAACAAGCCTAAGTAACGTATCTGGAGTTCTTTCTTGCATTTGTCTGATGGTTTAGGGTCTTTTAAGATTTCTGTTGTTAGCTTTTCTCTGCAGCCATTAGAACCAGAAAATATCTAAATATACCAAGTTGTCATTCGCACATATAATGGCTTGAGGACTTAAGAAAGGCCCCAAATCTTCTAAGAGTTCACAACGTGAGTTTGCAATAATCACACCAGTGACAGGTAACATGGCTGGCTCCCAGAGACAGGAATCATTGCTGACTTGTGACATACTTGGTAATGGCCTTACTCTGCTTCTGCTGAAAACAGAGCAGTGCCAGCCCAGATTGCAGCTTAGACTGACTATCAGCCCCTGGAAAGTTCTGCTCCCCTATGAGAAGGCAAAAATCCTTCTTTCCTCAGCAGCTGAAGATAATTCACTTATGCTGGAAGAAAAAATCCAGCAAGTCCCATTCCAAAACATGCATAATCTGGCAAAATTGGGGAGGAATGAAAAGTGTTCACGTGAAAGATGAAGTATCATTCTGTGAAAATCCCTGCGGAGCACAACAAGAAAGAGGAAATCACAAAAGATGAATGACCAATGGGTGGAATTTCAGGAGCGAAACAAAATATGGGAGGCAAATACTTCTGTGTGTGAGCAGATAAATCAGCAAGACATTACTTTATCAGCAGGGAAACATGTACAAGGTATTACCAAAGGCCCTGAAGGTCAATCACTGCAGCGGTTGTCTACTTCCCACAAGCGAAGTTCAAAACCTGGACCACACACAAGGCACGTGTGATGGACCTGGCACAGCACAAAATGCAGCTCAGCACAAGCTAAAGCTGTAACTGCAGCAGCAGAACAGACCAAGGAAGGGTTAGAGGGGAGAGAGGTAGCTGCAGAGGATTTACCAATAATGTTAGAGAGCTGGGGCCAGATTCAGACCTACTATAAACTGATACTGCTCCGTGAGGTCTGAATTTAGCCCATACATTTCAGGCACTGATTTTTTTTTATTATTATTTTATTTTTTAATGGGCACTTTAAGGATTCAAAGCTAGAATGATAAAGCTGAGCTGCTACCCCATCAGCATGTGCTAAGCTATTTATGAGTCACTAAACCACACCTTTTCTAATTCTCACCTTAGCTTGTGAATGGCATGTGGCCAACGCACCTTCTCCAGCTACTGGAGAAAAGTCACCACAGCATGTTATCTGCTGAGGCTATTGGCAGAGCCGCTGCATCTACTCTGCTGCAGGACATGTTTGACCTCCAGCTAGTCCTGCATTAGCCTTCTGCCTGTTTACATCGGGACAGTCACAGACATTGTCCAAACAAGTGCCACACAACGGCAGCGCTAAATTTTAGGAAATCTGTCCAGTGCTTTGCAACCCTCAGACGAGAAAGCCCCAGTCAAAAAACATGAGTGCAGGCTTGAGTCCTCCGGAGTCCTCCGTGCTGCCTGGCCCCACGTACCATTTCTGTCCCTGCACAAGTGGTCCTACCAGACATACTGGGCTCACGAGCAAGTGGAAACACAGCCATCACTTTCCATTCCCAAAGAGCTGTGTCCTACAGTTCAGCAGTAAAACAGTAGTTATGATGGGGAAAAATGTCTAATCAAAGCAAAACTGTTCTGAGCAAGCTCTCGCATGTCACGTATCCATCCCCAGACCACTGCCAAAATTATTTCCTTCCAGCTGGCATTTGCTTAAACCCCCAACACAGAAGCAATCTCAACTACGCGGTACTGGGCTTCACAAAAACCCTCCTTAGATATTACATCCCTCCCCGGGAACAGTGAAAGGATCAACGAGGCCTCCCTTTGCTCTACCTAGTTATTTGGAAGGCCAGACCCATGTTCCAATCCCAACACTCAGAGGCTTGAGTCACTCTCCGCCACTTTGGTTCCTTCACTGTTATCCCGATCCCATAGGGGATTCTCCATCTCCCACTCCCCTTCTCACCCAGGTGCGGTGTAGCAGGAGGACTCAGACCTAGGGAATGCCAGCTCGATGTTCTCCTGCTATAGAGCAATCACTGCCTATCTCCAGAAGGTCCTCACGGGTCTGGATTGGGGCTGCCGCGCCAAGGAGAGGGAAGCAGTGGTTGCCTTGTGAGGAAAAAGAGACCTATAACAGGGCACCTCCTGCCCGAACCGCAGCTCCTGCTGCTTCCCTCTGTCACAGTCTCAGCTTGTCCTTGCTTAAGCCTCGCGGGAGCAGCTTGTTGCAAAACACAATTTTAGCTATTTGCTTTCCGTGATGGCAGAGCCACGAGCTCCCGAGGGCAGTGCCAGGCACACTGTGAGGCAGCACGCGACATTTGAGGGTGCGAGGAATGGGAAGGCGGGTTCCCAGGGGGGCGTCTTTCCTTTTCCCCTGCTGAGTTACAGCAAGTGTCACAGCCACATCATCTATTTTTCATTCCCTTGTGCTCAATCTGAAGCCATAATGAAACCATAAGGAATCCAGCATCACTCAGCAGTGTAAAAAAGCACTCTGGTCCAGCTCTGCAGAGCTGGACCGCATAGTGTGAAGTATTGCAGGAAGGAGAAGAGTCTGATATCAAGAACTTGGCTCCCCGTTTTTATTTGCTACACTCCCTGAACTGCAGCGATGGCAAGCGAGAGCGAGGCATGGCAGAGAAAAGCCTTGCCCCTCACTCTGCTCCCTCAGTCACCCTCCTGGTTACAGTGAGAGCTGTCAGGCAAGACCACAAATGTCCAAGATGGTTAATGCCAACAGCAAACTACATGAAGGAAAGCAGGCGAAATCAGAAGGGGCATCCTCAGGACGATGGTCTCAGGAGACAGATTGTCCAAGATAAATTCTGAAAGAGCGCATAAGCGGGACTCCTGGGCCTCTACCCAGCTGCAGTAATTTGGCTGCCTTTTCCCAGACCCAAGCCTTCACTAACTTGGGCAGTGGGGGAGAAGGGTGTTTGCTGCCAGAGTCCGTAGATGCACACCAGACACAGCGCGGCCGTGAGTCAGGCTGTCACTCATGGGGAGACCTGGGGATGCCTCCTGGTGCTTGGCCACCTCCATGCTTGCCGCCCTGCCCCTTGGCAGAGCACCTCTGGGCTGAGGCAGGAGGGCACTGGAGCTGCCTCTTTGCCCATTTATCCAGACCAGAAGAAGTGGGGGCATTTCTCCGCAAGCACAGAAAGAGTGACAGGCCCCGGTCTCCAGGTAAAACATGCAGCTGCCTTTGATGAGAGGCAGAACAGACACCAGCTTTACTTGCACAGCATCAGGGGAAGTGGCTGGTAGAGGGCCTACATTAAGACAGAGTAAATTAATAATCAGGAACAATCTCTGAGCTGACGTCTGCTCCAGCCTGTAGGATAGTCTCTGAGCAGCTAAAACTAGAACAGAGCAGTTCCTGGGGAACAAGTCATAGGGAAAAGCCTGCACTGGTCTGTCAGGGATGCAGGGACCAGTACCTGGATAATCTCATTTTACAGTTTATTCCTTCTGCTCTTCTCCAGCTTGCTTTCCAGTTAGGTCCTTGCCTTGCAGAAACTGTTGGGTCATCTCTCTGATACCCGATGATTTCTTTCTTAGTGTTATTCTCACCAAGGGATGGTTAATGCAGGGTGCCTGCTGAGGCCCATGTCCTGGTTTCAGCTGGGATAGAGTTAATGGTCTTCCTAGTAGCTGGTATAGTGCTATGTTTTTGAGCTAGGTATGAAAAGAATGCTGATAACACTGATGTCTTCAGTTGTTGCTAAGTAGTGTTTAGTCTAAAGTCAAGGATTTTTCAGCTTCTGATGCCCAGCCAGCAAGAAGGCTGGAGGGGCACAAGAAGCTGGGAGGGGACACAGCCAGGGCAGCTGACCCAAAGTGGCCAAAGGGATATTCCATACCGTGTGACATCACATCTAGCATAGAAACTGGGGGGAGTGGGGGCAGGGGGATCGCCACTCGGGGACTAACTGGGCATCGATCAGTGGGTGGTGAGCAATTGCACTGTGCATCATTTGTGTATTCCAATCCTTTTATTATTACTGTTGTCATTTCATTAGTGTTGTCATTATTAGTTTCTTCTTTTCTGTTCTATTAAACCGTTCTTATCTCAACCCATGAGTTTTACTTCTTTTCCTGATTTTCTCCTCCATCCCACTGGGTGGGGGGGAGTGAGTAAGTGGCTGCGTGGTGCTTAGCTGCTGGCTGGGGTTAAACCACGACAGGCCATTATCATTTCTTTCAGAGGCGTTTACACTGACTAGGACTGACGGAGATGAGCACATGGTGGCCTGGCCAGCCTGCTGCACAGCAGCTGTGTATGCACTGCACTTCACCAAGACCCTGCTGTTTATATTTAATATTCCAACTTTTCCAACTTCCTTTTATTCCATGTTGCACATTTCATATTCTTTCATGATCTCTTTGTAATTCTGTGTCCCTGTTAAGAAAAATCATGCTGAAAAGAGTGGGATTAAATAAGCAGGTGATGGTCAGAGGTAGTTATCAGACTCAAATACTACATGTAGACTAGTATAAAACTCTTCCCTTAACTCATCACAAGAAGTTACAGAAGGTAGAACAGCTGCCATCCACTTTCACAAGGGCAGTAGCTTTGAATGCCCTTTCATGCTAATACTGCTCTCAGGATCTTCCCACCCTACAACTGCTCTTGAAAAATGGGAGAGGGCCCTGGCGGCTGGGAGCAAGCAGGAACAACAGGGATGCTGTTTCTGCATGTGGTGCAGTACAGCAGTTTTATAGTGTGGGAGGTCCAACTGGTCAGCATGTCCTCTCCAGGCTTACTTGGAAAAGTGAGAAAAGGTTTATTGTGAAGGTTTTGGCTGATTCTTATTCTTCACACAACCACTACGACCACAGTTTAAGCATCACAAGGGTTTACAGAAGTTTTCCCCTTCAGTGGCATAGGGTTGAGCAGCAGACTTTCTGCATCGTTAAGGGTTATAAATGATACTATCTGTTTATAAGACTACAGGCAATACCTTCCCATAGTTTAATAATTGCACTGAGATGGGCCCTTGACTGCTGGCAGCAGTAGGGGTCACTGTAGTGTGTGTTAAGCGGGAGAATTCAACTAAAAATAAAAACCTAAGGGAAAAAAACCAGCAAGCTGAAGCATCTTGTGACAACTCACCCCAGAAGCCCTGTCAGTCTGCCAGGACTGCACTACCCAGGAGCTGGGAGTGAAGCAAAACCATCCACCGTCTAACACTCAAGAGCTCTTTAACCCACTCCATCTTCAGCTGCTTTCCGTTGCTGGCTGCTTTTAACCTAGTTTTCAACCTCCAGAACTCTTATTTATGGCTGCAGCTTTCATTAGCAGAGACATGCTCCCCATTCATTCAGTTCCTTCCAGAGATGTAGGCTACATCCCCAAAGTGCCTTTTTGGGAAAGTTGTCTGATGCGCTCACAGGCTGAGGGTGCAGTGCCCTGGAAAACAGGGAGGAGCATAGCTTTAAGAGAGTGTATTTTTCCCCTCACTACTGAGGACCCAAACCCCAGTGGTGAAGCTTTTAGATGGGATTGTTCTTTCCTAGCCATAGTCAGTTTTGTTCCCAAAACCTGTGGGACAGACTGACTTTTTAAGGACATAAAGCCCTCTTTCCCTTTTGTCTCTTTCCCTCTCCTTTTGGAGCAGTAGGTGATGCAACGCTTTTTTCTTTGCTTTTTCACACCTCCATTTTTGAGGCCTCTTATATAGACAGCTGGGGAAGAGGTTACCTTGCACAAAAAGGGTCTCTGTGCATGGAAACGCAACAGCTTCCAGGAGCTCCAGTGATCACAGATAGACCCTCATCCCCAGGTGGCAAAGTGCTTTCCTGCTGATCCTGCAGAAATCCCAATTTCCTGAAATCCTCCTGATTTCCTGCAGGAAAATCTTCTCCTGTTACTACACAGACAGGTTCTATAAGGGGGAGTGCAGCAGTCTGGGGTCCCTGCTGCAGAGGTGCTCACACACATCCCTGGCATCTCGCTTACTGCCTTACTTTGAGGCCGTCAGTCTGCATCTTGTCTTCCTCCAGAACTAGCTGTGGATCTGACAGGATCGAGGTGGAGGTTGGAAGTGGAAAGTGATTTTAAAGTGTAAAATGCCTCAGTTGGAGTCTCCTCAGTTTCACACTCTCTGCCACCCACTTGGTCACTGAACCCAGGAAGAGGGTACAGGGGTTTCAAAAGCTGGTGCATGTGCTCTCTTTTCAGAAGGGTCTACGCTCTCTTTTGTTTGGCAGGTGAGAACTTTTCCCGAGAGAGATGGATGTAAACTGTCTCCAGTCCCAAAGCCTTGTAACCATGTCAGCAAAGCACTACACTTAGCTACTTAGGTCTGCTGGGAGACTGGATTTAACAGCTCAGACACCCAGGCAATTACACAGCCTGCAGTCTTGAACCAGACTGAGTCCAGCCAGTCCAGAACACAGCCCAAACAAGTTTGCATCTGGCTGCAAAAGATCGTGTAGTAAAACATACCCATGGCTACTGGCATCAGCTCAAAACACTTCTTTGGTTTAGGAAGCATCAATGCCAGAAGATGGATTGGGGATGCTGAACATCAACAGCAGAGCTGTTCCCACAACAGCTGTATACGTTAACAAATCCTTACAGTACGCCTTGGCAGAGACGCTGAGGTTGGCATTTCCATCCCCTCTTCACAAGCAGGATATTGCAGCAGGACTGAAATAAGCAGTTCCCAGAGCCTCACGCAAGCAGCCCACAAGGCCGTGAAAAGAACTGTATTACATGTGGCTTTGCACTCAGGACTGCTGGTCCCACGTGCTGGGCTCAGACACCCTGCCAAGAAGAGACAAGACTTTGAAACCTAAAAGCATGTCCCATACCTCCACACTGACTGCCTTTCCATCATCTCCTGTGGGGTTTCGAGTGGCTTTAAAAACAACAAGTTTGGCCTGATGGAGGTCAAACCACAGAAGGAGTTGGGTCATCTGCTGCCACAGCATATTCTGTGGTTGAGGTAAGCCAAACCTACTGCATCCCCTTCCCCTGCCTGAACCACAAAAAACTGTTCTTTCCTTTAAGGTGGCCTTCTAGCTGTGCTTACTGCCCAACCAGGCTTGCGGTCTTACTTTCTCTCAGGGCTTTTGTAGGCTAATCCAGCACAAAAGCCACTGGCTGCTCTCCACTCCAAACCTCTGCCAGGTTGAGAGATGGATGGAGCTGGTTTTAAAATGTATTGTGAATTGGAACAGCGTAAGAAGCCAACAACAATCATTCTGCTGAATGTAGCAGCCTATGTCCCAAAGGACCTCAGCACAGCTGATTTACAAAAAAACGCACCCAAAATAACTAATGCTTTTATATTTCAAGTCATCTCTTGTGAAACCCAACCTCTGCAGGACTTTTACAATTAGATCTCATTTGAAAACCTGGACAAATCCTCCCTTACTAACTGTATGGTTTAAGTATGTGAACCCTAGAAATATCCAGTGCAGACATGCACTAGGGAGAAGTGCACACATGCTCCAGCAGTGCCCTTGTATTGCTTTTTTTGTGCCTTTTGTGCAATGAGTTTGTGATTTCACATCACACCCTGCAACTTCTCAGTCAATAGCATTAACGACTTTTCATTTCTTACAACCAAGGTGCTTCTCGGAGCTCCATCTGGTTGGCAACTCGATAAAGGCCATGAGTCCCTACACAGGACACAGTCTGAGCAACACACGACTTCTCAAATTCACAAAGTAATAAGAAAACCCAAGGTTGGAAGCTGAAACTAAACAAAGTGCAGAAGTATTTAACGTCAAAGGTGATAAAGCACTGGAACGATTTAACAAGGTGAATCTTCCATCACCGGAAAATTTTAAGCCAAGAGGGGATGTTTCCTATATTCAGTGCTGCACTTCAAGCAGGAGTCAATTGAGGGCAGTCCTGTGACTTGCTCTCTGCAGGAGGTCAGACTGAGAAGATCACAAGAGCCTCTGTGACCCCGTAACCCAGGAATTAATGCCTGGGAGGAGTTTCTTGTAAAATCTATCAAACCACTGCCCTTTAAATCCCTACCTACAGCTCCTCTGCTATGAAGCCACAATGCAGAATCAATTAAAGAGCAGGGAAGATGGAAGAGGGAAAAAACAAGAAGTTACTGAGTAATGGAGACCAAGGCACAGTGAAAGGATGACGGAGGTTTGAGCATTGCCCCTGCACCAGGCTGAATAAGACCTATTCTGGGCTCCTGGAGATCATGGGAGTTTTGCTATTATTGACTTCACTGGTACTCGCTTTGTGTCCTCTGCAGATAAGTAGAGGACACGGGTTTGCATTCTGCAGGGTTGCGAAGCCTGTGTTGTTCCCAAACACTGAACAGTCCCACTACACAGCCAACCTAGGTACAAAGTTATAATTTTTTCATTTTAACCTCTCAACCAAGCTGCCTTTATGATTATAACTCTAGACCAAAAGAGACTTCATATGAACAAAAGGAAAAAGAAAAAAATGAAAAAAAAACCAAAAACCCAAACCAAAACAACAAACAAGGCTGCCTTTTCATTATTATCGTACTGCTGCTTTGGAATTGGAGAAAATAAAAACCTCCATCGGTAGATCTGGGTTTCTCAATCCGTCTCAGAAAGTTGGCAGGAGATTGTACGAGGACTGAAAACTAGACTGCACAAATCCTCAGAAAGCCACCAGAGGGTAGCAAAACATTTTAGAGAGCAGCTAACAGAAGCCCAGGCAAACCAGCGTGTTCTGTACCTGCATCACCTTCCTTACATTCTGGTTGCTATTTCAGTTCTTCAGAAAAGTCACATTTTTATTCATCCCTATCCATTCCTTTTTCAAAATGCTGCCTTGATTTCTCTGCAGATGAGAAGGAAAATTTATATTTCACATTATCCCTGCCCTGCTCCTTGGGAACAAGTTTGTTTCTCCCTAATTTTCTTCATAGTATCTCATCACTCCCCCCAGGCTGAGCCTCCCCTACAGCAGTGGGCAGCATGCAATATCATACCGGGATGGCACGACAGTACAATGATATGGTACCACAGGATGGGGACGTGTCAGGAGGTGAAGAGGGTCAGGAGGGCAAATAGCTGTTTCCAGTGGTTTGGGGAAACGGGCCGTGTCAGTAACTCCCTACATTAGGTGTCTCAGGATTACCCCAACAGTCTTGCTTAGGCAGCATTCAAGTAATACCCAGCCTGAATTGTTGACGGCCAGTCCTGAGGTTTTTACTTTCTCAAAGCTGTGAAAAGTACAGGAGAGGGAGAGAGACATAACGTTTTTGTAATGCTTTCCTCACCTCTCCAAAAGTCTCCATTCTCCATCTTGCAGATTCCCACGCCAGTTACGTGGAAAGCCCTGAGCTCTGCAAGCACCTCAAGAAGCCAACGAACCATCCTGATCCCTCTCGCATGCTTCATGCTGAGTGTTAGGGTAGGACAACTTGCATTAACTTTTTTTTTTATAATTATTATTTTATTTTAATGTTCCTATATGTTAAATTCTCAAGCCAGGATGCCAAGGAGTCCTGTTGCCCTGTTTGGAGAAGCTTATATGGAGCAAGGAGACTAGCCAGGAGTTCAGAAAAGGAAAAAAAGAAGAGTCTGACTTTTAAATAGCTAACTTTTTCATGCACAGTCTGCAGGAACCAAAAATAGCTCCTGAATATTTCAGCAAATCATTCCCAATAATTAAAATTGTGATGTGTTTGCTGTCAATCCCAAATGCAGTGAAAGCCATCAGATATATTATTCACTACAAATTATTCATCCAGCTGCACTTGCAGAGTTGAAAATTTCCATTCACTTAGACCTAAGTTCAAAGAAACCCTCAAGCCCCTAAATCAGAAATTCTTTCGTATCTGCCCATTGCTAAAAAATAAGACAAACTAACCTTCCCTTGTCTATCCTATTTATTTAATACAGGTATGTATCACCCAGTAGGTTAACACGGTAGTGCAGCTGACACTTTGCACTGATTGTCAAGTTACAAGATTGTCAAAGTCTGTTCAGTGCAGCTGCTTTCAAGTGACTATTACAGGTGGATGGAAGTCATTAAATACTTCTTCCACAAACTGTACCCCAAATTGTAGTATCCTACTTGCTCTACCCAGGTGCTGTGCCGCACCTGAGGATCAGCCCTTTCCCACATTTTCAGGAAGCCATGGGAGGTAGAGGAAAGGCTCTTTCAGACTTCCAGTTCTAGGGAAAAGCTTCCGCCCCTGCAGAGAACTTGATTATCAGTCCTGCCCCATCAATAGTAGAGACACCTTTGCTCACAGGCTCCTTCAAGCAGACATCAAAGCTAAAGACATCAGAAGCACCACCTTCAAGCACCACCTTCTTGTAGCACTATGAAAAATCTCTAGCAGCATCTAAATCCAGCCCAGCAGCTCAATCCTCCATTACATCTTCTGTGTGAATTACAAATGTGAAGCAGCAGACACTCAGTGCAAGAGCACACTTGGGGCAAGATCCATTCATAAACCATTTTAAAGAAAGTATCCAATACATAAAGATGTTTTCATTTTCTTGTAGCTGAGGTCAGGACACCTCAAGAGAACGACATATTTTAGAAGCACTGAGCATCCCTGATAGGACAGTGAGAGTGTGGGCAACTCAGTTTGAGATTCCCCACTGTCCGTCCAATATGTCTGGATGTTTAATATGAATTAATCTGTTATTACAAATCACTCAATCAAGTTCTCCCCAACCATCAGTATGAGACATTCTGGGACAAGACTGAGCTAAAACAGACCCTTCCTCAATCTTACTGTTTGGTGCGCACGGTTCCAACTACAAAGTCACTCCTTTTCTTAATTTTTGCACCAGTAATATTTGTGTGTTTCATAACAGACAAGAAAGCTGTTGACAGTCCAAAATGTCACAAATAGTTGGCAAAACAAGCTGCAGCACCTGTTTGAACAAGGAGGGCTGCATTTCATTGCTATACATTTGCATGACAGTTGCACTGCATTGATCTCGCTGCCAGCATTCTTGTCACAGGCACAGTGCCTTCAGTGGGAAGCTACGACCTGTTTAATTTTTGCTACACCAAATTAAGTACACCTACACAAGGTAACTCTCTCCCTTCTCTAGCCTGCAAAAAGCACAAATGAAAATCTTCCTTTTGCTGGAAGGTGGGCAAAGGGTATGATGGGCAGCCCTCCAAGTCCCCTCCTGGCTACTTTCTTATCAAGGCACCATCTGTAGTACTCCTGCCAGTAGGTCTTAACTTGAGGGATTCAATCCATGTCTTAAGTTTCTACTTTCCAAACCATGGTAAGCCCCACTGAAGTTCCTGTGTGAATACAGACAGCAGCTCTATGCAACTTCTGGGGAGAATGTCCAGACTTAAAAGACTTGATAGACTGGGCTGGTCAAGATTGGGGAACTGCAGATGCTACTTTGCATCTCCAGTAGATGTGATTTGGACCTCTGTTTGATGAGGGGAGAGAGAACAGAGGCAGCTACTATCAGCTGATCAAAGCAGAAGGCTCCATGTGCCATTCTCAGCCCCTTGTCCATCCTCTTTGCAGTTCAGGTGTTTATTGATGCAGTTCAGTTTCCCTGGACGCTGGGAGCCCTAGACTGGTAATGCACCTGCAACAAGGAAGCTGCACGTCACTGACTTTTATGTCTGCTCACAGAGTGGCTTAGGAGGATACGACTTCTCTTCGTGATCAAGAGGATTATTATTGGGAATGATGCCACAGGAAAAACTGGAGGATCACTGATATCCTCTTTGGAAAAGACTATGGTGATGTGGGGAAACATCACATCAAAGTCACAGTTCCCCGTCGAGCACTTCTTCTCCTCCTCGGTGACGTGTCGCACTGCCATTCCTGAATGTCACCTTGATGGAGAGAACAAATTCTCAGGAGGAGTCGTCAGCTTGGAGCAACAAAAGCCACCTCCTTCAGAAATACACCCACAGAGGTGTGTAAGGCCAGGACAATAACATCATGTCAGGCCATAATTAAAACTTCTGAGTAGTTACAGCTCCTCACTGACAGTCTTTTATGTAACGACCTTCCCCACACTGACATGTCCGCACAAACATAGAATTACAACAGTGATGGAAAAGAGCCTGACAGAAGTTTAGCTCAGGAAACAAGAAACCGAGTCAGGAGGTCCAGAGCCCTTTTCCAGTCTTGCTGCTGCTGACTTCTGCAGGACATTGCGTCAAGCCCTGAAGGCAGGGACAGAGGCCAGAAGGTGCTTGTACATTAATAAGTCCTTGCCCAGCAGATGCCCTCTCTTGGCAAAACAATCCCTTTCTATAGAGGATGAAGGGTGTGTTGCTGCACAACTGACTGGCAATTTTATGGCTCAAGCTTGACATAATGGCTTTCTAGGGGCACAGAGAGATGAGACTACCCCTTGCCTGCAATATTCATGATGTCCTAATAAACACAGTAAGCTGTGCCTTCTCCCTCAAGAAACATCCACTCTAGGCACCTATTTTTTCCTAAACTACTTTTGGTTCTTGCAGAGCCAAGTGGATAATCAATAGTAGGCAAATTTAGATGAGGCAGTGCAGGGAAAGATGATCAAATCAACAGAAACAGAGGAGTTAAACCCAAGTTTACATAGACAGAAGACACACAGAAGTGCTGTGGGAAGACAAAGGCATTCTTTTTCAGATCCGAATAAGTGAGAACTATAGGAAATCTGGACCAAAGGATAATAAAAGCAAAAGCTTGCTAACAGTGGTTAGATTGCACATGTTCACATGGAGCCTACCTGGGTGGCTCAGATGGCAAGATTTTAGCCAAAGAGAACACTCTTAGGCTTAGAAGAAGCCTTAGTATAGAAAAAATTACTGTGATAAAACACACAGCACTGCCTATACAGTATTGTACCTTCCCCATTTAGCCCTTCGACCCTGTCCTGGAAACAGTGACACACAGTTAAGAAGATAGGAGTCCTCCCGTGTAAAACTTGAGATCCCATCGTAATGGAAGTTATCCTACCAGAAAATCCCAAAACAACACAGAGCAAGAAGACAGCCTGTGCAATTCCTTTGGTCTTTGCACCTTTGCTTCATTGTACTAATAAAGATTCTCCAAGAAAAACTCTTACCAGCAGCTTAGTATCTCACTCCAGTTCTAGATTCAGTTTTGACTCACATTGTTGCAGACTGAGTTCAACAGAGTGTGAAACAGTGGTTCAGACTCAGTTATGGTGCAAGAAAAAACAAAACAAGCTATGTGGTTTCAATGAGTTTTCAGTTCATTGGATATTCATCCCCAAAGAGCTATCCAGGAAAAAGAGGGGGTTTTTTTCTCACCTACTGACCAGAGTTGTGGTGCAGGGATTAGCAGGGAGTTGAGGCTGAGCAAGCGCCCTCCTCTCCTGAGAGGTATTTTCCATTACAAGTGTTCACAGACACAGACCCCTTCTTTGGGGACCACGTAAGGAAACCTTGTGAGCGCATCAACAGAACTGGTGAGCACCATACATGGCTTACAGACCTTTTGGGGAGAGGTTGGTACATAAGCATAAAGCACTGTGTTTACGTGGCTTGGTGGGGTTTTACCCATTTGCTCTTGCCATTCCACTGCAGATGAACGACCACCACCACCATTACCACTTCTCCACTCAGTTTGGTCCCTCTGGCTCCTATCGTATCTGTGTAGATGTTGCTGGTGGGCTTCCACAGTCACAAAAAATGTGCTCCTGTCTACACAGAGCTTGGAGATTTCTGCTTCATTCATTCAGTTCTTCAGCTCCGTTTCCTCTTGTGGCTGAAAGCCTTGTCAGGCATCACAAGTTACACTCCAAATCTTGGGGCAGACCACATTAGGTAGCAAATTCAGACGCACCCTCGCACAGTGACACACACACAGAAGGGGAATCAAGCACCTATATCACCTGATATATGTATCCAGTGCCACTTAAGGAGTCCTGCCTGGCCCACGGGCTGTACTAACTCTGCCTGTGCTGGTGCTACACCTGCCTGCACTATTGTGGATATCATGGGCTTCTTGGAGAGACTGAAATGGCACTAGACACCAGTGCTTGGCAACTGAACTTCACCCATAAAGTCTTTCCAGACAGGCCTGGTTTTGCCTTAAGTCAGACAACACGCAACTACAGCGGTTTTGCCAGCATCGTCAGCAAACACTTCTGCTCCAGCTAAAAGCCTTGTGTCAGGCTGAACAGTAAATTGCTACATCGGTTCTTAGCCCAGCTCCAAACACCTTTATGAGCATCACCTCAGAAATCTGTCGTCCATTCTCTGCCCCATCCATTCCAACACCTTCCCTGAAATGAGCCAGAGACATGCCAGATGACATGATGTGGAATAACAACTACCAGGTACTCCTTGAGGCTCAGTACTTGCCCTAAAACACCGCAGTTCTCTCTGAATTGTTCTGTATGCACCAAAATAGCAACACTGACAGGGACCTTGCAATGCCTGAAATACAGTTTCTCACAGAGGGATCTCCTTTCCATAATCATTGATAGTCCACCATTTCTGGCATGGTCTGGCTGGTATCCCCGTAGAGAAGAACACAGCCCATGTCTCAGGGCTGGAGCTCCAGAATGCCTGCCTGGGGGCCACACAAGCTGAGGAATAAGGACATGTGCCTAGTCTGCACTCTGCCATACCTGTGGGCAAGTGCAAGTTGAATATTTTTTCCTCTGCACACGACGTGTTTCATTATGACATTCTCTAGAAAAAAATGCCATTGGGCCTGATTATTTTTTCCCCCAGTTTTGAAGAAGTACAGTGGCTTGGCTGATTGGGGAAAAAAGTTTACATTTCCCACTAAGAAAAACTGTGTGGGAAAAGAGTATTTGCAGAGCATGTGGCATAACGGGAAAGGATTGTCAGATTACCTGCAGAACTGATACTTGCCTCCACTAAACCTCTATTTTTGTTCAAAGCCCTACTTGCAAATTCTGAGAGAGGAGAGAATACAGATTTTCCTATGGTGTTTCGGATTAGCTGCTGCATAAGAAATGGAGTATCCTCAAAATGTGGTATCTATAATCTTCTGATTCACACATTTGCCATTTGGGGCTATTAGGGATGTATGTATTTTTAACGAAGATACAGAGCATCCTATGGAAAAAACCATCCAATTCACAATTCTATCTATGTACTGAGTTTGGTGTGCAATGACCCCAGGTTCCACAATAACATCATGCTGTGAGCATGCTTTCAACACCAGCCCTCAGTGCACTCACATCATGCAGTGGAGAAGCCACAGGCTGAGACCGATCACACCCAAAGAGTTCTTCTAATGTATTAAAACCTTTTTGTCTTAAAGTGATTGGTATCCCTAGCTTACCCCATCTCAGATGCGTTGAGAGTTCACACTCTCTTCTTTTTCTAGCCGATTTTAATATAACTTTCCAACTGGTAAAAACTGTGATACGAAGCTTTGTAAATTAAGATTTTAAAGAGAAAATGGGACAGAAAAAGACCTAAATCCAAAATTTGAGGATAAAATACACTGGCCACATCCATACAGCTTAACACAGTCTCAAACACTGGCAAAAGGCTCTGCGTCGCTTAAAATGTGAGTTACAGTTCAACCTCTGACCACCCAGGAATACTGAGCCAGTCTGGCACACCACACAGTGGGCATAAAACTGACCCAGAGCATCCATGGAAAAGCACCTCCTGGTTGCACTGTGTTCACAGGGAAGTCAGTCCCAGACCCCACACCTATGTGAATAAACTGTGCCAAAAGTCCCTCTGCACCTCCCATCACCCCTTCTCCCCAGGTCCCAGTTTTACTTCATGAGGTTTTCCAGAATGTTATCTTTTCCAGTATCTGCTTCTACAAGCGACAACTTTCTTATGTTTTCTTATTCAAGGGTGAACTTAGAAGAACAACAGCTACTCTTTCCTAATGCATCATCTTTATGAACAGACCCAACAAGGTCTCAATGAAAAACCCACAAGCTTTTATCCATACCCATCAACCTACCAACAAATGCACAGAGAATAACCACAGAAATAAGGAGCTTGCCACCCTTGAAACCTTCCTGAGTGCCTTCTGGAGATGTAGCACACTCCCTTACACCCGGACAACATCAGTGGTCTTCAAAACAGTGTAAATTATTTGGTGTGTGAGACAATGGGGATGGCATCTTCAGAAACGCATGTTCAAAGTGACTAGGAAAGCTGATGAAGCATGACAGCCATGGAGATTTTCTTTCTACTTCTTAGTGGAGACAGCATGAATTGACTTGTGTTAGTATAGTACCACAGTCAGTCCAAAATATTACACCTAGAAGTGTTTTTTATGCTGTATGCTATTAATACTGTATGCTTTGCATATAGAAAGAGAGCGTAGAAATAACACTATGAAAAAAGTTAATAAATTTTTGGCCCCAACTCAAACTTTTTTTTTTCCCTCCAGCAGACGTAAGCATGCAAAGTGGGATCCCAATTTTACCAAGAGCCAACCTTGGCATCGAGCGACTGCTGATATAACCATATGGCTAGAAAGATTTTTCTCTCCCTCTGCTAGCTACCGCCTCACATCTTGTAAACAACGTGCCTTACGACCATTATCAGCAGCAATTATAAAAGGCATTTGCCTTCCATGACGGAGAACTGGGACGGGTATGATGAGATCAAGGAAGGCTGCCTGCGCTTACTGCAGGTCCCACCGCTCGCTGACGAGAGGAACCAGCACATTTTAAAGGAGCTATTTATGTCACTCCGCGGCCAGCAGTGAGGGGCTGGGTAGAGAGGTGTGACTGAGCTGCAGGAGAAGGGGGGGAAAGGGAAGGGATGGAGTATTTGGGAGCAGCAGGGGGAAAGTGAGAGGGGGATTCAGGTACAGGGAAAACATGGGATTAGGGACGCAGAGACACCCCAGGCGCTTTCCCAGTCTGCTTCAGCAGCCGCCCTGCCTGCCCCGCACAGCCGAGGAGGGGCTCCTTGAAGTCAAACCTGCCCAGGTGTCTACAGCACAAAGGTAACCATCAGTGCAGACACACAGAGCTTAGTGCCTCGTGCTCACACAAACGTCTACCGGGGTGCTTCCAGGTACAAAAGCATTTCCAAAGCTGAACGGCCATGTCTGCACAGCACCGTGCTAGGCTCTAGCCCTGCTGCTCTGCACAGAGCCACCCCAGTGACTGCACCTGAGGCACAGCTACTCTGTGAGCTGGAAAAAGCGATCACAGATAACTGAGATTACTGAAACTTCATTTCAGAAAGAGAAAGTAAGTGAAGCCATTGCAAATATGACGTTGAATTGAGGCCCACAGACAACTGCTATGGCCCAAAAACATCAAGTGCCCTGTCCCACACATCCACTGGCATGGATCGTCACTTCACATAGGCTCACCGTAAACGCTTAAAAACCATCTGAAAAAGCCAAGCAGGTTACTATTCCTATGGGAAGCTGTTCCAGAATGTTGCCCTTTTCCTCATCACAAAATCTTTTCTAATTTCAAGCCTAAATTCATTAATGTGATCCCAATACTGGCACAATATGAGGCCCTATACTTCCTGCACATAAGCGTCAAGACTTGTAAATAATTTACAAGAGTCATGAATATGCTGCCATCTGCACACAAAGGAACTGCTCGCTCTACAGCACACGTGCGTGTGTTGCTACACCTGAGAAGGGAGAGGGTGAGGTGGGGGCAGCTGTAAGGTCACGCTGGGAAGCTGTTGCTACGTGATAGCTCTTTGGTGACTTTGGTAACGTAAATTTGATATATCCAATTTAATCTACCAAAGCAGTGGGGGCTAACAGGAATCCCTGCAGGCAGGCGCAGCGGAGAGGACTAGCATCAGCAATAGGCAGATTAAAGAAAGGTCTCATCCCAAGAGATAGCCCGGACACAGGCTGCACATTACCTACTGTCAGTCCGGTGTCACATTGGTGGGACATGAAGACCCAGGACTGTCAATCTGCACCTCTTTGCAGCCAAGGCTAGCCTGGGCTACAGAATGTGAGACTGTTCTTTCTTTGAATTTTGGGCTCCACAAAGCATGAAGGTTCATGGAAAGTGAAAGAGAAACCATGGTACCAGTAACTCCTTCCTGCATTGCAGAATCTCATTCTCATCTTCACTTTCAAAAACTTAAAATCAAAGCCACAGTCTGGGAAGCATCTGCCTTGGTTTTCAAATACAGGGCAGAGAACTACCACCAAGCTCGATAAAAAGCAATGGTCTTCTGAGTTGATGCCACAGGCTGAATTAATTGAGCCACAGATTACACAGACGAGTACACAAGGCTAGATCTCATACCAGTAGATTGCACCATTTGAATAACAATCTCAGAGTCTGGAGGGTGTGTGAATGCAGCTCTGCAATAATGATCCTGTGCAGAGTTCAGTGGGTCAAGACCATTAGGGACCTGGATGCTGGAGTTCCAGGCAAGTTGTTCAGCCTCTGACATGTGCGACACGAAGTAACATCACTCACAAGGTAAACTTTGTAAAGTTTATGAACCTTGCAGAATGACAGGGATCTACCGCTGCAGTAACAACTGCTCCTCACGTTTTGTATTTGCAGAGATAGACCTTTTCATCAATGGGAATTTAAACTGAAGTTTTGATTTAGGTAACTCTTGGCCAAATACTTCTGCACAAAAAGCAAATAGGTACAAATCGTAACTACTTACATATCCTAAATGTGGCAACGCTGTCACATACTTAGTCACATGTGCCACTTTCTAAAGGAACACCATATTTTTGTCTTATAAACATATTTACAGAATTGGTGGAAGGTTTCCATCTGAATTTTTGTGCAGGCACTTTTTCCCATCCAACTCCAATAATTTAACTTATTTTTAAAAAAATATTTTCAAATTACTTGCTACTTTGACAGAGAGCAGGAGTTACAGAAATGCATCATCCTCTGGAAACTTCACCTCCAAATAGGTTTCAACAGGGACAAGGAAAATGGTGACTAAAGAGTGCAAGACTACTTTTCCAATGGTACTGCCCAGCTCCTAGCACTTATGCCACGTCACTCCTAGGCACAGCAGGACTACGGCAGGTAGAAGATTTGAGGGAGCACAAGTTTTAAGGCGTATCCCGGGAGGCTCCGAAATTGCTTTGCCATTTCACAACGCTAAGCAGAGCGAGGACAAAGGAATGAAGAGATGACAGACCAATAACTGCCATCACTACTTGCCATTCCCCAGGTGGGAGCTTGGACGGCCCTTAGAAACATCACAAGTGGCTTGAATTGCTTTATTGATATTTACTCTTCCTTCACCCTTGGTGCCATATACAAATAAGAGATTAGAAGAAGGAAGGAAAGGCAGTAATAGCAGGAGGGGAGAGAAGCGTAATTAGCACTGTTAGGATTGAGAGGATCAGTAGGGTCCTAGTGACAAGGGAAAAGACAAGAGGAAAGAAAGGGACTGATAAGCATTTAGTATTTCAAGCACAGAAAGGTTCTTGCAGTTAGGGATGCCGAAGCAAGACTTGCTCATTATTACGACTATGACAAAGCAGAAAAAACCAGAACACACATTGATTAAAGCAGCAGGCATCTCCCTTGGATGCCGAGACTCAGCAAGGGGCCACAGCTTCCCAAGGAGGCAAGCATTTAGATTTCAGCTATTCCGAGACATGGACCATATGTTGGGGCCATCTGGAGGCTGCTTTATTTGATGGATGTCAGATGCCTCCAAAGGCACCAGGGAAGGGAGCTGAAATATTGGTAACTGATTGATGCTGAGGGCACTTAACTAAAGATGACCCCACTTTTTTAAAATTCACACCTGCTCTACAGCAGAAGCTCAGAAATAGTCTTCCCAGCAGAGATGATAGCTTCTACGGCTTTCAAAAAGCAGGGGCTTCTGATGAAGCATGCAGTCATCATTTAACTGACACAGCTGGTGAATTCGGTGGGGTGGCCTTAGCTGTGCTTTCAGCCAGCAGTCAACAGCTGACCCATGGGCACCCACTGGAGGGTCCCATTCAGCACCAGACCTGAACTGGCACCGCGTCATCAAAAGATGTGTTGTATCAGTGGATAAAGCCTACGACACGAAGGGCTGTCCCTGCCTTCAGAGAGCTCCCTGCTCTTTCAGTACCTCTTGAGAAGGCTCGCCAGGAAGAGAAGCTCTGCTGGGGCACCATCACAGTGCAATGCAAAGAAGCAGAGGAGAGGACACCCCTGCAGCATCTCCTGGCTGATGGCTCTGCAGAACAGCTCATGAGGGACATTTTCTTTCATCCCCAGAAGACAGGACGCCAGGGCCCTGACACTGGCAGGTCAGATAGCGAAGGGCAAGTCATGCCCCTGTCCAAGCCATAGCAGATCCCTATTTTGCAGTTTAAAAAACAAAACAAAACAAAACAAACCCCAAACCCAAAAACCAAAATACAAACACTCTTGAAGGCAGGTAGTGTTTCTCTGTCTGAATATGCTTCATGTCTAGCAGAGACCAGAAGTATCTAAGTTATAAAGACCAGCAGGTAGGAACCCACCTGTCCAACCATAACTAGGCCTTTTGCTGAGACCTGTGCAGAGAATCATGTTTTGTCTCACACCAACAGCGAGTGGAAAAAGCACAGAGAGCTCTGACTGTCTCCATGCAAAAGAACAAGCAAAAGAGCCCAATAAACACATCTCTAAAAGCAGTTCTCAGAAAGCAGCTCAATAGACCACCCTGCACTTTGTCCCTGCCTGGAAAAACAACAGTAAACACATTTTCTTCCCCAGCATTCAACAACAGAGCTTTGGAAATGATCTGAACACATATGCTCATTACCCTCAGCACAAAGATCTCCATGACTCACATCCAAGGACAGAGTGTAAAACATGCTGCCATTTTACAGCTCTTTCCAACAGTCTCTCCCTCAGCTTGCTGCACTGTCTTAACAGTCCCTGAGATTACGGTGCATGGTGCACTGAATTGCTGAATTATAACCCCCAGAGCTTGGCGATCTGATGCCATCCTGCTTTCTGCCCTGTTTCTCAGGGAAAAGAGAGACCCTTTCAAAGGACACCAGCTGTAAGGCCGTCAGCACCCTCACTGCTGTGGTCTAAGCCTTGGAGATTGTGTGCAGGCTTCGCACATTGCTCGGGCTGAGGTACAAGATTTCTGATGCCTGATTTCCCCAGTGTGGCTCCAGAGACTGGGAGCTATCTGACAAATCCCGAATTCTCTTGGCTGTTGCTGAACAGCAAGGCACAAGTCCTTTGTGAGGGCAAACTGAATCAGGTGACAGAGCTGTGACAATTAACGCTGGCTAAGAGTTGGCCTCTGCTTTGCAGTGTTGTAGAGATATACATCTGGAGAGGATCTCGAAGCAGGAGGACTCTGTTGGGGGATTTTACCACTTATTGCTTGCCCACAGAGGACCTCCGCTAGCTGTGCGGTGGAAGTCAACCAGGTGTCTTGGAGTTGGAGGGATTTGACTAAGCAGAGGTTACAGCCCACTGGATGTTTTCATTAGCAGGCAGTGAAATTATGCCCTCTTACACATCTGGAGCTCAAAGTAGAACAAAGTAAAGGCAAAGCAAGAGAGTCCTTCCAGCCCTCATCCCCACTTGGGCTGCAGCTTGTGCTTTATATCGTCAACTCAGACAAGGACTGGGACTTTGGTAAAGTCAAGTGACAAGGAAGTACAGGGGAAGGGTTATAAATATGCATCAGAGTCTCAGGCTAGAAATCAAGGGCAATTTTATGAGAAAATCATTTCAGAATCAAAAAAAGTGGTGGCGAGTGTGGATGTGAATGTGTAAAGCTTCATAATGGCAAGCAAATGATTCTGTCCTTCCTCCTGGATAGGAGGAATGGAGAGCGGTGTGACTGTGACTTGACACAGGAACTTTGGAGACTTAAATCTCCCTCTGTCTTCTCCAAGTTATAAGCTTTTTGGGATGGAGGCTGTCTTTAGCATGCAATTGTTCACCTGGTGAAATCTCAGAGGAACCTATTGCAGTTACTGACAAACTAGGTGATAATGCAGGTTTGGATGTAGCTACATGTTTCCATCAGGTAACCACAGTCTCGTGCTGAGCATGGAAACCAAGTATTCATCAGTAAGTGATTGCTCCAGGGATCCCCAGTGCTAGTGCTTGAGGAAATATTAACATGCTGAAACCTGACCAACCTATAGACTTCAAAATAGGGACATCTTAATCAGGTTCTCAAAAACTTCAAAGTAAAATGCACAGAAAGAGTCTTTGTGGTATAATTTACTTGAACAGACTTCTGGTTGGTCAGCAGATCAAATGGTGATTTATTTCCCCTTGGCCTAGGAAACACAGAATCAGCACAAAAGGTATAAACTCATAGTAGTGCTTAGACCTCATCTACTAACAGCAGAATAGAGAAACGTGGTTCCGCTTGCCAGAAATATTCCACGTGGCGACACCAGTTACCGGGAAACACATCAGGTACACTTTGCAACATCAGCTTAGCGTTTTTGGAAGAGCCACCCAGACCACTGCAATGCACGGGAGGGAATGCAGAGCAACAACTGATGCTGTGTGCATACCCATGGTGCTGGGACTGCTAGCTTTTCTAGCTCAGCGTTATGAACCATGGTGAGTCAGTGTCAGCTTTATCTTTGCAAGTAGTTGTCCCATTTCTGTATACTTGAAAATCAGCTAGCCTAGAAGACTGCATGGGCTGGTTTTCCTAATGAGGAAAAGGCAGCACAAGGCAGAGCCCTGCTCAGCCACGAACTCTCTGCACACTGTATTTGTTCACAGCCACCACGCATAAGCATCAAGGTGTAGCACTCACCTGGCTCAGTGAATTATTGACAGATTTGGGTCTTGGAGTTCTTATAAATCCCCCCCCAAGCCTCCCAGTGCTCCAGCAGCACCCAGGCCAGGTGAGACCACATGTGCACACAGCAGCGCAAGGGGGGGTCGAGGCAGCTCTTCTCAAGAGTGAATTGTTATCCCTTACTATCCATGTGAGCAATCGACTCTCAAGCATATGTGGCTATTATCTGGGCCCATATGTTAAAACAAATAATATCTGTCTCGCTTCTGCAACATCCTTTCACCCAGACACCCTACAAATAGTGCATCTGGTCTTCTTCCCATTGCAAGGAGAGCCATTAACTTCAGTAGGTGCAGAAACAAAGTCCATTAAAGCTTACTGCATACTAGTACAATTATCTCCATTAGTGAGGAGGTAAACTGAGACACAGAAGGACATGTATTTTCCTTCAAGGTCATACAGTAAATCTACTGCAGAGCAGAAACAGAAATCAGTGCTTCTCATTTCCAGCCCAGGCTTTGACCATAATTACAAGTGAGAGATGAAATTTGGCTCCCGTTCTAGAGGTTGGAGAAGTTCAGGACCCTGAATCTATTCCTGGCTTTTGCTTCCTGCTTCAACGTGTGACTTTGGATAGGTCAAATTTTGATGCCTGTTTATTTGGAGTGACCAGCCCTGCTTAGGTTCCCCATATATGCAAGATGTATCCATTAATAACGGGTTAGGCAGTTTGTATGCAAATATAAGCATTTTGTGCACAGGGGTCTTGTTTTGATACTGTCATCTAACAGTGACAACTAGTCCTTTGTCTGCTGTACCCCACCAGAGAGCAGTTAACAGCAATGTCCCTCACTTAACAGACATCCTGATGACAGAGGTGAGTTCAGGCAGACCAAGGAAGCCTCAAGAACACAAATCCCCTTTATCCTCTCACTACGCACTGGGGAACATGCACACTAATGCAAGGAACAACCTTCCCATCCCTGCCCAGCTGACCTGCCTCAAACCTATCTCCATCCCTCTGAGAGGCAGCATACCTCAAAGGGTCCTCCTTGGCCAGGGATCGTTCTGCTGTTACCAAGAACTGCTTAGGTAAAAATACCACTGTTGGAAAACACCAACTCATTCAAACTAAACTCTTTCAGTGGAGCTGCTGTTAAAAATGGAGCTTACGGTTTAAAAACAAACAAGCAAACAAACAAAAAACCTCCCACTTCCCCCCCCCCCCCCTCAAACAAACAAACAAAACAAAACCAACAAAACCAACAAAAAACAGAGAGAGGTGATGCTCACGTTCCCTCCTGCAGCTCTGCCTGTTCAGAGTCCTGCTCTGCCCAGCTCGGAGCAGTGCTTGGATGCGTCACCTGCACAGCCTCTCCTCGGGGTTTTTCACAAGGGAGTTTGAAAAGTTTCAGATACAGACAACACGCACCAAATCCTGAGGTCTTTTTTTTTTTTTTTTTTTTTTTTCCAAGACAGACCTCGTGTTTTCTGGCCAGACGGTAGGTCAGCTTGGCCACTCTGCGTCAGGCAGCACAGTGAGCGTCAGACGCCCAGCAGCACCGGGGGGGACAGGTTTAACGGCACGCACCTTCCTGTGAGACTTCTTCCAAATGCTCATTAGGTCACATATATGGCCCTGGGAGATAATGGTCAATATTAACTCCTGTTTTACAGGAAACTAACCTCACCCTCACAGCAAGGATAAGGCAAAATTTGAAGACATAGATCTTCTTGCCTCTCGGTTCTGGAGACACTCATTTTCACAGCTGACTGCTGTATTTTCACAGCTGCTGAGGAAACTCCAGTTGAAATGAATAGACTTTGGAGTGTTCAACAGTCTTAAAAGTCAGCATAAGAGAAACCTTGGCCCTGGAAAATTCAGTCATAATTTTGCTTTTGAACGCCCCTAGAGCTGTGTTTGCTTTTGAACACCCCTAGAGCTGTGACTTCATTGATAGTACTTAGAATTGCAGCATTCCCATTAAACCTGCCCAAAGCCACACAGTGAATGAATAAATAAGGCCACTATTGTTATCTGTTTGGGTATTCTATGTGACACAGACCAAGACATAGCCCCGAATCAATTTTTATGAAAGCTGAAGTGGAAAAGCATTCAATCTTGAGTTTAACATGTCTACTGATGGAGAGTGCATCATAATCCTCAGTATCAGATACTGTTCCCATGGCTAATTAGCTTCACAGTTAAACTTCAATTTTTTTCTGGTCAGAATGTGCCCACGTTTCATTTCCAACTACTGGATCTTGCTGTACATTAAAGAGCTGTTCTCCATCTAGATACCAGATAGATCAAATCACTCTGACTAATCGAATTCCTGAAGCCTCTCATTGTAAGTCAGGTTTTCCAGTCATTCTCATGATATTCTCTGACATACCTCTGATATGTTTTTCCTCTCAATATCTTCTTTTGATTGCAGGTATCAGAAACTGCCCCAGGTATTTTACAAGTGGTCACACCGGTGCTAATTTCAGAGAAAACGTTACCACCTTACTACTTCTCCCAATTTCTGTGTCTGCCCTCCCACAGACAGCATTTGCCTGTATTCATTTACCAGCAAGGAGCTCCCTGGGCTTGGTCTTCACTGCTGGGGAAGCAGTTGTACCCCTATTGCACCTGTAAGTGCAGGCATGATGGATGGGAACAGGGAGTGCTCAAATTAAACCCTGAGAGCTCTGGTTCAGCTGGCCCTGCACCTCTTCAGACTTGCTCCTTCTCAGAAATAGGCCACCCTCTCAATTCTCTGTACCCAAATGCCTGCTTTTACAAGTAACAATTTACATATCATTTGCTTGTGCTAATTCACCAAGCAACTTGACGGCTCCCCATGAATGATCTGTCCTCATCTTCCTTAACCTTCTTCCAGGTCACCTACCACTAAGCAGCGAACAGCCACGAGCTGACCTCAGACAGACCGCACTAAAAAGCCGCAAGAGCTGAACCCAGTGTCCCGAACTGCAGTTTGCTACTCTAGCAGCCCCATCATGGTCCCACTTGTAATTCTGAAGAATGGACTCATAATTTCATAGATTAAGTTATTACTTTTCAAGACTGCCATAATAATGATACTTAACATTCCCGGAGCAATTTACATTTTCAAAGCACTGCAAAAATGTTAATTAACAGCATGCTTACACCAGCTTCAGGAACCAGTCACCTCAAAACTGCTGCTCAGCTGCTTCATTCACATCCACACTCATTCCAAAAATGTATCAGACATCATTTAACTCCCATGTTCCTGGTAATCTTTTTTTCTACCATTTATTTGAGCTTAATTTAAGGTTCAGTAACAAAGTGGAACTAAGGATATTAATACAAGCCTTAATAAATTCATGTAATTCCTACTGTCTATTAGAAGACCAGAGAAAAACTTGTATTGCAAAAGTCTCAGCCTTCACTGAATATGTTGCTCTGTTTTCCATGCAATTCATGAATGCAAAGAAGCCTGACATGTAACTGGATCCCAACATTTCCAAAATCCACAATATTTTCTCCTTGCACAATTCATCCATAACAACCTCTGAAACTCACTGTAACGGTGCCTTATACTGGAAGAGACTGGCACGAATCCACAAAGGATCATCTATTTATAAGAAAAAAACATCCACTGGTACTGGCTGACACATTTTATGAGGAATGTAACACTCGTGCTTTAGGGAATAAGCCAAATATTGGAGGTTGGGAAGACACTTTTCTTACAGAAGCATTGATCTGCTGCTGCTTTGTGAGAGGTCCCTGTGAAGCACTGGCCCTTGGACACAGGCAGAGAGATAATGGACAAAACCAACCATAAATCTTAGCCAGTGTGATAGCTTCCATTAGTTGGCACTTGCCAGGCTCATAGCTGGATCCGAACTTCATAAACCCTTCAAGGTATTTGGATCCAAATGTTTCTACATTCCTCAGCCTCTCTGGAGGTTGGCAGAGCTAAACAGGCACTTTAAGAAGTGCTGGCACAAGAGTTGAAAACGAAATCACCGAAAAATGTCCCCTGCTATAGATCTGGATACACCACATCCAGCCGAAAGGTTGCCAGCGACTCTTGAAACCTAATTTCATCCATCACTGAGAGCAATACACAACAGAAGACAGCTTATACAGTGCCCTGCTGAGCATCATCTGTTTAATGTGTATACTGCATTTTTTTTAAAATGTGTGAAAAACGAAAAACTATTTAAGTCCAAATGCTGAATTTGCAGACTCCAGCCTTATGCCAGACAAGATGTTGATCTTTAAGCTTGTCAACCTGAAAGACTTGTATATTTAAAGAAAGTGTCTTGCTTGCGTTACAGCATTCAAGCGAGATGAAGTCCATCTAGAACAAGTACAGAGCAGGGTCAGCAGGATCGGCCAACGAACGGAGCTGTGCGTGACAAAGACTAGAGCAGCTTGGCCCATTTAAACTTAGCAAAACCAAATGCAAGAGGGAATATGATCATCCCTGAGGTATTTATAGGACAGCATTGGAGCCCAGTGCAGATAAATATGGCCAAGAATATACATAACCTAGAAATTGGAAAGGTTTGATCTGCACAGGGAGGCTCTGAAACAGTTTCCCAGCAGAAATATGTCTTTTAAGAGGGCACTTGAAGTTCATGAACGTGGTGTACAACAAGGTTTTCAGCAATGGGAGGAAGCCGGTCCAGCTGGCCAGGGAGGTCTTTGCCCCTCCTTGTCTGGTAGAATGGCAGGTTGTTAAGGCAGAGGGGGATTTTAATCAGTCTCCTCTCTCCAAACATACTTCATTTTCCCACCTATGGGCCAGCCGCTGTCTAAACATTTTCTCTCTGTTTTGAAACACAAATACCTTGAGGGAAAATTCACATTGATGTTTCTCTTGAGATAATAACAGCTGCTCTCTATTAGGGTTTTTTACAGATTTACTCTTGTTAAATGCCCACTCAGCTCAGTGAAGGTTTGACAGGAAAAAGAACAAACTAGGAACTCGGGAATTTGATTAATGGAGGGCTAGAGCCAAAACTTGCTGGCTTCAAGTAAGAGCCAGCACTGGGGCTTGCATGCATGCATGTAGGAGCAAACTTTACTTACGTAAAAGCTCAGCTGTCCTCAATCCTGTACAGGAAAAAAAAAAATGCCGCTGCATCAGTTAGCAGTTCTTGTTGGCTCTGGGCAAAATACAGGCAGCCAGCAGCAAAGCAGCCATGGCTAAGGAAGTCATCTGCAGCAAGAAGAGCTGCACCAGCCTTTTGCTGCATGAATGAAGCAAAAACCCAGCTATGACACTGCCCTTGCCCATGGAGCACTACACCTCTAACTCAGGTCAGATGCTAAAGCACCACTTCAGTCTTCTCCCCGAGAGAGAGCGGATACAAGCTGCATGGTATGTGACAGACATCTGGGCACGCAGGCAGTCATATTTTCTACTTAAGTTCTTGAAACATGAAGGAACTTCCACTTGGAGACATGCTTTTACATTAGGTTTATTCTCTGTGCTTCCTCAGGAACCAATTCCAAACACCTGGATCTCAAAATCCCAAACATTCATTGCAATTGATCTCGCTGCACAACAGGCTGCACTTGTGGAGAACATTTAAACCATCAGACAGCTCCATCAGGATTCTCCTTAGGAGAAGCCAGACTGGGACAAAACCAGGTTAACTGGGGACAGAGTAAACTGAGAAAGAAGTTTATTTGACCACTGACATAGCCTGTGGGACTTGTGCTGAGAAACTAAAGTATTGCCTATTAAGTCCAGCGAGAGATTTCTCTGAAGAAACATCAGGGCAACATTATCTGACTACTTTTCTTTACAATTAGCAACTTGCTGGTGCTCCTTCCCACCGTAGAGTCTGCCCCACTTTCCTAGGCAAGTTACAATATAGACAGAAAACTGACTTTTCTCTGTCACATTTACAATGACCTAAAGAAAGTGTGCTTGACCCCAGGCAGTCTAACTTATTCATAAGAGTCTCATACCACGTATCACAGCTATGATTTATTTATAAAGCATACTTGATCTGACGTGTTTCCAATATATGTTCCACTTAGCTCTGAAACATCTGTTTATTGGAAATCAATATATATAATAATTGCCCTGTACGTACCTATGGAAGCCCTGTTATTACACTTATTGAGAGAATTGTGGTTTTATATTAACGCCTACATCATGGCCTAAGGAGGGAAAAAGAAGCAACCACGGCCATGACAAGCCTGTTGGGTAAGTACCACCAGCACCTGATTTCTCCCACTTGAGGGAAATGATATTTTTCCTCAGCAGGAGACCTGGGATGAGCTCACAACATGGATGGCTGGGAGCGATAGGCTGGGCCATGCACTGAAACACTGTAGATACACTACTGGATCAGACCAGTGCTCAGCTGGGCCAATGGTCTAAAAATTATATAAATTATAATATTACTTTTACAAAACAAGTCTTTATACTATTGGCTTCACTGACCCTTTGCTTTTCCCCACTCTCCTGTGTATATACTGTAGCTCTTGATATCCAGGAACAAGTAGGTCAGAGAAGATGGATATACAATGAAAAAAAAAAAATCTGGGTTTACATCATCCTTGGGTAAATCCTCCATTAAACCAGTGGCATTGCCTAGGACAGGCACCATGATGACTCAAGGGCAGTACCCGACCCTGACAAGCCTCTGCGGGCACACTAAGCATGCCTGTCTGCCTCCCCCCCCCTCCTCCTCCTCAGGGGCACCAGCAGTGCTGGTGTTTGCTGCTCCCTGCAATTCCTGACAGAAAAGGATTGCCCCATGAGCAGCTCCCAACAGTGCAAGCTCTGGTGATGATGAGGTTTTGCGAAACAGAGCCTGAGAAACTCTAAAATGCTTTTGTGGATTTCATGGGCTTGTAAAAGGGGTAACATAGAGGCTATGCACAGATTAGACAGGAAAATAGGTGCCTTGTAGCATCCTCTTGGAGAGCTAGAGCTACCAGAGTTTCAGGAAAGTTTTCCAACCGTTCCTCCTTTTACCTCTTACAACACAAATGTCTCATTGGCTGCATCAGGAGTGGACTCTTCCTTCTCCTTGTCCCAGCCAACTTTTGCAAACTGTCCTAGCCTACAGCAGCCACCCCAAAGTAAAGGCACCAGGCTGCAGGGTGAAAGCTGTGCTCGTTAGCACTGAAAATGTAAAATTGCTCAGCACTGCCTGACCTTTACCCGAGTGCAGTCAGTACAGAAGGAATAGCAAGTATTTTCAGAAACCCCTGGTAGATATTTGCAAGAACAATGGGGAAAACTTCCACAGACTCCAACACCATCAGGATCTGAGCAAGTGGTCCTGAGCTCAGAGGCAAAACCCTGAAGCTAAGAACATGTGTGCCCTCTGGTTTATCAGTGTGCCCTCTGCTCTGCCAACATGGTCTAGAAGTGTCAGATGTGACATTTAGGAGGATTGTCAGGGCACAAAACTACCATCAGATTATAATGACCGTGTCATCACAAACCTACATCAAATTTGTACCAGCAGCACCAGTGGAAAGATGCTTTTGCCAAGATCAAACATACATTCAGATGTGGTGTGGGGAAGGGAGCAGGGTCTCTCTCTGAAGGTTGGTGTTTTCTTCCAGCAAACCTATGGAACGGTGGAGAGCCCTGGGAAGAGAATCACTCAACTCCCTTGTCTTCATAAAGTTGGGGATAAACATCATGGCAATGGGGCCTGCCAAGACCACAGAACGAGCTGAACTTGAGGAAAAGCAGTTCATATCAAGCTCCTTTTTTACCATGTCATTAGGAGGCTGGCTCTGCAGCGTACAGAGCATCTAGCCATCAGTACGAGATGGGATGACAGGTAGGAGAACAGCAACTGATACCAGACAGGTTTAAGTACTCTGAGATCTTTCAGTCTGAAGCCAATCACACCTACAGCAAAGAATATTCAGCCAACCTCAGCTGCTGTCACACCTCCTCCTAGATGAGCTCATGGTGCTGGCCCGACGGAGAAGAAAGCCAGGAGGCACAAGGCCCTTTCATCCTCAACTGCCCACACAGCACAGCAGAACAAGTCACTCATATGGTTTTGAGCCCTTCTGGCTCTTGCCACCAGCTGAGCTTTCTCCACAGTCACTCGGAATCAGGAACCACTACTGAACAAACCGGTCAGAAACTGTCCATGCCAACTGAGTTACAGTTTCATCCATCAAGGGCAGGACCAAGGAACCCAAGCACCACCAAAGCCACTCTGAATCACCAAGGCTCAGGGCAGCAAATAACTATTACATTGAACATATCACAGGGCCTTGGCTTGGCCTCACGTGGGGTCAGCCAGAGACTTTAATCTTGTATTTGTCCCTGTCCTTCTCAAGAAACAAATTCTTTAAAATGATTAATTGTCCTCAGCGGTAATTAATTATCCCCAAGTAGTGAACTGAAATGACAGACTGATATTTCTACTTCAGTCCTCAGGGGAAAATTGGGTTGTCTTGCTATGCTCTCTAAACCTGACATAAAGTTAAAAATAGGAAGTTTAATATGCAGTCTGTAGGACTTTTTCTGCCTGTAAGGCAATCCCAAGGGATGTCTCAGTTCAACTGCAAGCTCGCAAAGTCCCGCTGTCCTAGAGAAGGCAGTGACATTTATTTCATTCTTATGCAGCCCATGCTCAGTGAAACACTAGCAAGAACCAAAGAACTTTGTCAATTAATACAACTGAAAATAAGTTACAGCAAAAGCTTTTAAACATGTAAGTTGCCAGTGAAGCCTGCTTAGAGCTACGTGCTAGAAACAGCATGAGGAAAACCAGAGATTTCAGCTTACAGCAACTGTCTGGGAGCAGATGTCATACCAACAGGTGAGAGGCAACTGGGTGGGCAAGTACAAACGCATATTCATGCTTCTGCTATTAATCAGCCTTGGTGGGTTGGAAGCTTAACTTAGGGAACAAATTGGTTTTTTCTTAAAGGTGATTTTCCATCTCAGGTTTCTAGTCTTGAAATAGGTCTGTATTTGTTACCTTTCCCACACAGGTCAAAAATCAAGACTATTGAATAAATATTTTGATTAATTCATATAAGTTCTTCATTCAAAGTAAAAGTTGTTACAAGCTCATTTTACCAGTGTTTTTGTAATAGAAATTCTGAAATCGTGTATTTTCCTCTGTTTCATTAATAAAGCGATATCTTGGAGTAAAAATGGGAAAATTCCCAAAGGATTAGTCTAATTTCTCTCCCTGCTGAACTGACAGTGTACTTCCTAGCACAATTCTAATGAGAAAACAACTACTGAAAGCAAACCAAGCCTTCATTCGGCATTAAATCCCAGTGTGCTGTAAAAGCCAGGCTGGTTGTCAGGTGTTCTTTAAAGTACTGAGAGTTTGTTTATGGAAGATCTATTTTCAGAAAAGAGGAAAAAAGTCTCTTTTTCTAGATCATCTTAAGTAACAGTGCCTCTGTCTCCTTGGCATTTGCACAGCTACGCTAGAGAAACCCAAGCACTGCCACGGGCAGGCTCCCTGGGCTGCAGATCAACAACACCAGCACCTCCGATTCCTCCTGGGAGGCCAGTTCAGGTCTGGCTGGGTTTGTCACAACTGTCATGACTTTTGGCCTGAGTTAACAGGCCCAGGAAGATCTGACCTGTCTGCCAGACCTCCTGCAGCACTGTGCTGGTTTAATAAGCCCTCCCAGAACACAGAGCAACAAGAAACACGATGCAAAGACACCCAGCTGAGGTTTGGAAACAGAAATCCCTCTACCAGCCAAGGTTTTTTGTTTGGGGTTGGTTTTTTTTTTTGGTTGGTTGGGTTTTTTTCCTATTCTTCACAGTATCCTAAATTCCCATTACTCTCAACCCCAGCATAGCAGTTCTTTAGGGTAGTGACACAAATTGTTTCCGTAACTGTGTGTTACCTGTGTAAGTAACCTGTAGCCATTTCAGGAAAAAATTCATCCCCCAACTCCTTTAAGCAAAAGGGCTCCCTGGCAGAGACATGCAGATATTTCTCCCACCCAGCTTTCCACAGCCCACTTCTAGGTGCGGCAAGGGGGTTGCTGCAAGCTGTTTAACACCGATCTTCTCTGTGGCATCTGCAACAGCCTTGCTTTGTCAGAGTGAAGAAATAATTGCCACACTTTTTGCTCCTGCCACAGGGCTTGGATACACTTGCTTGAGAAACGTGGCTGGCTCTCAGCACCGTCACATATGCCCCTGCACAGTCTGGTTAAAAGCTTGAATACAACAGCAAACACAGGCTCCGAGCAGCCTTGGTTTAAGCCGCAGCACGCAGTTTGCAATGTTTATTTCCCTGCAAGGATGGGACCCCGGCCCAGCCGCAGCACCCTGTGTGAGAGCATCCAACAACATGCTGTCCCATATGCCATTTCCCATGGGCGTGCTGGAGCTGCTCCAACGCCACGGCAGAGCTGCCTGCCCATGTCCAGCCCAACACGTGCCTCTGTCATGCCGCAGGTGCAAATAAACAATTATGCAATGGCAAAATCGACCGTGAGGGAGCTGCTGTGTAGCACAGACCCCCACGGCACGTCCAATGCAGCCCCCTCCCTTTGCCCTCACCCTGCTCAGCCTCCAGCCCTGCAGCTCTGGTGCCCAGATGTTTCCCCAGATGCGCTAGCCGAGAAGCCTGTGACTCGTCCTGCACACTTGAATCAGCCCTATTCTCTACCTTCTACTGCCCCGACCTCGGCATTAACCCCTTTCTGGAAATGAGGTTACAGACTCTACCTGTGCTTTCAGGTTTGGTTTTATTTTTCTCTACCTAAAATGAAAGCAGCGCTAGGAGGCACAAGCCTTCTGGTGAAGTTTACAGGCTGCCTACTACATGATAAATTAATTGTCTGTGCATCCCCCGACCTCATTTAATTTCAAAACAGCACTATACTTGCTAGCAAACTTTGTTGGGTTTCTTTAAGCTGATTAATGAGTTGATGTGCAACAAAACTTTCATGCCCATAGGCAAGAAATGTCTGTTACTAGTCAAAAAGCGTACACCCCCCCCCAGCTTTTACTACGTGTGCTTTTCCAGGGGCATCATACTGCTTGCAAGTGACAAGTAAGTTTTTTCTTTCAGTTACACGTTAAGGCATGAAAGATAACAACAAAAGAGAGGAAAAAGAGCAATCTTGCAAAAGAAACTGTCATCTGTTATGCTTAAATAGCTCCGCTTGTGGTACAAACACCAGGCTACTGCAAAACCTGTGTCTTGGTGCAAATGGCACTTTGCTCTTCAACCCAAATGATTTAAGCTACACGGCACACATGCAAATAAATATGTAGGGACACCTCTTGGTAGGTGGTACCCTGTAGCAGAGGCAGAGAGGAGGTCTGTATTCCAACTCAGCACCTTGACCACATTCAGCCTAGAAACCTCAAAGAAATAATCAAATTCCAGCCCAGGTTTCAAACCCACTGAGCTCCCAGAGCCCCAAAGTCCCTGCATCTGCTGCTGGAGGCGCCCTGCATTCACAGCCTTTTTCAGGGAGATTTGCAACAAACCTCTTACACAGCTCAAATCAGTGGCTACTTTTGAAAATTTGGCTGCAAGACACTCATTGCAGGTCACTGCCCACACGACTGCTGGAGCTCAGCAGAATTAAAACCTTGAACCAGCCAGAAGCTACTGTTGTCCCTCATAAGCACAGTGGCAGCACTGCATCATTTACTACACATCTCCTGCAGCCAGTGCCAAATATGGCACTTTGGGGGCATTTATTTTAAGTGTCATTGTTTTCTGTGCATTAACATATGCTCCAGTCAAACCCTTTATTCATCACTGCAAGATATGATGAGCCTTGTTACAGCCCAAATTAAACAGTCTTGAAAGCACTGCCTTAATTTATAACTAGGAGAAGGAAAACAGATTTTAATAAATTTGAAGGACTTAAAAGCAGTCAAAAATCCCTTTTCTGATAAAGCACAGCTGACATGGCTTTTAGCTCTCTAAGAAACACCAACTCCCTTGGGGGACTGAGCCAAGCAGCTGGGGTGGGACTTGGACAATTCCCTACTGCTGCTCTCCCAGGAAGGAACACGAGGTCCCCTTGGATTCACAGGTCATCCTCACCATTCCTCAGGTCTGCAAGGGAAAGCTTTATCAAGCCAGCTTTTCTTGGTGGGAGACGAGCTTGCTGATCTTTATATGGCAGCAAATCCTCAACAGAGGTGATACAATTTTAAATCGCTATGACTAGCTTGAAGCATCAAAACTTCCAGGTGACCGAGGTTACTTTATCAGCTGGACTAAAATTACTAGAGGAAACTGAGGCAGAGGACATCTACCCTTTCCCAGCACAGCCTTTTTTGACACTTTCAAGTTCAACAACATGGAGTCTTTTTGCAAAAATCAGATTTACAGGATACAAGTGCCTTGCCTCAGATCAGCTGGCAAAGTTCACTGAAGGCCCTGGGAATCATCACCCCGAGTGACAGGACCAAGTTCTGCACACAATTACATTTGCATGCATATGAAAAGCCACATGAACCACCACAGCTGATGTCAACCTAAAAGAAGGAAATATAGTTAATCGCACGTTAAGAAGTTAAATTCCATTATTAATGAAAATGTTTCCAGCAGAGCAATTATGCAGCACCCTTAAAGAAAGCTGCCAGGAGATAGGGCATTAGCAGGAGCAGAACTGGAGATATAATGTTTGTATGTGGACTGGCTGAACGACTGCCATACTGCATCTACCATAACCTCCCCAGGTAGAAAATATGATTGCAAACATCACTTGTGTAGCTAATTACCGATCTACAGCAGCAGGCTAATAAAAGGCCATATGTAGGGGAAAAGGAGACATTTGGTGCTCACAGAATTAAAATTCTCCACTCTGGGGGGACGTGGGATAAATAAACCAACTCCATGCAGAAGTTTAAGTGCTGAGAAAGAAAAATTCCGCAGTGAAGGCTGAAAAACAATTTTGGGTTAATTAACATCCATGAGTCAAAGCCTGCCTGACAGTGTGAGCAGGGAGAGATGAAGCAGCCTCCCCGAGGTAAGCCAGAGCACTACGCAGCGGCTCTCCTCCCTGGCTCTCTGCTACCTGCGGGCTTGTGCAATTTGCTGAAAAGCAGCTAGAAGCAGCATACACATTGAATTCCTAAGCAATTCTTTATTCAATATTCCTCTTTCAGGGACAAAAGTGAGACAGTGGATATATGTAGTTGAACATTTAGACACTACTTTGTGTGTTCGTTTCACAATGAAATGTTTTCAGAATTATCACCTTAGTTCAACAGGAATGAATACTTCCCACTGTGACACCACGAGTTGCCCCTTCTCTTCCATCTTTCTTGGGTGTCCAGGCAAAACTGAAGTCTCCATCATCAGGTGCTAAAAACACAACTTCCCATTATTGGACTAGAAGAAAGCCATCACTTTTTCATGTGGGACAATGACATGCAAAGAAAAAACTGACATTAAGCAGTTGTAGCAAAACCACTCTATGAACGAGGTATAGTAAAAGCTGGCTTTGCAGTTGTTTGATTTTCACACTAATAAACAAGTTAAAGTTTATTTCTATCATCTTTATCATTCATAGTGGCAGGCAGCTGAGGAAGCACTTGAGTTTTCCATGCATCAGCTTATAGGCACGTATGCAGTTTTTATGGCTAAGCATTATGTCTCCTACTGTCACTTGTGATCCAGACCAGCGTCATGTTTTTCCCCCCTCAAAGTGAAGAGTCTAGCTTTAAAGAGTTTTTGTCAAGCAGGTTGTGAACAAAATTGAAATAACCACAGCAAATTAATTGGCAGAGACAGAGAAGCTCCCTGGGGTGCTACAAAATGATGAAAAGACTACAAAACTTCCTAGAGGACGAGAAAGGCGTACATACACATACAGGACCAGGTATTCTTCAGCCTTATATCTTATAAAGGTGGTTGTGAAAGCTGAAATCCTGCAGGTTTCCAGACTGCTCTTAGCACAAGTGTAAAATAAAAGAAGAGGTGTGCATGGAGAAACCTGCCAGTCAGAAGGAGAACCACCACCACCCTGCTTTGGATCATGACTCCCATTGAGCAGAAGCCCTTGCGGTCACCTGGCACTCACTTTGCTGAAGTGCAAACACTGGTCTCTGACCTGGCAATGTTTCCCTGCAGTGGCAACAGCAGCAGGAAGGCAGGACCAGGGGAGTTTAGGTCTCTGCTTCTTTCAAGATGACCCCTGAAATGCTGAGCTCGTGATGTTATTAGCATCAGCAAGCAAGGAAGCCAGCCAAGAGCAAAATGTGTTTTATCTTTCCGTCAGTAATTGAAGTGGGCCAGCATTCAACAGCACATTGCGCCAATATTTCTTCGAACACCAAACAGGTATGCATCTTTCAAGCTCGGGCTGCAGGCTGAATGCTGTGGCTTCTAAGTTTTGACTTCAAGCACTGCTCAAGATAGTAACCAGTTATTGGCTCTACATTACATGCACAAAGTTTTCCCACTCTGGACCAATTTTCACCATTGAGATGAACAGAACAGGCTACTCGAGTCAAGTTCAAAGAGACCAGGAGGAAGCCTGAACCTGCCCAAGCTTCCCTGCGATGGTTTAACCCAGATGAAGAGTGAACACATCAAGACAGTCCCAGCTACATGCAGCGTTTGCAATCTGGAGAGACAAAAGTACAGGTTCACTGCTTCAGAAAGATAAACTACTCTTCAGATCAAGATATCCAAAAAAGAAACAAGCAATCTTCATATAAATAGATGAGATCAGGATTTTGGGGTTTTCTTCCAACCCATGGGATGGCACAGGACACAGAAAGGACTCCTCTAGGTATATGGGTGCACCAGTGGGGCCATCACCATCTTTCACAAATAGGTTGATCAGGATGGTGCTTCTGCTGAGCAATTCAGTGCACAGACCCCAACCCCACCCCTGCTCCTTGCCCGTACCTGGTCCCTGGGCAGCTGTGCAAGTGAGGAGAGGACATCCTCAGGGTCTGAAACTTATGTCCCGTAGTTATAAAGCCTTCAAACTGATTAGCAGCCTGTAAATGCAGCTCTCCAACAACTGGCATTACTTCTACTGGCAACACACTCCTCGCAAAAGCCCTTATATGTTAGCTGGCCTTGGAGCAAAGCAGATCCTCCAGCACCTGAAACTGGAGATATTCCCACCACAGCCATCAAGGACACAGATGTCCTCTGCCTGGCAGTTTGCATCAGCATAAGCAGAGGGGCAGTATTTTGCATGCACGTCAAAGGAGAAGCAGGAGAGGCTGGAGGTTACATGCTCTAAGAAGTCTATTGAGGCAGCCCTCAGGCACTGCAAGCTTCAGCCACAATAAGCTTTAAACACACATCAGAAGTGCTGGTGCTCAGAGGCTACAGTCCATATATCATGCACTAAATAGCTAGTACCATTTGTCTCAGCAGAACTGTCAGCTCATGTTGTAAGAGCAAGCGAGCCAGGTAATACAAGTGTTTTTGAGCGCTTGTAGCCTGCAGTAAAGGTCCACGTTTATGAACCCAAGATCCTGAACAAAATTATTAAACATAGCATAATTGCCCTGTCCGTTCCCAAAGAAAAACAAAGCGACTTTTATTTCTGCAAAAACAACTGAAAGCTGTTCATTTGGGTGGGTTGTTTAGAAGGGCTTGCTTTAGCTGTTGGAGGACTATAGTACATTTTTCTTTAATTAGTTTAGCTCAACCAGCAAAGAGCAGGAGTTGAGCAACAAGGGTCTGCACATGAAAGCATTTGAAATTGCTGGCTGGCTAATAGTCTAAATAGACACTGCAATCTGCCTGTCAGACTTATTAGAGGGTAGTATTGTGTTCTGTATATTACATTACTATTATTGTATTTTCCAGGAGAATGACTTATCCGCTGGTAATGATTTCATATGGGTAAATGAGGCTGCTAGGTGCGCTTCATTAGCATCTTTTCTGCAGCCACCAGCATTTAAATTAGAGATTCTCCTGGACCATACAAAGGAGCAAGTGTTTACTCAAGTGTTTTACCAGCCTGCAAACTCAAGCACCTCTGTGTCCTGCAGTTCCTGCCTCCACTAGGACTGGCGGAAGCTACAGAGACAGGGGCGTGTAATACAGACCTCAGAATTGAGCAGCTCCGACAGAGATGGGATTTGATCCCCATGTGTTGTGTTATCTCCTGATTGCGTACGTTAAGGGACCTCTGGCCAGGACAGCCATGTTTTTCACATGTTCATCTCGTCAATAAGAAACACCCTTTGAAGTAGATCAAAGTGAATACCAAGCATTATTTTGGTGCAGATAGCCATGCTAACTGCCCTGTGAGCACTTCTGGGGTTTCCCACCCAAATCTCACACCCAAACTCATTTCTTCCCCCAGATCCAGTCAAGGGGCAGGCAGAGCTCCTGCTGCCCATGCCCAGGGCCCATTTTGGATGAGCAAGGTGGATGGTGCAAGACTATTGGGAATCCTCCCAGGCCCTGGGAAGCGCAGTGCTGTGATTATCACGGCTGACATTACGTTTCTATCCTCCTGAACCATCAGCCTTCCACAAGCGATGCACAGTCCCCATGCCAGCACCAATGTCTTCCTCCAGCATCAAAGCTCGGTCATTTCCACAGCCCCGAACCCTGCACAGCCAACAGCACAAGGCAAGATGCAGGCAGGACAGGGCTGTGTGCTCAGCACAGGGATCAGCTGCACTGAAATAGTGCAGGCAAACTCAGAGCAAATAGAGGGGCAAATTAAAATGCTTGTATCTCCTCTAATGGCTTGGCTGGCAATAGATGAGGAGAGCGGGCATCCTTCTGTTCAGGCTTCATCCCCATCTCCAAGAGCTCCTCCATGTTGAGCCTTTCACACTTGTATGAAGAATAAGCAACATTGAAGTCAATGATAGGACTGCGTAGAGAGAAGGGTTGTGACAGGGTATGACGTGATGCAAAACCACATTTATGTGAGATCCAACAAGCTGCTTGTAGGAACAGGAACATGGGCATATGGCAAAATCCAGCTCCTGGAACGACTTATCAGACAAAAATATTTTTAAAGGATATTTTAAATTCACTGCTTTAACTCCCTTCTGCTCTATTGGTGAGGTGGTTAGTTGGCTATATCACTAGATTAGAAAATGGAAATCCTTTCACATACAGAACCTGTAAAATAGTGCTGGTTATGACTGAGTAAGCCCCCTTTTATGATATCTTTTAAAAGGCAATACATGTTTGAGTAAGTACCTGGTGTATTCCCAAGGAAAGTTTATTTCACCAGCACTCACCATGTCATCAGCTAATTATAGAAGCACTGCAGCTATCTGTGGTATAGCGGTAATTGTAGCTGGTGTGCGCAAAGGAGCAATAGCCATATAACTGCTTTTCACTACCACTTCACAGGAAAGGTTCTCAAAGAGCACTGCAGTTATTTGCACCTACACCTTCACAGCTCCACAATTTATCAGTCATTTCGCAGTCATGGAATCCAGGGAGAGATGAAGTGAGGCAGGCACGAAAGACTCAGGAGAACTCCTCTTATGCTGAGAGGGTTTCACTCCTGCTTGGATGGAGCACTAAGTCAGCTTTGAAACTCCACTAGCCTTCAACAGAGAGCTGGGCTGCAAATTGCACAGGCAAATCAGCTGGTCTTTGATTCTAAAAAACGCCTTAGAGTAGCCAGAGGACCACTATATTTAAAGGTTTGAGCTTTAGAAACAACTTTGGGGGCAGAGTAGGGAGGCTCTGTATAGCAGGTCCATATATCTAACAAGGCAATAATCAAACATCTAATTTCCCAATCATGATTTTGACCTGGTGAGCAGTGCTCTGGGTTAAAAGCACCCTCAAACCTACAGCTTAGCATAGGAAACAGCTCTTTGATTTCTGTCAGCAACAGTGAGGACACGTGTCTCTATATCACCCTTCTAGCTCAAGGATCCACCTTTTCTCCAACAGATTTAGGTCTTCTCCAAGAACACTTGGCTTCAGCTCCAAACTAGACCCTGAGTTTTCAGAAAATTACAGCACTGATTAGATTTATGAGATGATTAAGAGCCTTTCCAAGTCCAAAATTCAGGTAGTTATGCTGTAACAGGCTGTTCCACTACAAAACCCTGAAGGCAAAGCCAGTTTCAGGTCTAGTTTCCAAGAACAGCATGTACCCTGGAAACACGCTGCATGCTGCAAGGTCTAGTCTGCAACAGCACCTTCAAGAAGTCACGCCTACAGTCACATGCAATCAGCTGTTCAAGGGTCTCATGGACTTGACCTTCATAGCTCTTAAACGGCCTCAATAACTGCAGTAGCTCCGGACTTCAATCTCTAAACATGATCGATGCAGTAGCCAAAGCATAGCTCGGCCACAGCATGCCAGCACCTGCAACAGTGACTCTTAGTCATACAAACCGGACCGTCTTATAGTCCGTGTTCCTGAATCAATCAGATACCATCGAGTATTTGCCAAACTTAGCCCAGGGGCGGATGAATTGAGAGCTCCATGACAACAAAGCACATGCCTCTGAGGATGAAGCAGGCTTGGTGTTACCGGTATGGTCACGCCACGCTGTATCGCACAGCCACAGCAAGGGCATGCGCTTGGCACAGCACCGAAAGCCCGACTGTGATGTATCGGAGCGAGACAAACTAGCTTCAAAGCACCGAGCGAGGGATGGACAGCAGGTTAGCAAGGACTGAGTAAAATCCAGCACAGACTGCAAAACCAGCCTGAAAAACCCGTGTAGCCCTAACCAGACCCCTGCACTGCTTGGGCTGGGCTGCTGCTGCCAGCAGAGGCAGCTCTGATAAAATAAACTGGGGCCTGACATCACGATGATGCAGTGTAAACATACCCGGCAGACCTCGGCTACGCCAGATAATGGAAAACCCTCCTTTGGCAGCAAACAGCCCCGAAAAAGTAATTAGTTTTCCCTGAGTTATTAGGAAAGTGAGTAATCGTGTGTACAGTTACAACAGTGCTGTAGACGCTGCACGCTGACAGAGAGAAAGGCAAAGCAGAAGAAAGATTTGTTTGCAGCTGGTAATTGTTCTCTGCCCTGACTTTGCTCAAGCAGTTACAATTATTAATGTGTAAATTTCAACATCAAAAGCAGAGATAACTAAATAGAAGCAAGGTCAGATGGAAAAAATAATCTAATTTTTTACATTGCATTAATTTTTTCCAGCTGAGAGAGCTTTCTTTCTGAGCTGATATTAAGAGCATACATATTTTAAATAAGTCCCACTGGCCACATATGCCATCAGAACAGCGCAGCATAGCAGAAAATAATTAGAGTAATTGTTTTTAAGGACAAATTATAGTCACTTCAATTTTGCTAGGATAACAATGTGCACAGCTGAAAAGAAATCGGACATGAAACTCCGCACTGAATTTATTTCCCTACTGTAAGTAATTTTTTGGATTCTTTGTGAAGAGAGAAGCTCCAGTTTGTAAGGGAGGTGAGCCCTAGATATCATTACCTGTGTGTGGATCAAAGTAGCACAGTGGAAGAAAGCCCTATTGATGCTAAAGTCTGCTCATGGGGAAAAAGCTGAAAACCAGACACAGACTCCAGGACCTACATACATCTACATCTACATTCTCTACAGGAGAATATTCTTAGCCTGAAAGCAAAAATAAATTAACGTAATTACTCCAAACGACAAGAAAAAGTCTATTACAAAATGGAAGAGAGATTTGCCTCTTTGTCAATTAAAGCAAAACGTTTTAATTTCTCCTACAGTCTAGTTCAAGTGAAAAGTGAAGAAAGGAAAGAAAGGGAACGTAGGTGAAAAAATGTCACCTTTTCCTCCCAAATCCTAAAGCTAGAAACTGTTTCAAGGCATTAAAATATTTTCATGGAGCACAGTGTCTGGGACCATTTCACACTGAAATCACATTAGCACGTCTCTCTCATAGTGCAGCCAGGTTGGTTCTAACCTCTTTAATACCTAAGCCGTAAAACCTTCTCTATCCAGCAAATAAGCAAATTTGTGCTGTTACAGAAATATCACACTGTAAGGACAAATCTGTCTTGTGATTAACTCTGTAGCAGCAGAATCCCACCAGGGATGAATTAGCCAACATAATTTTCCCACCTTTTCCAAAATGAGGACTCAGGTATTTTCAAAATCCTTTTTCCATTCATCTCTGCTCACAGCATTCGTAGCTTGCAGAAAAGTTCCCTTTATCATCCCCTGTAATTAATTTTCACTAAGCTGGACAGCAGAAAACAATACACCCATGAGGAACTTGTGCTTGCTCCACAGTGGACTGCAGCATCACATATCTGAGAAGTGGCCTCACCATGTTCAGCGTGTTGCTGCACTGATTCATTGTCCTGTCATTGAACATAACTGGATGTTTATTAACAATGAGAACAAACACACTGTATCCTTTATGCCAAGAACTGTCTTTCTGAACAGAAGAGGAGGGGCCGTAAGAAGGAACTGAGATATTGGTATCCTTAAAATAAAAATACAGAGCATCACGGTATTTGATTTAATGATTACCACAGGAAGAACATGAAGTTTAACACAAAGCGTGAACTGTCACGGACAACTCCAGTTTGTTTAGATTTCTCCATTGTCAACAAAAAGATGGGCTGCATAGACCAGTACCCTGTCTCCTACAGTGAATTAGCAGGGCCAGGGGAAGGTACCTAGGTACACACCATAAATACTAGCTACTTGCCCCTAATGTTCTCATATTCACTGACCATTTTCCACTTTTCAGGGTTTCCTGAACCGATGATTTCTATTTAACAACACTCAGGGAATTCAGTGTTCATTAACCCCGTCCACACCTCCCTTGACAAGTGCAGCTGCCCGAGGAGGGATGAAGCCACCACCACATCACCTCCCACAGGTGAGCCCACATCCCTCTGTGGAGGAGCTCAGGGAGCTGAATTTCCTTCCTGAGCCATTTTCCAGAACAATCTCAGACCAGGATCTCAGCTCCAACATCACCCTGTAGCATCAATGATTTAGAAGCACAGAAGAGACGGGGGACACAGGCGTAACGTTTCCTGGCCATAGTCAGCACAGGTCTGCACCAAGAGCCCTGGTGATGCTCGAAGACACCCACTCTATCCAGGGGATGACAAACGTGCGTCACCCCCAAAGTCAGCTGCTCTGCTAACAGGACACACGTCCTTGGACCTGATAGCTGCTCCAGCAAGAGTCCTCTGAACATCACTGTCGGGCAGCTTTGTGACACCAAGCACACAGCAGCTTTGAGACCGAACCCCAGGACCAAACGTCCCTGCTCCCCCGTCGGCTGGGGCTGACTGGCCCCCGGGCACGTCCTGTACACAGCACTCGGCCTCCACCCTGTGAGCATCCCAGGGGCAGCTCTCGGCTCCAGCAGGAAACATCCTGAAAATCTCATCTCAAACACAGCATTAAGCATGGCAAAAATACAGCTCTGGAAGGCGAGCTTAAGTCCAGACTTATTTACCATAAGTCATTTCTGAGATGATACAAATAATATCTACCCTGCAATGAATTCACACCCCGCTGCTAACAAGGTCTCAGAAAGAGACTTGCTCATGGGCACAGGGTACTTTCTCCAAAGCAGACAGTAGCCATCTCTCAGAAATCATCATACACCAGAGGCAGCATCTTCGATAACAAATGAGACCTCCAAGGTATCTTTCAAGTCTTGGGTTTGCTACATTAAGTTTAAAGCTTGTAGCTATGTCTTTGGTAGAAGGAAAGATTCCAACATCATACTACTGTGCATGCCACTATTCAGGGAAAGAAGAGATCCTGCCACACTGCTCTAATTAATACAGACTCAGTGCCTCCAGTCCATGGCTAGGAGACAGCACAGTTGTAGCTACCCTCTCCATACTGCTGTGGAAGTTTAGGGCACATTCAGATGAAGCAGACTTACAGCACAGAAAAAAACAACAAAAAGCAAAAGGAGAGAAAAATGCTGTTTGTGACTCCCATCTGCACTAGACTACAATTTAAAGCATCGGTTCCTGACCACCCATAATCTGTGTTTTCCAGAGGACATCTTCCCTTTTGCAGGTACAGCATGAGCTTGGTGACACCTCAAGGGTTCCAACTTGCGAGCACACCTTACTAGCAGCATTGACAAGGGCCATATTTCATTCCATATATAGTTGCTGATTAAAAGCTGCATTACAGCAGAACGCAGGTTGAAAGCACACATACCAATAATACAGAACTAACCATCTCACAGAGACTTGCCAGCTGTCACATGCAAACGCTTAAATTTCCAAGCCTGGGACATTCAGACTTACAGCTAACTTTCTGCAACATCAAGCAGATTAAAAGCAGATAGGTCTAATTACTGAGCTCAGCTCATCTCAATTCTGCACAATTGAGGTGGGAGGGTCAAAACGATAGGGAAAAAAACTCATGCAACTTTGAACACTTGTTTCAGCTGGCAACGCTGTTCCACATTAAGAGTCTTTGCACAGTTATCTGGTGTAACAACACACATCTTCATTCCCACCGCATCACAGCATAGGGAGAGAATTAAAGGTGTCACATTCACCAACAGCCTATATCGAAATCACATGGCTGCTGTATAAACTTTTAATTACGAAGGGGAGAGGCTAAGGGTGGAGGAGATAATCCTTGAAAGAACTACTTCGAATGCAGAGTACGGATGAGATTTCAGAAAGGCTAACTTAGAAGCTGTGTGATGTATCTGTTGTTTTGATATCAAGGTCGTTCATAACACTTAGACACCGTTTTCTCAAAGGAAGCCTTTTAAAAATATTTTCTCTATTTGTTTCTACAAATCAGCTGATTGTAGTTGTAAAAATCCCATTAATTGAGTGCATGCAAACCATCAAAGAATTCCTTCCCTTCTCAAAGAATAAGACTGAGACAAATAAGGCACAACAAAGCAGCAAGATAATCAAGGAACCCTGTTTACACTGAGCTGAGGAAACCCTAAGCTCAAGCCCAACACAAGACGACTTGAATCAGTTCAGATTTCAGTGAAAGCAAGCTGAGCATGCCCGAGTTGCTTTCCATTTGTTCCTCTGCCCCCAAAGGCTGTGGACTCAGTAGATGCTATGGATTAGCCGATTTTTGCACCATGCACCATGCTAACTTATCCATAGAGGTGAGCTCAAGCTACGTATTTGGGGAAGAATAAACTATTCTGTCCTTGTGGAAGCGTTAAAAATTCTGGTTTTAGCTATTAACTATGAACGGTGCATAATGCATGCATTTGGGAGGGATTTTCATCCCCAGAAGCCCTCTACACTGACAGCTTTGAACCTTGGATGGAAGCGTTCTTTCTTCAGGGAGGCAAGAGAACAACAGGATGGCCTGCTGTCCTCCCAGATCCAAGATAAGATGCAAATTTCAGGGCTTCTGAAGTTGGCTGGCAAATATCCCGAGGGACTAAGAGCGGTGCTTCACCGCATACAGTCGCATCTGAGCAACTCACTGGAAGAGAACTCCTCGCTGTTCTTCAAAAGTATCTGTCTGAGCTCACAAGTGCTCAGACAGGGAACCCTGTGGGGCACAGAGGACGCTGACTTTGTGCGGTAATGCTCCACCAACTGTTAGAAGTGGGATGTATGTCTTGGCAAAAGAAAGATCTTTTTTTCTGGGTTTGGCCAGACCGGTGAGAAACCAATAGCAAAACATTGATACCTGAGAAAAAAAACACTGAAGCAAATAAACCTCAGGATTTGTTTCCTCTCTGCATGTCCCCTATTAGGTTAAATTGTTTTATCTGTCTACACAGCAGAAGTAGGACTACAACACATCAGAGGAGCCAGGATTGCTCATTTCTGAAAACTCCACTACTCAACATTGCTGCATCCTGGCAGACAGTCACACAACGAGAATACGGAGAAATCAGTGGTTTAAAACTACTTACAAATGGTAAATAGAGAAGAAATGGAACAATTCTCAGTATTTCCTGTCCTTGAGTCAATGATAGCTCAGAAAAAGATAAAGTTGAGATGTTACTTTTATTCTTTAACCATCATCAAGAATGGATAAGAACTGGGATATTGCAGTGGATTTCAGCATGGAAAAACTGGAGATCCCATTTCGGCTGTTACCGAAATGCCCTCCAAATGTTAATACCACCATCCAGATGACAACGTACTAACTCAAAAGTGCTGTGTCCAACACTAAGCCACTTAGAAGCACAGGATTAAACACATATCACCCTGGAGAAAGGGAAAGGTGATGACAAGGAGCCAAAAGCTAGGAACTGTAAATTTATAAATAAAGGCAGGCACAGGGGTGATCTAGCCAGTAAAATTAAGAACCATATAGATGGGTTTTGAGGCAATTAAAGATTACTCCAACGCTATTTCAACCATTTCTGCATGACAGGGGTAAAAAAAAATTACAAGAGATTTTTAACACTCTTCATTGCAGGGGGACAGTAGTTAGGTGGTATATGCATATGTTATATCATCAGTTCTGCACTCCTTATTCTACCACCAACTAAGCAGAACCTTAAAGTGCAGCTAATTAAGCAGAACCTAAATTCAGCAGGTTTGGATGACTTGCACCATTTTTAAAGAACATCCTGAAACACTCTGTATTCTTGATATCCATTTTAAACATATCTTGGGCACATGGAAGTCGCAGTGGCTGGAACAAAACCTGCTGATGTGCCAAGTATTTTAAGAAGTAAATAGAAAATCCTAACAATGATCTCCAGTAAACTAAGAGAGTGACAAAATTAATCTGTATAAACTGGAAAATGTCCAGAACTGGCCCTATCTAGCATTATTGACTTTAAAAAAGCATAAAATAACAATTAAACTTCTACCTAACATGACTTTACTGATTAAAATGACATAGCTGATTTTCCATACAGAATTTAGCTTCATGCTACATGATGACTTGATTAAGATGAGGAAATAATGACATGTATTAATGGATGAAAATAATCTCATGCGGCGGTGACTATATAGTCACAGGTATACATGTATGTTCCTACTGAGGACTTGGCAGAGGCTGGTCCTTGGCTCTATAGTGGAAACACATATATTAATGAGTAGAAGAGAGCCTAAAATAATTACTTATCAAGCCTGAAGATGACAAACAGTGTGGCACTGCTAAATAACTGAGAAAAGACCAACAGATCTGCATGGCTAAATAATCTGCATGGCTAAATAAGCTGCACTAAAGAACACAGTATAGACTTCAGTACTGCCACACACGCAGCAACACAAAAGATGGGAACAGCATCCCGTGAAGCCATTGGTTTTGGCAGGAAGTTCCTGGTCAACAAGGAAAAAAAGCAGCTGAGTACACCGTGCTAGAATGGTCCTATGATCAAGAGAGCTCAGAGAGGCTTTGATAGGGGATGCTCAAATTAAAAAAATAATAAAAAAAATAATCAGTGTGTGGCATTTAACATTAATACCGTCAAAATTATGGTAAGTTTTAATGCTCGCAATTCAAGAAGGATATTGAAAAACTGGATCCAGTGCAAAGAACCACCAACAGGATGATTAAAAGACCAAAAGCTCAGCTTAGAGAAAGGCTCCAGAAGCACCATCTGTTCTCCTTAACGAAGGGAGAAGGTTAATAGTACGATCTGATCACAGTTTGCAAGTACCTACATAAGGAACAGAAATTTGATCAAAGAGCTCTGTCCTTTAGAAAATCCAGTCTAACAAGAGGCAATACAAAACCAGACAAACTCGGGCCCAAAACAATACATGTTTACGACGGTTAACTCTATCAGTTAATGCCCATGTTGACAGCATTACCAGTACTGATACCTGTCAGTGAGACTGAATGCAGGACAGTAAAAGCTGTCATGGATTCTCCATCACACATTAAAAACATGATGGGATTTTTATTTTTCTTTCCTACTCAGATGCAACTTTCTAGCTAAAAAAAAAAATGAATTCATTCAGAGCAGCCAGGGAATTATTTTCCTAGCACCGACTTTGCATGAGCAGCTCTGCGTGTCCCATGAGGCGCCTACAGCAGGAGCTTTGCTCCAAGGTGGGGACTGTGGCGTGCCACTGGGGACAGGCTCTGCCACTTTGGCAGCTCTCAGGAATGAAAGTTTCAGGCTGAAGCACCTCTGCTGTACCATGGGCTGGCCAGCATTCCCCCGCCAAGCTGGTATTTATCACAGTACCTCATCGCTCAGCATCTCCCACAAAACGTGACCACTGGGGGTAGAACACGCACATTCACATGGAGCCCAAACCCCATGGAGCTTCAGCTCAGCCCGTATCCTGCAGTACCCTGGACAATGCACAGCAAGACAACAGTTATAACCAGGTATAAAGTGAAGAATCCAATCCTTACTTAAATAAATCCCATTTAAGATTAAATATTCATTGGTTATTGTGTATTATTTAATTCTTTTAGAAGGATTGCAGAAGATGGCTTTCCTTCAAATGCTTTTTGGCTCCAGAAGCTGAGGGAGCAGAGCATCAGCTGCAGGGTCCCCTCTAGTTCCCAGTGTCGACCAGCTGTTTCGGGCTTAATAGGTTGTGCTGAGAACAGCCACTGTGGGGGCCTTTAGGATAAACTCACCCCAATCACAGGCCTGGGCAGCCTATTTAACAGTCACCTTGTTAATAACCCAGCAGGGTTAAGGAATAAGTAATTTAACCGCTTCAGCACGTCTTCTTAACAAGCTCTTCGACTCCTGTGTGACAAAGGTTTGTAGCAGGACATTTCCTCAGGGCCAGGAATAAGAGCACAGAAGCAAGTGGAGTTTGTTTTGCAGAGTGTGATATACTTTGGGCTCCCTCAAAGGATGCATGAGGTGCCTTGGGATGCCCCACCTCAAGCCCCAGTTCTCTCACCACATAACTACGAAAGCATTTGTGGCTCCAACCTTTTGGTACAGACCTATTCCTACTCTTCTGTCCCTTACACTCACTGCCAATCAGTGCTTCCTGCCCTACACCCTGCATATAGGCACTGTTTTTAAGGGAAACACAACTACGGAGCAGAAGCTGATACCTCAAATCAGATGTGCAAGAAGCTGCTGGTGGATTTCTAGAGACGGAGGCCAGCGAGAGAAGGGGAGAGAGTTTGGCTAGAGACAGAAGCAGCCTATAGAGCAGCCAGCAGCAGGCTGGCTATGCGTAACCATTTATTGATTCCAAGAGCCAGACCCCAGAACAGCAGGGGGGAGTTGAACCCCACGCTGCGTGTGGGCGCCTCATTCAGCAGACTTCACGGGAAAGGCTCTGCTGAAAAATTCCCAGCCCTGTCCCTCTGCCGAGCCTGCTGCTCCACTCCTGCCGTTCCTGCATGGAGCTGCTGATGTTTTGGAGGGGGAGGGAGCCCGTCCCTTTCTGACAACGCAGGCACCTCATGTAAATTCATTGAATAAATGCAGTCATTTCTCTCAGCTGATCCATCCCCACGTGCGCATGTTGAAGCTGTGCCAGACCCTCAATGCAGCCAACTCTCCCACAGTTCATCGCTCCTGAAGGTGAAACTGTTCATCACCCTTATCAGCATTTCCCCCTTCCCTTCCCTTCCCCTCCCCTGCCTGCCCCAAACTGCCTTCACTGAATTTCCTGGCCCTTCTTCCTCACAGGAGCTTTGCTCTGCACAAGTCAAAATGCAGCCCAGGCAGAGCCTTGAAAGAGACCTTGGAGAGTAAAGGACGTTATAAATAAAGTTATTTTAAGCTGAGGAAAACTGCATTTCCCTTAGAAGTTGACTTCAGTCTCTAGAGCCCTTGAATTTTTAGACTCAAATCTGTCTCCTTGATAAGGTTCCATAGTAGCTGAGACCCACAAAGATGTTTCCAAAGCACCAGCAGACATAAATAACTAGAAACAAAACTGGAACATCCTCACTGGATGCCCACATAAGCTTCAGCTTCTGCAATCAGTCCATGTGAGCCTGTTAGTCATCTGAAACAGCACAACCCTCAGCTCTTCATGGAAGAGGAAGGCTGTGCTGGATCAGCTGGAGCTGATCCTTCTCCCTCTATTTTGGAGTCACCACCAAGTCCTAGTCCTGACCTGGCCTGAAGAAATTACTCCAATTAAACACATGAGGGGCTGAATCAGCAGGGCTGCAGTCTAGACCCCGCTCTACCCTCTGCTTACTCCAAGATCCATGCAGGTCTGCAACACCTTAGCACATCCCATGGGGCTGGACAGAACATGAAACAGATCTCCCTCCTGCAAGGGATGCTTGTCACCTCCAGGTGCTGGTCTGAGCAGAAGCCTCCACACTAACCATGGAAATCCAGGGCTTTCAGGGTCTGTTTTGCTTTGTGCAACTTAACTATTAGAAGCTCAAAACACATGGACAAAATATACTTCAGAAGTCAGGGACACTAAACTTTTATGCAGCTATGGAAGCTCTATAGGCTTAGGTTTACATTCTTTTCACTTTTATTAACATCAGCTGCTGTAGGAGCCTTCGCAAATAGGAAAATAGGGGTTTGGTTCTCCAATATTAAGCATCTTGGAGAATAAAGCAAGGGAGGTACTGACAGCATGTAGCGAGAGATCTATCAGAGGAAGAGATGGAAAGAATCTATCATTTTAAGGAACACACAAGCAACCAGCCAGCTGAGGATCCTTTTAATGAGAGGCATTTTTCTGGCTTTTTTGGATTTGAGGAAGGAGCAATACAGAGATTTTTATCAGGCCCTTTTCCAGGCTTAGTTATGTAGCTCTAGCTCTGTATGCACTGCTTACGAGATGAAACATTACTTACTTTCCAGAAGCTACTGGTGATTGAGGATGCCTTAAATTGAGACTCTTCATATGGCTTTTAATTGCATTTAAAATAGTGTGCAATCATTTATCAAATGTATTACTTTCAAAGCATCTTCAATTTCATTTCTAAAAAGAGGCACTACGGTCCCCAACCACTAGAAAATGCCTGCCCATACCTTGCCACCTTTTCATTGTACATTTTCACACCCAGGTCACACAGGGCAGCAATGACAGAAGTAACCCCATGGAGACATGTGCGGTAGCTTTAAAAACAGGGTAGTTCAGACTTTTCAGACCTGCTTCCTAAAAAAGCATCTCTACATTTGGAACCAAACCCAAACTTCAAATCTCAGAGCAGCCAAAAGTTTGGCATTACAACTCAGATCCATTTGGTTCACTCCCTGACTTCCCCTGCTTAGAGAAGCAGCTTTTTACATCTGCTCAGCACAGGCCCTACGGCACATGCGATCTTACCATGCTGCAAAGCCAGGCGCCCCTGCCAGTGGCAAGCAGCCCATCGGTGGCATCTCACTCCTGGGAGAGGTGCGGCTTCAACCCAGCTGAGCTCCAAACTCCGGGGGAACTGAGAGCCAAGAGCAAAAGTAGAGAAGCTCTCACATTTTTCTCCTTGCCTTGTGTGTTGTACAAGCTAAACTGTCTGTGGCTGGATCTTTCGAAATCAAGACTAGATTCTCATTTGAAAAGCCAGATCAAGAATCCAGCTAAAGGTCTCCTGACAACTCAAGGATGCTCCTTCAACATAGCGTGTTGACATAGTAAGTACCTGCACACATGCTCCTCTAGCAGGAAAGCCTATGACACACCAAAACCCAACCCGTAGTCACTTCTTAGCTTGAGAGTCCAAAAGAAGCCACTGCAGTAATCTGCTTTAACCTGGACTACAGAGCATAGTGCAGCATCTCTGAATCGTACATATTTAAGAAAAGCTGTGTTTTGCTCCCATTAGCCTGAAATCTGCGCTAACTTTTGCACAAGTAAGGCTACATACCTGCTTAGCTCTCTGCAGTCCTCACTCTCTAAAGTGGACAGTATCAGGTTTCCACCCTTCTGCATGTGGCTCCATCTGCGTACTTTAGGCTCAGACGCAACACACCCACTTTAGCGCCTGTAACTACACCGTCATTTCTTAGAAGGATTTAAGAGGCAGTAATTCAAGATAAACAATAATATTTGGCCAGTGTCATGTAATCGCGTGCTGCAGCTCTAAGGACACTGAAAGGAGGCAGCACATCTGCAAGGAGGACCCAAGCCACGTGCAGAGCTTTACAAACCACTACTGCTTAGAGCTGCTTTGAATGAGCCACAGCCACCTCTACCTGGCCTCAGGCTACTGGAGTGAAGAGGTCTGAGCCTTGCACCAGTTCTGGAAGCTAAAGGTGTCCAGCTTTGCCCAGTTCCTCATTGTTTTCTATGCTCCTTTCTTTCATGTATTAATAAGATCAACCCACTGCCTCCAGATCTCCCTCAGCCTTAGAGAGCTTCTTACTAGGCATTACAGAAACATGAAAACCATTAACAGCCTCTCTAAAGACAGGGGGGGATACTTGCCCTAGATGGTCACATTCAGCTCCTTCATATATCATAACTGCTGCTAGATAATTTCCAGCTCAGTAATACCCTGAAGAAATGATTGGAATCTCGACTGAAAGCACTAAGTATCATACACAGGCACAAAAAGGGATAGTGCCTGTCAAGGATTTACAGTCTCAACACATAAATCAAAAAAACCTGACTCTACATCAAAAGCATAGTAAAGGGACAAGACTTGACTAAGGTCACAGAGCAAATAAGTGCAGAGGCAAGATTTTTATACCAGGGTGTCCTGAAACCACCCCAGCAGCTTGTTCTCCTTCCCTGCTAGTTGCCAATCTGCTGAACTTGACCCTCAACTACAATTTCTTTGCAGACCTAACTTATCAATGCAAAAATACTAACAGCAAGTGAAGCCTGCACCACAGCTGCAGTCGTCATCAGATATTCTCCTCAGCAGCTACAGGATGATTTGTCATTTCTGCATTCACATTCATTTGGGGTCCTCAGCTCCACAAACATAGCCCAAACACTAGTCGCTCATTCACCATTTGATCCATAAATAGACTTGGGTTGGCAAGAAACAGGTCACCAGGAAAATGCAATCAGCAGACAGAAACAGCACCCATCGCTAGCCCCAGCAAACCAAAGTCACACGGGCAACTTCAAATCAATGGTTCTACAGGAAACACCTGCCCAGTTCCCAATACTGACTTGTTCATCATGAATGCACTTCCACTCATTACCTCATCTCCATTGTTAAGACCCAAATCAAAGTCATTGTACAAATCTCGACTTAAGTAGAGACAGAAAAATAGATATTTTCTAGCACAACTCAGAGAAGGTCCAACTTTGTGTCTACTTCCAGGTGGGGTTATTTCCCTCACACCCCCTCTAATGTCTATGCTAGATCAACTGAATATCGTTAGAGCTGCAATCTCAACTCTGAAATGTTGATACAGAGATTAGTTTTGAACTTACTTGTGTTAATTTATAAATGCCAGAGTCAACTTAGAGCAAAAAAGGCACTTTTTGCAATATTGCTCTAATTAAGCTAATTTGCTACCAAAGATAGTTCAGGTAACATTTGCCATCACTACATCCCATTGTTTGCATAGACGGTGTGGTAAATGGCTACTGTTGTAGCAAAGTTAATAAGCATGTGCATTTTTTTATACGTGTGTGTACATACGTACACACACACATATATATATTAAACATGCACAGAGCATGTATATTCTAGTCCATAGTCACTGGACAACTAGAGCTGCTGTTTGGTACTACCAGAGAAAGCCCTATTATAAGAGGACAAAACAACTACAAGCCTAGAGCAATTCAGGGTACCTTCCAACAGCGGTGCTGAGCACTGAAGCAGCTCAGTGTACTTCTGGTGCACTTCTGACATCTGACACAGCCAACAGCTGGAACTGCCGGCTCCCAGGAGCTCCTACAGGGAAAAAGGGCTCCCAGCTGGCTCTTGCGTTAAAAAAGGGGGGGTTGGTCATAAATGCCTTTTAATTGAAGCTTAATTGGAAGTAAAAATCTTGATTAGGTTTACTTGAGGAAAAGGTTCCTCAGGTCCAGGTTGGAAATAAGGACTAGTACTCTGAACAGATGGGGATCCAGGTATCCTGATCAAAGTTCATTTCACTCTGTGTAAACAAGGAGTGGGAAAGCATCTATAATACCAAAAAAGCTGTAGGGAAAAAAAAAATGATTTCTAGCAGCCAGTAAAATAACCTACAGCAGTTGCTGTGTATGTGGATGCACACAGGCAGGATCAATTCTCAAGATCTTTACCTGGATTTTGCAGACAAGACACAGGCATTTGTTTATCTGCTCACCAAACACTCAAGGAGCCAGAAAACTAAAAATTGTTTCTGTGAAGCATATTGTTATTACGAGGCTACATCTTGCACGGCTGTGCTGGCCAGAGTCCCTACTGAGAGGGCGAGTGTGCAGTACCGGCTCCCTGATCTGGTCCAATCTTCTAACACTGCAGAAACTGGCATGAAAACCCTACCGGGCTGCTGTGAAGAAAGCAGCGATTTATGCTTGTCATGTTGTATGGGGTTTGTGTGGCGGGGTTTTGGTAGCGGGGGAGAGGCTGCAGGGGTGGCTCCTGTGAGAAGCTGCTAGAAGCTTCCCCGGGTCCAGGTCGGACCCACCGCTGGCCCAGGCTGAGCCCATCAGCACCTCTGGGAGAACAGATTTCAGAAGGGGAACCCGTAGTGAGTAGGGGGATTGGAATGCGAGAGGAACCCTTCTGCAGACACGGAGGTCAGTGAGGAAGGAGGGGAGGAGGAGCGGGGGCGGAGGGGCTGCCCCTGCAGCCCGTGGTGAGACGGCAGGCTGTGTCCCCCCAGCCCATGGAGGGGAGCGGGGAGCAGATGCCCACCTGCAGTCTGAGAAGGACCCCACGACAGAGCAGGGGGATGCCCCCCAAGACGGCCAGGACTCCATGGGAAAGCCCACGCTGGAGCAGTCTGTGACTGAAGGACTGCAGCCCGTGGGAAGTCCCCATGCCAGCGAAGTTGTGAGGGACTGTCTCCCGGGGGGGGGACCCCACGCTGGAGCAGGGGAAGGGTGAGGAGTCCTCCTGAGGAGGAAGGAGCGGCAGAGACAACGTGTGATGAACTGACCCCAACCCCCATTCCCCGTCCCCCTGCACCGCTGCGGAAGAGGAGGTAGAGAAAATCGGGAGTGAAGTTGAGCTGGGAAGGAGGGAGAGGTGGGGGAAAGGTGTTTTAAGATTCAGTTTTACTTCTTGTTACCCTGTATTGATTTGATTGGTAACAAATTAAATTGATTTTGGGGTTTTTTCCCCCCAAGTCAAGTCTGGTTTTTTGCCCGTGACCATAATTGGTAAGTGATCCCTGCCTGTCTCGACCCGCAAACTTTTTGGTCATATTTTCTCCTCCTCATCCCGCTGCGGGGGAGGAGTGAGCAAGTGGCGTCATGGTGCTGTGTTGCCCACTGGGCTTAAACCACAACACATGTCCATGAAGAAATGCGGACCCATCACACAGACCAGTGGCTCTGTGCTCAGATGTAGAACATCAACAGCTATATTAAACAGAGGTATAAAGCATTTCCCAAACAGCTTTTATTGTTCAGGCACTAGTCTCAACCCTAGATTTTTGCCTGCCTCTATTTTCCTTTTCTTCATGCTCACAACACCTCCAGGTGATAGCTATCAGATTAATATTATAGGTATGTTTTAGAAACATCTGATTTTCACTTGTGAGCAATTCCAGCATCTGTGTATACGGTATGCTAGGAAGTTGCCGGTATTTTCACGTGTCTGCTGTGTCAAGAAAGACATTTGGGGACCGCTATAAGTGCCCTCTACAGCAGGTATAATCCAAAAGTTCAGGACATTTCATAAACACTAACAGAGCCTTAAAGCATCCACAATGAAATATTATCACCTCCATTTCACAGATGGACACACTGAGGTTGTGATTTGCCCGTGGACAAGGTTGCTTCTATTTCTGCTTCTGCCTCCAGTTTACAAAGTGCCCTGGCACAGGTCACTGCACTGAACACCTCCCTGGTGCGGGAAAGCACTTCTCCACACATTTCCAAAAGCTTGCACCAGGCCTGCTCCTGCATTTAACAGAGACACGGGACTCAGCACATCAAGAAAGGAGCACAGCTTTGCCAGCTCCTGCAATGCCTTTCTGAGAGCCTGGCAGCCTGCAGGGCTTCTCCCAGAAGCCTGGAGTCTGGGGCTATAACTGTGCTTAGCTTTTATTTGACATGTCTAGCTTTCAAAGTGAAAGAGGAAAGTTTAAATTGCAGCCCATGGGAGATACATGCATGTCTATGCAGAAATGCAGCAGAAAAAATACTCTTGAATTAGTTTTTAAGCCTCTTTTTAAAACACTTCTCCCCATCTCTCCCCACATTAATCAGTCTGGCAACACTGCTAGCACCAAGTTAGAGCCATGAGACACATTTATCAGCAATCATTCTTCCAATAACTAAGTGAGGGGCTGTATGGAGACATGCAGTTACCAAAGAGAGGCACTTACCACAGCTCAAAGCTTATTTGATGCTCGCCAGCTTATACCCAGGTTTTCTTCTCTGCTATGAGCTCTTTAAAGGGTTGCTAACTTAAAATGGAAAATGGCTTTTTTTAAAGCATTGAAATCACAACAGAAAGCTCCACACACCCAGCACGTCAAGCCAACATATGCAGAGCAAGACAACCAAAATGCAGCATTTTCTTATTCAGCTTTGTAACGCCTTCCTGCCTCAGGAGAGCCTTCCTTCACTCCCTACTTTCCCTTCCCGCCTAGCATATCTTTTATAAGCCCCTCAAGCATTATCTCAGCATTGCTGCTTCATTCTGGTGGGCCAGGAGCCTGCTGCAGGTGCTCAAGGGTTTTAGCATCCCTAGAAGTGCACACAACTAACTTGTAGTTTGCAGCCTTCCTTTTCCCAGGGAGACAGATGTGGAGTACAGCTGAAGCTATTAGGGAAGACAAACCAGGTTTCCATGGTTATGGGAGCCTGAGCTTCCTGTCTCAGGAAAAATGCAATGCACGAACCACTGTTAGGAAGAAGCAGAAACAAGGCCAGACTTATGGGCAGCTGTGTACTACAGCTCCTTGATGTTTTACATGCAGGCACCAGCATAAAAAAAAGCTTTTCTTGACAGCTTGGAGATCTGCGGGTTTAGCAGCAGTGCTTTATACATGTTCTACTGCACTTGTGCTGTGACAGTATTTGCAGTATGGATGGGCAGGGCTGCGTTTCTGGCCCTTGCTCACCTGCACGAGCCTCGCTACCCCTAAAGGGGGTCAGCGCTGCAGGATGAGGCATTTATTACCAGAGAGAGCAAATTGTCAATTGATCTGAGCTGCCTGTCTCGCAGGCGAGATGAAGCAGGTGCAGGCAGCTCTCTGGGGCACCAATAAAGAGCTTACGCACAAAAACCCTGGGAAAATGGAATTTGCAGGTGTGAATTTGCAAATCTGTCCCATTAACTTAGAAGGTTTGGGCTCAGAGTGCTGCAAAAATACACACGCACAAAGCCGTGGTCCTCTCCCTCCCGTCCTCCAAGAAAAGCGTAACACACTTGCCTTCATGCTGTCCTGAAAGTAAAATGGTTTACAATCAAAAGCCCGTGGTGCTTCAAACTAAAACACTGATGTGGCTGAGGATGGCAATACAATGTGGAAGTGACAACTGCAGAGCCCTGGCAGATTTCTGAGGCAGTGACTCTCTAGGGCACAGAACATCACAGCCTCAATCCCACTTAAGGTGCTGGAATAGCATCACAACCATGTTAATTCCCAGGCAAGGAGAATATTCTTTCAGAGCAGAATAAAATAGAATTCAGGCTTATTTTAGGAGTTCAAACCAGGGAATCAGTTGGTCGCCTTTCCCCATCCCCCTCCTGTATTCCACTCTACAGCTACACTGTGGCCGCCTGTCCTGACATCAGCTGGTTGAATCAGAGCCGCAGAGGCTTAGCAACACCTATCCCTGGTAATCAAACTCCTCTAAACAACACCTTGGAAACGTGTGAATCCTGTGCTGGCAAAGCCTGTCTGAGCAGCAGCCCCCCGAGACTAAAGTCCATCCCCTCTCGCCGGGGCAGGTACCATGTACTCCATCAGCAATAGGCAGGTACCATGCCCCCCTCCCAGCTTGTTTCATTCCCTAAAGCCGCTGTCTCATTGCGTAGCACAGGGGTACCAGCAGCTAATGAATGCTGCAACAGAGACACTTGTCCAATATGGAATGAGATCAAGATAAGCCAATTACTTTTCCAAAGACAGCGTCTGACCCTGGTCTGCAATTAACAAATCAATTAAAATATTATTTTCCCTTCTTCTGAAGAAAGCCAAGCTGTCACCAGCAATAATGCTGTACCCTAGTCCCTGGGACTTTCCAGAGGAGCACAAAACTCTGAGGGGAAGAAACTCAGAAGTATCCAAAAACGATGAGGGCAGATTTCTCCTATTTCGGGGCATCTTTGGCTGCTTTTGACCACTCAGGGATGACTTCACTTTCCAAAGAGTCATCTTTGGGACACTAATTTACTTAGCAAAGGTAAACCTGTGGGGTGCAAAAGCATAAACACACATACAATGCCAAGACAGTGTTCAGATCCACATTAAAACTTCTCCAAAGTGCCTAGCTGGAAAATAGGCTTTCACAGATCCATAGCCCACAGGACAAATGATGATTCTGTAATTTCTTTAACCACACCCTATTGCGTGTTGCAGCAGACCTAAGCAGCCTCATCATATCCACACAAAAGAATTACTGAAGCTCAGCGCTTCCTCATCAGGTTGTCTTAGGCAAGTGTGCTGGTTTTGGCTGGGATAGTTAATTTTCTTCACAGTAGCTAGTGTGGGGCTACGTTTTGGATTCGTGCTGAAAACAGTGTTGATAACACAGGGATGTTTTCTTTATCGCTGAGCAGGGCTCACACAGAGCCGAGGCCTTTTCTGCTTCTCCCCCCACCCCACCAGCGAGCAGGCTGGGGGGGGGCACAAGGAGTTGGGAGGGGACACAGCCGGGACAGCTGACCCCGACTGACCCAAGGGATGGTCCAGAGCATACGACGTCATGTTCAGCATATAAAGCTGGGGGAAGAAGGAGGAAGGGGGGGACATTTGGAGCAATGGGGTTTGTCTTTCCACGTAACTGTTAGGGGTGATGGAGCCCTGCTTTCCTGGAGATGGCTGAACACCTGCCTGCCCATGGGAAGTGGGGAATGGATTCCTTGGTTTGTTTTGCTTGTGCATGTGGCTTTTGCTTTACCTATTAAACTGTTTTTATCTCAACCCACAAGTTTTCTCCCTTTTACTCTTCCAATTGCCTCCCCCATCCCACCAGGGGGAGTGAGCAAGCAGCTGTGTGGGGCTTAGTTGCCGGCTGGGGTTAAACCACAACAGCAAGTTGCTTGCCGAGGCAGACATTTGAGACTGTACTTAAAATATATTTGCCTTAGCAAGAGTTATTCTTAAACAATTAGTGCCACTCTCCTGAAGACTGTACATTATTCATTTAGCTCCTCTACGGCACCTGAGAAGGATTCAAGATGTATGCATACAAGACTTATAGGCAATAGAAACTCAGGGTAGGGATTTGATCCTGTTCTTTCTCCAGTTACCTCAAGAACAGATAGAAAGTCATTTCTAAAACTCTGCTGGCCAAATGCATCCAAGTGCAACTCACGAGCTGCTCAAGCTGCACAGCAAATGCATAGGGTTTTTAATTTGTCCAGCCTACCATTAACTGCAATGACTTGAATGCCATTAAATCTCATCTGCTTGACCTTCTCACCCTCAAATTCCTACAATAAAAAAAAAATATGCAGTAATTCCTGCCCCTTGCAACCAAACCTTGGCCCCCTTTCTCTGTGCATTCAAGGAATGTGCTGAAGGAAAGCCACACACACAGACACCTTACGAGCACTGCTGCTCTGTGTGGGGCTGCAGGTTCTCACTAAAAGGAAATGTCCCTTCTCCTACTGGTTACAACCCTCGACTCAGCTTGTTTTGGTCAGTAACTTTCAGGTCCCTCTGGAACATCCAAAGGGCTCTGGCTCTCCCCAGACAAGCCAAGCTGTTCCCACACCTTAATAAAGCCCAAGTTGGGAAGAAACTGTCTTGGACTGGACAGGTAGGGATACCAAATGTCTGTGTGCCCATCCCACTAGGCATCCCTGCTATTGCCTGGCATGCTAGCAAATAAGATGACCTACAGATGAGTGAAGGTTGGAGTTGTCATGCTTCTTGCCTCAAAAGACTGTACAAAGACTGAAAGGAGACAACTGACTGAAAGGAGAGAACTTCTAGATCTATCGGATACTACTCAATATAATCCTTTCATGTAACATGCTAATAAGTAGTGGCTCAAAATAACTCAATAAACCCAAGTAACCAACAGAGGAAGGGATTTCTTGACGACAGAAACATCCATTAATGTCTTGTTGACTGAGCTTCAGAAAAGGCCTGGCAAATCTATAAATAGCTATACGTAGCGTTGCATATTCAAAAATAAGCCCAAGGATGAAGTGTAAAGGCAAGCTAATCTGTAATGCTGGTGCCCAGTGGTTGGGAGTGCTGGCACCCTCTTTTGTTGTTCACATGGGGCAGGAGAGTAAATCAGTCCCAACATGGTTAAATAGCTTTCCAAAAGTAGTGCTGACACAAGGCAAGACAGCAACGGAAGCAGGACTCCACTGTACCACAGCACATATCAGAGAGCTGACACTTTTCATAGCTTTTCTCCCACTGCTCCGCACATGGTTTGTCTCACCAGGACTGCAGATCTGGGAGCAGAAAACCCTTCCACAGCATGGCCATGGATCCATCTCTCTCGCCCAACCATGAGCTAGACAACTCCAAAACCCAGCCAGCATCCCAGTCTCTATCTGCACACCCCAGCATTTGCTCTAGAGGCTCCCAACCAGGTACTCCCACAAGCAACATGGGGCTGCCACAGCGCAATACACCTCCACAGCAGCTAAGTACTGACCACTGTTTCACACGTCTCTGGGCTGGGAAAAGGCAGGCACAACCCTGCAAAAGTGAGATTGCACCAGCTTTGGGACCATGTCACATGTATGACTAGTTGTGCAGCAGCAGGAGCACCCTGGAGCTCTGCACTGACTCAGGGAGCTCAGTTTGTAGCCCAGGATAAACCTGCTTGTTTTCATCTGTCCCTATGGAGCAAGGACCACCACCCACACTCAGAGTGGAGCACTACCCTTTTGTTTTAAGCTACCATCACAAAAAAGCATCCAGGGCTTAAACTAATACTCCATGGTGTGGTGGTGCAGCTCCCCCAGGGCCACGTTGCACTGTTAGGACCAGGGAATGTTGTGTTTTGTGCAGTGAGTTGGGACAATCTGGTACTTTCTTCTTCTGGATTCTGTACAGTGAGTTAGCATGATTAGGCACTCCCTAACCGTACCTGAAACTTCTGTGGCCTGGAACCATACCCGAAACTCCTGCTGCTGGGATCATGGCCTGCCTTGAAGGGTGCCAGAACTACCTGACAAGGATTATGGCCAGAATGGAAATACACTGACCAAAGTAAATCATCTCATGATCCTATAAATAGTGGATCCTAAATGAGACCCTCTGAGCTCTCCAGGATTAGAGCAGGCTGTAACCCAGTATCTCCCCTTGAGCTGGGACACTTCTCAGGGTAGGTTTCACAAGGAATTTTAATAGTAGAATTTCGTGAGGATGTCCAAGATTTTTCGGCCGAGAGATGCTGACAAAGGTCATCTTCTGACAAATGCTGATGAAGGAGAAAAGTGTGTCATTCACTACAACTAGATTTCACAAGGTTTAAAATATCATTTGGTACCAATAATTTACTATAATTGGCCAAGAGAGAAAAATCTTGATTATAGGTTAACCTCTGTATCTGTGTGCATGCATTTTGATTTGGGAAACTTTGTAGTGCTGATAGCAAACTTTATTAAATCACTCTGATAATTGGCTGATGATTAAGTATTGTTAAAAATCATCTAACCTAATCTTGCGATTTACTGTAACAGTGTTAATAAATCTTAAATTGCTGCTACCTCAGAGTCATGTAGGATCCATAAGCACTCATTCCCCAACAAATTGGCATAGTAATTCAACAGTTTTTCCTTACCCTTTGTATCACTTCCATTAGGCATAAACCGTTGTCCAAGTCTGAGACTCAGCGTGGATCCAGCTGCACCTCGACTCCTGTCTGAGATGGAGTTTAGAAAGCAAGGGGGTCCATTCTGAACCTCATGACTCAATGGGAGGGTCTCCCTTATCCTTTTGCATCTCCAGCCTCTGTGTGAATCATTCTAAATAGATTCTAACTCAGTTTTCCTTTGTATGTTTCTTCCACATAGTAAGGGTGAACTTGCCATCAAACTTTAGTTGCACTTTCACAAATTCACATTAAAAAAAAAAAATAAAAAAAAATCACTTTTGCTACTATCTTTGATGGTGATTCTTTAAGTGATCAAAACCTCTCCTTTCGCGACACATGGTCCTGCCAACCTACCAAGCAACAGTTCACGCAGGGAATATACTACAAAAACATTCTCATGTTCACCCTGAGCTTCTGACTAGGTTCCAAGTGGAATTTAACCAGTTTTTTTGGACTTATACAAGAAACAGGCTGTCACCTGGGTACAATGCCTGAAGATAACCAGCCAGCAGGACAGATTTTCACAAACTTAATAAATCATTTCTTCTGGCATACATTGCTTTTTGAAGAAAGTAGACATGATAAAACACTCCTTATCTTGAGTCTTTTTCTTCAAGTGTTGAGAAGTGTCTTCCCATTTGTTTGTTGCTTTTCAGTACTGAGCAGAGTTTAGACGGCAGCTGATACTGTGAACATTACACATAGATCTTTGAGAAATATCCGTCTTCCACACAGAGCAATCAACCATGAGACACCGAACCACTGAGAGTGAACAGTTTGAATTTAGAGTAAAAGCAAAAACCAAAACCACACAGATGTATGTTATTTTCTGAACGGAGAAGTCTAGGCTTTCAAATTACTAAATTGCTACACTTCATAAAAACTGGGGGAACATGAAAGCCCTATTATCTTTTTACAAATTGTATCTTTGTATGTGTAGGCTACAGAAATAAACACTGTATTTTGATACATTTTCCATAACAGACAGCAGTGTCACCTCCATATAGATACTTGTGTATGCTTCCATTTCTATTAGTTTCTTGGGACCCCAGGTGCTACCTACTGAAAGATACATCCTAAAGAACACGCACTCACCTCTAAATCACTGAGCAGCTCACACCCATCTCTGGGAAAAAGTACAGATTTAAGTCTGCATTATGTAACTGTTCCCCTGGACTCCCTGATTTTCCAGCAGGTAACTTGTTTTTGAAGTTGCAACTCAAAGGCTGGCTTTGAAGGCTGAGTTATGCCTCCGAGAGCACAACCCCCATGGCTTGCCAAAGCAAAGGCATCGCTCTGTCCTCAGCACACTCCTTTTCTGTGTCAGTGTTACTCCTTCGGGGAGGCCGATGCTTGGAGGCAGTCAAAAGCTCTGCAGGTAGGGCACTGAACTCTGATTTATAAGGACCACAGTACTCCTGCGAGTATGATCAGGATGCTGGCAGGTGGAGGAAGAAAGAGAACACCTTAGACATCTAGCTTTCTCTTAACGCCACAAAATCTTCATTTAAGACTGATAACTGCATCCTCTAATCTCTCTATACATACACTGAGATATTTATATACCTGGGTCAATAGCGGAAAACATCCCATTTCCTCAAAGTCCCTAAACCCCAGGAATCCTAAGTGCTAGAAGTGGGCATAAATACTGTGCTGAGTTCCTGCTGTTCTAAGCTGAGCTTTCTGCTATTTCTTTATGCCAAAGGAGGGCAAATATCATCCTCACTCAGAGAGAAATCATCTGCTTATGAACCAGGTCCACAGATGCTTCCTCAACAAGCCCCCAGGCTTCCTTCATTACCACCATTGAGAATTGTCTTTTGGATTTTTTTCCCCATTATGCAAGAAAAACCCTGCATTTTCAACACTGAGACACTCTCATCAGGGTAACTGCAGTGAATTATCTTACAGGGCCAAATAAGAGTGTTCTGCCATGTTCAACTAACCCAAAATAGTTGAAGAATATTTTTAATTAATTCAGCTGCCTTTCCCTACTAACACACTGCTTCAAACTTGTGGTTCATACCCCCATTCTCTTACTGAGGGAAAGTCCCTGGAGAACTACATCTTCCACATTGCAATAAGGAGTCTCCCTGTCTTTCATTAAGGTTATGAATTTTCTGATGTTCTAACTCAGAGTATCACAGAAAAGGTGTTTTATTGTTAACTGTGCTAGAAGGAGAGTTTTCCTGGTACTTTAGAGGGTGGCCTTGAGCAAGTTGCTTCTACTCTGTGCCTCATTTTCCCTTTTTAACACCAATAAAGCTCTCGGCTTCCTTTTTATAGCACTGATACCCATGAATGCAAAGAGCTATGCAACAACCTAAGTGTTGTACGTTACAAAGGCTGGTGTTTCACCAGGCAGACTGACTTGAGGAGACAGAAGAGTGGAGTTCAGCTGCCAGGCTCGGCTCCAGAAGCCGTCTGTCTTTAGGAGAAAATACTGAAGTCAACAAGAATGAAGCTTTTGAGCTCTTTTGCCAAAACATTAAATGTATATGAACACGTCACCTGAACATTCTTGATATGTTAAGCTGGTTTTGAACAGAAGTATCAAAACAAAGCAATTCAGTGTTACTGAACTGACTTCTTCCATGTCCCACAAATTCCCATTCCATTTTTTATTAGTCTGGGTGAAAGCTAATATCGAAACACTTGAACTTTCCAGGAGATGAGTCTTCCAAAGGCTATTCAAGTCTGAAAGGCTTTGCCTTCACCAATATTTCTAATTGGCTTCTGGGACAGTTGCTGAATATACAAGATGAGCTGTGTTACCCCAAAAGCACTCCAACACCATAAGGAGCTGACACTGCTTGTTCCTGGCTGGGCTTTGCAAAAGAGCAAAATGGAACATTTTCAGAAAAGGATCTTGATTTCCTGGGTCTCTACTCCGTATTTGTGAAATGGTTACGTTATTCAAACAGACAACATCAGGTATAGAGCATTACAGGCATCTTTGCTTAAGTACCAGCAGTGTAAATACAAATGCATAAGAGCCTGAGATGTGCCAGTTCTACTGACTAGCAGAGGTAGGTGTGCCAGGACAGGTATGACAGAAGAAGTCAAAGGGAACATGACAAGGCAAATACAGGAAAAGCGCTCACTGATACAGATGCTTATTGACTTAGGTCCCTTGTTCCTCAACGGTGTGGACACTTCTACGCAAGTATCTCTAACTAGTGGTGTGCCCTTGGCAGGGTTTGGTGAGACGGACTCATTCATCTCTCTGGAACAGTCCCAAATGCATCCACCACCCACAAAACCAAGCCAACTAGTAACTGAGGTACCTCAAACATTAAAGCTGCACAACTCTCAAGTCCTGTCATTTAAAATTCCCAATCCCCTCCTCTCACAGAAAGGTGATTAAAACTAGCCATCTGTTAGAGACACACACATCCACACACAGCCCTGGGTAGTTTCCTCCAGTGAAGATCCATAAGGAGAAGAAAGGAAACAATTATACGAAGAATAATATTCTTTGACACCATTTCTCCATGTTGCCTTTTCTATTACTGCAAATATTTGTCTTTGAAGATCTTTTTCTGCATGAAAAATGAGATTTACTGTGCATGGAAACTTCACACATTATTACTCCAAACCAACTACACTATACTAAGCTTAATAAAATAAGGTTACTATAATAATTTTATGAAACATCTGTAGATGTTAAAATTAAGAGTCATATTGTATGCAAGATTCATAATATTTTCATAGCTCTAAAGATTCTCTGATACTTAAAAGTATAAAGTGCTTCATGTAAGTGAAATATTTCTTATACTGAATGATTTAGATCCCACCAGAAAGTGCACATCAATCAGGCCTTCTCAGTAGGAAAAATATGAGGATTATCTTTTAGACAGAAGTCTAATGTATCCTGCAAAATGGTGCAAACAAATGAACAAGTCCTTCAGTTATAGCTAATCGAAATGTTAGATGTGCAGTATAAAATGTGAAGAGGGCAGTGACACACACTGGCATTCGATCACATGCACTTGTAACTTCATTTACCATTCAAGATAACTTCCATCTGCTGAGTCTCACAGCAAACCAACTATAAAGCAGTTACGGGATCCCAGTCTTTTGCCATCTCAACGAATGGAAGATTGTAAAGCAGGTATTGGAGTTGACAGCATAGGGAGAGAAGATGATGTTATGAAATGCCAGGTGATCAGCAAGAATAAAAAAAGAAGTGATAGTTATGTAGACTGCTACTTCAGTCCCTTCATCTTTGTTTCTATAAGGATAAGCCTCTGGGATAGAGGACACGGGTCAGTCTATAGGATACGGCACACTTACAGAAACAGTACTCAGACAACTAGTTTTTCCAGTGCTTTCTGCATCACCATCTTTACTAGGGACAAGATTAGGGCCTTTGTCCGAGGCACAGGAGGGACACATTACCATATCATACCCACATCAGATTACTGCTTAAACATACAGGCCTGACAACAGCTAAGAGGAAAAAAACAGAACAAGACAACATGTTACAATAGCAATCACCTGGAAGAGATTAAAAAACCCAACAGAACAGAGGTTTCCTAACGTCCTTGTCTATCCTGCCAAAGAGATCAGATGTGCTTTCATCCTTCTACAGTCTTTGACCACCATTTAGGATGCTGCAGCATTAATGCATGCCTCGAGGCTTGACACTATGCTCTTACCTTCTGTTATTAAACACTGCTGCTCTATTTGTTGCTAAAGTGCTGAAAAGCTATTAGGATCCATCATCCAAAAAATAACCAGTAAATAACTTTGCTAGGCATGGTGGCAGCTGGCATGGGATGCATCTCCAGTTAAACTCATCTGAGAAGTTTCAGGGAGCACCTCTGAGCTATGAACTTCAGGAAAAAAAAAAGAGAGGGAAGCTAACACCACACTAGGCTAAACAGATACTTTAGTAGTAACATGGCTCAAAACCTTTCGGATTAGCAGGAGAAAACAAAACACCAGTGCCATGGTTTCAGGGCTGTGTTACCTTACCAATCTTCATACCATTCCGCAGCACAGAGAGGGTTTAAAAGTGATTTCAATACATGAAAATTCAGAGGTAGGATTTTGACCCAGGAGTCCTGCTGCTCTGTACCATCCACTTCCTTACCACTAACAAGACCTCCTTCCAAAGCCCCCTAAGCTCTCTGGCCAGCAACACAACATCAAGGTCTGGATCCAACCACTCCCAAATTGCAAATGCTACCCAGGCAAGGTCTCAGATCAGCAGGGTAAGACACTAAACCCACATTGGGTTCCTAATACAATTCCTACATAAGGTAATGAAGACATGCCTCAACCCCAGAGTGTACACATGAACACGTACTGTCCAGGCACTAGCCAACCTCCCATTTAACATAAAGTACAGAGCCATACTGACATACTGTCCCCATGCACAGTAACTCCATTAACCAGAGGTTTCTGTAGCCATTCTCCACTGCAGAGTACAGACATAAGGAGCTGAACCCAGGTGATTTACAAGCTGGTGTCTGGGACTTGGCACAAGTGTGTGAAACTCTGGCTCTCCATCCCCACACTTTTTTGCCAGCGCGGGCTGAGCCAAGAGCCAAGGGGTTTCTTTTCCAGAGGAGCAGGAGCTGATTTATTGCCTCATTTAGTTGTAACTAGCCCCTCCAGGAACAGAACCGACAGTCAGATAGGTCTTTCAGTGAAAAAGAAGGATCCAATACGAGACCCATCCAGGTTTGTCTTATATCAAAGGAGTTCACTGCCCATGCTTTGCTATTTCTGGATTGCTCTATCATCATCTGGGGTCATAATTAGAGACAATCTGATTGCATTTTCCCCTCAAGGAGGCACATGAGCTTTTGAATTCATTAGACTCAGGGCATTCAGCAGCCATTGGCCAATAGCCACCTTGGTCACTATTTTTGGTGCCCTGCAGCATCACTATAAATATATGTAGTTCATAGGTATTGGTGCCAACTGGGGCTATTCTGGGACATGGGGTGAAAACCATGTAGTTCACAAACCAAGACAATGCAGCCCGGTTTGAGTGATGCTTTTTTGGTAAAGCAACAAGATAATCCCTCCAGGTGAGACCAGATCAGTCATCTTCATGGAACTAAACAATTTCACATGGCCTTGCAAGGCATTTGAGCCAGTAACCATTGGCAAAATATGGGCAGAACATTCGCAGCTGACATCTGAACAGAAATACTTGATATAGTCAATTGTAACACTTGAATTTCATGACCAGTTTTGTTGAACTGCCCTGGGGAATTCCATGGAAAAATATACATTTTAAAGTTTTAAATGAAGCATTACTGTTTATTCTGCTTAAAATGGGTTTTTTTTGTTCTATATTCCTCCCCCGCCTCTGCCACCAAGGAAATAATTTCAAACCAATTTTTCAAGCTAAAACATGTTACTTAGGACTGAAATACAGTATTTTTGAAGAGAAGAATATACAGGCTTTCCTGACTCTGTGGCTCTCCTTTCCTGGCAAACTGCACTTTTTTTTCACAGAAAGTTAAAATGGAAAGCTGGAAACCACCCTTTTTCCCATCAACTTAACCTCCATACTTCAACAGACAGAAGAGCTGTAAGGTTGATTAGGGAAATAATACAAGAACTAAAAACAATGATAAAGCTTTATGGTCCATATGTACCTCCACCGGGAAAGGCCTTAAAAGCATCCCATGAAATCCACAGTCCTTCAGAGATCAGTAAGAGTTGGCTATTGTAACACCTCCTTACAAAAACATCACACAGTAAAACTGTTTAGCTGAAAAAACATGAGTCTCTAAACTCGGTCGTGTTGTTCATAATATCGCAGGTGTTGACAAACTCTCATGGATCCAAGGCAGGACCCATCAGCAAGTGCAGAGTCCACGAAGCCCTTGACTGGCCTGAATGGTAAGAGAAATACTGGGTTCGATCCAATTCACCACAGAAGCTTCAGAAAATGGGATTTTCTGCAAAACAGCAGACCTGATTTTTAGGCAGCTCCTTTGCAAACAGGAGGGAGAAGACGCAGATGCTTACTTCACTGTTCCTGACAGGCAGAGGACAGCCCAGAAGTGTCATGTATTATCCTTTGCTAGACCACAGACTATCCCTAAGGCTGAACAGAAATCCCCGACACTAAGAAGAGGGACTGCTCACAGGCAGGGAAACTGCAGAAGACAAAGCTTTCACACATCTGAGGAGCCAGGGAGAAGAGCAAAGCACTAAACACACCTCCTGGGTGCCCCAGCTTCAAACCAAAGTCCAACTTACAGAACTGATATGAAGGTAGAGGGCAGGGACAGAGGTGGGACTTGTCCACCTACATGGTCCTTCCTCATATTCTCCAAGCCAATGGCCCACCACAGCCACTTTCCAGATAAGACGGAAAGCTGCATTCAGGACATACTCTGTTTGGTTTGGATGACCAAATTGCTGTGCAGCTTCTGGGTAATAAAGATGACTTCAGGAAGACAAGAGCGGTAAAGTAGCTGTGCATTAGCCTTGCCTTTGAGATTAGAGAGCATAAACTCATTTCAGTGGTGATGCCAGCTTTAACAGTGCTGAGATTCAGCAAGACCTCTTCTGGACTCACTGTTCCTGAAAACCTTTAAATGAAAAAAGGAACTGCCTGTGTTTTCGTATGTATAGCAGTATGTCTATAACAGGCCACCAATCCAAAAATTCCTACCATTTGACCGACTTGCAAAGCACAGAGCCAGAGCATTGCTTGTACTAGAAGATCCCCATGCATGCAAAGCTCAGCATCAGCCGCAATACGTTGTTCTCAATTTCACAGACAGCAGAACACGAGTCCTGCATCCAGTTCTGCTGTCATCAACCATAGGTGCCACAGAAGGTACAATTTAATCAAAACAGTATTTTCTTATGAAAAATAATGAAGATTTTAAAACACATTCTGTTCTTTGTCTCTGTATGCTGCCCACGGCTGCATGCTTGCATTGCTTCAGTATTTCAGGCTTGTCCTCACTATTTCTGGGAACCTTCTAATCAAAGGAGATGGAAAATTCAACCCTAGCTTTTTAAAAAAAAAACCAACAAAAACCAAAAAACCCCACGCTTTTTTTTAAAAAAAAAAAACAACAAAAAACAACAACCACACACACCCCCCAAAGTCTTGCTGTTGCTGGATGTTGATTTTTTGGGAGGGGAATACACTATAAATACAGTTTAGGTAGGAAAGCCTGAAATGCATGTTACTGAGAGATGAATCGTGCAAATAAAACTGACAGTAATTCTAGATGTCTGGTACTCTGTTCAATAGTAATGGCAGAGACATGTCTCAGCACAGAGCCACTTGTTATAAGTGTAATTAATAGTCATTTTTAAGATGGGGTGGATATTCTGGCTTTTGAAGATATTATATAGTAAATTTAATAGCAGTTGCTAACACAAAAGCTTCAAAGCCATATAATTTGTACCAATAAAGTAAACTGCCTTCAAAGTGGCAGGAAGAAAGTAAAAGGTAAATAAGCCATAACTGTTTGTTATATTAACATCCCCTTGAACCAATATAAAAAGAAGTAGTAAAGGTTTGAAGAAGTCATAAGTAGTTAATAATGAAGGTCTAAATGTAATTAAATAGGTTTTACACCATATAATCAGTATTATTTCCATTGTGTTTTCAGTTAGGTAAGGCATTAGAGACCTGGCTTTTGCCTACTGACCAAATGATGCATTTACCTATACAAGTGCAAATCCAGAGTAGCTCCGCAGACTTTATTTAAAATCTTGACTGGAAGAGGAGACACAGGACAGCAATTTTTAAACTTCTCTGCTGATTTCTCCCTCACTTCTCATATGGCAACAAAATGGCTACAATTTGCAGTATGTAATTTCTCCACTGGGACACACCCACAGAAAGTTTAAAAATTAACAGCTGACTTCATCAATGTAATTATTTGATAATATATGGCACTGGTTAGCAGGCAATCTCAGAATACCAGCAGTACTGGTCAATACTAAAAGGGAATATGAATTTCAGGCTAGAAAATCTCAAAAGCTCAGATTCAGCTTTCAAAGAGATCAAATAAGCTGGAAATAGTATAGAAAGCAGGTCTTGCTGAGGAAGCTTATTCTACAGTCAACCCAGTTATGCTGCAACGGCTTGTTAATATCAAATTAGAAAATCCAAGTCTTCCTTTATGTACAAGTAATTTTTTTTCTCCATATACTAGAAGGTGCTGGATTCTACATTTTTTCTCATTTTGTCAGCATTACTGCTGTTTCCCTCTTGCTTACAGTATGTTGGAGCCACTAGCATTTATAAGACTGAATTTAGAGTTATTCTGAAGTGGCAGTGAAATGGATACTTTTGCATAGTAGCAAGCACAGTGGGTACAAGGATTCTCAAGTAAAGAATGAATTCATACTGTACATCTTTTCCTAGACAAAGTTTCAGAAAACTAAGCTGAATCTCAAAATAATATCACCTATGATGAAACAGTAATTCTGGACATCTGGAATATTTTGGTGTTTTGCATTTGTTTCTTACCATTCTAAAGCCATTGCTGCAAGATATTCTTCGCTGAAAGTTGGCCAAGTTTTACACTCGCTAAAGCTCTCCCCCAAAATACACATTCAGGACTGCACGTCAGTACAGGATGAAGCTCCAAGGGCTGTCCTTCAAGGCAGAATTTTATTCCACTGCTGAATTTCATACAAGTTTGATCTATCAGACTGCACAGCAACCTGTAATTTACACACACACACACACACAAAATAAATCACAGCCAAATTCCAGGCATAATATCTGGACCCAGCTCTTCAATGCCCCAAGTAATGATAAACACTCAGATATGAGAAGGGGGGTACAGACCAGTATGTGAATGGGAGGAGGAAGAGGCAGGATACAGAATTCAGAACCAGATTTAGAGTTCAAGCTCCTCAGTAGGGTCATGTCGGAGACCAATGTCAGCTGGAAAAAACCTCAAGGTCTCTAGTCCAACATTTGCTTGAGTAGGGAGTATCACAACACTTCAGCATGCCCATCCTACCAACAGCCCTTGGCTGGCTGGACTTGGAGAGAAAAGTAGAAGTAAAAAAATCAGTGATAGCACTTTATGTTGGAATAAGTATGGCATAAGAGACTTAGTGACCAGGTAGGCTTCAATCTTCCTGAAGAGGCCTTCTTGATTGTCAGCCTCTTTTGGAGATAGCATTAAATTCAAGGAAAGTGTTTTTGCATTAATAATACATTCTCAATGACTGAGAAGCAAGGCGACTTTCCCTCATTATACTAATAAAACATTCAGCACTTCTGGCTTTTCTTCATAAATCCTCCAAGTAGCTACATTCAGTAAATTAACCTTACCTATTGAATGCTGATGGCGGGTAAAGCCAGTCTAAACCAGCTTCCAACGGAGGGGTGAAACACAGGGAGAAGAAGCACAGCTCAAGAAAAACAGTTTTCCAAATTAGAAATGCTATTCCGTACTTTCCTGATTTCTTGCTTTGCACATGCTATTAAAAATAGCAAGTAAAACGCCTTACTTCTGAAAGTACACATCCTGCTGCACACACAGCCCTCCCTCGGCCGCGTGGCTCAAGGCACGCCGCAGCATTGCTCCCGCGCTCTGTTGAGCGGCCATCATCTCAAGCCACAAGATCTCTACTGAAACATGATGACACCATAAATAGTTTAATTCAATCTGAAGAAAAAAGCCGTAGCTTTCGATGTGTATCCTGCATAAGCATCAAATCATAAGGTTCAACCAAACCTGGGACCTGGGAAAAGAAACTCAATGAATTAGCGTGATGATTTGTACTCTTATTGAGTATAAAGAACACTTTGAAAGAGCAGGGATATAGGAGCTATAAAAAAGGAAACATCCTTGTATCTCTAATAGGAAAATAGTAAACTCTTTCTTCAATCATTTTAGTATAACAGCATTATTAAACTCTTTATACTTTGAGTGAAAGCATTAATTATTATGCCCATCAGGAATATTTTTCATTGTCAAATTGCCTTTTACCATGCTAATAAACACCAAGCTTCGCATGTAAAAATTAATCATGTTATCTCATTTATAGGTCAAAAGACACAGACTAAAATAGTTTCTGCAATTCTCCCTAAATAACTAGCTTTTGCATATCAAGTTTTATGGCACATTAGAAATGAATGCAATTCAGACAGGATTTGAATAGCTGAGTAGATAGAGAGGGAAAGATAAAAGCAGATAAGAAAAAATCTTGCGGTAAGCTAAGCCTTTTGAAAAAACCTGCTTAAAAAAATCAAGTTTCTTTTTTTAAATTTCTGGACCCTAAATGAACTAAGGATGAAACAGCTGTATGCAGGTCATTACTCAAAGTATCCACAGATTACGCTTCCAGCCACTATACGTATAAACGGTACGTCAGAACAACTTAATGCGTTAAAAAAAAAAAAACATTTTAAATTACTCCAGCATTTCATTCAGGCTAAATGCAACTTCCACAGCTCCCACATAACTTGTGGAAGTGAGGTGGAGGAATTTGTCTGCTTCTTGGGTATTTTAATACTAGCCAGATGACTAAGTCCTCATCCCATTTTTATAACATTTAAACCTATTACTAGGGTCTTCTTTCTCCTTTGTTTTAGTAACATGGTGGGTTTATAGGCATGAAGGAATACGAGCACGGCCACTTACTTTTCCCTTCTCATTACGAGGCCCATAACAGTACAAATGCTTTCTGAAGGTGCCATTTCTGCTTCCCCCAGCACCAGATAGGCTTGGATCATCCTCTCATCCAGAAGTTTCAGATGCCTGCCCACAGTATTTCAGCAGCTACTAACCAATGGTTAATAAAGGCATTAGACTGTTATCTGCTCTTCTAGGTGGCAGCACGTAGCCAAGGTTTGCTCACTTGCTAGACCCACACAGCAACCTAAGCTCTTACCATCTTTGAGACCTCCCAGGACACAGTCCTATTTGTGTTGTGTTTAATGTGATTTCTAATGCAAGAGGAACAGACGTTTCACTTGCTTTCTGAAACGCATTAAAGAAAAGCATGCACGAGGTGCTAGCTTAGTGCCTTACACTCCCCTCCCGCACCTCTCAGCGGAGATTTAAGTCTGAGGCACAGGAAGAAAGCAATCTTCACAGCACCCCACTCCAGCCTCAGGGATAAGGTGTTAAGGTCAGGCAACCAAAGTGTTTCCCTGCTCTACAGAAAGCTGGTACCCATATGGAAATGCACAGCCTTGGGCACGGTGGAGATACTAAAAAAAAAAAAAAAATATAAATCAGGCCATTTGTTTACATCCCCAAACACGCCTCCCCTGTGTCAAACTTCAAGCAGCCAGGTTGAGAACTGCTGGCCTCAGTAACATGTCCTGGATCTCACAGTGCATATCACTGCGAAAGGCAGAGAGCATGCAGCTCTCTACGGAAAATGAGCTGCTTAGAGAAGCCTCTGACGATCTTGACAGAGATGCAAGTGTTCCCCAAAAAAGGGAACAGTTTCATAACAAAACTAACTGTGCCACTATTTGGTTTCCATTACAAAGAAGTAACCAAGATGACTTGTGTGACCCAGTCTTTACCAAAGCAGTCTGCATTTCTTCAACACATGTGTTCAACAGTACGTGCTGCAGACTCACCCCTAACAAATACACAACATGTCAGGAAGATGAGGTAGGTTTTGACATGAGCATCCCAAACAGCTTCAGGACATGAACTACAGCTGGGATCACCAAGATCTTTTCTTTGATCATTGAAGAAAGCCATGAAGGTGGGAACAGTGCACAGCAATCCCCAGAACTTTGTGTTCTCACTTGCCACCCTCTCTCACCTTGTCCACAAAGCCTGTCTGCAATCCTAACATTCATCGGCTCTTGTTGGGTTTTGATCACAAGTTCTTCAAGGTGAAGATTCTGTCCTTTACAGGCATAGCACGCAGACGGCTGCGCAGAGGAAGCTGGCCCACAACAGCGGGTCAGGCCAAGGAAACTTCAGAGCAGCTCCGGTGGGGAGAGATTGATCAAACCACCCTACCCATTCGCGTATCCACAAGACAGGAAGATGCAAAGAGGTCAGACCTGTTTTCCAGTCTCAAGAAGGGCAACTCTGTGCCCTAGGCAAACTGGATCTTACTGCTGTTTTACAGGACCTCATTTAAAGGCCTGAACATTGCATGTCTATGAACAACAGCATTGTGGCTTTTCTGCAAAAGCAAAAAGCCTGCTCCCAGCCTTTGCGACTGGAAAGAGAACATGACTCAGATAGCACTACTGTGGCAGCATCTGCCTGGGACAGCCACTCTGCAGAGATGTCCTTTGCAGACATCTCCTCAAAGCCCTGCTGCTTTGGTACTCTCCAGCAGAAGAGAGCTGCAAGGCCAGCTCCCCTGGCTTCTACCACACAGTCTTCTCAGCACGAGGATGGCGTTCCTGAGGGAAAACCCACTGCATGGAGAATGTCTCCCAGCCTGACACTGTTATCCAACAGAGGAGCACCATGACCCAGCACTGACCAAGAACACCTCCGGATCTCGGTGCGGTAGCCAACAACGTGCTTTAGTTTTGCTGTCCCAGCAGACCAGCTGACAAGAACAAGTCCCACTGTATCTCCCAGCTAACAGCATGCATCCTGTGCTGTCAGCAGCCTGCCCCACGCCCAGGCAGTGAAACCTCTCCAGGGCCACCAGTGCCCAGCGCTGACCTCCAGGGAGAGCAGAGAGCATCAAGAACTGGCTGGGCCCTTGCAGAAGGGCCCAGCAGGCAGCACGCCCCTGCCTCCCATGCAGCATTGACACATCGAGTTCCCAATCCTCACCTCAGACAAGACAGAAGTAGTAATATGTCTTTTCTGCCTCAATGCCAGAAAGGGATTTCCCTGTGTCTTCAGGAGTACAGAAAAGGATATAGCGCCTTCCCTGCAGCAAGGCTAGCCTGCAGTCCCTCTCCGCTCCCTCCAGAAGACCAGGGATCCGTTCCACACTGTGCAGCTTGACTCTTGCTTGGCTGATTTCTTTCCCAGCCTCCGAGTCTGAACATCACTGTGTGACGTTCCTTCCGCTGCTAAGCGTCTTTCTAACTGTGACTGAAGAATCTGGCAAATGACCAAGTATTCCTTAACCTCCACATTAACTGTTGTTAGCTTTGGCAAAGCCCAGCTCCTGGGATGCCTGGTGTGGTATCGCTTACTGCTGCAGCCTACAGGAACTGCTGTAGCGGCGAGATTCAGAGAACAGGGATCAGGTAGCGGATGCAAAACAGAGTCCTCATCCACGATGCCCTCCCTTCCCCCATTGCCTAATGAGCTTCGGGAGCAGCTACAACTTTTAGGCTTCTCACTGCTGGAAAAGGTTTGGAGACAGTGAATGTGCAGAACGGAGCAAGTCGAAGAAGCTGCAAGTTAGATGAGGCCAAATGTTACTTTTAGACCACCAAGATGTGTTGGTAACATGGTAGATCCACAGAATGCTACAATTATTTATCTTTTAGGAGTCTGGAGGAGATAGAGATGTTTGTCTCCAGCCAGGTTTGACTGTTGGGAGGAGGCACAGGCTGCACCACCACCTCCTCCTCCTCAGCCCGCACCAGGACTCTCTTGCTTGCACTCTTACTGCAACAGTCCCAACAACAGTGAAGTCCTTAGTCCTGCACCCCCCTGCACAAAAACTAGGATATGTCCTTCTCTCCTCATTCTCATGAACAAGTCCAACCAGTGCAATCCATTATGGCTGCTCTGAGCAGCAACAGAGATGGGCCTTTGCCTTTAGCCGTTTGGGGGTTTTTTTGGCTTTGGTTTGTTTGGGGGGGGTTTTTTTGGGTTTTGGTTTTTTGGGTGGTTTGTTTATTGGTTGGGTTTTTTTTTTAACAGAGGACTGCAGGCTTTGCAAAGCATCAGCACCGGCCACATTCAGACAACCAAGTTGTCCCGGGATGGCAAATGGTAGGCAGAAACGTCCACAGCAGTCACCAGGGACAGCTGAATTCAGGAACCAGAAGGTAGGTTTTCTTAAACAGACTTATGTTGCTTAATATAGCACACACTCTTCCCCAGTATCTGCATAACGCTGAGTTTGAAATGTTCCAAGATTTGCACCGAGGAAGACTGGAGGGGTGGGAGAAGGGCTGCAGGAGGAAGCATTTAAAAAGCAAGCGATGACTTCAGAGAAACACTGTATACAAGCAGCAATCTCATAACACAGGACTTGCAATGCAGAGGCTTGGTTAGTAATGAAATAAAACGTAAACAAGTCCCTAGTAAGGCAATGCAGTTGCAAGTCCATCTAGGATTAGTCACAAAAGCTAAAGATGCGAAGGGTTTAGGCTGCCTCGTACCTCTGCTCTGGGGAGACGTCCTGCATTGTGCCTCACTACACACGTACACAACATTCGTCTGTTAGATCTGTGCACCACAGGCCTTCTCACGCTACTCCAACACTAAGCGAGTTTCAAGAATTACTTCAGTACCAACACAGCTGGGTCCCTGCCGTGAACAGAGGACTTCTGCCTTCTCATTTTCCCATTGAGATGCCAAAGTTGCTTGTGTATTTCCTTTAAGGTCATCTCTACTTTGGACCTGTCCCATTCTGGTGCCTCGATTTCTGCTGGGTTTGCTCTGAACAGCACTTTTTTCTGCACAGATAGAGGAAACCCAGAGAGTATTTGTTCCCTACCTTTACCCCATCAAAGAAAAACTCTGCTAAGAGCAAACTGCTGAGAAATTTTTGCAAAAGATAACAGAGTAGTGACTCCTGGGGTTGTCTCACCCCCTGATAACCCTTCCACCAAAGCCAAGAGCCTGGGAACATGAACTGCTGCAGAGCCCGTCCTGCAACTAATTAACACAAGTACCGGTGACCCAAAAGGCTTCCTTGTTCACCTGCTCATCACCAACTCCAGCAGCGACTGCGTTGTAGCAGTCGCTATCTGTTTGCACAAGATAGGAATCGGGTAACCCTCTCTCAGGTGCTGCTTTTGCCACCAGCTAGCTGGACCCTTTTTCTTTTACTTTATTGCAGATGTTACCTTTCTGCCCCCTATACAACTCCAGCTACATGAGCTCCATCAGAAGTTCCACGGAGAGCCTTTCGTCTGCTTGTGTAGTGCATGACAAGGCACATAACGTTATACTAAAGTCACAGTCTATTTGTTTCACATCGAGACATGTACCAGTAGGGCATGCAAAAAGGTAAAGGTGTCACATCTCAGGTTAAGTGTGAAAACAGTGTGGATAGCCAAAAAAAAAAAAAAAAAAATTTAAAAAAAAGTCAAGGCTAAGAGGACTGCTGTGAGCTTTTAATCTAAGCCAAGTCTTTGCAGATACACTTTTTCAAAAAAGGTACTTACCTGTCCTTAAGCCCTGGTAATTCTGTTGATCACTGCCCACAAGAAACTGTGCTTTATAGGACTGCCTCCATATGATTGAAATAGCTTCCTTCCTTAATCAGCATATAATCAGATATTCCCACACAGGAGAACTATAGCCCTGATTGACAAGATAGTTACAAAAATAAACCTCAGGTTTAAATATAGCTCGCTCGGCTCCCTGGAAGGTATGTAGTATTGTGTTATACAAGTCTACCATCATTTTCCTTGAATTATTATAGTCCATATTCTCCCACTGCTTTGATCTCTATCAATTAAACAGCTACAGATTTGCGTTATAGAGGAGAGCTGGCAGCTAGGGTTAGGTGGGAACGGCAACTAGCCTTTCCGCTGCGCGGACCGATTTACCATCAGTATTTCATCGGCAATTAACATTTACAGATTTCGAGTTCACGTACCAGTTGAATGTGTGATGTCTGATGCAATTGTAGAGGTAGATAGGTAAATAATCGTGCAGGACTACATAGCTACGCGTGGAACCAAAATACATCTGCCCAACGCGAAGGGATATATTTGGATTAGATATATGTCTCTTTGTATGCAAACACACAAGCTGGGCAGGCAATATTGAATGATTTCCTCTTTCCAGGGTGGATAGATCAACAGCACAATACTCGTTGCTTTTCTCCCAATTTATCAGGATGTTCCGATGTGTTAAATATGCAACGTAATGAGGGCAGAGCTCTACAGCCCTGTTCTTCCCGTTTCAGGAGAAAATCGAGATATTTTTTTTTAAAAGCCATTCTAATTATGAAATGCTTTTCATCTCTTAAAAACCTCCCCATCGCCGACTGACTAAAAAAACACGGGACAGACCTCCCGTTTATTATGCAAATCCTTAGCATTAAGAAAACAGATCACCAACTAACATCTGTCTCGCCCTACGGGGAAATAAATAAATTGAAAAAACACCCCCCCACAAACCAGCACCAAACCCCAACCCACCCTTCCCCACGCAGCTGACCGAATACCACCCGCTGGAGTGGGAAGGGAAGCGCCTCCCCGAGCCCGCTTCCCTGCCGGTGCTGCAATGGACCTACCCCAGCGGCACGGCACGGCACGGCACGGCTGCTCCCGGGCCGTGCCGTGCCGTGCCGCGCCGCGCACCCGGCCCGGCCACTGCGGTCCTTTCGCCGCCCGCCCCCCCCCCCCCTCTCCTCCCCTCCCCCGCGACCCACCTTTCCCTTCCATCGCGGAGCCTTGCGAGCGCCGGGAAGTTGCCGGGAAGTTGCCGGAAGACGCGCTCCCCTCCTCAGCCGACAGCCCCGAGAAGCCCGGCGGGCAGAGCCGGCCGCCGCTGCCTTGCTCCGCGGTGGGGACGGCGCCGTCACAGCCTCGGAGCTGCAAGCAAGCAACCACCGCGGGAGACGGCGTCAGCCGCCGCCGCCGCCCCCCCCCCCCCCTCTCCCCACACACACCCCCCCACCCACCCGCACCCCCTCCCCGCCGCGGGGGGGGGGGGGGGGGAAGCGGCGCGGAGCGGGCGCGCAGCCGCGGGGGGAAGCGCGTTTACCTGGGCGCCGGCGGGAGCTGTCCCTGGCCGAGCGGTGGCTGCGGGGGCGAGTGGCTCCGCGGCCCGCCGCGCTGCCTGGCACCGCCCGCATGCGCGCCCCGCCCGCGCCCCGCCTCCGCGGCCCGCACCGCGGCACCGCCGGGGCCCCCCGGCTGCGGGCTCCGCGGGGCGCGGAGGAGGAGCGGCGCCCGACGGCCGCTGGGCTTGGCCGCGACCCCCGCTCCCACCCACCCACACCCCCCCCGGAGGGGGGGGCTGCGCCCCGCCGCCCTGCGAGAGGGGAGCGCTGGGTTACGCAACGCGGGCGCCAGCACCCCGCTTATTTATGGTGGGAGTCCTGCTGGAGGAGTCCGAGTCCTCCTCCCCGAGCCGGGCACGGCCATCGGCTCCCGGGTGGGTACGCGGAGATGGCATCCGCGCAGCACAAGACGGAAGGCGTCCCGGCGGGTGTCCGCAGGTGATGCGTGCGTGGCACATGGTCCGAGGCAAGCCCCCGGACCGCAACGCTGGAGTTGGTCGGGTCAGAGGGCTCGCCCCGCTCACCCTAGCTAGCCTCCCCGCAGCACGTAAGCCAGACCGAGCCCACGCCACCCGCAGACGCGGAGGGGATCTCTTCGGAGATGCCCGCTGCCGGGTTCGGGCCTTCTCCGGGTATGTTGTTTCAAGATTAATTAATGCTGATTCATAAAACATCCACCTCACGGCTAGTTTGTGCTTTTCGGCTTTTGCAGCCAGCCACTGGGGTATTTTGTTCTCCCTTTCACCGCTTGATAAAACAAGCGGTCCCCTGCTAATGCGAAGTTGATAATAAACATTCATACCAAGATCAAGTCACTTCTTCGGAGAACACAGATTGAGCTCCTCAAGTTCATCCCTGCAAGGAAGTTTCTCCGCACTGGAATTATTCCTGTAGCTCTTAAGTTTTTCCAGATTCTTCAACTTTGGTACTTTGGGGATGGTAAAACCCAGTTCTGTCCTTATTTTTATGATTTGTGTTACTGAAAAAGCAGCTCGAGGCATCCACTGTGCTGGGAGCTGCACACGTAGAGGATAGATGGCTCTGGCGCTACCTAAGTTTCTAAATACAGGAACAGCAGTTTCTCTCTCCTGCTGTTTCTTCACACATCCTGGCGTTTATATTCACCTTCTCACCTACAGCCCGGTACTGGCAAACCAGTCAAGTGGTTATATAGGCTTCCTAATGCTCCTTATTCTAAGCTACTGTAACCCATCCTGCAGACACTGCCTACAGGCTTCCCCCTCCCAAAGCAGAACCCTGAGCCTGGTTATGGAAGTGGACGTTGTGCACATGATCCCACCTCAGTACATGGTCCAGGCAGTTCTGAACACCACCTGCTCCAATCTCAGCTGCCACCCCACAAGGTGGCAGGGCACTTAAGTTAAAGACGGCGTATTAGCGCAAGAACATGCCCCTGAGAAGCACCTGGGAACAGTCCAGCTGAAGACCCACCATGGAAAGTTCACATATTAACTGGCTCGTACCCATTTACTAAGTTCTACATTATCATGAAGAATAACATTAGTTTTATTTTATTTCAGGACTGAATATTCAGGTATTGTAGGTAAGCTTTGAGTCAGAATGCGCTACAGAACTGACGAAGCAGACTTAGACTTTATGATTTGACTGGGAGGTAGAATTAAATTTGTCATTTCTCAAGTTTCTTTCATCAACTGGTGCGATCCTATTTCCCCATTGCTATGTTTTTACCCAACACCAATGCCAAACTGACCAGACTGCACTTCCAGGGTTAACCCACGTGCTTTTTCTGAAAAGCAATGAAACAATAACTCTTTTGAGGTCTATTAGTCCTTAATAATGTTCCAAAACGCAATCAGAATATACACCAGAGTGCTCAATAACTCCTCAGCCAGTTCTTTTAAAACTCTTGGACTCAAGTTATCAACTCCCACAGATAAGGGAGGGAAAAAACCAACCAAACAAAAAAAAAACCAAAAAACCCAAACCCAACCCAAACCAGGTGAACAAAAAAACAAACAAAAAAAAACCCAACAAAAAACCAAACCCACAAAACAGGCAAACTCTCAGAGGACATTAAGGTCCCTGGCATCCAAGTTCAAGAACAACTTTCGACAGGAAGAAATGAGGGCAAAGAAAACACCCTAAGGTACAGCCAGGGTAGTTACCAAAAATGTAATCTGAGGCACTATTTGTAATACGAGGCACTAGACCAAGGAATTGAGACTCCTTTCAAAGCTGTGCACTGCCTGGTAAGCTAACAGCCATCAATAATTCAGCTTCACAGAAGAAGCTGGGGAACAGTTCCTAGCTGCAGGCATCAGGCTGAGCCCCACTGCCACGGGAATACACAACAATCACGTTTCCCAAACATTGGAAAAATATTTCATATGTCCTGAAAGGGACAGCCATAACATGCTCCCCATTAGTAAAGGTAGGTTGCTTTCTTCTAGGGTTTGTTTTCTTTGCAGAGGTCCTCTCAACAGAGAAGGACATGAATTAGGAGTTCAGAGGGTTCGCCCTTGGGGAACAAGGCAAAAAGCCATTTCTGTTAATTTTTGTTTTGCTTTTGAGCTGAAGCATTTCTTCCTCTGAGGTAACAGCATGTAGGAACATAGTTCAAGCAAAACACCCAGACCCACCAATCCACACATTCATTTTCAATCACAGTTTATCAGATCTCTTTCTGGGTCACACCTGGGACATGAGAATTTCCCTTCCAGATCCTGAAACCATCACAAGGCCTTAAGATATATGTTCTTAAAATAAAAAGCCAGCTTGAAGAGAGAAGACTCTCCCTATGCAGAACGCAGATGAAGCCCCTTCAAGGCTTCTCTCCTCAATACGAAGCAGCAAATTCAAGGGAGCAAATCCAGTGGATATTTTCCCTCCCTTGCCATTTACAGGTCACCTTTCGAACTACTTCTCAGGAGAAAGGAATATAATATTGCCTGTGCTCTACTCTAGATTTCAACTATGCATCCTGCATTAAAGTATCAAGCAAGATGGGACCAGCTTGAGTTAGGTTAGTTTCTCCTCTAGCCCCTCAGGGAAGTCAGATGTGTGTCTACTGTGGCTTTGCAAGTAACAAGCATCAAATGAAGATACACACCTTAATGGCATGCTCAGTAAAGCATCAAGTTGCTCTCCAAACCACAGTAAGAGAAGGCATTGCAGCACTCAGGAGATGCTGATGTGCCGAGCCTGGACTCCTTCCCACGCACACCTTTTGAGCCGCAGTGGAAGGAGAGCTTCTGAAGCACCACTCTCCTGGACCAAGTCCACAGGGTTTCCAGGTGTGCTTCCCTCACTTGTCAGCTGTTCTCCTCACATGTTCAAGCTTTGGGAGTAAGCTGGAATCACCGTACAAATAAGAAGGTGTCTCAGTCCAAGCACAAACCACCCTGTGCAGACCCTCTTCTTCATAATGCTTCAGTGTGTCCTTGGCTCCAGTCATGGCAAGGAGATGACTATTTGGGAAAGGCAGTTATTCACCCTTGATGTTAGTCCTGAGTGGTTTCTGTGGGGCTGCCAACACGGGGCTTCTTCTGAGCGACCTGCATGGCTGTTTGACCAGCAGGCCTTTTGCCCAGCATGCACTACTGCAGACCTGCCCACCCCACCAGACCAACTCACTTCATCAACAGCAGTCCCTAGGGCTACCCCCTCTGCCCTCTGTCGAGCCATCCCCAGCTGTAACAGGACGGTGCCTATGGAGGTAAGGCTTTTATTACTCAGCAGAGAAAAGCTCAGCCCGCACAGATGAGAGGGAACAGCAAGGGCTCAGCTTGGCTGCTCTCCTGTGGTGCTCCGGACAGAGATGGAAATATTACCCAGGCCTCCAGCCCCTGAGGAACCTGCTGCTTCCCCCATTGATGGTGGATGCTGGGCAGAGCCCACTGCCTGCTGCAGTCAGTGCTGCCTGTCCCCTTTCCACACCCCGCCTCTGGAAGCGGCTGGCTTAGGAGCAACCCTGAGCACAGGCATGATAAAGCCAAGTGGCCATTTTGGCATTGCTGCATACAGTAAGCCACGTGATGATCATACATGGTCTCCCAGCTGCTGCTGCTCCTGCCCATCTGCTACCCTGGCACGGTGCCTCCTTCTCTGGAGGGAACCTCCATTCACAAAGGCAGAGGCACCAGCCAGCCTGCAAGGCTGTGCCTGTAGCCACGTGCACGCTGCCATGTCTGCATGGGACACTTCTGCATGAGGCTGGACGTGCCGGGAGGGAACAGATCACCAGTGGTGGGATTTCATCTGCTCAGTGCCAGTTGCTGGTGATGACCATCCAAAATGGCAACAAACCCAGGCACGGAGGCACGATCTCAAGGGCCAGGAGACCCAGCTTCTGTACCAAGCTCCACAAAAAACTGGCCACAAGCCAGCTTCAGTTCTTCACTTTGATTTCAAGGGAGTGTGAATCTGGGTGCCAATGTCTCAGGCTATTCCCAAACTACCAACTTCAGCATCCAGATCAGACTTCCTGGCTAGAGACAGAGCTGCTCTCCCTGCAGGTGACAAAGGCCCTTGTCCTGCCCAGAATTAAAAACAGTATTCCTTAAAGACAATGAACAGCCCAATCAAAAAAGGACCTGCCTTGAGTTCTAAGCAAGGGGGAGGAATAACTACCAACCTTGATGTTCAGTGTGGGTCTGCCCTTGAAACCAGCTGCAACGGGGAGCAGGACTCAAAGTGCTCCTAGAAGTCCTTTTTTGGACTCTGAAGCATCTATTCCCCAAAACCAATGCGCATCATTAGCTACCTGCCATTAGCCAGTGGAACAGATTCCTTTAAGGCAGAAAACAAAACAGCTCTTTACCACGCCATGCTCAGGAGATGTCCACGTGCCATGAGCTCTGCTCAGATAAGCACAAGCCAAAGCAGCAGGTTCCGGGAAAGTAGGCCATGACACAGCATCAGCAGGAAGGACCTCTAACACTACTGAAAAAGTAAAGAACACAGTGGGGGAACAGGGGAGTAAACAGAGACTAGAAGTTTTTAATAATATAGGAAGGGTAAAATACAAAGGGCATTCTACAAGCTGTAATCCATCACCCTGAGGATGATGTGCATAGCTTCTGATTATGAACAAGGAAAACAATAACTACTACCTCATCAACTGATGTCACTTTCTTACATCACCCAAGTAGTTGCTAGAAGCATAGAATAAGTGCATTAGGAGCTGGCGTGTGGAATAAAGACCAAAGCAAGTCACAACCTTTGAGCAAGCACAGTCAGTTTAATTACGTAAAATTATTGATCAAATGTTGAGATTAATCAGTCAGTATTATATTAATAAAGTTAAAAGCACTAAAGTCACAAAACCACCAAAACAAGGGAGTAGTTTTGCAATTACTTGCAAGTAAGTAAAGAATTTCTATGGAAGAAAATCATGGATTGAGGGAACCATCCTTGTATTGACACAGAGGAAGGTCCTTCTGAGCACCAGCACTGGGCTGGTGGAGTACCACCAGCTTTCTTCTGCTACTATACTTTATAAACATCCATACACACCCATTTACATTAACGAGAGTCTTGATATTGACTTCAATGGTAGTTGGGTCTGGCCCAAACAGCTCAACTCCCAGTTTTAGTTTTCTGTGGGGTACTGAGCACCCTGAGCTCCTCAAAGTCCAGGGAAGCTGGAGGTTGTTCTCAGTCCTTGCAGCAAAATGCTTTGTGTTTTCAGGGCTAGCTCTCAGACCCTCTGAGCCCCATCACAGACTTCTAGTTATTCAGCTTAGTAAATAAATTTGCCACCTCCTCCAGCAGGGAGGGGCAGGGAGGAAGATGTCTGAAGTCAGATTGTTATACCATTATAAAAGCTCAAGACTTTCATGTGAAAGAGAAAATTTGAAAATTAGCTGCTGAATGGAGCTACTTAAGCAGTAACCCCTTTTTGACCTGATTAAAAAAAAGGTAATTACATGCATTCGGAATGCTTTATACAAGGAAAAAGAACTTCACAGGGCAGAGGCAGGAAGGAGCTTCCTGCTGGCAGCTCAGCCCTCCTAAGAGCCAGGTGCTCAAATGCTTGCAAAGAATGGACTATTTATCTTAAAATCCTACTTGCCTATGCCTATTTCTTACAACAAAAAATGATTAGCTCATCGCTACTCCACAGCCACGAGGTCTGTGTAACATTCATATTCTTTATCTGCTATTTCAAGAAATCATAGCAGAGTGACCTCTGCCAAGGTCCAAATCCCACGAGGCAATTTCCTTGCCTTATTCCTACCATGTAAGAGCCACTTCTAGAGCACTGAACTCTGCCCTCAGACCCCACAGTCCTGCAAGATGCCCACTAAGGCAGCGATTCAATGCCAACTGACACCCACCAAAATCCTAAGCATATGTCAGACAGCTCCAGTGTCCCTGAGGTAAGGGACAAGCAGAGCCTTGGGCACAGAGAATCATCTTCTATCCAGCTCCAACATTTTTTCCACTTGCCTATCTTTACCCTGTTCATTTTAATGCTATGTTTTCCAGAACATTAGAAAATAACAAATGCAATAAAACCTGCAGAGCCAAGACCATCAGCATCAGTGTATTCATAGTGCAGCTTTCCCATGTTTCAGAGAATTGGATCTTCCTGTGATAATTCAAGCTGAAACTCAGAGTTTGTCCAAATACAAGAGGCAGATAAGTGCTGCTTGATACCAGCCCCACTGACAGCCATTTGACCAGACCAGTTCAGAGCTTGAGTTCCTCTTGGCAGATATAATGAAAAATATTGAGAACAGAAGTGAAATTCAAATAAAATTGAGATATATAATAGAAAATAAGGGGAAGAGGAGTGACGAAGGAAGCATGACAAAAGCAGAGGGGAATCCTAACTAAACTCTCAGTTGTAAAGATGGTAATACCAACCCTTAGGTGTGAAGTTATCTACCTCCACACTAGAGAGTTACATCAGGCAGCAACACAAACCTTAAGCACTTGAACAGCCATGATAAAGGCAAAAAAATATTCACATGCTTAACCTGAAGTACAAACTCATGCATTTTGCTGGGAGAAATTGAGAAAAAAAAAGCTGTCTCAGTTCCACGCCCCAAATCAAATCCACAGGAACAGACAGCATCCACAGAGCACCTTCATCCCTGACATGAAAGGCTGCAAGCTAAGGAGACGGCTCTTCATGCCTGTAGGAAAAACTTGATCTCTGAAGTGAACTTTGTAAGTTCTACCTTGCTTGGGTGAAGCATGACCCCTAAAGCCATTTTGACCCACACCAGCTTCCAGCAGCTCTGTAGCAGGAAGAGATGCTGCTGCTTTCTGCTCCAGTGTCTTTAAGTAGGATATCAACTATGTGGTGAGAATACCAACCCTTGTGGCAACCTAGATTGAGCTGCAAGGATGACACTTCCCCTGGAGGTAGAGGGGTCTGGCACCAACAGGAAAGCACCAGTCAGGCCCAGAATAGGCATGATGGCTCTAATTTAAACCTCAGGAAACCCTGGTTTCCAATCAGCACAGAATGCAGAAATGGACTTGACCTGCCACCTGTCCCCAGATCTGCTGGACACCAGGCACAGGCAGTCTTCAATGGCTTTTTCAATCAGCCTGCCAAGATACTGCCTCCCTCTGCTCTTCTCTGCTGAGGTTTTGCTTATAAAAAATCTTGGTTGCTTTGTTTGCTTTGCTTATATACATAAATAGCAATTTCTTTAAACCTTGCTTTCCTTGATTGATATCCATCCCAGAAGCCTGGGCTGCAACCAACACAAACAGTATGAAAATCAGCATGCCTGACCCTGAAAGAATGAACAGCAGCTGGAGGCTCTTGCTTGCTCCTGCCTTGGCAGCTGTGGCCACGAGGTGCAGGGGACTTCAGCTGCATTACCCATCCACACAACCAAACCACACACCTTTAACTCAAGACTCTCAAAGCATGACTCCTTAGAAGGAGCTCAGCTCTACCTCGTAAGGACAACCTTCCTTCTTGCCATAGGTGGAGTAGACATAGCAACCTATAGTATTTTCTAAACATTGCAGTGGCATCTTCCAAGTGACTGTTAAATATAAACTTAGAAAATAGTGGAGATTCAAGGAAGAATCTGCGTAGCCAGCAAATTACTAAAATCCTGTTCACTCTACAGCAGTTCTCCATCTTTGCTCTTTTTGCAGACCTTTCGGCAAAGGATGAAGCAAGACTGACATCATAGGCAGCATTTGTAACCTGCTGCCAGTTGGATATTCAAACGGACTGCAGCAAACGTAGCACCAAGTTGGAAGAGCCACATGCTCCTGGGCAGATTCTTCCTTTATTTTACAGAACCCAACACACATCAAGTACTAAATATTGTTTTTCCCATGATGGACAGCTGTCCAGGTTGGGTTTCAGAGGTCTTTTCAAGAATCAAGTCCAGAAAGCACTCAACTTACCACCTAGACAGGATCAGAAAGACTCATTTCTCTGCCCATCTTCCAGTCTTGCCCTTGAAGATTCTGCTCTGGCCCAGAAGGTCTGGAATTAGCAGAGTCTTTTAGCTGTGTCAGTGCTGCACACATCTGCCATGCAGACAAGAGCTGGCACGATAGCCAGCTGAGGGGCTATGTCAAGGAGCACAGTCCTGCCACTACCCATCCCAGCCATGCCCAAAGCTGATCTCCATGTGCTTCAGGAGGGTCAGAACAGAATCACTATTGCCCTTTCCGAGGATCTTCTAACAAACACAAAATTAGTCTTTCCTCCCCTGCATTTCTAGAACCTTCTTAGCTGACTGGCGAGGTAAAAGGGTATTTCTGTTTCTTAGTCAAAGTGGTTATCTTTCAAAACTAAGATACCAGAACCAAGCAGCAGCTTTAGCAAACAGTGCTAAGAGGACATTTCTCTCTTGTCAGAGGAGCAGCTGCACAGAGAATGAATGGTGAGAAGAAGAAAACAGGTCCACGGGCATATTTTTTTTTTTTTTTTTTTTTTTTTTTTTTTTACAGTGTTTGCTGCATTAGTAGTTGGCTTTGCAGAAACACCAACTCCAGGAGATATTTTTCTGAGCTAGGGAAAGGACTGCCTTGGAAGCAACTTTCAGCATAGACAGGAGAAGCCTGAGATCACTCCCATCAAGGGGGGGGAACCCCTGTGTCAGTAATGGAGTTGGTGCCAGGGAGGGCTTGTGCAGTGTGGAAGAGGGAACCTTACACAGTAGTATGCATTAAAATGCCTGTGACCTGAGAATCCAGTGACATATCCAAGGCAAGTGACATGCAGGTTGGGGGCCTGATGGCTGTGTCCATTGTCACTGGAAAAGCAGGAAACAGGAATGGACTGGATGTGAGGGGAAACAGAAGAGCTCTGCTCTAGACTGAAGCAGATAGCTGGATCTGCACAGAGGTCTTCAAGATAGACCTGTCTCCACCTGTTCTCAGACTGAGAAGTGACAAGCCATCCACAAAGGCAATTTACTGCTTGAATGAGATCAATCAGATAAGATGTAAAGGGAGGAGAGAAAGAGCCCAAGGATGGAGTGATATGGGACATTTTCACAAATTTAGATTGGAAAAGGCCAAAGGGAAGAACAGCACCTTCCAAAGGACTTTGTGGAAGACAGTCTAGGGAGGGAAGGGAAGAACAGAGGAGGAACATCCCAGGTAATAAGAGTAAGGACACAAGAGGAAAGAAGGGCTAACTGATGAAGTCACTTTGCAAGTCAAGGTGCAGAGATGGGCTGTATTTAGAGAAACATGTGGGGGCTTGAATAGCAAGTTTGTTTTGTAAGGAAGAGCTGCCAGAAGAGAGGGTGGACTGAAGGGGAAGAATAAGAGCATGGATAGGTATAGATATAGGCAGTCTGGGAGATGGGAGAAGGTGCTTGCACTCACATCCAAGAGACAAGGACAAGAAAGGAGAGCACATAATCTTGCATTTCTTTTTAAACCTAGAAGTAGAAGAGATTTTGGTCAGAAAAAGAAATGAAGGCAGAGGAGGAAGGTTTGGACTGACTCAAGGTGGCAGGAAGCCAGCTGTGACAATCCCATGCCAGCAAGAAAGCTAGAGAAAGAAAACTATTTAGTCAGCAAGGTGGCAAACTGGAAAAGTTTAGCACAGTCAGCACGGCAATAGGGTTTGAGACCCTCCACGTAACAGGAGCAGAGAAAGCCAAGGCTGGAGTGAATCAGGACTAGGAATCAACAAGCTCCACATTGCAGTGGGATGAGAAGGCAAGAGGTGCAGGATGACAGGGGATCAGCTGTAGCAAAAGGACAGACAGCAAGGAAACAAGAAGATGCAATGTCAAGGCTGAGAGCAGCAGAAACACCAAGTGATGGGATGTGCAGCCAACTGGCGGCAGCAAAAAAAAAAAAGCCAGAAGCAACAGCAAGCGGGAAAAGCAATGGGATTGTTTTCCAGTGGGAAGATGTTTTCCTGCCAGCACCAAGAAAGCACCAACTGGCAAACAGCTCCAAAACAAAAGCGTTTGCTGGAAACACTTAACTGCTTGATCCTGAAGATTCCCCATGTCATGAATATCTAAGCAACAAAATTACATCCTCAATGCAGTGCTCAGGGTGCCACCTCTAAGGGGACAGCACCAGGTAGGAGTCACATTGAACTGAAACACTCTGGGCCAGTGTGTGCGGACTCTTCCCCAAGGCAGCCCTCCAGTCCGTGAGCTCCAGCTAAGCCATCTCCCCCATTCCCTGGCTGCAGCCCTCCTACATGCACGAAGCATCGCAATTCTGGCATCTGCACACAGACACGAGCCACGTTCGCCACATAGAGGAAAGCTCTCATCTCCCTGCCCAGCACCCAGGCTTGCTATTGCCATCTGCTATTCCTCCCCTTCCCGCAGCACCCATTCCCTCTCTCGGTTTTTTTTCATGCCTCCTTCCCTTGCTTTCAGCTGCTTCTCATCCCTGCACTAAGGTGAGCCTCCTTCCCCAGGCACTGCTGAGCATTGCTCTGTCTCACAGCTGCCCCATGCTCCCCCCGGGGTCAGGATCTAGGAGGGAAACCCCACCTCAGCTGTAAGTGCTCAGCCCCTTGGCAGTGACCATTAAATGCCATCATTAAATATCAGGAGCCTCCCGAGGCCACACGTGGTTGCGTATGAACCTCTGCCCTCTCCTGGCTGGAACAAGAAATGCCGAGCTCCGTTTTCTCCCCATCCCCTGCGCGGTACACAGCCTGAGCAATTCCCAAGTGTTCCTATATACACTCTAGGCTTATTTTAACAGCCCCTTCAAAGTTGCAGGTCTGCACAGGATACATATTTTATACCTCTAAGCATATTAGCATTTCTCAAATGCCTTTCCAATAGATCACATATATGCACTGTGGGAAAAGCCCAACTTAAATTGTGACACTCAGCTATGCGTGGAGCTGCTCCAAGCGCACCCATTATCCTCTAGCCTGTATCTTGCAGCATGCATCCCAAATCCTAAGGCACTACCAATCATCCTTGAATAAGACTCTGCTGAGTTACTAGGGTCAGGTTCATAGAGTACATGAAGAATTCCCTTTAGCAGTTCTTATTCCCATGTGCACGTGTTTACGTGGGTCTCGCAGTAAGGTCTGAATTCATTTCAGGTTTGGGGGAGCTGGATACATTGGGTACCAGTTTTTCTGTAGGACCTGGTGCTCCAGGTGTCAGGCAGTCTAAATCACTGCCTTTTGTACCAAATTAGATAGCATGAACACAGCCTCCCTTTAAGCACTTCTACAAGCACATGCCCAAGCAGCTTCATTCCCAACCCACACTGGGAAAGCCAGAGAAGGGATCAGGACGTGGATCACCCGTAGCAGTAGGCAAGGAGTCCTGCCTCTGACAGGCAGGTTAACAGCATCTGTTCTTCTTACTGGACTGGATCATTCTCTTTGCCATCCCAATTTGTTTAAACTGGTATCACATATCAGTTCCCTCACACACACACTTTGCGAGAATTCAAAGAAAGCAAATGCAAGAAACTGTGTCACCCCAAGCCACTAAAGCCACTAAACTGACTTCTCACCTACAAACAGTGAGAATCATCAGGAGACTCCAGCTGCAATGCCAGTGGCAACACAGCACTACCACACGTATATTTATTCAAATGTATTACAGATATTGCCACAAACAAGGAGTTCCAAGTACTACAGATGTGCAAGGGGGCAATCACCCATTATTTCTGCCTGATCCTGGCCTTGCAATCCCCATCCTGATTAAATTACTGAGGGTAGGATTATCAGCAAGATAATCAGATGCAGTGTCTAATCTGGATAACCCAGCATTACTGGGCCTCACAACACAGGATTTCACTGACCACCCAGCCAGGGCATTCCAGAGCATTACATCTCATTTCCACCACTTAAAGGATTCAAACATCCAAGAGACTTGGGCAGAGGGGAAGGCTAAGGAATACGCACAATATCAGTCAAATGCAAGAGTTTGCTTAACTGCTCTGGTTCTGCACAGTTCCAGCACAACCAGGATTTCAGAGCAATCGCTTATCTGAGCATCTCATTGTGTATTTAGAGGCTCCAGAATCTACACTTTTGGATTTTTTTAATAAAGCCTCAAGATCTCAACCCATCTGTCAGGAGCAGGTAGGTGCAGCTTCATCTGTCTCAAAACGATGGTATTGTCCAAATAGCTCTTTTTGGTCTGGATACCTCCTGTGACCCTCCTCCAAACTTTCCATTTCCTTAGCCAAACAACATATGTCCTTGTAGACAGCCGTGAGGTCCCCCGAAAGGGAGATCCCAAGGACAGGGACAGGGTCAGGAAGTAAGGATTATCTTGCTTTTGGAGGACTTCAATATCTCAACAGAAGAATTGTCAGAATTTCTTGCCTATCACCTGCATGTAATTGCTCACCTCCACTCTTTCTTCCCCTCAGCTGAGACTTTTCTCCCCATGTTTCTACAAGTTTGTCATTCTGGAACAGAAGGTAGGAGCGATGCTCTGAGCAGGCGGCCCAGCTTTGGGAACCTGAACCTTGGCTAGCTGCTGCATCGCACAGCAAGCAGGGTTTTGTTCAACAGCAAAATGGCCTGGATAGGGCACAAAGACAGAAAATGCACCTGATCTTTCACCAAGTCCTCCATTGTTCCCAGACAGCATGAGAGGGTATTTTAAAATCTCTTCTGCAGACCTGCACAGCCTGAACTCCTGTTCTGCTCAAAAATTGAATCACTTAGAGGCTTTCATCACCTTATCAAAGTCCCTGGTGGCCCCTGCCTTCCCTCCCATGAAGAGTTTGATCTCCTTTTAGGACAGGATAAAGCTGTCCTGCAGCAAAGCTGCTTTTCAGTGAAGTATTGTGCTGGTTTTGTGAGAACACCAGACACCTCCAGGTGTCCCTCAAACATGTATCTATCAATAGTTACAGTTCAGATTTTTTCCAAGCAGCTCACAGAAAACAGACTGTAGGCATCTGACTTCTGTTTGAAGGGCACGTTAGAAATGTGATTCACAGAAGGGATGTCTAGATTACATTTCTGATGCTGCCTAACTATGTGGGTTCAGCTTATCTCCAATTACAAGGGCAAACAGAGAGAGGAGGACCAGGAAGGAAGAAGTTAGACCTGAGAACAGATGAAAATGTTGCTGGCTGCCATCAGTTCATACTCACTGCCAAAAGCAAGGTCATGCAATACTATCTTTCTGCATTGTTAAAGATCTCAAAGGTAAAAGGGCACTATCATTTAAAGAATATAAATGGTTGCATGAAACAATCTTCTCTCCCACCAGAGATGATGACTTGTTACCCAGAATAGCCAAATCCTTCAGCAATCATGAAAATCCACAAGATCTGGAGCATCCCTGCTGATTTAGCCCATGTCCATATCAAAATCAACAGCCCTCATTTGCTGAGCATCAGGGATGGGAAACAGGACCAGCAGCTGGCTAGAGTTAGACACTAAGTGAGCACATTTGTAGTGAGACTGTTCATCATGCATTTATACACACCAGGTAAAACAAGAGCAGGTAAAGAAACACCCTCCCCATTAGATTTTCAGATTCATCCAGAAGTTGGAATCCAGGAAAGAGAAACTCCTACCACCTGTGATGGAAAACAGTGGGTAAGAGAAATACCTATACAGAAGATTAAAAATTTGCTAAAAAGATGTCTCAAGGCAGCTGCTAGAGCCTCACAGGTGGGAGGTACAGGAGAAAGAAGGTGGTGGCTTTTCTTTTCATACTCTATCATTGAAACTCTGAAGTTGAGAACTCTGACTTCTGCCTATTTCCACTGATGTGCTAATCAGGCTATGCACAGAGCAATGACAGTGCACCTACCACCTGTGGCTTAGAGACCTGCCTGAAATTCTTACTTCAGGACCAACAGAATCAGCCTCTCCAGCACTTGGTATTTTTACTTCTCTGGGGTTTTGTTTGCACTTTTAACAAGTTACATACCCATAGGAAAGCTCTCCCTTGGGTTCACACCCACAAGACAGCTCACATGAAGGCTTTACTAAGAAATCAGGCAGCAACCGCTCTCGTCTCCATGTCTAGGGTCAGCAGAGATGGATAGTACAATCATACCCCTCAGCTACACTCACAGGTGAGCAGAGCTGTAACAACATAACAATGGGATAGAAATTGTGGTCTAAACAATACTCCTTCTCAAGACCAGGACATGGGTTTTCCAGGCTATGTTTCTTGCTTCAGAAAGGTAGAGAAATGAGGTGGTGTAGCATGGTGAGGAATTATAACCTTTAAAACACAATAGGGTAAAATCACGCTGCACTGGGTAAGCACTCACTGGTGGTGGTACACTGGAGAGAGCACATTGTTGCACAGTTTCTTCTTTTAACAAGCTGGAAACTTTGTGGAGGCCATAAGGACTTTGAGAACACAGCCTGGGACACTCATGCATTAGCATTAAAAAAGTACACCTCTGCTCTCTCCTGATGACTTTCATACTGTTCAGGTCAGTGAAGTCACTACTGCAAGCATTTCAGGCAGGGATAATCCAAAGTCAACATGCAGACAACACATTCCTCGGGTAAGGATCTAACCAATCTACTGAATTTGCTTGACCCAGAGAGCTCAGCTGTCTTCCCAGCTGGACTCCCTCCTGGCTTCACCCCTCTGCAAGGCTAACAGTGCTGCAGCCCAATGCACCCAGCAACAGCAGAAACGGCTCTTCACACATACCTGCACCTAAACTGTGTTCAGGTGAGCACCTGTATTGGCTTTGTGTGGCAAGGTTTTGGTAGCGGGGGGGAAGGGGGGGACACAGGGGTGGCTTCTGTAAGAAGCTGCTGGAAGCTTCCCCTGTGTTTGAGAGAGAGCGAGCCCATACTAGCCAGCTTTAAGACGGACCCGCCGCCGGCCAAGGCCAAGCCAATCGGTGATAGTGGTAACGCCTCTGGGATAACATTTTTAAGAAGGAAAAAAAGTTGGGACAGACGGAAACGGCAGCTGGAGAGAGGAGTGAGAACATGTAAGAGAAACCTGCGGACACCAAGGTCAGTGAAGAAGGAGAGGGAGGAGATGCTCCAGGCACCGGAGCGAAGATTCCCCCTGCAGCCCAGGGAGATCCACGGTGGAGCAGATCTCCACCTGCAGCCCGGGGAGGACCCCACACCGGAGCAGGTGGGTTCCCAAAGGAGGCTGTGACCCCGTGGGAAGCCTGCACTGGAACAGGTTCCTGGCAGGACCTGCGGATCTGTGGAGAGAGGAGCCCACGGAGCAGGTTTTCTGGCAGAACTTGTGACCCCGTGGGGGACCCACGCTGGAGCAGTGTGCTCCTGAAGGACTGCACACCGTGGAAAGGACCCACGCTGGAGCAGTTCGTGAAGAACTGCAGCCCGTGGGAAGGACCCACATTGGAGAAGTTCATGGAGGACTGTCTCCTGTGGGAGGGACCCCACGCTGGAGCAGGGGAAGAGTGTGATGAGCCCTCCCCCTGAGGAGGATGAAGTGGCAGAAAATAACATGTGATGAACTGACCGTAAACCCCATCCCCGTCCCCCTGTGCCGCTGGGGGGGGGGGGGGGGTTTCGTAGAGAATCCGGGAGTGAAGTTGTGCCTGGGAAGAAGGGAGGGGTGGAGGGAAGGTGTTCTGAGATTTGCTTTTATTTCTCATTACCCTACTCTGGTTGATTTGTAATAAATTGAGTTAATTTTCCCCAAGCTGAGTCTGTTTTGCCCGTGACAGTAATTGGTGAGTGATCTCTCCTGTCCTTATCTCAACCCACAAACTCTTTGTTATATTTTCTCTGCCCTGTCCAGCTGAGGAGGGGGAGTGAAAGAACAGCTTTGGTGGGCACCTGGCATCCAGCCAGGGTTAACCCACCACAGCACCCCATAGGACAGATACAAAGCACATGGACAGCAAAGCTTAGCAGTCTTATGCTCCCTCAACTCACAGTGTAAAAGAATGCACCCTTCCTAGCAATTTGTTGCATAAGCCAAGGAAACATTTTGCCTTCCCTCCGTGACACCTCAAGGGTTTACAATCACTGATAAATACCTGCTGGTGTCCAGTTTACTAGTGATAATAGTAAACAAAGCTGACTGTGTGCCAGGATATGTCCTTTCTTTACAGTCTGACCGCGTACTTCCCTAGGGATGAATGCGTGCCGGCATTGCTGGCCAAGGCAGTGTTATCACACAAGGAACCAACAACTTCAGACAACTTGAGCCCAGCAGCATTTCCAAGGCTCCTTGCCTTCAAGATCAAGCAGATCTCTGTGCTCAGCAATTCCCAAAACAAACTCCTCCAGATAGCACATCTACAAGGCAGTCACACTAACAACTTCTCCTTGTTTTTTTTACCTTGATCCTTTCCTAGTGAAAGAGCTGCCAGCAGGACACTTGCAGCTTTAAATGCCCATAACATTGCCTCAGGCTCTCTAGGCACCCCAGCTCCTGGCACACACAAGCAAACCCTGGCCTTTCATCTTAGTCAGCTCACAAGTTTGCTTGCAGCTTTACTGTTATGTCTAGATGATAAGAGGAAATGGAAACGTGAACACCCACATCCCCCGAAAGGAGAGATCACCTTTTCCACCATTTCACAGCCAGGATCTAGCCCCCTCATGACCACAGGGTCTGTCCAAAGCTCCTCAGGGGAACAGACCCAGGATGCAGAGCTGCTTCTTACCTTATGCAGAGGTTTATACTAGTCCCACATAAAGGCTTGCTTACTTCTAAGTCCATTACTGACATTCCTCTGACCACAGCCCCCATCCAATCATCCCTCAGAGCACAGGGACCCATCAGACCAACCTTCCTAGTAGCCTCCTTTCCTTCTTTATAACCTTGCTCTGCCAAATGGCTGCTAACACACATGCCCCTCACCTGGGCGGCTGCTGTAGCCAGCCTTGCTGAGCAGTCAATTAGCTGTGCTGGGGCCAGCTGGTAAGTGTAAACCTTCCCAGACAGCAATGGCCAGGTGTGCCACGAAGGTCAGGGTTACTGTGCAGAAAGAAATAAGAAAACTAAGGGTTTTTTCTCCTCCTATTCCCCTTTTCTGTGTATTACAGAGGGGCAAGGAGGTCAATACTGCTATGAAGCTCAGTCACTGCTGCAATTACTCCAGCTTGCAGATGGAATAAGAAGGTGATCCCAGACCCTCAGGGCCTGCCTGTCATAACAGTGGTCTCGCTCCATGTATCAGCTGTGTGTTCAGAGCAAATGAATTGGCTTTTAGCATGAGCAAATTCCAGGTCCAGTCACTGGCATTCCTGAGGACATGCAGCTCCTGTTAATCTGGTGCGAGCAGCAGGTGCTCAGCTACTTGGGCAATTAGGTCTAGCTTCAGGCTGAGCGGCTGGTCAGTGGATAACAAGGTTGGATGGACATGGGGTTCCCAGGAACTACACCAAAGGATGTAACACCCATGCACTAGTTCTGCCTGAGAGCCAAGTCAGGGACATGTGTGTCCACTTTGGTCTGCATCAGGATAGGAATCAGTAGGCACTAAGCAGATGAGAAGGGCAGAACCCAGCTAGCTGTGCCCTGATGAGCTTGGCAATAGCACAGGATAGCCCACCTGCCCTTGAGTGTGTGGGCAACACACGTTTGGCCCAAAAAGAGAGGTGTTCTTTTCTTAATTTTGGCTGGTACTACCCTCTGCAGTTTCAGCAACTGATTGTTTGGTGGTTTTTTTCATAAGAGATGCAAACCACAAAAAAAACCCACCAGGATATATTGGGATTCATTTAGCAAATAGAGCAGTCAATCTTGTTTCTTTGCTCATTTGAGCAGGTGTGCTCTCTGGGTGAGTGTTAACATTTGCATACGGAACATTAGAGCTGCACTTAGCAGTTTCAGCCGCTGCATTTCCCACTATTGATGGGTCCCATTCAAGCCTAGCTCTAATGCATGTCAGCAGACATAGGCCAGGAGGCACCTATGTCCCTACTGGGACCAATGATATATTATCACTCTCTTCAAATGAACCTGGAGAAATTCTATGTATATATTTAACAGAAATTCCTGTCTGTCTCTGCAAAGGAATTTCAGTGGTTGCAGAAGTGCAAATCAACATAATCTCTCTGTGACGAGACTGAAAATCAGGTACTAAAAGTGAGTTATGCATACAAGAGATTATTTTACAAACACATTCATTAACTTGTGCTGCTATTCTAGGCTCACATCCCTCCCTCCGTCTTTTGAATTCAGGCTGGCAAATGCGGACATTTGCTGAAGTACTGTGTGTAAAATTGAGAACAGCAGATACCTTCCCTATCGTCACCGTGACCCTTAAAAGAATGTTTTATCTTGCCAGACGTGTGAAGGGACAAGGCCATGGGCAGATGACACCAGAAGGTTATTTCCAGTAAGAACTGGGAGACTGCAATACTGCTGTGAGCTGTTATTTAGCTTTCTAAACAGAGTCGATATTTCCAAACTGACAAATGCCATGCAGTTGAGAAGTACCTGAGCCAGCTCTAAAAGAGCTCTTCTCAGAAACAGGAGCTGCATGTGGTCTAATTAGTGCCACGGAAGGAAAGAGCAAATCAGCTTGTGTGCAGAGCTGCCTCGCCAGCGAGTGCTGGGCTGGTCCTGTGCAGGGCTATGCTGTGCAGGCGCATCAGCTCTGCTTGCTGAATGTTGTCAGTAAAAGATCCAGGTCTTAATTCCAAGCCAAGCACAGGGCACTGGGAAGGGGGAGCAAGATGCACCCCATCTCCCCCCGGCTGGGGATGGCCCTCAGCTCCTGGTCAGAGCGCTTTGGGTTCGCAGGGTGCCTGGCTGATGCACTTGTCAAGGGAAGTGCTCAGTGAGAGGGTGCTAACTATTGAAAGAGAAATGGCATTTGAATCTGAAGGACCTTTTTGCAGTCAGGTCAGAAGCATACATCTGGTTACATGTGGATCCAGCCAGCCAGTGGGCCAAGTTCTTATATGATGGTGGCATCATGCCACTAAACAAGCATTTGAAGGACCAGGTCCGTGCCAGCAAGCACCAGCGGTGCAGGAGGGGTGTGACTCAGATGTCTAAATACCTTGCTGGTCCCTTAGACCTCAGGTCTGGTTGCACAAATAGTCAAATTAATTCAGTCCTTTGTAATAAATAAATCCCACCCCCAGTCATAAACCGCAGCAATTCATAACCCCCAAGCTTTGTGCAAAGCTAGGTTTAGTTCTTCAAGGCATATGCAGCTGTATAGCTGGAGTTATTCCCGCCTGAAATAAAAAGTGAGCAGTTAACAGCATTTGGCCACTGGGACAGCTGGACTCCAAAGCGACATGATTACCCAGACCTACTGACTGCTCTGCTGGCCTGAACCCCAAGCCGACCAGTCAGGGAGGGGGAGCTGGAGCTGTCCCCACCACCTCCAGACCACACCTGAGACCTCTCCTCTGTGTGCACGGGGGTGAAGGCACAGAGGGGCAGGAAAGGCAAACCAGGCAGGACCCTGTTCTACAAACACCATGAAGATGTGCTGGCACATTGTATGGGAATTACTTAACGTGCCTCGTGCTTGCACTGTTGCACTGTACTGTCTTCCTTGTAATTTTAGACAGAAGCATCAAGGTGGGAAACATCTCCTGGAGATTTTTACTGCTCAGGAGAACTTCTGAGACACTAATATAGCAAGAAACTGGAAGACTAGAAGTTCAAGTGCCTGACATATGCAGCCACACACAAACCACCGCTGTGCCCGTTGCTCAGTATTGAGCTGGAGCGGTGGGACACGGGTTTGCATTTGCCTCCAAGACTGCTTCTTTCCAAAGTCATCATCAGAGCTGTATAGCTAGAACAAATTCTCTTCCAGGCAGAGCACAACACAGCAAGGTTCCTTGCGAGCTGGCAGCTGGGCAGGAAATCCAAATCTACCACAACATTGAAACTGATCACGTAAATTCCTTTTCACTCGCTGCTCTGTGGAAGGGCTGTGCATGATGTACTGCTTTTTAGGTGGTCTTCCTTTTGTTTTGGCCCTTTATTTCTTGAGCTGTTGTTCAGAAATGGCTTTCAAACTCAAGCACTGATTGTATTCAGTCAGTGGCACAGTGGTGTATAGTAGTGCAACCGCAGGTGCCCACGTGCAGGTACAGCAGCACCAGCTGAAGAGCCCACCAGCCCGCTCATACTTACACTGCTCCCACACCCTGCAGCCTCACTCCAGCCCTCCACACAGTCACACTGCTGAGTTTCCACCTGATCAATGAGCTGGAACGTTAACAGGCTGGAGGATTTGCTTAGTTTTCTCCGTAGCTTGCTTTTACTTGGGAGAGCATGACTTCTGTTCATGCTGAACCAAGATGCCCTGGCAGCCCTGGGTAGCTCTGTGTATCAGAACAACAAGCCAGTGCCTCTGAATTATTTACTCCAACTCACATGAACTTGCATTTCTCTTCCTTTTTTGCACAGTCACCATGATGCTTGCCGCTCCACAAGTAAGCCAGAGAGACAGATGACACAGACGATGAGGTTGTTCTAGGTGATTATAACAAAATATGGCAAGGCATTTATCCAGCTCCTTTCAGCAGCATTTTATTTCATTTTAGTTCATTACTGTGTAGCAGAACACCTCTGGAGAGTTTATTTAAAGATGCCTTGGAGAGGGGCATGGGGCAGGCTGGGTGCAATAGAGAAACAGACTGGAGGAACCAGCTGAGCAGCACTTCTTTCCATGCCTCCTCGGGGGCTGGGTTTCATGTTCTGCCTTCAGTGGGGTTTGATGCTGAATAGAGCCATGCCTTGGGGAAAGAACAAGTGAAAAACTAGCTTTCTACTACTGACCTCGTAACATATGCCTTGGTGGACTTATCAGTCCTGAGTAACAACGGGCTGGTGGGATTCAGGCCTGTTGGGTTCAGTTTCCAGAGTTTCCTTTAATGGATGGGCTCGTGCTTTTTCTGGAACCTTTCCGTAAGGACTTCCCGCCATTGTTCCCTCCATTTTAATGAGTAGCCAAGATGATGTTAGTGCAACCAGTTCAAGTATTCAGCAAGATAACATCTACATGTACTCATAGCAGTCCAGGGGTTAAAGGCAACACTTGCCAATCCCAGTTCTGCCACCAGTGGTTAACAAAATAATGTAATGAATATAGCACTGTGTACATCAACCAAGACCAGCCAGAACCATTAGCAAATAGAGTGAACCTCTGAGGGAAACTAAACGAAGGTTGTAGCTTTGAGTTTTTCTTGCTACAGCCTTTTTGCTTGTTACAGGGAGTTAACAAGAGTGGGGCTGGGGGTGGGTTAGACACTGTCTGGAGCCTAAACATCAAAACCACCGGCGTTGGTGTTTTTGACTGTAGTGGTGGCTGAACTCCATGACTAAAGTGGCTCCTCTGAGCCCTGTATCAGTCATTAATAGTTGAGGAAGATTTGGAGGATCCTCACAGGACAATCACAGCTGAATGCGCGTGTACTGGACACCATGGGAGGTAGAAGGGAAACGTCCTTCGCAGAGACGCTGTTGCTGGTCCTTGCTCCTCACTGCCCCAACTCTTCTGCATTAGTTTACATGGCTGCAAAGAAGGTGTAAGGCACAGTGAAGGGCCTTGCAGGCACTGAGGACTTCCCTAAGTGAGTATGGAGGCACAGGAATCACTGGGCTCACTGCAGGATTTCCCTGAGAGCCATCTTTGCCAGGTAACATCCAGCCTCTCTTCCTGAAAGCTCCACAAATGGCGCCTTATCATAGAAGCTGCAACCAGTTGCTGCAACTATGATGGTGTTGCAGAGATTGAGGGTCAGAGTGGGGGGAGAGTGTGTCCTCAACCACTCCAGCTCCCCCTTTGCTGTCCTTGCCGGGATAGTCCTAAGACAGCCCTGGTCTCTGTCCCACATGGTGGCAGGAGGCAGAAGACCCCCAGCTCCCCTCAGGGATAGCGGCTGCTGCCTGACACCCATAAGCTCTTAGACACAAGGGTGCCTTTATGGTAGCACTAGGCATGGAGTCTTCTCCTGGTCACTACACAAGTCATAGTGCTGGTGGGAAAGGATGGACTTTGCAGCAGCCTCCCTGCAGGAAGGATTTTCTCCTCCGTGCTGTTTCAGATCAGCCGGGTGGAGTTATGTCTTAACGTGGCAGTTGTAGAAGCTGTCCCTGGCCTGCTGTCATCTGCGGATACAGACCCAGCCTGTACTCTCTAAACACAACCAGCCAAAGTCTGCCCTGAGAGCACTGACTTCAGATAGAAAGCTGACTTGCCCTGCAAGGGAGGGGGAGCTGGCTGGTTTGCACAGAAGCACATTGGCCTTTATTCTCTGATCAGCTGAAGCCCTCAGAAGTGGCTGTTACCACACTATGTGCGTGAGCCTTGGCATACAGGAGGCAGGAGAGGGACACAAGGGTGCTAGCCCTTCATGCAAAAAGCCCGTTCCTTCCTTTCCAGTTCTGTTGTGAAGTGGCTGAACAGATGATAAAACCCTCTCCCTGTCCCTCCAATGTCATGATGGGGTGTAAAGCAATAGGGAGCCCTGGAGACAGAGCCATTAGTGAATGAAGTGTCTAACATCCTAAACCAAAGCTATGATTTGTACCCACTGAAGTGGACAAAAGCAGCTCATCTCTCTCCTCTCCACCTCCCCAAAAGAAAGCTAAACCAAAGGGGTCAGAGGGGTTGAGAATCAGGGAGGAAAGTAGCTGTTTGGGCTCAATTTCCACTTTGCACTAGAGCTTGCTTGACTTCAGAGTCACGTATCATCTTCTCTGTGCCTTGCAAGACCTCAGTCATGTCTTCCATGTTGATATTCCTAACACAAAAACTGAGAGGGAAAGACAGGGCCGAGTCAGTTTAAAGAGAGCCTGATGCCCCCGATATGCACCCACATCTCTCTGCTTGGCAAATCAGGCTGTCTGGAGACTGAATGAGAGCGTGTTCCTCTACCACAGAAGGTCAGTAAGATAAAAATAACCCCCAAAAGCCTACATTCAGCTTGGAAGCACAGTGCTGAGCCAGGGACAATGATAATAGGAAAACACAATAGTTCCTCAGAGCAGCCCTAAAATAATAGATTATAAATGGGCAGAGGGGGAGGAGAAGGGATGGAGGGCTATTTTATCACTATTCTAAGAGCATTCAGAGGAAATAAATTGGGATTCATTTGACAGACAGTTCTCAAAAGCCAAAATGTGCTAAATATAATGCTGAATTTCCCTAAACACAAAACATGTCAGCAAGAGTCCCTTGGCCAGCAACTTTTTAATATCTGTGCTTTTTTGCCCCCCTCTCCTCGCTTAGCCTTTGCCCCATGATGGTTATTTGCCTTTCTGGAGAGCTTAATCAGGAGCTATTAGAGACAGTCACTCTCTAAGCTGTATAATGTTAAAAGTCCATTAGCTCACCCCAAGCAAGGCTGGCAGGAGGGAGATGATGTACTTGCTGAAGTTGAACAAGCTATTTGCATGCTGAATATTTCTAATCACTGAGCAATGCCTGCAGAATCTGACCATTATTGCACTCAGCTGCCCAGTGACCTTTCAAACACACTGGCTTTAATACAAAACAAAGCGGCAAAACGTATCCAGCACTGAACCTGCAAAAAGGGACAGATAGATGTTTTTAAGCAATTCTAGGCACCAACTATGCACACCTTTAAAAAAAAAATTCAATAAATAATCATTAGCAAAGTCTATCTTCCCCTTTCCCTCTGCCACATTCACTTGCATTATGCATGGTTGCTTGTATTACGCATGGGTTAATAAAATATGACAGACGTCTGCTTACTTTTGGTCTGATCACAATCAGCTTGATCCAGCAAAGTGCACACACTGAGTTTCAAGCACATTTTCAAGTCCCAATGGACTTTAATGGGATTTGGGTCCTGTGCTGTGACCCTCCAGCCCCAGCCACTACCTCCTGCACACTTTTGGTCCGATTATCCAGCTGCCATGTGCATTCATCACTATACAGCAAGCAGATTGGTGAGACACCTAAATAAACCTTCTTTACAGAAATGTTTTCAGAGGCTGCAGCTGAGTGGAGCTGGGTCTAAGCACCAGTCTCTGGGGAGCAGAGCAATGTGACCGTGGGGAATCTCTGGCCTTCTAAGGCTTTTAAGTAGTCATTTTTCCCTGTAACCCCAGATTTACCAGAAAATGTAAACAACTGATTTGAGACCACTAGCTGCTGGTGGATGCTTGGCACCAGGACAGCATCTTGCACAAAGCCAGCCACCCTGTACTTGGTTTAGAGCACAGTGCCCACAGGGACAGTTTGGGGATCATTTCATATGGCCGCAACACTGGCCAACAGAAGCTGAGCTGAGGGCACACCTCACATCAAGAGTGACTGCTGTCTTTCAGTGCCTGTTTCAGTCACCGACCTGTCAATTTGTAGCAGACACAACCCTGCCTCACAGCATACTATACCCTCCATGAGGAGACCAAGAAGTGGAAGGGCACAGAGCTCGGATGTCCCCATCGAGCCCAGAACCATCATAGCTGCCAAAACAAGTTTGCTTTCCACTGGAACAAGGCAATCAGGGAAAGTCCAAAAATTTAGATCAAAGCCAGGGCTATTTCTCACAGTGACAGAAGGACAACAGAAAAGATAGACCATTAAAAAACCAGCTCTTTCAATGGCTTTTGGGGACTGGCTTCTATTTTGGGCAATGGGTGGTTAAACTCCTGCTGAATCTCCTGCAAAGAGTGACTCTGATGCTCAGTTGTAGTTTTCTGGTTAGAGCACCAACATTTCTCCAGGCTAGGATATTGGAAAATGTGGAGAAACCGATTTATCACAGCCAGCCAGAAGTGACTGAGACTTCACATAACATGCTTGAAGGAGCAGAGACTGCAGGCTTTCACAAAGCTCCTGGGGCCGTTGTTCCCTTCTGCTCAAATTTGAGTACTCCCCACCAACACAGCACAGAGAATAACCCCCCCACTGGCTGGTGGTTTTGTCAGCTCTGCAGCAGCTCAGGTGTCCCCCACGAAGAAATGACAGGTTCTTCAGGGTCTCCCAGAAGAAGTGACAACAACTGGAACCAGTCAAATTAGCTGCTCCTCCTGTTGTGCTACTTGCCAGCAGCCCTATAGAAAGAGCAAAGGCAAAAGCTTGTCCCAAGAGCAGGATCACAGCCAGGATGCTCAAGGAGGCTCATGCTGAGAAATGAAAGTGGAGCCTCTGAAGGGCACTTTTTCTTCCTCCCCCCCTTTCTGATGCCTCAAGGCCAGACCCTCTTGGCTGGGACTCCCCTCCCTTTCAACAGTGTAGAGGGCAGTAATATGCAGACACATAAAGGAGACCTCCTACATTCTTACTCATGCAGCCAGCCCCTCACTAATTGTCCCACTCCTTTTGCAACATCACCCAGCAATGGGGAAAAGCCAGCAGGAAGGTAGCTAATGGGCAAAAGCAAAAAAAAAATCTTATCCCTCATAGCAGTGGGTGCAGAACTGAAGCTCCCATTGAGACATGGGCTCACAGCACAGACTTGTCTCCTCTTGATGTCAGTAGGGAAGATGACTACGTTGCTAGTTTAAAGCAAATTCCCTCTTACTCCAGTGTTTGTTAGATTGGCCAAGCCTTTAACCCCATGGGGCTGGGTGCTCTAAAATGCTTGTGTGAAGGACTTTCAAGAACTCCCCAACAGCAAAAGCACTGCGGTCCCCTTGAAACTAGCAGGGGGTAGTGAAGAATAATAGGTTGTTGGTATCTAAACCCACTTACTACTTTGAAATCCTACATAGACACCTATGCATTTTGCAAGTCTGCCCCAGCATATACTCAAAGGCAAGAGGGGACAATAGGAGATGAAGGAAACAGAGCCTTCAGTGTTCTCTAATATACAAAGCACACATCACCTCTCTGGGCTGGCAACCTGCTTCACTGAGCTATACTATATGGAAAGGAGCAAATACTAGACTGATTCAAAACCTACTGGAGATTAGGATTCTGCTTCCCTGGAAGACAGACAGTCCAGACAGAGGATATAACACTCTCTCAGACCCACCTGGGAAATTGCTTTCCAGTCCAGTAAAAAGCCAAGCCTCCTCTCCCCCACATAAAAACCCAACACACACATATTTTCCTCATAATGCAGGACGAACAAGATGGATACTTTTCAAAATGTTTTTTAATTAAAACCAAAAAAAGGAGCACACACCAGAGCTTGACATGGGCTAGCCAAACTGCTGGTCATCGGGACGTTGAACTGGCATGAAGAAGGCTGTGTTTCTGCATAACTCAGAAGCACCGGCACGGACACTGGGACTCCTGGGAAAGTATTCTGCCTGCCAGGCTACTGCTGCTTTGTGCTGAGCAGATCTCTCTCATGTGGCGATGGGAAACTTCATCCTGGAGCCCAGACTTTTTTTTCCAACAGACAGAAGTCCTGGAGACTGGGGAAAATACCATTTCAACGAATCTGCATTTTCCAAGCACTTGTGGAGAGGATTCCCAGTCGGTTCTCCTGCCTCCCCCGGCAGGTGACACAGGTTTAAATGGAGACTCATCTTTGGCAATAGCCACACTGGTAGGACCCAGTTCTGCTTCCGCTGAAGTCAATACATGTCCTTCCCCGGACCATAACCGCAGCTGCACCGGGGCTCATTATCACTAGCCAATTGTGCTTTAAAGTTAAATCCTCATCCACTCCATCTAGCCAGCAATTTCTGAGAGCTTCTTCAGGCTCATGTAATTGTGTACCAGTAAATTCAGGTAAATGTGAACATCTTGGCTACAGCAATGGGGTGAAGTTTTCAAATATGCCCAAGAGATGGAGGAGTCGAAGTTTCATTTTAAGACATGACTTGGGCGGTAGATCAGGTATTGAAACCTCCCTGCCATCTAATAAAGCAGTTTCCAAAGCTGCTGGTGTGTTGCCCCACCAGCCTGGTTTCTTTACCACAAAGGCTGGGCTAAAAAAGTGACACATTTTTCATACACAATTTTTATCTGTTAGAATTGACTAGATATGTACCTCATTTGTCTGTCAAATATTTAAAAAATACTTCAACCTGCTCTAATAATCACATTTTAAAACATGCATCAAGTTTGGATCAGAAGAGCTCCTCTGGAATAATCAGTAAGCCCAAATTGCTGATTTAAGGCCTAGATATCAGTCACTGGCCAGCCAGCCACAAAAAGCCACTCTATCCTTGAACTCTTATTTTTGGCTGAGACTAACCCTTGTCACCATACATCTTACCCTATGCAAAAAAAGGAAAGCGTATGTGTTTTTCAAGGCTACTGTTGCACCACAAGTTTACATACAAACACAACTTCTGCAAACATGAGACCAAAGTAAGATCTCATGTGTCCCAGGGTAAGTCAGAAAGTCCACAGGAGTCAAGGGAATGGTAACTGCTGTAAAGGATCAAGCCTAATACATGCATTACAGAAGCAAAGTAGCTCCTTTGCTTAAGGTCTGGCTGATTCACTTTGCACATACCACTGCTTTAGCATTACATCCTTATCTAATGGTAAACCTGTTTCAACAACATGCAATACATATTAATGCAATATGCACTGCAACACACAATACGCATCCAAAGAAATATGCCAATGCAAAAATCTGACTTCTCACACATAGCAGGGCTAACAAGGAAGAGCCTTTTACAAAAGACAATCAAGAAATCACCTGAAACCATGAGACCCGAGGGGCCTCAAGCAATCTGCAATACTGAGACCTAATAACAGATGCTAATTCATGAAAGAAACACAAACAGTGGGACTGAGGTAATGGCAGAGATTTCATTAGTGCAATTAACATTTATAATGGTATGTTCTTTAATAGAATTTAAATAAGGCTTTGAATAATTACACACGCTAAAACTAACATTCCATAACCTTATTCCGCATGGAAAAGCAGCAGAAACAACCCTCTGGACTGTCCAAGGTCCAATTATGAACAAATACATTCAAAAAGTAGATCAAAACAGAAACAACTCTTTCCCCCAAAAGCTGCATCATCATCATCATTAAAGTCAACTTTCTCCCCTAGTGTGAGAAGTGTGAAGAACAGATGAACTGGGCTTCAGCCCAGTAGATTTGGCCTCGTCAAATTACCAGTAGTGCTTTCCAACCCAGAGTCTCTCCTCATTTCTTTAGGGTGATGGAAGCTCATGGAAAAAAGAAGTGAATTTCCGAAGCAATGGAAGGTGAGCTGCTGTCCGTTCCCCAGGCCCAACAATGTACATAAATTATGGAAGCTTGAAAAAAAATCTGCATTACACTGTGGCATGTGTGTTTACGATGCATGTTCTTCTTTAGAAACTACTCGCAGACAATGGGGCTGGGTGGATGAAAAAAATCAAAGCAGCATATGAAATAGTAATATACTGTTTCAAAATCTGCACTGTCCTGCAGAACCAGGAATTATAATTTATTCAGATTGTTCGCAAGAGATCCAATCTACGCTGGATATGTAAAAAACAAGAGACTAAGTCATCAAGGAAAACCAAACGAAAAAACCTGCACGCTGCAAGAGTTTTTAAAAATGAAACAAACAAAAAAATCCCAAGAAACATTGACGAAAGCTCAGAAAAATTTATCATCAATTCTAAAGTGGGGCCTTGTGACATCATCTGGGTTAATGAAGACAGAGATGGACTTCCCGGGGTTCTCAGTCACTAGCTGTTGCAACTTTTTGGCTAATCGGTCGTCCGGCTGGTTGGTGTCCCCTCCATCTGACTGTGGGGAGGGGATGCTGGTGGTGCTGCCCCGCCGTTGGAGCTCTAGTGTTAGCCGGTTGGCTGCTTTGACATGTTCGATGGCAGTTCGAAGGTGTTCGGCAGGGTCTGAGCGGACTGAGGACAGCTTCCGCGCATGCAGCATGACGGTTTCTTCAGAGAGGTGCTCCAGCATATTGCACTGGGGGATGAAGTAGTTAGGGCACATCTTGTTGACCAAGCAGTGCTGGAGATCATCAATAAGACCCAGGAGGAAATGGGCTGCGTAATCCTCCTGGGCCAAGTAGTTGGCTGGTAGCCTGTCGCAAGCCCACAGCATCATGCTCCGCAAGTGATATGGACTAATGGCTTTGGGGCGGGACAGCAATTTGATGATGATAGCTTTGCAGGCCTGGTAGGCTTGCATGAGGCTGCTGGAGATGCACTTTTTCAGCTGCACTTCACTTCTGGCAAATGACAGCCTCCATTCATTGTCCTTCTTCCCCTTGTAGGAACACGCAGGCACTAAGTAAAACCCACTTATGACTTCCTCCTCTGTGATCTTCCCATCCCAGAAGTGGTTCTCCATCAGCCAGCTCTGGGCCACAGCTGGCCAACCCTTGAAGGACACCACAGGGACAATGTCGTACAGCATGCGGCTGCTGCCCACTCCCAAAATGATGGATATGATAGTCCCATTCTTTTCTACCTTCTCCACCTTTGGCATCCCTCGCTGAGGCTTTTTCTGGATCTCAGAGAGGACAATGCTAATAGAGTCATAGAACCAGTCTGCAACTTTTGTTGGAGAGAAGAAATAATTGGTAGCTCCATTGATATGGTCCACGATTGTGCAGCAGTCCTTCCATTTGCTGATAGTTCCTTCATCAAACAGACGCAGGCTCAGCCAGGAGTGGCACAAAGCCGAGTGTCGCATGTCCAGCGTGACTGGTTGGTTACGGTCATGCAGCTTCAGTGCGGGCACAAGCAGGGTGAAGTCCATGTCATAGTCTGTGCCTCGTGCATAAACATTCAGCTCATCGAGATCAATGTCCACCACACCTTCCCGCACACCACCTGAAAGCAGCAGGTACTCGTTGGCTACAGGCAGCTTCTGGTCAAGTTTCTGAACCATGCCTGCAAAAGAGAGAAAGAGAAGTCCTTTCAAGAGAAGGCAAACACATCTGGGATACAGGATTTAACCACGATTAAAACCCATCCCATACGCAGCAGGAAAAAAAGCAACCAGAGGCATCTGTCACTGTGTGACACAAACGTACATCAGGCCCAGCACTCAGCCAACCTTTAGTCCCAACTGACTTAGGGCAGGGCTTTCCTTGCATTCCTGGGAATGGGTGAAGTCCATCCTAAACATCATACCGGAAGCAAAAAATCATACTGGAAAAAAGCAGAAGACTCTGGTAAAACACAGCAAAGCCACTTCCAGGACTAAATTTAACTTCTTAAACACCTTCTAAACCAGTTTTTCACCATTTTGTTGCTCATTTGCATGGTATCCAAATGCTTCCCCGACACTTCGAAAACAAATGAGAATATTAATTGACTCACTGTTCTTATTTTCTCTGTGGTATAGAAAAAAGCTGGACTGGCATCAAGGGGTTGGTTTGTGCGTGAATGAATGGCTACAAATGTTAGTTCAAGCAGGTCTGATTTTATATTTTGCTTTACATTTACTGATGAACAAGGCAACGTGAATGAAGGCAATACGTCCTCCTCTTATGGGGGAACGAAGACTATCAGGTTAAACTATCAGGCAATCACAGAAGCCAGCTCTGAAATTTGTTCTTCAAGCTGTAATGATGGTATCATGCCATAAAATATCTGATCAGCTCCCCAGAGCACAGACATGAAGACAGATTTCCATTTTCATCACCAAATCCAGACACTTTCCTTCACCCTGCACTGCCCACACCAGTTGCGCAAAGCGTTTTTCACTGTGTATTCTATATATACTACTATACTTTGTTCACAGAACACAAACAGCAGACTGAGAAAAGACTCCCCAGTAGCTGAGATATTAGCATCTCATTCAATGTTCAAATTAGGCCTAAAATTGAGCTCTGCGCTTCAACTGCTCTGTAGTCTGCTTCTGCTATGTGGGCTGTTTCACTCCTGGTGTTCGTCTTGCGGTTAAACGCTCTTGATTCCTTCCCAGCCTCAGTTCAGACAACACACCTAGGCCACGAGAGAACTAAGGCCAGTGACTCTGAATAGAGACGCTGAATCTCTTATAAGCACTGCAAAAGGGATACATCGTCATTTCTTACAAGCACAAACGTACTAGTTTTTGTTGGCACACATCCCTTACTCTAGGTTTTGAAAGGCACTATAGTTGTTTATCAAGAGTGGTCAAATGGAGACCTTCCATTACAATGAAGCCAGTCTTAGAGAGACATCAGAATAACTAACCAGAGGCATGATGAGGTGAGCCAGAAAGCTGCCAATCACACTGCCAGCCCAGGAACCACAAACAGACACAACAGGAGTGGTTTTTTACTGAAACACTAACACAAATGATCAGCATTAGTCTGAGCACCTACCCTGGCATAGCCCCAGGTACTGCAGAGCCTTTCCTGAGTTAATGCATCCCCATGGGATCACAGATACTGCCTGAACAGAATGGCTCTCCCTAGCAGAGTGCAGCAGCAGCATCCCAAGGTGCAGAGTGCTGCATGAGGCCGAGTGGCACTGCAGTGCTTTCAGAGAGACCCCCCTGTCCTTTCCTGCATGCTAGGACAGGGGCAAGGAAACGCTATCTGCGTGCACACAGGTAAGCCAGGACCAGAACAAAATCTAAAGCTATGCTGAGACCGATTCCTTGGAAGAGCCAAGGAGACTGCAGGAAGAGGCCTGTGTGTGAAGGGAATGTGTCTTGCGGCAGTATCCAAGGTAACTGTGAAATCCCCCCCGTGAAATTCCTTGTTAAATACACTTTACCTGTTTCATTGCTTCCAAGAGCACTGGACCCAGTCCATTTTGCTGCACTGAACTGGGATGATTTTCCTGCCAGGCAGGTAAGGACACAACCCTTTCCATTTCATGCAGCTCCAGAGGCTGCAAGAGAAGGAAATGGCTCTGGAGGAGTGCTAAGAAACTCTTCCTGCTAAGTCCTGAGCTAATCCCATTCTGCGATCTTGCCACATGCTGCCCCATTCATCCTCAAAGGGTAATAACCAAGAAAAGCTTCTGTCAACCTCAAAAACATTTTCTGAGGCTTAGATACACAGCGAGCTACATTACCCTGATCTACGGAGTGACAAAGCCTTGCACAGGCTTCTCCATCCCTGAGGCCAAATAAGCAGCAGTCACTCCTTCGTTGTACCCAGAAGAAGGGGATTTCTAACGGGTGCCTAAATTGACGTGACTTCTGGAGACATGACTGACACACTGCTTCCAAATCCTGTCCTTGAACCAGTGCAAGCAGCCTTGGTGCTTTACACCCCAGTTGTAACTTGAGTCCAAGACCCATGGAGCAGAGTCTGGGTCAATCACATCATAGGGACAGGGAGCAGTTGCTTTTTTGCGAGCATAAAAATGAGTACCGACCCTTACTGTGGGGCAGCACAGCTATTCAAGTTATGCAGGGTCCTGATGGCCCATACTGCCCAAATTTTCCACTGACCCCAAATTTTCCACTCAGGACTGCTATCTGCAGCACCTGCCATGCAGATCTGCAGATGTTCCGGAGAAAGACACACACAATGTAACTATCCCACAGAAGAAACTGTTCAAACCTATAGAATTCAATAAATGGTGTATTTTTCTAAATTTTTTTAAACTTGAAGGATGAAAAATGTCCTGTGAAGTTCTGCAGTGTGCCCTTTGTATCCAAACTTCTATCCTATAGTACAGCCAGCACCTTTGACTGAAAAAGAAAATGATATGATTTTTCTAAAAGGTAGAGATTCTCCACTACGGAATCTACTGTGGGACAAGTTGCTCTTCTTGGCCTGAAGAGATTGTCTGTCCTTATGTGGGAACAATAGAATTGACAGTCTGACCGCATTCAATCAACAGCAAGTGGGATTCAAACTCTGCTTTCTAAATGCTCCATGCTCATCTCCCTGGAAAATAACAGTGAACATGTATCATCAACCTCCCAAGCCAGACAAGAGCAGGAGCCACTCCTCCAATGTTAGTTCTGTACATCTTACAGCGCTCCTGCCTTCACTAATACAAAGCAAAGCTTGAATTGGACAAAGCCTGCGTAGCCTGCTTTACTTCTCGAGGGGTTAAAAAAGGCCAGCTAGTGAAGAGGAGGCTTCTGTTCCTGGTGGGTAGAAAACACTTCAGGAAGAACCATCCTATAGAGTCAGAGACACAGCTCTCCATGCACTGTCATGTAGGTACTCCCACAGAAGAGACACTTCTCTTCCCTATAGCAGAGAAAGAAGGAGAACACCAATTTCAAGCATCCTTGCGATAGGAAATGCTTTCTGCCCACAGAACACTCTTTATACTTCCTATACAAAGAAAATATTTTGTGCTCACCATTAAGCCTAGTTTGCAAGGCTGAAGACTCCTGAAAGGGAAAGGTGTCGTACATTGCCAGTAAGTCACTTGGTTTTCCCCCTTCAGAAGTATAGACCCTCCAGCAGAGGAAGAATATTTAAAAAAAAAAATCAAAAAAAAAATATCAGGAAATGGCTACAGGAAATGATTCAATATATTATCACTATGTCTCTACCTGGCTGGCTGCAGAGACAAATCCAAACCCTTGAGCTCTGCCTGGCACAGAATTTCCCCTTCAAGGCCTGGACCAGCAACATCTGCAGCTCTGCCACAGAGCTAGAGAAGGAATTTTTGCTAACAGATCATAGCAGCATTGCTGATCCAATTTAAGCTGTGGAGCAGAGGGTTGAGATGAGGTCCCCTTGAGGAAAATATATTTAGAATAGGCATAGAGTATTCTATAAATAGTTGAGATGGCCAAATTCAGGATTAACTAAGGCTTTAGGGGTTTGTAATGTGTTCAAACTGCCCCCCTCATTCATAAATCCATTTGAAATGTGAAAGGATTTCAAGGAATCCCATTAACCAACATTGTATGGCATACGCTACCCTGGCACAAAGCTTTCATGCCAAGTTTCAACAGCCCAAACGCAAGTTGAGAGAAGCACGCATACGTACATTAGAAGTAGGCCCTCCAGCTCAGCAAGCATGTAAGTGCAAATACAAAGAAGAAAAATATCAAGATTGGTACTTGACCCAAGTACTTAAGATAATAGCACCAGTGGGCCGTTTGAGTTCTCTTCTTTCCATCTCAGTACCAGGACCACCTGGAAGGAGAAGGAAGTAGGGGTTACAGATAACCTGGTGACATTTTTAGAAGCCCTGTCGAGTTGTCTGTAAAGACTGAACCCAGAAATTGTAGGGTCAAACACAAAAAAAATTATTTTAGCCGAATGACCAGCTCTCATGACATCAAAGTAGGTTCACTGATACTTAAGAAGTCTCTTGCTGCTACCAGGCAAAATACATAATGTGTAGTCATATCTTGAGTGACACGTTCTTTTGAAAAGGTTGTTTGGCAAAGCTGGTATTTCGCTACGTGAGAGATTGGTGTTCAGTCACCACTTCTGTCTAAAGCACCTTAATGGAGTTCTGTTTTCCTAGCTGTGTAACTAGTTTAAGACCTTCCCAAGCTATAAAGCTTGGCATTGTAACAGGTAAGTATGCTTACAAGCATGGGAAAAGCAGCCAATGTAAGAATTAGGAGCAGCACCTGTAGGCCAAGCTTGCTGGTTAGTTTACTAAACAGTCAGTTACGAGTAACACAGGTGAGCAAATGAGTTCTACAGACTGAATTTCATTCCATTGTTGTTCCTTCAGTGGCAGGAAAATAGGATTTATTTCTACTCCAACCACTGTGATACAAGGAGAATAAAGACAGAGAAAAGAGATTTTACTTTTATGTAACACCTACATTTGGGAAACATCCTTGAATGAACTAGGAGTCTGATGCACATGACACAGAGATTGTTCTTCCCATTAAAAAAAAAGCAATGCAACGATGCTCTCTATCCATTACAATTTCAGATGAACTGATTTTATGACTATTGCAGTGTTTGCTGGGATCTGCTGCTATTTCATCACCAGCTTTGTGTAAATAAGGAGGAACACACAGACTTTCTTTGAAGAAACTGACCACAAGAAAAGATTACATAAAAACTTACTTCTAACATATGCATTTCCTAATTTTGGGTTCCTTCTTGAAGCCTTCCTTCCTGGTGCCTTAGATACACAACCATTGCCACCAAAAGGAAATGTAAGCAAAGAAAGATGCCATTCTGTTAGTCTAACTTGGTCTCATCAAACTGAATGGGATGATGTTCAGGGCAGTCACTGAATTAAGGGACACTTCTGCTGAGTGGGAAAAGAGGTCAAAAGAGCAGTGGGGTGCTCAGAAAGGCTCCAGAAAGGAGGATCGGCAGAACCTTGCACACGGCAGAAGCATATAACGGGAGTTCTTCTGGGAGCCAAGCCAGACCCAGGCATTAGATCTGCACTGCTCCTGTTCTTCCTTGACCTGCATCACCCAACTCCTCCTGCACAGCCTGCAAGGTTCCCTGTAAGCTGCTGGGACCATGAGTGGCCGTTAATGTCTCTGTCCTTGCAGACTTTCTGTGCCAGAAAGGGTTTGCAAGCTGGCTCAGAAAGCTAATGTGGTCCCTCACAGAACATCTTCAACTTTGTAAGATCACAAATGTATTCTATACATCACCAGCACGGGAGGCAAGCAAGAGGCTACTAAACCATAAAGATACCACTGCCAGGCTGCCAAAAACCTTTAGGGGCATGATGATCCCCAGACGCATGTAAATGATGCACACAAGCTTATCTGTGGGGTATACAGCCAGGAGTTCGCCCCTTCTTTCCAGAAGGAAAAGACCCCAGGTTAATGGCAAGGGGCTGGCTGCAGCCCGCAGGCAGCTGTGCAGTACAATTCAGCAAGTAAAGGTGATGTTAGCTGCTGCTCATTACCGAGCTTCTCTGCTCGCCTCTTGACTTTGCCATCTAATTTGAGAAGAAGCACAAGTCTGTGTAACATCAGCTGTTAAAAACAGCTGTAGCATAGAATAAACATGCCTGGTACCTGCCCTTCAGCCCCACACTGGAGTTCAGAATATGCCAGAGTACCGTCTCCAACCCTGCTCAAAGACCCAAAGCGCCATGTGTTCAGCCTAGGGATGGAGTGCTCTCTGTGAAGGATCAGAAGAACTGGGACACTCAGACGCTTTACACACCTCAACACATGCACGTGGACAGAAGGGAGGGTAAGGAGAACTGGACAAAATTAGAAGTGACCTTCTCACAGCTGCTGTCTCTCCCTCACACACCAGGAGAAAGCCTACAGAATTAAAATTGAAATTTTCTCTAGAGAAATCCAACTTCTGAGCAGGCATTCTCATTGATATCTTCTCCTGCCATTCCTTCTTATTTTACAGGTAACTTAATCGCCACAAAACAAAAGGTTTGGATGCTCATTTCTTCAATCAATAGCAATGATGTGGTGTTCTGACACTGATCATCATCTGACCTTGCATTTAAAGTGTGCCCTTTCCAAATCATTAGCTTGTGCTCTAGCAGAAGTCTCCTGTTACTTGCAGCCAGTCTTGCACAGACCTGACCACTGTCTTAAGCAACATTTTTTAGCAATCATATTGAAAGAAAGTGAGCATCATGCTGCTGCTACTACTGCACCCCCAGCACCTGGGAAGAAACATAGGTATGTATCCCTCATGAAAGAATCAGAAAGTCCCCACTGACATCAGTAGGGCTGTATGTTTAAATTTCTCCATAGACTCATCCGAGGCCCTGGGGCAAGTGAACTCGCACACAGAGAAGCTCTCCGGAGGGGTTCCACAAAGCAATCATGTCTCTGAGGAGACCAGAAATGCTGGGAATTGCTTTTGATTCAACAGATCTGATTTGCCCTCATTGGTTCAGAACTTACAGCAAGAAGCAGCACAGAGCCCTTGTAGGGAAGCTTGCCCTGTAGCACTGCATGCCCCAGCTCCAGGCATGTTTTCTGGGATATGCAGAAGTGTGTCACTGGGAAACTAAGCACACTTTGCGGGGATGCAGTGCCTGAGCCCAGCATCTAAGACAAGCTGAGCCTACCCAGGTTTGCCGGGAGCTGACATACCGGCTGTTGAAGGCAGGGGTAGCGCCCATTCATCTCACCAGGGCAGCCAAAAAACCACTATGCTGGGCATATGCCCCCCAGCAGCCAAGGGAGAAGACATATAGAAGGGATCTTCCTTATATAGGTGATCTCTTCTATTGGGAAGGCTAGGGATCACCCACATATACCACTGCCTCCCTCCTTTCTACTGCTTAATCCTTCCACAGGACCCAGCATAGTCAGGGCTCTTGATTTTCCCTCCCATATCTACCCAGTTTGATGCATAACCTTGGCCATGCCTTTTTTCCTTCTGTATAAAATCATTACCTTCCTGTAAGACCCAAAAGCTAAGGAAGTTTGACCTCCTGGATGCTCAGAAAGTGCTTGGAATTGCTCAGATGGCACTAACCACATACCAGATGTTATTAGCAGAGAACCAATTTGTAAGCTCATGATAAATCTCAGGATCCTCCACTTCAGCCAGGCAATTCTTACCCTTGGCTGCTCTAAGAAATACATGAAATCCCAGGCTAGTCAAGAAACAAAAAGCTTTTATCGTTTTTCGTAAAGACACTAGACAGGCACTCTGCAGTTCCTTGACAATTCTGCTGCAAACAGCAGATCCTGCAGAAGAGGAATGTTGTTCAAAGGAAAGATCCCCGCAGAGGTCTCCCAGCTATGCCCGAGTGACGTGTGTTGAATTTCAGGGGCTTCTTTAAGCCAGGATGGGAGGCCGGCTCTGATGCAGCTGGGTTGCACTGATTCTTCTGTTTCCCTTGGTAATTGCAAATCTATTTATGAGCAGCACAAGTTTTTGTTAGGCAGAAGAACTGAAAGACTCAGCTCTTTAGGAGAGTCTTTAGTTACAAAGCACATTTTGAGAGGACTGTTGGTGGAAGCAGGCAGGAGGCAGGAGGTGGGAGGGGATTGGGGAGACTGAACCGATACTAGTTTAGTCAAATACGGGAGGTGAGTGAAGGAAGCTGCTGTTTGCAGACTGATACACCAGTGTCCTACTGATTCTGCTCCTTTTAGAAATCTTGTGACATGGTGACAGAACACACTGCAGGGAGCCAGCACCCCCTCCTAAAAGAAATCAGCTTCTTTCTCCAAAGTCTTCCTAAAAACAATCTTAAAAGTAGTGTCCCAGTTTTTTTCCAGTTCTCATGTGCTCTGGTGGAAGCCACCCAGCTCGCTGAAATCCTGTACGCCAACGGAGAGGGGTATTTCAAAGTGCAAGGGGAAAAAAGCAAAAAAAAAAGAAAGGAAAAGCCCAGATTCAAAGGGTGTGCCTGTACAGCAAAGGCCAGTGCTGTCACAAACACTCAAACCCACCCTGGCACCAAGACCAGCAGCGCTGTTACTGCAGTGACATGCTCGGCTAAAATACTCGGGTCTCAGAGTCCACAATAGCAGGGCTAGACCGCTTCCAGAGCTGGAACCAGCATTTTCAGAGGGAGCCCCTGCATCGCTGTGCATCTCTGCTTTGGGTAGTCAAGAGTTTAAGAGTCACCCTCCAAACTGATGTTGAATTTCCAGCCTGCCAGTCTGCTTATCCAATGGACTTACTCCAGAGTCATATTAGCTAAACTAGATAAGAGCGTCTGAAAGCTGAAAGCCTACAAAGAATATGAAGTGCAAGTCAAAGAGGTGCTTTAGGGTCTGAAGAATATGGGTGATGAGGTCTGAGAGCAGCTGACAAGCAGAACAGAAGGAAGAGGGGACAGAAAGGGTACTTACAAGAACAGCTTGCTGCTACACCCTCCTCCACACTGTACACTGTGTCCATACAGTGTCCATATAATTAAGTGAGCGTAACACATAAAATTCCCTTTGGAAATGGCACAAGGTGCCATTTATTCTGGAACTGCAATCCCAGAGATAAAATCTGCCAGGGGACAGATTGCTTTATCAGTTCTAACCTCTGGGACTGAGAGTACACGTTTGGCAAGGGCTACACAAGGTCTAGATGGGCCATTTCTGCTTACACCCTTACGGAGCACTGCTAAGTATTCAGCAAGATGTTACATTGAGGGAGACTCACCAGGACGCCTCTCTTGGATCCCCTTACAAGGTAACAACAAGGGGCACAAACCAGGTTGAGCTTCTTGAGTGCAAACATGCAGCTCCTTGCAGAAGAGGCTGTTCTGCCCTTGTTTTCCTAGTCACTTCACTGTTGCTGTGCTCTTTACAAGAGCATAACAACCTCACTGAAGTACATAACACATCCTTCTATCCTAGCATCCTGACTCAGGCAACTGCTGCTGACTGCTTTCAGGGGAAGAGCATAGGAGCAAGGAAAGTACAGCATAATAACTTTCCCTCTGCAACCTTTGAGCAGTTTCTGGCTTTGGGATTTCCCAAACCACAGGCAGTATTTGTAGCTCTGTCTTTAACAGCACTGATGGACTTACCTGCTGGGAATGTCTCTCATCGCTTCCTAAATCATTTATATTTTTGGTATAGTCAGTGCCTTGCAGCACTGTGTTTCACAAAGTACATGTTGTAGCAAAAAGGATTTCCTTTTGCTGGTTCTCTGGGAAATGAAGAAACTCACCTAACCATGGCATCTTCTACAGATCACTCAAGATTTTACATGGCTTAGTCATCTTTCTTCCACGTCGAAAAGGACAACTTATTTAAGCTTCATATACCTGATTGTCCTTCTCAGCACTAGTGTAGGCCCTAGTATTGCTAGACTCTATGTGAAATGAGGTGGTCAACACTGCATGTCACCTGAAAAGGCGACTTCTGTGCGGATGTCTTCACAGTCCTCTGGGAAATACCTCAGCAGCCTTGCTTGCTAAATTAGCCCCACTCCACTGCTAGTTTGCTCAATGTAATGGAGTCCTCCTCCCCAAAATTTAATTTCAGCTTCAGGATATTCCCCCCGAAGAAGGCAACACAAATCCCACCACTTTACAAAGGGCGTTGATGGCACTGAAAAAGAACAGTGGAAGTAGGATAGGGGAAGGTTTTGGAGGCTGCACAAGAGAAAAAAGTCCCCAGCCTCCCTCAAGTTCTCATTGCAATCTGACTAGTCAGCGCCAGGTGCCTCTCGCAGAAGACACGTGGCAGCTCTCCAGTGATGAGCAAAGCCATTCCCTTCCAGACCCAGGAACACATTCTCCTCTCACTTCAAGTCAGCCAGAGGGCCACATGTACGTATCGAGCAGAACTTGACTCCAAGGTTGCAAAATCTCTTTGGGCTCCTCTGGGATGGTTTTTTGTTCTCAGTTATTGTCTGGTATCTGTTTGCCTGTCCTGAAAGGGCTAAGTTGCTACACCGCTTTATGTTCAGGTGCCAGCCAGAGGGCTATGCCCGGAGGAATGCCACCACACCCTCACAGCCTGTAAGTAACACAAGAGCCTCCATCATAAATGCCCTTTGAGCTGTTCTGCCAAGTCTCCTGCTTACAGTTACCCAATAAGCTGGAAATTCTCTCCCCAGCTGCTTAACTACCAGCTTGTTTTCTGTTCCTCTAGCACAGTTGTTTTCCACAAAGGTAAGTCACAGCCAGAGCAAATCACAGCACTATTCCTTATGAACTGGGCCTGAACCAACACTGCCCATCCTCAGTGCCTGCCTATTCTGTAATAACAGCTTTACCTCGCTGCAGAGCGGCAGGAGATTTGTCCTTGACTCAAGAATTCTTCACTAAATCATCCAGCAAAGCTAAAACTTACACGTGGAGTATGCATGGCAACAAACAGCTGTCAGAGGGTTGGTGGATAACCACAGCTGTAATTCAATCTAATGTTCTTGATTTTCCCTTAAAATCTGTCAAACTTGGCTCCTAGGGTCAATGACATGATCAGAATGGCATCCCCTTCAATCACTTTCATTCTCTTCATCTACCAGTGACTAAATCTATTTAGCTTTATACCATGGGACAGGTAAGAAAAAGTGGGAATGAAGGATGATTCCAGGAAATGAGCCAAGCCCCAAAAGAGCACTGGACACAGGAGAAATCCGTTCTCTGAGTGCAGAAGGAAAGCAGATTTCTTCAGAAGCCTTTCTGAGGCATCTGTTGGAGAAGACAACTTGAAGCGAATCCTCCCTCCAGCCCCCAGAATCCATTGGACTCCCATCCATACAGCCCTGGCCTGGCCCCTTTGACACATCCTATATCCAAACAGTGGGGGAAACCAAGACAGTTAGGCCAAATACGGCTGAGACACCCAATGCCAGAACCACAATATCATTTTTCTCTGCCCTTGCAGATGAGCATGGAGTGAACCAGCAGGATGAGGCAGGGAATGCAGATCCTTGGTCAGAAAGTGCTGAAATAAAAAAGGCTTAAACAATACATCTGTGTCTGAGATCATGAAGCGAAGAGCAAGCTTTCCTGCCAGTTTCCTCCTCCTCCAATTAACCAATTTCCCACCCATCAGCAAGAACATTGCCAAAGCCATGTGGAGCCACATCAAGTCACCTATATGAAACATATCTGTTAAGGCCCCATGTACAGCAACAGCTGTATGTAAAGTGCTGGCTGGCTTTGACATTCATGCAGAATCCTCTTTGTCCACATTGCCAGAAAAAGAAGTTATAGGCCAGATTTTCTGCTAGCAGAAAACAGAGCAGCTCCCCCGAAGTGAATGGGAACACTTGGCAGAAATTTCAAGGGCATTCCTCCTCCTTTTCCATGGGAGACAGACAGAGGAAAAACTAAGCCCTCCAAACCTGCCTGTCCATGTCCCATTGCTCCTACTGTCCTGCCCCAGCTTCACCTTGCAGAGGTCATCTCTGACAGCGCACAAAAGCCAGAAGAAGTTTCTAACAGGGATTGCCAGGCCCTAAATTCTCAGATTTTATAGTCGTTTATGTGCAGCTGAGCACTGTCCTCTGTTAAAGAGCATAGCAGGAAGCACTGTGCAGACTCAATTTCCATCAAGCACCAAGCGCATGGCCCCAGCGGCTGTCAAGGATCTCTTATCCCTGCAGCGCAGGCAGCAGCCAGGAAGCTCAGGAGCTGGAACAGTTAGAGTAAAAGAGAAAGGGAAAAGCAACCACTGCGACAACAAGGTAGAACCTGGGCCACCTTGCGTGAAGGCACGCAGTAAAATGCCACCGTCACTCTGGCACAGGACTCCAAAGGTGAAATGCACTGCAATCTTAGGAGAGCAACAGTAAGAAGTCACATAGCCAGATGGTCCTGCAAGATCCAGGTATTGCAACTGCCCTCCTTCCTGTGTAAGGTGGGAATTGGCTGGTGGGAAGGAGGAGCTGGTGGAGCTCTGAGGCAGGGACTGGCAGTGCTCACAGCTAGCTGATGCCCTGTAGGCATTTGCAGTGAGATGAGGGCTGTATTTTTGGAGCAGTTCTCTATTATGAGGAACAGGGCTTGAAATGCTAGTAAGAGTTCAGGAATGAAGCACTCATGGCCCTTTGCACAGGACTCTCATCCCATTTTGCCTGCTCTGCTCACTCAGGAGAAATTCCAGGCGACCAGCCCCACATGTGGTGCAAAGCCTTTTTGTGCTTACCTGGCATGAAACAAAGCCTCACACACATTTATTTAGAGCAGGCCTGGTGATCTCTCAGCTCATCAGGATGATAGTTACATTGTGAGATGAAGGAGAGAAGAGAAAGCAAAATTGTTGCCAATCAAATATAAAATTCACAAAGCATGTTCCAGGAAGCCATTCTCTCCAATAGCCTAGTCCCAAAGTCCTTTCTCATCTAAAAATCTAGTGGAATATGGACATAAGCAAGATTTGGGTCCAGAGAACTGTCAGAAACTTAGGCAAAAGACCTCATGGAGTAGGATCTCAAAGTTCTCTTGTAATGGAAAGCTGATGACAATCAAAGCTTATTCTTCAAATCTCATCTCCTACCAGGGCTGCTTCACACTGGTGACTCTGAAAAGTTCAGGGGAGCAGGATCCCATTCACTAATCTCCCCAGGTTTTAGAAGGCAGTGTCCCCAACCCAAACATCATCCATGAAGTAAGAGACAGGCCATGAAATCATAGCAAGATCTTCAAGTTTCATTTTCTCCGTGCATTTTTGCAAGGAGGACAGAGGAAAGGCAGCTACCTCTGAAAATTCAAACCCAATAGTGTAGTAAGTTCAGTTAGTTCACTTAGCTTTCCCCTGCAAATGTGAGAACTAGAAATGCTCTGTTTATGCTCTGCTTTATTTAATAGAGAACCTCACATCACTCCAGTAATAAGCCTTAAGGAAAACCACAGTATACTGGTAGATTTTGTCCTAGCAGGTCTGTCGCATTTCAAGTTTCTCCCAAAAATTAAACTACCTTCCTTATTGTCGTACAGTGCTTGAATAATCTTGAATTTCAATCCTACAAATTCCCTAATGTATCTGTAGCAATAATGAAAAATGCTAAAAAGCTGTGTTCACAACTGCTGATAAAGAAGTTAGGCTTAGAAGAGGCAGGTACATGGACATTACAGACCCTTCAAATGAATTCAGTAATTAGAAATCTCACCTATATTTTATAGATGTTGCTGTGAAAACACTTTGTAAAATTTCCCTGTGGATGCTCAGCTCCTGCAGGGCTAGCTATCGCTTGCATGAGAACACTTCCCAGCACAACAGGAATGGATATTATCTGAATAGAGAGTCCTGCTACACAGAAAGGAATGACTAACACTGTCCTCACTAGTTTCCCACTGACAGCTGGCCCCCCACCCTATGATTAGTGGACAAAGAAGATTACAGACCTCCTAAATTTGCTAAGACAGTCTATAGAATTAATTGCACAAGGCAGAAGTGGGAGTATGAGGGTGTGAGCTGGCCCTTTAACAAGGATGTTCGTCCCTGAAGTCAGAGAAAGCTGATGCACAGTTCATATCCGGAAGCCATCTGAGAACAATACAACTAATTTGTTCCTGGCTGCACTTGGGGAAGGAGCTGGCAGAGGTGGAGACAGAGAAATACTGATTTGCAGCTGAAGCCAATCAGCAACAAAGCACAAGTCATATACCGAGCTGCACTGCCTTTTTGGCTGGGGTTGTTTTACTTGTGCCCATGTAGACCTACCTTGTACGACTGGCTGGGCCCAGACCTGAGGCCCCAGCAAGCTCTTCTACCCAAATACATGCTGCTCTGCTCTCCCTGGCTCACAAAACAACCCACCAGGAGGGTTAGGTAATGCCATCAGGCAAAACGACCTCTCAGATTTGCTTCCCCACCAGGGATATAGAAGGTATCATGCTGAATAGGGATCGGGGCACTTCCAAGCTAAGCTCAGACATCAGGCAGCCCTTATCCACAGGCATAGCCCAGAGGAGGGCAAAAGTATGCCGATTCCCAAAGAGGCAACTTTTGCTTGTGCTCCGACTGTCATTGGCATTCTCTGCCTATAGACAGGGGCACCACTAGGAGGACCCCTTCATGTAGAACTGGTTGCTAAATCACAACTCCCTGCCCCAAATTATATTCTGAGTACTCAGAAATTAAGCAAGAAATATTCCACAGAACTTTGGGTTTGAGGAGAAAGCACCATTTTACCCCTTCCCAGAAAGATGGCTTATGAAATCATAATGCTACTAAATCATCTCTTTGCTTTCCCGAGCTTAGGACAGTCTGCTGGTGGTTCTTTAGATCATAATATCGAGCTTCAAACTGTATTTCAAACTTTACTGCCCGTTACCCATCCACCTTAACAAGAAGACAGGAAACATTCCGCCTTGCTATGAGCATGTTCACTGTCCTTCCCTGTATGAGATCCCCACAGAAGTTGTGAGGAACCGGCAAAACAGGTACATGCAATCATCTCTTCTGACAGCAGATGGCACGAATGCATCAGTGTACCGGGCTGCAGAGCTCAGCAGGCCTGTGGGATTTGTGAGCAGAGAGAAAAAGAACCCTTCAAAACAAAAGGTGATAGAGTTTTCACACTGCAGTATGGGCAAGGGAAGAAGTCACATGCAGGCACACAAACATCTTTCCCCACCACCTGCTAGGGTTTACGGTGAAGAGGAAGCCAGCTCTGACACAATTATTGCTATGTGAGGAAAGAGACCTCCAGTACTAGGCTATCTTCTGTGAAACTAGATTTGGGACATTATTTTCATCGAGTGTACGTTACAAATCCTCTGATAGTATACAATGTACGAGGTGGGAGCGAGATGCAAGTTTAAGGGGGGATAAGACAGAAGATAGACACCAAACCTTCGACAAATCCTATTTAATGCCAGATTTCCAGCTTGTGACAACTAAAGGGAAATGCCAGCATTTTGTCCAAACCATCTGTACAGGGCTCCTTTTGTGTCATTTCTCTTTGAGTATTTATGCCACTTTACACAGCAGTATAACTGAGCAGGCAGTGTGCATCATGGCTTCAAAGCAGAACAACTGCTGTTTATAGAAGCACTGTTAAGAATTTATTGCTAATGCTAAGTTATGAAAAGAGCAGCGCTCTGAATGAATCATTGCAGGTAAATTTAGTTCAAAATGTAGATATTCTATTTCTTCATTGAAAAGCAAGCAAATTCACAGCAAGCAAACACCTGCACACAGGCAGAGGAACAGTTCCTACGTTCAGTGGAAACAGGTACTTTGGTTTAAGGACATGGCCTTCTGGTGATTCAGACTAAAGGCAAAGGTGAAATCAACAGCTAACTAATCAGTTTCTCTTATTTATTTTCATCCTCAGAACACAGTGAACGCAACAAAAGTAATCTAGGAGCATTCCAACTTAAATACAAAGGGGGAATGCACACAGACCCATGCTATATATTTGAAGAGCAAGATTTGGGAGCTTTTTCAGGGCAATAAATGCAGTCTACCTGGAGGTGGGGGAAGGGAGGAAAGCATTAAGAAAAAGAAAAAAAAACCACAGTGTTCTTGTAAAGTGGTATTTGCCTGTTTTAATCCCATGTATAAAATTTCTTAAGTAAAAAATTTCAAAATGGGCCTAAATAGCAGAGACATTTGGAAGTCAAAACTAGCTTCTTACTCAAAGACATTTTTTTCCTATTTTGTCAGTGTGACTCCTCAGAGATTCAAGATACAGACCCTCTGATGTGAGCAATGTGCTGTAGAATAGGTAGGAGGTTACAGCATGACTCCACCAGTAGTACCAAGATCCATCAAACTGTCTGTGTGTTAGCTGAGTTACGGGCAAGCGAAGGAAGAAGTCCAGAGTGATTAGCGGGTGCACTTAATGCAGCCTTAGATGTCTGTGGTCTAACACAGCCAGTTGTGAACATCTGGCAATGTATAACGCATCCAGAATGAGGGAGCATCAAAGGAACAAACCCAAGTATCCTCTGAGTTCACAGAAATAGCAAACCAGCTAACACAAGCAATATGTTAGTAATGCTGCCACCGCACGCACTGTAGCACCGTGCCAAGCAACAGCAATCAGCTCTCAGGGGATGCTGGGTATCTCCTACAAACACTTCTGAAGCTGCATTTAAATAGCTATTGTCACACCCACACTTTAGCTGTAAGCCAGCAGAAAACTTAATGGATGACACAAACACATATTTCTCATTAGCAGACGTACCCCAGAACACTCCCCACCCTGGAAACACTGCTCAGAGGCTCTCATGGGAAATACTGCTGGGATACCTCTCTCGCTGGCTCAAGACAAACGTATCCAGAAGCAACACACCAGCGAGCCTGTTTCAAGCTCCAGAACTGTTTTCCAGGTATTGGAACATAACCCCTGGACAGCACTCCATATGGCATAGGTTCCCTGGTGCTCCAGGGCAGGATGCAGGGTGTCCTGTCACGTTCTTGTTCCCCTGCAACCCATCCTCAGTCAGGAGTCTGGAAAATGAGGAGGTGGATGGATAACTCTGAATATGCATACCCATTTTCCCATTCCACCCCAGTTAAAAGGAAAGGGCTGGTGTGCAGGGAATATCTGCCCAGCCCCAGCAGTCAGACATTGCGAGGGGCAGTCACTTTTTGCAAGGGGGCTGGGTAGAGGAGTAGTTTACAGACCACAGGAGGAAATCCTCTCCTTTGGGGAAGTCAGGATAGCAGGGATGATAAAAGTCCTGAGGACAGCCACACATCCGCAAAAATAGCAGAGGAACGAGAAGAAGTGAATGAAGTGGCAAACAGAGCCCTCACATGGCCACAAAGCTTGCAGATTCACTGGGGAATAATTGTTGAATCCAAGGGAGAGTGGTCTGAGTTTCAAGCAAAACTGGCAGTTCAGAAGACACACATGGGTTTTAAGCATTGAACAGCAACACCCACTAGCTTGCTGACTTCATTGCTCACTCTACCAAGGGTAAGATGAGCTGGGCACGCAGCAGAGAGACTGCAATTCAGAGTCATGCTTTTGAAAGCCCAAAGTATTTCAGCTCAGAAGCCCGAGACCAGAGTTTGTGTAACAGAAGAAACAAATGTAGAAACAAGTGAAGCAAAGCCTGCTTAAAGCAGGGAGGAAATGCAGGAATTGGGCTTCAGGGAGCCTGTGTGGCTGAAGAGCAATCGCTTGATTGCATGAAGGACAAATGCTGGGAGATGGCTGGCTCTCTTGCCTGCTTGAGATGCTCAGCATGTAAACAGCCCTGGTTCAGTGAGCCCCCAAACCGCAGCTCGCATTCCCCACACCAATGGCTAAGTGACAGCAGCCTCTCTCACTTACTTCCCCCTCTGCTCAGCTGAGCTGACCCGAATACGTGGCCATCACACAAGCCTTATATCCCGTGCAAGTCAAAGCACTCTGCCTGCTTTTCCCAACACGCCAGCTAGACCAGAGGCTGCTCTGCCAACCCTTGTGTTCAAAACCTGTAACAGGAGCTCATGTATGGACTTGGCCCATGGAAACACGGAAGGAACTCGGGGCTCGTTGCTGCCCTTGCCCCCAGGCTACAAGGTGCCAGACTGCCTTTCTAGACTTCCTTCTCCTGCTCAGAAACAAAGCTGGGATTATCACAGCATCATTTACTGGCTCCAGAAGCTGGAGCTTTAATGAGCGCATAAAATTTAACATCACTCTTGATTAAAAACTGAAACAAAAAAATGCAATCACGAGCTGGTATCATTGCAAGGCACTCAACTGTTATTTTGTCCCCTGCACTGGAGAATGGCAGGGGCATGCCACAACCGCTGGAAACGTGACCCGCTCAGGTGTAAACCACCTTGGCCCCTGACTGCTCAGGGCAGAGTTGGTGTGTGATGGTGGAGAGCCAGCCCCTCTGCTGCCGTGCAGCGGAATGGCATGCCAGCAGCCTCCAGCGTAACGGGGGAAGACGTTTTTTGCCTCTTCTCTGCTGGCTTCAGATGTCTGTCTCCGCACACCATCCCACTGACCGCCCTGTGGTCACTCATGTGCACCCTGCAAGTCACACACGCGCGCCATCCAGGTGAGGGCTGGGACAGACAGCCACACGCTGTGGGCTGCGTGCGTGCTCTTCCTCTGTTTTACTGTCTTTTAAAAGCTGTTAAGTTGAAGGGGGGAGAAAAAGAATCAATAGAGGACTTGCAATCTCTTGTGAATATCTTGAGAGCCTGGCTTTCAGCTGTTTTCAGCAAATTAGTATGGGGCTCTTACTTACTTTTGCTCTCTGCGAGGTGAAAGTAGGACCACCACCAGCTCCCTGACTCACACAAAACACTGGGAAGCAAACCTAAAACAAGCCGCCTCCTTGCTCTTTCCAAAGGCTTATTCACACCCTTTGTAACTATTTGATCTGCCTGCTCCAGCGCATCCCAAGTTGGAGAATGAGAACAAGCAGGCCTGGGGCTGGTCTTAGACAGCTCTCGCACAGAATTGCTGGCAGAGTTTGAGCCAGATCTCAAACTTCCCAGTAACAAGAGAGAGGAAAATGGAGACCTGTTTGCATTTTTGAGACAGTAGCTATCAACAGCCCCTGCCAGCTGGGCAGTAATGACTATTATGTTTTGTTACAAACCATTTTTGGCTGTGACACAGAAGAAGATCCATTGGCCATATTGCCAATTCTTACTTGTCTTCTGTCTGTGTTTTTGCTGAATTCCACAGTTTCTGGAGTCCTAAGATGGGGCAAAAGTCTCAGCTTAAATTTATGAAAAGAAATGAGCAATTCCTATCCATCACAGCTGCAAATAACTGAAAATACCCTGAAGGAGATAAGGCTCAGAAAGACTTAAAAAATGGAAGAAAACAGAACAGAAATAAAAATACACCAAGAGTTTTTATTTTTAGTCCAACTCATAGCTGTTGAGCGCCTCAAGTTTAGCAAACCAGCTCACTGCTTTTCCCTCTGAGGTTCCCCTTGCACGGCTGACATCAGGTCTCTCTACAAATTTACCAGTTAAAACAATGGCAAAGTAAAACCCACTGGGCCTCATACAGGGAGGTGGAGAGGTGGTACCAGCTAGGAAAGGGATAGAAGGATTCCATGTATTGTTCCCTGGGACAGTCATGCCCTGGGAAAACACTCCAAAAAGGGATCTGCCTGCAACCTTAGGGATGGCAAGGGCAGGGCAGATTCTTCCCAGGGCAGAGAGCTCCCTTCTCTGGAGGGCAGGGATGCAGTTTCCCAGCACCTAATGGTCTCTGTCCCGCTGTGATCTTCTGGGTGCCCACTTTCACACTGGGAACTCTGCTGGATTTTCTAATATCCCTTCACACATCTTCCACGCAGCCAAACTCTTCGCAGACTCAAAGCAAAACAGCAGCAACCAACACTTGTACTGGAGCAGTTAGAAATGCCAGAGAGAGCAGGAGCGAAAGGCTCTGTTACAGGGACCACTGCCTGCCTGCCAGGTCCTGCAGTGCAGCACGACTTGGGTGCCTCTGCCAGGGACAGTAACAAGTGGCTTCCAGGGGCTTGGAGAGCCCTCAGTTGCTCCCCAGCTTTACTGCTGTGCTCCTTGCTTGCTTCCCTGCTCCGTGTGAGACAATCGTTTCCACCAGAGTGCCTCGCTTGTCCCATTGGGGCACCTGGGAAGAAGCATTCAGACAGGTCAGAGTACTGTGGCTTGGTGCAAAGCGGGACAAAAATGCAAACTGAGCTCAGCAGTTATTCTAAGGCAACACATACCAGCGTATCCAAATACCAGCTCCAGCAGCACACTGCCTTCCCTTCCAGCTACTGTCATAGGTCTTACAACCCCACTCCACGCCAGACAAAGCTCTCTCCAGGGCTCTGCACACCTCCAGGCTCCTCCACCTTCAGCTGAATGTCCCTGAACATCCCCTGGGACACTGACCAAAGGAAGGGGACAAGCCCATCAGCACCCCATTTCACGCAGCTCTCAGGGCTGGCAGACTTCTGCTGATACCCACAGCACAGCAGCAGAAAACCTCTGCAATGCCATGCTCTAACACCAACAGCTGCAGCCTTCATCGCCGCTTGAGGATTATCCTCCTCTGACCCCCCTTCAGCTCCTCTCTGTGATCTGTCCACCCCACTCCACGGGCTGGCGCGAGGCCAGGCTCCCCCGCCTCCAATCTCCATCACTCCATCTGTCCAAGTCCTGGCCTTTTTCAGCGCTCAGCTGATGCATCAGGGGCACAGTCGCTCAGCCCCAGAGCCCAGAGTCTTCCACCCTTCAGACCCTCTCACAAAAGGCTCCCCCAGGGGCTCAGAGCCTGTGACAAAACAAAGTTTTGAACACAATGCTCCTTGAGACCACTCCTTTTTCCTTCCCCCCCCACCCCCCCCATCCACAGGGAGCGCACAGGGAGCTAGAAGCCTCACTGCCTCGCTATTTCTGGATGCGGGCAGACCCTCCTCTGCCTTTGCCATTGAAGATGTCTGCCATAGCAGACAGGCCAGCTCCTGGCATTTGGTTACCTTCCAGGCTCCCCGTTTAGCTTTCATCCAGTGATAACAGATCCCTGCCAAAAAACTTAGTTGTCAAGGAGACCTCTTTCAAACAACAGTTGGGTAGAAACTGTTATTATCTAGGGTAGCACATCTCCAAGGTAGGACACTCAGGTTAACTGCCTGCTAGCTCTACTTCAGTTAAAATACAGGCTCAGAGACAGAGGCGAAAGCCAAAATGGAGTTGGCAGCATAACCAGGCCCTGGAGTTCGTAATTTCACATACATACGGGATGCTTTGGAAGCAATGCAGAGGTGACCAAAGAGGGCTGTGTTCCTCCTAGTGCCATGGCTCAGCCTCTCCCTCACTCTCCCACACTGATTTTATAATCCCAATTCAACCTAAAATGCAAAGAAACAGATCCTAGCCTTTCACTAACATTGACTTTGTCTCCTCTGGGAACTGCATATTTCAGGTGGCAATATTTAACCTAGACACAGATGAAAGCAGAAGCACCTATATGGAGAGACCATAAGACCAGACAGGTGGGTCGGGATTGGTGCTCAGCAGAGGGTTGGCAGGCACTTCCTAATGAAAGCTGAAGGGCATGCAAAGAGTTTCACTCTATCAATGCAATTCTCTAGCTCCTGCTGCATGTTTCCTCCCAGTCCTAGTAGAGGACAGATCTCTAGGGCAATAAAAGCTGCTTTTTTATTTGCCTCTGCCTTCAGCAATAACAACTCCTGTTTTCTCTGTTTCCTTCTTCAGAGACTGAGTCAACTAGGAGGGAGAAATTTGCCACTTCCACCCCTCTTTTACACTACAAATAAAGCTACGTCACGGCAGCATTACTAGCTACCAAAACCTTCACCAGCAGTGAGAAAGCAGCCAGAAAATAGCAGGCAAAAACAAAGAGTGCATGTGGGTAATCAGGAAGAGTTACCCTGCATGTAATCTTCAAAACCAGTCAGAAATGAAGCAGTTGCAGGAAAGCAAGGTATTTGCAAAACTACCAGCCATCAGCTGATCTATTTCTAATTGCCTGAAATGACAGCTCCTGACAGCATAAAGCTAATCTTTCATCTCTCGAGAGGAGTTTCAAAGGTAGGAGACATTTCCTGGCATGAGTAAAAAGCTGAGCTGGGAATTCAGGTTAGAAGACACACAAAAGAGTGGGAGCCATTTTGAAGTCCGCAAGCACTTACTACAACACATAGCTTTATTTGGTGCAGCCTCTTCCATATAAAACACGTAAAAATAGCAACTAGTGAGACATGAAAATCAGAGATAGTGAGCCTGTGCCAGAGACATTTAAAGGAAATGATGATCTGATATTACGGCTTCAAGCAGTGATTTAAGACTCCATAATTAATTATTTGCTCTACACTAGCCATGAATGAGGGGGGAGGCACCAAGGTTTATAGCTCCATCCTCAAGATAAAGCAAGCCTAAAAATTCACTGGATGTAAAGGAACAAAACTCTGCAAAGAACCTGGAATGTGAAGTTGAGTTTCATTCTCATACCAACTTTTTGCTCAGTCTCCTACCATCACAAAGACCTAGACAGTTAAGTTTCTCAGGCAGTTTGTCTTGTAGATGAAATTCAGCACCCATTTATTGCATGGCAAGGTCTTCTCTGAAGAACCTTCCACTAAAGGAGAAGAAAGTACTAGCAGATAAATTGGTAAATCCTTTTTAATAGATACATTTACTGAAATCCAAGGGCTGAATTCAGCCTACAGGGTCAAACCAAAGAGGACAACAAAATTTTAAGCCAACAATTTCTTTCTCTTTTAGGAAAGACTGGTCACTACATCTTCACACTTTCCTCCCAGTAATGTGCATTTAGGATCTCTGCCAAATTGTATAAACTCTACAAGTTATCACACTGAGAGCCACTTTATGCTCTCAGCACCATGGTGAATGCACGGTGACTCCCTTAACCCAAGTGGCATGTTCTTATCCTGGAAATACACGTTCACAGCCCAGCAAAAAACCATTTGCTCCATCGGTGGGCCACCGGAGGCCCCAGAATTAGTGCTGAGTGGAGGGAGAAAGTAACCTTAGAGTAGAGAAAGCAACTCCAGAAACGTGACTCCAGTCAACTGGTGGGTCTTAGAAAAAAATTGGAAACAAAAGGTTAAATTTTTCCTTCTCTGTGCTAAATTCTGTGTTTGTTAAATATCAAAAAAAAGTCTACAGAGCACTACAGAAGACAGAAATCCATTATGACCAGGATTTAAACATTCTGAAATTTGACTTCCTTTTGAGTTGAAACAAAGGACATAAAACCTCCGAAATTATTCACAAGAGGAAGAATTTAAAAATATTTCAGACAGTTGGGTACAGGAACAGCAAATAGAAAATATGCAAAATGTTTTAAAAAACCTCAAGTGTTCTGTTCCAGAAAAAAAACATCAAATCTTGTTATTTTTCCTTTACAATGGAAAATTGAGGCAAAGCAGTTTTGTGAGTTACTCCCTTCAGATGGAAAGTTATCAAAGGTTTTTTGCAACAGCTCTGCTTACCAGGTGTTTAAAACAGCTCTGCTCATGGCCTTTGCCTTCCTGAGCAGGATGCTCTCTTCACTGAAAGGCCAAAGAGTTGGCCATGAGCAGTAGAGGCAAGTTTTCCCACTTGTAAACCAGTGGAGGACACGTGCATAGCTTCCTCGTCCCTCACTTTGACACAAGGGAGAGGTCGTGCCCATGCAGATGGACAGGAGCGGGATCCCATCCAGCAATACCGGAAACCCACAGCCAGGCTTGGCTGCCCCAACACACAGGGGACAAAGGCGAACAAGCTGGAACCCAGCCTGGAGCACTCTGCCAAAGCTGTTTGCCAGGGGGAAATCCCAAAAGACTATGGCCTGGAGCCAAGGACGTAGGGAGAATTAAAGAAGTCCATCTGAAGTTGACCGAATTTCCTTCTCCAATTGTCATGCAGTGTCCTCAGGACTGATGGGAAGTAGCTGCAGGTCTTTCTGCGAAACAGGTATCAGGACAAGGAGGGGACCTCCTTTGGAAAAACCCAGGAGAATGGAGCAGAAATATTCGTGAGAGTGTCTTACCCTCAACACAAGCCACTCCCTGCTTTCATGCTGGAATGACCACACAAACCACCATTTCCACATGAACAAACGTATCAGTGTCTTGTGGACCTAAGCGACATATAATATGAGCAGGCAGCACCGCGTAAAGACTTATGCAAGATTTGGTGCTGAGATAGACACCAGGCAGCTGGTTCAGGACCACAAAACAGGATTGGATTTTCCACAGAGCAGGAAAGGACTCAGGCAACCCAAGTAACTTCTAATCCTGGGAACTGCAACAAAAACCAGAGAGTTCGGTATCCATAGCCCACACCAGGGCTTGGCACTCTCCGCTCAAAAAAAGCCCTCGAGATACTCAAAGAGAAAGAAATAAATCAGGGAGACCAATCAAAACCAATGAGCAGACTCCAGCCAGAAGGCAGAATTATCCTAGCCATTACTGGCATGCTGAATTTCAGCTGCAGGTGAAGGCTGCAAACTTTGACAGTAGGGGAAAATCAGCTTCAGAGCTTCCAACAGGCCAATCCCAAACCACAGTTAGGTTTATTTAACAAACAAACAAACCACACTACAACTAGCCTTTTCTCTTAGCAGTCTTAACTGGGGATTTTCAGGGTTGGGATTTTTTCACTATTTGTGGTTTCCTAAAAAATTCCAGGGGAGGCACTGCCTTTCTTAGTGAATTTATAGCCTCCAGTAAGCTTGTTTCTCTCAGCCACCTTTCACAAGCCCTGGAGGAGTTGAATATTCTTCTTTTAAGTTAATTGAGATGGGCTGAATAAGCAAAATGACAATCAGCAAAGCATCAGCATGCTCTCAGGGCTCAAAGATCCAGAGGGGCGGGGACAGAAATGAAGAGCTGAAAAGGATGCGGCATATGCATCCCCAGCACTCAACAGATCATTTTCATGAGATACCTCTGGCCTTTCTTTACATGTCCAGTTAGTTATCCATGCTCATGTATGTGTGCAGGCAGATACCAATTCCCTTCCTCAGGATGCGGAGCAAGTAGTAATCTAAAAATAGCACTACTGACATCCAAGAGATTTCTCCAAGAGTAAGGTACAACTCAGTGAGAGCAAGGACATCGAACATAGCCTATAGCAAGCCTGTAGCTCTCTTTCCCTGGATCAATGTATTAATTTCTTCTGTGCTGGTGATTATAAAGAGGGGGAAGGGGATGGGGAGACAGAGACAAGGCCCTTGTGTGCAATGAAATTAAATGCACAGCAGCAGCCATCATTAATGATGCATTATGGAGTAACAAAGGGATCCTGGTTGATTGACAGTCCCTAACAAGTTGTGTATAATAAACACTTCTCTCTAGACAGAACGTTCCTGATTATGGGATATGTTCCCCCTCATGTTACTGATGGATCCATTGTAATAGACGCACCCCACTTGAAAGGGGAGAGACACCCAAAACAAAAGGAGGATTGACTGGGAGATGCTTGACTGAAGGAGCCACAAGGCCACCTTGCTGAGGTCTGTACAGAGCAAAATGCGCAAGGCTGAGAAGTCATCCAGGAAAATAAATGGCTGCAAAACAAGTATGAAGATCAGGGGGAAATATCATCCAGCAATACTAAAATAAACCCTTCACATGCCACTACAGATGCTCTGGATTTAGCTTCCTCAAACAGGATCTGAACCATATTTTTATGATCTTCTCTAAATGGAGGAGTATTAGTCCAGATCCTTGGTTCCTCACATCCCGCGTCATCTTCTATGTATAGCACGGAAGCTGCATAGGGTAGCCTGCTCGGCGACACAGGCAGCCCTGCATACCCACATGCTAAGAGGAGCACCTCAACAGAGGAGACGGGCTCCTCTCCTTCTCTCAGCGCCAGCCTGGCTCTGGGGTTGACGGACCAGATCTGGAGCCTCAGCACTTAAGCAGGACTGCCCACTCTGAACTGGTTGTAAGTCCAGCCAGCTCATGCTGACATTTCTGGCCCCCAGGATCTCATTTGCCCTCAACAGCCCGAGTCCTTCTCTCCCCTGACAACTCTTAGTGCAGTCACGGTTATCTCCTTCCCACACCCCTCTAACAGTACTCTCCTACCCTTCCCACTTGACCCCAATGATTAGAGGCTGCATAGAGCTCATGGGGGTCCCATGGGTGACAGAGATGTCCTACAAGACACTACTGGTTGGGTTCAAGCCACAGCCCCTGAAGCAAGGTTTAAGCTGCACAGGCAGAGCCCATCAGCGGTGCGGTCCGAGCAGAGGGCTGTAGGGTCCTTGCAGGACTACGATGGATCCCGGGCCACTCAAGCTGTGCAGAACTGCTCCAGTTCAGATTTCCCAAACCCTGTCCCACCAGCAGAGAGGATATCTCCAACAGAAACAGGCTCATCTAGTGGTTCCCACACCAATTTCTCCACTACTAGTATTAAGGCTATAGCTCAGCTTAGCTGGAGAAATTGCATTTCCTAGAGGGGACAGAATTTCCTTAAAGGGAGAGGTAACATCACTGCGGGTTTTAAACATTTCTTACTCCTCAGGACTAAATCCAAAATGAAATGGGGTGGAAGGAGACAAGCTCAAGAGAAGCAGAGGGACCATTCCTAACCCAGAAGTGTTCACGTTCAGAAAGGCAAACTGAGCAAGCACCCCAGTCAAGCCTATTTCCAGGTGTTGCTACAAGCAAGAGGTTAGGGCCTGTAGCACGTGATGAGGAAGTTTGCTGGCAGACTTTAAACAGAGGGTGTAAACTCTTGAGTTTCCCAGAGAGCGATTAAAAGGGAAAGGCAGGAAATTTACAGCTCTGTAATTAATGCCAGTGAGAAGTCAGAACAGAGGGTGACATCACCACAGCTAATTACAACTAGGGGGAAGGGTAGGACAAATCGTTATCCTGACCCTGTGATGCATATCTGACTTGCTCCAATTGTGCTCCTGGCCAGACTTCCCAGGAAGAGCATATTTCCCATGCTCAGAGGCATGTTTCTGGCCCTGTTCGTGCCAAGCATGTGTGAGGCCAGACCCCCACATATTTCACATGGATGTTAAAAAAGGAGAGTAGTTAGGAGTGAGTCTGGGGACAGATCACAGGGCTGCCCATGGGTATTGCAGCAGGACACCCAGCCCCTTAAGGCTTCTGCTGTAAGAAGATCCTGTAAAGCACTGAGGAGCAGCCAGGCCTGACCCCTCTTCCCCATCCTGCTTTTAACTGCCCAAATCCCTTTTTCCACACCCACCCCAGAGCTGGCATTACTCCAGTCGCCAGAAATAAGCAGACATCTGGCACCAAATGCGAGTAAAGCACTTCTGCACTCCTTGTGCCAAGACAATTCTCCCCAAGCTGTCACCATCAGTGGCCTGGAAGCTGCTATTTCCACATCCACACACAGGATGGAAGGCAGGGCTCTACAGCTCATTGCCGTTGCTGGGTAGATGGGTCTCAGAGCAACAAAAGCCAGAAAAACCAGGAATTGCTTAAGGAAGGTCTGCTCTCATCTGCCAGCAAGGCCTGGGAAGACACTATTGACAACATGTTGTTGTTTTGATGCTGTCAGCGTACTGGGATGACCCTGCGAAAGGAGCTCTGTTTCTCCATAGAAAAAAGTCAAAGCTGGGTCCCCTTCTGAAAAAACAACTGTTGTAGTGCTGCACAAGGTCACTAAGACCAACAGGGAACCAAATTTTTAGCCAAGGGCTTCAGCTGCACCATTTAGCCATTGCAGCTGATCCTCACAATCTGTTTAACCTTCTGACTCAGTGGCATTTGGCTCTCCCACTGCCATGCAAAAGGATACAAGAAGGTTGACAAGTGGTCTGCAGAAATGCAACCGTACAGCAAAAAATCCCTCTGAAACAGGAACTAAAACAAGGCAGCCAGCATACTGTAGCTTGTGCCTTCCACAACCCTGAAGGGACGTGCATCCACTCTGCCATGTAAAGGAAATTATTTGCAAAGTTGTTTCAGAGAAATGGCACATCAGTAGTCGGAGCTGTCAGTTCCAAGGAAAACTAAACGAGGTTAAAAGTTAACCAGCTTTTATGGACAGAAAAAGAAAAGCCATATCCAGAGGAACGGGAAGAGGAAGTTGCATGGTCTTGGTTTTATTAAGAAGATTGTTCTTTAGAGAAATTGTGACGTTAGTATCTGCAGCCACTATTTTGGCACTGTATGAAAGCAACAGGCTCAATGAGGAAGCAGAGAAAGTAGCCAGTTTCTGATGAACTCTTCAGGATGAATCCAGTGCAGCAAGTTAAACCTGACAGCATAAAGAAAGAAAACCCCACCATATAGGATTCTACTTTGTGTCTCAATGTAGGAGGTGCTAGTAACACAAAAAAAAATATTTTTAAATTATTTTCTAAATCTCTGTGTATATGCAGCACTCCTGCCAAAAATATTTAAACATTATATTGAAACATTGTCAGAGACCCCACTTATCTATAAGTCAGTGAAAACTTCTTGGTAGCATTTAGATATGCTTCAGTAATGCTACAAAGATGAAAAACATGATGGAAATCTACAGAATGGCTTCAAAGTAAGACATCAGTCAGTTTATACAGAAAACCACACTAACAGACCTATAATACCTAACTGTTTGTCTGCAAAGGTTCATTACAAATTCCTTTTAAAAATCTTTCTCACATCCTCCTCCCCTTTCCTTATCCTAGTTTTCAAAAAGACTGCAGGAATCCCCTGGATTAAGGGGGAACTCACAGTCCAGTAGCATGCAATATTCAATCAGTCCTAAGGCTATTACAGCACAGTGCTCCCATGCAGAGATAAGCAATGGTTTAGAAAAATATCTGAGCAGTTCCAAACATCAAGATGATTTCACACCCCGATGGAAAATATGCAGGCTAATATTGCAGCAGTCATTATGGCATTCAGCATACAGTCATGCTAAAATCCACAGAAGAATACAGCTACATTCCTTCATAGGATTAAAAGACTGATCCGTATACCAGTGAAACCAGTAAGATTTTTTCCATTAAGTGGGAACTGGATTGGATCCTATAAAACATTTACTCTGTGAGCTTTCACGAGACATGAAGGCACAGAGCAGCTACACAGTCAATGCTGAGATACACAAGCACGCTGGCAATTTGTAACACAAACTGCAGCATGTGCTTATTTTCTTTCCCGCTAGAAGGGAAGAACTGATTACAGAATGGGGTAAGCAATGAGGTTACATAGCTGGGCATTGCAAATAATAAACAAACACGAATAAATACATGAACTCATGACTAGCTAGGGAATAAAGCTAAGGTAAAACCAATAGCACCTCTTTTGCATATGCCAGAAAGGCTACGCATGCAGCTTTTGAGAACAGTCACATTTTAATGTGCTGTTTTGAGAAGGGAGTTTAGATGAAACATACAAGTAGTCCTAAAGGAATGCAACAGTTCTACTTAATTAAAGAGCTTTAAGTTGCAAATTTTTGTTGCACATAGACTAGCATTGTATTATCTCTGAGCACACAGGCTCCCTAAAGTCACAGAAACGCAGTAAGGTACCCTAACCCATACGTATGGCCTTAAAAATCAACCCAGCCATCTGTCTCACCTGCTGTTGGAGGTGAAGAGGCTGACCCAGTGTGCGTTTTAAAGTCTCACCCAAAGCCCCATGGTGGGTGCTAAGGTGACAGGGGCAGAGCGAGAGCTGGGGAAAAGAGGTGCGTGCATCAGAAGAAAACTGGAATAGGAACCCAGCAACATTAGCGTGCTGCGTGAACAGTTTGGTAAGAAGAAAAAAGCTGGCACTGAACATTGTCAGGATGCCTTTGCCTAGCAGTCCAAACCAAAAGGTAACCAACTGCAGCAGGTAACAGGTCACAGACCAGCATTTCCAACATGGGAAGTCTCTCTCCACCCTGAAGTTTTGCAGGATGGACACCAAAGCCTGACCCCTCCACCAGGAAGCCATTTCAACAGAGGTCCAAAGCATCTAATGAATGGCTGACAATATTACAGTCTACTAAGAAATATCAGATAAACTTGACGAAAAGCAATTAGCAGAGGGGTCAGCAGGTGAAGGAGGGGAAGGTAGAAAAACATGCAGCCAATCAGGCCCACAAACTAAGAGCTGTTCATGTTTGGTCATAACATTTGTTCCAGCAAGACGAGCTTTGTGAATTACATATTTTGGATTAAAATCCTTAAGAAAGCCTGTGCTCCACAGTCTGTTACAGAGCACATCCCTGGCTGGTCCCAGAGAGAAGAACCTGTGGTGTACAAGCCACCAAACCAGACACTAGTCAAACACTTAGGAGCATCACCTTCCCAGTAGCAAAACTGAAGTTTCATATCCAGGCCCCTTGAAAAAGAGGGGCTGAAAGGGGGCTTGGATTATATACTTTATATTGCACTGCTATGACTGAGGGTAGTATAAGATCCCAGAAGACTGATGCATTTATCTCTTTAACAATTATCTCTTTAACACACTTTGAGATCCTTGTAGTCAAAGTGCCAGAAATAAGGGCTCAGCAAATGAAGGAGGAATGAGAAGGTATCAAGCTGCAAAATACAATGGCGGGCACTTCAGAGAAGCTCACACAGGTGAAAAAAGCAAAACAGCTGACCTGTCTGCACAATTGAACTGCTGTGCCATTTATTTTTAAACACCTTCATTGCTCATGATACTTGCGTCTGCCTTTCCTCTCTCACCCACACTGGAGCAGCTGCCCTACTTGTGTGAAAAGGGAACTTCTGAGCTCCAGTGCTCATTAGAACGATGCCTCACGCAAGCAGGCTCCGACTGGGATGCCTGCGTGACAAGTCTCTGTGCAAAAGGCAAAAATGACAGGGGTGGGAGAAAGATCGTGACAAAGCAACAGTCAGTGTTGAACAGTAGAAAAACAATCCTGGGTCAGTTCACCTACCACAGATTCTCTGACAGTGACAAGGAGTAGAAACTTCAGGGGAAAGTGTAAAAAGGCAGAGTAGCCTTCAGCAATACCTCCTCTGATACACCTTCCCCACCCTTCAGCAATGTGTGTCATCAAGGTTTCTGCATGCACGCTTGTAAGTGCTAAATAGCCACTGACAGACAAATTCTCTATGAATTTGCACAACTTCTTTTAAACCTGTTTGTATTTTGGCCTTCATGTCTCATGGGGCAGCATGCTCCATGCTCTAACTATGGATCATGGGAAATGCTTGCATTTCAATGGCCACCTCTTAAGTTTATCGGTGCCTGTAATTCTTCTGCAGCATGGAAGTCAACTAGAATTCATATCATAATCACCCCTTCCACCCCACTCACTGCCATTCCCATTAGGGGAAAAAGGAAGTTAGCACAAAGAGGAGACTCCTCTTAAAACACAGTAGCAAATACAACAGGTCAGGAGTTCGTTATTTTAAGCTGCTTCTTTCCTAGAGCATTATCTCACCAGTTTAGGCTGCTCTATGGCTGCTTTAGAAGGAAGAGAAAGACTATATGCTGGCCCAGGCCTGATGATCAAAAAAACCCTTCGCTCTCAGCCAACAACAGGTCTGGGCAGAGTGCTTCTGCAAGTGATATCAGCATTATCAGTCTGGACAAATCCCACTGCATAGTGGAGAATGGGGCAAAGAGAGGAAGGCACCAGGGCACACGCATCCCTTCTAGCGCTGCTGGCTCATAAATCCTGCTCCAGGGGAAAGAGCTGACAAACTTTGTCTGGTTTGTGCACTGCTAAATTAAAGCTGATCTATGGGAGATTAGCAAGAAGAGCTGTAATAGAAGAATGCTGTCAGGACAAAAGGGAAGATAGGGGGATTTGTTTGCAAAAACCACTTTCTCTGTCCATCCCACCCTGCAGATAGCTATGCGTCAGTCAGACTAGAGCTACAACCACCTCAGAGCAGAAGCAACTGCCTACTGAGTCCACCAGCCTGCCTGTAAAACCAGCTGTCTGGTTGTTTCAGGAAAGGATGCAAGACCCTGAGGTTTCTTCTAACTGTACAACCCCAAGACACCAGAAAAGGCCTCCCCAGAGCCTGCCTCCGTCCTGGGTCCCAGGCAGCCTGACAGCAGCACTGAGCATCAACATCATCCAAAGCAGGGCCCGACAGCTCTGTGCTTCTCTACACAGTGGCTGGGACCTTATGCTTTGTGGAAGACAGCAGCTGCTCACGTTCCTGAGCGACCACCAGGGAAGCTGGGTGCAAGCTCCCAAGGGTGGGCTCTGCTCCAACTAGAGAGAAATCTGTGGGCAATAATCTGCACCCTAATAGGACATGCATAGCACATTTTTTTTTTTTTTTTTTGTTGAAGCAGAATCATGGATTTAAGGTCTATTTCTCAGGGTCCATTTCCCTGTCTCCTGACTGAGTCTACCTGCGCTGTAGCGCTTTCCTTGAATAGCTCAGGCCAAGCAAAGGGAAGCAATTCCAGAAACAACTCTAGACTCAATGCAACTCTCAGATTAGAAATAACCCGTTCTCTGCACAGAGCTAGCGAAATAGCAAGTAGGGTGCTGAGATGTCCCTCTGCCCATCACACCGTGGGTAGTGTGAACAGCAAAACTCACACCTGAGAGCCCACTGAGCTTTAATGAATGGTTTCAGATCCCTGCCTTCAGCCTGCTGGACTACGGCAGGGCTAGGCAGTGGCTCCCAGGACACTATTGCAACCCTTTGTTTGCTCTTCCTAGCAGCACCACAGGGGTCTGCACCAAACTCAGTCTTGAAAGGCAGGGTGAAGAGAGAGCAGTGTTGCATAGAGATTTCATTTCCATGAAGCCAATAGCATTGTGGGTTATTAGAAACAATCTTTCCATCCAGGACATTTCAGGCCCAAGGCTAGCACTTCAAGAAAAGGACAAAGGAGAACAATACTTCACAGGTTCTCTTTTCCAGCCTTTTCCTTCAAGTGTCCTCTAAGTCCCAGCACACAGTGGAGTCCATACTTACTAGTGTTGCATACAAATCCTAACTACCAACTCAGTACTGGCTAGGGATTGACAGAGAAAAGAAAGAACAAGCCTGATTTGTTCCAAGACAAATTCTCATTACAGCTTGCATTCCTGGTGCTCCTGTCATCTTAGAAGACCCCCACGTGATCTGCTAACCAAATCCATGGTGGCTTTTCCTCTGCCTCTAGGATAGAATACAGTATGCTGTACGACCATGTTGCACAATGTTTGTGTAGCCAGAAAAGCTGCTTTAGCGAAGGGAACCAAATAATTTATTCAAGCTACCTTGCAGTGTAAAAACCTATTTTCCATGAAGGTGGTTGGGCAGTATTATAACCTCTGCTAGGCAGTGTTTTAACCTCCTCTAAATATGGTTGTACTGCTCCCATCTAGTGCCCTGACAGATGAGTAAAACTGGCTAAGTTTTGCATTTTCATGTTCACAGTTACTCCAGATAAGCAATGTGTTTCAAGGACGAGGAGAGCTCCTCATGTTAGCACATATGATCAAACCTCTCCCAGACACCCCATTAAAGTCTATCAGCCTGAATTCCTACCCACTGGGTAGACAAGAGTATCCCTTTTTATCTAACTTGTGTTCTTTGCTCTGCTCTATTTTCTCTCTCTGTTAAAACTAATACTAACCCAGCCTAGTGAATGTGTTGCAACCTATTCCTGAGAGATCTGCCACTCCCCTTTAACCACCTTAATGCATTTATTATAATGAAACTTACTTTGACCTTCATTTCCTTCCTTCCTGCTTGTCTCTGCTTATAGCTTTGCATGGAAACTAGGCAAACATACTGCTAGAGTAGCTATACGCATAATCAGATCAGCTCGTGGTACTATCACATATTTAATGACAGAGCAGCTCCATCCCCGACCTCACAAGGTTTCCTTGCAGCATCATTCTCCCACTCAGCTGCTCACTTCACCCACAGACTAGTACACACATGCCATTTTTGAGGGCTGCCTCCCATCAGTTACATCCTTCGCTTTGTGTTCCTCTGCCTTGACAAGCTCTTGCACGTATTACACCCTTTTGTGCTGGCATCAAGCAGTCTTCTGTTGTTTAGAGGCACTTGTCGCCTCCTCTGGAGCTTAGTGATGTAGGAGTGCTGGGTTGTCCCTCCTATTCCTCTTGCTAAGGGACAATTTGTCTCCAAAGGCTCTTCCCAGCACCTCAAGATGCTCCATGCCATAAGAGAGAGAAGGGTGATAAAAACATTGGGTGGAGAAACACAGGGTTCCTCCTGGTGATTGTTTTTTTCAGTCCTGCACCCAGAGGGTCCCTGAGGTGTGGGACAATTGTACCTAATAGGGACACTGCATTTAACACCTTAGCAGTCTCCATCAGTTAATATTTCAAGTGATTAATTCTGGAACAAACTCCTATTAGATTAATTCGGTACCAGCCTCTCCTCTTGCCTATTGCTTCACCAGCCTCACTTACCTCTCTTCTGTCAGTGTTCACCTTTCACATTCTTTTTCCAGGCCACTGCAGCAGCTTAGCCCTGCTAGCTTGCTCAGCTTCATAGGCCACACTACATGCACTCTTATATTGTTGTGCCATTCTCTTCCCTTCACATTATGTCACCCATTACAGTTTAGGGAGGTGGCTGGGGACTCCTGTACTCCTTTCTCACCTCTAATAACATAATATGTCTGTCCCTATAGTTTACAGCCACAAATTAGAGAATCCCATAACTTCAAATCACATCATCACGCTCCAGTGCCACCTACAATGACAAAGTCCCTGTTTTTCCCCCACTGTGTGGGTTCATCAAACTTGCACCTTGGGAGAGAAACTGAAAGGCCAAAGAGATTTCTGACTGTTTCTCTAAGGCTGTATGAGAATTTTTTCAGGGACTGTGTATCTGCAGCTCTCAGCTGTGCTGAGAGCCATAATCACTAGGCATGCATTCACAAAGAAGACATCAGCCATTTCACTCAGTGCCCTGGAACTTTATCTCTCATCTTGAATGCCTCTGCTCAGCTCAGCCATGGTTTCCATCCCATTCACTAATACAGAGATACCTCTGCGTCCATCACAACCCTAAGAGGCTTTTCCTGTCCAACCCAGTCAGCTCTGCAAATATCTACCAGCAGGCTCCTGGCTCATAGTTTTCACATCACCGCACAAAGCCATCTTTCTTCTCTGTAGCAGCTGCCTGCTTTTTACCTTTGGTTAAGGCAGAACCATTCCCACTCTGAACAAACGTCCCAGGTCTACACAGTTTATACTGTCTCCCAGATGGCCGTTTCGCTGACAGCTCCTCACTAGCTAAGGGAGAAGGTCATAGAAGAATACACAGGAGACTCGAAATCCACAATTAAGAATGCCCCCCATCAACCTTACCGGTGCCAGTGGATGCCACAACCATCGGTTTATGCCTTAAGACACTTCAAAGAGCCTGGGAAAACTCTTAAGGGACCATCTGCCCCTGCATTCTGTGGCTGAGCTCATAAAAGGGTTGTCGGCCAGATTTTATTAGTTTGAGATCAATGTATCACCCCCTTGGCATTTTTTAACATGCTGGTTACTACACAGCTTTTGTTTCCAGATATGATACTTTGAGGGAAACCTAATACTCATGCATGCACCTGCTGACACAACAGGAGGACTCTGAAGCAGTAGACGTGTGCAACCTGATCTCTTACTTACATCAACCATCCCAGGCTGAACATAAAGCACAACACACCCAGCCAGGAGCACGGCCACTTAAACCCATTAAAGTGGTCTTCGCTGTGACTAAGCAGCACAATGAGATTAGGCAGGAGGAGTGGGGGGTTGGGGGCGACCCTGCAGCCCTGTGCTTATGGCCACAAGATTTTAAGCACTACACATAACAAGAGCAAAATGTGGATGGGAGGTAGGGCATGCTTTGCGTCCAGGGGACTAGATACTTTTATTTTTTCTGCAGGACTACTCTTTACTTTGCTGCAGCTCTGATTGTGGTCATATACTGGCAGTGAAGGAAGGGCTCATCCAGGAGAGGAGACTACAGCAGAGGCACCCACCCTGAGGCGGAGGGGAGAGCATTGATACGACTGAGATTTGGCTCCTCTTTGAAAGGGGCACAAAGGGATTCTGAGTCTCCTGGATTTAAATCCTGGCAGAGGTCAGTGCCAGCTTCTTTTCAATATCCCCTAAGAAGGTCAACATGATAAAAGCTCACCCCCTCAGTACTCAACAATCAGCGATTAGCAACCACTTGAACAGCAGCAATAGGTTCTCCTCCTCTCCCCCAGTTTTATTACCCAGCAAGTCTGTGAGCGTGTTCAAAGGAACAGATGTCTTCATTGTGTCTTCCCCCTCCTTTTGCTCACAGGAAGAGGTGGAGCAGAGAGAAATTAATTTCCTCCAAATTATGTTTTTAGCCTACTGTATTCTCTCCACTATTCAATGGTCATAGAGCTAGTGAGGGAACTGCAAACTTCTGATACCGCAGCAACTTAGAGCGCAAGTGACTAAAACTTTTACACTTTGAATACACAAAACAGCCTCTTTATCTGATTAGCACCCACGCTTCCATTTAAAATCTTTGCGGTAAAAGTAAATAAAAGCTTGGTAAATGCATTTTACTTCATCTTTGCATCCACCTGGGCTTGGGCTTGTGTTTACTGGGTGGTTTTTAACCTACCAAGGCACACCTCAGTGCAATATGCAGCATTTTACTTTTTAGTACCAAAGCATGCATGCAGTTCTGAGTGAAATTCAAGGGACCACAAAGTACTCTATCGTTAAAGAGAATTTGGTAGGAACACAAAAGCGTTATTAACCCAGCCTCGACTACAAGCTCTTCTGTCAGCATTGCCAAAAAGTGTAAGAGATGCAACTCACGATTAGCAAAGTGTTGCCATTGAAACCCTGCAGCATGAGCCCAGTCTGTTTGCCACTTGGTGCCGCCTTTTGCTCAGACAAGGCAAAGGTAAGAAAGAGCCTTCTTGGCAAAAACTACAAGCATCTTTGCAAGATTTTGCTGACAGAGCCTGCCTTTACGAACCTGAAAGGACATCAAGCCTCCTGCTTTGAAAGCACCAGTCCCTGCACTTTGAGCTGCACGAAAATCTTCAGTGGCTGGGTAGAGAACAGAAGACACAACATCAAACACAAAAGAAACCAGAGAGGCACAGCTGGGACCCCAATTGCCTTATTTAATAATTACATATAAAGAGGCAAGCCAGACTGTGCAAACACTGTCCCCTCCCCAAGCAGCTGGACTCGACAGGCACAGAGCATGGGGAGCACCACCCACCGTGTAAACGACCACCATCTCCCTTGGAACACCTTGGTTACATCCAAGAGCATGCAGTAGCCCAAGCATGCCACATTTGACTTCTCCCAAATTACTAGGAGATGCACCAGGGGCATTGAGCAGAGACTGCTTTTTCGGCTGCTCTGCTCACTGGCACAGGAGATCTGGTTTATAGACTACAGTCCAGAATCAAGCACCAAGAGGGAGATATCCTGATTTCTAATGGCAGGCAGGTAGGGCTGCTGAACCATAGAAAGAGCTCCCAAAGGACACGTACTTAGAGGAACTATTGTGCCAAGGTGCGAACAGCTTTCCCATGGGAACAGAATGACAACCCTGCCTTTCTCATCTCCACCCCCTCCTGACTCAGCAGTCACAGAAACAAAACACAGCTCTTCCTATAGTTCTCTTTATTAAGGCAGTATGTAGTATAGATTTCAGCAGAAGACTGACAGAGCTTAAGGTTTTCTGGGAACAGGGAGGGGACACAAACCCCCCCACCACCTATAGACATTTCTTCCCTTTGATACATCCATGAGTGGGGCTACTAGCAGCCCGTGTTCTGGGTGCTGGAGGCAGCCGGTACACTGCAATCATTTTGCATAAATGTGATTTCTGACAGTCATAGATGCAACACTGTAGACTCCACATCCTTCAGTGGCAAGACTTGCTACTCTGTATTCACCATAAATGCCCTCTGTGCAGTAAAAAACAGGTCTGGTTAAGCTGTTCATCAGTTGAGATTAACACTTCCATATTACGGGTTACAAAACAGCCAGTTTCTGCTCTTCAGGCTGGATTCCCCAGGCACCAACAGCAGCACACTTCACTTGGACTTCACCCATGTATAAAAGTTTAACCTGATTTAGGGTTAAAGTGCTCCAATTTACACCATCAGCAATAAAGTCCAAAGAGCTGTACTGTTAAGACATATTGACCGAATTTGATCAAGCGCTTCTGCTCATTCTCCGCACTTCTCAGTCTACGTATAAGCAAGTTTGAAACAAACAAATGTGCATTTACAGCACTAAACTTTCAGGCAGCAGTCCCACCTCTGGCATGAGTCTGTGTACACATCTAGCCTCAAAAAAGCTTATTCCAGTGGCTTTCTGGGAGACTGCCAAGTGTGACTGCAAAGGGAAAAACAGGTGAGCTAATCACATTCCTATTTATGAAAGCAGAATTTCCTCCCATCTCAGCAGAAGGTGGAAGGAAATATACTTGGCCAAGAAGACCCCAGTGATCTCTATGCTGATGGTATTTGACAATAAAGGAACACTTGGAATGGGAGCAGCAGTGTGCAATTTGGGCACAGGCTGTATGTAAGCACCTCCACATATTAACCAAGCCTATTGCAATCGCATTTCTGTATTCCTTTCATGCTCCCGGGCTGGCAGCACCCAGTTCTGGACACATCTCCAGTGCCTCCCTGGCCTCATGGCACAAACCTCTGTGTGCACCCCTCATCCCATCACTCTGTTAGACCTTTGCTAAATCAAAAGGAACTGTACCTGACATGGCTGCAGTTACAGACATAGATGGCAGAGCCAGCCCAGCATTTCTATCAAGTTACTCCTTTTCTCAGCTCAACAGCCAGTTGAGAGTTCTGGAAGATGTTTTGGCACCAGATTTAGCTGAATCATCTAGCAATATAAGCCACATCTGCTCCACACACATGATCTGGAAAGCATCTTTTCTTTAGCAATTTCACAGGAGGAGAAGGTAAAATTGATAGCAGCTTGGCTTGTGGCCTTGAGCGTGCAGCAGACCAAGGGAATCAGCTTTTCTAGTCCAGACTGCAAAAGGGAAATCAATCCAGTTTGTTCTCTGTAACTCACTAAACCAGCTCAATTATTGCCAGAGACAGCGAGCAAACCCCTGCCAAGTTCCTCAACAGGGGAACTTCCAGAAACAAGACAAACCCTGAAAGACGATCAGCAGGGATTTTTGCTGAGATGCAAAGAGGAGCAATCAAAAAACCGAGCAACTGCAAACAGTGCGATCTGTGGTTAAAACAACCCAATGAAAGTGAAAGTTAACAAAGTAGCAGAAGGCACAGGACTCCTTGAAATGCTTCTGCTACTTAGATCCTAAAGCCATCTTCAAAGCAAAGATTGCGATTTTCCATTAATCTCTGCACAGACTTGAGTACTATAGGGCTCTGTCACCACCCAAGAACTCCTAGAGGTACTAGCAATACAAACCAAAAGCCTCTGTTTCAACATGACATGCTAGTTTAATTATTACTGCCAACCATTAACCTGACACTTGTGGGATGGCTTTGCTGGATGTGTATCAGATGAAACAGTACTGCTGGCTCATTCCCTGTGAAGACCTCATCAGACAGTGTGGGTGCCTCTCTGGCCACAGCACCAGGAGCTACATGAAGATGTTTGTCCGCAGAACATTCTTCTGGGGCAGAAATCTTGGGTAGCAAAGCCAGCTATCATGTTGCCTCTTTTTTGAAGCCTGACATTTGGAAATCTGGCATGTACAACCTCATCCGTGGTAATCCTAAGGTGCATGCATCTCTTACATCCAGAAGAAAAGACTAAGAGATGGAGGAATCCGAGCTCCTTGCAGAGTGCTCAGTACCACCAGGCACAGTACACCATTTCAGACCAGTGCTTGAGCTCTCAGCTCTTCAAAAGGCTGATTAAAACTCCTTGCTGCATTGGGACAGAAAGAAAAACAAAGAAAAAAGAGAGATTTAATAGCTTTGCTCACTCACAGTCCTCCTTAAAGAAAAGCTGCAAAGAGTTAAGCAGACACTGACCATAGCTTAAGTTTTGTCCTCATCAACCTTGGCCACACGCTTCCAATACCAATGAAGCCAAGAGTTAGAAGAAAAATAAAGTGAGAACAGGCAGATAAGGGGATTTCACAATGATCCAAGCCAAGCACTGCTGTCTTATGCTGTCCTTGAAAAGGGAAGTAAGAGATCTTTTCAGAGAGCGCACTGGAAGTACAAAAGTGATATGTCTAGGGGCATTTTGGGTTGCAAAGGCCACATTATGACTTGAATAATAAAAAATTCCTCCTTCCATTTCTCTTCGGCACTAAAAACAACTAAGCAAACTTGCAAAAAAAGAGTCAAACTTTCCATTTGCTTTCCTTCTCCCTCCTCAACCACCATTTTGGTGTCTCCTAGATCTAGTTTTCCCTCATGGAATGCTAGCACAAAGAAGAGGGGGTTTTTACTTATATAGTGCTAAGGTATAGACAAAACCGAGCCAGTCTGGACAGGAAACAAAATGTGCTATAAACTGCTGCGGACCAAGGGATCAAAATTGTTTCAAGAACGGTCTTACAAACAAAATGGGGGGTGGGGGTGGGGAAGAGCAAACACCTTTCTAGGCAATTAGAAGGACATACAACAATTGGTTTCAGAGTTAAGCTGCAAATGAGAATCCCTAGTACCATCTTCAAGCTCAGTTCAAGGTGGCAAAGTTTCACATTAAGAAGATTGTGGTGACTCGGTCAGGCCCTCTGTTGTGTGCATCTGTCTTCCCAACTCTTCACTGTCATGTGCAGAGAGTTCAGTTTGTCTCCCTATTTAGAAAAGTGCACTTTAAAAATCTACAAACCTGTCAAGAAATGCAGGAACCATTGCTCCATTTACTATGGATCCTCCCTAGGAAGAACCTTGTATAAATCAAGATGCTAGGTACAGGAAAAGCTGAATCAAATATTGAAGAAACACTGTACATTACACTGATTTAGAGGAGGAAAAATTCCAGTCCCATCCTCAAAGACTACAGTGGAAAGAACTGCATCACAACATGTGTGAAAGGAGACAAACGCTTTTCTGTTACAAATTGGAGCGAAACCTAAAGCACTGGAAAACCCCGAACTCCCTCCTTGTTTCCAAATAAATCTTCCTCTTTTGACTGTCTACCATTGTTAGCTCAAGATTCTTCATAGAATGGAAGGGGCTAGAAGCTAATTTTATTTTTTCTTAAAAAAGTAAAAATAAAAATAAACCTCCCCAAAAGCCTCCAAGCTTACCTCCCTCCAGTAATTAGGAATTTGTACAAAGTGTCCTTGACCTGAAAAAATCAGAGTTTAGAAGAATGCTACACGGCAACAAAGAAAAGGTGGACAAAACCCAGCCTATATGCACATTATATGCCTTATGATACAGTGCCATGTACATACCATGAATCACAGTCAGGCAAATGTTTTCATAACTTGGCTTGTATATTCATATCCAATCAGCATGCACCAATTAGCTATCCTTTCCAAACAGCTAAATACAATAGTTATTTATGTCTAGAGACATTTTGTTTCAAAATAGCCCAAATGCAAAATTTGCAACATTGAAGTGAAGCAACAAGATGTCAGTTTGCAAGTAATCCTGCTGGCCTAGGAGATCAGCATTCCTGAATTATTATCATTTTATTATTGGAAAGAAAAGAGCTTTGCTTTTACAGAAATAATCACCATGCAGTTTGGACAGAAAGCAATCACACCTCCAGATGGATGGAGAAAAAGAGGGAGGGAGGATGGGAGAGAGGGCAAAGCTTGAGTGCAAACCCAACCCTGCCCATGAAATGGAAACAACTGGTGCATTTTCACCATAGTCTGGGGCTGGACAAGTAAATACGCAACTCCTTGGTCTGTGCAGACAGATGCCACCACGAAAGATGAAGCTCCCCCTGTGTGGCAGAACACGCTTGCTGTGTGTCAGTCTGGTGGCTCTGTGAGTTATAAATGCACTTCAGGTGTTCAGAGCACTTCACTACCAAAGCAGACTGTAGTCTGGGTTAGCACTGTGTGTGTACCTCATTTAGGAGCACTTCTGGCAATTTACAGGTAAGGAAAATGTGGGTGCTGGGAAAAAAGGTCATAAAAACCCAAGACTATTTAAATATAAAATAAAATGCAGCAAAGTGCACTCTGTGGCCACAGTAAGTCTCTTAGGAATCATGAGACACTTCTGACAGATCACTGGTAAGCACATACTATCTCTTCCTCCCTTAGACAGCTAACAGGATCCAGCCCTTCCCACCACTTAAAATTCAATACTGTAAGAGGCTGCCGACTCCTCTGTGCATCGGAAGCAATGGGGGAAGTGAACAAAGCTGCTTTACTTTCCTCTAATCTTTCTCCCTTGTGTGCCTGCACCAGATGGTGCCGAGCTGCAGGTTGGAGGGAGATAATAAACCCAGAGGAAAATAAATGGTAATATTAGGTTATAAAACAGCTGACCTTCAAATATGACGTCAGCTCCTGTTTAATTGATGGGACAGGTCCAGACAGACAGACGCACGCACACTGGGATGTCCATATTCAGCACCTTCCTTTCTAATATAGGAAGAGGCCATACGGCAGCGCCGTTAAAACGGTCTGTTCAAACTTTACAGGTGTGAGAATGAGCACAGAAAAAGTCAGAGCCTCCACTTATCTTGAGACAGTCAGACCCACTCAGGTGAAGCATTCTCGCTGAAAGTGGTTTTGCTTAAACCCCTGGTCCAGTATCACCAGTCTCTACTGATGATAGCCTGCCTCTCCCACTGTAAGCAAAGTGAAGTAACCCCAGACTGAGAGTACGCAGATCTTTCAGAAGAGGAAAATTATCACATACAAGACGGCTTTAAGCTCCTGGCTACTCTGGTCCAGAGCTTTGCTTCTATCTGCCATCATTGCAAACACTGCTATGAGCAGTGGTTTTAAACACTGGGGTTATCCTGCTTCAGTCAAGCACAAGCCCTGGAAAACTCTGCCACAGCAGACTGTAAAATTTTGCAGCCTTTTTTGATATGCTGATCTCAAACATCTCCCACCAGCCTAGTCTTGGATGACTATTTTGTATGATGCCCAGCTTTGGAATAAAGAAAGCAAAACAAACTAAATAGTACTCCCGTTGATGAAAAGGAACGCCCTGTGCCAGGCTGCTGTGAGGAAGATGAAGCAGTGTGAAATGCATAGGCCTGAGAGTGGGAAGCCCCGGGTGGCTCTCTGCCTCCTCTGCAAACACATGCAACACTGAAGGCGACATCTCCCTCTCTTGGCAAGGAGGTCATCTCCTGCCCACCCGCCACAGCTGTCTTTGCAAGTAGCTGAAATGGGCTTCAGGACTATTAAGTGGTTTGAGAAACATTGGATTCTGTTTTAGTGCTTTTAGTGCTCTCCAGGCAAAGGTGACAGAAAACAGCCTCAGCTAGAAGAGCGTGCATCTCATGTCATACTCAAGGAAGCAGCCTGCACTGTACACTGAGTCATAGGACTTCATGGCTATGTTTCGCCTGTCTCAAGGGAAATCTATACATAGGCTGCCAGCAGCAAGGGACAAAGCCACACTGAGTGACAACACTGAACAGTTCAGTATTTATTAGATATGTACAAAAATGAAATAGCTTGCTGTAAGCAGCTCAGTGCTGAAACACTGAAATTCAGTTTTCTTGCTGCTTCAAAGATGCTTCAATCGGGGAGGAACAAAGCCAAGAGCAGAGCCACTCAATCACTCTGTCCCAGTGGAGGGTCTGCACCCAGACACCAATACAAACACCTCTCGTTCACATCGCAGCCTTATCAGGTCTGCCTGGCTCTGCTCTCTAGAGCCAGACAGATGCCTGGACGTTGGCCAGCATACAGGTCCCTCACCAAACTACTGCTTCCTTGTCCTGTGAACAGCCCTGTAACTTGTTGTTGTCCTTCTCGGAAACCAAAGGTTGCTGGCAGGGGAAATGCCTTCCAAAGAACTCAGAAATTTTGCACAGAGCTTGGAACTGGGACAGCAGTGATTTAACATCTACCATTAAAAGCAGTTTAAAATTTAATGGTCAGAGCATAATAAATTCTATCTAGACATTTGCAGCTTGCAAGCCAGGCCATCAGCAGGGCAGAAATAGATTTGCTGCAAGGTGACCAGGAACAATTTTAAGTGTATTTTGTAGAGAACACAAGCCCTGGATTGTCTCAAACCACATCTTTGTCCAGCACCTAGATGAGAAGACACAGGGTCAGGAAAGGAGGTACTCAGACAACCAACATTTGCCAGTTAAAATAGATGGGACCAAGAAACGAGGAATAAGGTAGAACAATGCTGAACTGTAGTGCAAAACTGGAGCATTATCCTCCTTGGTGCAGAACAGAATAGCAACAACCCTAAAAATAACCTTACATTTTCCTCCAGAATCACACTGGGTTCTCATTTGGGTCTGGGTTGCTTCTAAGACCGCACTTAGCATCTCAAATAGCTTGAATCACTGCCTAGTTATCAAGTGTGGCACAGAACACGTGCATGTGTAGGAACTCCATGCAAACAGAGTTTGGATGGGGTGCCAAGATGCACTGTTGGGATCTTTCAGAGATGTTGGTCACATGGTTGTTCTGCCATGCTGAGGACACAAATTGCTTTGCCTTCCTTTGTCAGCAGGTTTTCAAAGCAAACAGGAGAACCTTTTACCATCTACCAGAAGCAGAGACAGGGGCTAAGGAGTGCATTCCTTCGCCCTTTGTTACCATATCTGCTACAAAACAAACCCACAGACTGAAGCTGCCTTGCTGTGTGAGACACGCACACAGCAAAGAAACACAGGACACAGAGCTGTGGACAAAGCCAAGCAGGCAGCGGGGCCTGTATGACCAGCTTAGTTCCTGCCTTCCTCCCATATGGGTCAACAGCAGACCTCCCACGTCCTCCCACAGGAACAATTCAAGTAGCCAGAGGCCAAAGATGGGGTTGCTTCAGCACGAAGGGGACATCAAAAGAGAGAGGTTTGCATCAGTGATACCAGCTCCATCCTCCCACAGACTTTCTCCTCTTACCTCCTTAGATCAATTGCCCCTGTAATTTGGGGCAATACGCCACTAACTACAGCCTTGTCAATATCCCAGTCACTAGAGTTTTAATGCCTTAAAAACAAAGGGATTGGGAGAGGGGACGGTGAAGGGAGAGAGGAGTGAAGCTGTGCTGTGTCAGGGAAGGGAAGAGGCCTCTCTCCAGCTCTTAGATGTCGGCTCCTGCTGTTCTAATGGAACCTTACCCGGGAAAATAAATCTTTAGTTACAGAATGTTGCAAACAACCACAATGGGGCTTTACCGTGGCAATATCAACCTCATCGCAGCTTCTAAAGCTCTTGGTTGAACAGAGGGCGAGCAGCAGCAACCCCACGCGGTGCTGAAGTCCACATTCCTAAAATTCCCCACCCAATGCAGGCGTGCTCAGAGAAGGCGGCTTAGTGGCTGAGGGGTTATTAGCTGAGAGTTCAGGTTCAGATGGGCCATGGGACAGAGGTCAGGGCATGGATATGGCTCCTTGTCCCTCCTGGACTTTCATTGGAAAATCTTCAAGCATTCTCAGCATAGCACCCTCAGCGTCCTCTCTCCACCCACTGTTGCACAAAGCGGTTTTTGCTTATGTTCCTCCAGTCGTTACAGCCTGAGTAAGTGCTGTAAGGTGTCTGGGGCCAGAGTGCAGGAGATCCACACTGCACCAGCCTCCTGGGAGGTCTCATGAAAACAGCAGCAAGCAGCTTCCACCCTACCCCCCTGATAACTACTACATCAGCGTGAGGGAGGAGGATAGCATTAATGCAGCAGGAATCAACAAGCCTGCTTGTTTCTTATTCCAAAGCAAAGACAAAGATGGGGTTTGTTCAGCTAGGCAGTACAGCCAAGCCTTGCAAGGAAGGCAGGAAAAAATGTGGGTATTTTTGATTTCGGTTTGGACCAAGTCCCTTGAAACAGGATGGGCATAAGAGTATTTTATAAAGAAAAGTACAAAATTGGAAAAACAGAAGAAAAATACTTTTAAGTGCTCTACACCTGTCCAGCAACACTGCTCCTCTGGAGACAAAGGAGACTGGGAGGAGGGGACAAAAGAGGGGAAAAAAAATCCAATGCTTCAAGTTTATTTTATCCTAACTTCAGAACAGGAAGGAGACACTAAGCCTTTCCAAGTTTTACAGCAAAAGAGAAATGGAAAGAAACATTTGACTTTTGGGTATATTTTACAAAAAAATATGGCACACTAATACTAAAAAAAGCAGAGGTGAAAGGTAGCAAGAAAGTCTGGACATAAAACAACAAAATGTGAGAGTGAAAGAAGGTCCCTGAATTCCCTAGGCTTCCAGCATAGGAACACGTATAGCAATGGAAGACAATGAACTGTGAAGGTAGAGACTTAATTCCTATTATTTGGTAGAAGTTCTCTGACGAATCAGTTCGCTAGTCAAATCACAGAATAGCTTTTTTTAAAGCTATTCATTTGCAGTGTTTAATAGGAACATTTTCAGCCTTAGACTCTGAGCTGTATTTGGCAGCTACGGTCCTAATAATAAACTTTAAAATGTCTTGCTCCTTCAGCTGACCAGCTCCCTTAAAATGTCTTGTAGCAGAAGCCGACGTGCTGTTTGACCAGGAAATTAGTTGTCTTGGAGACATCTTCACATACAACAGCAGCTCAGTCAGTCACTTTGAGTGACGCCACCTAGCAATCTGCACATTAACTTCAAACAGAAAATGAGGATATCAAAGCCACTGAAAGAGAAATCGTCACCTGCAAGAAACATTCTCTTCTTCTCCCATGTGCCGTTAGCTGAAGGGAAAGCTGTAGCAAGATGAGAGTTTTGATCTCAAAATGCACTGCTACCTCCCTGTGTAATTAGGTCACTAAGAGGCTAATGGTGTTCCTGTTCATACAACCATTTATATGAAAATTATAATCCGCTGTTCTTTCAGAATCAGTTTGAGGTCAAACCTGCAGGCATCGCTCTAAAAAAGAAAGTTACCAAAAGGTTAGACAAAGAGGCAATCCAGAAGTGCCACCACCTAGCGATAACTAAACCTCATGGATTAGAAAGACGGTTATAGCTACAAAGTATGCGGGCAGTTCTACAGCACCAGGCATCACTTTACAAAGACTACCAAATAGTTATTTCCAAGGTAAACCACTAAATCCAGGTTATGTGACCTGATAAAAAAAGATGCTTATGCTAGTCACCCTAATGGAATGCTAAAAAGAGATGCTCTTCTCACAAATGGAAAGTAGAACCAATCCTGCCCAGCTCAAAGATACAGAGAGAGATGCATCAAACTCCCTCTCACCAGCTTTACACACATACACAAAATGCCAAGGCAGAATGTGAGTCAAGTGCCAGACAAATTAAATTCATGCCAATGCATGCATTGCTCCACGTTTGGGATTCAGCATTATGAACAATAGGACATAACGTCTGTAATTGCCCTCAAAACAGATCTCTTGCCTGGCAATAGGCCTTCTTTTGGCCTTTCTTCTGCCCCAAAAGACAGATTGGTGCTCTAGCAGGTGTTGGATCTAGTGAGACATGGACCAAAGCCGTCCACCAAGCATCCTTAATTCTCTTCAGCACATGGTCTCACGATCCAGTATAGTCAGAACTGACAGTTGTTTATTCCCCTCCTGATTGAAGTCCACCGGAGATGTTGTTCCCCCCAAGGCACCTTATGCAAGCACAGAAAGATGCAGTTAATGCATCAACATCTTTGCTAACTCGATAGCTTCTGAAACCACAAATCTGTTAACTGTGGGTCTGCATATTTGCAGCACAAAATGTACAGGCAAGTCTCCTGCATAATTTTCTTAGTAGTACCACATACAACTTGGGAGTAGTCCAATTCCTATGCAAACAGGGGTACATGCAAAGGCTTAAAAACTTCAGGAAGGTAGACACTGTCCCTGTATAGAACGTTCCTGCCAACAGCTCCCGTTAAGGGGGGGGGGGGGGAAAGCTCGGTCCAGCTGTAACCAAAGGTTCCCCGGGCAGCAAGAAGAGTAGCTTTGCTCACAGAATATTTGCGTCTCAGCTGAATTAGTTAATGTGTGTTGAACACTCTGAAAATTGTGAAGTGGTATATAAACGCTAAGGATTGTTATTTATTATTGTCTTGGTGCACAACAGCGGAAACTAGTGCCATTTACAGACGCGAATTAAGAACAACAGGAGGTCTATCAACATGCTGTGGGTCTGGGGATTTTGTTCATTTGTCTCCCTCAATCCTGTCTCCCTCAGACAGAAACCTCTTCCGTAGGGCTCCTACAATCCTCACTGAGTAGGGCTGGCCTCAGCCCAGTGAAGCCTGTCACAGTCGAACAGCTCTGCTGGGAAGGGATGAAACTTCCACCTGCAAACCTGGGTTATATCACTTCTCAACAGCGCTCTTCTACACTCCAAAGCACTGTCATCACTGCCCTTGAAAAGCAAATCTCTTTCACTGAAATTATTTGTTTGGGGCAAAGTAAGACAGAACATAAACAAAATAAAGGCATGTACACATTTCAAGGTAAAGAAAGGGTTACTTTAAAAAAGTTGAGAACCCAGAGTGACATAGGCTAGCACAATAGAGTGATTCATATACACAAGCGATGTCTTACAAGACTGGTCTCAGCATAAGAGCAGATTTTTAGACACCGATTTCTTTACCTGCATTGTTAAGAAGCAGCTTAGATAAAAAGATGATTCTAAACCTCCTGTCTGCAGCTTGGGTGAAGGAGTGAGAGGGATTGTCTAGTTTTTAAATTAACTCAAGAGTGCCCTGTGTTCCCAGAACCAGAATTTAGGTTTAAGAAGATCAAATAACTTTTTTTTTTAACTTTGATTTCCCAGACTAACTTGTAACTTAACTCTGCAGCTCTGATAATGTGCAAATAGCTTTGCTAAGTGATTATATGGCACATGTGAATCCCTCCTGAAGATAATTAAAATAACTGCACAGACATAGTCATTCTTTGATAATACAAGCCTGTGTCAAAGTGGTTATTTTCAGTATTACATTGCTGCCTAGACTGCACGCTTTGCACATTCACAAAATTCACAGGATATCAGGAAGAACTGGGGGTACCGAGTCAAGCTTTTACAGACAACTGAGCACGTAAAACAAGCCTCTGACGTGCTCAGTCAAATTGTAATAGATCATTTTTCTCAATAATGCACTTAGGTGTGCACTACAGCTTTCACATTGGAAGAAAACCCGGGCATTTAATTCGGAAGGTGCAGCTTGTTCAGAGACATGCTGCACTTGCAGAGAGACTTGCATTCCTCTTATTTTCCTCAAGTTACTGATTGCTTAGCACACGGTTGCCCTACTGTCTATGAAATGCAGACACTTCAGCAACTCAAGCTTTGAGGGCCTAATATCAAGGGGCCAATATCAATACTTGATCTGCCATTCAGCACACTGTATGCAACTTTCAAAAGGCAAATTTCAGAGACAGAAGGCAACAGAGCCCCTGAAGTGTTGTTACAGTGACATTCCCTCCTCTATTTGCAGAGCTGCAAATTGTTTTATGAATACCATTCAACCAAAAAGTTTAAAATAAACAGCAATTCACTGTCCGTGCTGCAACAGAGGGAGGCTCTGCTGGTTGTATCACAAGGACTAGCCACTGGAGAGCAGCTGCACAGCTATCCCTGTGTAGAGATCTACATCCATACCCAGGCTTCAGAATCATATATAACAAAGAGCAGTGGGTTTAGGCACCTCTGAATCAATATAACCACACCACTCTGAAAGCTGGCAAAGGAAGTGTATTTAAAAGGAGATTCAGGTATTTCCCCCCTCCTCCCAGGACAAGCCTTATTTCATTTGAATGCAGTCAGTTAGCTCCTTTGTTTGCACTCAACTCCAGATCCCTCAGTGCACCAGGCAATCCTATACAATCACATTCAAGAGTGGCAATGTACAAAAAAAGTTTACACGAATCGGTCGCAAAGTACCTACAAGAGCTTGCAAGCTCCTGCAAAATGCCCTCTAGAACAGGTTCCTGTCGCACTGAGCTAGGGACAGAGATTAGAGTTATCAGCTTTGACACTCAGCAGGAATGTGTCACAAAGGATTAAATCATTATATCATGAAGTGTCAGCAAACGCAGCTTTCCTGCCGATCTACCACTAAGTTATACATTAATTAGTGAGGTACAAAACAAACATGAAATATCTCCAAGCATCTGCCTGTGGATCAGGCCCAGCCAGCCAGAGCTATTAGCACAGGATTCATTTCCAAGAGAAGTCACCCAAAGCATCACCAGCTCTTCAAGAGATCCATTAAAATGCAAAGAGTAGAAGTGCTGAAGGGAAAAGCACAGATGCTAATTGCAATGTTTGTCTTCGCATTTTTGATAGCTGTTTAATACAACTCCTTCCTCACAACCTCAGCACCTGATTTTCTAAACAAGGTCATATATGCACCACTGACTGAAAACATCCTTCCCTGAGAGAGGTGTGGAACAGTGTCAAAAGATCCCACAACATCAACAGGAGAGTTGAGGTAAGACATTTTAGAACAGAAAAAGCACATGGTCTAACAGACTATGCAGTAAAGCAAGAACTGACTTTGCTATTTCTAGATGCAACTGCAAGCGTTCCCCAGCTGCTCAGCACTTCTGGACCAAATCATTTATGAACTCTCACTCCGTCAGTGGGTGGAAGAATTCTGCATGGTCTGACTGCAAGCCACAGTAGAGAAGATCTAAGCAGACCAACAACATCCCACACATACATCTCTCCTTTTCATCTAAATCATGACCTTAGAAGGGTATCATTGGACAAGGAAAAAAAAAAAAAAAAAAAAAATTCTCTGCCAATTCCTTATGGCTATCCCAGCAGGATTTCTAGCTTCGGCCACATCTTGTATTTTGCTTTCTGTCCCCAACTGCTGCCTTCTACTGCTTGGCATTGCCTTACTCTGCCAAATTACATCAGCATGCAGACTGTGGTCAGGGTGCATTCTTTAAACTAATTTGTCCCAGTTTTGCTTTGGGATCCCTTCAGTATAAAATAAGATTACTTGCTAGAACTGCCTAACTGGGTCAGGTTGTAATCTCTCTCTCAGAGGCTCGAAGCCACTAGATCAACACCCAATGACAAAGCAACTATTTGCCTTCACTATTTATGTAACTTTTGAGGCTAGGCTCTCAAAAACAGACTTCCTTTTCTAGCTTCAGACTCAGAGGGTTGCATGGTTAAACCATCCTATCATGAAGAACAGCAACACCACAATGTTCCACTATTCTGGTACCATCCCACCTTTCACAGATTGCTGAAGCACAGGAGATGAGGAAAGCTTCTGGTAGTACCGAGGTCCCACTACATATCATTATATTCAGAAACCTGCGCAGGTCTGTGTAAATTTGGGGGCAGCTCAGAATGGAGCATAGGTTTAGGGTGTCCTGACTTAGTGTTTTACCTACAGAGTGATTTTCTTAGGGTGAAATTGATGCCACCCACCTCCTGTTCTACAAGCTGAAGCCACCCAGTGCTGTGCAACTTCTGCCCACAGCCCTAAACATGAGTGGGTGGAAGTAGTTACCACTACTGTTTCAAAGACAGGGATATTATGAACCTTAAAGTAATTAATCACCCCACTCAGTGATATGCAAATTATACTTTCAACACCAGCAGGCTCATAACAAAATGCATTAACAATCTTCTAATTAAATGCTTTAAATTAGATTAAAATCATACTGTCTGTCAAGTGAAATACAATGCATTAACAGGATTGTTGTAACTTCCTTAGCATCAAGTGTTTCTTCAAAGCTCAAAAGTCAAACATGTTGGGGAGAAGGGAATCTATCTTCCTTAAACTGAATGCTACAGCACATGTTGATTCCCTTACAACCAGAAAGTCACTGAAACAGTGCTTTGAAAGAACTGCAGAAAGTTTATCTAAGGCAGAAGCATATGATTCAGGGACCTGTCAGGTTGGCTGAAGTACCACACGCAGACTTATCCACTCAGTCCAGGACAATTGCTATTTGCAGTAAAAGGGAATGCAACAGAATGGTAGAAATGAAAGCAAACAGTGGAGTTCTCTTCAGTAAAGGAAGCAAAATCCATAGCAGCGTCTGTCAATTGGAACATCAGCTGCTGCTCAAAGATTTATTTTTTAATGTCTCATAAGCTGCCTTCCAGTTGCATTAGCAAAAAAAGAAGCCAACCGTCATATTTTTGTCAGTCAGACAGTAAGACATGTTTGTGCTAACAGAAGTCATAGACCTTCACTGGATATAAAATCCATAGTTAGGATGGGGAACATATGAAGTATGGTTGCAAGTTCCAATAAAGCTACAGTACAGTCTCCTAAACTCACATCACGCTACTAGTGCTCAGAACAAGACTTGGGCAAATAACTTGAGATATCCACCTAAAGGTCATTTTTCAGCTCTCTCACCCTTGCTCCCATGCAGGCACACTCCTCTTTTCTCAATAAGGGACGCTCTGCGAGTACAACATCCGAGGGACAAAGCAGAGCCTCTACCTGCAGCTGCCACCACAGGGTCTGACAGAGACATGCCTGGAGGTGCAGTTGTCAACTCAACCACTGTTCATAGTGCCATGCTGAAGCAGCCCTTGCAACTGAAGCCCCCTTGACTGGAGGTGAGAGCTAATCTCTTGGCCCTAACCACATTTCTTCCGGCACTTTCTCACCTAACCAATCTTGCAGAGTCAGCTAGGGTCTGGCTGGGACAGAGAAGGGAACACAGGGAAGGGTTTCAGAGATGTGCCTGGGAAAACCATCTTTGCAGCAAAAGGACGGGGATGTGCACAGGAGCAAGAGTGTACGTTTCAAGGCCCAAGAAAAGATGCAAAAGTTTTAGCTGTACAGGAGGTGGTCAAAGCCAACAGGAACCTGGCATTTGTCGAATAAAAATTAAAACAGACAATCCCAACTATCCAAAAAACTTGCACAGCTTGGAAATACCCTTTGAGAAGTCTGGGCAGGACTATTACATCTGGAGTCTCCTCTAGACTGGACTCTGCCTGTGGGCTGCTCTGGGTCTCCGAGTACACATCCACCTTCTAAATTACCAAAGCTATAATAAAACAGGTCATCCAGCCTTCCTGAGCAATCTTGTAGTTGTCTTTAATTTAGCTTCACCTATAAAAATAGTCAGCTGCCTAAAAGAAAGTTGAACAACTGGTTTCTAACTAGAATTGCTCCAAATGTTTTAGCATTCATGAGAAGTCATGTGGAAGAAAAAAGGAAAAGTCAAAAACCCAACAACTCATGTATCCTGGTTACCATCCTCCACTATAATTATAAAATTGCCCTTAAAACATAATTGCATAATTGGGCTTGGCAAGTATTCACCCAAATCTTCTACAAATATTTCCACAGACTGAAGGAACAGGCGGTGAGCCTGCCATGAGAATTTGTGCCCTTAGGACATGTTCCTAGCTATTACACTAAATACTTTGCATCACACCCTAATGTTTCAAAACAGTAGTTGAGCAAGTGAAGTACCAGCATCTTAAAAAAAATTTGAGAGATTTTCAAGCTATTTTCACTGCATGCATACATTGAGCAGCAATCCCTTTGAACAAAGAGACAGAGGAGGCTATCGATCCTTTTTAACTAGCTACACAGCAAGAATCCCCAGTTAGATGAAATTGGTTGACTTCAGGTAGCTATAACCAAACAAAAGCTACCAGTGCCGTGCTAGGGTTACTTTACCAGCCTAGTACCCCATCCCTTAAGAAAAAAAACAACACAACCCCCCCCTCCCCAACCTCAAATGCAAATACAGAATCATGTGGCCTGCAGGGTGAGGAGACCCAACAGAAGCCAGAAATGAAACCTGCAATACAGTAAGGTTGTTTTTTAACAGCTGTGCATTATGCATTCAGCAGCACAGGGAATGCCAGCAGGGAGCCTTTATTAACATAGGCCTCAGAGTACAGTGAGCTCCTATCATGATTGGCCTCTCTTGAGAAAAGGCGCACACACACAAAAGACTTAACCCTAGAGAGATCACTCCAATCCTGTTGCTATTTCATCAGCTCCACACCACAACAGAAACCAGGGAATTTCCATGATGTATCATAGACAAACAGGTAACACTTCCAACAATGCCTGAAATCTAATCCACAATAGAAGGTTTCATCAGCAAGTTATGCCAGGTAGGGAAAGGGAGAAAAAATGCCACACAAACCCCCACAACAGTCACGCTACTGATGTTGTTCAGCTACACAGACCTCGGGAACAGGGGAGGACCGCAGAATGCTTCTCTTGTAGAAGATGCTAATAAGAGCAAGCTGTTGTCAGGACACCTGTGTTCTCAGCACAGCAATCTGCACCGCCACTGCACATATTTTAGGGGCCCATCAGTCCAAGAAACAGCTGGAAGCCTTGCTACAGATGCAGAGGCCCAGCAGGGTAACTCACTCCATTTGGGAAGCTCGTATTGGCAGCAGAAATCTTCTGCTGATGCCAGCTCTGCCTCCACTCTGAGACTTGCCTCTATCACAAACACTTGCTAGCACACCCAGCTCAGCACCGGGCAGACACCAGAGAAAAGGGAAATGCTCTCAGAATAGGCTCACCATCACTCCTGTATCAGGTGCTGATACAAGCTCTCTAAAGGTCTTGTCAACAGCTCTAAGTTGCATCTGGCTGCTAATCCTCAAAGTGTGGCCTGTCCTGGTGGGCAGCTCCCACAGAAGTGAGATGCAACCACTGAAGTGACAAAAAGGTACACTAGAGGCCTTAAAAATATAAAAAAGGCCACTTTAGCACCAATTTAAACCAGTCCTTCCCCTGATTTGGCGGGGAGAGGGCAATGAGAGGAAAGAGAATGGCATGAAATGTCCTGAGCACCCCTCTTCTGACTCTACAGAGAAGAAAAAGTCTCATGATAGGAAAGGGAAACAAAATACCGACCTGAAGAGTCGGTATTTTTGTCGGTATTTGAAAACTGCTCTAGATGATGGAACACCAATGTGTACCTGGAGTGGAGGAAATAGCTCTGTATAGTCTGTATTTATACATATCACCTTCCTCTTTTCTCTCCTTAAGAAGTAAAACGCAAGAGTCAGTATCCCTAATAACATGAGCTGGTTTGAGGCAGCAGTAGCACTAGAAATTTCAAGGGGTTATTTAATCTGCAATGTTCTAGTTCCCAAGATCATAATATATGGCTTTTCTAAGCCTAGCACATCTGTGCGTTGAAACACATTTTTTTACTTAGGTGCTGAACAGAGACGGGTAGCATTTATTAAAGAAGTTTCCTAGAAGTACTTGTACTGCGGAGACAATACTCTCTAGGTCAGGTACCCCTAAAAGGTTTTTAATATAAGTGCTATGTGTCTCTCATCACAATAGCAGCAAGTGCTTTACAATCAAAATATCACTGACTATAATATCACTTGATAAAAGTACTGCTTTATCACTCTTTAAGCACAAAAAAACAACCAAACAAAAAACCCAACGAGATGCAGGGAGAGTAAGTAATTAGCTCCTTTCACAACTGGCAGGCAGAGACTTGGTCTCTTCGTCACTCCCAGCCAGACCGCTGCCCAGAACACAAGACTGTCTTTTCTCCACTCTTTTTCTTGATTAATACAGCCCTCCCTTCCTTTGAGGCTCAGTTATACCTGTGTCAAAGAGACAAGTAGTTCTCAGGCACAGTTCCCTGTGAGTACAGGAAAGTTACCCAGCAAACGCACCAAAAGACACCTGTTGTTTCAGTGCAGGGTGTTAGCAAGACCATATGGTCTTGGTGACTATGAATGGGATGCCCAGGAATTGCCCACATTCAGAAAATACTCACTTCACCCACCAGATAGGTAGGTCATTTGCAGTCCTATTCTAATGCTTGGGCCACAAGACTTTGGACAAAGGCATGACAAGCAGTACCTCTCCCTAATTTTATCACAGCCCAACTCCTGAGATCTCCCAGAGTTCAGTTGCTAATAGCCAGGGCAAGACAACACAGATGAAAAAGAGTTAATATAAAGAGAAAGCAAAGATCTGACCTAGAGGGCGAGCCATGCAGAGTACAAACATCTGAGAATCTGCACAAAGTCTCCTCGCCTATCATTCATCCACCAATTACACACCAATGTAATTAAATCAGGAAAGCTACGTTTAATTTTCCTATCATCACCCGAAGAGATAAGAGCTGTACGTATGGGAGGGATCAGGCACAGAGGAAAGAGCTATTTATTAATAAGTTAAATCCTTTTAGATTTAAGAGCCTCTCTGGCTAAGAAGGGTCTGATCCACAAACACAACTTCTGGGTCTAATCCAGACAAACCAGACAACCCACCTCCATTTCTGTACTGGGCTTGGTCCTCAAGTCTCTTTTATTCAGAAACAAGTCTCATTGAAAATTGCCAGGCATAACTTAAAGAGAAATACAGCTTTTGTTTAAACCCCGTTCTTAGTCTATACATTTAAAACTGAAGAACGCTCATTTCCCAGCCATTATATTAACAACGACAGCCACATTAATTTACATGATTTCTAAACAGCCTAAGGCTCCCTGTTTTCATGAACAGCAAGGCATTAGGGTACATTTGCAGAAATACAAGGCACGCTCCAGCCCATTCTGTCTTCTGTTGCCTTCTCCTGCATGAGGCAGGAAGAAAAGCTGTGGTCCCTGTCCCCTGCAAAGACTAGTAATGCTTAAACAGGATCATATAAAGCTTTCTCTACTTGCTAGCCACACACCCAGAACTGCTGCTCTGGCTATTTTCTCTCCACTCTTCTCTGCTTCATCCGATCCAGCCCTGCTTCCTCAGCCAGTTATTTAAAGCCCCGATTGAAAAATGTATCAGATCATAATAGTGGATGACTTCCACAGGATCAGGTTTTCAATAACAAAAATCCTGCAGGCTTTGATGCAACCATGGCTTCACCACATAATTTTTTTTAAACGGGAAGGGAAAATATTTATAACAGCAACTATAAATATACATGCTACTGACTTTTCAACTTGTTGTCCTTGTTCTCAAGCTAAATTTAGTCTGCTATATCCTGTCCAGCCCTTGGTGAAAAAGCAATACACACACAAAATTGTGCAAATCCCGCAGCAGGCAATTATACTTATCCAGGTACCTTACAAGATAACCAGCTGGACAGGTAGACTCTCATTTAGTGAGTGTAGGTATGTTCATGGCTATAGAGGAAGTGGTTTGTTACAGTGATTACCCCTCCATGCAGAAGATAATTATTATTGCTATATATTGCTATAATAGGATAGCTCTGTGCTTCTGAATGAGAAGTGATGTGGGTTATTCACAGTGTACATGTAGTCCATCCACTTGGTTTGTGCCAAATGTGCTTCAAGGGTGTATATACACCTCTGAGCTACAAAGAACCATTCACTGGCCACACCTGCTGTTTACCAATGTTCTTATTTTACATGTAAAAATGTTTGAGATATTGATTCGAACTTGGATGACTGATTTCAAGGTCCAACCTGCATATGAAAGAGCATCCTTTCGTATCCTGGAGGGTCTCATTCACGTGAGTGATTTCTTAGTCAAAACAATGTAAATATTTATCAGGAACTGACTAGCTAGAGAATCACAGTTGTTAGTCATTCCACTGTTAATCTTAAGAAGCCTTAGTCATGCCAGAGCCCAGGTGATTTCTGCAAGGGCCAACACATGTTTCACCCTGGTTTAAGGATCCCTGCCCGCGATTCAAAGTTTCACGCAGATGAGGACTCCCCTGCCACAATCTGACTCGTTCCACTCGTAGCAAGTTTTGCAGCCTAAGCAAGAAACGCAGTTCAGGGGATGCTCCTGTACAAGCATCAGCCGGTCTAATAACCAAAATAAGCGGTCCAGGAGGCGGGGGGGGGGGGGGGGGGGGAAATAATCTGTGTTTCCTACAGCCTTGATAGCTGGGGGGAAACACAATGAAGGGTCGGGCTCGCCTCGCCTCCAGCCCTGCCGGTTCGGCGTGTTTCTCGGGCACCGGCCAGCCCTGCGCCCCAGCCTTTGCTCCGTGCTTCTAAATCCATCGCTGCTAAAGACCGGGCGGACAGGACAGGCAAAAAATAGTTTCCTGGGGGTGAGACCCGCCCTGCGGCCGGGGACCCCCGAGCCCGGCGTGCCCGCGGCGCGGGGAAAGGGTCGGCCGGTGCCGCACCGCCCGGGAGCCCTGCCCCGGGGTCCCCGGCCGGCATCGCCGCTGCCCCCGCCCCGCACGCTCCCTGCCCTACCCAGCATGGAGAAGATGAAGTCCTTCGCCGTGTGGATCTCCAGGGCTCGCTGGTCGTCGTACTCCCTCTGGTCGTGTTTGGTGAATTCCTGGATGAGTTTATTCAATTCCTCCACCCTGGCTCCCGATCGGAAATCCAGCTCCGGGAAGGGAGGCTTGCTGTTGGTGCCGGCGGACCCTGCCTTGCTGGCGAGAGGCGCCGCCATCTTCATGCAAAAAAAAAAAAAAAAAAAAAAAAAAAAAAAAGGGAAAGAACGGGAGAGAGGGGGGGGGGGGAGAGGGAAAAAAAAAAAAAAAAAAAAGGAGGGGTTTGCAATGTTGCAATGGAAGAATGCAAGCGGCGCCGCAGCGCAGCGGCGAGCCCGGGCGCGGGGGCTGCGGAGCGGAGCGGAGCGGGGCCCCGGAGGCGCGGAGCGGCGCCGGCCGCCGCGATCAACAAGCGGCCGCGCTGGCTGAGCCCCCGCCCGCGCCGCGCCCGCCCGCGGCACCGCGGAGCCGCCCGCCCGCCCGCCGCCGCCGCGCTCGGGGGGGGGGGGGGCCGGGCCGGGCCGGAGCGGAGCGGGGGCCGCCTGCTGCCGGGGCCGGGGGCCGCGGGGGGGGGCTTGCTTCTCTGCCGGCGTCACGGCGGGCGGGTGCGGAGGCTGGAGCCAGACCTCTGGCTCGGGATAAAATTGCGCCTTTTTTTTTTTTTAATTTCAATTTAATTTTAAACTTCAGCAAAAGCCTTGTCCTGCAAGTGGATTAATAACTGGCTGGGAACTCTGCTCCTCCCACATGCTCCCGAGGCATTCTGCGTTTATTCTTTTTTTGCTCCATAAGCCTTCCTGAAGATTGTTTTCATATATATATATATATGAAGTAATTTTATCGTGTCTTAGAAGCAATGACCAAGATAAAGTATCCTCGCTGCTGTACTTGAGACCAACCCTGCCTAGAAGCTCCTGGGAGCTACATAGACAAAGGATAGGAGGGGAAATGGGATCTCAGAAGACTTGCCTGATGTCAAGCAGCCTGTGGCAAGGAGCCCAGACCTCTGATCTCCATCCATTCCCCCATCGTCAAGACTACATGCTTTTCTTCTGCATGTATTTTTAATGCTTTCTAACTTTTCAACCCGCAGTATTTTTCTCCCTTTAGACTATCTTCTGTGCCTTGTCCCATCATTGCACATTTACCTTAGCGCATCCACTGGAAGAACTGTTTGTCTTCCTGCCCAGGGAGCGTACAAATATATTGTGTTAGCCTTCTACAGGGCGTTTCAGATGCTATGGCACTGGTGCAAACTGCTTGGATATGTATTATCCTCTCAGTGTTCTTGGCAGGAAACAAAGCTTTCAGCTCAGTCCCAGACTACGGTAAAATGTGTCTACCAAAATTAGGCATGAGGCGTTCAGGGAAAAAACAGGAAGGTGAAACTTAAGCTCAAGTATGAAGAGGTTACAGGCTGCTTTCCCCGGTGCATAGTAAACACAGATGATGGTGTTTAGACCTGAGCTCAGGGGCGTGGCTTGGTTCCTCTGTGCCACTAGTCTTGATCAGAAATGGGAGTTCAGCACCTCTTGCAGTGGGAGCTTATCCGAAACAAGGATGAAAATCAAGGATAGGTTTGGACCCTGTAACAGAAACCACAGCCTATTTCAAGAACAGCTGATGCCCCTGGCGTTGTCCAGTAACCACTTAGGCAGCTTTTGAGGGCACTGATAATGCTCATTATCTAAGAAATGATGTCCCAAAGGTAAAGGTAGGAGTGCATGTGTCTGCATGCACATGCCCTCTGCTGGGTATACAGGCCCTATTCTGTTCAGATACTGCTCATAGCCGACTCTTACACATATAGACTTCATTCACCGCCTGAGCCTTGGGGATCAGCTGCAATGTCACACGAACCTCTGACCGGCACCATGTCTGACTTTGACCAAGCACCTTTCCTTCATCCCCCTCCCCAGCAAAACCTACAACTAAAAACAATTAACTGATAGCATTAACATAATGCCGGATCTGACTTGCAGAAGAGCAATTAGCAGTGTTGGTGGCCTGCCTTGCAGGATTAGTTCTGCTAACCCAGCTCAGCCCATGCCCTCCCATGCTAGCCTGCTGTGGTAACTGCTTGTCTGAGCACTCGGGACCTCTTGTCTCCTGCCCCTCTCAGGGTTTGAGAGCCCTGTTGCTATTTCCCTGCAGTGTGTTTTTGCGTGGGGTGACAATCTCATACAGGCGGACAGCTCCCTCTTGTGATAACACCGCTCCCACAGAACTCACAGTAGCTCCCGAACCCCAAACCACTTCCGAACCTGCTGTTTTGCCCTGTCCAGCTCTGAACATCTGTAAGTCCCCTGTGTGCTTGCCATAACCATTCCAGTTGTGTGGGTATCCTTGTTTCACTTTTGTGTGGTGCAACCTGCTAGCAGCTGTGGCGTATGCATCGCCGGCACCGCTTGGCAAAGTAGCTGGACCTTTTGATACCAGCTACACTTTTCAAGCCTCTTGCCTCATCTTTTTCAAGCTGATGTTCTCCACAAGCTTCATGGACTGGGTAGCTTGCTTTCCTAACTATATCTTACCTGCTGCATCATATTTCGATACTGGGTCTTCCAGTAGTTTCTTCAGAAGCATTCTCTCTCAGATTCCATCTTTCAGTAGGTCTCCAAATGGTCACGCTGCCTCTCCACCCATATCAATCACAGACTTACATTATCGTTTTTCTCCCTCTTCATTTAAAATGTTTAAATCCCATCCAGTAACAGCTTCATAGCTGGCTTTGGTTGCTGAATTCACTAAACACCTATCGGAAACACAAAGTGCTTCAGAAACAGCTAATGCCAGAAGCGATGGAGATTTCAGTTTGATTGCCTTTTTTAATGGCACCTCTGCTTGACGTTATAGTCATGTTCATATTTGCAGAGAGTTTTTGTTAGATCAGGGTGTTAACTGCTCCACGCTTCTTGCTCATGTGGAGTTTGTTTTATTTCTGGTACCATGCATTATTCAGAAATTGCTCAGAACCGAATAATGTGCTTCATTTAGTGTCTAAGCTCAAACCAACACTGTTCACCAAGAGCAGCATCGAGCAAGCAGTTTTAATTTTCTTCAAGAGTCTCTGACAGGTACTGCACCTCTCTGCCCCACCTCAGTGCTAAGAGAAATTCTCCTTCATGAAAAGCAGTTGCACTTGCAAAAGAAGGAGCCTTTTTACCACCTTCTCTGGAAACCTTTGAATGGGCCTTGGTCCCTCAGTGGCAAGTGGGATCTGCCGCGCTGTCATATGCCTGTTAATACCCTTGAAACTGCATCAGCTTGCAATTTTACCTCATCACATCAGTGCAATTTAAGATCTCTGAATAAATACACAGTTAATTCAAGTCTTACGTAAATCAAGCACTGGGGATTACTTGAGCAAATAAATGAGAATGAGATTGCAAGTATGGTTGGTCAGGAGTTTTTCTACCAAATCTTTTTTCTTTTTGAAATGGAAATCTCTGTGGAAACATTGCAGCATCCTCAAAGCTCCTCCTGTGAGCATTATTTGGGACGTAGGAGGAATCTATGGTCTCTGCCATCCTGGGCCCAAGACTTACCAATGAGGACATTCACATCACTTGGGATAGGGATTGAACAATCTGACTACTAAACTGTTTCTCACCCACACTGGAATCTGTGCCCTCCCTCTCACATGCAGTCTTCCTTTCTCCCATGTGTTTTCTCTTTCCTTCAAAGTGTCTTCCTTTTTTTCTCCTGCAAAATAGACTCCTCTTCTTTTTCTCCTGCAGAACAGATATCGTCTTTTCTGCTCAGTGCCACTTCCAGCATTTAGAAATAGAACAGGCCACAGAGAAATGAAGCGCAAGAGGAGAAATAACTGTTCTCACTTCTGTAGCATGACCTGAGACCTCAAAATGCTTTTCACACTTGAATAGGCTGCGTCAAAAAACTGCTGGATAACACGTGAGTATTAATACCACCATCCTAAGACTGGTGAAACAGTTCTGCTGCAGCTTTGAAGAGCAATTGGCCTGGGATACCAAGGGAGAAAGACCAGGCAGCCCAGGGCCTGCCGTTCAGTGCATCTCATTTAGGTGCTGCAAACTGGTAGGGGGAATTAACTGGAACAAGATCCAGAAATAAGATGGAGCCTTAGATACATCATTTTAGGATATTTCACTGCAGCTGGTAATTAGACTATGATGCAGAATAAGCTAGATTCATTCCTCATTTCATGGAAATTGTACCCAGATTTTCTAAGGCTAAAAGTAGACTCAAGAAACATCTTCCTTTTCTGTACTTAGAACTGAAGGAGCTGTAGCTCAAAGCTTCATGTGGCAAGGAGCTTCACCAGGAACAAAATTACTGACTGGAAGTGCTCTATTTTTCCAGTCTGGTGGAAGCAATTTCTGCTTCATATTATTGCGGTACCTTCTAAGCTGTTCAAGGGTCCTTTGTGCCTTGTGTTGCAGAAATCTGGTCCTGGCCTATAAAACAGGCTGTCTGCCCAGATAAGAAGAGTGACACAGAGCAGGAAAGTGAGCCATGCACAGGGAGGGAGTCACTCAGCGGCAGATCAAGGATCCTGCTGTGCCATCCTCCTCCCTCTCCTTCACTGGCTCTGCACCCACCTCTGCTCTTCCCACTGATAGCTGAATACCAGCCAAGATTTCCCTCCTTTCCCTTTTCTCCTCTCTGCATACTTTCTCTGCGTGGCCTTAATTCCCAGATTTGTGACAGTCCCAGGAGGAAGGAGCCCAGAGTAGCACCAAACCCAGTTTCACATTTCTCAGGACCTCACTTTCATTAGGCTGCCCTGGTGATATCCTTATGTACTGCAGCTGCTTTGCTGCTCTTCAGGTCTTTCTTTCCCTCCACTAGCAGTCCCTAGCCTGGTTCTGGAGTGAGGCATTTTGGGACTCCCAGACAGGATTGGAATGTCACAGCATGCCATGGCATCACCAAAGCACTCCTTGTGCTTCTCTGCATCAGGGCTTCCCTTCATCCTGGTGCCAGAAACTTTGCCTCTGTTTCACAACCCCCCCCAAAATGTCTTCAAAACAGCAGTTACAGGTAACAGTCTTCAAGCTCCACAAGGCTGGGATCAACAAAGGCTGAGTTTAGTGCAGATTCAGGGCAAAGGGAGTCTTTCAGATGAAGTTTGGACTCATGTTCTTTCCCTGGCTCTGCTATTCAAGCTGTGTGCTTCGAAGGGGCAAGACTTGAAGGAACTGTAGCGAACATAAAGTCACACAGCCCCACCAGTGCACTCCCAGACTCTGGACATCTGGAGCTGGCAAGGAATTGGGCTCCTGCTCTGTATGCAGGGCTTCCCCTTGCCTTCCCCCATTTATAGAGGAAAGCCAGTCCCATTTTGGCCCATGAACCCCATTAATTTCACCACCTGGAGCTGTCTCCAGATGGGGACGTGTGTGGTACCAGCTGCAAAATATGCCAGCCAAAGCAGCATGGATTATATTCAACTCTGTCCCCCACCAAACACCAAGTGTGTCTCAGCTGTTTCCTGGAGACTATGAGAAGCTCTGCCTGCCCTTGTTCTCCCTCCAGTCACCACAGACTTTGTCTAAGTGTAAATAAAAATATGGGTGATTTACAGGCACAATTTCCATACGCAAAGGATCATGACAGATCAACAGCACCCAGCACACACCACAGTTTTGAGGCAGTTTTAGAAAGGGGTGTGTTGCCTCCTTGACAGACTTAAACTTTTCCTCTAGATTAAAAAAACCCAAAAGCCTCCCCCTGTGAAGAGTTCTGATCTACATCCTGTCAGCAGAACACAGCATCCAGCCATCCACGTGGCAGTGGAGCTGTGCTCATTAAAATCTTTTGAAACAATGGCATTGAATCTGTCATAGCCAGCCTCAAAGTACCCATACTCAGGATGCTTAAAACGTTTTCTAAAAGAATAGCAGATGCTTAGTGCATATCCCAAGCTAGAAATATATCTGGCTTTTATATCCTCCAAGGCTTTTGGAGTAAGGTTCTAAGAAGCAGACTCCTGATTCTCAGTCAGCTTCAGACACTAACTATTGAAAGATCCCAGCCCGATCATTTACTATTCTTGCCTCAGTGTCTTTTTCTGGGGGTTGAAAATATACCGGTGATCTGTTTATCTCATTGTTGTTAAGTGTAATTAGATGGTACACAGACACCTTTGAAGCTGATCTGATAAACTTCATAGTTTGTAAGTGGGTTGGCTCAGGGCTTCTGTTAGCAATGTTTGGAAATATTTCTGCTGCTCATTTCCTGGGCCTATGTCAATTTTCTGTCATTAGTTTTATTTTTAAATTGGGATTATCTCAAGTAGTAAAATTTGGATTCAGATCTGAGCACTGTTGAGCGTTGTAGTGCTGCACTGAAGATAATGCTCTGGTACAGGGATATGGCCAGAACATGAAATCCATGATCTGTATGCAAATTCCCCCTACATGGAGAGGATACAGCTTTGGTATTTGTGTTTGGTTTCATATATAATAAATAAATTCTGGTAGGGCAGGTTGGAGAATACAAACAGCAAGACATGCTCCCTTACACATCTCCATGCATTATGTATGGCTTGACCACACACATTGCTGTTGTTCATTTGTAGCTAATTACTTGTATTACAGTAATATCAAAAGCCACAAATGAGAATCAGGGTCCTATTGTATTGGAAACCAGATATAAACATAATGAAGAACTGGTCATTAGCTCGTCTGTTTCATTTCACTGTATGCTCAAAGACCTCACTCAGCAACACTCTTCCTACCCAGGAGCTTAGAAAAGTTACCAGCAGGTCTGTGCCTGCAGTGATGTATAGACCTGGGGTGACAAGAACCAATTACACCATTTCTCCTGTGCCAGCCCTCTGCTCACAAGGTGGCTACCAGCAGCAGTTTAACCCTCACATCGTATTCTGCAGCACTTGAGCAGCTATCAACACAGCACTTTTCACGCAAACTCAATAAAATAGCAACTGGCTTTGTGATTTAGACATATCTGCTACTTCTTTGGAGCCTCATAATGTACCAATCCTAGCATAATTTGTTATTTAAAATCCCACATTGAGTACACAGGTGTCTCAGTTGTCCAGACCATTGGGCAGTGGTTGTAGCTGTAAGAGATGGATATTTTTCCAGGATTGAAACCAAGAAAGGCTCCAGCCCCCAGACTCTTTCCTGTGTCCCCGGAGAACACACTTCTTACAAGTTGTCATAAAGCAGTGGGGAAAAGGAGGTTTGCAGGAAATGTTGCAATTCCCTGTGGCAGCATCCACACAAAGAGAAAACACAGTCCTTTAGTCATGTGTTGAAAGCCAGTAGTCCCTTTCCTTTGCCTTTCCCCACATTGTGCTTCCTGTTAGAATATCCCAATCTGTAACTGATTGTCAAACCTCTGACTTCTGTATCAATTTCCCTTTCATTAGCATGAAGATCTAAGACCTAAGAGTGTCTTTCTATAAAAATAAATTAACATAAAATGAAATCTAGGAGGCATGAGCTCTGTGCTGTATTTAACTGCCCTACTTCGCTAAAAACCTTCCTGCATCTGGCCACTGCAGACAGATTTTTTTAAGAGCTTCTTTTTTGTGTTGCTGAGATGCAGCATTCCGCACAGCTCTGGCTGGTAGATACGTTCATACCTGAAGAAGGGAAGTCCTGAAATGGATAAACAAAAGGCAGCAACAATCTATAATGAAAAAAATATCCTGTAATGCTTGTGACAGACTGCAAATTTGTCAGATAAAACATTTTACTGGTCTATAATAAGGAGTAGGAGTTTGTGTCCTGAACACAAGACTTGTCTGCCTGCCAAGACAGACAATTGCAAATGAAAAATAATGAAAAAATGGGAGGTGGGGGGAAGGAAAGTTATGGAAAATCAAGGGAATTGTGCTTTTCACAAAAAAGGGTATTAGTGAACCAGGGCTTGGTCAGAACTGCAGCATGCATGAATGTGTTTTTCTGGCTTTAGTTCAACTTATATATCTAATAAATAAAATAATTTATTTTCTACTTCCAGTTTTGGGCATGCTGTTTTCTGCTTGCTGGAATGATCTGTATTTACTGTTAAGTGTTTTGTGCTAGCAGCTAGCATACAAATACCTGAAATATAAATGCGTCCCTGAGAAATGAAAAACATCCTTTAGTCCGAGATTATCAAACACCTTTTGTCATGTGGACTTTCAATGCATGGGTATGCAATGTTGGGATGCCTGCCACAGAAGGACCTTTGTAACATTTTCCCAATTCGATTTTTCTCAAAAAAAAAAAAAAAAAAAAAAAAAGCCACGACATCCTCTGTGCTAGAATCCCTCTGTGACTCCTGTTCTGAAAGCTTGGCATGTTGTCACCTAGGAAGAAAGTCACTGTGCTTCCTCTTCCCTCCTCAGCTCTTTTGCAGACACAGGCAAATCCTGACATTGCTGCTGTCATCTTTCTTCCATTTTCCCTGTTGTGAACTTGCAAGAGGTGAATGAAGATAGATGCCTAGACATTTGCTATGACTTCTGTTCTCAGCTCTGCAAACACTTGCATCTGGCAGCCTTAGCTGTACTGCTTAAACTCAGGGGAACTCTGGCAGAAAGCGCTAGTGTCAGGCGCTGTTCAGTATGTCCCCCATCAGGTGGTGGAGTAACAAATCTGTTGAAAAGCATACAACTACACTCAGCAAGGTCTTTTTCTTCAAGGTTCTATAACAACAGAGCAAAAGCAGAGTTAGCATAAGCAGAAAAAGGAACAGAAATGCCCGTCACAAAGGGAGAAGTCCCAAAGCAGATATTGCATAGCCATTACTTAAAGCCTCTTGACCAGGGAGTTTGGAAGGGGAGCTTAGCATCACCCCTAAATACACAAACTGCACGACAGCACCCCACCATGCTCTGAATGCAAGAATCCCTCAGAAGCTTAAGTATGTTAACTGTGAGACTGGATCTATAGCAAATGACTGCACAGCTAAGACCCACTTGTCCTTATAGTTATGTGACAGTATTCATGTCTGTGAGGTGGGAGTGAGGGTGCAGAGCAAGGTTCGGGGAGTCCTATTCTGTTAGTGTGACAAGTACCAGGGGAGAAAGAAACAGGCTATGTACAGCAGAGTCTGCTCAGGAGGGATCTGTACTTGCAGTGAAAAGTCTAAGCTGCTCAGCTAAAGGAAGTAAACAAGGAATTGATCAGTTATTGCCGCATTACACATGCAGTCATGATTTCTTGCATGCAAGCTTCCAGAGTGTGATCAAACTCCATTATCAATTTACAGTGTTAGTCTTTGAAGCTGTAATCCAAAGTAAAGCTCTTTGCACCTCCCTAGAGCTGCAGAGTTTAGGTGGGAACAAGTGTCTGCCAGCAGTAACTCCATGCAGGATCAAAACCTTAGCTTTTTTTTTGCCTTTCTTGGCTATGTGATGCATTTTCATGGGGTTATGAGGATGATCTTCTGTGATTTCACACCATCCTTTTTCCCAGAAACCAGGTCACTGGTCTCTGCTGTGTATTTTTGCTTTTCTTACTCTAATGAGTGTGCATTATAAACAGAGGTGTACAGCATAATAGAGCCCCCTGGAAGTATTTGTAAATAAAAGGCTTTTAGAAACCTTTTATAGGGAAGCCCTATAGACATTAATAGATAGTGAACACTTTTCTATAGGCATTGTTTTTCCACTAGTCTATACTATTCAATAGCAAATTATATTCCTACTATCAAATCCCAAAGGAAGATTCCGAAAACCATTAGAAAGGATCTAATTCTCTGTAATTTTCTGCAGTAATTAAGATAAAAGCCTTTCAGGGTCTCCTCTATTACAGTTCATGGGATTTTTCCACAGGAAAATAAATGATCAGTTTAAATTCTCCTTGGTTACTTAAGCAAAGTAAAGCCAGTAAATTCTGGAGGTTTATTCAGATAAAACTTCCTTTCATTTCTGTGGGAAATTTACTTCATTTCAGGAGACAGTGAGGGCCAAGGATTAGGCTCCCTGTTTTTTTTATAACAGGTCGTTAAACTCCACCTTCTGCTAGAGCCAAACAAGTTCAGTGATTTTGCTGCTTTTTTCCCTCTGGGCTGGCAGGGAACGTGTGCTTTGTGGAGGCATTGCACACAGCAGCAGGTCCCACTCCATTAACACATGAAGGCTCGGTGTTGTAGTGAACTCAGAGCTCTGAGAACCGTGGCATGTCTGGAGAGCTGCAGAGTGCTAATTGAAACACCGCTGGTGTTTTTCCCGTCACATGCTTAGAAAGCCATCTGAGGACGAACTCAACTCTGTGCCTACCTATATCTTCTCCAGGAAGAAGAGACAACGTTGCTAGAATGTTGTGCTGAGCTCCTGTGAAACCCAAATGTTTCTTTGCCCCTTGTCTCCGTGTTTGCTGCCCCAGGAGAGGTACTAATGACCTCTGCAGGGAACTCACTGTGGAGTTTTGGGAAGAGGTCACACATATGAGAGAAGCCATGGTGACATATCGAAGAGCTTAAAGGCAAAAATCACTCCTGTGCCATGCTTTGCTGGAGCTCCCCTTGTGAGGCTGTGACCTATACTTTGGACTACATAAAGCTGAGGGTCAGGCTTCTGTGAAATCCTGACCTTGCTGGGAACAATAAGAGCTTTTTTACTGAATTGCCTAGGTTTCTGGTACGAGACACTTGTCCATAGCCCTATCATAAGGCCAGTCCAGGCAGTGCCCTCTCTGCCCATCCTAATGGTTTTTCCTCCAGCCTCCTCTGCTCCATGGTTTTCCTCCAGCACTCTTTGAGGCTGAGAGAAAACCACCCACAGAAATGACAACAGTAATAGCTTCTACTGTGTGGCATTTCTCATTCCCAGATCTCTTCAGAGCAAAGTGTTTTAGTATCACTGGCCTTTTACATACAGCTTATAGCTAGCTCTTCCTTGGAGAAGCCAGAGCTAAAGCTGGGTACAAAATACAGCACTTTTTGGATTTAGTTGTCTTCACTGATTCTTGTACCTGTATCTTTCTCTATCTCATTATCTGCCTCCCAGACACAGTGTGAAAGGTAGCTGTTCCTATTTCCAGGAGCTGTAGATGGCAGATCCCAGCTGATGGTACAAGGAGGTCAGTAGAGTCTAGGAGGGCTGTGAGAAGCTATCCCTTGCCTTAGCAAAGAATGGAAGCCCACAGAAAATGGCTTATCAAAGTTGTTCACCACCTCTGCTTCCCGGGGATGGTTTGGAGGTGTTGGATACACTCACCAGTAACAAGACTTCCTTCTGGAATTACTGCATCAATTAGCCACATGAAAAATGTCATCCTGCTTTCTCTACTTCAAACCGATCCTTCTTCTCAGTGCATGGTGCCCTCTTCATTTTTACTTCAGAGTAATTTATTTCATCTGGTGGCACATTGCAAAATTTCCTGGCCTAGCATTGATACCAATGACCTATTTTGCCTCCATGTACCGAAGTGTGATTTTGATTACATCACTGTCCCAGCCACTCTAAATCCCAGCCACTTAGCAGCAAACTTAAAGTAGGTCGCAATGAGTTCAGAAACAAATGGCTCACAAAACTAAATCTTCACTCCAATATGTCAATGCAAGTACTGTACAAGCAAGTAAACCATAAATCCTCACAGCACCACTACAAAGTGTCATTGTGATACTCCAGAGACCAAAGAAGAACAGAGCACTCTCTGAATTAGCTGTTTCTGGTTTTATTAATTTTAATGGCTTTTGCTTGATGCTTTGTGAAATTACCATAACTCATGAATGGCGCTCCTTCTTCATTTGACACTTGGAGGGTGGGGGAAAGGGCACGACACGAGAGTTTTTCATTTTACTCTAGACTAAATTGTTCTGTGACCTTAGGCAAGCCACCAGAGTGTGTGTGCCTGTTTCACCACTTGCCAAGCAGAAGCATTGTTTGCTATCCAGGTGAGTTGAGTGCTGCTGACACTAATTCATCAAGTCCCTTAACAGTCTGCCTACCTTTGAGCTCTTGTGGAAGTCCTTTGGGGAACCTTGTTGTGGCTGTTGACCACAGTGGACTTTATGATGCTCTGAACCCCCCTGCTAAACTGGAGAATTCAGAGCATCAGAAAGTTTGCAGTGGCCAACAAACACCACTAGTAATTTCTTCTCTACATTCATTTTGATTAGGAGTTTGCACATGGCTACAAAGTCCTCATTTCACAAGGATATTTTTCTGTGTTCGGAGTGACAGAACTCGGACTGCACCAGTGTGTGTTTTTCCAGAGTTTCCAAGGGGCTTGTTTTAGCTAGCTGTACAAATATCCATTCAGCTGTAGCCAAACGATCATAAATCATTTCCTGCTATTTTTATGGATGGGTGTTTTATTCCTATGTGACAGTGAGTCCCCACATTTTCAAAAGCCTTCTGCCCAAAGCTGATGTTTGCCTTAGTGCACAGTGTAAGCATACAAAATCTCCCACAGTACTTTTTGGTGAAATTTTTGCTGCACACATATCTTTCAGCAACACCTTTACATGAATGAATTTCATCCACGAAAAAACCTAGTTTCAATATTTTGAGCTGAAAAAGCACTGTGTGAGTGCCTAAGGTTATTTTCAATTAACAATATCTAATTCCAAGCACACCATGAATCACATTTTTCTTCTCTCTTTAGAGCCAACTTATTAAGCCTTTGAAACAAAAATGGCTGCATTTTAATGAGAGTTTAAAAGGGTGAAAGTTCTGCTCTAGTACACTGAGCATAATAGATTATTTTTGTGATGTATATCTTCCATCCACTCACTTTAATTTTCAGAATAATATCTGGAGAGCAGCCTGTTTTATCTCTGGTCTCTCCTCATTCACTCCACTCGGCTTTCAGTGTGTGTATCACAGTTAATTTGAAGTTGATATTTTTTATTCCTTATGGGCAATATGTTACAATAACACCAAAAAGATTACAGTGTTGTCCTCCCCAGGTTGGCTTGTGCAACATATCTCAGAGAAGTATTCATTTTCATTGTGTTTTTCTACATTACTTCCTGGCATTAGAACATAAAGAATCCCTTGTTAGATGAAGTCCTCAGCTGACAACATGGGGCACTAGCACAGGAAAGCCTTCCACTGCCTGGCACAGACCCCATGCAACTTTGCAGTGCATTGGCCCATGCCCGTCCTCCTCCAGTCACAGCTCAAGTCATATGATCTGGTTTGGAGGGGAAGGGATAACCTTGTCCACCAGTGAAACACAGTAAGGCAGCAGGCAACGCTAGCAGTAAGGGTAGGAGAGAAGTTGCAAACTAAGAAGGAAATTTCCTATCGCACTCATGCAAGACACCAAGCTTGACACCTTGTCCATATGCCTTGCCTGCATATGGTTGTATACACCTCCTCTCCAGTGCGATTTTGTCCCTCTCATAGCCTAGTTTTCTATTGCTTTAGCCAGTATTCAGGCCAGGAGTGTAGGGAAGAACAAGGTGTCTAACAATACCTCTGTGTGCCCTTTTTCCCTATTTTGCTCTGCTCTAAAGCTGAGAAGCCTAGGTAGGTGTTTATGTTGCAGATGGGGAGGGGTGGAGGTGCCCATGGAGGAGGTATTTCCAAAGACTTTTTTTGGCATACATGGTCAGAGTAGGAGAAAGCCACGAGAAACTGGTCCACTGTGCTGTCTGTGTCCTGCACAGAAACTAGATGACAGAAAATAAACAGGAACAAATGGATGCAGAACCTCACAAAACTTTCTGGTACAGGACAATGCACACTGGAGGCTGGGAGCTGTTGCCTGAGAAATAGCAAATAATTTAATCTGTCAGTCCTAGCTGCTAGCTCCTAGAGATGTAGCTAAGTGCCGAGATTTCAATCCTGATCCAGGTCAGCATCCCAGCCCACTCACTAGCCTGAATTTCATAAATTTGGGGCCCAACAGACCTTCCTACAGCATTCATTCACTCTCCTTCATTGTGTGACTATGCACAGCTTAAAGGAAATCCAAAGTGGGACTGGAGTCCTGAAAGTGCATTAGGAGTAACTACAGAGCAATGGCTAGCTTATATATTCCAGAAGGCATCCCACAGCTGAGAAATTGCCTCCTTTCACCTGAGAAAATCATAAGGAAAGATGTCCATCTGACTGCTTCCCAATCTATTTGCCAAGGAGGAATGCTACTGCTTACAAAGGACCTTGGAAGGTACCCATGGTTTCATCTTGGCCCACTTGTAACTAAAACAACAGTATGCATGCATGTTTGATTAAACATGATAGGCTTGCTTGCCCATCTGCATTATGAAACTAGATGTGGACAACGACATGTCCAAATGTGGGCATTATGTTGCGTGGCCAGAGGTCAGTAACACGTTCCCTCCTTCCGCCGTGTACTTTTCAAGTGGCTGTATGCTGAAACAAGGGCATGGCAGGGAAACGGTTTCAGACTTAGAATTGTCTTTGTCACAGTGCAGAGATGCTTTTATACAGCTATAACAAAAGCTCTGCTAAAACATCAGCTTCAACATCAGGAAATCCACTGGAACAGGTGTAGATACCTCAGCAACTTAGCTGTAAATTGTACTGTGTTTTTATGGTTTGTATTAGATTAATGTATGGCAGCTAGACCCTATGTATGCAGGAAATAAAAAGGGTTCCTTACAGATCCACAGAGCTCTGAACTGAAGTAGATGAAGCAGCTGGATGAAACTAGACAGTGACCATGAGACCAGTGTGATCGCAATTCAGTGTATATGTTTGCATTTGCCACTGATGTATAGACAGCTACAATCTGACTTAGAATGTCACCTTGAGCTGGGCAAAACTGGCTTCTTCATTTTGTGGGAAAAGGGAGATTTGTGGAAGCCTATATAACATTACTCTGAGGTTTAACGGAAGTGCCTACCTTTATGCAGAAAATCAAACTGAATGAACAAGCCATCTCTCAAGTTCCTTTGATTACTCCAATCAGGGCATGTAAACAACATGCTGCTAGAGGAGAAGAAAATAAAGACTTTAAGTTTGCAGAAGAGTCTAACAGCTGCTCATGGAAGAGTAAAACAGAGACACAAGAACAGTTTGCAAAATGTTATGGATAAAACTACAACAAATCATGCCTTCAGCCAGGCCAACCCAGGTATATTATAAGCAAAATGTATTGAGTCACTGATACCCGCTGCATTGTGTGTAACAGGCAAGGAGAGACGGGCAGATCCATGATGCAGAGGTGTTACAGAGGTGGATAGGTGGCTGGCTGACCAACATTTTGGCTGTGTATCTCTATTATCTATGCTCTCCGCAGGTAATTTAGCTCCTGACTCCTTGATCTATCCTGTTCTTCCTTTCTCAGTTATTGTTAATGGACTGTGACTTTTTAGTTTGCTTTGTTTTAAGTATATTTACTCAATTTCCAACAGGAAAGCTGTAATCAAAACTGTGCCTCGCAGCATGTTGGGGAGTTGACACTGATGACCATGTATTGAAGACAAAAGGTTGGTCAGCCAGTCAGTTGTCTATCTCTGTAACACCAGCATGATTTACTGCAAAATTTGGGTAGCTGTCACCAGTTATCCCCGTATAGCCCCCTACAATGAAGATGTCAGGGGTAAGTTAAATCACATTTTCTTGCTGGCAGGTTTCTCTAACTACATCAGGTTGCCTTTTCTAACCAGCCTACATTGTGTTGGGACATTCCACTGCAGTGTGGCTTCCTCAAGCAGATCTGTGTGAGCCTGCCGGAGTAAAGAAGTTTCAAAGTTGTTTATCTGCTGACTTGAGGGTCCTCCACCCCAGAAGGAAACATAGTCAGCAACTATGCACTCTCCTGTGAAAGCAGAGGGTGAAAAGAGGGCTCCAAATTTAAAATACAATTTTGTGTGTGCAAATGTGCAGATGCAAGAATTTGTACCTGCTCAGTTACCAAAATTAAGGATGGGATGGAACTGTAGCTATAATGATAAGACAGACAACGACAACACAAGAGCAGCTGCCAATTTTATTCATACCCAGGAGCCATCAGATGTTGTGTAGTTATATGTGAGGCAAGAGCATGAGGTAAGTGGACACATCCTCTGTCAACAGTCTGCTGAAATTTTTAGTCCACTCTGGATTATAGATGAACTTACAGTCTCTTGCATTACAAGTCATGCCATAAAATCACATCCTTTCTTCCCTTAGATTTGCAGATGTGCACAGTTCTCTCCTGGACTGATTTGTGGCAGTGTCTCCCTGCTTCTCTGCTGGGTCAGGTCCTCCTGCTATTTCCTTTCTCTGCCACATCCACTTACCCTGGCCGCAATCACTCCGGAAGCGACTGATGTCACTTGTGTCCAAATCAAGTCAGGACAGGAGAGAAGCAGTAGACAGGAAAGGACAATGCTACCAGTGTCAGTATGCTTATTTGTGATGATGGCTGGATTCTCTTGGCTCATTTAGACAGAAGCAAATGAAAATTAATTTGCTAATGGCAATTAACCTTACAGGCATAAAAGAGAGCTTGCAAGACCTGATCCTGTTATCACTGAGAGATTTCAGATGCAATTTTCACTGAGTTCAATAGAATTTCTCTGCATTTAGCAAGGAAGATCAGTCCTTGCTTTCAGCACGCAGTTTAAAATATACATGAGAAATCTCTCCATTGTGGCAGAACAAAAGCCATTCTCACAGCTCTAGCTGGAGAGGCTTTGGGGCAAAATGCATGTCAGTGTGTTACCTCAACTGACTGATTTCTTTGCTGCACAGATGAGCAAACTAGGAGTCATCAACTTCAGCTCATCACAGGAGGCAGAGCACCTGTCCCCTTGCACTCTGTGCTCTGCATGAGATGAAAGAAAAAGAAAGTAGATCAGTGCTTGTGAAGCAGAGCAGCTAAGTGTAGCACTGAAACAGAGCCTTGCAACACCCCTGGCCTGGCCTGACCTGCCCAGTCCCTGTTGACCCAGATTTGCACCTCTGCCAATTCAGGTAATGAGCATCAGTTCAGTGCTCATACTCTCTCCTAACCAACATCTCCCCTAAGAGCAGAGACAGCTGGCTCTTAATAAGTGGGTAGGAGGTTTTATTACCTTAATGGGGTGAAAGAGAAACTGGAAGGAAGGCAAGAATTCAGAGCATCACATCCAGACTGTGTTTCAGCATATCAAGCATTAAGCAGCCATACTGGCTCCCACAGTCATCCCAGTACTACTGCTCGTTCCCATTCACTTGCTGCAAATGAACTCCCTTGGTTGTAGAGTCAGAGACTTTGCTTAGTGGGCCAGCAGTGAATATACAGTTTCATTCTTTAGCCTTTTTCTTCTCCATAAAGCCAGATCAATTCCTTATTCTGTTTCTTAGCACGGGCCTCAGAAACATTTGCACTGATAAAACCAAGTGGGTAGGTGGGGTGAGATGTAGGGCATGAGAATTCCCTAAATCATTGCCTCCGCCACATCTTCAGAGCATGAAACCCTGCCCCATAATGAGATCTCAGAGGATAGAGTTCACCGGTACACAGAAGCCTAACGCAAGAGCAACATGTGGTTTTAGAAGTCTGATTTGTTCTTAAATAGTGCTCATGTCAGAAATGTTTTATGCTAGCATACAAGAGCTGGTTATGAATTCAGACCCTACTGTGTCAGATGCTGTGCCAAAAAAAAAAAAAAAGGAGGATCTCTGCCTCAGAGAACTCTTACACAAGCATAAGTCTGTGAAGAAACACAGAAACAAGGCAATATTGGCCAGCATGACAGATGGAGAGTCCTGCACCCACATTCACCCAGCATTACATTCCTGTTGGTGTTGCAGGAAAGGAGACTTTCAAGGAAGTGAAAATCACAAGTTTATTTTATTTTTCTGCCTTCATGTGGAAGGCCTGTGGAAATCTCAGATATGTATCATCTGTCACGGGTTGATTGGCATGGTTTCAGTGGACCCTTCAACCTATCTAAACCTTTTGTTGTGAAACTCAAGGCATCAGGGACATGGTAAGCATTGTCCTGCATTGCCACCGTATGTGAGTCCTTGACCAATTACCCTTGACCGAGCTGGATAATTGCAGACATTTTTCTCGTAGAATCATAGAATGGTTTGGGTTGGAAGGGACCTTAAAGATCACCTAGTTCCAACCCCCTGCCATGGGCAGGGACACCTTCCACTAGACCAGGTTGCTCAAAGCCCCATCCAACCTGGCCTTGAACACTTCCAGGGATGGGGCATCCACAGCCTCTCTGGGCAACCTCTTCCAGTGCCTCACCACCCTCACGGTAAAGAACTTATTCCTTGCATCTAATCTAAATCTACCCTCTTTCAGTTTAAAGCCGTTACTCCTTGTCCTATCACTACATGTCCTTGTAAAAAGTCCCTCTCCAGCTTTATTGTAGGCCTCCTTTAGGTACTGGAGGCTGCTTGCTATAAGCTGTCCCTGGAGCCTTCTCTTCTCCAGGCTGAACAACCCCAACTCTCTCAGCCTGTCTTCATAGGAGAGGTGCTCCAGCCCTCTGGCCATCTTCATGGCCGTCCTCTGGACTCGCTCCAACAGGTCCATGTCCTTCCTATGTTGGGGGGCCCAGAGCTGAATGCAGTACTCCAGGTGGGGTCTCACGAGAGCAGAGTAGAGGGGGAGAATCATCTCTTCTCAAAGTGAAATACTGAAAGCTATGGAAACAGAGTCAGGCTTTGGCCGCAGCCAGTGAAAACACACACATACACACAGAGTGAAAGACCTAGGAGCTTTCCAGAGTCTCAAAAGGCCAATATTTGCCTTGCCATATTTCTGACTGTCATGAAATGCTTCACTCTTATTGTAGAGCAGAAGTAAGTGTTGGGATTATGGGTACTAATGATGTATTTATTCACAGGTCTATCACCCATAAATAAAATACAACCTTTCCTTGTACTACAGACAACAAACTTCATAGCAAAACTCTGTTCCTGCTGCACACAAATTCAGCCCAACAGTTTCCTGCTCCAAACAAAATGTGTATTTTGACATGTTGCAGATGTGGCTGCAGTGTCACTAATGTCAGTCAGCTAATGCTCTCAGAAGGCTCTGGCGCTTCAGCCAGATGCTGAACAGAGGGTTTAGAAGGTTAGCTTTAAGCAGAGACACTTGGAAAAGTTGCCTGGCAAAGTTAAGACACATGCTGTTTAGGAAGAGCCACAAGTACACTTTGGAGCTGATCTAACACCCACTGAATATCTCAAAGTAAATCCATTTATTGACTGCACTCTGCCATGGATGGGATGTCATCAGGCTGAACCCAGGATGAAGTAACAGAGTGTTGTTGTGATTGAGAGAGCATAACAGAAGGGGATACATGGGGCTCCTGGCAAAGCACTGCAGGCAGGATGTAGATGAGACTGGAGTTGCTTGGAGATGAAAATTGGGCTCTAACCAATAGCCTTGAGTAATGTGGCAGCCATTTCCTACTGCCTCATGGCCAAGCAGTTTCACAGGACTCTTCCCCTGCTCTGGGTCTTTGCCCTTGCTCTGGTAATGATGTAATGTATGACTTCAGGGACTGTGCTAGTCAGTGAGATTTTGAAAGGCAGGCTGCAAGATGGTAAGTCGCAGGGTGAAAGTGGAAAAGCCATTCTTGATTCACTCCAGGTGGAAGTGCTGTAACCCAAAAGCAGAATATCTCCCTCTGGGCAACCCTGAACCATTTTATGAAGCCAAATCAAAGGAAGTTCATACTTGGATACCTACTTACATCACCTGAATTTCAAGAGGTACTGTTCCCATGGACAGCCAAAGAGTAATGAATTGTAGAAGGTAAATGTCAGTACATCTTGGGTGAGCAGAAATGCCTAGGCTCAGAGACAGGCTATGGTGAAGCATGAATTCAGCACAGAAACATCAATATTTCAGTCCCTCAACCATCAAGAAGGCTCCTGCCTCTCTTTCCAACTGATTAGGCAACGAGGTGAAATACTGGGCTCAGGGGTAGCTATTATTCACAGCTGTATCTTATGTATCTTTGCATTCAGAAGCAATTTTATTCATGTGTCCAGAGAAACAGGCCCAGATAAATTTCAAAGCTGTGTGGGCGCATGCAGCCACAAAGCACACAGCAACAAGACCCTCAGTGCAGCAACCTGGGTGCTGGCCTAAAAAGATGGCAAATGGGGAGTTGAGTACTGGGGACTGGCTGGACAGGAGCCCCACTTTTTTCCCCTGCACCAGGACCCATATCAATCATGCTGCAACACTGGCTGTAGAGATTTACTTTGGGGAATTTCACCCACAAGTCGGACCTAATGAGATATAGCAACATCTGTGTGCTGCTCCTGCCACTGTCTTGCCATTAGAGGTGCTCATTTCCCAGGTGGGCATGTGATTTTCCATTTCCCTGGGTTAGAAAAACAATTATACACTGAATTCAAACTTGCTCTGTCTTAGGGAGAAGCAGTGTCTGATACGCATAATTTGTAAATGGACATCACATTGCCTTTGCATAGGCAACACTATTCATTTCTCCTCTGTATGAATTTTTTTTCAGCATTTCAAGAGTCACTTCCTTTTTTTTTTTATGATTAAAGCCCAGAATTAATTAGTGCTGGCATGAACTTTGCAAAAAAAGGTATCCCCAGTAGAAATGAAGACATAAGTGATCATCTAGCTTACTAACTTCTATCCAAGGAGACAAGACTAGTTGCACTGGTGACCACAGGAACTTAACTGTAATCTGTCAACAGATTTTCACTGTCATGCAGGTATTTTTTTCATTTAATTTTCATTTTCTTTTCATTTTATCATTTTCTCACCTTGTACTTGACTGTGATTTTACACAGTGGATATCTCATATTTAAAACATAAATGCGTGATTTTACTGTAAAACTGTGCAGAACCCTCTTCTTTCTATGGCTCACCCATTAAAATTTCACAGATGGGAAATTCAAGCACTACACTCATGCAGACCTGAGCTATAAACAAACTCTCTGGATTGGAAAGGCCCTGATTTTCACAGACACTTTACTCAGAAAGGCTTTGGGCTTAAAATGCCCCTAGTTGAGAAATGGAAATTAGGTTGTAAATTGCTGGTTGGAGATGTGCCAGCTCTGTTCTGCTTTGCTTCCATTTTGCTGGGCTAGAGGATCACTGACCCAGGGTGGCCTTGAATTTGGATCAAGAGCTCACTTTAGCGCTTCACTGTGGCCTTCTGCTCATGTGAAAGGGTACTATGTTTTAGGGATGCATAATAGTCCAAACCATAGGCAAAGGTTGAAGAGTACCCCCTTTTTGAGGACCAGGTCCCATTTGAGATGGCAGGGTGAGGTCCAAGACTCACACTCATCTCTCCAAATTCTGCTTACATCCCAGGCAAGCTCCTTTCCTTTCCTACTCCCTCAGGGCAGCCCTCACTGCTTTTCCTACCTCCAGAAAGCAGAGTATGTCCTTTTCCCAGCAGCACCCCACACTCCTGCCCCATATGCCTGTGCAAGAATGTTCTGATTGCCTCCTTAATTAAGAATCTGTGAAAGTCTCCTCCCTGTGCCCTAGAAACAGTGGGTCCCTGCTGGCCTTACAGGCTGCCATGATGCTGAGTACCATTAGTCCTGGTAGCTCTGTGGGTGACAGAGCTCTGCAGACATCCCCTAAGGCCTTTCCTGCTGTCCCCTCTATGCTAATACGGTATCTGGACTCCTCTAGCTCTAAGTGGATCATTTCCTCTCTCATTTTTCTCATCTCGCAGAACCCTGGAGGTCCGCTCACATTTGTTTTAGGCTCTGGTGGAGCCTATTTCCCCGTTTCAGTTTGATTTACCTTTATTCCTAGACAATTATGTTTCTCCTTCTTAGGGAGGCCAGTTCTTGAATTAAATAAAACCAACTTCTTCTTACTGGTATTATTTTTGTTATTAGCATTTTGTTCCTCATTCACTGGGATGTTGGATAGCCTGCCTACATCAGTAAATGGACAACCGACTGAAAGGGTATCCTAACTATGCAGGGTACCCTAACACATGCTGTGAGGACAGCTCCCTTTGCAGCTCAGGTCTGGATTGTAGTCTTCTACAGAGCTTGAGCTGGAGGATGGATTTCAAACATTGGCAAAGCCAACAGCTCTGCCTTCAACTAGGGAGCAGACAGTGTGGCCAAGGCATATTTGCCCTGGCACACAAAGAGTGCCTGGAAAGCCACTGAGGGTGGTTCCCCTGGGAGTGTAAAGTGGTACTGAGACACACTCCACACAGAACAATTTGATGCCTCCTGTGTGAATAAAACCCTCTCTTGTCTCCTGCCTAATCTGGTTCCTTTGACAACCCAACCTAGCAACTAGTTTAGTGAATTTCCAGACCACTCCCATAGTCCTATGGGAGCAGAAACCCATAGGGTTTCTCCTTTGAAGAGCTCAGCTTCTAGCTTTTTGTGCTATAGGCCTGTCATTCCCTACATGGCACTGGATGTGCTTTGTTTCTGGTAGCAGTTGGGTAATGGGAACTGCATACTGCTGCAAAGTCTTGGAGAAGGGCATGTGCTTGTGAGGGTAGAACTGCCTAGGGGTAGGCAGGCAGCACAGACTAGCACAACCTTCTCTCCCTGCTCTCTGTGCATGGCCTGAGCCCTTTGGACAGAAGTTCACTGGATGCGGGTGCAAGGAATGTGTAAATCAAATGTATCTTAGAGGGTGAGGGATAATGTTAAACCACAACACACAGACATTATCCTTCACCCTCTAAGATACATCTCTAGGATCCATGGACTGGGCTGACAAGAACATTACAAGGCTTATTTATTGGTGGGGGGTAATACACTTCTCTCCCATAGGTGGAAGGCACAGCTCAGGCCCTGCAGACAGAAATATTGAGTAGGATATTATTCCCTAAATCCAGCTGTAATTGAAAGAGCAAGGGAGAGCTGCTCCCTCCCCCTTCCCATGCTTCAGGACAGGGATTATGGTGTCTAAGGAACCATGAAGGAGAAACTCTCTCGACAGTATTGCTAGTCTTCTCTGCAGCCTGTTCTTGCCACTGTCCTGACAAGTGTAAATCATGTTTCGGCATAAATCTGGACCCAGTACATCTGTCATGTCTGGGTGGCAGTGTTGGCTATGCTGTTTGTAAATCCACTGAGAATAATGTATTTGTGCTGTGGGATGACATCCCATAATGAGATTGTGATATTCCACAGCCCAAGATTTGCTATTTGTGACAAAGACAGATTTCATGAACAGCAAGGCTGCTGGGAGACCTCCTGGACTTAGGGGACATTCGTAAGCTGGAGATCTTTCTAACCTACTCAGCCATAACTCAGATAGAGGGGAGACAGTTTCTAGCATTTTTTAGACCAATCACTAAACACCATTAGCTACATATCTGGCCATATAGTTGCATTCAAAGCACCGCACAGCACAAAATAACTAAATGTAGAAAAGCACAGTCAAGAACTGCATATATTTACAAGACAGCCTATCATATTGATCCAACTACACTTAATATAGCAAGTACAATAATAAAAAAAATCATTCCCATGCCTAGAACAACTCCATTTATTCTCCTCTGAGATTTAGAAAATTAATCCTTTTTATAATGAAATTCTGCTTTTTTCTTTGCTCCCAGTTGTAGTTTATTTATGGAAAGCTTAAAAAAATTCCATCATGCTTATTTGTGGAAATACACATATGGCACATCCTTCCCTTCTGTGCTGTGAGCAGAAGTTGTATATGTGTGTATTTATGCATATGTACAAATCTGCATGTAAATTCATGCCACTCCAACCCTCTTAGCTAGTAAAACAACTTACACCTAACTTGTTTCCTCTGTCTCATTGGGAATTAATCAGTCTGGACTTAGTAAAGTAGGTGAATTATTACATTTACCTCATTTTATAAAAGCAGCCTCAAAAATGCTGTCTTGTTCAAGGCCGGACAGTAAGAGAAAAATTGTTGAAATGCAGCCTCTGTATAGAGCCCAGCAGAATTAGGACCAGCCTAAGTCTCTTGAGTTTCAGTCTTCTTTCTCCAGCACTGAGACCAGTTGTCTTGTCTTGTCTTTATTTAAATGCACAGACCTTTGAAATTACTCTTTTATCCTACTAGACTTCTTGTTCTTCACTTACATCAACACCTGTACAGACATGGAAGAGTTTCATTTAAGTTAATAAAATAAAAGAGAAGCCAGGGAATAACACAAACTCCAAATTCCGTCTCCATGCACAGCCCAGGGCAAGGGAAGTGCATGGAGTGATGGCTACGTTATTGGAAGCTGAAGGCCTCCTTATTCTTCTGAACTGGAAGTTGAGTTAAAGCCAGTATGAAGCTAATGCTGCCTGCTCTACTGGGGAGTTGTACTCAGTGACTCAGGGCATGCTCTTAGCCCTAATTTCCCACAAGTGGATCTCAGACATCCCATTTTACAGGTGGGTAAAAATATGAAAAAGCAAAGTGAAGCAATCTGTCTGTGGTCATACAACATGTCTGTGACAATGCAGAACAGATCTCAGTGTCTCTCAAGCCTGCCCTATCAGTCCCTGCAGGCGAAGCTGCATGCACTCCACCTGTGGTGGGTACTGTATGTTCACATGTGTAAGCAAATGTATTTCGGTTGTTTATTTGCTCTGCTGCCTACCTCCACATGTCCCCTAGCACAACAGCTGACCAGGGCTGCAGATTGATAAGAGAGGTACTTATGCATGAATCAGTGTATCTTTGAAAGCTGCCGCCTCCCAGGACAGTCCTACAGATGTGGACATCCAGGGCCAAATCCTGCACTGGGCAGACTGGACAGGGTTTCCCTGACATCAGCAGTGTTGTGTCTCCTGAGCCACAGTGCGTGCTTGGCTCACTCTCTATGGCTTCAATCAGGCAAAGGGCTTGTAAAGTGGCGTAAAAGAAGCATTGATGGATTTAACATAAAAGGTAGAATCAGGCCACTAAAGCTGACCATTTAAATCCAGCAGGTCACTGATTCTTTTGTGTTGATCTGAACTGGCATAATCAAAACCTGGCTGGGTTCCACTTGCGGTCTCTCCATCACATGTTACTTACCATCTGAATTTCCCTGCATTCAGAGAACACTCCCACCCCCTCCTGCTCTGCTCTCTGAAGGAGCAGTTAGTTTGAATAATAAGATCCCTTTTTAACAACATTCTCTTAGAAATCCCAAATGCCACAGACTGCACATCAGCATGTACAAATCTCTGCCATTCACATGCACACATCAGTGGTTTTCCCCATCTCTGATATGTCAATGCTGTTTACAAATTAATACTTACATATATTTCTGCCCTTTTAAAAACTGTAGCATAGTGTGACTGCAATGTCAGCCCTGCACAACTGCAGAGGTTCTATTCCAGAGATACTACTGCCAAGGACTGAGCTTGCAGGTAAATAAGAGGCTTGTACAGCCCATGGGCATGGCTTCTAGCCAGTGTTTGCATGAGAAGTCCCTCAGGTTTTGTAAAGCAGGTAATAGAAGGGCTTTTTTGTGTGTTGTGACCCATGTTTCAGGCTTATTATTACCAAAGGACAGAAACCTCCCCTTGCATTACTACTAATCTTCAGCAAAATGTCATGGCCACCACCACGAAAAACACTAATATCAAATTTCCTGCTGGAGTCTGGAAAAATGCCATTCCAGTGGTATCTTCATTTCTACCACATCTGTCCAGACATTTGCCTGGAGCTGGTTTCTGCTGCCTCAGGGGAGGCAGTGCAGTTGTGCTGGTATACATTAGGGACAGAGATCCTGCAGTGAGGTTGGTTCTTCTGACCATTTGGCCTCAGACAGTGTTTTGCAAAAGAGAATAAAATCAAGGAAAAATCTTAGAAAATAATCCTGGAAGACAATCTCCAAAAACCTGGGATACTGCTGAGGATGTCTCGGAGTACTTTGAGTATCTATTTTGCAGCCAGGCCCTCTGATTTCTACATATGACCAATGCAGCAGCCTGAAACTTAGTAGCAGACATCTTTGAAAACTGGAGGTTTCTCCTCTGTAAGTGGTTACCACAAATGATGCAATGTTCAGGGAAGTGTCTGTGCTATTTTTTTTTCATTTATTTATTTTATATCAGATTTCACGTGTTCTGATCTCCATGCTGATAGCTCAGCATGGGGCTGCAGAAGCTGTCCCAGGGGGAGACAGTGGGAACAATGGGAAGGGAAGGCAATGAGCACTAGCCAGACTGCCACAGAAGGCAATTTGGGATGATAAGTAAATTATCTGGATGTTTCTGTAATATGATCAGTGGCAAACCAGAACTGACAAATGCACTGCCATGGTAGTAACACTAGTAACTTCGCTGTGATAACTGCATGTGGATGTCTCAAAACTAGTTTTCCACACTGTTTGCGGTACTAGGAAAATAGTATTTTATCAGTGACATATATTCCTCTTAGATATCTGAAGTTTTATCCACAGCTATAAGCACTTGTAATACTTGTCCTTAATGATATCTCCTCCTGCAGAGGAATGTCATGTGGCAAGAACGATTTGGCTGGTCCTAGAGCAGGGCAGCACAGAATAGGCAGGCCTGAGTCTCTTAAGACTGCTGCCAACCACAGTGGGACCTGCGCCTGCTTGCATCAACACTTAATTCATCCTGAAGAAAAGCCTAATGACGGGCTGGATTTGTTCTTAGTACAAGTCTCTTGACTTCAGTGGAGTTTCACTTGCAATGAACTTGTCCTGACACACTCACATTGTGCAGTCAAGCAGAGCAGCAGAGGCTCTGGCTGGCAGGCCATAATCAAATCCCGCTTCAAGTAACCCAGCCAGCCTGCTGCCAGGGGTTTGGAGCGAGGAGAGAGGCAGCATGCCAAAGGCATCTCCTGCAGAACTGTGTTCTTCCCTATTATTTAGTTATACTGATGATGACAAATGTATTTTGAATCTTTAATTTCTACTATTTGGGGCTACCTCACCAGTGTTCGAAGCTCAGGGTGGCTTCCAACTAAACAGCCAGTTCACCATCCATGGAGCTCAACACTCAGTCTCCTGCAGTGTTTGCTGTGGTCACAACCAGCACCAGGACTGCTGTGAAGGACTTTCTGCTGGCTCCTCTCTGGGTGCCATTTGCACCAGGGGCTTTAGGAGGCACTACTGCTCTCCTCTGCACAGCAAGACCTATGTGTCTGGTCCTGAGTGTAGCAGTTCCTGCCTTAGCAACATGAGAAGGACAAGCAGAGTCTGTTGCAGTTTGTCAAGCAGATGATGAGTAAGAGATGTAAAGTCATTTACTTCTCTAGAAAATTCCAGCATGAGGAAGAAAAATGAACATAAGCCCTTCTGGGATGAACACACTTATTTCCCAGAGCAGTGACTAGAATCATTAGCTATTTGTACCTCAAATTCCTGTAGGATATTGCTGGGAAGAAGTAAATGTATACTGCGTGATGTTATGCCTTATGACAGGAGATTCTGTGTAGAAACTGTTGGGAACAGACAGGCATGAATCTACCGTAGGCTTGGTATGAATTTCCCCATTTCTTGTACAATGCTGAAATGAATCACCTCACTGTGATTTGTTAGAACTGAGGAACAAGACCACTTCTCTTCACTTTCCCACAGAAATCCCTTTCAGAATTTCCCATGAATAAGGTTCTTCCTTTTCTCTGAAAAACTGTGACAAGCTCTCCCTTTACCCTTAAGAAAGGGAAGCTGGCCATTGCCAAAGTACAAAATGCTGGACTTCATTTGTGGACTTTTGATGAAAAAAAGGAATATTTTTCACTGGAAGATAAGCACTTCCATACACTGAAGATACCTGTGGGAGCTTTTACCTTCCTCCTGCCCAGGAAGAAGCCTTCCCCTGTTGCTTCTCCCTCCCCTCTGCCAGTTAGTACCAATGGCAACAATGTACCACGGCATTCTCTTAACAGCCCAGCTGATGCCCAAGTCGGAGGAGACAGACCTGGTCAAGTTAGGTTTCCCTTTGGTAAAAGAGTGATTCCTTGTCTTCTCTGTTTCATAACAGAGATGGACTCAGAGACTGTGTATCTCAATGGTTGCCTAGTTGCTGTGATTGCAGAGGGACTGGGTTTGGTCACTTTGGAGCTCCTTCCAGATCTGTCGTTCTTTTTCTGTTACTGAGAAATAACAAGACTGGGAAAACTGGGCCTAGACTTCCCGAATTGTAGCAGTGGTTGTCTAAAACCTACTCCTGAATTCTTGGCAGTATTCTACAAATACTCTACATTGCACGAACCACAAGTCTTGACTGAGACACCATTCAATCTGCTCTGCTATGTCTAATTTGCATTCAGATTTTCTGTGCTCTGTTTGTTTCTCATGAATGCATCAGAGCAGTCAGTGTGCATCCCAAGGTGGTGTACTGGAAGCTGTATCTCGGAGCCTGTGATTTAGAAAAAGCCAGTAAAATACTTTTTGATCACTAGGCTGAGCTTGGATGTGTTTTGCTCTAATAAAGGGCCCTTCATTATTTGTGCATTTTCATTTTTTATATTTAAAATTAAATTTAGCTGTGGTTGGATAGACTAGATTTATAACTGGTAAAAATGTCACTCTCCCTTTTTGCAGGTACAAAGATAAAGCTATATAGTAGCTTAGTAATAACTCTGTGCCTCTAGATAAACACAATTGTGATTTACAAGTTTGTAAAGCTTGAAAGTTCTCAACATAACAAGCTAACTGTGAAATGTTAGCAGTAAGGGCCAGTGAAGGAGGGCAAGAAGCAGAAAGCCTGCTCCACTGAGTCTGTTCACCCTGTCTCCAGCCGTTGGTCTGACCCTGGCATTTCCAGATAGGTCCCAAACGGTCACAAGCCACATCAAAGGCAAGTCCCTTTTACAACATAAATGCTGAACTGTGGCAGGAAATAGTAATGGTAACGCCTCAGACAAAGCAGGTGTTATTTCACTATGGGACTATTGTACTAAGAACTGATAAGACAAGTAAAATAATGAATCTGGAAATGCATGGAAGAACTAAGAACTGATCAGACTAGTAGGATCACAAATCTGGAAATGTGTGAAGGCAGAAGTAATCCCCACAGGTGGGGTCTTAGCCTGAATGGAAGCATGCACCTCTCTAGGCAGACACCGACCAGAAAACCTGCCTAACAGACACCACGGCCACCACCACCAGCAAGGGCACTGGCTGATGAGAGAGGTAATGGCCGATACAAGTAGCAACACGCAGAGACACAGCAAGGCTTCTGTCCGGAGAAGAAAAAATTGTTGCCCTCTGCATGCCATGGACAAGAAAGAATGGGGATATGTTAAAATCCAAACAGATTGTTGTTGTTGTTGTGGGAGTGGCCTTTCAGAGGGTATGAACTCCAGGGCTAACTATTTCTCATGGCAGTCCCACCGCCCCTGCCGATTGCCATCCGGCCAGTCCCAGCCCAGTTAGCGGGGATAACACACCGCCACCTGGTGCAACGGAGCAAGATCAGTGATTTCATTGCTGCTGTAAGTCCTGGGGCAAAGACTTCACCAGACCTTGGCAAACAAGTGGAGGCAAACAAGTCTGCACTAGAACATTAAAAGCAGCTTGGCTAAACAAGCTCCAGTGGAAAGGAAAAATATTTTATTTCTCTAAAATTACAATCAGAACGAGAAATGGCAACAGGCTTTCCAGGATAACGAATGTGCTTTGTTGCAGTCTGAGGCAAATAGAAATGATGGCTACATCTGTCTTGTGAATGGTCTCGCACAAGCTATCCCTGAGCATTCATGCAGGTTTGAGCTGTTGGAAAACATGCTGGCCTGCTACAGACTAGCAACAGTTTGGACTCCTTTCTGTTACCATCCCTCGGTCAGCATTTTCGAGAGAGATTCCCATTGGGCCAGTCAAGGGATGTGGGGAGACCACAACCTAGTTGGAAGTGGGCTGAGTTCATGAATCCCTTTCACATCATTGTTACTGTTAAGACTTCACCTACTGATGCAGAGGAGATTGCTGGTTCAGTGAATCCCAAGTTCTCTGCTGTGAGTGAATGAATCCCGCTGGCCTTTTATCCTCCACAGTGATACAGAGGAAGCTATCCACCACCATGCATCTGCACTGCAGCATCAGCAGGCCCAGCTGAGGTTGGGATGGTCACATGCCATATTTAAATAGCGGCTTGCTTTTGCTATCTCATTATTATGTAAGAGTCATTAATTGGAAGGCTGTAGAATGGAGGTTATTTGAGAGCACTGACGTCTCCCACTAGGGATCCAAGAGATAGAAGATTTCCTGACTACACATGTGCATCCTCTGCCAAAGGCTTATACAGCCAGCACTTTCTTATGATTACAACTTTCTTTGAGAGAAAAACATATTCTAACAAGCAGCCCTTAATCCTTCAACTACTGCTACAAAGAAGGCTCAGAATAAGAGTTCCAGCAGTATAACACTTTTGAAATGTATGTGCCAGGAGCGATAAAAAACCTCTTTTATACTTGGAAAACAAATCTGTTTCAGTTGGGTGCACTCAGACATTCCTTCTGATTTGTTTAACATGCATCTTCTGTCCAGTCTGTCTGAACAGAGACCAACTTAATGAAGCCCAAAGATGTAAGGCTTTTAGATCTTTTTATGATGTTGTGGATGAAGCAAAAGCAAAACTGCTGTGGGGTGGCAAGCATCAGACAACAGAAATAACATCGATATGTGCCTTGATTTATTGTATAGCAGACATATGGCAAGGTTTGTAGTTTCTGAATAGACAGCAGAATTCTCTCAGAAGTTGCCACACAGGAAATCCATGAGGAATCCTTACAGCAGAGACAGGTGGCCAAGAGCTGCCCCACCACAGACGCTGCTGTCAGAATAGATATACACCCATAACCAAAATGCAGCTCTCTGCCCCACAGTTGCAACCAGTTCCTGCTTGCCTCATCTGGCATTGCTTCCTTTAGAAAAGAGCTGCTCTTTCTGCTGTGCGTTCCTGCTCTCTGACTTGGGTCATCTTCAGGGCAGAGAGGAATTTGTAGAAGCTGGCAGCACCTTCAGCTGCAAGCACTGAGTACCTTCATCTTTAGGCAGAGTTTTGTCATGTCCTCCTTCCCTGTTGACATCATTTCTTGATAGGCAATGAAACTTTGTTTATTGAGTCATCTTGTGGGTTGAACATTTTCATGTTCAAGGAACAAGATAAACCCAACTTACATAATCACTTTTATTTACCCGCAAAAATAAGCTTTTCACACCTGACACCTGTGCTCTTCCCCACCTTCAGACAGAAGCCTCACCCAAAATATTATTCATGTTCATTGTCCTGCCAATCTACACAGTCTTGTTGGACTGAGGGAAGGTTTGATGGTCAAAGGCAGGGTTCTCAGTAATTCTTTTTGTTCCCCAATGGGTAGGTCTAGTGGAGACACTCTGCTTGATCTCTGCTGTGATGACACATTGGCGGAGAGGGACTCTGCAAGGCAGAATGGGTCAGGTCCTAAAGTTTTCTTAGGTCAAAGTCAGTGAGTAAACTGATAGCAAACTGGATACCAGTGCATTTTATTGAGTCATGACAGGCTGCAGCAAAATTGCATTTGTCAGACAAGGCTTTATTGCCACCCACAGACTGTGTCTGCTGAGATCAGGCGCCACATCAGGAAAGGTGTAGTACAAAAGTAATTTGACAGATGGGCAGTGCCTGAAAGACCTTGCAGTCCTAACAGATGAAGATGAGAGAAAGAAAGGATTTTTGTCTCTATGCTATAGACAAACAATGGAGTAGGTGTACCTCCAAACTCTACAATGCTGCTCAGGGCCCTAAGCCACCTGATAATGCTTGGTGTTGCTAAAAATCACCATTTGGACAGGCAATGGCAGTACCCTACAACATTGCCTTGAGATAGCACACCTCTTGTCCTGACTTACCGGATCTGTGCTCTGTGAGTATGGCTAGAATGCTTCCAGTCTGAGACTGGTGATTACACAGCCAGTCTGGCTCTCTATCCCCAAGTTAATCTGAATTTCTTTGCATCAGACTTAGCATGGCCAAATCAACATCTGAATGTACACTAGAACATCTGCCCATCACTATGTGAATAGGTTGTAAGAACCAGGATTTAACCCTGGGTCTTCTGTCTGGTATCTAACTGAAGATAAACTTTCAAGTTGGCCTCCAGTAAAGTTGAAGATTTGGCAGAAGGGAATACCATCAACTTGTTTTAGTCTGAGGGACATTAACATTTCCTGCTGGCAATAATTGGGCAATAAAACTGCGATGCTTCTTTAGCAATCACTGCAATAATATTAGATAAATAAATTTCATTGTTCGGCGTCATCCATCACCACATAAGTCACTCAAAGAATCCTGATATAAAGAGATGAAGAAATAACCTCAGAGAAGAAGTTAATTTTTCTTGAAGTTTAAAACACTTTCAGAAATTTCAGGGAGTTTCCTAGATGGTCTTTCATAGACTCCTTTTATATTCCTAAAGAACGTTTTACACACCATCTTTCATCCCTATGTGCCTCAGATTATACCTCTTCCATAATGAGACTAGGTTTTACCCACAGGTTTCAGGAAGGGCTAAAGATTTGGGATCCTCCCATGCTAAGGACCCTACCTTCACATACCTGGAAATGTTGAAAAATATTTAAGCTGCCTAAACTTGCACCATCCATCACTTTCAAATTTGAATGACTACAGGACCCCTGTTCAGCCCCCACTCTGCTCCATTAACCTGAGAACCAGACAACTCCTAAGCTTTCATTTACGCCATGCATTCAGTCATGGAATGTCAAAAGGCACCATTTAAGGTAGTCATGCTACTGTGAAGGATTCCTTTCATCTTTGTACTTTCTACAGCTGCAATTTGAGGCAATTAAAGAACAGGACTCAGGACATGTCTACACAACGCAGTGATTTTCAGCTACCACTGATTCATCCCATAGCGGAAGTTCCCCTGACTCACAGGAGTCATTACAAAAAATGAGATTATGTACAGCTTCCAGAGCTGAGACTTCTGTTACAATAGTTGGGTTCTTTCAGTGCCTTCAAAGTACCAGAAATTACATTAGCTAACTGGGAAGAGTTAAAATATTTTCATACATGAACAAACCTTTAAAAGACACCCTTTTGTAGTTGCTACTTAAAGGCTGCCTAAAAGACCAACAGATACCTGGTAGAAATTGAAAACCTTCCATTTTAATGTGCCAGGTGATCAGGACACTTCACTTCTCCTGCCCAGCTTAAAATTACCCTGAAGAAGCTTGGTTTTCAGAGGCCATCAGGAGCCCAGCACTTGAATATTTTGAAATGGAGGCAGTCAGATTAACTACTCACTTTTGAGAATTTGAGCAATTAAAAGTAGAAGTCTGCTGCTGTCTTCTGTTACTAATGATAGAGCCAAACTGAACAGTTTGGGACAACATTTTCCATAGGATTATGAGCCTCAGGTTTGGTTTTCCTTGTGTACTCTGAGCAGAACATTGGTAATTTAAAATAAACTCCCCCCAAATGAGACAAATATTCTGTTTGGTCTGCATTTTAAAATTCTAGCGACCTTTTCCTCATTAGAGGCTAGTACTCTTTTAATTTAAAAAAGGGAGCTTATAATTTGCGGGGGGGGGGGGGGGGGGGGGGGGCAGGAAGAGCATTTATCAAAACCGTGCTTTATGACACCATGTCTGTTTAACCTCACAGAGAATCAGACTTCTGGCCAGAAGACAGTTTGGCCAGATCCCTGTAACTGAATTTCTTATTCTGGTTGCATTAAGTGCACACAGCAAGATCCACACCAACTGTATGTGAGCAAAGCCTCATTTACCCAGCACCAAAGTGCTGCTAGGGATTAAACAGGTAACTTACGAGGAACCAGATCTGGCATCCTGCTTCCTCTTCACTGTCAAGCTGCTGTCCCAATACCACTGGGCGCAGACAGGTAGGAAAATGACGTCATCCAGTTCAGATCTGGACATAGAGCCATGTGAAAGGCATATTGGAAAAGAGACCAGTATGGCAGTAGGAGAGGAAACCAAGTTGCAAGCAGCAGGAGTTGGAAATATGATTGTGGAGAAACTGCAAAGACAGAACCAGGTGAGGTAGGCAGATCCTGAGGAGAGAGCAAGAAAAATGCATGTGGGGATAGAAGTCCAAGAAGTGAGGGCAGGATCTGGGAGAGGAGTCTGAAACTGGTAAGATGACAGGAAGGAGCAGCCTGGGGCAGAGTGAAGGGAAGGGCAGGATGGCTCAGGTACACAGAACCTGGAAGAAGGTGCCATGCTCTGCTCATAGAAAGCAGTGGCAAAAGCAATATCAGAGCAAATGGATCATCTGCAAGTACTGAAACAGCCAAAGTGTGAGGAACTAACAAAAGCCACTGGTAATGCCATGAGTCAGCAAAGCTAATGAGCCCCAGCTCACTGGTAACTGTAAGGTGTCATTACAAACCTGAGGAAGTACTTCTCTTTTTAGCATGCTCTAACAAGAAAGGAAATTATAACACACAAGAAAATTATTCCGCCACATGCAGAACTGTGTTAAAAAAACAAAAACAAACCAAAGAAACCTCACACCTTTATACAATTTATAGAATCCAAGACTCAGTAATTTCATAATGACAGAATTTAAAACCACCTTTTCTACTTCCTCATTCTCTGTAGGCATTATGATATTTAAGTGCATTTTTGCATATTATTTATCCAACAATATAATGTTTTTCAATATTCTAAGCCTCTTCTACCTGTTCTCTTCCATATCATTTCAATATGTTCTGCAGGTTTCTCGAACCTTTGACTCCAGACTAAAATAACATATTCCAAATAAGCAAAAATGCTTAGTTGACTATAGCTCCCATAGCTGACTCAGCATTCCCCCCCCAAATCAGATCAGCCCTTCTGTTTATGATACTGAATTTTGCTGATTGTACACGGTGAACACCCAATCTTTTGGAAAGCTTCTTTTGCCCTGTCACCTTCAAGTATAGCCTGTGTTTTGCTAACAGAAGTACAACTGTGTATTATCCTTAAGTGAATGTGCGTGCATATTACAAACGCTACAGATCTCTGTACCACTGCTATATAAGTTTCCTTATCTAATATATCCATAAATCTGTGTCACCTGCACTCTTCATCAGTCATGATTTTATGGTTTCTTCGACATCATTGCTCATAATTTTAAACAGCATACGCCCAAGAACTGAGCCTAAACTATACACCCAGACCGTGATAATCCCTTGTTTATAGTTAGCCTCTGGGGTTCAGCAAATAATAGAGCTGGAAAAGGAACTCCTCAAGAATTAAAATTGTTCTCATAAAAACATTTTGCATAGCGCACAGAATGTGGCTTTGCTAGAGGATTGCATTTACTTAAAACTCTATTGGCTGCCAGGTAGGGACCACGTAAAAGTATCTATACTTACAATGTTAATTCAGGTATTCACAGCGTGTGAATGGTCATGCAAAGAAATATAAGATGTCAGACCTACAGAAGCAGGGTGTCTCTTGGAAGACATCCTTAGATATCTCTTCTACAGCCTAAGGCATCAGCAAGTCTTTAATTAAAGGACCACAGCACAGTTCGACAGTGGCTGTCATCTGGGATTATCCAGGCGTTAGTGTAGACTAGCCCTAATGCATGCCCCTCCCCATGCTCTTGCCCTTGTTTCATTTTTAGCAGCATCCTCGGTGTCTGGTGGTCTCCAGAGATAGCAGAGGTGACAAAAATTAGCAGGAATAGCATCAAACAAGTAGATTAGAGAAATTATTGGCTTTCCTCCGTTACTCCGTTACTAGTTTTGATGCCAGGGTGTTTGACTCCATGTACTTTGCTTCAGTCTATTAAAGAGAGAAAGTTATTTGTGAAATTCAGCCCTAAAGTTTGGAGGGAGAGGACTGTGCCTAAGGATATACACAAGTGCAGGGACAAAAATGTTTGTCAAACATTAAGGAGGTTTATCCTCAGTTTCATAGCACACCAGAGCTGCAGTCTGCAAAATGTCTGAGAAAGCTCAAAAGCACTTGAGGCCTTGGCTAGGCTCACTAAGATCAATAGGGCAAAACACAGGCCTGCCAGAGGATGTTCTTAAATGTCTCATTGAACTGGGTCTGAAAGACAGAAGATTGGACCCAATCTTATCCAGTCTCAGGAAATTAATCAAAAGGCAAAGGTTGTGATAGCTGGCTGTTTGACTTATCCTTTGAAAACTACCCAAGCTTTTCAGGCCTATGCAAACCTAACACCAACATTAAAATCTACAGGGATAACCAAAACAATAATTCTTTTGTCATTTTACTCATTTCGTCTGCAGATATCAAAGCAGTTGACAACTTTGCACAAATGTCAAGATGAAGTGTCTTGTGACGTAGAGCTAATTCAGCACATCTACAAAGAGGAGCAGATACCAGACTCCAGCCAGCTATGCCCTGGGCCAGGCTCTCATGGTGCATGTCAAAGCTCACTCTTTTAAACACCAGGTGTGCTGAAGATGGAGTTTGAACTCAAGGAAGAAATCACCACCATGGTGGTTGCACAACAACTGACTTCCCCACAGATCAAAATCAGACCAGACACCAGAAGCAAAACTAAAGAGGGACTCTAGCACAAATGGAAAATTGCTATGGCATTACTGCACAATCCCCTGATCATGTACGCCCCGCAGGGGACTGTCTAAGGGGCAAAACAATCTCAATTTAGGGAACATCCTCCTGTGAGGAGACATTGGGGTCCTGCCCGCCATGACTTCCATCCGCATACCAGTCTCTTCCTCTTGCCTGTCAGCGGGTGCACCACACCACCAGCCCCCCTGACCAGCTGTAGCAGGGGCCCCTCAGGCACCAGCTCCTGAGCCAGCTGGATCCAGCTCTGACCAGTCCAGGGCAGCTCCTACCCCCCAGCCTGAGGCATGAGCCTACATGTGGAGGTCAGGATGAGGCCCCGTGAGGGGAACCAGGGTCAGGCACAGCCCAGGATGGCTGGGGCTATGGGGATGAGCCGGGATGTCAGCCTGCAGGGCCTACAGACAGGCAAGGCAAGGCAGGGCAGGGCAGGGCAGGGGCAAGGCCGGGGCAAGGCCTCAGGCCGGGCTGAAATGGGGCTGCTGTGCCCGTGGGCAGAGTGAGTGGGTGAAGGCCCCACGTGAGGCTCGTCAGGGCACCGACATTATGCTCAACGCAGATCGTCTTGCTTTTTAGTTCAGGTTTTAAGTACCTAAACTTAACTTCCTACTTACCACCAGCTTCTCTGGCATGTCTCAGGCTGCTGACAGGCACAGGGGAGTGTCCTCAAAAAGGCCAGTTGTCCCAGCGGTTTACCATGGCAACTCCCAAAAGTGATTTACCGTCATCTCCCCAAAAAGTGTATTTGCATTTACAAAAGCCAGGGGAAGTTTGGCCATGTCTCAGCTACTTGCCTTCCAGGGAGAAGCCTCACCCTTCACTACACTTCTCAATGCACAGTTTTTTCTTTCCTAGATGGCTGACAATGCAATTTGACCGCCTTCATGTCATAAGGGTTGGCTCACCTGCTCCTGTACCCATAGCCTCCATCATTGCCACTGTTTCACTTTAGTGAAACTTTGGTGTTTCACAAATCAGGTGAGTGCTCTAGTCCCTGAGCTAACTGGTTAATTTCACTCATGTTTTTCTTCTTTGGACCTGCTCATTTTCTGTAAAAAATTAAATACATCCTGAGCCAGAAACACAGGCTGACTCATGTAGGATGTGGGAGACCAAGGTACAAGAGCTCAACAGCAGAACAGACGTTTGAGATAAAGGAAAGGCTGGGATTCTTTTACACTCTGTGACCTCTGGCAAGTCCTGTCATTTCATACGGTTACACCCTGGGAAATGGGAACAAACCAGCAGCCCTGAAACCTGAGCCTGGGGAATCGTTTTGAGAAATAAGGAGCAAACCCATGTGGCTTCACTGAGTGAATGGAAGTAGAGTAATTTATTGCACCTGGTCCTTTGAGCAGAGCAATCTGGAAACCTGTCCCAGCTGTCTGTGTGCAAAGAAGGCCCAGAGCAATGCTTTACAGCCTATGGTTGCTTAAAAGATTTTTTCTAAGTATATTATCATGTTATTTTCTACATTTTATTTCTCTTCTGGATTTACATGTTAAGGCAACAGAAGAACTGTGGGATAAAAAGAGAGCTATTTTCTGTAGTAAAATCTTAACTGATTAGTCTACTTAATTTTATTTAGGATTTTTTTCATAAAGCTTTTCTCACAGATTATCCTCTCGTATACTACTTGTATAGCAGTCGTAGAATAAAGAGAATTTGCCAGGACTTGGGGGTGTCACATGCTACATCTCTAAAAGACTTACTCAAAACTGCAGGGAAGATTTAAAGGTTTGTTTCTCTTGGAAGCCCTGTACTTAAAACATGAACAGTGTGAAGGGAATTGTTTCTGCTTCTGTTTCCCAGCTTTACTCAGATGTTTCTCTATCACTGCTAATTCTCCCATTTTGATCCTAGTCTTAAGAAATTGTTTTCATAAACCTAAACTTGTTAAGTTGATATTTTTGACTCACGGATGGTGTTTTGCTTAAAAACAAACAAGGAAGAGAAACATTCTACTTCTTTGAAAATCTGAAAACATAACCTGATGGTGACCTGGAGGCTCAGAGCTCTTCAGGCAGTGAAGAAAAAGTAGAGATGAGAGCTTTATGATTATTAAGACATCACAAGATTATTTCTGAAGCCTAACATGAATTTTTGACACAGTTTTAAGTCCTGCTCATGGCCCAGATGCACTGTGTACTATCCAGGTAAATCATATGTTCTCTCTTGTCTGGTTTGGTTATCAAAGAAAGGTCTGTCTGCTCTGTATTGTGTTATTCCTGGTTAGAGCACATTTACAGGCACCCTGCATGCATTCTTGAATGCAGGTGTGAAGCGAAGCTCATTCCATGATGGGTATATATTAATAATTATATTAAAAAGTCTTCACAATTGAGGTAGTCAAACACAGGAATCAGAGAGGGACATGGACAGTTCATGGTATTTCCATAATGATTGCAGAAGGCCTAGACCAACTTAATATAATTTTGAAGTCACTTAGGTGTTAAGCAGGGTGTGAACCAGGTGACTTTCGGAGTTCCCTTCCTCCTTTAATTATATTGTATGATTCAGTAGTTTGTATGCATTGCCATGGGCCTGTCCAGATGGGGAATGTTGGCTGATATAATTCCTGATGAATCAAAACATTGCCAAAGTTTTACTCATACAATTACACATGTGGGCATACTATCCCAAATAAGGGTAGAGTATTCTGATATTATCGATCTGCTTTGGAAACTATAGTATTATTATTCAATTTCCCTATGCACAAGAAAAGAGGGAAGAAGGAAGATTGTATGTGGCAGATATATCTGTTCTCAATGAGGCATCACTGCAGGGGTCTAGTGAAAGCGTTTTCCTGCTCTGCATTGTTAAGTATGCAAAGGTTGCATATTTCTGTAGAAGCTTCTAGATTTTGGGGGTCGTATATGATTTTAGTATAATGGCAATATATTATATCTTTCTGAATCATGTTAATAGCCACTCATCTCCTTACTCTTATCAGTGCAACACAAATCAGAGAAGCTCAGCAAGAACTGAATATCTAATAAATCACTGACTTGGCTGACAATGGCTTTGGCATCCCTATTTCCAAGAACTATTTGATTCCTAGGTTTGGTGTTCATTTCCCACGTCACAGCCTGCACTCAGGTTCTTTATTTCAGCAGTAAGGGGCTACATTGCCACCCCCTTCTACCTACTAAACTCTAAAATAACATATCCAGAGGCTTTCCTCTTGGGTCCATATCTGCTGCTATGGGCATTCATTCTCAACAGATTATATCATATCTAAAGGTTGAAAGATCATTTCTTAATTTAGATCATAAAAGCAATTAATATGCATGTGTTCTGTTTGACAATCAGCATTTCACTTTATAGCAGCATGGTAGTTGGTATTCTTCATCTTTTATCTATATATGTTTGACTTTTTGATTATCCATGATTTTAAGATTCAGTGGCAAACAGGGAAGCTTGGAGGTCTGAAATATGTAAAGTTTGAATTTTGACCAGCAGAACCTAACCCAAAGCATTTTAGTTTGATCCAAACACAATTATGATTTCTAGAATGTCATACTTTGAGGGGACTCAATCTGATAGAAAATGCTATCCATGTGTCTTTAGTTTCTGGGAAAGGAAATCACAGTCGTACACTAAAACCAAACCCTGTGGTCGGCTGTATTTCCTAAACTTTGTTCACACAAATTTTTATGTATATATCAGTATGCAAACACACCCAGACGTCATCTAGAGTCCTAAATGCTTTGCTGGTAAGGAACCCTGCTTACCTTCTGAGACATAAACCTTTTTTTCTGCATAGCTCAAAACTCAAGTATTCTCTTATAAATACAGTTCACTCCAAAGCAAACAGCAGAATGCTGATCACTCACTCTGAACCCATCAATGACACAAGTGATCTCCATTTCAGTCTAGTTAATTTCAAACATAGAGCTTGTAGAACAAAATACAAATAGCAATGCATTTCACAAGCTTCATACTTTGCTAGGGTCCAGAGTGGGTTTAGCTTGTGATCTAGGAAGAGACTGAGCAACAGGCTAACTTTCCTGTCTCTCTCTGCTTCCAAAAGCAGCAGGACCTGCCAGACTGAGACTTTTTTTAGTTCGATTCACTCACCTCTCAGTGGGTTTTCCTGTAGACTGGGCAGGGAGGTGTCTGTGATCTAGGTAATGGAGAGTAGTACATAGCTCCACTAGTCATGGGAAGTGTAGGATTTAGATCAGAAAGGCCATATGAATAGATGTTGACGAGTTTCTTAATTTTTAAGTAATTTATAATTGTACATCCCTATATATTTACATAAAAAGGAAATTGTACTAGGAATTTTTGTGAAACAACTTTAATAACAAGGTTTAATAGCTTAATTGCAGGAGCCATTGGATATCCAGAGGGCTCTCTTGCTGTAAGAAGTGGCCATACCTTTGGACTATACCTTGAGAGGAAACAGCCTTATCCAGGAGGTAGCAGATGGGAGAAGTCACCCTTCCTGAAACAACCAGGAAGAGGTAAGAGGTTTGCAGGATTACTCAGGACATGAGGAACCAGGTTGAAGGGCAAAGAACTGCACAAATTAATTTAGGATCTGTAGGAAAAATCAACCAGGCACAAACAGCTGTTTAAAATGTGGTTCCAGTAAGTGAAAGGCTTGCTAATGTCAGAGTGCTGAGGACAGGAGGGACAATGCAGGCTTCATCAGCATCAAAGGAGCATGCAATGGTGAGCTGAAAATTCAAACAAACAGCAGCATTCATTAAGCCACGCCTGAGATTTCTAATTTTAGACGTGGCTGCATCTGTAATACCAGCTACGTTATAGAGAATGAGACAGGAGTCCCTTTCATTTACACTAGAATGAACTAGGACCAGCACCACCAACTTCTACAGTAAAATATTGGAATAAAAACAGTGCAAGAGCAGAATCAGACCTTTGCAGTAGTCTAAATCCTTTATCTCTGTAGGTAGCTTGGTTTCACAAATCCATTGATGGAACTAAAAAGCACCACTGACTCTGAAAGAAACTACTGTTAGAGAATGATCTTTACACACCACAGGTTTGTTCTGTATTGTAGATCCAAGCCAATAAATGTAAAATACATCAAGGTGCAGATATGAAATTGCTGAATTCCAGTGAGCTGGATGCAGTTGATTAGATTATCACTGAATTAAAAAACAACCCTACATAAAGAAGGCAGTTAGAGATAAATATCAGAGGTTTCATCCTGACAGAGGTCTGCTCGCAAAATACATATTCGAAGTTGTCTTTTGTATCTCATCTATTATTAATAGACAGACTTGGAAAAATTTATGGTCTTTTATGAACTGACTTACTAATCTCATGATTGAGAGTGTAGCACCCCAAAATTAAGAAGAAAGTAGTTACGTATGATGGTCTTTTCTTTATTCAAATATCCATTGGAATGCCAGAAAAAACTCTTCATTGCATTAATTGGGAGGAATGTTATGTTCTTTACCTTGGTATGCTGGAAATTAAATACATTGTGATGCATTGCAACCCAAAGATAAGAAAGGCCTTAATAGTTACAATTTTAGTAATACATTATCCATGTAGTACACATTTGTAAGCACCTAATAAAGTCATGAACATTACCTTGAAAATCCATTTCTTTTAGGTCACAGTATAAGAGTACTATTTGTACACGGGAATTTTGTCCATAGGCAACTGACAGCTGAGAATACTGACTGAAAAGTTGCTATGTTTTTATTTGTGCTAGCTCTGCACTGTTCAAAACATAAGAAAGAGAATTAAATTTTAATCTGGCACCTACAGTCTAATAAGAATGCTTAATTCCGTTTTCAAAACCATTACAGCTCTCAGACCAGGAAAAAGACAGCTTGAATTTCAAATCAAAACTTCAGTTTGGAGAACCAGCAGTTAGAAAAACAACCTCAGCTTTTGCTCAACAGAACACAAGTACACTTTACTCATCAAAGAAACATCCATTTATATTCTAGCAACACAGATTTTTTTTGTGTGTACTTCCTCTTCAGCCTACCAAAGCATGTTACTCAACAGAGCAAAGGTGGGATTAGTTGTACTTATGTATAGTCTAAATTTACCTGATTATGGATTTATGGGTGCTGATTGTTTGTTTCATAACTCCTTAGTGAAGGTTTACCAGAGCAGTGACTTGGGAGTAGCTCCACCAGGAATCCAGCATAAAGAGATTTCTGAAGGGAAGATCTGGCAGTGCCTTCTCATACACAACGTCAGTAAAGGCAGAATGAAGCCCAGAGGGCACTGGGAGTTCCAGAAACAGTGACAGAGTTATTACATGCTGCAAAAGCTGACTCAGTCATTTGTTAGGACAGAGGAAGAACTTAGTTATTATCTGAATAGAAACAACAGAGGGATCCTTTTATTCATGCAAATGGGATCAATTTAACTAAAATTGATGCAAAAACCCAATGCAGTTAAATCTGTGCACAACCCAATGAGATACATTCATATTGCCTGAAAATCAGATAAAGGCGTTTAGTTTTTATGTGCAAATTTACTGAACCTGATGTATTCCAAATTAAGAAAATCTGCACAGAATTTTGCCATTTAAGAACAGCCATTTAGTTATCCAATTAAAATTTCTTCTAGATGTAGCCTCCAATGGAATAGGCCCTGCGATATACATGTGCTGCAAGTGCATCCCAACAAGACATCAGCATTTCATATCAGCCAGTGAGGACTCTGCTTTGTGCTAGGTAGCAGTGTAGCAGTCTCCTGTAGTGTCATATGAGGCTCAATGAGCCCCAAACCTATGGCTTAGGTGAAAGAAATTTTGTATAATTTTCCCCATTCTTTAAGCTTGCCAAGCTCCCTAGCTTGCTACTGATTACACCACCACAGTCTGAGCATTAGCAACACGATGAAGTGCAATTGCTAGTCATCAGAGAACACTTGGATTCAAGAAAATGGAGTAACCAGATTTAGATACTTGAGGACATTTACATATGCTAGAATAACTGTGCAGCAAAAACTGCACTAGGCAGCACTCACTAGAATGGATGAACTGCTGAGTTTGCTTCTTTTACAGTTTGATTTATCGTCCTTGGGACAATTTTTTCTGCTTGTGTCTTCATTGTGCTGTCCCTTTGTGGGAGTATCAGGATGATTCTGTCTCCTGGGAAACATAACTTCATCCTGCAAATATTATGGTAGTGTCTTTAAGAGCCCCTTTCTGACCGCCAGCCAGAAATAAAGTTGTGCACAGTATTATCTCTGTCTTTTTGAGGATGTCAGATGTTATGCTATACACTGACAAGCCCTACTATTGGCATCCTCTTCCGCAGATTTTATGTGGGAAATCTGTGTCACCTAAAGGCAACTAGTTCCCATGAGTAGGCCCAGTGTGCTTTGGCAACACACAGCAGGTGAGGAGAATTTCTAGTACTGGGTGCAGATGGGGTGAAATCTGGTGTCTGATTTCAAAAAGAAACATATCAGTACAGAGCACTAGGAAGCCAGTCGTAGGGATTAGCTGCCAGGTGTGCATCACTTGCATCCATGGTTTAAAGGCAGAAGTAAAACAAAACTTGTTTGTAAGACTGTCTGCAAATGCACTTCTTTGGAAAGAATTTTAGCTTTATTGTATTAGAAATGAAGAACTGGTGTTCTTCTTCTTCAGGTTGCTGTGCAGTCTAAACCAGTATTTTTATACAAATGGCAGTGCTCCCATGCGCCTTTCAGAGATAAAAAGCATGCAGTTGGAGAAGAGAAATCGTAGGCCTGCAGGGTGATCAGTTTGACTGTCAGGAATGCAGGAAACTGTCACATCGCACTGAAATCAAATGGCAAGCCATTTCCTTGTCATCCTTCCCAAATGTAAAAGAGGTTACTAATATTTGTCCCTCACTGAAAAGCCCTGATCTACTGAACTCCAGTTCACCTTTCACAGAGTACCTGAGCTGGCAGGTCCTGGCTGTCAGGAGTGACAAAGTGACAGAAAAGGTCACACGGCATGGCTGGACAGCATGCCATGTTCTATTGACAGGAGTGTTCATGGTGCTGCAGTGCCTCATATTTACCGTGGGTGGGGAGGAGTCAAAGACAGTGCATCATCTGAATGGACAGGTTTACCAGAGTGTTGCTTTCTTTCCTAGATGGACTTACATCTTCTTGTCAGAATCATACAGAGCAGCATCAGATTCATGAGGAATCTCTAAACTGTCTGCAGAAGAAAAACATGTGCGTACATGGAAGGCCCCTTGCTACCCTTTACAGTGCTAAGGACAGCTAATGCCCAGATTACCACTTGCTGGACCAGCATCTCAGCAGCCCTGCTGAAAATGCAGTGTGCTCACTGCAACTTTCATCTGAAGGTCACTTGTATTCTCCCCCTCACACTGACCTTTCCTCAACTGAACTGGAAAAGTGTGGTCACTGGTTTTGTGCAGGGAATGAGTCTCTTTTGTCTCTAAATCACAGAAATCATTTTTCCTGTTTACCAATTGGCAAAAATACACACATTTTCCTAGAAAAGGATTTTCATTGGAGGGGGATGATTACCAGTCAAGTGAACATCCACCCTCTGGCTTTGGAGGGGCTTGTGTGGGGCATGAGCTTGTGGCAGAAAGCAGCCCCAGGCCCGTTGTCAACACATCAATTAACATCTAACTTGAAATATGTTTGTGTTTCTGCTTAGCATCCCTTGATCCTTCCTTATTTCCCTCAGTACCTTGTTAATGGCAACTGAAAATACTTTATGCTGAGCAGGTGGAAAGGGAGTTGAAGAAATTCCAGACTTAAATTATGAAGCCTTAATGACGTTAGTCATTGGAATATAATCACAAAGGGAAAGTGGTTGGAACTAAGAGGCCACTTTTCCAGAATGCCCCACTCCCAGAGACATCCTCCTTTTAGACAAAAAAAGAGCCATGGTCTGGGGTTTCCAGGCAATGCAAGGAAACACTGTATACTTCCTGATACTCCTTTGATTCTTATCATTCATGAAATCCAGGTGAAGGAGGGAATTTTGCTGCCTTTGAGCCATTCCTCTGCAGACCCTAGTGCAATGAATGCTGCAAAAGAACAGAACAGCAAAGGCCCAAGCAGCACTGGGAATGATCTGCCTGCTTTTTCTGTGCCAGCAACCAACAGAGACTTCATTGCAGCCCAGAAAATCATCCATTTATTTTTAAGCAGGGGCAATATGGTGTAATAATATTTCAGCAAGTTCCTGAGTTGTGCCCATGACAACATGACTGTTGTGAGTAAATTGAAAGTTTGTTATCTGCTCTGCTGAATGCTAGTTTCAGAAAGGGAGAAAATTCAGTCAATATGAGAAATCTCACTTATACTAGCAGTGAAAGCTGGGCAGGATTTTTAAAATGAAGAAAGTTGTCTTGCTATCAATGTGAGAAAAAAATCCCTTTAAAATTGTACTTTTAAAATATACAACAGCAGCAACAAAATTTGCCAAAATCAAATCAGTTTCTTCAGCAAACAACTAAGGGCATCAAAGCAAGTGACACAGAATATGAGCTTTCCATTCATATGTGCTTTCCTCAAGGTAGATTACCCAGGGAACATAACTGATATATGGTTAGACAGGTTTTTATAGTCGCCTCCACCCTCTGGTCAATATATTCCTCTGTTTCACTGTAGGTAGTCCTCATTTCCTCCTTGCTGAGTACAGCTGGTGGATTACTATGCAGACTGTACCACCCAGAAGACTTAACGCTGTCTTCTAGCATGGGGACCCTCTGGCACTTACAATACACTTTGATTTTATTCTGTATTTCAGTGCTGAATACCACAGGGTAAGTAGCGCAGTACTGAATGAAGCTTAACTCAGGAAGCTCAGCTGTTAATGATAAAAATCCTTCTTTCACTTTTTAAATGTGGAATGTTTCTTCACTTTTTAAATGTGGATGTTGTACAATTGAACCTTGTCATTTTGAAAAAGAAGAAATAATTTAATTTTCTTGTTGCCTAATTCTGCGCTGGCTCCTGTCTGTGAGAAAAACCTGTAACACATGGATTCCTAATGGCACATCTGAAGAGGAGAGATCTAGACAAAATAACCACAATAGTTACAAAACACTTTTGACTCTGAATATACCTACAGTAACCTTTGCCTTAGGTCTTGCCTGATGTGTAACAGTTTAAAGATAGCACTGAATAGAGACCAAGTGGCAACTCGTCACAGCTTTCCCTTTCTCATGGAAGAAGAAATCCAGCAAGGAGCAGTGAAGAAAATTTTCTTACTTTATCTGTCTTAACATATTATCTTTCCTCCTTAGCCTTAGCTCAGTCTGTTTTCCAGTTGCTTGCTGCATTTTGCCGATGAACTGATTGCGTGATACTTGCTCCTAATCTCCCTAGTTTCTCTGAATGTCATTGCTTAGTTTTTGAGGGGCAGTGGGGCATTGACTGTAATGCATTCACTTAAGGACAGATTCTCTATACCGTGTCAAGTACAATAAGGATAAATAAGGAGGGGGACCAAAGAGGCTGGAACTGAACCCTGCCTCCTGAAACTGTGGACTACCATCAGAGTATGTCAAGAACTACTATTGTAGCCTTGCAGTCCTGGAAATCCCTTCCCTATGCAAAACACCCAAAGAGCAGAGACATTTATGCTGTCACCTGTCGTGGGATTTTGGTCTTGTGTCAGCTCATCTCTGCAGGACTTTGTAGCAGCACAAGGACTATACATTTGTAAGTGCTTTTTTTCTGAAGCATTTTCAGGGTAAATTAAAAGAGCTGAATGAGATGACAGCTTTGTTTCATGAGAGATTTGCCGGAGTTAAAGGAAATATATAGGCTTCCAATAAATAAGAGTAACACAGTACACTAGTTTACTGGCATTTACACACTTTGCTTTGCAACAGTGGGGATGACAATGCCATGAGCAAGTTAATAGCAAGTCTTTGCTATTATCCTGGTATTGTCTGAGCTGAGCTGCATCTATCCATTCCTTCCATAGCTCCCTGTATGTAGGAGAGCTGGTCTCCTTTCAATTTGGTGGGATACAGAGCAGAGGATCTTTCCACACTAGATGAAGTGAACATATCCCACCTTTGACTCACTCTCAGAACTTTATAATGAAGGAGTAAGTACATAGGGAAGAGAAAGAATCAGACATGGATGAAACCCTGGATCTATTCAGTTATTCAGTGAAACACCCAAAGACATATGTTGAGGTCCCAATATTCTTTCTTAAACAGTTTCTGAGTCACTAATTCCACAAGGGCTTCACTGTGTTATTTTTCTTGGCAGGATCAAGCAAAGACCAAATGGTGGCTTGAGAACATGGGATTCTGAAACAGGTAACTGCATGTCATTAGTGCTGTTAACATCCAAGGCAGATTTTGAACATACTATCCCCATTTCCTTACTTTAATGTATTTCAGCTTACCTCACCAGATGTGATTTTAACAACAACTCAAGACCATTTTGTGACTGGACCCAACCTTGCAATGCCAACCAGGGAGTGTGGATACGAACCAAGCATGACACTCCGACTGATGGAACGGGTCCTGCCGGAGACTATCCTGATGGAAGTAGGTGCTCAATTGTGGCATTGTTGATTTTCTTTTGAAGACAGCTTGACTACCTTTATTCATCTTTCTTTAAGAGAAATGAGATTGATGAAGCCCTTTGAAATGTGTCAATTTTGTTTCATGCTGACACCTGTCTTCAACTTTTCACAGTGTCAGTTACGAGTAAATTAAACTGGGTTGCCTCATCATGGGTTGGAAATCTTTAGCATCGCATGGAAGTAGAAGAAAGCTAATTATGTCATGCTTTAAGGCCTCACAGAGAATTCAGTGATGTGCAACAGATCATTATTCAAGAGAGCTCTTGTGGCCAAATTACACTGATATCAGTTAATGGCAGTAAATGTAATGATTGCTGTACTGGTACTAGGTAATGTTCATGCTAGCAAAGTGTTGTAAGATCAAGTCTGAAATTAAATAATATCTTTTAAAAGCTTGTCCTCAGCTACATGTGATTGAAAAACTGGGGCCTAACGTGGTCGTATCATCAGACGAGTGCTTAGTATGGCTCCATCTCTATCTGTTTGAACCGCTACCCTTGCACTAGCAGATCCATTTATGGGGGATCAGTCTGCAGTCATATTGTTTTCTGTAATTATCCCGAGACTGAAAGGTCAGCTACTGTCGGATTCTGTAAGCGGATTAGGACAGTATTAGTCGGGATTTTTGCTAAATAATTTTCTGCATTTTTAGTATTTTGATAATAACAATTAAAATTGCCTGTTGAAAGAAGAAATGAAATATTTTTAATTTTTATTCACACACACAAAAAAATGTTTTGCTTTTTGACTTGACACAGACCATGTAACTTTAAATATGACTTATATTTTCTTGCCAGCTAAAACATATGACTGAATGTTAGATGCTATGTATGGAGCCATACTTTACATATAGAAATGAAATGGTCATTCATTTCTTTTTGATTCCTTTCCATAGTCAGATGGGAGAGACTTGACTTTAACTGCACTGGGGAAATGTAGCTTTGATCTTAGCCCACGGGAAGCAAAAAGCTTCAGCCCTAGTAAAGCAAAATATGATCTCATATTGAACCAATTCAGACTAAAGCATTTCAAATCCTAAAAGAAACACTGTGAGTTTCTGAATTTTGAAAAGTTTCCTTCCTTTTCATAATGTCAAACCTAAATATTTTGATGGAAATATCTGCATTGCTTTCTATCCCTTCCATGTTGAGACAAAACCAAATGCTGACATTAGGATTTTCCTTGTGCTAGGGATTTGCTCATCTCGAGACCAAAGTCTTTAGGAAAAAAATATATCCTGCAAGAGAAGGTGTATAGCAGATTGCATTATTTTCCTTTGAGGAGAGAGGAAACTGCACATGGATCAGTGGGGCAGTGTGTCTGGAGGTGCTGCCTCTTGAAAGAGGCCTACATCTTTATTTGTGATCCCAAAATAACTGTTCGTGTGAGATGGGATATGTTTGCTTTGCTCACCAGCTCATATTCTAGTTTGGAAAACTACATGGTGCTAACCATTGCAATGTAAATTCCAAACATTCTCTGCTTCTTTGTACTGCTAATGATGCGCTTGATTTCTTCCACAGTTGAGTTGTACTTCAGTTTGAAATAACACCTAACAAGTTATAAAGATCCAACAATATTTTATTTTTTTTACTCTGCAGAAGGCTATTTCATCTACCAAGAAGCAAGTAATCTGATCCCATTCGACACTAACAGGCTTGAGAGCCCAGATACTGTAGTTTCTGAAAAAATATGCATAGACTTCTGGTACTATATGTTTGGGTCAGAAGACATGAATGAGCTGAGAGTGCTTATCCAAGACAGCACAGGCGAGTCTGTGGTGTGGAGTCGGAAGGGAAACCAGAGTTCCTTGTGGAACTATGGTGCCATCACTCATACTTTTCCAACACAAAGAAAGATAAAGGTAATATATTTTCAGAATAAACATCGTTGTACAGTGTCAGCATTTGTTCTCCCCTTGCAGACAAAAGGTTGTGCATGTAAGCTAGAAAATATAAACAAGATTTGCTTGGTTTATATTTTGTAAATATAATGGCCTTACGCTCTGTGCCAATGAACTAAGAGAAGAAACAAACAATGCCCTGAGTTTTATTGGTGCTGTTACTTAGGGCATAATACATATTCAGTTCTCCCTCTTTTTCCTTCCTTCCCTCCTTTATTTTATCACGAAGTCAAGGACTTTAGGTGTCTTAATTAAATGCGGGTTTGTCTGCTGTGAGTTAAGGTTTGAACTTTGGGATGCTGCCTACATTGGACTCCTCTGTAGAATCCAGATGACTAATTCTAATAAATCATTTATCAGTCAGCAAAATCAAGGACAATGTTTCTTGAAGTCCTTACCTTATAACAGAATATATATTTTAGGCTTCTGAGGGAAGCTAGGAAAAATGTTACAGTCTCAGCTTACTTGATGCCTTTAGACATACACAAGAAAGCATGTTTTCAAAATATTCTAAGGGAACTGGTCTCATATTTGCCTAAACAACTCTAATGCAGTGATTCACTTTGTGTCCTGCCTAGGTAATTTTTGAGGCTGTCCGAGGACTGACAGAGTATGGGGATACAGCACTGGACAATGTTAGAGTAAGGGATGGATCCTGTGGTAAGTCTGTGTTTGCATCTTAGTCTATCTTAGAGCTCCTTCCTTAGCTCTGTTTAAGCTGTTGACCATTACTCCATTCCATATACAATATAGAAACTCCTCATAACTTTGAACCACAAAAGAGAAGTGGCAAAAACTTTACAGTGTGCTTCATTGGAATGTTACCTGTTTTGTTGTAGTTTCTTCCTAAATCTTTCCTCACCACCTCAAACATCCAGAATAAGCTATCCCCTTCCCTGAAAATGTGACCATTTTCACAAGGTCCAGCAAACTTGCACTTCAGACTTTAAGTGAAGGTAATCTCTTAAACCTAGCCAAGGCTATGCACATTGGTCTTGGATTCCAGATTAAATGCTCTAATCAGCACTTTACAGCAAATCTCAGTTCATACAAGTTCAGCAAATACACAGCACTGCCATATGTCACAAAAAGAAGTAATGGTGAGTCAATAAAGCTGTCTTGCACTCCCAGCTCTGACTATGAATCAGCAATTTGAGCTTGATCACTGACCCTGTAATAAATCAGCCAAGACTGGCACAAGCTATGGATGACTAGGATCTCAAGTGGCTTACAGTTTCATCTTCACTGACAAGCATGCAATGCTTACAAAATGTGAATTGAACAAGAAACTTGTTGAAAAACAAATAGAAAGTGTCATTAGGCCTTAATAGGTTTCGCTCTCTGTGAAATACTGCTCACATAATGACAATAAAATGTTTCAAATTTATGTTAGCCAGGACAAAGATTTCCATTCAGGTCCACACTGTCAGAACATATAATTTTCTTTAAAATTCTGTGAAAATACTTGGAGCCTTTTTTTTTTTCTGGAGGGCTAGGGAGAGCCAGTTCTTCATTTTCCTAGGAGTATTAGCACATGATTCAGCCACTGGATGGTGCACTAACGTAACTCCAAGAGGCAAGAAGGGTGCTCCTGTCTCTGTTCAACTGTATGGCTACTAATATGATGAAAGTTAAGTGAATTATTAAGTCTGGTAAAAGTCAAAGTCCTCCCAGTCTTTTTGTTTCTACCAGAATGTTTGATTGAATAGACATTTTAATGAAACTCATGAAAAGCTAAATATATGTTCATTTGTCACATGAAAAATTAGCTTCCAAGGCAACTTTAGCAAGCAGTCTTTAGGTTATGATGTTTGATGTTCATATTGTCATTTGCAGAACTTCTTCACCTTAGATCTCAAAGGAAAATAATCTTAGGAAGAAGTTTTCTTCTGTTTTTTTTTTCCTCAGCTCTACAACAAAGTTAACTTAAAGCTTGTTGGGAAGTACCCATTGTGGGAATACACCCATTATCAGGATTCCTGTAATTTTTCACCAATGTTGAAAGAGCAAAAAGAGAAGTTCTGGGCTAGATATGCAAAAACTGCATTGAGACTGGAGTAGGGAGCTGGATGTGAAGAAATGGGCATATAAGAAACAGGTGTACAAGAAACCAGTGCATGCAAAGGAGCTGATCCTATTTTGCAGGCAGGTTATTACAAAATATCTTCAGCTATGAAGTTAGAGCTCATTAAGTGAATGGCATCATTTTGTGAAGAGATTTGTCACTATACACTAGACTTAAGATTAGGTGAACTCTATGGGCTGCTTCTAAATTATAAGTATCTTGCAAAACTCCCACATCCAGCTGAGTTTGGATCACATGGTTAGCACAAAAGCAGTAGCATCATTGTATGTAGTTACTGCATCATTATTCAAAAATCTCTAACTTGTTCTCATGTGACTTGTTTTCTATATTACAACTTAATGCCTATAAATAATGTTGTTAGCAGTGTCAGTAATATGGAAGACCAACTGCATTAGCTGTGAATTCATTTGGATGATTATATACCTATAGTGCATCTATAAGTAGGTTGGAAAGCATTGTTCTCCATGAATCAATTCATCACTTGGTTATGTCCTTGTACACTGACTGTTAGCGTACACTCAGTGCGCAGTGGCGGGCTCACAAGGGTGCAATAGGAGAGTACCTGAATGAGGAGAGTTGTTCTTTGTTCTGCAAAGGGGCAGGAGTGAATGGGTGTGTGCTCTGAAGGTTTTAGTCAGTCTATTGTACTTCCAGAGATTCAGATCCATCACTCATTCTCATGCCATTAGGTGAACGAACATGACATCAAGAGAATACTCAACCTGGTGTTGCTATCTCACACATAAAAGTACACCAAGAGGACCACTTCTTTTAGAAGGTATCTTTGTCATGGATGAAGAATAGGTGGAGAAGATGCTAATATTTGTTAGCAAGCAGAAGCAGGCAGGAGGGCAGACTCTACAAGAAGACTGTTTATTTTGTCTGTCAGTAGAAAGGTCTTACAGCTGTCATATTCCTAAGAAATAAATATCATTTTGAAGAAACAACAAAACTCTCTGATTAGAAACTGCCAGTCCCCTGAGAGTTATTTGTTTCTGCTATATGGCATCTGCTGGCAGGCCACGCACTCCCAGACCTGCCAACACTTGCAGACAGTATGACCTTCATGCTTTAACATACATGCCAGAGGGAGTCACATATGCAATTGTAAATACGCTTCCAGCTCCAGAGAAGCATGCTGGCACAAGCTCAGTCACTGTCACCAAGCTGATGATCAGACGAGCTTTCCTAAGTGCTCAAAAGACCCACACATCCTCATTTTTATATATACGTAGTTTCACTTACTTCAGTTAAAAACTTCTAACTTTATGCTGGTGAAGAGTAAGTGGAAATTCATGTATGTTGGTGTTTAAGTAGCGTTCACCCTGTAATATTATGACTCATTGTATTGCCTTGTCTTTTCTACTAACAGAAGCTGTCCCCACCGCTGTACCACCAACACCTACACCAACAGAATCTACACCACCTCCAGTGACAGGTAATTTTAGCCAATAACATATGCTAGTCAATGGGTTGTAGAAGGGCATCTAAATTTTTTACTACCAGTGCTACTTATTTGCTTCAGCTAATTTCTTTTGGTATCTCTCTGTGGCATTGCCCTATGCCATATAGATCTGGCTTTTTGTTTCATTTCTTCCATATGTAATCTATAAAATGGGGATGATTGTGTTTTCCCACTGCACAATGAGGTCGCTTTTCTGGATGTATCCATATGTTAATGAGAACATATTCCCTTTTCCCGTTTCCAGAAGCAATTTGCAGTATATACGGGGATCCTCACTATTACACATTTGACAAGCAGCGTCATGACTTCATGGGCACCTGCACCTACACCCTCTCCAAGCTGTGTGAGAGCAACAGCTCGCTGCCCTACTTCAACGTGGAAACAGCCAATGAGCACAGAGGAAGCAACACTCGTGTGTCCTATGTCCGATATGTGGACATCGATGTGTATGGCTACAGGCTCAATCTGGGTAAAAACAGAGTTGTTAAGGTAAGGTTGGAGCCCACTATCCATCATCAGTAACTTATAGTGTGAATGAAGAAATTGTTGTACAATGACTACAAATTTCCAGCATACATGCAGTAATATTTAGAGGGCAGTGAGACATTTAGGAGTAGGAGTAGTGTGGAGTTCTTAAACATTGCAATTTCAGGACTGAAAACAGGCTAAAATTTTGTGTTGTGTTGCTAAAAAGTGGGATTAGAGCTGACACTCCAGATGGGGTTGGTGGGCTAGCTTACCTTTCTAGCTTGCCCCCCAGGCTCAAGATTTGTCTGCATCAAGGAATAAAAAGGCCCTGCATTAACCACGTCCACACTAGTGGTTATTTCCCAATCCTGTGTGGTAGCCTGTAAAGTTGCATGCTCGTCCCTGATTTCTAGTTATTCCACATCACCGCTAACTTCGTTTAACACCTGGCATTCACCATGAACCAGGGTCAGATGAGAGAGTCCTAGAGTGACAATCGGATGACTCCTCACACTGATTGTGTCACTTGGCCAGCTACTGTATTTTAAGGCTTTCTATGGCTCCTTTCCATAAAGGGCCAAGACAGTAGACATGTTTGATCCAAACCCCCACTAAATGAATAGGTCACATTACTTCATTACCACCCTTCTTATAAGAAAATGGTACAGTGATTTCTGTGACAGGAGATAAAGGTTTAAAGGTACACCAAGACCTTTCCCATCCAATCTTAGAAACATATTGAACTCATATATCTACATTTGTCCAACAACTTCTCTTTTATACCTTTCCCCTGTATTTACTGTTTTTATTATATCTATGTTGCTAAGTAAACCAAACTTTCTTGCATATGTAATAAGAAGAAATGTTCAAAGTAGATGCTAATTTTCATAAATTTTAAATAAATTGAAAATTTTTCTTGGACTATTACTTTCTATAGTCTGGCATTTCAAATGTGAGAATTAAAAGAGAAAGAAGTAAAAGGAAGCTTTTTCAAGATTTGTCCAATCCTGAAAATTTTCTGCAAACGCATTCTAACTACATTTTTTAAATCTTATTTAATCCAAAGTAAAAGACAGGTCTGTAAGCAGTTACTGCTGACAGACCATGCTAAGTCCTGGGACTTTTGCCAGCTGGGTCTGGTTCACCAAGCTCATTTTGACTGCACTTGGAAGCTATGTAGCTACATTATTATGGCCTCAAGGCCCTAGTTTATGTGCCCATATACAACATTCATGTTAAATAATACTTAACACAATGTGAGTTCTTACTGCTCACTGTGCAACATAGGGATGTGATCTAAGAAGGTCACCATTAAAAATACTTCTTTTAAAGTTATTATAATGATTGTCCTTCTCTGTGCCTGCAGCTTGATGGAGTCAGCCAGGTGCTCCCTCTGACCTTGGTGCAGGGTGTCAGTATTTCCTTCAGTGGGCAGTATGTTGTGGTTACTACTGACTTTGGGCTGAATATCAAGTTTGATGGAAATCACAGAGCAGAAATCGTTCTTCCCAGTACCTATATGTCTAAAGTCTGTGGAATATGTGGAAATTATAATGGGAACAAAGCAGATGACTTTCTTAACCCAGATGGAGACATGGAAACAAACTCGGCCAGCCTTGGCAACAGCTGGCAGGTTTACAATGACTCCAGGTAGGTCTCCAGAAGGGATGTTAGGCCTTAGGTATTGGTTATGCAATGACCAGTATTTTAAGCAACTGTTGTGTGGGGGCCAAAAATGTCAGGCACATGGAATAAAATATATACTTGTCAGTTTAATTACTTTATCTATCTGGGTAAAGTTTCACAGCAAATTTAGCTGTGCTTAAAAAGAGAAAATTTGAATAAAACACTGCAGATGCCCACTAAGACTTCAGTTATTGTTATAGTGTATTAACGCTAACACCTGAAGATCTTGTTTGAACTCTTCTGAGACACTTTATTTTATGAATTCACAATATATTGATAGTAGAGGTTTAACTTCAAATGTTTTTACTCTTTGTTCTCCCTTTGTAGGTATCTTCCATGTAGAAAGCTTGACTTAAAAGAAAGCCAAAATAAATATTTGGGTTTCTTCCAGGCCTCTCCAAGGTTATAAGGTTGAGATCATATTAAAATCTGAATTTCTATCCTAAGTATTTGAAATGTAGAGCTGTAAAATATGTTATGCTTAGCCTGGGGACAGCCCTGTAGTTTTGTTAGATGTGATTTGAAAAGTGTCTTAGGTGCTAGTGCATCCAAAGTTCATCGGTGAATTTTTTCACATCTTTTTTTTTCCACACTAGGTGCTTGCCAGATGACGGCCATACTCCAAATTGCACTGCTGATGAAAAGCATATGATCCAAAGCAATGAATACTGTGGTCTTATCACAGATCCCAGTGGTCCATTCTGGAACTGCCACTCAGTAGCTGATCCACAAAGTTATTCTGAAGCCTGCCAGTATGATCTCTGTGAACTTCATTTGAACAATGCAGCCCTCTGCCAAAACCTGCAGGCTTATGCAGATGTGTGCCAAGCTGCAGGAGTCCAGCTGACACCATGGAGAAATGCAACCTTCTGCCGTATGTATCAAAGATTACCGGAAATTACCACTTGTCAGGAGGATATAATTAGGACTTTCTGAAGACAGAGCACTACAAGACACTGTTTTGAATTCATGTAACATTGTGAATCTTGACTGATCAGGCTAAAGATTTCAGGGTTACATATAGTCCTCAGTTTGATTCATTTGGGAAGATTCTAGTGACAATATTTCAGCTGCTTCCAATGAAAGGAGAAAATACTGTCTAGTCCATCTTAAAATATAATTGGAGGCTTTTCCTTTGAATTCCTCTAGTGTCCCTATATTTTTGTTCAGGGGTATTAAGTGTATCAGGGACATTTGACCTAGAGGGTTTTTTACCTTCTGAAGAAGCTATACCTAAACTTAAGTGTCTTTGAGAAAAAAAAAATAATCTCATTTTGCACATGCTTAGTAGATATGTAACAGATTTACTCACCCTTCCTGCTGAGAGCCTGAACTACCTTCTCCTATGCTCCCAGCCTCTCTACCCTGTGGAGTGGCCAGGCACCCAGTTAACAGAAAGGAAGCTGTTTTCTCCTCTTGCAGCAACCTCAGCAAAAAACACATCAAGGTGGATGCCTTATATGAACATAGAAGGGACATAAGCCAGAGCAGATGAAAGGCAGAGCTGTAGATGGGTATAAGGAATCCAGGCAGTCTGGGACAGTGAGAAAGGAGCTTTGACTAGGAACTGGAGAGGACTAATGAATAGGCTAAGTGGAAGGCCCTGGATTTAGAGAAAGCAAGTAGGAGCTAGAAAGGAAAATGAGAATTTGCTTAGAAGTCTACAGAAAAGAGGAAGGACAGGTGGAAGCTGGCTAGGTAGAGAGCCAAGGACAAGGAAGCACAGACTAGGTAGCTGGTCCAGGGGTCAGAGCTTGTTGCTCTTACAGGAATAATGAAATCAGAGCTGATGAGAGGAATAAACCTGAGATCGAACAGAGAAAATATCTGAAACTCATAGTTTGTAGCAGTGCAAAGAGAGCAGGATGAAGGAGGAACACAACTCATGAGCTGAGCAGGCGATCTGGGAAAAAGGGAGAAGGAGAGTATTGGAAACACTATCATCAGTGGCACAAACTGTCATATGTATGCGAGGAAGGAGCACTGGCCATTCATCCCTATGGATGTGGAGGAAAGCATCAGAGTGTCCTGTACAGGCATAGTGATTCATGGTTTCAGGTGGGAGAGGAGGCAACACAGGTAGGCAGCCTGGAATTAAAGGCCAGGACTGAGGTAAGAAGCCTGTGCAATAGAGGCTGTAACCACGCTAATGGAAGTGGAGAAGGTAGTGAGGGTGGGCAAGAGACAAAAACACAGAGGCACAAGACAAAGGGTATCAAGTATTGAAGTAATAGACAGAAGTCTGTGCTAGAGATTAAATGGGAATAATGACCCTTCTTCTGTTGGTAAAGATTAAGTAAAGAACATTTCTCAAGCATTCAGGTATATATTATAGAAATAAAAAACATGTTATCTTTAGAACAGGATTTAAAGTCTGAAAGTCCTGAGCAGATCTGCTCCCACCAGAAGCAATGTAAGGAACATGAAAATAGTGATCCAGTGCCCTATGTGCCTTCTGCACTGAAGGAGATTGGGAGACTAAAGAAAGAGACTTGGCTGTAAACAGTGGAATGACTTAAGCCTGATTTCTTTTTGACTTTTGTTTCACATTTGACTGAAGTCTCTAGCCGGAGCATTTTCTCTGCTGGGGACATTACCGAGGATTTCTCTCACATAGATTCTAGGGTTTCTAAGCAGGAGTGAGCCCTCTCCATAGCTGTTCTTTCTACTGAAGGAGTTTGCAGGATCTCTCCTCTTTGCCTTGCACCTATATTTCATTTAATGGACCTGAATATGTTTTTGTCCTCTACCAATCTCACCAACTTATTTCCAATAAGTCAGATGGGTCAAATTTAGTAAGTGGGAGGATGAGCAGAGAAATGTACAATGTAATTGTGTGATCTCTGTCTCCTTAGGAAAGCAGGCTAAAAATAGAGTGAGTAAATATATCATTAAAAATTGAACTGCATCATATAAACATATAGAAGCTGAAAAAAGATTGTAGGGAACTTCAGTTCTGGCACATTCTCACCTGAAAATGTCAGTGTTTAAAACATCTAATTAGCTTGGGTATCTACATGTCGCATATGTAACAAGATGTAAAAATAGAATAGAGTGCTTGTACATCCTGATTATTTAACAAACATTAAAGATCTTGGTGAAGTGAAACAAATGATTAGAATTAAATATCAGGACTATAACCTAAATATGGCACATGCCTAGGACAAATAACTGACATGACACCGATATCCTGAGCCCAAAGCAACAATTCCAAGCAATCATCCTCAGGAATAAGAGGTCTCCTAGGAAATTCTCTCCATGAATGAAAATTTAAATAGCCTAAACCTCAAAAGAAATTAAAGGGTGGTAAGAGAGCAAAGGCATGCATCAAACTGTATCAGAACTCCAAGATGTCCCCAAATACTTCAAACCAAACCAGAATATGATATTAAACAAAACCCAACACTTCAGTAGTTAAAAAAAGATTAATAAATAGGTTTATTTTTTATTACACAGCACTAGACTGCTCTGCCAACAGTCACTATGAGCCCTGCGCTGCAGCCTGCCCTGCCACCTGTGTTGACCCAATAGCACCCTACAACTGCAGCCTGCCGTGCGTGGAGGGCTGTGTGTGCGACAGCGGGTACCTGCTCTACAATGACCGATGTGTGCCCAGCCAGCAGTGCGGGTGCTGGCACAACGGGCAGCACTACCCCGTGGGCTCAGAGTTCTGGACGGACAACACCTGCTCCTCCAAGTGCACGTGTCCCGCGCGGGGAAGCAAAGTCCAGTGCTCCGATGCCTCGTGCCCTGCGGGCCAGTACTGCGGGGTGCAGGACGGAAAACCTGAGTGCCTCGAACAATCCTACGGCATCTGCCACGTCCACGGTGACCCTCACTACAACACCTTTGACAAGGTGACGCACCACTTCATGGGCAACTGCACCTACACCCTGGCCAAAGTGTGCTCCAACACCACCTCCCTGCCCTACTTCAACGTTGAGGCCGAGAACGAGCATCGTGGGAACACCAGAGTGTCCTATGTGCGCGAAGTCCTGGTTGAGGTGTACGGCGTGCGCATTGCCATTGTCAAGAGGGAGAAGAGCCAAGTGCTGGTAGGCAGTGGGGCTGGCACGAGTGTGGCGCGGCCGCAAGGCAGGGCTGGCAGTTCTTGTCAGGGCCTGGCAGGTACCAGGCATGTCCGTTGCCCCAGGCCCGGGTGGGTTCCCCTGAAGTCACTGGGTTGCTTTGTTTTTCCTTTCCGGAGGGGTTGGAGGAGGAAGAGGCAAATGGGGAATGTGGCCCGTGTTGTAGCAAGGCCCCTGCAGAGTGCAGAACACAGACGTGGCTCCACAAGCCACAGGGGCGGCTGGGTGCGAGGGCATCACGGGCACCGGTTTGCCGTGCCTGGCGGGGCAGCTCTTTTCCCTGGGGCAGAAGCCAAGTCCAGGGCCCACTGTGGTGCGTCTGCCCTAGGTGAACAACGTGCGCCAGACCTTGCCGGTGAGCGCAGCAGGAGGTGCTATCACGGTGAGCAGGAGCGGCCGCTACATCGTCCTGGAGACAGACTTCAACCTCAGAGTGTCCTACGACGCTGACCACTCGGTGGAGGTGAAGGTGCCCACCACCTACTTCAACCTGACCTGTGGCATGTGCGGGAACTTCAACAACCGGAGAGAGGACGATTACATGATGCCCAACGGGCAGCAAGCGGCAGACTCCAATGCGCTGGGGGAGAGCTGGCGGGTCCCAGACAATGACTCCTCTTGCGGTGTCCCCGTCCCCCCCAGACCCTGCACTGAGGAAGAGGAGAAGCTCTACCGATCGGACCTGTTCTGCGGCATTCTGACTGCCAGGCCTGGCTCTTTTGAGAGGTGCCACGCTGTGATCAACCCCCAGAGCTACTTTGACACCTGCTTCTATGACCTTTGTGCCCTGAATGGTGGCCAGGAGTTCCTGTGTGCTGCTCTGGAGGCCTACGCTGACGCATGCCAGGCAGCCGGCGTGACTCTTCTTCCCTGGAGGAACGCCACCTTCTGCCGTGAGTTTCTGTAGAGAACTGACTCTTTGAATAGCTCCCATATTATCTTAAGATGCCAATTTCAGCCAATAATTGACATACCTTAGAGATCTTAAATTCTTCATATAATTAAATACAAAAGATTGAGAAATAAAATTCTGTAAAAGTCTCTCCATTATTGTTTTCTGCCACAGAGCAGAGGAGAATTTTGTTCCTTATCTCACAAATCTGTGTCCAACCAGTAGCAGTAAGTCCCTGATAATATGGAATCACCTCTGAATTTTATATGATGTTTTTCCTTTAATAGGTTTGTTCATTTCCAGACTATGTCTAATGACTTTTGTGATCTGTGTACTTGTAGAAATGTACCAGCTAAGTACTAAATCTAATGTAGCAAGGCATAGTTTTTACTTGCATTTGGAGATGCTTAACATCCAGGATATATGTGTTAAACATTCGTGCTATTTTCTTGTAGAATGTTTTCTTTTTTGCTTTCTGATATAAAAACAGGAATGGAATTTCAGGCTTCAGAAAAAACCCCCACTGTCACTAGTTCAAAATAATCACATTTTTGGATTGTGATTTCATGTGAGTTGTGATTGTCAGTTCAGTGCCTTTTATTGTTTTTCAGCTGTTGCATGCCCTCCCAATAGTCGTTACAATCCATGCACCAGTGCTTGTCCAGGAACCTGCACTGACCCTCTTGCATCAAAGAACTGCAGCAGACCTTGTTTAGAAGGATGTGAATGCAACAATGGTTTTGTCATCAGCGGGGGACAGTGTGTGTCCATGAGCGACTGTGGCTGCCTTCAGAATGGCAAATATTATGAGGTTTGTTCTGGCACATAGTTCAGGGGCTGATTTCACAGTTCATCATTACCGTTAACTCTTTTAATTAATTTTTATTTTGTATTTCTAACAGAAAGGAGAAGCTTTTTGGCAAACAGACTGTGCAGGCCAATGTGTATGTGCTGGAAATGGGACTGTAGTTTGCAATTCAGACATGTGTGAAGTAAGCGAAGTTTGCAAAGTGCAGAATGGACTCCTGGGATGTTATCCATTGAATCCCAGCACCTGCCACATTTTTGGGGATCCACATTACATAACCTTTGATGGGAGACTGTACCATTTCCAAGGAGACTGCAATTATACTGTTGTTAAGACATGCACAAATTCTTCTGAAAGGTTTTCGGTGACAACCAGAAATGAACATAGAGGGAACCCAAACTGGACAGCCTTGAACTCAGTTGCTGTCACACTGAAAAATCTTCATATTGTTTTGAAGAAAAACAAAGAGACCTATGTAAGTGTTCTACTTTAAGCATGAACAATCCATCACATCTATTCACTTTACATTTCTGTCCAAAAGAACAGAATCACGCTTCTCTGCTTTATTCACCTCCAAGACTGCAGATGCTAAAAGTCACAGAATTTTTTTTATTTTTTCCAAAAAAAGGCAGAAATCAGCATAGCTTCATTCTGTCCATTCAAATCTTTTCTAAATGAGGTTGTAGGGAAAAAACAGCTTCATCCAAAGCTTCATCTATAATAGAAAGATTTTTCTGAACTAAATCTCAGTCTGAATTTTATAGATTTGGTCTTTAAAATAGAAATAGTATTTTTACTATACACACTCAGACTCATACATACCAGAGCTAGCTTTAAACTAGCTATTCCAAGTATCGCTATGTGTGTAGTTGTGACAGCAAAGAGCTCAACTTGTGCTACAAAGCACTATTCAAGATGTGGGGTAACTATACAGCCCATTAGCCTCTGTTATGCTTCAAACTTCTGTGTCTACATTATTCATTAGAATAAGGCTGACTTGGTGAAGAAAGCTATAGTACTGGCAGTGTAGACCTCCCCTTTGTTCCTGGGAGCTTTATTGACTTACCTGATTGTGTGGGTTTTGTTTTCTTTAGGTGAATGGAGTTCAGGCTTATCTTCCTGTGGACTTGAACCATGGAGCCAAAGTAGCTATAGAAGGACACTATGTGGTCGTTGATACGTCTCTAGGGATCCAGGTTAAGTTTGATGGTGACCAGGAGCTTTTCATTCTGGTTGATGAAAGTCTCAAAGGACAGCTGTGTGGTCTGTGTGGGACATTCAATGACAACCAACTGGATGATTTTCTAAAACCGGATAAAGTTCTAGAACAGGATCCAAATAAATTTGGTGACAGCTGGCTAGTGAAGGATGACAACAGGACGTGAGTATCTGATAATACTTTAGAAAAGAGCAAAATGCCTGAAACATACATCATCTAGTTATAGGATTAACATAACATTACTTACATTCCATAGTCGCCCTTCTTTGATATTACTTGTTTGCTAGCTTTTTCACTTTTGAATAACTCCACTTTTCAATAGAAAGCATTGAAATTTTAAAACCACCCTTCAGAGGTTTTCCACATGAACTTTGTAGATTTTATTTGAAATTGGGCTCTTTTTTGCATGTGTTGTGGTTTAACCCCAGCCAGCAACTAAGCACCACGCAGCCGCCCACTCACTCCCCCCCACCCAGAGGGATGGGGAAGAAAATCAGGAAAAGAAGTAAAACTTGTGGGTTGAAATAAGAACGGGTTAATAGAACAGAAAAGAAGAAACTAATAATGATAACACTAAGAAAGTGACAGCAGTAATGATAAAAGGATTGGAATATACAAATGATGCGCAGTGCAATTGCTCACCACCCGCCAATCAACGCTCAGTTAGTCCCCAAGAGGCGATCCCCCCGCCCCCACTCCCCCCAGTTTCTCTACTAGATGGGACGTCCCATGGTATGGAATTCCCCGTTGGCCACTTTGGGCCAGCTGCCCTGGCTGTGTCTTGTGCCAACTTCTTGTGCCCCTCCAGCTTTCTCGCTCACTGGTCATGAGAAGCTGAAAAATCCTTCACCTTAGACTGCACATTACTTAGCAACAACTGAAGACATCAGCATTATCAACATTCTTCTTATACTGAACTGAAAACATAGCACTGTACCAGCTGCTAGGAAGCCAATTAACTCTATCCCAGCTGAAAACAGAACAATATGACAATGTTTTTACTTATTTCTCTATTCTAAAATATCTCCTTTATATTATCTTACTAAAAGAAGTCTAAATACATCTCTCAGATTCAGCTCCTAAGATAACTCCACATTGATTAACATAGGCATGGGGCATTTTTCTGTCTATTAATGCTTTCACATACAAATTACTGCTCTTACCATATGCAATAGTGAATTGAAATTATCTTGCTTGCACTAGATAGCTGATTTGTTGGTTTCTTCTGGACTTCATTCCATGGATAGACAGCCACACATCAACAAATCGCAATTATATTCTTAAAGGGGAATTATCAGTCAAATTGTAATATTTCTCACTTTTGGGTTTGACACACTAAAGATGACTATACACAGCAAATCCACAGAAATTGGCATAGGGTTCTATTACTGTTGAGGTATGACTTGCAGGATAGAATAAAATATAAAGATTTATTATATAACCATGCTGCTGTTTATTTTTGATGCAGGTGTAATCCAGTTGCAGTTGTACCACCCACTTGTGATGTGGCAAAAGAGAAAGAATATGAAGAACTCTGCAAAATTGTTTTGAAAAATAGTGGACCTTTTCAGGTCTGCCATTGGCACATTCCCCCACAGCTGTACTTTGAGAGCTGTGTCTATGACTTGTGTGCCACAGCGGGGAATTATGATCAGTTTTGCAAGGTTTTAGAGGCCTACGCTGCTGCCTGTGAACTTGGAGGTGTAAATCTGGGTGAATGGAGGAAAGATACCATCTGCAGTAAGTCGTTAGGTCATTTAGCAAATAACCATCCAATTAAGTCCTCATGCTACAAATATAAATTCAAGTAACTAAGAAGTTGAGAAGAATTTCTGAAAAGGGGATTCAAGGACACACAGGAAACTTTCAACTGCTTAGCATTGCTGAAAATCAGGCTTCTAATCTAAGCTTCTAATGGGCTTCCAGTATTCACTTTAGAACATGATGTTTGAACAATTTTTACCTAAGACCATTGTTCAGAATTGAGTCATGAAAGACAGCATGCATTGTCAGTTAAGGGCTCAGCTAGGGACAGTTGAGCACTTGTCTAACAAATCACCACTTTGGCTTTAATAAAATATTTTATCATTTTGAAAATTGTTAATACATCACGTACCCAACCTGTCTACATCTCCAGGTTTTTACCAAGCATGTGAAATAAATTCAGAAGTGTATAAACCAGGGCTTTAAAAATAATAAAGGAGAATCCTGCAGCTTGAGGTCCATTCAGCCTTCTAGTCATAACACTATTAGGCCCTTATTATCGAGGTAGACTAGTTAACATAGAGGTAAAGCTAGAGGCAAGAAATTTCTTATTCTAAAACTACCAGAGGTGGTTACCACACCCAGCAGAAATGGCAGCCTAAGTATGAGGCTATGACATGAAAAAGTATTCCATAACCTCTTTCCAATTCTGAGACAATACTTCTCATCCAAGTTTATAAGCAGTAAAAAGAAATGTCAGACCACTCTCATTATGATGTCTAGATTTCCACCTAAGCAGGACTTTGAGAGCCAGCTGAATACTTCTGTGCCAAATAGGACAGCTTTGAGCAATTTGCAGTGACCAAGGATAATGACTGTGTCACAGTGTGAAAATATAGGATATTAGTGCATTATGATGACAATTGAGGAAGGGACTTGTAAAATAGAACACATTCTCAGGCACTTAAAATTTCATACTTTAGAGTCAATTTTTCAGTACAGGTCACTTCAGCTCATTCCATTATAACATCTTCAAATTTTTCATGAACCTAGAAGGGCATTGTCAGAACAGAGAGAGGATTCCAAACCTCATTGTGGAAACTTTGTTTTCTTTCTGAACCATATACAGCTGCACCAACAGCCTGCAATATGTCCTGCACATTTGATGTCGATTTCTGTAAGTGGGAACAGGCAACCAGTGATGACTTGGACTGGATAAGGCACAAGGGGCCGACACCCACACCAAATACTGGCCCTTCCCATGACCACACGACTGGAGGTAGGAACAGCAAACAGTATCTGGCTGTGCTTCTCTTGGAAGAGGGCAAGAAGCCTCTTTCAACAGCAAATCCAGGCCACATATTTCCTAGGCTCAATGCAGAGCCTTTTGAGCAGTCAGGAATCTGTTGTGGGGTGGATGAACAGTGCAGGACATTGGTGGTCATCTGACCTATTAGCATAAGTTCCTGTAAAGAGCCTTCAGCAAAGATAAATCCAGGCTGAGACTGGATCACTGTAGCACTTCTCCTTCCTTTTACAAGGCTTTCCTTTCCCTAAGTAGACCAGCGTAATCTGCTAAAAATCCATTTGGGAACTGGAAGTTTAATGCAGGTGCTGGGTGAAGAAATTTTGTATTATACACAACCTGTAAATGAAATTACTTTATCATGTCCTGGACCATCGATGTGGAAAATCGACACTCTGCTGTTTCCAGAGGGCTATTGTATCTACCTGGAAGGAAATACGCAAGAGCAAAGTGAGATAGCCCAATTTGCTTTGTCTATATTTGATATGCGTGCAACAGTGTGGCTCACACTTTGTTTCAGACGGCTACTACATCTATCTGCAAGGCAGCAATGCTCTCCCCGGCTTTGTGGCTCAACTGCTCAGCCCAGTGTGCAGTTCAGAAGGACCGCACTGCTTCCGCTTCTGGTATCACATGTACGGAGCAGCTGAAACAATGGCCCTGCGCGTGTACGTAGTTCAAAATGAAACATCAACACTGGAATGGAAAGATGCTGGAAGCAAAGGGGACAGATGGAACTTGGGAGAGATCACGGTGCACAGCACAGGAAACATGCAGGTAAGGGCACAGGCTCTCAGTGCCACCTGAGAGGAACGGTGCTTTGCAATGTGGCCGGAGCTCATGCTGGGAACTATCCATTCTCTTAGATTGTCCTGGAGGGCATGATAGGTGAAGACTTCCGGAGCGACGTAGCATTGGATGATCTGTCCATTGAAAAGGGATCCTGCACAGGTACAAGGGTCGGCTTGGGGAAGGGCAGCTTGATGAATGTTACGCTTCTTGAGGCAGTCAGTGTGGCTTCTGTCGTGAACAAGAGCTGCTCAGGGAGGATTGATTTGCTTGTACCATTGTCTGTTTCATAGGTGACGTGACTCCGACAACACCAGGCACCACCATCACTACACCTTCAGAAGAGGAAACCACGTCAGCACCCGTGCTGGCCTCAGGTGAGTAGAGTAGAATAGCCATGGGGCTGCAGTCCTTTGTGCAGTGTAGGCTGGGGAGCGGAGGTGGCAGGAGGTGCTTAACTGCACATTTCCTCTGGTCTTTCTACCGTCAGGGACCTGTGTGGTGGAAGGAGACCCTCACTACCACACGTTCGACAAGCAGCTACACCACTTCATGGGCACCTGCACCTACACTCTCTCCAAGCTGTGCGAGAGCAACAGCTCGCTGCCCTACTTCAACGTGGAAGCTGCCAATGAGCACAGGGGAGGCAACACTCGCGTGTCCTATGTCCAATACGTGGATGTCGATGTGGCTGGCCAGCGGATAAGGCTGGGGAAGGGTGGAAGGGTGACGGTAAGCAGAAGGGGGAGAGGCGGTGGGGCTGTGCAAGAGGAGAGAGCTGTGCCAAATGGGTTGCTCCAACCCTGCCTTGGTTTCTGTCCTTCCAGGTCAATGGAGTGGCAGAGGTCCTGCCCTGCACCCCATCCATGGGCGTGCAGGTCTCGTCCAGCGGGTTCTACACTGTGGTCACGACAGACTTTGGCTTGAGAGTGAAGTTTGATGGGAGCCATCGGGTGGAGGTGACGCTTCCAAGCACCTTTGGGCAGAAGGTTTGTGGCATGTGTGGGAACTACAACGGGATGGCAGCAGATGACTTCCTGAACCCAGAAGGGGTGCTGGAGCCAGATTCCACCAGCCTGGGCAACAGCTGGCAGGTGTCCAATGACAGCAGGTGTGTGTGGCCCCCCAGCAGGTCTGGGGACGTGTCGGGCAAGGGGAGGGGGAGGCACCAGGAGAAGCCCACAGGTGACCCAGGGGCCCTTCTCCCTGTCTTTCCACAGCTGCTCAGCCGGACCACTCCCCACCCCAGCCTGCAATGAAACGGACAAGCAAGTCATTGCCAGCAGCCACTTCTGCGGGCTCCTCACGGACACCAGCGGCCCGTTTCAGATGTGCCACGCTGTGCTGAGCCCCAGCGGTTACTTTGACACCTGCCTTTACGACCTGTGTGAGCTGGGGCTGGACCGCGAGGCCCTGTGCAAGAGCTTGCAGTCCTACGCAGACGCCTGCCAGTCGCTTGGCATCAAGATACCTGTGTGGAGGAATGCAACATTCTGCCGTAAGTCCACGCACGGTACCACGGATCGTTACTCTCAGGAAAACACAGAATAGAAATGAAAGAGTGGGGTGGGCAATAAGAAGTGTTTTTATTATGTGCTGTGGGGATTTACAGGTAGTTGTCCGTACTAGAGGCACCGTTTTCTGTTTCATTTGACCGGGTATGACTTAGAATACCCGTGGGGCCAGGCAGACCACAGACAAAGTATAGACTCTTAATTTTTCAAAGGGGAAAATACAGCACAAAGAAGTGTTCTGTTCACCAAGTAACGGCCACGTCTTCTGTCTCGGTAGCCATCACCTGTCCAGCCAACAGTCACTATGAGCCCTGTGCTGCAGCCTGCCCTGCCACCTGTGTTGACCCAATGGCTCCTGCTACCTGCAGCCTGCCGTGCGTGGAGGGCTGTGTGTGCGACAGCGGGTACCTGCTCTACAATGACCGATGTGTGCCCAGCCAGCAGTGCGGGTGCTGGCACAACGGGCAGCACTACCCCGTGGGCTCAGAGTTCTGGACGGACAACACCTGCTCCTCCAAGTGCACGTGTCCCGCGCGGGGAAGCAAAGTCCAGTGCTCCGATGCCTCGTGCCCTGCGGGCCAGTACTGCGGGGTGCAGGACGGAAAACCTGAGTGCCTCGAACAATCCTACGGCATCTGCCACGTCCACAGTGACCCTCACTACAACACCTTTGACAAGGTGACGCACCACTTCATGGGCAACTGCACCTACACCCTGGCCAAAGTGTGCTCCAACACCACCTCCCTGCCCTACTTCAACGTTGAGGCCGAGAACGAGCATCGTGGGAACACCAGAGTGTCCTATGTGCGCGAAGTCCTGGTTGAGGTGTACGGCGTGCGCATTGCCATTGTCAAGAGGGAGAAGAGCCAAGTGCTGGTAGGCAGTGGGGCTGGCACGAGTGTGGCGCGGCCGCAAGGCAGGGCTGGCAGTTCTTGTCAGGGCCTGGCAGGTACCAGGCATGTCCGTTGCCCCAGGCCCGGGTGGGTTCCCCTGAAGTCACTGGGTTGCTTTGTTTTTCCTTTCCGGAGGGGTTGGAGGAGGAAGAGGCAAATGGGGAATGTGGCCCGTGTTGTAGCAAGGCCCCTGCAGAGTGCAGAACACAGACGTGGCTCCACAAGCCACAGGGGCGGCTGGGTGCGAGGGCATCACGGGCACCGGTTTGCCGTGCCTGGCGGGGCAGCTCTTTTCCCTGGGGCAGAAGCCAAGTCCAGGGCCCACTGTGGTGCGTCTGCCCTAGGTGAACAACGTGCGCCAGACCTTGCCGGTGAGCGCAGCAGGAGGTGCCATCACGGTGAGCAGGAGCGGCCGCTACATCGTCCTGGAGACAGACTTCAACCTCAGAGTGTCCTACGACGCTGACCACTCGGTGGAGGTGAAGGTGCCCACCACCTACTTCAACCTGACCTGTGGCATGTGCGGGAACTTCAACAACCGGAGAGAGGACGATTACATGATGCCCAACGGGCAGCAAGCGGCAGACTCCAATGCGCTGGGGGAGAGCTGGCGGGTCCCAGACAATGACTCCTCTTGCGGTGTCCCCGTCCCCCCCAGACCCTGCACTGAGGAAGAGGAGAAGCTCTACCGATCGGACCTGTTCTGCGGCATTCTGACTGCCAGGCCTGGCTCTTTTGAGAGGTGCCACGCTGTGATCAACCCCCAGAGCTACTTTGACACCTGCTTCTATGACCTTTGTGCCCTGAATGGTGGCCAGGAGTTCCTGTGTGCTGCTCTGGAGGCCTACGCTGACGCATGCCAGGCAGCCGGCGTGACTCTTCTTCCCTGGAGGAACGCCACCTTCTGCCGTGAGTACCTGCCTTGCAGTTGCCGGAGGGGGAATGTGCCACTCCCCGTGCCCAGAACCTCTGGCCAAAGCAAGTCTTTGGTCTTCCCCTTCCTTGAAGGCTTGCTGGTCCTAATTGTCCCCTTCCCGTTGCAGCCCTGCTGTGCCCTGCCAACAGCTACTATGATCCTTGCATGACCGGCTGTCCTGCCACCTGTGTTGACCGACAAGCCCCGCAGAACTGCTCCAAGCCCTGCGTGGAGGGCTGTGCGTGTACCTCTGGCTTCCTTCTCAGCGGAGACACCTGTGTGCCCGAGGCCCGCTGTGGCTGCCTCTTTGAGGGCAACTACTACAGCGTGAGTGAAAACCCTGCCCTGGCCTGCACCCCTCCCAGGGCACCCCCTTGCCTCTGCTTTCCTGCCTGATATGCTGACGTTCGGTGTTTATCTGCCTGCAGGAGGGCGAGTACTCTGTGAGCGAGAACTGCACTCGCCAGTGCCAGTGTGAAGCCAACGGCCAGATGGTTTGCTCTGCATTGTCCTGTGGTGAAGATGAGGTCTGCAAGATCCAGGATGGCCAGAGGGGCTGTTACCCAGCCAGCACTGCTCTCTGCCACATCTATGGCGACCCGCATTACAGCACCTTCGATGGGAAGCTTCACCACTTCCAGGGCTCCTGCAACTACACCGTGGTGACGGGCTGCGACAACTCCTCTGTTGGGTTCAGTGTCACCACCCGCAACAAACATCGCGGCAGCCAGAGCTGGACAGCTCTGAACTCTGTGGCACTGTCCATGGAAGGCCTCCACATTGCACTGCGCAAGAACAAGGCGGTCTACGTAAGACCCTCATTTTTACACCTGGCAACGACAGATGCCCTAAGTATCTGTTGTGTCACCATTAAGTATCACTCTGTCCCCAAGAAGAGCCTGATATTCCCGGAGCCTGCTGGCGTGCTCACAGCAGAGCGCGGTGAGGCTCTGAGCGGGGCAGATATGGCTGCTTGCACAGCAACAGATCTTCAGCTTGTTTTCCTGAGCTTTCGGTGTGCCGTGTGTAGAGTCGCTGCTGTTCTCATGCTCGCAGGCCTGGGCAGGGTTTCTCATGCCATCAGTGCTTCTGACTCACTGGGCTCTGGCACCATCGCAGTGAAGAACAGTGACTTCTCAGTGGAGGGCATCTCTTCACGCTTCTGTCTCCCTCTCTCCCCCTTATGCAGATCAATGGTGCTCTGGCCTCCCTGCCTGCTTCTCCTGCCCCTGGTGTGACCATTTCCCTGAGTGGCTCCTACGTGCGGGTTGCTACCAAGCTGGGCCTGCAGCTGCAGTTCAATGGGGACCAGGAGCTCCTAGTGAGGGTGTCTGAGAAGCACAAGGGCAAGCTGTGTGGGCTGTGTGGGACGTACACTGGGAGCCAGCAGGACGACTTCATGCGCCCCGATGGCGTTGTCGTGCCCGACTTCAATGACTTTGGAGCCAGCTGGATGGTGCCGGACGACGAGTGGCCGTGAGTCCTTGTTCCGTCGCGTAGACGACGGACAAAAGGGAGCGTGGGAGAGGGGAGCTGTGAGGGGCACAAGGAGGGAGGGTTGGTAATGGCAGGCATGGGGCAAAGGAGAGGAGGCAGGCAGTTGTGGGAAAGTGTGTGAGAGCACTTAGGGGCTCCGCAGCAGCAGATGTATCGTCCTTGCGTCTCTCCTCTCTGCTCCCCCCACCAGTGGGGTGTCGAGTCTGCAACTGGGTGCCAGATGTGTGGCCGTGCCCCTTTCCCCTCAAGGCTGGCTTGCTTGTGGCAGCGTCCGTGTGGTCCCTCCATGTGGTCGGGGTGCATGGTGCTCTCTCCCCATAGGCGCTCTGCTCTGGGGTCCTTGGTGACCCATGTGCAGGGCCCTGCTATCCCACTCCATATGCTGCATCTCACTGTTCCTGACCCCAGAGAGAGTGAGACAGGGCCTTGGCACGATGGTTTTCCCAAGCTGTTGGGGTCGCAACTGCCTCCTCCGTTTGTTTCTGTCCACCCGATGCCACGGAGGGGAATGGTGGCTGTGGGCCGCGTTGCCCACCCATGCAAGTGACAGCCGTGAGTGCCTTGTCCTAGGGAGGGATCTGGACTGCAGAAGCTGAGGTTGTGTCTGGGGAGGAGGTCAGGAAATGGTGTGGCTGGGGTCCACAGGCTGCCGTGAGCTCAGGGCTGCCTGTCTGCTTTGTAGGTGTGACCCAGCCATCAGCCCTCCTGCGTCCTGCTCCCCCTCCGAGGAGGAGTCAGCTATCAAGCAGTGTGCAATCCTCACGCAACTCGGTGGCCCGTTCCAGCCATGCCATGCAGTTCTGCTGCCCAGGACGTACTTTGAGAGCTGTGTCTATGACCAGTGTGCCACGGGTGGCAGCACGGAGCAGCTCTGCAATGACCTGGGGGCTTATGCCGCAGCGTGTGCTGAGGCAGGAGTTGCTCTGGGAGACTGGAGTGCTGGCACTGTCTGTGGTAAGTGTTCTGTTGACCTCCTTTGTGGTCCAGATTCAAGGAATGGGGCAGCTGTGGTGGAGGCTTCTCCATGTGTCACCTAACCGCTCTGGTGGACCAGCCCTTGGGTGAAGAGATTCTTTGTGACAGGGATACCGTGCAATTCCTGTCCTGTGCTCCTTTTGCCATGGCGTGGGGGTGTTTGGGAAGGGTGCAACATCCCCATTTGGGAACAAATCCCCATCATGAAAAACATCCTCTCCACCTCTGTTTCACTGTACATGCAGCAGCTCCTACAACCTCGGCCCCCTTGCCAGACACCTCAACGCCACCTCCACATACAACAACGTCACCAGCACCTGGGACAAGCACAGGTACTGTTGTCTCCCACCCATGTTTTTTACTGGCTGTAAAAAGTGCACTCACCTCGTGCACTTCCACTCGGTTGGCCATCCTCACCTGGCCGCGAGCGTGCCGGGGATGTAGGTGTGCCCTGTGGGACACAAGAAAAGGTGACCCCACCCTCACTGTAGAAACTCTGCTTTCTTTTCTGCACCACCTCCAGCTCCCCCAACAGACTGCAATTTCACCTGCACATTCGACAATGACTTCTGTGAGTGGGTCCAGGCAGATTACAGCAGCATTGACTGGATAAGGAACAAGGGTCCAACGCCCACGCCAGATACCGGCCCCTCCTTTGACCACACGACAGGAGGTAGGAACAGCAATCAGTGCACGGCGGTCCTTCAGGCACAGGGGTGTCCCTGGGAAGATGGCGACAAGCTTCTTCTCACAGCAAACACAGGCCACAAGTTTCCTGGCCTTGAGCCAGAGCTGCTTCTGGCCTGAGCCCTCCTTTAGGAAGATTTCCAGCCCTTGGAATCAGTCTGTGGTACTCTCAGGGCAGGCAGCGACCTGCCATGCAAGGGGGAAAGTAATGCAAAGCTTGATGACCCAGCTGCCTCGGGGGAACAGGAGCGGGTCTCTCTTTTAGGAGACGCTGGCTTCCCCAGAAGCCAATGATGAGCGGGCCCCAAAGCTGCAGAGACATGCGAGGATTGTGGGATGCTTTGGAGGCGGTGCCGTTGCCCACTCCAAGCCATACAGCTGCCATGGCCCAGAGAGGACGGTTCATAGGCGGACTCAGGGCTGGGGAGAGTTGTGGCTAGCAAAGGACCTGTGTTTGCTCTCCCCTCCTTCTGCCTGCCTTGAACTGCAGCAGGGGGTGCTCCCAGGACTGTGCTTGGGTTGTCCCTGGCTGCTTTGTCGAGATTTGATATGCGTGCGACAGCGTGGCTCACACTTTGTTTCAGACGGCTACTACATCTATCTGCAAGGGAGCAATGCCCTCCCCGGCTTTGTGGCTCAACTGCTCAGCCCAGTGTGCAGTTCAGAAGGACCGCACTGCTTCCGCTTCTGGTATCACATGTACGGAGCAGCTGAAACAATGGCCCTGCGCGTGTATGTGGCTAAGGACAAAGAGATAGAGCTGGTCTGGAGCAGCACTGGGAACCAAGGGGACAGATGGAACGTGGGCGAGATCACGGTGCACAGCACAGGAAACGTGCAGGTAAGGGCACAGGCTCTCAGTGCCACCTGAGAGGAACGGTGCTTTGCAATGGCACTTCACACGTGTAGCCGGAGCTCATGCTGGGAACTATCCATTCCCTTAGATTGTCCTGGAGGGAGAATGGGGTGAAGACTTCCGGAGCGACGTAGCATTGGATGATCTGTCCATTGAAAAGGGATCCTGCACAGGTACAAGGGTCGGCTTGGGGAAGGGCAGCTTGATGAATGTTACGCTTCTTGAGGCAGTCAGTGTGGCTTCTGTCGTGAACAAGAGCTGCTCAGGGAGGATTGATTTGCTTGTACCATTGTCTGTTTCATAGGTGACGTGACTCCGACAACACCAGGCACCACCATCACTACACCTTCAGAAGAGGAAACCACGTCAGCACCCGTGCTGGCCTCAGGTGAGTAGAGTAGAATAGCCATGGGGCTGCAGTCCTTTGTGCAGTGTAGGCTGGGGAGCGGAGGTGGCAGGAGGTGCTTAACTGCACATTTCCTCTGGTCTTTCTACCGTCAGGGACCTGTGTGGTGGAAGGAGACCCTCACTACCACACGTTCGACAAGCAGCTACACCACTTCATGGGCACCTGCACCTACACTCTCTCCAAGCTGTGCGAGAGCAACAGCTCGCTGCCCTACTTCAACGTGGAAGCTGCCAATGAGCACAGGGGAGGCAACACTCGCGTGTCCTATGTCCAATACGTGGATGTCGATGTGGCTGGCCAGCGGATAAGGCTGGGGAAGGGTGGAAGGGTGACGGTAAGCAGAAGGGGGAGAGGCGGTGGGGCTGTGCAAGAGGAGAGAGCTGTGCCAAATGGGTTGCTCCAACCCTGCCTTGGTTTCTGTCCTTCCAGGTCAATGGAGTGGCAGAGGTCCTGCCCTGCACCCCATCCATGGGCGTGCAGGTCTCGTCCAGCGGGTTCTACACTGTGGTCACGACAGACTTTGGCTTGAGAGTGAAGTTTGATGGGAGCCATCGGGTGGAGGTGACGCTTCCAAGCACCTTTGGGCAGAAGGTTTGTGGCATGTGTGGGAACTACAACGGGATGGCAGCAGATGACTTCCTGAACCCAGAAGGGGTGCTGGAGCCAGATTCCACCAGCCTGGGCAACAGCTGGCAGGTGTCCAATGACAGCAGGTGTGTGTGGCCCCCCAGCAGGTCTGGGGACGTGTCGGGCAAGGGGAGGGGGAGGCACCAGGAGAAGCCCACAGGTGACCCAGGGGCCCTTCTCCCTGTCTTTCCACAGCTGCTCAGCCGGACCACTCCCCACCCCAGCCTGCAATGAAACGGACAAGCAAGTCATTGCCAGCAGCCACTTCTGCGGGCTCCTCACGGACACCAGCGGCCCGTTTCAGATGTGCCACGCTGTGCTGAGCCCCAGCGGTTACTTTGACACCTGCCTTTACGACCTGTGTGAGCTGGGGCTGGACCGCGAGGCCCTGTGCAAGAGCTTGCAGTCCTACGCAGACGCCTGCCAGTCGCTTGGCATCAAGATACCTGTGTGGAGGAATGCAACATTCTGCCGTAAGTCCACGCACGGTACCACGGATCGTTACTCTCAGGAAAACACAGAATAGAAATGAAAGAGTGGGGTGGGCAATAAGAAGTGTTTTTATTATGTGCTGTGGGGATTTACAGGTAGTTGTCCGTACTAGAGGCACCGTTTTCTGTTTCATTTGACCGGGTATGACTTAGAATACCCGTGGGGCCAGGCAGACCACAGACAAAGTATAGACTCTTAATTTTTCAAAGGGGAAAATACAGCACAAAGAAGTGTTCTGTTCACCAAGTAACGGCCACGTCTTCTGTCTCGGTAGCCATCACCTGTCCAGCCAACAGTCACTATGAGCCCTGTGCTGCAGCCTGCCCTGCCACCTGTGTTGACCCAATGGCTCCTGCTACCTGCAGCCTGCCGTGCGTGGAGGGCTGTGTGTGCGACAGCGGGTACCTGCTCTACAATGACCGATGTGTGCCCAGCCAGCAGTGCGGGTGCTGGCACAACGGGCAGCACTACCCCGTGGGCTCAGAGTTCTGGACGGACAACACCTGCTCCTCCAAGTGCACGTGTCCCGCGCGGGGAAGCAAAGTCCAGTGCTCCGATGCCTCGTGCCCTGCGGGCCAGTACTGCGGGGTGCAGGACGGAAAACCTGAGTGCCTCGAACAATCCTACGGCATCTGCCACGTCCACAGTGACCCTCACTACAACACCTTTGACAAGGTGACGCACCACTTCATGGGCAACTGCACCTACACCCTGGCCAAAGTGTGCTCCAACACCACCTCCCTGCCCTACTTCAACGTTGAGGCCGAGAACGAGCATCGTGGGAACACCAGAGTGTCCTATGTGCGCGAAGTCCTGGTTGAGGTGTACGGCGTGCGCATTGCCATTGTCAAGAGGGAGAAGAGCCAAGTGCTGGTAGGCAGTGGGGCTGGCACGAGTGTGGCGCGGCCGCAAGGCAGGGCTGGCAGTTCTTGTCAGGGCCTGGCAGGTACCAGGCATGTCCGTTGCCCCAGGCCCGGGTGGGTTCCCCTGAAGTCACTGGGTTGCTTTGTTTTTCCTTTCCGGAGGGGTTGGAGGAGGAAGAGGCAAATGGGGAATGTGGCCCGTGTTGTAGCAAGGCCCCTGCAGAGTGCAGAACACAGACGTGGCTCCACAAGCCACAGGGGCGGCTGGGTGCGAGGGCATCACGGGCACCGGTTTGCCGTGCCTGGCGGGGCAGCTCTTTTCCCTGGGGCAGAAGCCAAGTCCAGGGCCCACTGTGGTGCGTCTGCCCTAGGTGAACAACGTGCGCCAGACCTTGCCGGTGAGCGCAGCAGGAGGTGCCATCACGGTGAGCAGGAGCGGCCGCTACATCGTCCTGGAGACAGACTTCAACCTCAGAGTGTCCTACGACGCTGACCACTCGGTGGAGGTGAAGGTGCCCACCACCTACTTCAACCTGACCTGTGGCATGTGCGGGAACTTCAACAACCGGAGAGAGGACGATTACATGATGCCCAACGGGCAGCAAGCGGCAGACTCCAATGCGCTGGGGGAGAGCTGGCGGGTCCCAGACAATGACTCCTCTTGCGGTGTCCCCGTCCCCCCCAGACCCTGCACTGAGGAAGAGGAGAAGCTCTACCGATCGGACCTGTTCTGCGGCATTCTGACTGCCAGGCCTGGCTCTTTTGAGAGGTGCCACGCTGTGATCAACCCCCAGAGCTACTTTGACACCTGCTTCTATGACCTTTGTGCCCTGAATGGTGGCCAGGAGTTCCTGTGTGCTGCTCTGGAGGCCTACGCTGACGCATGCCAGGCAGCCGGCGTGACTCTTCTTCCCTGGAGGAACGCCACCTTCTGCCGTGAGTACCTGCCTTGCAGTTGCCGGAGGGGGAATGTGCCACTCCCCGTGCCCAGAACCTCTGGCCAAAGCAAGTCTTTGGTCTTCCCCTTCCTTGAAGGCTTGCTGGTCCTAATTGTCCCCTTCCCGTTGCAGCCCTGCTGTGCCCTGCCAACAGCTACTATGATCCTTGCATGACCGGCTGTCCTGCCACCTGTGTTGACCGACAAGCCCCGCAGAACTGCTCCAAGCCCTGCGTGGAGGGCTGTGCGTGTACCTCTGGCTTCCTTCTCAGCGGAGACACCTGTGTGCCCGAGGCCCGCTGTGGCTGCCTCTTTGAGGGCAACTACTACAGCGTGAGTGAAAACCCTGCCCTGGCCTGCACCCCTCCCAGGGCACCCCCTTGCCTCTGCTTTCCTGCCTGATATGCTGACGTTCGGTGTTTATCTGCCTGCAGGAGGGCGAGTACTCTGTGAGCGAGAACTGCACTCGCCAGTGCCAGTGTGAAGCCAACGGCCAGATGGTTTGCTCTGCATTGTCCTGTGGTGAAGATGAGGTCTGCAAGATCCAGGATGGCCAGAGGGGCTGTTACCCAGCCAGCACTGCTCTCTGCCACATCTATGGCGACCCGCATTACAGCACCTTCGATGGGAAGCTTCACCACTTCCAGGGCTCCTGCAACTACACCGTGGTGACGGGCTGCGACAACTCCTCTGTTGGGTTCAGTGTCACCACCCGCAACAAACATCGCGGCAGCCAGAGCTGGACAGCTCTGAACTCTGTGGCACTGTCCATGGAAGGCCTCCACATTGCACTGCGCAAGAACAAGGCGGTCTACGTAAGACCCTCATTTTTACACCTGGCAACGACAGATGCCCTAAGTATCTGTTGTGTCACCATTAAGTATCACTCTGTCCCCAAGAAGAGCCTGATATTCCCGGAGCCTGCTGGCGTGCTCACAGCAGAGCGCGGTGAGGCTCTGAGCGGGGCAGATATGGCTGCTTGCACAGCAACAGATCTTCAGCTTGTTTTCCTGAGCTTTCGGTGTGCCGTGTGTAGAGTCGCTGCTGTTCTCATGCTCGCAGGCCTGGGCAGGGTTTCTCATGCCATCAGTGCTTCTGACTCACTGGGCTCTGGCACCATCGCAGTGAAGAACAGTGACTTCTCAGTGGAGGGCATCTCTTCACGCTTCTGTCTCCCTCTCTCCCCCTTATGCAGATCAATGGTGCTCTGGCCTCCCTGCCTGCTTCTCCTGCCCCTGGTGTGACCATTTCCCTGAGTGGCTCCTACGTGCGGGTTGCTACCAAGCTGGGCCTGCAGCTGCAGTTCAATGGGGACCAGGAGCTCCTAGTGAGGGTGTCTGAGAAGCACAAGGGCAAGCTGTGTGGGCTGTGTGGGACGTACACTGGGAGCCAGCAGGACGACTTCATGCGCCCCGATGGCGTTGTCGTGCCCGACTTCAATGACTTTGGAGCCAGCTGGATGGTGCCGGACGACGAGTGGCCGTGAGTCCTTGTTCCGTCGCGTAGACGACGGACAAAAGGGAGCGTGGGAGAGGGGAGCTGTGAGGGGCACAAGGAGGGAGGGTTGGTAATGGCAGGCATGGGGCAAAGGAGAGGAGGCAGGCAGTTGTGGGAAAGTGTGTGAGAGCACTTAGGGGCTCCGCAGCAGCAGATGTATCGTCCTTGCGTCTCTCCTCTCTGCTCCCCCCACCAGTGGGGTGTCGAGTCTGCAACTGGGTGCCAGATGTGTGGCCGTGCCCCTTTCCCCTCAAGGCTGGCTTGCTTGTGGCAGCGTCCGTGTGGTCCCTCCATGTGGTCGGGGTGCATGGTGCTCTCTCCCCATAGGCGCTCTGCTCTGGGGTCCTTGGTGACCCATGTGCAGGGCCCTGCTATCCCACTCCATATGCTGCATCTCACTGTTCCTGACCCCAGAGAGAGTGAGACAGGGCCTTCGCACGATGGTTTTCCCAAGCTGTTGGGGTCGCAACTGCCTCCTCCGTTTGTTTCTGTCCACCCGATGCCACGGAGGGGAATGGTGGCTGTGGGCCGCGTTGCCCACCCATGCAAGTGACAGCCGTGAGTGCCTTGTCCTAGGGAGGGATCTGGACTGCAGAAGCTGAGGTTGTGTCTGGGGAGGAGGTCAGGAAATGGTGTGGCTGGGGTCCACAGGCTGCCGTGAGCTCAGGGCTGCCTGTCTGCTTTGTAGGTGTGACCCAGCCATCAGCCCTCCTGCGTCCTGCTCCCCCTCCGAGGAGGAGTCAGCTATCAAGCAGTGTGCAATCCTCACGCAACTCGGTGGCCCGTTCCAGCCATGCCATGCAGTTCTGCTGCCCAGGACGTACTTTGAGAGCTGTGTCTATGACCAGTGTGCCACGGGTGGCAGCACGGAGCAGCTCTGCAATGACCTGGGGGCTTATGCCGCAGCGTGTGCTGAGGCAGGAGTTGCTCTGGGAGACTGGAGTGCTGGCACTGTCTGTGGTAAGTGTTCTGTTGACCTCCTTTGTGGTCCAGATTCAAGGAATGGGGCAGCTGTGGTGGAGGCTTCTCCATGTGTCACCTAACCGCTCTGGTGGACCAGCCCTTGGGTGAAGAGATTCTTTGTGACAGGGATACCGTGCAATTCCTGTCCTGTGCTCCTTTTGCCATGGCGTGGGGGTGTTTGGGAAGGGTGCAACATCCCCATTTGGGAACAAATCCCCATCATGAAAAACATCCTCTCCACCTCTGTTTCACTGTACATGCAGCAGCTCCTACAACCTCGGCCCCCTTGCCAGACACCTCAACGCCACCTCCACATACAACAACGTCACCAGCACCTGGGACAAGCACAGGTACTGTTGTCTCCCACCCATGTTTTTTACTGGCTGTAAAAAGTGCACTCACCTCGTGCACTTCCACTCGGTTGGCCATCCTCACCTGGCCGCGAGCGTGCCGGGGATGTAGGTGTGCCCTGTGGGACACAAGAAAAGGTGACCCCACCCTCACTGTAGAAACTCTGCTTTCTTTTCTGCACCACCTCCAGCTCCCCCAACAGACTGCAATTTCACCTGCACATTCGACAATGACTTCTGTGAGTGGGTCCAGGCAGATTACAGCAGCATTGACTGGATAAGGAACAAGGGTCCAACGCCCACGCCAGATACCGGCCCCTCCTTTGACCACACGACAGGAGGTAGGAACAGCAATCAGTGCACGGCGGTCCTTCAGGCACAGGGGTGTCCCTGGGAAGATGGCGACAAGCTTCTTCTCACAGCAAACACAGGCCACAAGTTTCCTGGCCTTGAGCCAGAGCTGCTTCTGGCCTGAGCCCTCCTTGAGGAAGATTTCCAGCCCTTGGAATCAGTCTGTGGTACTCGCAGGGCAGGCAGCGACCTGCCATGCAAGGGGGAAAGTAATGCAAAGCTTGATGACCCAGCTGCCTCGGGGGAACAGGAGCGGGTCTCTCTTTTAGGAGACGCTGGCTTCCCCAGAAGCCAATGATGAGCGGGCCCCAAAGCTGCAGAGACATGCGAGGATTGTGGGATGCTTTGGAGGCGGTGCCGTTGCCCACTCCAAGCCATACAGCTGCCATGGCCCAGAGAGGACGGTTCATAGGCGGACTCAGGGCTGGGGAGAGTTGTGGCTAGCAAAGGACCTGTGTTTGCTCTCCCCTCCTTCTGCCTGCCTTGAACTGCAGCAGGGGGTGCTCCCAGGACTGTGCTTGGGTTGTCCCTGGCTGCTTTGTCGAGATTTGATATGCGTGCGACAGCGTGGCTCACACTTTGTTTCAGACGGCTACTACATCTATCTGCAAGGGAGCAATGCCCTCCCCGGCTTTGTGGCTCAACTGCTCAGCCCAGTGTGCAGTTCAGAAGGACCGCACTGCTTCCGCTTCTGGTATCACATGTACGGAGCAGCTGAAACAATGGCCCTGCGCGTGTATGTGGCTAAGGACAAAGAGATAGAGCTGGTCTGGAGCAGCACTGGGAACCAAGGGGACAGATGGAACGTGGGCGAGATCACGGTGCACAGCACAGGAAACGTGCAGGTAAGGGCACAGGCTCTCAGTGCCACCTGAGAGGAACGGTGCTTTGCAATGGCACTTCACACGTGTAGCCGGAGCTCATGCTGGGAACTATCCATTCCCTTAGATTGTCCTGGAGGGAGAATGGGGTGAAGACTTCCGGAGCGACGTAGCATTGGATGATCTGTCCATTGAAAAGGGATCCTGCACAGGTACAAGGGTCGGCTTGGGGAAGGGCAGCTTGAAAGAAGTCACAGACTGAGGTGACAGGCTGTGCTTGAGCCAAGAGCACAGGCTGTCTTTGCTGTGCCCTGTAGGCCAGCAATGTAGCCTGTGTTAAGCTGGCTTTCCCCCTGGAGACTGGAGCACTGGCACTGCCTGCAGTCACTGTTTAGTTCATGTATTGCAAGGCCCACAGCCAAGACTGTGAGCATAGGTACAGAAGTCCCTAATCTTCTTTTGTCATGCAGCTATGCTGGTGCCAGAGCCCTTGAGTGGCAGGTCTTTTCTGAGTTGACACTCTGCAATCCCTGCCTGGGCCTCCCTGGTCACAGTGTTGGGTGTTTGGGAAGGGTGGGCCAGCTGCGTCAAAAAAATCTCCCACATTGGTGCAGATCTCCTCTAGCTTTCTCTTGTGCTAGGTCCATCGACACCAAAACCCACAGTCCCCTCGCCAGGCACTACAACGCAGCCTCTGCACACACCATCACCACCGAGACCCACACCGAGCTCAGGTACTGCCACATCCCATCCCGATCTTCTACTGGTTGCTGAAACTGTTCATTTTGCTTCCTCCAAGGCCCATGACCATGGGATTCAGAGTCTGTAGTGAATGGGCTGCATGTCTTTTTCTATCTCCCATCTGGTGGGAGAGCGCTTGAGTGCTGCAGTCTTTTCTGGGGAGGCACTGGGCAATCCCTGCCCTGGTCCTCCCTGGTCACAGTGTTGGGTTTTTTGGGAAGGGTGGGCCAGCTGCGTGGAAAAAATCTCCCACGTTGGTGCAGATCTCCTCTAGCTCTCTCTTGTGCTAGGTCCATCGACACCAAAACCCACAATCCCCTCGCCAGACACTACAACACAGCCTCCGCACACACCACCACCACCAAGACCCACACCGAGCTCAGGTACTGTCATTTTCCATCCACATCTCTTACAGCCTTTCATAACTGCCCAGTTTTCCTAATCCGGGTCTCACAGCCATGTGACAGAGGTTTGATACTGGATGGTTAGAGCTTTTTCTTGCCTGCCCAATCACACTGGTGGGTCAGCCCTTCAGTGTTGGGACTCTTTCTGCATAGTGACTATGTATGTCCTGCCCTGGGTGTCTCTTGGCACAGTTTCACTGGTTTTGGCAACATTAAACTATCTTCCTGATAGTTATCTCACATACCCTTTATTGCCATGTCCATATCTATTTAAATTTCCCTTTTCTATGGCAAGTTTTCACCTGTTATATAGATGTTATTGTTTGTAGTATTTTAAAATTTAATTTAGCTTCCAAATTTTGTTTTTATCTTGGACATAATTTAATTATATGGTCCTGGAAAAGTCTGGGTCATTGTGGTTATTGTTATTTTAATGCTTAGGAAATACACTAAAATGTCAGTTTAGATAAATTTTACTGCTTCTTTCCTCCCATTTTAAGCAGTAAGTCTTCTACATGAGTCAGCTTGTTAAGTACAAGAGAGTGCTAGCTCACCTAGTCAGTTTGGATGTCTTCTGTAGTTTTTTTATAACTGTGTTGTATGTAGTTCCTGGAGTTTTAATAGTTCATGTGTAAGCAGTTAAGGTGGACATTTAGACACGACCATAAGTGTAGCTATTTTTGTAACATGCCATTGAAAATCAGAGAAGAAGTAAGGACCTCCTTTCATTATTTGTTGTTGTTGTTGTTAAACACCATAAAGCAGTGCAAGCTCAACTCTGATAAGATTTGATAGAAAGATTTTTTATTGAAAATGGGAATTTCTTATTAACACTCAAAACCTTACCCAGCTCACACACAAATGCTCACACACGAATGCTCACACACTGTGTACCTCCATTTGTACATATTATCACTGGCTAATTGACTTCAATATTTTTTAAAAGTGTGTAAAGGACATCTTGTGTATGCAGTGTTCAATAGGAGTTCCATAACTGATGTGAGTACAGAACCCCAGACAGCTGATAGTACAGTGGTCTATTTTGGCTAACCAACCCTGTAAAGTTTTTGAGTAAATTTTTACTATTTAGTCAGATACAGCCTTTCAGACATGAACACTAAAAACTCACCATTCCACTTTATATAATGTCTTAATAACAAAGTTTTTTTTAAATATCAAAACGTTTTGCTTATATTTCTTCCTCAACCTCTAGCATAGTTTTTTGATACACAAGAGTACACGTTCTTTTTGGGTCCAAAGACAGGACGCTGGGCTGGGCTTTGGGATGCTCTTGATTGATGCCATCATTGTTATATCTGAGCAGCAATTACAAACTAAAACAAACAAAGTGGGAACAAAGCAACTGCAGAAGTCTGGTAAAGATGCATAGGGAACTAGTATGGTCTTTCTTTCTTCCCAGGTCGTGCTTCCTGCAGTGCCTCTGGGGATCCACATTATAACACTTTTGACCACAGAGTTCATCATTTCATGGGAAATTGCACTTACACCCTGTCCAAAGTGTGCAACATCTCTGAAAGGCTTCCATACTTTGATGTGTCCACAACAAATGAGCACAGAGGAGCCAACACCAAAGTCTCTTACGTGAAGTCAGTGCAAGTGGAAGTCTATGGCAACCAGATTTCTTTGCTGAAAAACAAGAAAGTGAATGTAAGAAAATACTTGTTTAAAAGACATATATAATATTTTTAAACTAACATGCAGATAATGAAATATTTTCTCTGTAGAGTTTATAGCAAACTTTCTCTTTTTATTACTTAAATGTACCTCTTTTAATGAGATGTCCCAACAAATTCTACAACTTGCTGTACAGGTGAATGGCAGCAGAATGAACTTGCCTGTATTTATTGAAAAGAAGATCAATATTCAAAGCAGTGGTGGTTATGTTCTCTTGGAAACTGACTTTGGACTGTGGGTGAGATATGATGGAAATCACTATGCAGAAGTCTCTGTGCCCTCTAACTACCGTGGTCTGCTCTGTGGCCTTTGTGGTAAGTCATAGGCTTAGTCACTTTTTACTGAGTTGTGGAGGCTGGTGATTACTTAAAATCTATTTTTTAGCATGTTATACTTATTCTACACACAACTAGTCCTTGTCAAATGGACTAGAATTTACAGCAGTGAAGAAAACTTGCTAGAATTTTTCAGTTTCTAACAACTGTTACTTACAAAATTCCTGGTAACATGCTATCCATTTGGAATGTTGAGAGGTGTAACTGAAAATAACATTTTTAGCCAAATAAATAACCTCACTTCAGTTCTACAGTTTAAATATAGAAAGAGTAATCATTTGTGTGCATCTACTTAAGAATTCTACAAATATATTTTTCTTTTATTTACATTCTGATGTATTTGTCTTTTGTTGGGTGTGAGGAATGCTATACCATTTCATTTTGTGAATCATAAAAACTTGATATGGTTTCCACAGCAGAGAGCAATCTTCAGAATAACTTACTGTCAACTTCTTCAACCTTTCCTGCTGTTGTTTTCCTGTGCTGTTTCAGGGGGTATTTATACAACATGAATGATCATGTTTATATGATCAAAGAAAAAAAAAAAAAAAAAACAAAAAAAGGAGAAATAGAAGAAAAGGAAAGAAAATAAAAATTAGACTACTAAGGCTTGTTTTTAGCTACTTTTTATTCCAGCCAAAGTAGGCAGTGTCTACATTAAAACACAGCAATGACAAGGATCCACTACCAATAATCCTGAGCTGACAGACTTGATGAATAACAAAACTCATACTTTATTTCCAAAATTCAAATACCACAAAATATTAAGTGCTATCTATGATACAAAACATAGAGGCCTTTTAGAATCCTGTGAGAAAGATCAGACACAAAGGGCACATTCTACTGTGTTCTGTAAGAAATTCTCTTGCAATAGGTATTGGTCAACAGCAGGCTGAATGTGAGCCAGCAGTGTGTTCAGGTGGCCAAGAAGGCCAACAGCATCCTGGCCTGTATCAGAAATAGTGTGGCCAGCAAGAGTAGGGCAGTGATTGTCCCCCTGTACCTGGCACTGGTGAGGCCACACCTCGAGTCCTGTGTTCAGTTTTGGGCCCCTCACTACAGGAAAGACATGGAGGTGCTGGAGCATGTCCAGAGAAGGGCAACGCAGCTGGTGAGGGGCCTGGAGCACAAGTCTTATGAGGAGCGGCTGAGGGAGCTGGGACTGTTTAGTTTAGAGAAGAGGAGGCTGAGGGGAGACCTTATCGCTCTCTACAACTGCCTGAAGGGGGGTTGTAGTGAGGTGGGTGCTGGTCTCTTCTATCAAGTAACTTGGGATAGGACGAGATGAAATGGCCTCAAGTTGTGCCAGGGGAGGTTTACATTGAATATCAGAAAAAATTTCTTTACTGAAAGGGTTGTCAGGCATTGGAACAGGCTGCCCAGAGAAGTGGTGGAGTCACCTTCACTGGAGGTGTTAAAAAAATGCGTAGATGTGGCACTTCAGGACATGGTTTAGTGGGCATGGTGGTGTTGGGTTGACAGTTGGACTTGATGATCTTAAAGGTCTTTTCCAACCTAAACAATTCTATGATTCTATGAAATTTCCAAGTTCAATTATCTCTCCATGTGTTTTTCACACTTTCACTTCAGGAAATCTACGTAAGAATATAATGGTGCAAATAACACCGTTTGATATTTAGTCCAATTATCTACAGGTAGGATCCAAGGAAAGGAGTTGGGTTTTTTTAGCTGAACAGTTCTTTCTTGTATGTAATGTGATCTAGTCACATAAGAACTTACAGACTTCTTGCTTCAAGTCCACAAGTCCCAGAACAGCTGTTCTTGTCAGTGGTCGAAGTCTAAAACACAACTGAGCTCTTCTTATTTTGCCCAGTATACATTGATGTTTCACATATACTCTCCCTAGTTCATTGTAGTTTATTTCACAGCCTGAAACTGAGGTTTCTTCTACAGGTATGAACTTCATGTGTCCCATAAATCTCTTTTTACCCTCACAGGTAATTATAATGGTGATCCAAAAGATGACAACATAAAGCCCAATGGTGACACTGCAAGTGGCTCCACTGATCTTGGACAAAGCTGGCTTGTGCCTGAGAATAACACCATGTATGTATATTAATTTAATCACATGGCATTTGCTAATCAAACTCTATAAAATCAAACATCCATCCACTCACTGGCTTTGTCATCCAGTACCATTTTACATCTTCCAACTGTCCATTAGAAATAAGGAGCTGTCCCTTTACATTAAACAGGGAATGAGAAGAGGGCTTGTGTCCTTTAAGTCTTGTTTTCCAAAGCAGGAACAGTCTGCTGAGTGTGAGGGGGGATGGGACTTCAGTCCATTTCCCTGATTGGAAACCGTAACTGATTGGATCCCACAGCTCTTTTTTCAGCTAAGAATAGGCCTTTGAATAGCCCACAAGGCATCAGAAAGGGAGTCCATTCAGTGATAGGGCTGATATCAGCTTTTCAAAGAAGCTGGATAAAGCCTGTTGTGCAGGGTTGTCATGTGTCAATCTTCCACTGAAAATCTGATAGTAAGAGATGTGAAACACACATTTGATTTTGCTTGCTTTCCCCAGATGCTCCAGTGGGACAGAAGAGCTATGTGATCCTGTGCTTGAGAGTGAAGCAAAGAAGAACACAGCATGTGGCATGATCACAGACCCAACAGGTAGTATGTTGGTAGTTCTCTGTGAGCCATGTGATGGAGCACTTTATAGCTTGTGTTGTCTCCTCTCTATAGTTCGTTGTTCTGAGCTCACATTGGAAGCATATAAAACCTCCAGTGTGAATGGCCAACATAAAACTCATAGGTGCTTGGTCAAGATATGTCAACCACTCAGACAGTGCCAGTGTGTCCATGAAGATTATCTGAGAATGTGCTCAGGGAACCATAGCTGCTCTTTGCTTTATAGTGACTTGCACTCTGGTTGCTAAAAGAGATAGTTCAGGGGTTACTGTCATTGCATGTATTACAGATACTTTATCTGAAATCCTGTATGTGTTCCCTGCATTGGACAGCCCCTGCAGTTGTCTGGAATTAGTGGCTTGCCTAGCCAGCAACTCTTAATTTATGTAAGCTATGTTATATCAATCATGCAAAAAGAAGAAAGCCTCATCCAGCGGGCCAATTCTCATTGTGCATGCTCCGTTTCAAGTGTTGGTTTAACTTACTAAACAAAGTTAGCCTGGAGCACTTGCAATACATTTGCCATGACAGAAAATAGATGGTGGTGGTGATCTTATCATTCCCAAATTTTTTCTATCATTCTGTATAACTTTCTTGATTTACACAGGAATATTCAAGGATTGTCATACCAAAGTGCCTCCAGAGAATTTCTTTGAAAACTGCGTTTATGACATGTGTTTCACTGGTGGACAGGCAATATCCTTATGCTATGGACTGCAGGCCTATGCTGAGTCATGTATTAATGCTGGGATATGCATAGAGTGGAGGAATGCTACTCTTTGCCGTGAGTGTTGTGACTTATAAATATCTATTCTGGATTTAAACTTCAAAAGTATGCACATTTTCCTTTACCTTTTTCATGCATGTTATTTCATTTTATGTAATGTTTTGAGTATAGTTTCTCTTTTGTCACGTCTTGAGCCTGCTTCAGTTTCAGTACCATTCCAGTATTTGTATAAAATACTAATTTTCAAGGACATTTGGACACATGCAGGTCTAATCCTTAAAGTTTTAATAATTTACTATTAGTTTCTTGGAAAAGTTTGATTACATTTAACTGTGTCTTATGTGAGCTTCTGCACTGGGGAAATAACTGCTGCTTTGCTCCACTGAAAAACTACCATCCTCAGTGTAAGTAGAGCTGGTAGTCTTCCACACACAAATGCTTATCGATGGCTTTTGGTTAAAAAACTAGTTTAATAAGAGGCCTTGAGAAACAGCTGTTTCTAGGAAGTTTACAAGTATTTCTCTAAATAGAAAAGAAAGCAAAGAAATCAAATATTCTCACTTATCTTCCAATTAATTCTTTTCAGAATGACCTTATGGGAAATTTCATATAATGAACTCATATTTCTTAGAACAAATCTTTCCAGGGGTTCTACTGGTGCTGATTTTATGCAGCACTGGGCAGTTTTCTGCTTGCCAGACATCTTCTAAAGGACTTTTATATCCACAAAGTACACACCTGGAGAGAAAAAAAAGTAGTCCTCTAAAGGTCAACCACACTGAAATAAAACATAATCCTTTCTAGTGTTTTTTTTCTTTTACCCTAATTTTGATTATAGAAGTTACCACTGTATTACCTTCTGCAGATTTGCACCTTTTTTTTCTTTTTCCTTTTTTTTTTTTCCTGTGATCAACAATTAGCTCTGCATTGAAACTAAACCATGAAAAAACATTGAGAGATTCTAGGAGCTGCTCAGTTTGGAAAAAGAATTACTGTGACTTTAGAATGGCTTTAAAGCACCCAGTAAGTCAGCCCTGGGAGGACAGAGCACAGAGAATTCATATATAAAAAAAGACAGAGCAAGAAATGAGCTTCTAACCCTCCAAATCAGATTAACACTATGGACATCCAGACTCCGTAGTCTGAGGCCATAGCCCAGGACCTAAATATCTATGGCTTGATTATAGTGATAGAGAAGACTCAGTCACATTAAGAGGATTGACTCTCAAGTGCTCCCTCCATCAGTAATTTAAACAAAAACTCAATTAAGAACCTGACAAAGGGCAGGTACTCTGGCTAGATGACTGGAGATGTTGGTTGTAATTGCCTGACAGGACTAAGAGATCCTGCTGTAGGGACAGAAGTAAATGAGAGTCATATATAGTGATTTATCACAGAATGTAGTCAGAAACAGGTTTGGGGGGGGGGGGGGTAGATGACAGAAAGGGACAAATGCTTCAGGATTTCTGTAAAATGTAATGTCTTCCCTGGGGAGCATGCTTTGAGTGATAGAAGGCCAATTCTACCATGAGCAGGAGGGGTGTGACAATATAATATCTTTTCCTCACAGGGTCTCAGTGGCAGACAGAGTCTGATTTTTAGTTCTATTTTTAAATATATGGCAGGTGTTCAAATAGTAACTACAGTAGTGGGGCCATATCAGCTGGTACGTGACAAGATTCTTCTATTCCCTTAATGGAGTGACTTCATGTCTTTAAACCTGCAGAAAAAGTTTTACTGAACCAAGCACAATTAGTCCTGTATGATCACATCAGACCTACCCTCAAAGTGAGCCTACAATGTTTGACTTCCTTTGTGAGGTGAAGTGCAGGGTGGCCCACCTGTCTTACCTACCTCTACGAAAAGCCACCCATCTCACATGGCAAGAAAATTCTTTGTACACAGCACTCTCCAGTGTCAGACATTCTAACAGCAATTTTATATATTTTCAGGAGCAAACAGTGAAAATGTTGGGAAAACTTCTGTGATGATTTTGCCCTTTTGAGTGATCTTACTTTTTCTCTCTAGCAATGTCCTGTCCTGGAGGCAGCATCTACAAGAGCTGTGGTACTAGGTGTCCCTCTACCTGTTTGAACATCCCAGCAGTTGATTCTTGCAGTTCCTTACCAGTGGAAGGTTGCTTCTGTAAGGAAGGTTACATTTTGAGTGGAGACAAGTGTGTGCCAGAAAGCAGCTGTGGTTGTGTTGATGAAAAAAACCAGTATCACCAGGCAAGTTACCTCTGATGTTTAAAGAAAAAAAAAAAAGAAGGAACATGGGAACTCATTCTTTATCACCATGAGAGAAAAAAATGTTAATATCATTAACACAGTTATTATTTACAGTATTAACAATAACAAAATAGCCTCACTTTGCCAGGCTTCTTCATCTGTGAGTTGTGTGGCTACAAGTGCCCAAATCATCATACATCATGAACATTCAAATACTAATAATACGATTGTCCCTTACGGTATTACCTTCCAATTTATCTTATAGTATATACTTCTACACTCTTTTTTCTGCTCAGCTGGATGAAAGCTGGTTCACCAGTTATCTCTGTACTGAACGCTGCACCTGCAAGGCAAATAACACCATTGTATGCACATCCTGGGAGTGTGGAGCCCGAGAGGAATGCAATATTAAGGATGGTGTGCTGGGCTGTCATTCCAATGGTAAGTCCTGCCTGAAAATGGTTCTCAATGTCAATTCCATAATTAGATCCTTCTTCTCCTTCTAGCTTTATTATAAATATCTTTTCATATGTGAGGGCAAAGAAGTCTGAAATGGCTGCTGCCAGTGCTAACAGATGAAAAGACAGGACAATCTGTCTTGCAAGCACAGACCCCTTCTGTTGTAGTGGATATCAGCAAAAACTGATGCTGCCCAAAAGTTTGCAAGGTCACTTGGGTTCTTTTCGTCTTGAGTCAAGTCCCACATCACCAGTGCTGCAAGCTCTGAATTTGGCAATAATTAAGAACTGCATGTCTGAGAGTCTGGGTGATGGCAAGTGCATTAAGTATCTATGTATATAGATGCAAATTTATTTACTTTTATATTTACACCTATATTTATACATATAATTATGTATTTTTATATAGCTAAGTTGAAAAGCTCTGTATTACTCTCAACTACCATAAATCATAGCTACAACAGCATATAGAAATGTATAAAGAGGTTCATTTGCTGCCAAGTTGCCAGTTTGTAAGTAATTTGCAAATTAAATTTAGGAGACACTTTCTGGAAATTTCTTATTTCCAAATAAATGTCATTGGTATGAACCTGAGATACCTCTAATGTTTGCCCACATAATAATGATCAGGATTAGGTTGCTGCACTAATGCAAACACCTTTGGTCAGCTGAGTCCATGGTGAAATCCAAGCCAAAGTTCTTAGATGATTTTTTCACCTTCAGGCCAAGCAACATGTCAAGTGGCAGGAGATCCCCATTATTTCACATTTGATGGAATGATGTACACTTTTGTGGGTACCTGCACCTACACCTTGGTTGAGGTTGTCAACACCAACAGTGTCATTCCTATAACCATCCTTGGCAAGAATGAAGACAGAGGACTAAGAGGGGCCACATACCTGAAAGAAGTCTACATAGATGTGTATGGTGTACGAATCACCCTTCAGAAAAGCCAAGGAATCCTGGTAGGTGGTGGTGCTCTTTATTCTGGCAAGACGTATCTTAAAATTAGCTCACTGCAGTAGCTGTAGGAAAAAGGATTTTCATGTTTCCTAAGGAATATGTACACGTATGCTTAACACTTGTGGGCATCTCCATTAACTGGATGTCATGGGGAAATATAATTTCTCACTAGTTCCCAACGCTTCTGGTTTGGTTTTACTGTTCTATTGGCCATATCTTGGAGGTGGAGCCCAGAGCCTCCAGACTGGAGAATTGTTGCCTGAAGTAAAGAATGGGGCTCCCCACTTCAATAGCTGTTGTCAACCCAATTACCTATAGCTAGCTAACAAGAGCAGAGGAAAAGCAAGTCATACTGTATTGGTCTAGAATAGCATGGGGATCCATGGCAGTACCAGTGGCAGGGAAGCCACCCAATGGGTAGGTAAGAGTTTGCTCACTACCAGGGATCTTTCCAGCTCTCTTTTGTTAAAGGCACGGGCTATGAGTCCTGCCCAGATCTCCTCAGCTATAAGGCTGATTCCTGCAACCCATAGTTGGAATATGCAATGGTGGAAGTATAAAGGAGCTAAAACTGTCATAGAGAAATCTTCAGCACTGCTAGGAATATAGATTGTGAGCAGAAAATCTTTCACGGAAGAATGTCCATACTGACAAATGACATGTCTCTCCAGTTGAACAATGAGAGAGTCTACACTCCAGTGGAGAACCGGTTGCGAGGCGTGTCCATTGGAAATGTTGGCAGATTTATAGTAGTGGAAACTGACTTTGGTGTAATAGTGAAATATGATGGCAATCACCATCTGGAAATCACCCTCCCACAGTCTTATTTCTCAAAGGTAAGATTTAGCATGTAAACACCTGGCACTGTTTCAAAACCACTGCTTTGTGCATTTCTTTTTCTTTTATTCCTGTGTTTTGCTATTGCACCTTTCTTTGTAGCTGTATTGTAACATGTCATTTTTTTGCTTTCTATTTTTTTCCCTTCACAACAATTTCCTTTTGTTCCAAGGGGGTAGTTAAAGAAAATGACCTGGCTAGGGGAATACATCCAGCTTATAGTATAAAACACCTTGAAGCCTTAGGGAACCACAGATTTACTGCAGTTTCTGTTCTATTTCTCCATGGGTACAGTCAGACACTAGTGAGTATGTCTGAAATGTCTGGTACAAGATTGGTTGTTGGTACTAATTTGGTCACATCATTTCATAGGCAATGAACACGAAGTTACTGAGGAAACTGATGCAGAACAGACTCTGCTTAGAATACGGTTCTTGTTCATTTGCAGGTACATGGCATGTGTGGTAACTTCAATGATAATCGTGAAGATGATCTGTCCTTGCCCAATGGTACACTCGCCAGTGTCACACAGTTTGGAAATAGCTGGAAAGTGGAGGAAGACAGTGATGAAGGGTAAATGTAACTTCCTTTCATACCTTCCATCTTCCTTTGGGAAAGAGTCTCCTTTCAGTTGTTTTGACTGTTTGCTATTTTGTAACATTTGTCGTGTATATGAGACTTTTCTCTTCTTGAATTTGAAACTCAAAAAAAATCCCTCACCACAGGAAACTACTGCACAGGCCAGAGGGAAACCACAGTCATTCTATAGATCTACATACACTTGGGGAATTAGGCTTTGGGGCAGTCCACAGTGTGGACATAGCCTTTGTTTATTTTATGCTGAAAACACCTAGAGCGGGACGATGGGTGTTGGGGAAGAGTGAGGGCCAGCTGCTCCCTAAGGGACAGGGAGCCAAGTGTGATAACACAGCCAAGAGAACAGTGGCCTCACCAGCCAGGGCCCATCCCACACTCCCAGAGCAAGGCAAGCAGGACAGGCCCAAGGGTGGAGGCCAGGGTCAACCAAGAATCCAGATCACCACACAAGTTTGCAGTGACAAGACAGGTCTGAGATCAAGCTGAGAAGTCACTCCTCTAGTCAGGGTCAAGTTCAGTGAGAGTAATGAGGGTCTGACACAGCATGGTGATTGCCAAGCAGATATACTTCTGCCTAATCTTTCACTCATAGACAGAATGAAGACTGTAGTCTCTAGCGTTGTTTAATACCTTTCAGTAGAAACAAACTTTTCAGTGTCAGTCTCTTGTCTTATATATGCCTTTGAAACTCAAATGCAGCTGTGTCTGTGCTTTCATGCAGTTGTTTATCAGACTTAAGAGAAGATGATGTTCCTCCTTGCACTGCCGAGAATAAACCAGTCATTGAAAGCCAGTGCAATGTCCTAAAATCAGACAAATTCAAAGCGTGTCATAATCTAGTCAAGCCTGAAGACTTCATACAGATCTGCATCTATGATATGTGCCAGTATGATGGCATGAAGTCTACTCTCTGCGACATAGTTCAAGTCTATGTGGACACCTGCAGGAATCATGGAATCACCATTAAATGGAGGAATAGCACATTCTGTCGTAAGTGTACAAGCAAATGAAAAAACTGAAACTTGGATGGCTTTAAAACAAATTAGCAGTATTAGGTGAACAAGTAACGTAAAAGAAAATTTAACCCAAATTCTCACAAAATGCAATTCTATTATTATGATTTAATGACTCCATTGTTGCACTGAACTGTGTTCAGGTTGAGCTAAGCCCAGTTATAACTCAGGACTAGACAAGTTATGGATAGTAATGTGGAGTTAGAATGGCTTTAGTAGCCAAATAAGCATCATGATACATTGCAATAAGCCTAAAATGGAGAAATAATACAACCAGACTAAAGAAGACTAAAACAAAGTGGGATACTGTGTTACGACACAGGGCTCAATGACACTGTGTTTTGAATGAAAACTGACATTTGGCCAGTTGCTTATTAGGGGCCACGTTCTCAGATTAATTAATTTCCAGTGTATGTGCCTCACTCCACCCATTCAACAAAGCTACAAACAAATTACGTAACAATGAGTAAAGATTACACAGTGGGTTTCTTTTTGTTGTTTTTTCACAATTTAGTATTACATTGTGGAATTAATTATCACATAATGTTGTGGAGGACAAAACAATTAACTGGTTAAAAAGCAAGCCAGATGAATGTTGAATAGGTCCATCAGAAATTCCTAGTTGCCTCCTTGCCACGAGTGGAGGAAAATACTGGACAAACGAACCCTTTGTCCTGCTACCCTGTTTCTTGAACTGCCCCCTTATGCATCTCTAGTCATTGGCAGAAACAGGTTATAGAGCTAGATGAATCTTCAGTCTGACAATGCATATCTGTTGTTCTTGCATGTGTTTATGCCTGTGGTTAAGCTAGATATACACCTATTTTGCATCACTGGAGGATTGAACATTCTAAGGAATTTGCCCTAAAGATTCTCATTTCTAGCAGTGCCCAAAGAGGCATTTGAAGCTGAACTGGATTACTGAATCTGAATGATCTAGTGCCAGGTGCCACCATTTCAGGCATACCTGTAATAGAACTGAATCAGCAGCTCCAGAGAGGGTTCTCTGTTTTGTTTTGTTGGGTTTTTAAATAAAATATAAAAAATCAAAACTGGTGGATGATCAAAATCAGCTATTAAAAGGCAATTCTATACTACCATTTTATAGGCCAAGTTGTAGCTTTCAGCTAGACACATGTGTTTGCAGTGCACTTTCTAAATGTATTTAATAATGCTGGTTCTATTCTCCACCCACACAGCATTGCCCTGTCCACACCACAGCCATTACACAGACTGTGTCTCTACCTGCCCATCAACTTGCAATGACATTTTTGCCTCTTCCCTTTGTGAGAAGACAGAAGAGTGCACTGAGGGCTGTGAATGTGATAATAATTATGTGCTCAGTAATGGCAAGTGTGTACCTTTAAGCGATTGTGGCTGCAGGGATGATGACAACAATTACTACAGTGTAAGTAATTTGTCTGTGGACCAAATCTCTGGCTGCAAAACTTGCAGAAAGTTGGTCTCCTGTCCATCTGAATGAGAGAGAAAGAAATCTTCAGGGTCTACCTCTTAAAAACCTTTCATCTGATTAGTAAAAGCTGCAGGCTCATGTATTAGGAGATGCAGGAGCTTGGTACTTTGTACCTGAGGCCAAAATTGAGGCATATTCAAAACTAGTCAATTGATCAGAGTTATTCAAGCAGTCTGTCCTAGTCCTGTTTTGTGTTCAAATTCTCATGTCAAAGACAATAAGATAAATGGACTGGGAACACCACCTCTTGGTGAGACTACACCTGGATTGAGCAGTTGTGGAATCACCATCTGGGCAGGTTGCACCTAGCCAGCCCCCACACCCTTTGCTATTGAACTTTTATTGCATTGAAAAGCTGAGCACCTTGATAACATACTATTAATACAACTTGTGTTCAGGCTGGGGAGACCTGGATAACTCCACACTGCACCAAAAGATGCCAGTGTCACAAGAACGGTGTCATCAAATGCAAGAGCCATAGCTGTGATTCTAGAGAGACCTGTGTGATCAAAAATGGAAAACACAAGTGCAGTCCAACAGGTATGTGCAGGCAGGCCTTCACTTGGTGTTCCATGAGGGCTGGAGAAGGAGGAAGGATGTGGGTGTCCATTCTTTCTTCCATGGCACTTCCAGTCTTTTCCACAGGGAAAGGTGGCAGCTCTGACAGTGCTATTGACGGCACATTATTGAACAGAAAAAGTTCTCAGAACAGAAAGTTCCAGTACAAGATAGAAACTTTGTAGAGGGAATTGGAACAAGAGTTTGAAAATTTACTTACATCTAGAAATTTGACAGTTCAGTCTGACTAGTTTAAATTAAAAAAAAAAAAAAAGAAAAAGAAAAAAAATATTTGCATTGTATCTACCAAAACCAAAACTCAGATATGTCTGTGAATCCTTTGGCAATGATCCTGTTTTTTCCATTGCATGTTGATTTGAGAACAGAAAAATATAAAGGCAAAACAGGACAGAGCAGATCTGAACAGATACGTAATGAGCCAGTTGGAGAACATGGGTGTTTTTCGTTTGATAGTTCTGTTGGCTAAGCAAAGTTAATCGCATATTCTCTAGGTAAATTGGATTGTTTAGGAGGTAGCTTGTTGCCTAGTGACTCTACACTTCAATTTTGAAGAATAGTATGGCATCGGTCCTACTGTATTGATCAGTACAAGGGCATAATGCAAATCCAGCTTCCCCCTGCTCCATTTTGGCAAAATACCACAGCAGAGGCACTCCAGCAGTCTTAAGGACAGCCTTGCTCCTAGAATAATGGTTTGCTCTGTGCTCAATGGTCAAGGAGAATACTTAGATGATAGTCGCTGCGTCTGATTGTTAGGGCTGGTGAACCCAATGATCAATTTAGTAACCTCAGAAGAAATCACTGTGACAGCAGCAAGCCACCCAAAATTAGACATTGCTTTTCAAGTTCCAGTAATTTTATAGCAACACATTGCTGAGGATTATGAAACCAACATCTCTAAAAGCCATGCAAGCCATGCTGTGTGGCAGAGTCATTCCTCTGCAGAGGACCAATGTGCACAACTCAGTCTCTATAAAGCCTATAAACCCTAATGTTCTGCTTCAGTTCAGTTGGCTTGCCCTGGTTCTCAGCATAGGAATGAGTTTCTCTGGCCATCTCTCCATTTGAGTGCCCATTCACTAGGGTGATGCCTGAGCACCCATCTTTACTTGGACACCTGCATGCCAGCAGCAATCATTTTTATCTAACTTATTTTAAACTGATCCATGCATGGGATCTGGCACATGCACATTCAGACTGGAGAGTAATGAAGCTCTCCCCCTCTAGGTTTTGGGAAATGCCAGATCATGGGCGACCCGCACTACGTCACCTTCGATGGTCTGGTGCACCACTTTCAAGGGAAATACACATATATTCTGGCTCAGACCATCCCTGACCTACCTGATACTCTGACGCAGTTCAGCATTGAAGGCATGAACTATCCTTTTCGTCGAAGTCGACGCATTACTTACCTGAAAGAGATTCTCGTCAATGTTTACAATCACACAGTGCGATTCAGGCAGAACAAGCAGCTTGTGGTAAGTCTCTCACTGACTGCAGAGCACAGAGAAAGGCCCTCCCTTGGAGTAAAACACTTTTGAGTAAAAAATGTCTGTTTTGAAGAACTGAAGTATTAAAGCTAACTGTATTATTACAGCAGTGCAATGGGGCAACCACAAAGGTGATTTGCAGTTGTGTCAAGTCTTTTTTCTCTATAGTTATGAAGGATATAATTCTACTTCAAACAAATAAATGAATAAATAGAGATTTAGCAATAAAACACTAAATATCCCAAGACTTACAATAAAGCCATACAAATTTTTATCAGTGGTAGGGAAAACTGTGAATTATGCTAGTAAATCTTCATTTCCTTCCTATTGGTGCATAAGAGTATACATAGCTCATATATACATTTTTAGCCCAATAGTAGAAATCTCTTAGGGTGATATGAAAATACTGTGTCTAGATCACTTTCCTCAAAACATGATTTTGTTAACTTTAAAAAACTGAATACTGAGGGTTTTTACCTGGTTACATTACCTGATATATTTATCATAAAACCAGAGGAGTGTTGATTTGCAGCATTGACCTCTACTGAAGCCAGATATGAATTTGGTCTATACATTATGAATACTAACTTATTCTTTCCCTGTCAGTTGGATGGTGTGAGGGTGAGACCCCCTGTTCGTCCTCATGAAGGTATTCGTATATATCAGAGGACAACAAGAATTTACCTGGAGACAGATTTTGGCTTATACCTGAGCTTTGATGGCAACCAAAATGCAGGTAAGTGATACCAAGACAATGTGCAGGAATATTCATGCACTGTCTCAAAAAATGTTCTCATTCCAAAGGAGGTCTAAACCCAAGGCAAAATTAGAAACGTCGCCCTTTGAGCCTATGTCCCTTTGTGGTATGAACTTCCAGAATATTAAAACAAAAAGTGTTTCCCAGGAACCAGAAAAACCATAAAACTGGCATTTCTTTATCTGGATCCACCTGAACTTAGGAGAAATGAGATGGAAAGTCAGACAGTTCTACCTTTTGCTATGTTAAGTAAGGCCTGAGTGATATAAACAAAAGCAAATCACTTACATTTCTGATCAGGATGATGGGGTGAAGTCTGGATCTGCCCCTTTGCCAGCTTAACCTGGTCATAGGACTGAGGTCCTTAAGCTATACAGCTGTAAGGCATCCTTTTACATGATTCCTCTCAAGTCTGTTCCAGATAATCCCATTCTTTAGTGTTTCTCAGCAGGACTCATATCACATATACACAACTCATGTAAGTTGAACACATATCATCTCCTCTGTTCAAAGCACAGTTACTCCTGTTTTACAACAGAATATAGCCATGTTATTTCTGAGTGTATGGTGAAAGTGCCAGGCCATTTATACAGATGACCATCATTCCAAACCCTAAAATTCCAACTGCAGAAAGAAAAGGTCTGTTTTATAGGAATTCTGTTTCTCAACGAGCAAGTGGACTGTACATGAAGGGCAAAAAGTGGGTGATGCATTCAGTTTGTTGCAAAGCAGAGTAAGCAGTATACACTAAGAGCACTCAGGTGGTGATGTGATGTTATATAATACCTTATCAGCTTCAAGAAATGACTTTTTTCATGATCTATGTTGCACGGCACAGAAACAGTCCTGTGAATAGATGTATGAACATGTATGTTCAGGGCTGTGTTCATATCCTACATATGAGGCTCATGTCACATTACCAACTCCGGTCTGAATCATGGAATGTGGTACTTGGCACTGCTTTCCACCTCTTCCATACACTCAAAAGCAAGGATTTCTGTGTAATGGCTTTTTTTTTTCTTCTGAACTTCCCTAGATATAAAGCTGGCCGATACCTACAGAAACAGAGTGGAAGGCTTGTGTGGTGACTTTGATGGGAGACATAGAAATGACTTCACAAGTCCAAATGGTGTTTGGGTGAAGAATGTGAATGTATTTGGTGAGAGCTGGAAAGTTCCTCTGAAAAGAACAACATCTCGTCTCAGGTACTTAATTTTCTACTTAATATCCATGGCAAGCACAGCCACTGGTAGTGAGTGAATTAAGCCATAATTAATATCCAGGAATAACTACACCATCTTATTTCTGGTCTTTCTTCTTCCCTTGGACTGTGTGTAGGGACTTCTCCTTCTCATCACTAAGGTGAACTATCAGTGCCCTTCTATCTCACCAAAGAGGCCTGAACTATAACTTCATTACTCCAGTTCAGTATCCTTCTTTGGAGCCACAGCCATTACAACGGCTAGGGCACAGGGATGAATAAGATCTTTGCTAAGGTCATGGTTCCTGGAAAAGATAAATACATCATGTTGTGCTGGATGGGCCTGAGGCAAATCCTGGTTCAGTGTCATCCCTCACTCTGGAACATGAAGGTAGCTTTGAAATCCATCAGGATGAATTCACAATTCCTTCCAGAAGAGGTTCTCAAAGAATCTGATTTCCTTACTTTCATGGCTATCTAGTGTTTTCTGCCAATACACAAAAAGTAAGGACATTCTTTTGAATATAAAAGAGGATATTTGTGGTCAGGCAAACGCTGTGCTAATTAGTCCATACAGAATATTGAAACGGGTAGGGAAAGAAGTTTTCTCCCTTCCTCCCTCCTTCCCTTCCTCCTTTCTTCCTTTCTTCCTTCCTTTCTTCCTTCCTTTCTTCCTTCCTTTCTTTCTTCCTTCCTTCTTGTCTTCCTTCCTGTCTTTCTTTCTGTCTTTCTCAATTTGCTTTGAAAGATCTTTGGAGGTTGCTTAGCCACTAACACAGAACTTTTTCAACAAGTAAATGGAATTGTATTAGCTGTCAGGTTATCTTGCTGCAAAAACTAGTCTGCCAGAATAGTAGAAAGCAGTATGTAGGCTGGTGTTGAGCAAAAAGGGGCTCTGGAGGCTATGTCTACAGAATTCTGGCACTTCAGGCATGTAGCCACTTGTTCAGTGAAAGTAAGCATATGTCCAAGAAATAGTGGTCTATTCCAGCTGCATCATTCTGACTAAAGTTCAAGCTTTATTGAATAGATTGGATGAAGGAGGCATTGGATGAAGCCTGTGTCATGCAGAATTTTCAAAGAGACAGTTACAGATATCCCTTTTGATTTAAATACCCATAAATCTCTGAGATGGTAGGAAGTGTTTTAGTACATCTTTGATTTGCTTTATCTATCTCCTTCCCATTCAGGATAAATCATGAGAAAGAAATAAGCTTATACTTACACCACAAGGCAGAAGTACTCTTATGGTGTTACTTAGAGAGTAGTACCATGAATGCTGGATGTACAGAGAACTGATGGTTTTGTAATGACTTAATTTACAGACGAGACGTCAACTCAAAAGAAGTGTCTGAGGAGGAACCAGATCCAGGACTCTTCCAAGGCTGCAATGAAAATCAGCTGGGGCAAGAAAACAGAACTTCGAGATGTCAAATCCTGACTGACTCAAATGGTCCTTTTGCAAAGTGCCATTCTACGGTCTCACCAAATTTCTATTTCACGTAAGTGTCTACTGCACACAGTTGTTCTCCCCATTTGCAAAATCATTTTGGCGCTAGTTTCTGAAAAGAACTTTGCATCTTCAGTCTCCAGGGTATTAATAGCAACTGAGAATAGTAAGAGAACTGGGCCCAGTGATTCCATTATGGATATATTTAAATCCCCTTATTTATTTTTAAATAATTGTGATGATCTGTCTTTCCATCTATATAGAGTTTCACTTTTCTGTTAGCTCTAGAAAGTAGCTTTCCTCTTCTCCTACACAGATAAAGTAGCAGTGTTAAGCGTTATACCTGTAGGCTGGGATTTCCAGTGTGCTTACACTTCTCATCCACATTCAGTGAGAATTTAGTTCCTGGCTCTGTTAGTTTCCTTTTAGCAATTCCAGCTTCATAAAATCTAGCCTTCATGCTATAGCCACAAAGGCTGAAGCTGTCAGTGACATTTCTTGAATCTTTCATGGAGAATTGAAAAAAAAACAGATTAGTGAAGAGTAACCCAGTATTTTCAAGAAAGTTCCCTCTGCTGTGTTTCAAGGCTGCTCTGGCCTCCTACATATACAATTCCTACATACCTAACTTTGAGCTGTATGAAACCTGTTGATTCATCCCCACATTCATCATTTATTCATCATCAGTCACAAAATTGCCAAGTAGCTGCCGGTTTTGTTTAGTCATATAGTTGTACCTAATGTTTAAAGATAGATAATGCCTACCTCAAAGAAGAATGTGAAGGTATCTTAAGCCAAAGAAACTGGGCTACTGGCTTCAATGTATAAATAAACCCTGATTCTTAACATAAGCGTACTTTTCTTCTCACTCTAGAATTTGGTTGGGCAGCCTGTTCTACCTTCTTAGTGGTTGCCTGATTTTTCTGAGGTGCCACATACTTGCAGATCCCATTCATCTCAGATCGCAGCACCTCTGAAAATCAGGCCATGGATATTCAGATGATGAGCAAAGCTGAGAAGGTAGCACTGGCAAACACTGGGTAAAACAGAATTCTGTGTCAATATTCAAGGCATATGGACGTGGGGAGGGCACCCATATATTGAAAGATGTGTTTAGTCCAGCTATAAGACTTAGCAGCACTAAAAAGTGCTCTATACGCAAGATTCAGCCATGCTAGCCCAAAAAAAGAAGCAGATGGCAAAGAATATTGTGACAAGCAGTCAGGTACCTGTTTATTGCTTGTTCTTATATGAATACCTCTCACGTTAGCAGCTGTTGCGCACCAAATGACCTGATCTTCCCAGTCATGCGGCAGGAGTTTTTTTTATTCCTCTGTTTTCCTGTCAGCCAGATACAAGAAAATAGAATTAACTCAGACTCAGGCAGCAAAGCAGCTGAAAATAAACAATAACAAAGGTACTGGGAATGAACACTTTCTCGTGTTGCACATAGGAGCTGCCTGTTTGATATGTGTGTGGGAGGAGATGAGGATGCTACCTTATGTCGCAGTCTGGAGGAATACGTGCTGGATTGTCAGCAGCAAGGAGTCAGTATGGAAGGCTGGAGGCAACAGACAGTTTGTGGTAAGCATAGGAAGAACCAGAAAGTATGGTTTCTGCCTAAAGAATTCTCAAAATCTGAGATTTGAGGCTTTTTCTAGACACACCATATATCAAAGCTTCTCAGGGAGTAAAAGCATGTTGATTCACACTTCAATCACTGTTCACAATTTAGCATGCACACTTGCTCTTCTGGTCTCTCTTCTGTGTTCTATGCTGACTTCCACATTTAGACCCCAACTTACAAAGCTACTTGGGAAAGCAGAACTGTCGGCTCCCTTTTCATCAGAAGTTTTGTGAGAGAAAAAAATGTCCTCATTCCCAACTGGGCAAAAAAGTTAAAATTTTGGAGACCATCACAAGCCACAAATCTGAAGGAAAAACATTTTATTTCAAACTCTTTTTAAATCTACAAAATATACTCATTTTCTTTTTTGCCTGTGAAATTTCAAGATAAAAAAGATTCAGCTGAAAACTTCAAATCTTTCAGACTAAAAAATGCTGAAATAAAACTTCTAATAATCTTAAACCTTTTTTCTCTAATTTTTTTTTTTCCAAGTTGAGAGATTCATCAAACCATACATCCCCTGCATCACCCATAGTTAGATGACTTTGTATTCGTGGTGAAATACACCTCCCAGAGTTGTGAAACAGCTCTGGTACTTGCAGGGATGGCTACCCTGAATGTGTGAGAAGTTATTTGAGATCAGTGAACACCAAGAATGAGAGCACAGCATAGAAATAGCTTTGATGAAGCATTTCCTGACTTTGGAGTGCTTTACTTGCAACTTCAGTACTATTAGATATGTATGCACATCCTGTGTATGTGTGTTCATCATATTGCCTCCTACAAAATGGTAACGTCCTCAGGATCTCAAAGGGCATTGTGTAAGTAATGCACAGCAGCCTGCTATAACTGGACTCTCCTTATTTTTACAGGTATATCATGTCCTGCCAACAGCAACTACAGCTCATGCATGTCTGCATGCCCAGCATCCTGCAACGACTTGACCAGCCCCTCTGAGTGCGAATCACCATGTGTTGAAGGCTGTGAATGTCTCCCTGGCTATGTTCTTAGTGGTTTTGACTGCGTGCCTTACAAACAATGTGGCTGCACATACCTTAACAAATATTATGAGGTACAGTTTCTCTGTGGGTCAGACAACTCCCACAGCACCAAATAATATTTTCTTCTGCTAATTATTTTGACAATTTCCTAATTCTCCTCAGCATGTAATTTTGCATTAGAAACAAAGAGCAATTGTTTAATAAAATTCTGGTCTCCGGAGGAATGGAAGAGAGAGTAGATCACTTGGTCTGGCTCTGAAACTCTGCCTGCCAGATTACTCAAGGCAGGCACTTGAAGAAAGTATATGATAACACTCTGACCTCCATTGTCAATTCTTCACCTTTATTATGCTAAATAATAGCCTTATAGACTCCAAAGTTTACAACACACCAGTTAGTTACAGAGAAGTTCTCTCAGTCACTGTGGTCCCTCTCCTCTCAGTGGAGAGTGGTATAGGCAGGGTTGAGAGTCTGTGGTTGGCTGTCTGGCTCTGACATGAAGAGAGCCCCAAGCAAGGCTGCATTCAGAGGAATATGGAGAATCCTCCATTGTTGCTACAGGCTAAAACAGCTTCATAATCTCATAGATTTCTGTTTTAACACTAGAAATTTGGTACAGAAAAGGCCTAAGCCAGTAAAGATTGTTTTATGGGAGGGGGGAGACACTACGAACAGGTGGCAGTTGCCAGAAAAACAGCACATAGCATTTCCACATTTCCTTGGAGGCATGATGTGATGCATCTGCCACTCTCTTACCTCCAGCAACAGTTAGACATTGTTGGCTGCACATGTACCCCACCTGGGGCTAGGATATCATACCCCAAACTCTTCTTTTGCCTTCTTTCTTGGTCTGTCCTTGAGTTCCAAAGAGCTGGATTAGCAAACTGTTTGCTTTCTTTTTTGTACAAACCACTAAAAAAAAATAATATCTGCCCTGCTGCCATTCATCAGGAAGGCATCAGAAAGAGCAGCATGGGACCCCAGTGTGCCACTCATGGTTTTTCTGGCTGATTTTATTTGATATTTTTAATATTTAACTGCTGTCTTCCAGATTGGAGAAACATTCACCACTGATGACTGCTCTCAGAGATGCCAATGCACAGAAAGCTCCACTGTCTTCTGTTCTAACATAGTGTGTGGATATGATGAAATCTGTGGCATTTCAAACTACAGTCGTGGATGCTACAGGAGTGAGTCAACTACTACCACATTGTCTTTGATGCTGAGAAGTCTTGACTTACTGCTTATAGGACATCACTGGGTTGGGGGTAGTTGCAACAGAGTGATTAAAGAAGAAAAGAGCATACCGGGGATCTTGCTCTGATGTTTCATTCCAGAAACAGTGTTTCTTTCCCTGATTCCTGTTGTCAAGCGCAAGAAATGTGCTTTAAAATATAGGGATGTCCACCATTACAAGTCAGTGTAATCTAAGCAAGAACAGTTCTCTCAGGGTTGGATTATCTGAGAGTCTGAAGTGTTTCTCCTTCCTTTTTGCTAGGTGGGCCATGTATGCCAAATCCTTGTAAGAATGATGGAGTTTGCTCTGAAACTACCACCACCTCTCTCCACTTCTACTGTGAATGTTCAGAACTGTACACAGGACCAAGCTGCGAGGCTGAAAAGATAGGTAATAAAACTATTCTGGATTTCACTGCCTGCATTACACAAGCCACTTTCAAAAATGGTTATCATTACAGAGAATACTGAGCTTGCTCTTCACTTCCACGCTGTAAATTAGTAACCCAGGGGGTGAGAGCCTGTGGTCATCCAAGCAGAAAGAAGGGTCAGATCCCCCAGTGGAGCGTTGCTAGAAGGCATGACAGCAGGGCTCTGTAGAGCATACAGGACCTGGGTTTGACACCAGTCCAGAAAGCCACAATCATCAGAGAACACGGTGTAAACGAAGCGGACAGGCAAGGGTTGAAAAAAAACCTCTGTTCCCAGTATGGTTAGCTTTCACTGACAGGGCTTTTATTTCTTCTTCAGCTGAAGAGCCTCCTACAGGGGACCCTGAGGACCATACAGTTGCCATCGTCATTGGAGTTGTGGCAGGTGTAGTTGTTATCGTCATTCTCATCTCCTCTGCAGTGTACCTGTACAGGTAAGGCTTTTTCCAGCTTTGCTACATTCAGCAGAGTCAAGACACATACTTTTAGCACCTGTAAACCTCAAAACTCCCACTTATCACATACCTGCAGGACCAGAAAGGAACCACAGCATTCAGGATCTCATTTGAAGAATGTGAGGGAAAACTTAGCTTCTACAGAAATGAACATATGCCATTTCCTTTACACAGGGCATATGCATCACTATCACAAAACTTGGGCTTCTCCAAAATCTGACTTAATGCATGCTCACACCATTATTTGACTTCTCACTACAGCTAAGAACAGAAATTAAAGGGTTTGTTGTTTGTTTTTTTTTTTTTTTTCCATTGTACAGAAGAAAAAGAAAGATGGATGCAGCTGCAAAATCAAGGGATTCTTTTTTGAGACAGTCCAGGGTCGTACTGGATGACAGAATACATGAGCAAGATTATGGCTGCATCGTGAATGCTGCATTTGATCAAAATCAATCCCAAATACATACCTATAGTTAGCAATATTTTTCCTATTCATTTGTATTACTTTCTGCCTTTGTATTTTAATAGTATTTCTAATACTTTGAGAAGAAACAATAATAAATAAAACATTGCATTTGCTGAAAACTTTGAACTTGTTCATCTAAAATATCTCTCAGATCTCATGTTGTAGACCCAAACTGTGGGTTGTAGACCCAAACTGTAGACCCAGAAAAGAGACTGTGCTGTCTTCAGAGGCTCTTTGAAAAAAGAAAAAATCCAGACAGAATTTGCCAGCACAAGTGTGCTGCACACCATCACACATGCACCTCTGATATATGTACAAACTGTAGACTGATGCAGTCAGAATTAATTATAGCATCCCAGGCAGGTCTTCATGAGATCATCTTACCCAAATCCTTCCATGGGCAGGGGATTAGCTGACTGAACAGAACACAGTTCTTACTCCTCTTCTGGCAAGGCATGCCCAACTGGGGAGAGAAATATATAGGAAGACACTGAGCTCATCTGGTGACAGGGGTAGTAAACAGGATGGCCCCTATTGTCCCCCTTGGGAGTGCTGGACTGAAAGAAGTGGTTGTTTGAAGGAGAGCTGCCTCATTGCAGTCAGGGTGGAGTGGACAAGAAGTAGGGTTGTCATCACTCCCTTGCCTGTGGGAGCTAAGCGAGAACATAACTTAACAAAAACTTTCTGAAGAATGATACCCTGGCATAAACTCTCCTCGGGGTCTTTGCAAACTCTGAAGCTGCCACACTGATGAATGTGGGTAGAGATCTGCATCGGCTCAGTCCCAGGCCATGCTAAGGACCTCCCTCCAGCAGAAGACTAAAGGTGTTTGTGGCAAGGCCTAATGACATGCAGTGTGCCAGACATCCACCCCATGACAGACCACTCAAAAGGCTCAGGGGACCAAGGCACTGCGTGGGCCTTGTACAAGCCCTGAACAAATTTCCAGTGCCATGAGTGAAGCTCTGAGACGTAAGGAACGCACCATTAAGGTTTCTCTGATGCTTTTCCAGTTCTTCGCAGGTTCACTTCTGATTACGGTGAGGAACAGTGTGGGCTTCCCATTGTTTCTGCCATCATGCTGGTTATTATTTACTTACCCTTTCTCCTTTCCTTTGTATCCATAAACTCATACATGCCGTCAGCCAGAAAAGTATTTGTAACCTCCATGAACACTTAGGTAGATAAAAGGCATTTTATTCTGGTCCATTTAAGAACATGCCAGCTGTCCATACATGCACAGCACAGCTATTTTGGAGAGGATGTGAATGGAAAGGGGCTTTCAGCCTCATTACATAATGAAAATGAATCAGCGCGAGAGACCTACTCGTGCGCAAACGAACTGTCAGCCTTATGCTGGAATTTCACTGCAATTATAAAAGCATCTTTCCTGCCTGTTCAGCGGCAGCTTCCTATTGCGCTCTCGCGCTTGCTAACAGTGCGATTCTGTGACTGTCGAGCGGTGCTGACCACGCTCGCCTCCCCTTGCAGTCGGTTGGAGCACAGGCCAGTCCTGACCCTGTGGGATCCCAGTCTGGGCCCTCCCAGGCAACACGGCCCAGCGGTGCCCAGGTAAAGCAGATTTCTGGGTTTCCACAGACACACTTTTTTTTCCATACCACAAGAATTGCCTCGGCTTTCCACTGCAAAGCTTTGCAAATACTTCAGACTTGAAACAGGGAGCGATACAGAAAGCTGAATTGCAACGCAGTGCTCCGCCACATTAGCTATTTCATGTTAATGGAAGCCAGAAAGACGACAAGTCTTCGGCTGCTCTGATCTTTTAAATCAACTGGCTTGCTCGCTGACTTTTACAAGGCTGGGCTTTAAATACACCGCTTAGTTCAACTCACCCAGAGGCCAGTTTTGTTGTTAGCAAACGCTCCCTTTTCTCATACTGTGCCGGCAATAGCCAAGGAGACAGCCGAACCTGCTCAGCTGTGCTCAGCCCTCCGCTCAGAGGACTCTTGCTGGGCACAATCACGAGACTCCCCTGAAGTCCCCGAAGGAAATTCCTGGGCCAAGGACACGAAAAGCCATCCCAGAAATCTCTTTGCCCTTAACGGGCCGTTGGGATTTACCCTGAGCTCCACCTCCTTTGCTTCTCTTCACCAGCAAGGAAAGGAAACGGCAGCATCCCCTTTCCCTCTCGAAAGGTTTCCTGCCGAGGGATGCTCACCCACCCCTCGGCTCGGCAGGACCGCTACCCCGGCTCCGCTCCCCGGGGACGGGGCGAGCACCGCCTGCCCGGAACCCGCCCGGCTCCTCGCCATTCACAGCGGCCGGGAGGAGCCGGCACCCGGCCCGGCTTCCGCCGCAGCCCCCTCCCTCCCTCCCTCCCTCCCTCCACGGGCCGGCAGCCCGACCACGGCAGCAGCGGGACGGGCGCCGGGGGTGAGCGGGGCCTTGGAGGGGGGATGCGGGGGAGCGAGCAGCCGTCTGCCAGCAGGATGTGTGTGTGTGTGTCCCCGGCTCTGGGCTGCCGGCGGCGGCGGCTCTGCCCAGCTCCCGGGGGCTCCTCCGAGCCTGGGGATGGGCTCGGCACGCCGGGTGCCCCCCTACGCCTCACCCGGGGAGCTGCGACCCTCCGCCGGAGCTGGCTCGGTACCGGCAGAAGGAGAGCCCCGAGGGGAGCGCGGCCGGGAGGGGACCAGGGGGAGCCTTGCGGTGGGCACGGTTCGAGCCCGCCGGCCCGGGGAGGGACCCGTGTGGCGGAGCGCTGCGAGCGGGCTGCCGGCCCCGAGCGGCTCCCCCACCCGCTTCGCCTGCAGCGCTTGGCGGCAGGGCCGGCGGGGCCCTTTCCTACCCCCTGCCACCGCGACGGTAGCAGAGGGGACCGGCTGCCCCTCGCCGGGGCCCTGCGTGGTGGGGGGGGAACCACCGCAGCAGCGCTCAGGTCCCACCTGCCGACGCTCCCTGTTGCGCGATGAGGGTGCGGGTGCCCGGCCCTACTGATCTCCCCGCCTGCCGTCCCGCAGCAGATGCCCCGTGCCCACCCCAGACCTCCCCTCTCGCACCGCGCCTTGCGCTGAGCCTGCCCGGCACGACGGGCATGTCCTGACCTCACGCGCTTGAGATGGCGGCTGTCCAGAGCTTCAGTGCCACCCGCCCCGGTGACCCCGAGCCTGGGGACCTCATCGAGATCTTCCGGCCGGCTTATCAGCACTGGGCCCTCTACCTGGGCGACGGGTACATCATCAACGTGACGCCCGTAGGTAAGGCTGGCGCAGCCCGGCGGGGTGCAGAGGGGGCTTTGGGGTCACCCGGGAGCCCGGTCTCCCTCCGTGGGCTGGTGGTGGACCAGGAGCCAACCAGAAACCCCTCTGAGATCTTGGAGGGGCCAGACAAGGGCCCACCTGGCTCATCCCGTCCCTACCTTCCCCAGATGAAGGGCCGCCAGCCACACTCGCCAGCGCCAAGTCAGTGTTCAGCAGAAAGGCCCGGGTGAGGATGCAGCTCCTGAAGGACGTGGTGGGAAATGACACCTACCACATCAACAACAAGTACGACGGCACCTACGCTCCCCTCCCGGTGGAGGAGATCATCCAGCGCGCCGAGTACCTCATTGACCAGGAGGTGTCCTACGACCTGCTCGGCAACAACTGCGAACACTTTGTGACGCTGCTCCGCTACGGCGAGGGGGTCTCCGACCAGGTAAGTAACACGGGGTAAGCCCCTGTATGGCTCCCAGCACGTCCTTGCTTCTCTGCGTGAGCTCCTAGACCAGGGCGCAGCCTGCAAACTGCATAGGGACAGCAAAGCCCCAGGCACGAGGTCCAAACCATCACTGCCAGAGACCCTGGACCAGGAGGTTCGCTATAGTCTGTCTGCACCCTGATAGTGCCCTCTTACTGAATACCACAGCCTAAGGGTGAAAGCCTGGGTGTTACCCCTTCTGCTTACTGGGCAGGTGTCTCTCATTCATTTAATTGCCTTGATTATCCCTGCCTGTTCTTCATTAGCTTGCCTGGGGGTTAAAAAAAAAAAAAAAAAAAAAAAATAAAGCTCATCACGTTTCCAGCCTGTATTTTATTTCCCCTTTGCAGGCCAAGCGAGCAATTGGTGCCATTGGATTTGTAACAGCTGCTGCTGGTGCCTTCTCCTTGCTGGGCTTGCTCCATAGCAGAACCAGAGAGAGACAGTACTGATGGCCCACTGGGACAAGCTCAGAGCAGAGCAGGGGACCCCCCAGCTGCGAGGGACCCAGGACAGTTTGTGGCCACAGCTGCCACTGAGACTTACTAACAACTGTGTCACCCTTGCTGAGAGCAGCACTAGCCTGTTTGCCACATCTGCTTTTATTTTATTGCCTGTGATGATTTTTCTGGTAGTCTGGGAGCACTTGCAAGCAAATTCTCTATCCTCACCCCCGCAGTGCTCTGCTGAGGGCTGGCGCAGGCTTTCTACACACATCCTCTATTTATCAGCTACATCCTGTGGGCTCTTTCAGTGAATAACCTATTTTAACCTTAACATTTTTACTTTGGGGTTGTTTTTTTTAAATCAAAAGTAATATAAAAGTATTGCTGAGGGTTTATTGTGTGTCCTCCAGCTGAGGGTCTGTGCAAGGGGGAAACCCCAGGTTCTCAGGCCTGCAAAAGGGCAGACAAGGCATGTACTGTGTCTTGGAGCCTGTACCAGCTGTGCCTAAACTGAGCTGCTCCTGCGAGGGCAGGAGGTAGGAAGGAAGGGCACGCCTTGCAGATTGTATCCCTCAGTGTTTTAAATGAGTGCTCTGGTTTTGGCATAATGGTGTTTTGCTCAGTTTTCTCCTGCCTGGAAAGCGTCCCTTTCCCTGGCTCCTCTGACTCCCTTTGGGAGCAGCAGACCCCCAGTCTGGGGACATCTGACAAAAAACCCAGCTAACTTTTTCTCTGGCAGCTGTTTGTTCCAGATTGGGGCTACTGTACCACTGAAATTTCCCTCTTCATCCCTGTAAATGCAGTAATTGTTGGCACTGGACCTGACCAAGCTTACTAGATGATCTTTAAGGTCCCTTCCAACCCAAACCATTCTATGATTTTATTCTTTGAGCTGCCAAAGCACTGAGGTTTAAAGAAAGACCACCATGGACTGCACGGGTAGCCAGGAGCCTTTGCCCCCTGGAGCTGTGGCCATTGGCTCTTCAGTGACCAGAAGTTGAATTTAAGCAGTTTGTAGCCCCAGCACAAGATTGATCTTCCTCTAGCCAGCAGGAAGGCAAAGCCAGGGTCCCTGCATTGCTGTGGGTGATGTACCTGGAAAACGAGCTGTGCAGCACCTACGCCCTATCTCCAAATCTACAGAGCCCCACTATTTCCTTGTCACAAAGCTGACACGTGGCTTGTCTTAGAAGAAAACTGGTTTGGAAAAGTGTGGTTTATTACTCTTTACCAGGAATATCTGGCTTACGTGTTTGGAACCATGTTATTTGCAGACTGTGTGTAAGTAATTAAATCCTGTGTTGCTTTTGCCACGGGCAACTGCCTGGACTGTAAGAAGAGACGAGAGCAAAAGAGCTGTCTGTAAGAGGCTTGCTATTTTTATCTGCTCTTAACATGTACATAACAGTATCAGAAGGTTTTTTTAAACACCAGTTGTTTCAGTGTTTGAAATAACAAAGCCAAGACTTCTGGTCCTATTTTGTAGTGCCCTCTGTTATTACATTTAAATAAAGTTCTTTTTTAATATGGGAAAATATAATAAAACTGAACCTGAAAGTCCTTTTTTGCTTCCTGCAAATCGAAAGTTCTTTCATGGCTAAACTAATTAGGTGGTTGAACAACTTGAAGATGAAAGAGCAAGTATAGAGGGGCTCAGCTTCTCGTACCTGTCCAGCAGCCACACGCTAGAGCACATTAAAACCCCTGCTTCTTGGCATGACCTAGTTAAAGCAAGAAGCCAAGGCTTAGCTCTGCTTTCTGCCATGTGACACAAAACCTGGGCCAGGACCTGGCAGCGGCAAAGCATGAATTGGGGGCAGGGGGGAGTCACGTGTGTGTGTGCAGCAGCTGTAGTGTCCCCTTGTCTTTGTGAGCTTAAGTGGGGCATATCCTCGCCAGCCTTCCCAGCCTGGTGGTACAGCAATCTGTGAGCTTTAACCTTCCCTGTACTCAGAGCATTACGTCGGCCAGAACTGGCAAGGGAGAGCTGGGCGAGGGCAGCGTATGCACCCTCTCACTTCTATAATTCACTCTGGGATGCAAGAAAACTGGAATTACTTCATCTGGGGAGCTTTCTTGTAGTTCGTGGAAGCTGCAGCATTTAAACACAGGATTTTGCAATTGTACATGTGCTCCTCTGTGTGGTCAAGGTTAGGTCGCTTATTTTGGATTGCCTTCCCCTCAAGCCTGGTGGGTGCATCGACAAGATTTGGTGGAGCAGTGACTGAAACATGGAGTAAGAGTGTGATGTGGAGCAACAGAAGCCATCACTTTGCTGTATTCAGTATTTCTGAGCCTCTGTAGGAGATGTTGGCAAGGCTCAAGACCTGCTGGTGCCATAGAGTTGAGTCAAGGCTGCTATTTTACCAGCAGCAGAGAGAATAATCCTTGCCTGTGCTCCAAGGCACAGCCAGCACGGGCCCAGCCTGCCCCTGAATAGATGGGTTTGTGCAGGGATTTCAAACATCTGAATCTGGTACACATCAAATGATGAAAACACGGGCTGTTCAGTGCAAGCCAGGAAGCTGCCAGCTCTGTGCAGCCCCGTGCCTGGCTGCAGGGTCTTGCTTAGTCCTCGTCGCTGTATTTGTATGTGGGGTTAACGTAAACCTCATCAGTGCTTTTTGCTGCAAAGTCTTCTGCATTTACAGGAGGCCAGTTGGGATCCCTCTGCAGGATCCTCTGCCATTTTCGGTACTGGCTGTTTGACTGGTACCCGAAACAGGATTTAATCAGCAGCCAGAGGTGCTTGTTCTGCAAGATAACGTCCTGTGGAGTGACACGGCACAGGGTCAGTGCTGTTGCCCTTCACTGGAAGGGAAGACTGCTTGGGGACAAAAGCAATCCCTTGCTATGTGCGCAATGCCCCTGAGCCCCACGGTGCTGGGAGGCTGCGTGCACTCCCCTTCGGTAACACAGCTGCCAAATGCCACCATCCTCATCCACAGAAAGGCTCTGCTCAGTCATATCAGGACAACACTGATCTCAGTCTGTTTAGCTGAAGGGGATAATCAAGGGGCAAGATTTTCCTCCTGGGGCCGTGGGACAACCAGGCACTGCTGCTCCTTGCGGGGCACAATACTGGGTGCTGAATACAGCCAGCCTTGACCCACAAAACACTTTAGGGCTTAGTCATTACTGCAATATCCAATGGCACAAGCCAGCGCAGCCTCTGGCCTGGTCAACTGTAGGACAAGAGGGACGTGGCTGTTTCAAAATCACTGCCAAGTGCCTGACCCGCACTGCGGTCTGCTCCCCTGCGAGCCAGGGCAGCGGGCTCCTCCGAGGCAGCTGCACTTCAGCTCATTCCCTCTCTAAAGGCTTAAGAGATGTAGTCTAAAATCATCTCTGAGGCTGCATAAAATGGATTTGACTGATACGCATTGAGTCTTCAGGAAAAAAAAGGCCTGAGGGTTTATGCTTCTGCAGGAGGAGCCCGTGGCTGCTAATGGGGTAGAAAGACGTGAGCAGGCACTGCTCCTGTTCTCCCCAGGGAACAGATGGTAAACAAACGCACTCACCTCTGTAAAAAAAGATACACAAAAGGTGACCAAGAGCATCAGTAAGACGTAAACTCTCCAGATCATAGGAGTGTAAAGAAACTGTTGGAAAAGACATGAACAGCAATTAGGTTTAAATGCCTTGCCAAGATTTGCATCTGTTCCTAATGATTTGAGAAGCTGACTAACATTTTCCCAGTAGCAAGCATGGAGGAGGCAGTAGGAAGTGACAGTAATTCTTTGTCACAGAGATCTTGGAAGGTTTGCTGCCAGATTCCCGATGGCATGGAGCTGCCTAAATCATCTCGGCTACTTAAGCTACTGCTGAAACTTGCAGATCATGTGCCTGGGGCAGGATCTGGTGCCCAAATACTTCTGGGGAGCTGCAGCTAATGCACAACCTGCGGCTCCTCTCCCTCTGTGTATGCCCACCTTAACACCAGGCCTCCACCCGAATCCATCCCATGCAGGGTGACCAGGGATAAGCCACAGGGCTCGGCCATTCCTGACATTGGGCAGCACAGCTGGAGGCAGCTGCCTGCACTGTGCCCTGGCTGAGCGCCCAGAGGGCTGAGACGCCCCGGCCCTGCATGAGCTCATGGTGCTCCAGGCAGGGGTAGCAGCAATCCCTGCCCACTCAATTCTCTGGCCAGCAAGCCTCCTCCAACATGCAAAATCACAATCCACCCTATTGTGCTTTTCTGTTAGGAAGAAAAGCCCAGCAAGCTATAAGTGCTTTTTTCTTCTCCTGGCTGCTGCCCAGTCTTTAGAGGAGAGGAGGACTACTTCGTTAATCAAGCCCTTGTCAGAAGGATGTTAGAGCCAAGTTTGAAAGGGCTACCCAGTCAGCATCAGATCAGCAAATTCATTTCCAAGGTGACCACAGCTGTAGCTTCTGCTCTGTATGCTTAGGTAAAGGGCCAGCAAAATACATGTTGTGAAATGGAAATGCACCTTTTGTTTGCGCCTACCTGCATGCCACTGTACACAGCATCAATGTCAGCGAAGAACAGGAAGAGGCAGATTGCAAGCTGGAGGGCCAGGAGGACTGAAAATAAATCTAGGGAAAGAGCAGCATTTGTGGCCCTGGTAATGAGGGGGGTTGGTGACCAAACTCTGTAAATATGTTGACAGGAGCCCTAAATGCTAATGCCGTAAAAACTGCCATCATGTAAAACACCATTCCCCCCCTCCCCCCGTAAAAGGAGAGCTATGGAATTGAAACTAGGGGAGCTACTCCCCAACAGCCAGGTGATTTGGCATGTTCTGATTCTTATACAACCACAGAAAACTGCCTCGAAGGGGCACTGTTGTGAGCCACACCAGCATCCCTTCCCCTGCGCTAGCTCCTCCACGTGCTCAGCCTTACACCTGGACTGCAGGCAGCAGAGGAGGCTGCTTGTTCTTGTGGGCTGCCCTCCCAGGGAGGACCAGATGCTTCTGTGACTGACAGGGTGCAAAGGCAGGCTATAACTGTGCCTTGCACAGGAAGAGTTTGTCTGGCTTTGCATCCTTTTCCGAAGGATCAGGAGGCCACAGAGCAATGGCAAATGGCTCAGACGTCCGGAGGTGCCAAACTCCTGGCAATTACCAGGAGCTGAGCATCTTAAAACTAGCCGGCAAGTTGGGTCAACAGCTCCCAAATGGCCTCCTCACTGCCAGGGAGGAGAGGGGTCAGGGATGAGTGGGTGTCAAGAACAAGGGAATTGCCCTTTGCTTCCTCCTAGGGATTGTCCCCAAATGGGGATAAAACACAGAGAAGCGTGTGCAGATTTCTCAGCTGACGGAGTCCTCTGTCCCATCTCAGTCTGGCTGCTTGCAGAACGGCTTCTTTCTGGTCTCACCTGTCTTCTGCAGGTGATCAATGCTCTGTGAAATGGGTTTGGGACCTGCCTTTTAACAAAATACCTAACAAAATCAACTCTGCTAAGATGAAGCAAAGTCCTGCCCTCTCATCCATGAGCTGCAATTGCAAAAGAGCTATCAGTCAATCGATGGCTAGAAGGGCTAAATCATCTCTGCAAAATTCAGACAGAAAAGAAAAGTTATTGTGAGAGGATTTTAACAGTGATATTATCATGGGCTTTTCTCTCTCATCTCTAGGAATGGAAGTCAGGCAAGGTAAGACTGTGAGTCTCAGAGGAACTCTTTTTGATGTGTGTATTTCAGAACAACTACATCTGATCCTCATACGCTGTGTTTACAATAATAAACAGTTCTGCACTAAATCCAGCCCATCATCTTCTGCAAAGCACGTGTGTTCCAAAACAAGCTGCAGTCTCCTTTCTCAGCTCTGCTGCTTCTCATCTCAAGGAAGAAGCTAAGATAAGCAGTGCTCACTGAGCCCTTTTGTAATGAAGTAGGAGCTCACATACACCAACTATTAGTTCACATGCCAGTCACTGGTACAGGTACAGAAAAACCCGCAGCATCCCTTCCCTAGCAGCCTTTCCTGCCAGGGTTATTTTGGGTTATTTTGTGGCAGGAGCAGGAGTCTGCAGAGTACACGTTACTCCAGCTCTACTCACAGTTGGTGTAGATGGGCTTCCGGAAAGGCTTTCCCTTGGAAAAGACGAAGGCCACAATAATGCAATTGATAGAAGACAGTGGCCACAGTGTAGTGTCTTCGTAACTGAGGACAGTGCTCTGGGCACCACTGCTGGTACTGTTTTCCCCTGGGCTGGTGGGGGACATGGTCTGGTTCCCTGGAGAGCCATACCTGTAAGATAACACCCAGCATTTTGTTCCTGCTCTCTCCAGCAACAGTAGGCTGCAAACAGCAATTCCCTCTTCTTTCCAACCCAGCCCACTATCATGACCAGGTATCACCCACAGGAGTAAAAAACATATATTTTTAAAAAAAAAAAAAAAAAAAGAGAGGGACCAAAAAAGATCAGCTCAATTTTCTGGTGTGTGCCAAAATCTCTGCTCTCAGATGAGCAACAACAGCAGCCTTTGAGAGACACAGCTAGGAAGATGTGCGTGCCAGGTGCCCACACACCACTCCGGCACGCTCGCCCTGCGATGCATCCAAGCAGCAGCAGGGAAACGGCCCTGGCCGAGCCTTGGCATCTAGGAGCATCCCCACTGAAATGCCTCGCTGGCCCTCCTGCCCTGCCAGTTCATTTCTGTGTGACAATATGCTGGTCATTAATATATACTCTTTAACCTACGTATATAATACGTGATATAATTCAGCTCTGGAATACAGAGAGAGACATTTTACCTTCCACAGACAGGGAAACGGGCCGGGTCCCGACCTCCCTCGCAACCCTTTGCTCAGCCAAGTCGGATTCCAGAAGAACCCGGCCCTGGGGCAATTTATTTCCTGGAGGAGCTGCGGACCTGAAGATGGGTGCCCGCCGCAGCTCGGTGGCACGAGCACGGCCGGTTCTCCGGCATTGCCAGATGGGCAGCGCCCGGCGGGCTTCGGGGGAGGCGTTTGAAAAGCACGCGTGTGTCAGCCCTCGGGCCGGCCCTGTGGATTTCAGTGCGGCATCTGCAGCAACTTAATTTTGTCGTGGCAACGCTCTCCTGAGCGTACACACGGGGCGGGGGTGAGGGTGGGGGATTTGTCCCGTTGGGGTCCTGCGGTGTGTGCCCGGGTGCAGGCCACGGCAAGGCTGGAGTGTGCCCCGCACACAGCAGCGACGGGATCTGCAAGCTGGGGGTCAGAGACAAAAAGAGGGACTTACCTCTGGCCAGCTAGCACTACCTACCAGGGCTGCTGCTTCACCAGGAGGAAGCCACAGGTTTGCATGATTATGGTAAAGCACACGTTGAGGGTGATGGAGAGCAGCAGAGGAGGAGAGATGAGCTGGCCGGGAGGGCGATAAGGTGCCAGCTTTGGGTAGGCTTCAGTCAAGCTCACTGGAGAGAAACCAGAGGCATTTGCAGTCCATGGCAGCCCAGCCCGCCAGTGTCCCTCTGCGTTCGCTGGGCAGAGCCGCGCACACAAACCACCCCATCTGCTCATCACGGGTGAAAGCTGCAAAGCCTGGTCCTAATAAGCAGGCAAGAAATGGCTTTGATCTCTGCTGTTTTCCACCTGAACCTTCTCTGAATCCCCCCCTCAGGAAAACACACGGACAAGATGGGGAGTATCATCCCATCCACAGGGATCTCCATGGGAGTGTAAGAGCCGTGCTGAGTCTCACGCTGGGAACACAGAGGAGAGCCAGGACCTGAAGTTAGGCTGTCTGAGCCCCACTAGCAGTTACTGGAGCAACTGCTTCTCTTCCAGTTGAGTCTCACATCCAAACCCTATCAGTTATGTACAGAGATCTGCAGCTGTGTTTGCAAAGGACTGTGAGCCAATTCCCACACTCTGGGCCCTAGGAATTGGTCTAGCATCAATGGTTATGATGTTACTGACAGCAGAACTTGGCTCCTCATTTTAGTTTTTATTGGGAAATGAAGTCAACTTTTTACACTCAGGCTCTCAGACAGACACAGCTTCTCTGAGCCGCTTACTTGTTAGGCAAACCAGAAGGGTAATGATGACGTCTTGTATCAAATACTGGTGAATCCCAAAAATTTGCAGTTGCTGGAACAAAAACAAAGGCAGCAGAACCTGAGAATGGATGACAACTTCAACAACACAAACTGTAACATCTGATGCTATTTCAGAGCAATGTCATGCCAACAACAGCAGCCTCAGGGCCCTGATGCAACTCCATAAGGACTGGCAAGCCCAGTTTGCCAGCTGTCAGCCAGGTCCCACTGAACCCCTTGCTAATTCATAGCACTTGTGCGTGACCTAACATCTGAATGTGGCATTTGAATGTTTTTCCACCCTTCTGCCAGCAGATACCAATGCTCTTTGGACCACTTAGATCAGGTCACACACTCCCAGCCCACAGTAACAGCAATGACAGCCAGAGTTTCACTTTGTGCCAGGTTTGAAATGTCTTTGGGTAGTGGGTACATGGACAAAGTTGGTGCACGCAATCTGGTGGCTGGGGAAGCTGTCCCCACGTGGTGATCCACCAGCAGTCCCTGTTTGCCACCAGGCCTCAGCTGTACCTTGCAGATTCACAGCAGCTCACTTTGCTTGAGGTGAGAGAGGTGGCCCAGGGTAAATCCATACATGAATTTCCTTCACCGTTTTCCTTTTCATGTATTAAAATTTTAGAGGATTCATCACATACTGGTGATACGCAATGGTAATTCTTCTTTGACTACCCTCCTTCTTCTGCCTGAGACACGCACTTCTTTTTCAAGCTTTTTTCCCAGCAGAGAGAGGTAGCTGCTCTCCCAAAGCCCCCATTTTACAGTAAGTCCTACCCCTGGGCCTCCACTGCTCAGCTAGGCAGGACTCACTCCCTTCTGATTCCCTTTCTTCTTTTGGAAGAGATGAAGTTTTATCACTGGGCTTTTTCCCTGATTCTGGGGGTCCCTACAACCAATCTATCCCCTGCTGGTAATTACCCAGCTTTTCACATCTGTTATTCCTTGAAGCCTTGTATGCCTTTTCTTCCCTGCCGAGTAATACCACTAAAGATAAAAACCTACAGTGAGCACAGTGTACTGATAAAAGATGGGCATGAAACACTTACCCAAAAGAGTAGAGCGGTACCAACAAACTGAATCAGGCCATAAAGGGTCAGGTATTTAACCACAGCGAAGGAAGCAACCAAAGCAGCTCGACCTTCCCTGCTCAAAACAAAAAACAAAGCTAAAAACCCCACTTACAGCTACAGTGCTATAATTTTAGGTGTATGGATGGTTTCTGCTTTTAGGATCTGTGTTTAGGATCTCTAAGAAGAATAGAAAACAGTTCAAATTCCATAGACAAATATTTTGGCCTTAAGATACTGCAGAGCCACTTAACTACTTTTCATCTGCAGTGTTTTGTTTCTTTGGTTTTATTCTGCAGCTACAATTTTAATACCTGGATTAAGCTGCTGTTGCTTTTTCATTACTAATTTGCTCAACGGTTATGGGAATCAAGTGCATTTCTACACAAACAGGTAATTGGTTTTGCATACATTTGGTTAAATGGCGTTATTACTGGCTGCTCCATGACTGTGTGCAGCATATGGATATATATTTTTCAAAGTAATGGCAAGCAAATCTATTCTGTGGTCACTGTTATACTTGCCCTTTCATGTGACTCTACTGCTGTACCTGTCCAACAGTATCAGTCACCATGGGCAACGCTCTCATAAAATCACAAAACCACCTCCCAGCACTGGAATTTGAGGATCAAACCCAATTAAAACCCCCTTCTGCTACATTTTATACAGTTACTGAGGAATTAAGTTTGGTTTATCAGCACCTTTGAGAGTAGCGCACTCCCACTCGCGACCCCGCACACCGAGCTCAGAGCAGGCAGCAGCACCCCGCGACTGCACCAGGGCAGCACCCAGCAAACTCACCTGATCAGCTCCGGCACACACTGGATGTTGGGGATTTGGGAGGTGAAAGGCGAGGCCACTGATGCCTCCTGCTCTGACAGTGATATCCCTGCGTGGGCCATTTTCAAAGCCTGAAATCCATGGGAGTCAGAAGATGGAGAGACATCCCTCCCACCCTGAGCAGTATGATTACTGGCGCTTTACAAGTTTTGCTCCAAGTGTCCTTTGTAACTGATCTTCCTCTATTCTGTGGCCCAGCTGATCTCATTTTCCAGCTATCTTCCCTTTCCTGGAGCTTAAATATTTCTTTTGTTCATTTAATCCCATTATACGTATTTACAATCCTTTGAACCACCCTGTATCCTGTTTCCCACACTGGAGTTTGTGCATACCTCTCCTCTTAAACAGTCTGCTAAACTATTTAAATTACCATTTTATCCTCTTTCTATTTCTTTCAATTGCCTGTTCCTATTTTTTTTATTGCTCTGAGCTCCCTGTCCTTGTCATCTCTGGTTTAGTGCTCAGGTGTAGGCTACAGTCAACTTTTACAAAGGAAGCTAATGCAGTATTATAAAATTATACTATGATAATAATATATTAATTTACTATAATAAATATGTTCTATATAATTTACTAGATATAATATATAGTAGATTATAATAAAATAATAGGTAATAAAATAATTATTTTTATGGCTAAGACCTTCAAATTTACAATTGTGTAAGAAACACGTAAGAAAAAGTCTCTTGCCCCTGTTTCTGGGGAAAAATACCAAAACAGTAATCCTCTGTTACTGGGTATATTAGTATAAAAAAATGCACGTAGATAGTATTTTACAGTGACATGCTGACAGAGTAGTACCCACAGGCTAACTTGGGAAATGCTGGTGACAAGTAGTGTTGGGCAGCCTCTCGTCACAGAACTCCTTGGGTTGAAAGAGAGGAAATTTAACAAGAATGGGAAACGAGCTCCTACGTACCCCGCAGTCATTGGCACCATCACCACACATACCCACGTAGTAACTGACGGAGGAAAAAGAAGGCAAACGCATAAGCTTTGCATGTAGTTGATCCTGTGGTGGAGCACCCACTGGCTTAGCACTTGCAGGTACATCACAGAGCAGGGACTCATGTTGGCCCTGGAGAAGGCAGTGGCTGTTTCCAGAGGGCAAGTTGCATATGGGGAGAGGATGGGGCAGAGTGCACCAGGCAAAATTAGGGTTAAGCATTGAAAGAGGCTGTAACGGGAAAGAGAACACTGCCACTTTATGCCAGACAGTGTTTTCCCTCTGGTACCAGGAGCCATGGAAAGGGAGCAGGGTGTGCATGTTTGCAGCAACTCCTGTGGCTACAGCTTGGCTTTTACTGGCATTTTCTCCTCAACTGTCTTTGTAGACCGAAGACACAGGAATTGCTGAAATAACACAGCAGCTCCCAAACCACCACACGTGAGGCCCCCCAGAGAGGGCAGGGAACTTCATCCCCAGAGGAAGCACCTCATAACCAATAATTAACCGTTTCTTTTTTGGAAAGGTATCACATCTTGTTTATGCTTAGCAAGCAATATCCATAGTTAGCGTGAGTCCTGTTTGGGGGAGGAAACATTCCTTGGAGGACCTGGAGAAGCATCTCTGGGGTTGAACTCCTAACTATGTCAGGTTGTTTTCAGCTTTGCTAAAGCTGCAGCCAGGACAGCACCAGCAGCTGTGCAGGAGTTGCTGAGGGTGGGGGGAGCTATTTGTATACGCAGGGGTCTGCCTCTGTGTTTTCTAGCTCAGCCTCATTTAATGCTGCCTTCTGTACTGCACCGGCAAACAACAGTAGCTAAGACTGGGCAAGGGGTGCAGGTACTCCTGATGCGGAGGGATCCCAGTAGGGGAATTGGGAGGAAGGTGGCCACAAAGGATGCAAATAGGGATCACGTGCAGAGGAAGGGAGGGTTGGAAAAATGGGCCTGGAGCAGCACTAGCTGGGACAATTACCCTTTAAAGAAAACTTGTTATTTGTTTGGTTCAAGAGGAAAACAAAAGAGAACCTTACTCGAGTTTCTGAAACTCTTCAATAAGGCTGGATTTCTGGCCAGGAGACATCCTAGCAAAGACAGTCGCGTTCACCAGTATCTGCAAGAAAGAGGAATGGGCTGCCTCGGACAGGGATTTGTGCCTCCATCGCTCCACCAAGGCAGGACCACACCTCCCTGATGGGTCCCTGACACATTTGTAAAACCCTCTAATCCCATCTCCCAAAGCCTACCGTGGTTTTGCCACCCTCAGGGTTTGAGTCTCCTCTAACATCAGATTTATCCTGCTCTGTTTTCTGCCTTGCCTGTTCTGTAAGAGGTGCAGGGAAACCAGCGATCACCACATGCTCTGCAGCAGCCTTTAGAGCAGCAAGGCATTATAAGTGTTTCCCAAGCGCAGAACAGATGGTTGATGACAGCAGCAATAACATTGCTCAGCCTCAGGTTTCTCCTACCTGAAAAGCTGGCCAGAAAGTATAAAATCTGAAAATCTGTCCCAGCACCAGGTATTTTATGGACTGGGTGACAAGAGTTGAAGATTTCTGATGCTAGATGTGGGTGTTTCATGTTCCCGATGCCCCTGCTGAGCAGAGGCCATTGCCAGCTATGGCAGTGGCACATGGGAATGGGGTTGATGTTTTTAATTAAACTGAAATTGAGAAGGTGACCATGGAGTAACTCCACTGCGCAGCTGCTCGCAGCACCACCGCCACCCTTGTCATTTGAGGTCTTAGAAGATGCTGAAAGCAAGCTGTTCGGGTTAAACCTGAGGCACGGTGGGAGGTTGCCCAGAGCTGTCAAAATGTGAAGTGACAACGTTACAGCTACCAAAAGAAAAACACCTTTCTCCAGCTGGAACATTGCTGCCACTTAATAAAACAGGGAGGGCAAATAAGTGCTTTGTTTCCTCTGAACTTACTTTTGGCAGCAAGCTGTAGAAGTGCTTTATAATAACCTGATAGGACTTTCCATTCATTGCAAAATGGTAGTTGCAGGTTTCTCCTTCCAAGGTGATCTTTTCCTCGGTATTAGCACATACCTCCTAGAAATAAGGCAGCATTTATTCTCAGACTGAGGTCATAACATGCCATTTCACTTCCACCTCATCAGCCTCCCACCAGGCAACCAGGGACACAGCCTTATGCAGCATCCTTTTGTAAAACTTCACTCCTGGCAGTACTTGATTTTCTAACTGAGTTTCCACGCGTAACTAATCCCTGTTAGCCACAGGCTGCAAGTTTAGACAGTGAAGTTTGGCCCAGCAAATAGTCACACAGACAAGTATGTATAATTGCATTAATTCTGCACACTTTAAGCATGACTGAAGTGGTCACTGCATCTGCAAAGCCCTACCAGTTATTCACGTAGTTATTTCGCATGTTGTCCTGAGCAAAGAATTCAGTAGCACTGGATTAATTATTTCTCCCTGACAGGTGCATGGTCCATACCACACCTCCATATGCCCTGGGGTAGATACAAACTAGCCCCCAGGTTTCCTCTGTTCCTCAGACCTACTTCCAAATTCCCAGCAAGGAGCCAGTTATTAGACATTAAAAGCTTTGTTAATTGCCCTTGGCACTCAAAAGCAACCATCCCTGGCTGTGCTTACACAGAGAGCAGCTGTGTTTTCTTTGCGGTCTTCTGCCAATTGCCAGGCAATGGAAGCTGGAGCGGAGCCCTCCGGTTCATTTGCTTCGATGAGGACGACTTTGCTGCCCGTGTGAATCATACCCGCGTTCCTGGCCACCGTGACAGCTGTCTGCAAGTTGTCCCCTGAAAGGATAGAGGAGAGGCAGGCTCCTCACATCTGCCATAGCATGGTGGCAGCCCAGGTAGAGACCATGGACATGCAAGGGAGGATGCTGGAGGAGTGAATCTCTCTCCTGTGTGTCCTGTGGCAGCCAGCACAGCCACAGAAGGAGCCTGGGGGATTTACCTGTGACCATGACATTCCTGATGTGGGCGGCAGCCAGCTCCCGCAGCACAGGCTTCGTCTCCTGCTTCAGGCGGTTCTCCATCACCAGGAGGCCCAGGAACTCGAGCCCAGACTCTGCCTCCTCTCTTGGAGCAAGGACAGAAACACACATGCTGTTTCCCATGGACAGCACAGAGAGCAAGACTCTCCCTGCGATTTTTGTTCAATGGAAAAGCCATGCTCGCTGGGAAACACAACTGCTACAAGTTCAACACAAGAAGTGCTCAACAAGCATCAAAATTACTGCAGCGTCAGCCAAGCTGCTGATCTGCTCTATTGCTATCTCTAGGAAGGAATGCAGCAGAGATGTGTGTGCAGAAAGAGGGACAGAGATTTGCAGGAACTACGCCAGTTCCCGAAACCCACAGATTATGGCATACAGAATTTCTGTTGCGGTCCCAATCCATTGCTGTACAGAAGCACAATAACCAGCTTTCATTACCCTTTGATAACACATTCTGAAATTCAGCTCAGTGAGCCTTGCAAAAGCAGTAGTAAAGCAGGCAATTAACAGTGTAATCAGCATCTGCTGAGAGGAAGGTGTTACGCCGTATAGCTTCCCAATAGGCTTCCTTTGGCAGGAAAGGAGGGGAAGGTTTGGGGCAGGTCATAACAAGCAGATAGGAAAGCAAACCCACAGCGATACCAGTGGCTCGTCAGCACACCTTACCTGTTTAGGTTGCTCACATCTACATCCTTTCCTAGGTTTAGCACTTTATGGGCCAGGGCAATGACTCTGAAGCCTTGGCTTGTGTAAGTCTTAAGCTCCTTTAAGAAATTAGCTGGGACTGTTCACAGGAAAAAAGGTTTCATAGTTAGAATATTGCTGATTGCTTTTCTAGGGTTTAAATGCCTGTCCTTTAAACCACTTTATAGCCATAGTTACAGCACTGTGGCCTCTCATAAAAGTCAGCTGTTTTGTACCAAGGCCGTGTAACTGATCGTTCAAGTAAGTGATCTATGCATCTGTTTTATACTTTTTAAATGCATATTAAGGTGCAGGTAGGCTTTACTGCATACATGCTGAGTGCCTGCAGAAATTGTTTTTATGTTTATGCCTTATGAGAGAATTCTCTGAAATCCTAAATTTTCAATTCTCTAATCATTCCCGTGACAAAGCAAAAAGTTCCTTTTAACTTTGCACTACTTTGTACTCACTATGTACTGCAATCACAGCTTTACAGTGCAGTACTTAATTATTCATTAAGCTGTAATCAATATAGAAACAATCAAGATAGGATAAGAGGAGTTATTTAGAAACCTGAGAAAGTGGAACATAATTTTGAAGATATTTTTCTTGCTGATATTGACACGTTCGGAGGTCTGTGTCGTTAGATCTTAGGTGTTTCTAAACTAAACCTTTCTATTGTCCCTCAAGACTGTTTTCACCTGTTTTCAGGTCAGTGCCATCTGAAATAACAAACCATAGAGCCACAGACCATTGGTACTGTGTTTGCTTGGCATCCTTTTGAAGTATTCAGTGAATGTGACCTGAGTTTCAAGTTTGCAGACAAATTTGAGTATAAGCCTATAATACTATTCACATACAAAAAAGAAAAGCCTGTTTACTTACAGAGAGAGGACAGAAGTCTTGGCTCAAGCATTAATGCCAATTATCCTTGATAACAGTAATTTGCATGTCCACAGCAAGTTTTCCATTGCTGAGATTTAAAGCCTTTGCAAGCTGGGTCAGTAACTCAATGCTGAATTTACAGGGCAATAAATTAGGAGGAAATTTAAGAACTTGTACAGCACAACACTTGCTGTGAGACATGCAATTACCGTGATCCTACGTCTGGCTCTGAGTATTTTGACTTATCAACATTATTTATACGCTGTATCTTCAGCTGATGCAAGTCAGTTAAGGGATGTACAGCAGCTGAACCTCAGGCTTTGCATCTCACTTGCTGTTATGCTGTGTGCATCTTTAACTTACAAACAAACAATGAAAACTTGTTTGTAGTATTAACTAAAGACATTTAACAAGCCCAAGCCTTGTTTATGGGAAGAGTCATACACATGCAGTTGCAGTGTGGTCAGTAGAAATCTTTGTAGGATTTCAGCTCCAGCATAAGCTCTGGTTTGGATTAAGTCCAAATAAACACTGTATAGTTGCCCTTTCCCAATTCTATACCAGTATCTTGTCTACAAAAGCTGGACACTATTTCTGGTGCTCCTTTCATGTACAGGTCATACTGTTCCTCTCCGATCTTCTGTGAAACAACAGACATCCTCTGCAGCCCAGAAGAAAATGGGAATTGATGTAAGATTGCTATTCCTTCCACGGGAGCCTGGAAGAGGTCAGGAAAGTCAGATATTATCAGAGTCATTGATCACACAAAGCAAATCCATTCTGAACTTTAGCTCATTTGAGTCTTTCTTGCTAAGGTGATTTATTATTAATAGGAGACTGTTTCACTTTTACTGCCTTCTGGCTGTGGGACCAGATCACTGATTACAAGTTTAGGAGCCATGGTCTCAACAACTCTGTCTTCTCAGCATAATTCCCAGGAACCTCAGTGTTTTTCTCTATATTTAACTTGTTTTGCAGGCTTTGCCCCAGCCTTTCTCTTAACAAACACATATTAATGTAATATTCCTGGATCTACAGTCCTGGGAACTGAAATTTGATGAGTTACAGTGACATTACCATGGGAACAGAGCAGTCCTAGAAACAAGACTGATTTCCTTGTTGCCACAGCACTGTCTTCCTGGTATGGCTAACAGAAATCACACTCTTCCACTGGGAAGAAGCTAGCTGGGTCGACATTTGGACTGGAAACATAACAATTTTCAACTGTCAAAATACATAGCTTCCCAAGGGGCCTTTTAAGAGGAAGAGTGAAACAAACAACATTGTGCTGTGGGGTGAGGCTGATAAATCTGCTACTGGGGTTGCACGACCATTACCAGCAGGCCTCATGGACCCACATCTGTGCTGCTTAATGTGATGCTTTGTCCCTACTCACATTGCCTCCTCCTGCAGATGAACTCATGCTTTATACGTTTATTCCATTTACACGGTTTCTCTGCATTAGTCTTCACTTGCACTGATTGTGCAGTTTCATTTTGCCAGCAGCTTTACAGGATGAGAACTCAGAGAAGTCTGTACCTTTTATTAGTGCAAATAGGAGAGTTGGAAATGAGGGGCTTTTAGGCCCATGAAGTGCTTTAGATGCCACTTCAGGAGCAGCATCTCCGCTTTAATCAGAATTTGCTTTTCTGGTCCTACGCTGCCAGGGGGTCTGTTTTGAGGGAAGATGCAACACAGTGCTGAGAGTGGTTGGAAGGCATTTTACAGGTGCCAGCCCAGGTAAATGAATAGTGTGTGTGATAGGAGTTTGCACTTGCTGCAGGTTGAAAATACAGAATATTCATTCTCAGAAAGAACCAAACTTACATTGCTGGCCTTCGGCCCCGGTCTAACGATGCAGGTGTCGAGAGCACCAGTCCCATCCTGAGCTGTGCTGGAGTCTTCTACCTCCTGCACAAGGAAAAGTGTTATTTCTGATACTTTTCGGGGCAGGGGACTTCATACCTGTCTGTTAAAGCAGGGGGCAGCAGCACACGGGAGCATGTTTCCCCCTTGCTGTTGGCATCCAGTTGCAGAAGTATTTTATTATGATCTAATAGGTCTTCCTATCTATCACCAGTGACAGCCTCCCTGCAGCCTTGCCCTTAACAGAAGCCTACGTGGCCCTGTGTCTTTTGACTTGATGAAAGTAAAAACCTGTGTCAAATTTTGTGGTTTCTCTAAACTCAAGTTCCACATAAATTTAATTCCACATCAACGATGAAGCGAAAGAGAAATAATTATCCTTATCTAGCTAGTTTGATCTTCCGGTCTCCTGCTTTTAAAAGACTCTCACCAATGTTCTGTGCAGAAACAGGGTGGCAATTTTCAGTGTAGGGTGCTTTTAGCCCTCCAGCTCTGTTACTTTATGTGCTGCCAAGGCTCATTCACCCTCATAGTCCCCTTCTGCTGTCATGTGGCTCTGCTGCTGCCTGCTCTTCCACAGGAGCGAGCACCGTCCTGATGCCTTCCTGCAGCACTGCTGAAAGAGCTGCCATCTGTTGTACTTACTGATTAATCTCTCTTGAGCAAAAGGATGAAGGAGAAAAGACGGCAAGGCAGTTAGTTAACTGCAGAGACCCAGAACCCCTCCAGGCTAGGACGTGGCAGGGAGAAGAGCAGCCCCTTTCCTTCTCGTGCCTCCTCCCATCCTCCCACCCAAGCAATTCTCCATCCCTGCAGATGAGCCCTGAGGCTCAATCTCTCATGTCCTCCCCCGGTCTCTGAGACTTGCTGTTCACTCAGCTGGAGGTTCCAGCCTCGGTTTCTCCATAGGGATGTCCCTTTGCTAATCAGAGATAACAGCCTTTAGCGTAAGGGCATAAAAACCTGCCTGTGAGTTTCCTTAGCTGACCTGCGGTCCGTGCACCACATGGCCAGCGGCATGGTCTGACCCCCTGCTTCCAGCAAGCAGCAACCAGGCTCCCCCTCTGCTTCCTTACGCTCCAGTGTTTCCAAATCAAATTAAGAGAGCAAATGCAGGCAGCCCCGAGGAAAATGATCACTGGACTATCAAAAAGCAGCCACAGTGCAAATCTATCATGATGGTAGTAGAAATAACAGAGCAAATTCCAGCTGTTATGACCAGGACTGCAAAGTAGTTCCCCCTACAGGCATGTATTTGAGCTTGACTTGTGAGTAAATCCCCATGGGCTGGGTTGGGGGTGTCCGTGCTTTGGATGTGTGCAGAGGGTGCGAGTCACGTTACCCAGTGTGTGCCGTCGAACATTTTCAAGTCCAGTGGATCTCCTTGAATCTTCTTGTCCAACACAACCAGTGAATGACAGCTCGCCATGGCTCCGCACACAGGTCCCCAGGGCAGAGGAGTGCTGGATGGGAACTTATGGATTTTCTGAAACCTGATTAAAAGCAGCAGGTTAGTGGGACCGCTTGCAAGAGGGATGCAGAGGCACAAGTCTTCAGCTGGTACATCCAGGTGCTGCTCTGCTCCACGGAGTAGAGCTGAGCCCAATAACAGCAAGCAACACGCTGACCTACCCATCCTTCTGATCACAGGTCAGATGCATTCAGGAGGCCAAAAAGTACCCAGTAATTCAGTGGGACAAGTTCAACTTGACACAAAGTAACTGAGACGGTAAAACACTCAGAGGGGCTGGCACAGGAGTCCTGCTTGAAAATTGCTGTTTGGTATTAGACAAAGATGGCACTATTGGAGAGGAAACAGCTTGCACCAGGGATCTCAAAGAAGTTTGGCAAAGTGCCCTAGGAGAAGATTTGTGAAACTGCAGTATGGGAAGGGGGTGCCTCTGCTCAGGCTGGTGCTGTGCACTCACCGGGGTGGACGAGCACCCGCAGCCCAAATTCCGCAACCCCAGGAGCGACGTGGGAGAGCCACGAGGAACCCGACCTTCACTTCCAGCTGTAGATTTTACATCTGCATACCCACAGACACCAGATGCTTGTCCCTCACGCCTTCATTTTGAAAATGGGTACCTTGGTTGCCTCCTATTTAGTTACACTGAGGCATGCTGTCAAAGATTCATGCCCTGATTTTTTTCTGTGGAAAGCCTTGAGGTTTATTCCATTTCTTGGCCCTGCAGTACAGACCAAACATGTGCGAAGCTGAGCTGGGTGAAAGCTCTATAATTTCATCACGGAATTTATTTCTCAGAGTCCTCTCTTCTTACACACACATTTTTTCCCCCTAAGAAACTGGCTGGCCAACAAGCTGTGTTTGCCAGACCAGAACACAGCCCATTACCATTTAGGCTGGCATATTAAGGAGAAATTTAAATAGATTTTATTTACCTTTGATCACAACTACCATCCCCTGTTACTAACACACACATAGTGAAATGCATCTGGAAGTGAGCAGCATGACAGCTCGCAGCTCTATTTAAAGGAACAATGAATCTGGGACCTGTTGTCCCTCTGGGCCATCCAAGTCTGCTCTGTTTCCAGCAGATTATACCTTGTTCTCAGCCTGGTCATAATTGGCTTATTAATTAATTAATACTTGAGAGACACCAAGAAACTGCTAAACACCACATAGAACCAACAAACATTTATATCTTATTAAACAAACAATAGGGTACTTTGCAAGTTGAATGAAATTCCTTTACTGTCATTGCCTCACAGTATTCAGCTTAGCTGACAGCTAGTCTTATAACATGTTCAAAAATATGAACATTTAAGAAAGAATAATTATGCAAATAGGCTAATGAGATCAATGCAGACAGCAATAGCTCCTCCTTGCGTTTCGGCAAGCCACCAGCACTGGTTCCCAGCTGGGTGCAGACTGGACATGTCTGCAAAGACAGCATTATGTTTTAATACCTTGCAGAGGGGTTTTTTATTACGTGAATTTATTCTGATATACGGATCCGGTTTTGTTCTGCTGCTCATGTGAGCAGACGCTACCTGCAGAGCTACCTCAAAGGAAATCATTCTGTTATTACCATGAACTGTCTGCTTTCGATGGGCTCCAAGCCTGTTCAACATGCACCTATTCTGTGTGGCCTGCCTGGTGCACTGAAGGGGGGCCAAGAAGAGACCGTCCTACGTGCCTGTGGTTTGCTCCCACTGGAAGAGTATTTTATTGGTTGACACTTATTAATCTCTTCTCATTAATTTGGATCAGATAGTAATTTTCTCTCTGTCCTTTGAGGAAGTATTGGGAATGTGATTTTTCTCCTCTCACAATGAATTCATCCTTTCATTCATTATGGCATGATTATCTCTGTGGTGTTGAAGTATCTGATATATTAACAACTACTAATGAAACCTGGGAGTTGATATGAGGTGTGTGATTTGTCCTGGCCACTGCAAAACATTAATATTTTGAGTTTGGTATAACATGGACTGCAGAGCTGAAGTCTGTTATTGTATTACAGTAATATGAATTAAATAGTATAATTCTGGATATAGTCAAGTTTAATGTTTACATAATGGGTTTTTTCCTTGAGTATTTCAATGGTCTCTGGGCTTGGAATTGAGATGGAGCCTGCCACGGGTTTGAGGGAATCCCTAAGGACACCTGAGCTTTGCGGGTCTGATCTCTGGTCACACAGATATTTTTTCATGGCATTTACAGAAAGTAGGTAAGATTCGACAGGCACCAAAGTCAGCAACACTCAACTTCAACAGAAGGAGCATTATCCTAACATTTAAATGATGAAAGGTTTATTGACTAGATTAAGAATATTTATTGAACTGTGCTAAGAATGACATAATTGAAAAGCTCTGTGCATATTCTCCAAATCCCCTCAGGGTAATTAAAAGCACTCTGTGCTGCTGCTGACTTCGGTTTGCCTTGAATTAGCAGCAACCTTTACAGCTATGCCTGCCACAGCAGCACCCAGCTGCCCTCCTTGGAGGGAAGGAGCTAAGCGGGGACAGCCTTTGCACTCTGCCTCCCCAAATGCACCCAAACATCTCTTGCTGCATGCTATTTACTGTCTCTGTATCCTGCGCAACTGCCTCCCTCTTAACTAGAACATTTGGGCAGTACATTGACGCTGGAGATTAGTTCTTGCTAAAAGAAATCCTTCCTTACCGGCTTCCCTCAGAAGGGATGACACCCCACAGGTCCAGTCCGTCTTCTGTCAGCGTGCCCGTCTAGATTTAAATAAATATCTAGTTACCCTGCTATTGCCCACCCCTTCCTCCTGCACACCCCCAGAGGTCCTTCCCCAGCTCCCAGGCAGGGTAAGGAAAGCCTCCTGCCCACAGCGTGACCCTGCTGCATAGGCACCTGTAAAGGATCTTTCCCTGGGGTTAGATCAGGGTAGATGGGGTGGAAAAAAAAATATCCCATGTTCCTAGCAGCCCCCACCATCTTTCAGTGCCCCAGGAAGCGCCTTACTTTGTCAAAGCAAACAAGGTTGATCTGCCCGCAGATATTAATCCTCTGTGGGCTGATGCAGAAAATCTTCTTTTTCTTCAGCCTCCTTTGGGCATAAACAGTGCCCGTTGTCAAGGCAGCAGGGATAGCGGGAGGCACAGCCACGGTGAGGAGGAGGAGGGCCATAGCCACCACATCTGCCACCGGCTTCTGCGAACAGCGAGAGCAACAGGGGCGATGGGATGGGAACAGCCTCCCTGCCCTGCTACTGTCACTCTCGGGGGGGTCCGACCCTCCTGCCCAGGCGCAATGCACCCCAAGCTCTGCCCCTGGGGATGACAGATTTATTCTGCTTTGTTCTGTCCATCTCCTCCTCAGCCTCCACCACCCCCATTTCTGGCATCTGAAAACTGAATTACAGAAGTGAACAATATTCCAAGGATCTTGAGTGACCCAGGGTGTAGAGCTGGCACCTGCAGCACAGAGGCATCCCTCGTACTTACCTTGTGGGAGACGAACACACACACGGTGTAGATGAGCCCAAACATGCCAATGACGGAGAGGCCTACAATGAACTTGAAGGCATCTCTGTAGAGTTTGAAGTTCACCGGCTTGGGGTAGAGGATGGATCTCACCAGGTCACCTTTAGCTGTATTGAACCCTGCGTGAAGATATGTGCCATACACTGCGTACATGACATAGCAGTGTTGTACCGCGTCAGTGCTGCTCGAAAACAGGTAACATCGCACAAGCCTTAGCCATCAGGTAGCAACAGGCAATTCTTGGCGACAGCAGACCTGTGCTGGACTTGAACTGCAAAGGGAAACCAGCTCTCCTACCAGCCTCTGGGGCTGCCAGTTCCCCTCTGCTGGTTAACAAACGATAAAAGAAATACCGGTTTGCAGCACGACGGCTCTCGCTGGCCCTCTGCCCGTCGGCTTCACCTGTATGACTTCTGTCCCACAAAAGAGGACGTGTCTCCGATAGTCTTCCATGCTGTGGGTTTTCCAGGGCATTGGACTCTCCACGAGGGGCAAGGGGGTTTTAGTAACCGGAATGCTTTCACCTAAGAACAACAGTGTGCAGTTTCACTTAAAGGGGATTTAAAAGTCTATAAGATTCTGCTTATTAGAAAGTGACAGCACCCTATAGGTGCTCAAGCTTGCCTGACTAATTAGCTTGCTTATATACTTACACATGTGGACTTATGGTGACAGCCATTATAGTTTTAGTTTCGAAGTACATCAGGTGGTTTCTCTGAGCATTTTGTATCAAGGAATGTGGGTCAAATTTTGCCCCAGAACCAAGTTCATGCCATGTAGTGTCTTGATGTTTAGGTATAACACTGACCCCCGTGCTCATGCATTGCCTGCTTGAACAGAACTGCTGCAAAATCAGAAGATAAGAAGCTGGTGGCTCATGGCTTAGACAAGTGTACTCTTCGCTGGGTAAAAAACTGGCTGGCTGGATGAGCCCAGAGGGTTGTGGTGAATGGAGTTAAATCCAGTTGGTGGCCAGTCACAAGTGGTGTTCCCCAGGGCTCAGATTTGGGGCCAGTTCTCTTTAATAACTTTATCAATGATCTGGACGAGGGGATCAAGTGCACCCTCAGTAAGTTTGCGGATGACACCAAGTTGTGAGGGAGGATTGATCTGCTCGAGGGTAGGGAGGCTCTACAGAGAGAGCCAGACAGGCTGGATCTATGGGCCGAGGCCAATTGTATGAGGTTCAACAAGGCCAAATGACCGGTCCTGCACTTGGGTCACAACAAACCCATGTAGCACTACAGGCTTGGGGCTGGAAAGCTGCCCAGTAGAAAAAGAACAGGGGGTGCTGGTTGACAGCTGGCTGAATATGAGCCAGCAGTGTGTTCAGGTGGCCAAGAAGGCCAACAGCATCCTGGCCTGTATCAGAAATAGTGTGGCCAGCAGGAGCAGGGAAGTGATCGTCCCCCTGTACCTGGCACTGGTGAGGCCGCACCTCGAGTCCTGTGTTCAGTTTTGGGCCCCTCACTACAGGAAAGACATGGAGGTGCTGGAGCGTGTCCAGAGAAGGGCAACGCAGCTGGTGAGGGGCCTGGAGCACAAGTCTTATGAGGAGCGGCTGAGGGAGCTGGGACTGTTTAGTTTAGAGAAGAGGAGGCTGAGGGGAGACCTTATCGCTCTCTACAACTGCCTGAAGGGGGGTTGTAGTGAGGTGGGTGCTGGTCTCTTCTATCAAGTAACTTGGGATAGGACGAGATGAAATGGCCTCAAGTTGTGCCAGGGCAGGTTTAGAGTGGATATTAGGAAAACTTTCTTCACTGAAAGGGTTGTCAAGCATTGGAACAGGCTGCCCAGGGAAGTGGTTGAGTCATCATCCCTGGAGGTATTAAAAAAGCGCATAGATAAGGCACTTCGGGACATGGTTTAGTGGACATGGTTGATAGTTGGACTCAATGATCTTAAAGGTCTTTTCCAACCTAAATGGTTCTATGATTCTAATCCCAAAACTCAAAAAATACATATTCAGTGTATTTGAGTATTTTCACTTTCTACTCCTGACAGTATATTAATCCTACTTGTTTTTAATGTGGATAAGAAATGCATATACACAATGGCAACATTCAAAAGCCCAAGACAAGTGTGAATTATTCAAGCCACAGTTTTTCCACCTCCTGCTGCAAACTATTCTAATAAATAGTAAACAATTTGCTGTCAGAATAGATAAAGACATCTCCCTGACAGAGAACCTGCACAGGGCCTTAGCATTTCAAACTCCAAGGCTGTACCTGTGAGCATCCCTTCATTCACGATGCAGCTTCCATCAATCAGGACAGCATCACATGGGAGAGAGAGCTTTTTCCCATCTAAAAGAAACATGTCTCCAGGGACTAAGTAACAAGACTCCAGCTCTTCACAACCTGTAGAACAATACAAAAATGAACTTTATTTGTGCACACTTTCTGGGCAATTAAAAAAAGTCTCAAGCACATGCAACATCACTAAATTTCATGATTTAAGGCCAGTGTTTCTTAGAAATAATACTGGCTGAAAAGCAACAGCACAAAGATCAGCCCTTGTCTAAACATCTCCCTGCAAGTGGGTGTCTTCAGTTTCATTTGTTTAGTGTCCATAAAACACTCTGACCAAGAAACCTATCCAAGGCCTTTACATCTCCCATTACCTGAGCAATTGTCCTTCTCAACCTCTTTGGGAGACAAAAATAGCTATAGCCCCTATTTTATGGGCAAGAAACTGAGATGCAGGAAAGAAAACGCATACATCAGTGGGAGCCATATGTCTAGACTCCTTGAAAGTCGTTCACAAGCTACTTGACAAGATTGTGAAATTAGCCTATAGCTGAGCAGGGAAGCAGGTCTCAGAAGGCCAGAGTTGTTACCTAGTTGCCTGTTTGTGAAATTAAATTTTCCAAGCCGTTCTCAATTCTTAACACAAATTACTGGGTTCACCTGTATCATTACAGATGCTGCAGATACAGACGATGATGATACAGATGCATCATTACCGCACCGCATAGGCTGTGCCCACACTTCTCACTGCCCTGCCTGCCTCACCTCCCTCTGCCCCATTCTCCCTGCAGCTCACCCTCTACGTTTCAGCAGCAGAAATCAACAGGAGCTGTGCAATTCCAGATACATTTCAACACATTAGTTAATTATATAGGCTGGTGAGGAAAATGAGACACAGATGACTCACCTTCGCTCTTCATGCAGACTGTAACCTGGACTTTGTTATGCTCCTCAACGAGGTCATGCAGCTTGGTAGACTGCTGTTGATGGGAAAGCAATTGCAGTGTTGAAACACCAATACTCAAGCGAAGCAGTAGGTTACAATTCAGTGATCATGCTAACATCACAGAAACTGAATTCTGCTGAGTTATCCAGGGGAGGTTTCACATCACTTGTTAGAAGTCAGGGTGCGAGTTCATTGAGTTAACCTAGAACAAGCTGCCATGGGAACATGGACCTAATTTTGTTTGCTTCCAATTCATGCCACTGTACCTCCCTCAGCCTTCAAGGGGCCATTCCTGCTTTGTGCCAGAGTAAGTCTCCTTAGCTGCAACATTGCTATCTACAGTCCCTTAGTAAAGGGTTTCTTTGTGCTCAACAGATTTACCCTTGCTAGGAGGCTACCAACAGGACAACCAAGTTGTAAAGGCTTTTGTTACAGAACTGCCATTGCAAGAAGAAAAACAGAAATTCTAATTTAGCTGGGTGTCTGCGCTTTGCCAGTTTCTGCAATCTAATTCAGACAATTACATATCCTGAGATAATGATGAAGTCAACTGTCATTGCAAGGCCATTAGAGACAATGCCTTATCTTGATTTAAAAGTTGCAATTGCAAAAAACTAATCCCCGAGTATGGATTTCTTCATTAGCATTGTTCATGTGAAGATGTCAAGCCAGTTTGAAGAATATCCGGAGGCCCCAAACATTGTAATTCTTCCTGCCAAAATTATCAGTCGCACAATAAAACCAGCCTTGCCAAAGAAAGCTGAACGGACCATATCTGTTCTTCGTGCTCTGCAATTCCAGGACAGACAACACCACTTTAAGTACAAAGTTGCGCTCAAAGAGATGCGAGTGCTTGTTTAACATGGGAGTGCTAGTCATCCTACAGATATTAGTCAGAGATACAAAAACGCGATGCGCAGCCAACACACCTGTGCTGGCAAATGCCCCAGCTATTCACAAAGCCTTTGCTGAGATCAGTGTGAGGCAGCAATAAAAGCATGCCCTTGGCAGGGCAGAAGGTGTGCAGGAGTGCCTCGTCAGCACAGCGCACCAGTGAGCACATACTACCCAAAGTCCCATGAGTCTCGGGGCCTGGGACCTACACGGGGAATGTGCTGTGTGCCTCCACCAGCCCAGGGAAAAGCAGAGTCAATTTGAACAAAAGCCAGCTCCTGGAAGGGAAAGTTATTGTCTCCCCCTGAGCAGCACTTTACAGAGATGTTTGCTATACCACCTTCCCAAGGAACCTCTCAAAGGGCTGAATCTTGCCCTTCCCCAGTAATTCAGTGCAGGAACAATGATTTTAGCAGTGAATTTGGAGGCAATGTGAGCTGTGCCTGGCTCTGAAACAGCACATGAGCATGACAGTCAGGCCAGCGCACCCCAGAGCTGCCGTCCCTTCACCTCTGCCACCACCCCTAATCACATCACACTGTCTGCAGAAACTGTAATTCTCAGCGCTGTCCTCTAATCCTTACATTTTTCCTGAAGACTAACAAAATATTTACCAGGACTCAGGAATCCCCCATTCATTTTTGCTTTTAAATCTTAACAATACAGAGGAATGTGATACCTAATATCCAGACCTGAGAGACTAAAATGTTGCCTGCCAGACTCCTGTTCCTGTCGCTTTTTCCCATCTGTACTTTCATTCACATAGTTTCTCTTTTTTCCCTATTATATCCTTTCTCCAAGTGATTTTTTTGCCTTCCCTGTGTATTTAAACTGGGTTCAGAAATCAAGGAAGTGTTTTCCAAATTCCCAGTGAGAGTGTTCTGCAATTCCAGCAGGAAGCACCAGGAACCTCAGCTGACTGCATGAGGATACTCAATGGCAGGCAAACATTGTGTAAGGCTCAGCTCAGCCTATTTGCCTTTGCCATAGAGACTGAAGGCTTCAGGTTTATCACAGGTGAGTGCTTTAGGTCAAAAAGCGAATGAGTTGAGATTATTGGAAAATTCTTCCAAGCAGCTGTATCCATGACAGAAGTGTTGAACAAATCTGAGAAATAAAAAGTCATGGGTTTTTTTGCTGTTAAAACCTGTTATTTAGCAAGCCTTAAGAGGAGTGAATCCTCCTGAAATTACAGTAAGAACCAGACTCACACATATAGTCTACCTTCATAAAGTCTTACAAGCCCCAGGTATCATACTTCAATCTTCTTTAATTCTTGGGAAGTTCAAGACCCCCAGGTACGACCCTTTTAACTTCTATAGCAATAAATCTGCAGTAATACAGCAGAATACACAGCAATAAAAAATAACCAGAAAGAGCATATAAATAGCTACTTGTGTCTGTGATAGATGAAATTGCTAGCAGAGTACAGGATGGGGAGCTGGCAGGCTGCACAGCAGACTCACCTGTCTGAGGTCATACACGGTTAAGCCAACAGAAATGATCGACAGGATTATGATGGCCACTGAATACTCAGTGTAGCCTTGGCTCAGCCACAGCGTGAGGGTGAAGGCTTGGAATACGTAGAAGGGGTTTAAAATCTGCAAACACAAATGTTACGCACATCAGAGGATGGTCATAACACATCAGGAGAGATCAAGTGTGGGAAAAGGTGAGAACATTTCATTACAGTGTCCAGGAGTCTTAAAAGCCGATCTAAAGTGTTGTTTTGCCATCCCAAGGCAGCATTCTTTCATGGCTGTTTTCAAGCATTAGTAGCCTCCAGCTCTGAACTTATCAGCTTACATGTAGTTCGTGGTGTTTGTAATTAAAAGCTGTTGCTAACCAGTTACTATTCAGCAGCAACTACGCTGGCAACTTAAAGTCAGACTTAAGGGACTTTAAATCAGTTGGTTTCCCACCATAGCCATCTAACAAAGGTGACCTTAACATTTCTGATTCTAAGTAATTGCTACACAGGGGACACTACCCACATGTGTTAAAAAAAAGACTGAATTACCGTAAAAGTCTTTAATACTTTGTGATTTAAAAAAGTCACTATGAATATGATATTTATTTGGAAAAAGAAAAATGGTAGAGAAGAACTAATGGTCTGTGGTGCCATCAGTAATCAGTCTTAGACTACAGCTAAAATGAAGGCTTGATTTCCTCATACTTCTTACTTTTAGCTACTCCACATTGTGTCAGCCTTACAAAACCAGTCATCACTCACTTTAATGTGTTATGCTAAAACAGGGCACAAGCCCCACTTAAGTCTGAGAATATAATTTCGGTTATTGTGGTATCTAACTAACAACAAAAGAATTAGATGAAGTTTTTCAGAGCCTGCCACTTGACTTGTCTGAAGGAGTGACAGAATTTTCTGTAGAACTGGTATAACTAAAACAGCCACTGAAAGAGCTTTCTGCATAAAGATTGGAACTGAAATGAATTATTCATCTGGCAAATTTGGTCCCTCAATGAAAATTTAATACTTTCTTTGACATTCACTAGGACAGAGACAGACACTAAATCAGGGTGCCAGTCTTCGGACACTGAAGCTGTATCTGGACTGAAATATCACAAGCTTATGAGGACCAGTCTGCCTCCAGGCACCACCATTAATATTTCAAACATGAAGCTTCAGCCTTGGATGCAAGTGCAAAGTTCAAATTAAATAAACTTTTTAGAGTGCTACACTGGAGTTCTCTTCAAAACCATCTCCAGAGGGCACTGAAAGGTTGGTAACATCAAATCCAACCCATTTCAGGAGCCCTGGAGCTTTTCATGTGTTTTGTAGGGTTTCAAACAAACTCCACTTAAAGTTCAGACACATGCTAGCTTGGAGTCCCAGCATTCATAGGTCTTTTCCATTTTAAAGACATTCACGTAGCATCTACAATTCACTAAAGTGAACACAGATGACAAGACAGTATCCTGCATGCAAAGCCTCTGCTTACAGGTTGGCAAAAATGTATGTCCAGCATTTCTATATGCAAACTCAACAAGTAACCATCCATACACGTCTCTCCTCTTATCCACAAGACGTGTGTTTTGGCCCCTGTGGAGGAAGAACAGTCTCAGCAGTGTGTCCTTATTTATGCATGAAAAAAATTGTCTTGCATCTATGGCATAGGAGAAAAGGAAGTTACTAGGTGAACAAGGCAATTATAAAATAGGAATTTTGCAAATGTTTTCCTCCATTCTAAAGCACACTCCTGATTTAAACTGCTGTCGCGGTCACAAGCAAGCTTGTACAATGCTCTGTACTACTTTTGGACTACTAAAACAATGCTATTAAAGAGCAACAAGTCTGCCTTAGTTGTACCCATCAAATTTTCACTGCAGATCATTATCAAGAGCCTGCATGAAAAGACAGAGTTACTGATGTGGTTATGGTCAGTCCTAGCAGTTGCAGAAAGCACGAGCACTCCAGGTGCATGTCGCTGCTCAGTCATGAGGCAAGATGTCCCAGTTCATGGCTGATGTTCACTCAGGAATAAAGGCCTACAGCAGAGGAGGAGGACATCAGTCCCCCACACTACTGCTCTCCAAGAAGGGACACAGTCATCATAAGGGAAACATTTAGCTGTTATAAGTATGCAGCACCAAGCATCCTCTTAGCTTAATATACTTCCCTTTAACCTTCTGTCAGGATTATGTGCTAATAGCCATAAAGGATGTTCACGAATTTTCCTCCATGGCTTACGCCTATGAAGCATCAATCATCCCATCCCAGCATGCCCAGGTAAAGCCTTCAAAACACTTCAAACCTGTCCCACCAAGTGCCAGTCTGACTTACTGACCTCTTTAAAAAGTAACTTCCAAATAGGACGAATTTCAACTTTGATGGCATTAGGCCCACACACCAGCTGCCTGTAGGAAGGTAGAGAAGAGTTCACCACGTTATAGCTTAGTCATGTAGGATAAGACTTCATGTGGAAAACTGGGCACTCAAATAACATTAACACTTATCTAAAAAGTAAGTCCTGGGGGCACCATATGGCTGAGCAGGACAAATAAACCTGTCAGGAAGCTAGTGTGTCCGAGACGACTTTACACAGAGGCAGAATATTACTGTTTCCTTGCCGAAAAGATTGTCAGTTTGCTGCTAAACCCTTTGATGAGCTTTCCAGAGGCCTTTTAAGGGGAGAATGGCAAAGACAGACAGTCATGGCTTGCTGTGCCCTGAACCCCAGGTGGAACCAGTGGCGTTTTCCCCAGATGGATATTCAGTCTGTGGCATCACTGAGAAGATAATGAGTTCAATAAAGTGTGAGGGATAATGATTTTGCACCTTTCCAAATGTCACCCACAGAGTTTGCACTGCCTTACTAGGTTGAGTAGCAAGAAGCTTACATGAATTTGAAAGGAAGGATTAATAGGTCTCACTGTCACAATTAGCTCATACATCTATCTAGTCGTATGTAGACAGTACCTGATCTTCTGTTCTTCCCTTGTGAGGCCAGCTCCAAACTTGTGGTGTATGCTGTGACATGTGTTGCTGTCTTCTAATGATCTAGGGTAACAGGAGAAAGTTCAGACAAGGGAGTCCCCTACCACAAAGGGTTTTGTGACAGGCTGTTGACACTCACCCAACTTTCTTGAATTCTTTTACAGAAAAGTCCCAAATATAACGGATTTTCTGCACCTGGATACATCTCATCTGCAAGACCAAATAGCAAAAATTCATTTGCCATTCAAAGGAAAACCATCTCACTGTTACAGAAATGTTTCCCCATGTTTTAGGGGAAAACTTGAGCTTACTTAAACAAGATTTGCAGAAAGATGCTGTCAGAGCACCCTTGGGAGCCTCCAGGTGCCCTGACTCCTATTTTCACACACCTCCTCCCTGCCATCTTTCTTCTCCATTTTATAGATGACATACCTTTAACTGTGGCTTCATTACAGCTCTGTTTATGACAGAGTCTTTATCAGCTACAAGAGGACCACGTAAATTACTACCAACAGGTAGAGCCAACGTGGACAAATCAATCCAGGTCACTTTCTTCCGGCTGTACCTCTGAAACTCATCCTAGAGAAATAGAGCACAGTTCAGTCATGAGCCCCAAATATTGCCCGTGATAACACTTCCTGCCTCTGGGAAGTATATATGAGATTTCCAGAGAACTGCAATACTGTGGCATCATTGCAATCATAGCAAGGTAAGTCCATAGTAACAGGCACGTTGGTATCAGTGGTTTAGTACCAATCAGTAAAGCACTTCGAAGTCACTCTTGCAATCATCTCCATTTGCTTTGGTTCATGCTGCAGAGCAAATTCAGGGAAGATGAAACTAAACCAGAAGATGTGCTTCAATAGCTACTGGGTGGATATTCAGTCTATGGGATCAGACTAGAGCTAGTTGGAAGTAAAAGCTTTCTGAAACACTTTTAGTGCAGACGTTGAGTCCTCAGCACCAGCTACTTTGCTCTACAAAACTCCTATAATGCTGTGTTACTTGCTATACATCCATAGCCAAAAGCAACTCAGCTTTACTGCTACACATGCCTTTGTCAGACTGTCCTTTAATCAGTTTAGTCTAACGTACCTAGTTACAATGAACAATAGATTACTCATTCAGTGGTTTGAGTGCATTTATTTTAGGAATATCATTGCAATGTTGAGCATTTAGTGTCTTAAGCCTTTGCTCTGCTAGAATTATGTTGGGTTTTAATTTACAGTCATGGAGTCTTAGAATATAACTAATGCCTGAAACCCAGATCTCTAAAACCTATCTCCTCAGCATTCTCCAATAACTTTAAAGCAGAAAGGCTACTAACAGCCACAACTTCTGAAGACGATCCCTCCGCTGAAGTCAGTTGGCTGCAGCCCATGCACATAAAGGAAGGGAAAAGGCAGAGCTGTTTTATGGAACATGTTATTAGCAGAGGGCAGCTGCTGGAGCCTGTGGATGGGCAGCAGCATTGCCTGAAGCCTGCTCTGTGCCCAGCCTTCAGGCGGAGTGGCTGCAGCCTTTTTAGTGTAAATATGGTCTTTTACACAGTATTTCAAACTCTGCAAATAGAAATGCTTGGTCCTCTGAAGCTTGACTCGCCCCTGCCGCTCCACTTCCAAAGTGGAAGGTGTTATTAACCTGCTACATCTTTCAGACAAAGACAGACTGGCTGCCCTATCTGTGAAAACAATAGGATCTGCAAATAACAATCATCGGCTACGAGGGTTCACCTACTGTTGTTCTGAGCAGAACAACGTCTGCTTCTTCCAAGCTGCAGCGGGTGCAGTTTGCCCACACATCCCACTCTGGCTTCCAGTAGAAGAGCAGCAGCAGAGTCCCACAGGACAAGATGTATCCAGCAATGCACAAGGCCTTTCTGCAGCCTTGAGTTTTGTAGCCAAAAATCTCCTGTACAGCAAAGAGAAAGCATTCTTTGTTAACAAGTTTGACCTTGGTCTTTGTTCATCAGGAAACACAAGCTTATTGAAAAGAAAGGCTGGTGACTGAAAGCCTTACCTCATAACTGCCCAAGGTCATTTTTGGAAATGAGAGTTTGCCGATTGATGTGACATAGTTAAGAATACAGCAGAGCTGCTGAAAGGAGGATGCTGCTGGGCTGCTGCCGGCAGAGGAGCGTTCTCAAATCAGCTCTCCCAGGATTAACGAAGAATTAACTCCGGTCTGGAGCTTTTACCATCAAGACTGCAGATGACCCTTCACGGTAACAGTTCTCTAACTGCAGTGCTAGCACCAAACAGCCCTGCCTGCCACCGAGGATGTCTCCATGCGAACTTAGTGCTGACTGCTGAAATCTACCTCGCAGCAGGGACACAGAATCTGCCTCAGGGAAGGAAAGCTGCCAAGCCCCAAGGAACACCTCCCAGGTACCAGGTACCATACCTATTGGTGTGTTATCTTTCACCATGTACACCTTATCTTGAAAACAAATATGGAAGGGCTCTTTTGGCTCTGTACGCTCTCTTCCTCCAACTTATTCCCCAAGTTGTCTGTCATCTTCCCTACTTGCCCTTTCATTTTGATGGCCCGGTAGTCATCTATTCAGTGATGCTCCATTGCCTGTGAAGATCATTAAGTTCACAGCTTTAGTTTTTCCACTTGAGAAGAACTCCGGATTTTTGTTCCCTTTGGTTTGCTTTAAACCTATCCACGGGCTAACAATAACTTCAATGCCTGTAGCATAACTGGATCATTCTCTACATGCTGGGTGCTTTCCCAGCCCTCTCAGCACCCAGCAGGGCATGAGGGAAGGGGGGAGAAGCTCCATCCACAGCTGGTAGCTCACAGCACCCAGGGATGCCAACCCTTTGTCACTCACATCCAGCCTGGCGACAGCTCTCACAGCACTGAGACAGCAGCCGTGGTAGGTGCCACCCTGGCCCTGCCACCCTACACCCACCGACCCCCTCAGCAGCCGTGTGAGCATCCCTTTCTGCTTCCCCACAGGCACCAAGGCAGGAACCCAGGCAGCCCCCACCACGGGCCTCGCGTTGTGCCATCCATGCTATGGTAGATTGTATAAAAGTTTATTTGGAAAAAGAATTTTGTTTTAAGGCTGAAATGAAAACTCAGTAAAAGACATATAATTTTTTGTGTTGCATCCACTGCTGAAAAAAACCCCCAAAACAAACAAAACAACGCAATCTACCCCACACCACCCCTCAACAATTGTTTTTCATCAGGTATCTCCATTCCTGCTGCCTTGATCCATTTGTTTCCCTATATAGGGCATTTCCCAGCCGCTTCCCAACTTTCTTCCCCACTCCAAAAAGCCCAGCTCCAGGCAATCCCTGCAACTTTTCCCCAGGGCTGATGATGAGGGACAAGGGCAGGAGAGCGCGGTTCCTCAAGAGCAAGCGGCAGCAGTGGCACCAGAAGCAAGCGGCTGTGGTGCTGCCCTGCCCGAACCTGGACCCTCGCCCCGGCACCAGCACCCACGCTGCCTGCCGCCCACTGCTCATGGGTGCTGCAGGACAGGCCTGTGCAAGAAGCTGCAGGAGCAATCACTAAGGTGAGATGCCTAACCCTGACCGCAGATAACAATTACCCACCCACTGGGCAGCAGGTACATGAGGCACCTGCCCCTGGGGAGGTATCAAGTGACCCTGCAGACGTGGGCAGAGGTAGGAAGTAAAAGGAAAGGGGTTTCTATGTCTACTTGGGACTACACTTAATGTTTTTCCAGGATAGCTTGCCAACTAAAGTACACAATGCCACGGGATAGTGTAACCTATTGACATGGCTTTCACAGTTGAGAGGAGGGGGAGGAAATGGTGGTTTAAATTATAAACAAAAAGAATAAAAATGAGGAAGTCCCACATCTGGAATATATGGCTAAGAAATGCCGGAAGGATAACTGGTGCTTTACAGGAAAGAGTTTGCAACAAAGCAGTGCTCCTAGGAGAGGGCTTCTACAAAAAATTGTACTGGTTCAACTTCAAATAAAATTTTCAAGTGATTTAAAGGCAGTGGAGTAAGTACCTATTTAGTTTAAGAGAGCCATTAACTTGATTTATCTGAACTCTGATCATAATCAACATAAACTAAGCTGAAATCAATGCAGCTGAACTGAAATAAAGACGATCATGCAGCCCTTATACCAGGTTCGTAAAATCCATTTCAAACCAGCTCTGTAGCTTTTAGATGTGCAGTCCTACTGTATACAAAATATTACTCCTGTGGAGGCCACAGAAGTTTAAATCAATAAATACAAATGCTGTTTTCAGGGTGGGAGGACAAACCACAGCATCCACAAACAAGGAAATTCAAGGAGATTTTCATTGGCTTGCCTTTTCATAGCAGGGGTTTTATAAATACAATCCAGATGCAGGCCTGGAAAACAAGCAGCCTGTTATGGGGGGGGGGGGGGGGTGGCGCGGAATGACGGGAGGTGCGTGTGACCACAACTCATCCATCACCCCAATGGGACTGGAGAGGATCAAATCCACAGCCAAAGGTGGAGGGAAGGCTGGGGAAGAGCTGTGGTGTTAGGGCTGGGTGAGCACAAGGCCGGGAGTCACCCACCGAGAGCATTCGGGGATTTCTAGCATGAGCCGAACACGGGCTGTTGCCAGCAAGTGGGGCTCTAGCGTACAGCTGTATGTTAAGCACAGCAACTGAGGAACCCAAAAATGCATTAGCTGTGATGGAAGATAATGAATAGAAGTACACTGTACACGTCTAAAAGGGATGGTTTAAATAAGCGGAGTTGTGCTGTGACCTCCCGACACCCGGGGTGCTGGGGACGTGCCCCTTCCTGGAGGCTGCAGGACCCCAGCACAGCTGGGTCATGCCAGGTCCTCACCCCTGTGCCAGCTCGGGGCCAGGCAGGAGCCCGAGCGCCCCGGGGCCAGCGGGATGGCCTTGGCTGGTGCCGTCAGTCCCCATACAGCTGCAACACGTGGCCGATCAACTGCATCGCTCTGCACAAGAGAGGAGGTACAAAGGCAGTCTGTGTTAGCGCACAGCCTGTGCTCAGAGAATACACACGGCATTCACAAAGTGCTTAGGAAACAGCACTGAAAGCCAGAGCTGAGGGAAGGCATGTTCATGGCCGATTTATCCCACTGAGCCTGTCTGCAGTAAGTTTTCCAGGAAGTGTAATACCTGGAAGCAAGGCTGCTCCGGCAAACAGGACTGTAGGAAGATGTATTTGGAAAAAACACTACTGCCCTAGTTTCAGCTGGGATAGAGTTAACTGTCTTCCTAGTGGCTGGTACAGCGCTGTTTTGAGCTCAGTATGTGAAGAATGTTAGTAACACTGATGTTTTCAGTTGTTGCTCAGTAGTGTTCAGACTAATGTCAAGGATTTTTCAGCTTCTCATCCCCAGCCAGCGAGAAAGCTGGAGGGGCAGAAGAAGTTGGCACAGGACACAGCCAGGGCACCTGACCCAAACTGGCCAACGGTGTATTCCATACCATGGGACGTCCCATCTAGTATAGGAACCGGGAGGTGGGGGCTGGGAATCGCCGCTCAGGGACTGGCGGGGTGTCAGTCGGTAGGTGGTGAGCAATTGCCCTGCGCATCATTTGTACATTCCAATCCTTTCATTGTTGCTGTTGTCATTTTATTAGTGTTATCATTATTAGTTTCTTCTTTTCTGTTCTATTAAACCGTTCTTATCTCAACCCATGGGTTTTGCTTCTTTTCCTGATCTTCTCCCCCATCCCACTGGGTGGGGGGGGGGGGGGGGGGGGGGGGGGGGGGGGCGGGGAGGCGAGTGAGCAGTTGCGTGGTGCTTAGTTGCTGGCTGGGGTTAAACCACAACAACTACTCAGCCTGACACAAGGCAGGCTGTGTCAGCTGCATCAGGGACAGAGCCAGGGCCCTCTTGCGCCAGCAGGGTTGCAGCCACAAGCTGGATGGGACAAGAGAGGTGTCTCCTGAAAGCAGGTGCACAGACTCCCAGCTAAAAGGCTGCCTGTGGCAACAGCCTCACTCCACCCATCCATCCACCCTGGCCCTCCATCCTCATCGGGGAGTTGGCATCCCCATTGCTTCTTAAGCAAGTAGAGGCAGGCATTGAGGGCCATATCCACACATCAGCTAGTGACCCACTGAAGAATACTGCCTGTAGCAATCAGCATGACACAGATGATCCCTAGCTGACCCCTTACCTGTCTCCCACAGCAGATTTTTCATTTTGTGCTGGATCCAGACTGCTGCAACTGGCCTAAGCATCCCAGTCTAAAACAAGCTTACATGAGCACCAGCCAAATCCCAGCAGGAATTTACTGAAGGCAACCAGGGAAGCTGAAGCCCCACTGCTATTAGTAGCCCTGCAAGCAATCCTGATACAGAGGTGCAGGTGTGCTCTGTGGGGCAGGATCTCTCCCACCTGTGCATGCCCTGAGCACCTGCATCCCCATGATGGAGGCACCTTCTCAGTCCCCAAGGCTGGGCAAACAGTGACACTGGAGATGCTGGGAAGCACCTGCTAGCAGCCTCTGCTTGCAGAGGACAGAGACTCCTGTCCTAGGGGAGCATGCTGCTGTGCTTCCAGTGCATCCAGCACATAAATCTCTCTAGCAAATACAGGAGTGACAGGACTGTATTTTACACCTGTGCAGAGGCATCTACTTCTGTGCCCACTCTGCGCACTGGAAATATCTGGATTTCATCTGTTCCTTGCACAGAAAGCCAGAGGAGAAAGTCTTACTCCCACCCTCACCACACTCTATGTAATCACTCCATGTTAGTAGGGAAAGGTAGAGTTTCCAACTCATTGTGTTTGCAAAGCACTTACTTACCACAGCCCTTCCAGGCTGCTGCACATAATCAATAATCAATCACAATCAAAGACAGAAAGTAGATTCAATTAACGTTAATTTAAAAACCTTGTAAAGACAGAGCAGCTCCATAAAAGCTGCTGTAGAAGACCAAGAAACAAGGGATTTGTGCCATGACAGCCATGGTAGACTTTGGTCATCTGCCTAGTCTTCCTAGACCTGGTAAGCAGCAGACCCTTACATTTCAGGAAAAGTGATTTAATCACTACTTCAGCCAATTGTCCATCATAAAACTCATTTGTAAGCACTTTCCCTATGACTTGCTTTCTGATACAAGATGAGCCAGTAAGGGAAAATGTACCCATCAGTAGAGATCCTCACAATTAGGATGGAAAAGACAGTGGGGAAAGGGATGCTGCTCCCTGGCCAGATGACTTCTGGTGAACAAAGAGGTCTCTTCCATGTTTTGTGCCTCTGGACTTAAGTAGCATGTTCCTCACTTAGCCCTTACTTTGCAAAAATCAATCTCAAAAAGCCAGCAAGGGCTAATCCAGGTTTTTGCCTTCACAGTGCCCAAATGGGGAGTGAAGGTGAAGAAGTGGAGGCATATCCAATACGGGCATGTGGGAAAAGAGGTGCATAAGGAAACCAAAACCCAGCGCTGTTCCCCATTCCTTACCAGCTCATTTTCTTCATCCTTGTTGAGAAGCACACAATGATCCTTCCAAAACTTTTCCTCCATCTGACCAGGTTGTTTTCAGTCCCGGATGTGCTTTTTGGTGGGGTCAAGCAATGTTGAGCGCAGCTACTGACTTGAACTCAGGCCAGTGTTAAAGTTACTCTCAGCATGGTCCTGTCTGCTGCCTTTGAAAGTCTCACAGTGCACATGCTTCTTATTAGGCTCCCAGGAGAGGGAGGAAAATCCACCCTCACGTGTAAAGACCTTAAATGCCTGGCTTATGCAAGGTGTGTGTTTGTCTCCTGGCTTTGCTGCATTTGCCAGGGTGGGGCTGGCTGGAGCAGATCTCTGGTGGCCGAGGGAAGGAGGGAGGATGCCTGCGGTCCTGTGCCAGAAGAGATGGCTCTGCGCAGGGGTCTGAGGGAAATGGGGGCACACGGTAAGGAGAAGGGTGGGAGAGTGCCACAGACCCGTGCAGAGCTGACCCCAGAGCAGCCATCCTAGTGCCAGGAACCACCTCCAGCATGTCACAGAGAAGTATCTGCTTTGGGGAGATCACAGTGTTTGGGCCTGGGCTTGGTTTTGGCACAGTGGAGGTGCATGATGGAGCAGTGGTTTTCAGGTGTGGATCTGGTCTGACCTTCCCCAGTAGCTCTGGGCATCGCCTCAAACATGAGCTTTGGTTCAAATTCTGCCTGAGTTAGAAGGAAAGAGCAACCGGGCTGGATGACTCCTTTGGAGAAGCCCAGCTGGGCAACACAGGACCCTTGAACAGCATGCAGCTTGAACCCCTGCAAAGCAGGGAGAGACGGGGTCTCCAACCAGTCCCCCTGGCAGGGACAGCAGCGGCAGGCAGGCTTGGGAGCCCCACTGTGCATCTTCCAGACTCTTGTGTCCCAGCTCTCAGTGTTGTCAGAGACATTTTTCAGGCATTAACCTGAAATTGCTCTGTCTCCTCCATTTCTTCTTCTGTCACAAAGTCTGAAAACAACCATTTATCCAGGCAGGAAAAATGTGCTGCATTATAGTCCTGGAATAAAGTACATGGAGACAATGGCTCCGAGTTTGCTCAGACCCTTTTTGGCTCAGCCACAGAGAAGCAATTCTCTATCACTGATGAGAAGAGGGGATTTAAACTCCATAGACACAGTCTTTGCACACAGTGTATTTCCCCTGTGATGGCAAATCAGGAATTCTTCTAAATTCTCCTTCCCCCAGGTGGGAGAGAGAACGATACCCAGGGACTACAGTGCAGCATGTCTGGAGTCTTTTAAGTCTCCCTCAGTCTGCAGCTCCATCCTGGAAAGAGCTCCAATAACTGAGAGAAATACCTTTCACTAGGCAGAATACTAAGGGGAAAAAAGCATTTATCCATGTTTCTTCTCTTTGAAACAGAGCAAGGAGAGGCCAGGCTGTCTGACCCTAGAAAGACCAAAGAGCAATTGTCACTTTGCTGCACCCTGAATCTACATGGGGCTGGCTCTGCATAGTCCAACCAGATCCATCTTTGGGGGGTTCTGCCAGATGTAGTTGTGTCCATGAAACAGCAAAGATGGACCAAACACTGAAGAATCCTGACAAATCAGGGAGGTGGTGCAAAAATATGTATTTTTCTTTTTTTTAAAGCATTGTCGTTTTGAACTACCTAAAGCCTGTATTGAATCAGATTTCAACGAAAATGAACAGTGCCCCTTTGTCTCTACCTCTCCTCTGAGAAGGCATCCCTAAGCTTGTCCACCACGCTATTCTGCACATAAGCCACTGTCATGCAGCTCCCTGGATGTGATGTACTTGCAAACGTTCCACTCCCTGGTTTTCAGAAGCAGTGCCCATTTCTAAGGGTCTTGTACCTGGCCCTTACACAAAGTCCAGCTGTGTCCTTTGTGGACATTCTTGTGGCAAAAGGCTTGTACACAAAGATATAAAGTGCAATCTACTGTAAGTGGGTGACTGCCTACTACCAGCCAACGCCTCCTGTAACTCTCCAGAGGAAGGAAACTCAAGAGACGTATCATTACCTGGGTGGTGCTACTAGTTGTCTCTATTTTGATCATCCAGGGTGAGGTGCATTTAATTTAGAGGCATATGACCTCCAGTCTCCGGACCTGAGTCTCAGCAGCTTCCCTGCATGGCACAGCAGGATGCCCACCACTACCACCACAGCCTGAGCTTGCAAAGTGCTCCCCAAGCTGTGTGGGACTCCTCCAGCCCCAGTCCACCAAGCTGTGGAGCCAGCACCTGAAAAGGCAAAAAAGGACCCGGGGAATTACAGTCAACCCAACTCGAATACAGAGACAGATGTGAGAGAAAATTCTTAAGCAGTCAGTTTGTAAGTACCTAGGGGATAATAAAGTGATAAGGAGCAACTAACATGAATCTGTCACAGGAAGATCCTATCAAACCAATCTCATTTCCTCCCTGACAGGGAGATGCTCCAGGGAACAAGAGAGAAGCTGCTAATGTGGCACATTTAGGCTTTTGACAGAGCTCCGCATGAGATACTAAGACACTGAGAAATAGGATTCTTTTATGACGGGCTGAAGAGTTGAACCCTAGGTAGGTGTCAGTGGTTTGCTGTCCATCCCAGGGGACCCAAAATATTAATGTTTTAGTTAGCAGCTTGGATAACAGGATGGAGAAGACAACTGAAAGGTGTTCATGACACTGAGCTGATGGAAGCACCTGTTTTAGAGGAAAGAAACAATGCAGTATGATTTTAGGATGCTGGCCGAATAGTCTGAAATGACTATATGAAATTCAGTAAAATGCTGCACTTAGTAGCTGGAGGAAACAAATACAAAATGGGGAGGTAGTGACCAAGCAGGTGTATGACAGAGAAGGACACGCAGCTAACTGCAGGTTGAGTTTCCTCTTGCCAAAAATGTGACGGTCATTCTAAGCCACAGTAGCAGAAGGCTGGTGGGATCTGTAAGATGGGAGGAAACTATTCCACTCGACTCGCTGTTAGCAAGTCCTTGGCTGGAGTTCAGGCTCTAGGAAGGTGTGACCTAAATGGCAAGAGATGGGAAGTTTGGAAAATATGACCCATGAGGAAAAGTTGGATTACTGAGTTTGTTTAAACTGGAAAAGAGAAGGCTGAAGAGAAACATAGTAACTCTTACAATACACAAAAGAAGACAGTCAACTATTCTTTTTCTCCTATTCTTATTAGAGACAAGGAGAAGTCAGACTAATTTCTTGTTAGATTAAGCAATGAGATTTTCAGAGTTCATTTAGATATTCAGGAAGATTTTCTAACTTAAAGGATAGTAAAATACTCAAACAGGCTACCTCGGGCAGGGGGAAATTTTGTACAATAGAAGGTTTTAAGGAAAAGCAGGACATAATTTGCCAAGGATGATCCAAGTATAGGAAGATCCTGCCTCAGAGCAGATAGAGGGACAAAATAACCATGTCAGGTCCCCACCAGCCTCACGCTCCTGTGATTTCTGCAGGAATCCCTGTTCAAGCTCAGTAAAGCACAGCCCAGACCTTAATTGCAGTGGGGCAATGGTTCTCTGTGAATTTAGATTCAGGTAACCATATTTAGCAGGACCATGCCATTTATTCCCGGGACTAACCAGTCTGCAATGAGACACCTGCACAGCAGTGTTCACCAGGTCTTACATTTCTGCAGTCCCATCTGTATTTTGTTTTGTGTATTTTCTACTGGTTTTGTATTTCTCCTGATGTTCCCATGATTCTGCCCTCCTCTTTCTCCTTCCCTGGGCTCTGATCAGGTTTATTCCCAGCATTGGTGAGTGTCTGATACCAAGTTATTAAAAAAACCTTAGCTGTATTGAACAGCTGAACAAAGCTATTGAAAAGAAAAGCTGTGCTTTATTTCAACCCCTTTGTCCCAGCGTCCAACTGCTATCAGTTACCAGCTGGATCTCTTACCCTGAGTGTCCTTGCTCTACCTCTACCTGCTGTGCCCTAGCCATCTCACAGGTTGGATTATCTGAAAGCAGTCCTACCAGATGCCTGAGATTGACATTTTTTGAAGCTTGTAAACAGACCACAGATTTAATGACTGCATTCTTCACCTAATCTGCAGGCAGGGGAGCCAAGAAGGTAAGTTTACTTAAAAGTCATTGTCATGGTTTAACCCCAGCCGGCAACTAAGCACCACGCAGCTGCTCACTCACCTCTCTCACAGTGGCATGGGGGAGAGAATCAGAAGAGTAAAAGTGAGAAAACTCACGGGTTGAGATAAAGACAGTTTCATAGGTAAAGCAAAAGCCACACACGCACAAGCAAAGCAAAACAAGGAATTCATTCCCCACTTCCCATGGGCAGGCAGGTGTTCAGCCATCTCCAGGAAAGCAGGGCTCCATCACCCCTAACGGTTACTTGGGGAGACAAATGCCGTCACTCCGAACATCCCCCCCTTCCTCCTTCTTCCCCCAGCTTCATATGCTGAGCATGACGTCGTATGCTCTGGACCATCCCTTGGGTCAGTCGGGGTCAGCTGTCCCGGCTGTGTCCCCTCCTAAATCCTTGTGCCCCCCCCAGCCTGCTCGCTGGTGGAGTGGGGGGAGAAGCAGAAAAGGCCTCGGCTCTGTGTGAGCACTGCTCAGCGATAACGAAAACATCCCTGTGTTATCAACGCTGTTTTCAGCACAAATCCAAAACATAGCCCCATAGAAGCTACTATGAAGAAAATTAACTCTATCCCAGGAAAACGAGCACAGTCATCCAGGTTTGTCCTGATCTCTTAAGAAGCGTGGATGAGACATGTTGGTAAGCACAATGAACTTGCCAGTAACAGCCAAAATGATTCAACACTTGCTGGGTATCTGTGGGCACAGTGCATGGTTCATGTATCAGAGGTGGTGTAGCTGTACCACCACAACACCCTCTGTGCACTAGTCCAGCATCCTGGAGGGGACAGTGGGTCAGTCCATGCAGGACACTGTTCTTACAGGGCCAGATGCCTCCAGCACTGGGCTAACTCATTCCTGGCGAGCTCAGGGGAAGCGTGCTGCTGTGTGCAGTGGAGAAGTGTGCTGCTGTGTGCGGTACCCCCTTCAGCCATGCACACATGGGGAAGAAAAAGCTGGAGAATTGCTCTAAAACATGCTGCCCACCAGCAAAGAAAACAAAACATTAGGACCTTCATGCAGATGGGCTGCAAGTTGTCAGGGGGCACAGCATGGTACTTTGGATGGATAAAGGCATCTCACAATTGCTGCTGGCTCCTTGCCCCTTCCCCCAGGTCTGTTCACCTGGCACAAGCACTCACTGTTCTGAGCCTCTTGGCTTACCAGGACAGACTGTTTTGGCCTCTCCACAAGAGAACAATCAAGAGAAACTTGAATCACAGCCTGCCTGAAAGCCTTTCTCTTCTCCTTTCCATAGCACTGCCCAGAGCGGTGATAGGGGGACTTGCTTTCCAGGAAGACCCTGTTGTCCCCATTGCCGTGCTCCCAAAGAAACAAAGGAGCCTGAGCTGCTGCCAGGGCGATGCTGACTGGGAGGAGAGGGCTGGCAGGTAGTGCCGCAGAGCTCAGCCCGGGTGAAGCCCTCAGCACCAGCGTGCACCCACAGGGCTGTGTGTTATCCTGGGGAACATGGTGGGACACATCCAAGGCAGCATCGCCGAGGGGCTCTTCGAGGAGATCTGGACATTTTGTGTGCAATTCCTGCAGCTGGAGCCAAAACACATGCTGCCTTGCCTAGGTACCTTGGCTGTATATTTCTATTAGTTATCTTATCTATGTACCTCACCTGGCCACCTCGCTGACTTAGGAGGAGAGGCTGCAGTGTAGTGTGGGGAAGGCAGCTTGGGTCTGTTGGATCTCTGCCTTGGCTTTTGCAGGCACTGAAGATGCATGGCAGAGTCAGGTATTTCAGAGAGCAAGAGAAGGGCAGGAAGAGTAAGGTGAGAACCCTGGAGAGGTTGTTCAGAGCTCTGCCTTTGCCACCATTTTCCTGGGATGCCAGGCAAGGCCCCCAATTTTGCACAGGGGGTTATGCCTAGAGGCATTTGCAGGCTTCCTAGCTGACAAGTCAAAGTAGAAGGCTGTGTCCCCAGCTTCACTGGACTGTGACAGAGAGGAAACCCTGCCAGAGGGCAAACCAAATCCCTTCTGTTCAACTCCAGCTCTGAATATGGCTCCAGTCCCTTTTCAGCTGCTTAGACAAGAATGGGCGATCTTGGCAGATTCCGAGCGGGCCAAAACCGGAGGGCAAAGAACTCTCTGCCCAGAGCCACGGCAGGAGGAGGCAGAGACAGGAGAGGGACATGCTGGGGCTGCCTGCCTTTTGCATCCTCTTACTTTTCATGATTTGGACTCTCCTACTTTATTGGTGCACAGCAAGTCCCACCTTAATGCTCTTCAGGTCCTTTTCCTTCTTTGTGCACTTAATAAAGCTGTATTTTTGCTCAAGTACGAGGTCTCCATTCAGCTGTAAGGGAATGTGAAGCTGTACCCATGCCAAAAGGTTCTTTTGAAGTATAAAGAAACTAGCATATCATCTACAGAGAGCAGTAAAATAGCACCCTCTGTCCCCAAAGAAGCAAAAAGAGATTTATAACTAAATTTATATTTCTTTCAGCAAATAAGTCAGGCTGCATTCTGTGTAAATGTATACAGTTGATCAGGCACAACATGCTCCATACAAATGAGCAATCTCTCCCTAGAAGTTTGAAAGGCAGCTACAACAAGCATTTAGTATCTCTGGCATGTAACAACACAACATGTTCTCCAGTGTCCACAGCCCACACCACAGATCACGCGCCAGTAATCCGCCACTTGTTCCAGCTGCCCTCCAGGGCACAGGGGTGCATATGTGACATCCCTCATTTCTGCTCTGTTCCTGGAGATGTTCTCCATTTCTCCTGGGGCCCTTTCCCTGTGGCACGACTTCCACGCAGAGGAAGACAATCATCAGCCCATGGCATGTGCTATATCAATACCCCCAAATTTGGGGAGATGGTACTGTGGTGCCTTCAGCCCTCCAGAGGCACCCTCTGTCACCGCAATGTGGCCACCAAGCCTTGCATGGGTAGTTCCACATGTCCTCATGTTCTTCCCTGAATTGACCTCAAAACAACCCAGTCACTGGGGCAGAAAGACTGGTCCGGTCGATGAATGCCTGTCTTGCTTAGAGCCTTGGACTCAAGCCATAGGCCAGCATGTCCACATTCCTGCTCTACAGTCTGTATTGAAAGGATGGGATGCTCCTGTAAAACTTGTGCTCTGAAAGCTAAACAGGATGGTCAGTGTCTGCTGGCAAAGATCACTGCCGGTCTTTCCAACTGGTGTCCACTGCCAGTCACAAAAGGAGAAAGTGAGCCTGGAGCTTCAGTCCTCTAAGAGATTCTTCAGCTGTGCTTGTGTAGCTTGGACTGCAGACAGGGACTGTGGAAGCCATATCCAGGGCTGTCAGTCTGTCTCTGCCCTTACACAGCCTCGGAATTTGCAAAACACCCCTATAATACCCCTACAAAACAACTCTTTTCATTAAATGGCTAAGTTTTAATCCTGTTTCTCTACTGTTCCGTCAGCTGGGAGTGCCAACCAGCAAGTTCACCTGCTTAGACAGAATCGAGTGCCCACATTGTACCTGCCTCTCTTGCGCGCACAAGTGAGAATGGGCAAAAGGAGCATGGCAGGTGCCTGGTAGACACGCTGTGCAGGCAGGAAGCTGCTTGTTGCAATCCTGATTTCCAGAAGCGTAAGATCCTTTTGACAGACCCTCAAAATGCAAAATGCAGATGTGAATCCTAACATACTTCAACCTTTTATTTTTGCTTATTCCTCATCCTGACCCTAAATACATTCCCAGTTCAAGTCTGAAGGGACCAGCCCAGCACTGGGGCGTGGACTGGGACCTCTGATGTTCCACCAGAGGTGAGGGAGCAGAACACAAGGGCTTTCATGTGCACATGTGAGCTGGTTTCTGCAGCAAGGATGTGCTTAACATTGCTTGTCTCCCAGTTGGCACTATATATAAGCAGTTCAGTGCAGCTGGGACACACAGCATAGCTCTGCTGATTGAACTGTGGCTGACGCCACTGAGGGAAGATAATAAAATGTGTCCAAGTATGGCTGGAGACATTGGCCTTGCACAGGAAGGTGGAACACAAGACTGACATCTTAAAGAGAGGCAAAGGTTAAGTATCACCTAGCACCTGAATTCTGCTTGCAGGTAAGGCTGTATTTCAGCAGCAGGCAAGCAGGTCTTTATCTTGTGGACCCTACAAGTGCCACAGGTTTGCCACGAGTTGATACTTTTATACTATCAATCTGCAGTGCTACTGCAGCTGCCAGTTTATCACATGCAGCAACATATTTCTTGTGTGTGGGAGTTCATAAATAGGACAGCAAATTTTATCTTCAAGCAAAATGTTACTGTATCTCAGAGGATGGCAGGAATAATTCCACCAACCTGCTCTCTGGTGTCTCCTGAAGCTGCAAGGAGTGCATAGAGCATCTAGCCTTCACTTTCCAATGGATTTTGCTGCAAAGTGGGAATTCATGCTAACTTTGGAGACACTTCTATCAATAAATGTGAACCATTTCTGCTTTGTGTCAAGTCGTGTGGCTTTGTGGCAGGTATTTCCTGCGAGGTAAACTGCAGTAGGTAGGAAGGTATTTACTCAGTCTAAAATGGGGAAAAAATTGCTTTGAGTCAAATAAATGTTTTATTCAAGTTGAAACATTGTTGGTTTTGGTGTGGTTTTTTTTTTTCTTTTTAGAAAAATAGTATTAGTTATTTTTTGATTCAAGCCAAATTCTTTTCAAACACCTTTCTGGTACAGACATGTTGTATCAAAACAATCCATAATCTCTGATTTGCTCTTGGTTTTCCAGAGCTACTTTTCACCCTAAAAGACCAAAGGAATCTTTACCACGACTCCCAACCTGCCTGATTCTCTGGGTTTCTGTGGCAATGCAAGAGTGCTTCAGCATTGAATACTGGGGAACATACAGTCCCCAGCGTTGAATTGCTCCTAAAGTGCTTCTCAGCCCCACCCGCAAAAAGCATGGGGAAGCTCTAGCTGTGGAAAAAAGATTGTGTAGTTGGTTCAGAGGGGACAACTCCCCTGCACACCTTAACCAAAGAAGAAAGCATTCCTCTTAGTCTGAAGTCTCCCTGACTGATATGTTGTTTTACCCAGCTGGGGACTGAGATTGCAAAATACAGTGAGCAGGAAGTCAGCCTAGAATCAAAGGGCTAAGAGAACATGTGCTGGTAGAGGGTGCTTTTTTCTGAGTAGGTAAAACCTGTAGAAATGTGCAGTGCTGTTGCATTTATGTATGGCAGAAGCAGCACAGCAGAGTAAAAGTCACCATCAAAGGTTAACAGGTGAGGGATACGAGTTGATGAATGACACATGGTGTTAAGCATGTGCAATTATGGTTGGAAACCAGAGCCAAAACCTCAGATGGTTCAACTTAAGAGCATGCCATGGAATTTAATAAAATTATTCTCGGACCTAGCTGGCTCCCTGTCTTTTAATTCAGGCCTTAGGTCCTTCGAGGTAGTAACCCCTTCAGTATCTGCTTCTCTTGGCACTGGTAAACCAGGAGCTGACGTCTGGTGGCAGCCCAGCTGTGTAGCATCAGCTCTAGTAGAGCAAACTCATACCACAAGGGTCTGCGTCCTTGCAGACCCACAGGATGAGATCATAATGTGCAATTATCATGTATTTCATTCTACTTTTTTAAAATGGATATCCCAAACAAATACTTCCTTCAAAAAGGAATTGTTAAACAATGGAATCATTCTGCTTTGTAGGTCAATAGATTTTTCACCCAGAAAATGCAAGTACCACATGTTTGAAACTGAGAAGAGGGCAAACAGGCTGCCTGGTGCAGTGAGCTAGCCATAGAGCTCTGCATTGTTCCCATCATGGGAAGACCATAATGGTGCTGGGAGTAGATGCTTCTAGAAGCCTTTGGCTATTTGCAGCTCCTTCCAGCTTCAGAAAGCCAAGGATTGCCAGAAGGGGAAAAAACACCAGGTAAGAGGTAGCAGTATCTGAAACCCTGAAAGCTGTAGGAATCCCAGGACCTGCCTATGTTCAGCAGCCTCTATCAGGAGTAAGCTCTACTTGTTTTCTCAAAGAGGATCTCCCCAGAGTGCTGGTATCTGAATTAGCTACTTCTCATCTGGAGGAGCCCCTACCTTTATGGACTGCATAATGCAGTTCAAGAGAGGGATGCAGCAATGGGGTGTTTCAACCATGAATACTTTGCCAATATTCAGCAAGCTGTTCCATTTACAGCTGGCAGCCATTCATACATGGGCAAGGGGACAGGAGAAATGCTGTTGTGGCTTTATGCTACTGCAGCCAGCTTTTCTGCTTCCAGTTAATTTAAAAATAAGCCAGAGCTGGTTAGTCTCAGAATGTGGGGGCAGTGATGCGTCGATCCTTCCTCTTGTATCTCTGAGATAGTCCTTCTACAGCCAACTGCAACTGCCCTGGACACGTGTCCTCTGCAGTTTCCTTCACAGTGCATCCTCATTGCTGTCAAATGTTGGATTGCTATGGCCTCCCATACTTCCTTCTACTGATATTGCCACAGAATCTGAGAAGAAGGTTTCATTCAGAGGTGGCCAGGCTGAGTCCTGCTCTAACGCTCGCTGCAGCCTCTTGTAATGGCTCTTTGAGTGGTACCGGAAGGTCTTTTTCAGAAGCAGCCATAACGGTCTGTTCTCGATGACAGCTTCCTGTAAAAGTAAGAGCAAAAGGAAGATTCTGGAGGACCTGGACAGCAGTTTTCCTCTTCATCCACAGGTCACACACTGGGCAAGTAGTGGAGACCCAGATCTTCCACCATGTCCTGCTCATCCACATCCCTTAAATAGCTTTTTACTGACCACTTCTCATACTAGCTCCACCAGAGCTCTCTACCAGAAAACTGGGGCCAGCTCCTCCCGACAGTCCAGGATCTGAATAGAAAACACCAAAGACTGCCCACAGTTCTCTAGCCTGGGGCAAGGCCTGATGCATCCCACTCACCAGAGGAAAGAAAAGGTGGTTGGGCCTTGCATTCCCTTATATCTGATCATTCATATGTGGACTTTTGAGGAAAGAGAGTAAGAGCAAAGTAGCATCAATGGTTGCTGTTTTACTAGCTATTCCCAAACTGGGCTGAGGAGGAGGGAGAAAGAGTGAGACCTGACCCTTTCATCTCTTCAATTAGTGCTGACAGGTACATTCAGTGAAGCATGCTCACCTCGACAAGGAAGGATGCAGCAAGTGTGACTGCAAGCATTATCACCATGGAGATCCGCCACGTGGTAGGGGTGCAAACAAGCTGAGAAAAAAGCAGGAGAAGCTGTTCAACAACATGTGCACACACTAGACACTGGTGGGAGCCTGTGTCACAGAATCATAGAATCATTTAGGTTGGAAAAGACCCTTAAGATCATCAAGTCCAACTGTAAACCTAACACTGCCAAGTCCACCACTAAACCATGTCCCTAAGCATCTTTTAAATATCTCCAGGGATGGTGACTCAACCACTTCCCTGGGAAGCCTGTTCCAGTGCTTGATAACCCTTGCAGTGAAGAAGTTTTTGCTAATATCCAATCTAACTTGAGGCCATTTCCTTTTGTCCTATCACTTGTTACCTGGGAAAAGAGACTGACACCCACCTTGCAACAACCTCCTTTCAGGTAGTTGTAGACAGCAATAAGGTCTCCCCTGAGCCTCTTTTTCTCTAGATTAAACAACCCCAGGTCCATCAGTCGCTCCTCACAGGACTTGTTCTCTAGACCCTTCACCAGCTTTGTGTCATCAAAAGTGAGAATCCCACTGGCTGTACACTGCTGATGAGCCAATATTGCTACTTGTCTTGAGGAATTATTGATAAAGACACTTGTACTGGTTTCAGCTGGGATAGAGTTAATTTTCTTTCTAGTAGCTGGTATAGTGTTATGTTTTGGATTTAGTGTGAAAATAATGTTGATAACAGACTGATGTTTTCAGTTGTTGCTAAGCAGTGTTTATACTAAGTCAAGGATTTTTCAGCTTCTCATGCCCAGCCAGCGAGAAAGCTGGAGGGGCACAAGAAGTTGGGAGGGGACACAGCCAGGGCAGCTGACCAAAACTGGCCAAAGGGATATTCCATATCGTGTGTGTCATGCATAGTATATAAAGTGGAGGGATTTGGTTGGGGTGGATCGCTGCTCAGGAACTAACTGGGCATTGGTCAGCAAGTGGTGAGCAATCGCATTGTGCAGCACTTGGTGTGTATATTCCAACTCCTTTATTATTATTACAGTCATTTCATTATTGTTATTATTATCATTATTAGTTTCTTCCTTTCTGTTCTATTAAACTGTTCTTATCTCAACCCATGAGTTTTACTGTTTTTTCCCCGATTCTCTCCCATCCCACTGGGTGGGCGGGGGGGGAGTGAGTGGCTGCGTGGTGCTTAGTTGCTGGCTGGGGTTAAACCACAACACCACTTTTAAACTTATGATGAGAAAACCATACCCCAGAACTGCAACAGGAAATCTAAACGCTTCATTTGTTTCTAGTATAGAAAATAGTTCAAAGTCGGAGTATTTCAGCTCCAAACCCAGCTCCAGCTTCCCACAGCTGGCAGCACTGGCTTTCTGGCTGTAACTCAACTTAGTCTGGAGAAGCAGCTCAGATCCAAAATTTGGATCAGCAGTTTCTCCAGGGCTAGGCTATTGCAGAGTTTGTTATTGCCACTCCCTCCTTTTCTCTTCTCAGTAAATCCAGTGTACTCCCTCCAGAGAGCCTGGGAGTTTTGCAGTTCTCCCCAAAGGCATTTTAGCCCCTCACAGCTGCAGGGCTGACAATGTCCTCTGTCACCACAGTCCACAACAGGACTAAGACTTGCTTTAAAGTGCCACCTCGTGGCAGATTCTTTAACTGGGTCTGCCTGCTGAGCCGCTGCTCTGGAAACAGTTAACACGTTAAGACAGCTTTAGCTAGGCTGCTAGGCATTCAAAACTCAGGTCCATTCCCCTTGTCTATGCTTCTCTTTCCATGTTTCATTATTTCCATTTCTAAATCCACTTGCTAACTGTCACGCAAAGGTTTGGGACTGGAAACAGCATCTTATTCAGTACTTGTTATCCAAAGCCACCACACTTCATCCTCCTGATTACAAATGTACGAATAGCTGTGTGTTGCTTTTGTTGTTTTGTTCCTGTGACTCCTCCTGCAAGGCGGTGAGAGGGTCACAGTGGAGGAGGTTAACATCTCCCAGCCTCCACATACTAACTGCCAGGTCCACTGACAACCCTGTCCTATGGCTGATGTAGATCTTATCCTTCCCTTGTATTTCCCCTAGGATGGATTTGCACAAGGCAACTCCCAGCTTGCATTCTGCCAGACTAAATAAGCCAAGCCCTATTGGTATTTATTAATCAAGGTTCAAGATAGATCCTCTATTGCCATGACAGTCCCCCTAGTCTTTCTCTACAACTGTTCTAAATTTACATGCTGCTTTAGGAAACTGTGGGCTGTCTAAAATTTAAACAGGGAGCCTGAAAATATTGGGGACTGAGAGAGAGCTGCTGTGAGTGCTGACTGGCAGATCTTCTTTGCAAGAGGATCTGTGTGCAGAGTAGCACAGTCTGAGATACACAAGTGCATGGTGCTTTAGTTCAAACTTGCAGGGCCTAGCCCCTTTCTTCTCCTGGCTTCATAACTATCAAGCCACCAATATACCAAGCATGGTAAGTTTAGTGATGTCATCTTCTGTTGCATGGCCAATGCGCTGAAACAATCAAAAGTACATGTGTAGCTGTCCAGGTGTCAGAATGCACAGATCTTAGTTTGGAGCTACCATATCTCCAGAAGGTTCTTCAATCCCATCATCTAAAATCCATCTCTTTAAATTTGATTTGCCTTTAGAGGTGTCATGTATCCCTGCAAGAGTCTGTGCCTTTTGTTAAAAACAATCCCAGTGCACTTATAATGGGACTGGCAGTACGAAGGAAACCCACCTTGGAACAATACTCACATCCAACTTAGAGTAGAGATCATCAATATCAGCAAACACCAAGAAGAGACAAATACCAAGCTGCCCTATGAGCACCAGTATGAACACATCTGAAGGGACAAGAACAAGCAAATAAAACCACAGGTTTATGAGCAGTCTCAGCTGCTTGCCTTTACTACAGAAGATTGTAATCATTTTCTGTGTCAAACAGCCAAAAAAAAAAAAAAAGGAAATCTGTGAGATAGGAAGGAACTTTCAGCAAAAGAAAAATTGAGTAAAACCCCCAGCTTTATTCAGTCAAGCAGATATATGCGAGGCTGGGACAAGCCTTGTAGCCACAGATTTAAAATGCTAAAAGTATTTTGAACATTCAATCTGACTTCTTACGTCTAATAAGCCTTAGAGCCTTCCAGTGAGTCTCACTCTGAGCTCAGTGTCTCCTGTTATTCAGAAAAATGTCCAGGATGTAGTCTTGCTCTTGTTGATAGGATTAGGAACCCTGCCCTCAATTTCAGTGATATCAAGACTTTGCTCTTGATCAGGATCTAAAAAGTCTAAGTAATGGAGAATCTATTGCCCTCCCAACCCGTAGGCAAATGTTCCAATGATGAGTAAATTCATTTTCTCTTCAGCTGGCATGCACCAAACTTCACCCCCAGCCACTCACTCTGGTTTTGCCTGGTTCTGGGAGACTGATGACCCACTCTTCTGCTATCTGGGAGGAATGTCCCCACCTCACTATTACTACACCAGAACAGCAATGCCATGAAACCTGCAACATTAATTTAACTCTTCAGCAAAAAAAAGAACTGAACAGAGCTTTGCCTGGGACAGCTGCAGGATTTGTCCCACAGAGAAAAAGAACAGCTTTCCTCTGCCTCACTGCAACTTCCAGAACTGCCACAATCACATGTGCCCATCGTCTCTTCACATGACTGTCTTTCAGAGGCAGAACAGACCTACTAGACTTCACTACAGCTCCTTCAAGTTATTGCCTCCTTTGATGTCTTCTCTTTAAAGAAGTTATTAGTCATAGAGTTATCAAATGCTAAACGTCTCTGGTTCTGGAATAGGAAACAGGGTTTCTGCAAATGCACAGATTTCATTGTAAGTTTTCTTCTGAGATGGGCCCAAAAGAATACCCTGAGCATGAGTTCTCTCAAATATTGCTCAACCAGCATGCTTTGGGAAGACAGGTGTAGGGTTCTTTCAGAGTTATTCTAAAGACTAAAGCAAAGTGAGACCACCTAATTCTGGCTCTTTTTGAGATGTCTCATTCAGGCTGCCTTAAGTAACATGATGCTTCTGCCAGGCAACACCACCTTCCTGCTACTCCTTAAAAGTATTTATCAAACTCTATTTGTCTGTTTCAGAAATCCAAATGCCATGGCCAAGTTTTTAGCAGTATAGAAGCACAAAGTGTGGGGCCAGCTCAGAGAGCTGCTGGTCACAGGATGCCACTGGCACTACAACTTCTGTGGTAAAGGTGGCCTTTAGTCATTTAGAAATTTAATATTGGGCTCCTGTTTTTTTGGCTGTCATCACTTTGGTCAAGTTTTAATTTTTCCCAAGTGAATTGACCTCCTGACTTAACTTACTGACAGACCCCTCCCTCTCTCCCCCCATACTTACAGTTTGTGTAGATGGGTTGCCTGAAAGGCCTTCCCTTGGAAAACACTAGTGCTACGATGAGGCAGTTGATGGTACTTAGCAGCCACACTGTGGTGTTTTCATAGCTCTTGTAGCCATTGTCTGTTTGCCCATGGGCTCCCTCTCTCATCCCATGGAGCCCCAGGCTGGAAATAGAGGAAGAATTCTCCATGTGGTTGTTCACTGAGAGGCAGGCGCTGAAAAAAAGTGCCACGCTGGTCAGCAAATGACCACTGTCCTGGTTATTTCCCCCAGCCCCCACTACCACTATCAGGAATCTTCCCTCACAGCCATGATCTGCTCTTGCTATCACAAGGATGTAGCTTACTGGCAGCGTCCTCAATCTTGCCCACTGGGTTGAACTTGCTGAACTTAGCAGAGCCTGCACTCAAACCTACTTGGAGACCCTGGTCTTCCCTGCAATCAAATACTCCTCTTTGTGCTCAACAGAAGCATTCTCACCACATGCACTGTGCTGCACAGCAGACTTGCTGGAGAGCTTAGGGACCTGCAGATAACACTGGTTAATGTGTTCACACCCTGTGGGGAAGCACAGGGTCTGCCTGCAGCTGCTGATCAGGCCTGTAGTTAAGCTGATCAATAGCATCATGCAGACCTGTCCCACTAGGTCTGCCCTGTGTCACCCACAGTCCCAAGAAGGGGACCTACCTGTATATATCGGTCTTGGAATACCAAGGCTGCTCCTGGACCACCACAAACCCGAAAACCTGCATGCTGAGGCTGAAGAGGATGTTAAGTACAACAGAGAGCAGCAATGGGGGCGAGATGAGTTGGCTAGGAGGCCTGTAGGGAACCAGCTTTGGATAGGCACCTGTGAAACTCACTGAAACATGCACAGACATGTTTACTAGTGTGTCCAAAATACAAGCAGTGCTGCTCTATGTTACTGTTACCAATGGCCAGCACTTTTATAGTCTATAATATTCTTTATAATACACACAAATACTATATCAAGTACAAAATACAGAGTTGTTTTCTTACAAAATCTTATTGGCCACTGAAGAGGTTAATTAATGGAATCTGACTATCATGAGGTATTTTTTGAAAATAAAATGTTGGATTTTTATTTTATTTAGCTGCTGTCAGGCCCAAGGATATAAGTATATGCTCAAGCTCTCCTGTTCTCTTTCTGTCACTTGTCAACTGTGGCTTGGGACTTTCTGTTGCCCATGTTCTATGCATCCTCCTGGACTAAGCACCTAGTGCACAGTTATTTGAGCTGGTAGAGGACTGCATTAGCTGACCCAACAGGTTTTCCTCTGTTCTTAGGTTTAACAAAGTTATCCAGACTTTGAGTAGAAGAGCTATACAGGAAGACTTGATGCAGTATTCCAAATGGATGACTTACAGCAAGGTAGCTTTTGGCATCCGGTATTGCGGCTGACCCTTTTAGGCTTGATTTAATTATCACCTTTTCCAGTTGTCTGTGTTCCAGGAGGGATGGAAGACAGCTGTGTGGTTTTGCTATATGCTTTTCATGCCCCTGCCCTTGCCATTCCTGCTTCTAAACCTCCCTGCACTTTGTCTCAACAATCTCATCTCTCTCTTTGCCCTCCAGCACTGGTTTCCTCTCCTATTCTTGGCTTACAACTTCCTGCTCTGTAGTGCTTGACATCTGTCATTTCTTTCTTCTCCATCTTCATCTCTCTTTCCTCACGTGCCTCCTGCCTACACAGCTTCAAAAATGAGTTGGACTCCAGTCAATCCCTACACTTTCATTTGGGCATGGATCCTTAGGTATCTTCTTACTCTGCTTTCCCAAGTCAACAGGAGAAAGCCTGAATAGACTTTCCACTGTATTAGGTCTGGTTTTACTCTTAAGAGATAACATCCCAGTTATCAACAACCTACATGCTCAGCAAATGCACCACTAAGAATTACCCATCTTATTTCAGAGCTCCTCTCAAACAAGATGCCTCGTCTACCAATCTAAACATCCTGTACTCTATGTAGTCTCTCTTTTCTTCCTTTCTGTACATAGAATTATGCATTTCCAAGGAGGTGAAAAATATTTCAGGTCATTCTCTCATTAATACATAGGATGACTAAGGGGCTTACTTGTCACACCAATTACAGTGGTAATAGCCAGATCTTGGAACAAAAATTGGTAATTCCCAAAGGCGTTTAGTTGCTGAAAAGAGGAACACAAAGAAAAAAAAATCACAAATCAGACATTTGCCGTGGGCTTGTTTATATCATTTCCAGAAAGCCGTATTATTTTCATGGAGCTAATGCTCTGCTGTTTGTTCTGAAATGCTACTCAGCAGATAAGGGGACCACACAATCCACCACCCTGCTAATAGACTCGTCATCATTGGCCCTGCAGTGAATACTCTCATTTTGTGTATTATTCAGACTAACGATGCTTCTAGTTCACTCAATGCAATAAAAAAGATGGCTATTTGAAGAGATGTGCTTTCTCAGTGCTGGGTGACTTCTGAATGCAAAGCCCTCCTCTCTATTTGGGAAGAAGCCATGCAAAAGTGGCTTAAGGCACTCCAGGGGATTTTGCTTACTGTCAAGTTAATTCATGCTTTAAATGCTAAATAAATTGCAACAGCATACGCTTACACTAGATTCTCCCTTTTCACAGACACACGCCCTCATCCAAAATACTGTTCAGTATCTCCACCTTCTTTTTGCCCAGCTTGGATCTTGAGCCCACTGGCTGAAGTTAATGGGAAGAATCTTTCCAGTTTTCAGCTGAGGATACAGGAGGACCATATGATCATGCCACAGAAGTTTGCAGCTCAGATAAAGGTAAAGCTCCATACCCTAGTTTTATTGTGGCTTCTATGCCATGTTTCTCCTACAAGGGATTAGTAGCTCATCCTGTCCTAGCCAACATGCTCCCCAGACATACCCAGTACAGTAGGAGAACACCAAGGTACTGAATGGTGCTATACAGTGCCATGTACTTGAACATGCAGAAGGAAGTGACGAGGGCAGCACGGCCTTCCCTGTGTTAAGACATGAATAAAGGACAGCAATTAGGTGATAGGTCTGCTCCTGTTGCCAGTCCTCTCCAAACGCTGTTGAAAAACCAGGCATGTGTCACAAGTAGAGAAGTCTCAGCCAGCATCTTGCTGGGAGGTGAAATAAATAAAATCTGGCTTGAATGAAAGCAAAATCTTCACTTGCAGAAATCTGGCTGCAAGCAAAAGAGCTTGATTCCAGTCATCTATGTTCCCAAGACTACAATTCACTCCAGTGAGTTTTCTTGCTGACATTAATAGTGCAGGTAACAACTCCATATGAGGAAAAACATACAAAGGCAAGCAGCTGCTCAGTGAGTTCAAACTAACATGTCCTCTCCTCCTGCAGTGAACATACAGTATCCAACCAGGGTAACGCACTCTCCCTGGTTATTCATATGTCCCAGTATGCAAAATCAGGACCCTGGCATAACAGATGCTAGCATTTTGCATGCATAGGCTATCAGAGGCAGGGCCTAACTGGAGTGTACAGGTTGATTTGTGGACATTTGATTCAGCTTTATGGAATATTGTTCATTTTGCTATTTCTTTTGCATTTAAAATACTGCTAATGATGTAAAGCTCAGCTGTAGATGCCCTCCTCCTGTAGTTTTGAGGGAAATAATATATCTTAGAGGAATTTCAGATGGGAACTAGGTAAATGGCAATTTCAAGGTTGAAGACATTTGTTTTTCTCTAGATACGTGCATTCTGGCCTGGTGGGAACACCCAACACTAGTATTTGAGACAAGTGGAAACTGTATCCTTTATGAAAGAGGAAGCAAAAATCCATGCTTACCTGATTAGCTCTGGCACACATGCTATGCTGGGAGTTCGGGATGTGAAAGGTGAAGCCACAGATGCCTCCTGCTCTGACAGTGATATCCCTGCATGCGCCACTTTCAAAGCCTGAAAGTCACATTCTTCTTCAGCACTCACAAACCAGGAAGACACAGCAACTGACACGTCAGCCAAGGAGTGACCCCTTATTACAGGATACGTTCTGTGAACAGCAGGCCCTCTTCACTCCCTGGGTGTGCTCCACCCGAAAGGTTCTTCCAGTGGGATGTGGCTGAGGCATTGGGTCCAGAAGAAAAATGGGGACAACAGCATGGGAAAGTCCATTTTCCACAGACCCCAAAGCCATCCGCTACCAGCTGCAGCGGAGAGGTTTGGCTCTGCCTCCTTGGTCAGCACTTTTTTGCAGTCACACCTTAGGTAGCCAGTCTAGGTTCTCTGCTTGCTTCCCCCAGGAGAATCCTTGGGACTTTGTGTTAGGGCAAGCGAGTGCTTTGCTCTCACTTCCACAAGGATGTGTGAAGTTATAGAGAGAAATGAACCTGCCCAGAATGGAGTTATGGGTCTCTCCTGAACATGGACCCTTCCTTTTGGAAAAAACCCCAACTTTCTCGCACTTCTAAAATGCGCATTTAGAAAAACCTTGTAGGGCTGTTCCCCATGGAAACTCCTCCTCACCCTAGTCTTCTCCACCCCCAGACACTGAAGATGTTGACAGAAACCACAGTGGAGGATTTGGAGAATCCTCTGGTGGTTTTTGCAAAGGAAATTCATCAGTCCTTGAGACCACAAACTGCAACAATATCTGCCTAGGACAGCTCTTGCATGGTAAGGACCACACTGTGAGATCAGGTCTGAATCAGTAGTGCTGCCAGTACAGCTGCTCTGTGAATAAGCAGAGCACTGACATGTCATGTGCTCAGTTTGGGATATTCTACTGGCATTGCATTCATTTTTCACTTTTTAAATAAATATATTGTAAAGAATTTTCACTTACCCCACAGTCATTGGCTCCATCTCCACACATGCCCACAAAGTAACTAAAAAATAAAGTGACCTACAGTTCAGTTCTGGGGAAAGTAAGACCTATAAGCAGGAGGGAATCAGAGCCTCCTCTGTGCAAGTAATTTATGCAAGTCATGCAAGCTTTTTGTTAAAAGCCCTTCTGGAAAGCTGAAGACTGAAATACAAGCCCAGGACTCCGGACTATGCATGGGCCTTTGGTTTGCACCTCACATGTGCCTACAGTAAAGAGTTTCTGCTGTGTTGGACTGAAGAATACTTTAGCATGAAGTTTTATGTTCACTACCATGGATTCGGTCTCCCACCCTCACTGGGTTTAAGGTCAACCATAACAGAGGAAAGGGCTAGTTCTGACAGCCCTGCTCAGAAAGGAAGAATTGCAGGCACTGGTACCTCATGTTCACTGGGAACAAACATGAATGGGGACTCTGCTTTGGGGTCCAGACCTGTCAGAATCTCTTGGAGCAGACAGAGAGTGACAGAGGCAGCTGCAGTAGAGAGAGAAGGAGAATGGGATATCTGGAGACAGGTCCCCACCCTGAGGCTGAAAAAAACTTGTGAAATTATAAGCCCTAAAAGTAAAACCTTGTATCTGCAGCATCCAAGTAAAATCAGCCTAGTGCTTCAGAAGGTGACTCACTTGTGTCTTTCACTGCTGAGGCCTGAATTTCACTGCAGGGGAAGTTCTTACTGGAAGGCATTGATGGTGGTCCAGGGAGGCCAGACAGTGGTTGGGGTGCTCACCACTGCTCACACCAGGCTGATAATCTGAAACAGCCTAAAGCTTAGCCTGCTCTAGGGCAAGGCCAGGGGCTAGCTAGTTGAGGTGAGGGTGGGGGTCTTCAAAAGACTTGGGAAACAGCTGAATAGCAGGCAACAATACACCTGGGACTCAAGAATATATATACACCTCTGTGACTGTGAGCAGCACAGGGCATACCAATCCAGAATGCGCTGCCATGTTTTCTAACCTATCACAGTGAGTCAGCAATAGTGCAGTAAAAAGACTGCTACCATCAGAGAAACTGTAGTGCTGGGAGATATTCCTAAAAATCTTGGGTAGACAAGTGCCCCTCCTTCAGGCCCAGAAACAGAAGTAAGAATGAAGGATGATGTGAACAAACAAAACCCAGAATCATGGGAGTGTCATGTATTTGATGGGTTGCCAAACCAACATGGAATTCCGTGTCTCTTCCTCAACAGGCTTTGGAATCCAATTGCCAAGCTGTATGTCTGTGGAAGTTTCAGTTTTGTGCACTTCCAGGAAAGGCTGTGTTAGACAAAAGCTAGCTCTTACTAGACTGTTTTCAAGCCTTGAAATTCATCAAACACTTCCTAACTCTTAGTGCTCATTATGAACTTACTCCAGCTTTTGAAACTCTTCTACAAGGCTGGATTTCTGACCAGGAGACATTCTAGCAAAAACTGTTCCGTTCAGCAGGAGCTGTAAGGAGAAAAAAGGAAGTGATTAAGCACTTGAGGTAAGAGTCACAGTGATTTCAGTGATAAACTGGAATAGAAACCACCAAAAATTCACACTTCCAAACACCTGATGCTAGACTCCAAAGTAGGAAAGGATGATGATCAAAGATAAAAGGTATCTTAATTAATATTTTGAAAAAGTAACAATCACAATAAGGACAAGAGGCTTGGTGGGTTATTTGAGTTACCTGATGAACACAGACTACCAGGCAGGGATTTACTAGAAGATAATTCATGAGACTATCCTTTCCATGAAACAGACAAGTCATGCTGAATTGCATGCTGTGTAATACCATGGTTTCTCCTGTACTCCAAAACATGACAGAATCAGTGTTGTGCAAGGGCCAGGCATATGAGCACAAATGTTTTAAGTCATGTCCTCACACCATGAGGTAGGTTTGCTCCTCTCATGCGCAGAAAAAATCCAGGGATTTTCAGATCCTTCCCCATATGTTAATATCAGAGATTCATCCAGCCCATAAGTATTTCAGGGTTAGAATTGTTCCCAAAAGATGTCCTGGTACAGATCTCTTCTACTAATTATATCAGGACAATCTGCATCTACTGAGTGGCAAGCCTGCTCCAGTTAAATAATCGAGATCTTACCTTTGGAAGTAAGTGCCTGAAATGCTGTGCTACAATTTGGTATGACTTTCCACTCATGGCAAAATGATACTGGCCTGATGCCAATGCCAGCCTGATTCTTTGTTCAGTCGTAGGAGGACTGTCATCCTGCTATAAAACAAGACAGAATGAGTGCTGCTCCCAGGCCCTCAAAAGCTACTATGTGCATTTACACAAGCACTACTACAGGCAAAGGAAAGGACATACCACAGGGAGGGCACTTGCGAAGACTCTGGGAGACCTGGGTTCAAGGCCCATTGCCTTTGCCTGGACATGTAAAGGGATTTAGACATATAATGACAGTCGTTTCAGTGTGAACTAGGTGCTTCATATGTCTCAAAAGCTGGCCCTCAGGATTGCCACATTTGATAGCATTTATGCAACAATGCCAATCTGGTGAGCTGCACTGTGAGTGAGAGGGGCTAGAGAGGGCATGTAGCTAGGTGTCCTGGTTTCAGCTGGGATAGAATTAATTGTCTTCCTGGTAGCTGGTACAGTGCTATGTTTTGAGTTCAGTATGAGAAGAATGTTGATAATGCTGATGTTTTCAGTTGTTCCTAAGTAAGGTTTAGTCTAAGGTCAAGGATTTTTCAGCTTCTCATGCCCAGCCAGCAAGAAAGCTGGAAGGGCACAAGAAGTTGGCACAGGACACAGCCAGGGCAGCTGACCCAAAGTGGCCAACGGGGAATTCCATACCATGGGATGTTATGCCTAGTATATAAACTGGGGGGAGTGGGGGTGGGAGGATCACCACTCTGGGACTAACCGGGCGTGGATCGCTGGGTGGTGAGCAATTGCACTGTGCATCATTTGTACACTCCAATACTTTTATTATCACTGCTGTCATTTTATTAGTGTTATCATTATCATTATTAGTTTCTTCTTTTCTGTTCTATTAAACTGTTCTTATCTCAGCCCACAAGTTTTACTTCTTTTCCCAATTTTCTCCCCCATCCCACTGGGTGGGGGGGAGTGAGTGAGCAGCTGCATGGTGCTTAGTTGCTGGCTGGGGTTAAACCACGACACTAGGCATGCCTTTTTGCAGTGAAATACAGTGAAGATGCTGCTCAGGCTGAGCTTTGGTAGGAAGGAGCCCCTCAACAGCCCCTGCAGAGATTCCCTACCATCTGCTTGACTGATACTTCTCAAGGAAGGGTGAGTACCTTCAGACATACTCTTCAGTGAGAGAGTAACTGGTCTTTGTCTCAGTTTCTTTGTGGAGATGCTTGATGAAATATAATTTCTTAGCATAGCTAGCTTATGTTTCACTGTGTATATGCAATTTCTCAACAGTTATCTGTGTTTTAATTCTGCAGGTATGGGGAAGTGCTAACTCTCTACCTGCTTGAACAGGGCTGGTTCGTTCAGTGCAGTTCCACAAATTTTAAGTCCACATCTACACTATCAAATTTACCTTGCAGGGAAAGGAAACATGCTTTAAACTGGATCAGCTAAGCATGAGGGCTAGAGACAAATCTTTCCTGGGTTTCTGCAAAGCTCTTTTCAAACCTAGCAAAAATGTGTTCACAGCATTATATACTAGGAAGGAAGCTCTAGGGGAGTACATTTTTATAAAGATCCCTTCTTTTTAAACACTTTTCTAGCACATAACACTCTGACATGCAGATGATGGTGAAGGACTGGTCTCTGTTATAGTACTATAATCCCACTGCATTATTTAAAGCATTCCAGCTTAATTTGTTTTCCTGCTGCACAACACTTGCTTCTTATATGCTCACCAGACCTCTGTAATCTTCAGTTTTGTTTTCTTCTAGTGGTTTCCAGGTTATAGATGCTGAAAAAGATCCAGGTATTTTGTTTGCTTCCACAAGAATCACTCTGTTTGTTGCAGAAATCATCCCAGCATTTCTGGCAACAGTTACAGCTGTCTGAATGTTGTCACCTAGAAAAACCAAGGGGAAATTTCTGTAATGAGGAATTGTTTATGGAGGAAACATTAGCCTTTTCCTGAATTCCAAGTTTTCAAATACATCTGCAAGAATCAGTAAGATTTCAGTGTCTGTGCCTAAGAAAGTTTTTGATAAAGATCAAAACTTTGCAGATGAGGTCTGTCTCAATAATTAGATGTATTTTCATTTGGAAATTAAATATTTTCATCTGGAGATGAAATATTTTCATCTTCAGCTCGAAGAAATCCAGATGGGGAAAGTGCTCCTAGATTATGTGTTGTAGACCAAACACAATAAGGGATTCACTGCTAAATTGCTGCTAGTATCACTGATTCTCATCAATTGGCCTTAGGTGGCTTTGGTGTAAGATGTGTGCTGAAAGGGGGAAGCCCAAGAAGACAAGATCTGTCTGACTCCTGGAAAAATGTCTCTGGACCATGGAAAAACTGGGGGTTATCCTAGCCAAATCCAAACCAGCCCTTCAAGAAAAAAATGGGATAAATGAGTTACCAGATGTCATAAGGTTCAGTGATTTGTCCTGGCATCCAAGCTCCATCTCTGCTCATTTACGACAACAGGATTTCATGAGGCCCTATAAAGAGGGGATCTTGCATGACATGTCTTTGTGCTTGTCATCTGATAGCCTTACCAGGGAGAACAAATGGGCTCACTGGAAAGCATCAGAGGTACAGAAAGGCTCTGATCTGTGGTGAAAGTGGGACAGATTAAGAGTTAGGTATCTGACAGAGCCTGGTGAAGTTGTCAGGGACATAAGCCTGCATGGTTCAGCTCACATCATTATTACAACACAGATGCTTCCTGGACTATAATTGTCTGAAAGATACAAATGTCTGTGCGTTCCTATCAGTGGTGGTGACAAAGCAGCAGACTGTTCACTTAAACGTCATTGAACTCCCTGTCTGGGCCAGTGGCCACATAAATAATCCACCCTTTTTAGATACCTGTGACCATAACACTTCTGATGCCGGCAGCACTGAGCTCTTCCAGGACAGGCTTTGTCTCCCTCTTTAATCGATTCTCCATTATCAGCAGACCCAGGAATGTCAGATCAGATTCTACCTCCTCCCTAACAGTGAAGAACAGACAGATTTAATTCTTCTTTTTGCCTTTGGCCTGTTTTTGCATTGAATTGGCTGATAGCCAATTATAACTGTTAACCATCCCACCTAACTCAAAAGAATTAAAATAACTTGTTAGTTTTCAGCAGTCCCAGGCTGTCTGTCTTTTGTGGTGCTATTTCAACACCAGCTGGGCTTGCTTCCCACTGGCAGCAACTGGTGCTGGTTGTGTATGGAAGACCTTCACTTGATTTTTCATCCTTCTGTTCTCTTCTTTCCTTGTTCTGAAGAAACAAGTTCAGTACATAGCCAGCTTCCAGCTCATGTTTGCTTAATTACCAAACCGAAAAAGAGCCAATTTTGACCTACCTGCTCTACATACCAGCATGAAGCCTGATGGATAAGTTGGACAGTTTTGCATTCAGGCACCATCCTTAGCCAGCATGAAAAAAAACCCTGAATTTCCTGCAGGATTCTCAAAATGTGGTGGTCTGATTTGGAAAGTTCATGCCCACTAGCTCTTCTCATTTGAGCAGTGTACAACAAAGAAACAGACCTTAGTAAATGTATCTGCTACTCTTGACAGTAGGACCTGAGCAAACAGCATGTGGGAACTCCAATGCTGTTCTCTCCTACTCTTTTCTTTACACCTGTGCTATTGCTTTTTTTACAGTTAAACACATGCAGTTGAGAACAGAATTTGGTAAACAATCCCACCCCTGAGTCATAAACTAGAGGTCTCTCAGGGAGACAGGTTGACTCTGAAGAGTCCGAAAAAAAGAAAAGCTTTCGAACACTTATTTTAGCCACTGTAGTAAGGAGGAGGTGACGTCAAACACTTGCATAGCAGTCAAAGTAGCTGAGTCAGGTGATGCCTGAATAGTCACTGCTTTCACAGCAGATCTTGTGTTTGACCTCCAGTTTTCGTTTTTCTCCTGGCAGTATATACATCACACATGCTATAACTACACACACAACTGCAAAACCTGGGCCATATCACACACATTCGCTCACTGGGTTGGATAGGTCTGTTATGACATGACGTGTAGGTGTTCTTGTGTGAGGCTTGTAGAAAACAAATACCATGAGCATAGCAGAAGAGTTTGCTGGCTTCTCTAGAAACTAAAGAGAACTAAAGATAGAAAGCTAAAGGATTGGACCAAGACAGCAGCAGAAGATAGTCTGCTGACTTTGACTGGGCTAGAGAACAGGCGGTATAATGGGGGTCATCTGCTGCCTTTGCTTAATCAAGGAGTCAGGATAACAAAAATTCAAAAAAAAAAAAAAAAAAAAAAGAGACTCCTCTTCAGCTTAAAGCTTGGACAAATCTGCAAGGAGATTGGTAGAAATGATGAGTGAGGGGTGTACTAGACTTCAGAGTGTACTAGAGTTATACTTCCTGTGTTGATCTGAAGTTAAGAAATGTGTAAGGATTCTGGGTATGTGCTATGAGCATGGGGTAGTAAAGCGCCCTTTACCCATTCTCAGACAGACCTATATCCAGATTTAAATCAGATTCCCTCTGGTCTGAATCTAACACAGCTCTGCTCTTGGCACGAGTGTTGTGGTAATGGTACTGTGTGAGGCACCACTAGCCTATGGCTGAAGGTAGCTGATAAGAAGCAGTCTATGGCTTACCTTGTTAGATGAGTAGATTGCTTCCCTGCCTGTAGAGATTTACATGCCAGTCCGATGACCCTAAAGCCCTGTGCTGTGTAGAGCAGAAGCTTGCTTTCAAAGTTCAATGGGACTGTACAAAAGAGGAAAAGACAGTTCATCAGGGCATTTGACTGCTTTCTAATAAAAGAAAACCTTGGAGCAGGGAAGGTTCCTGTCCCAGAGGGCAGGTATACCTAGAGTCTACCAGTAAGCCAAGGAGATCAAGGAAAACTGCTGAACTGAACTTTGCTCAATAAGAAAATCATTGCCTCTCCTCCATCACTTTGTACTTATGATCCTGAACTATTCTGCAAAGACTTATCGTCTTAAGAGTATCATGAAAGAGCTGTGCTCTTCTAGCTGCCCTCCCAAGGCTTGGAGAAAAAAGAAAATTTTTTTTTTGAGGTATGCTGGACTAGTAGACAATTTTTCTAAATATCTATTCTGGCATAGACTGTACAACTTGTGCAAGAGTTGGTACTCGCTTTTATCTCTTAGCGGTCCTCCTTTGCTGAGAAGGGCTGTATGGGAGCTTAGCCTTAGACTTGGAGCACAACAGACAGACTCTAACTTTTCAGGCTTAAGTATAAAGTCTTAGACCCAGAAATCTCATTTGAACCTTCCACTTCATTGCACCATCAAAAGTCACTTATACATATATGTTTCTAGGAAGCATTTATAAATGTTAGTTACCTGTTTCTGCTCTACATAACATGGCTACCACTTCTGGAGCCCCTTTTGTGAAGACCTGTTGTTCCCCACCAATTTCCTGAGCAATGACAGACATTCTTTGCAAGGCTGAAGAAAATGGAAACTGATGTAAAATGGCAACTCCTTCCACTGGGGCCTAGGAGAAAAGCAAGGGGATTAGATACTGCAACAAGGACTTTAAACTCAGGCCGAAGGATTTTAGATCTATCCTTTGGGCCATGGTTAAGAAGCTAACAGTGTATAATGGGCTGATTTGTCACAGTGGAACAGAAAGAACTGGTATATAAAGAGGAGGTGAAATCTGTACAGAAATATTTAGCTTAAGCAGTAGGAAAAGCTCACTGACAGTTTTATCAGACTATTAGAGGTAACTCACTGAAAGGAACTCACTAGTCCTGTTTCTTTAACAAGCTAGGTCTTATACTGGTCTTGCAAAGGGAAAATGGATGCCTGAAAGCACCCCCCTTTGTGTATGTCACCAGTAACGGTCTGGCATCAGCTACCAGACTCCACAGCAGTCCCAAGTGCTTTTAGAGGTCTTCACCACTCAGCTGAGTTTGGATTGAGTCTCAAGCCACCAGGAGAGGCAAATTCCTGAGCCGGACAATCTGTCATCCAGCATCCCCCTGCTTCTGATGTGAGCAGCAAGCTCCCCCAGGCATCTCTTTTTAATCAGAGAGAGCAAGGCAATCTCTCTGCAGGGAGTACAAAAAAGACAAGTGTGAAGAGCTGTCTTGGACTAGGACAGCCAAGCATTTCTCTACTGAAAGGTAACTCTTACACTGACAGTTTAACTTGATCATGAAAGTGAATCTTGAAAATAGCTTACACTGCTGGCTTTAGGCCCAGGTCTAACAACGGTGGCATGTGTGGATCCTTGACCTTCAATCTGGTGTCCACTGGAATCATCTATCACCTGTGTATTGAAAAGACAAAAATCTTTCAGATCACAGCACCAGCAGAGCTGAAAGGAACCTCAAGGAATCATTTAGAGCTATTCCTTCCCTCAAAACAAGGTATCTTATTCATTCCTGAGGGAGGTCTGTCTGATCTCACACTAAAAAGCTTCAGTAATGGAAAACCTACTGCCTCCCTTGGCAATCAAATCTAAAACTTCACCAGTTTCACTAAGATACTGCTGTACTCTTGCACAGCAAATAGATTATATCCTCTTGCTGACAATAAATCCTTTATTCATTATAACCCACTTAAATATGCAAAAATCTTTAGATATAACATAGACCCAGAAAGCACCATTCTCTGCTCTTGAATTATTCCACAAATAGGCTGGATTTTTTAATCATCACAAGATGACTGTGAGGAACAAAGATATTTTATGGTGTCAAAGGGCACATGATTATTCCTGTTTCACAGGTATTATTTAACAGGATTATTCCTGTTTAATTTATAACTTTGATGGGTGTCTGCCTAAGGCTAAGATGGCAAGGTGATCTCCCTGAGGAAAAACACCCTCTAACTCCTGTCATTACTGGGTAGATTATTCCTTGAAATTTGGCTGGTTTATGTATTTTGCAGATACAATACAGACAGGTGTTAACTATGGATGCTGTCACCCATGTAACTAGCTAATCCTGCCCTGAATCTCTTACCTTGCATCAGCAATGTCTTGTGGCTATACCTTCCACCAGGTAATTACAGGATGTTTTCTTCTTACCCATCTCAGATTTGCAGCCTTTTAGTTTTCATAAATACTCATTCCCTATTCCCGCCGCCAACTGATCAGAGAGTAAATAGCAACACTGATGACTGTTTGCACGTAATGGGACAGAGACTGAAAGCAGAGTGCTTTCATAGGGGCATGGGATTTCAAACCTGAAGATGGCAGAAATATCTCCACATTGACAGAGCTTTAACAAATGTCAGTCCTGTATCTAGTTCAAAGCTGCCGAAGTCTTTTATATGCTCTGTAAAAGCAATCTTAATCTGCATATAAATCACATCTGGGACTTGTTATCTGGCAGTCACCACAGTCAGAGTTGATACTGTAGTGGGGTTTGTATGATATCCACCACTCCCAGTCAAATAAGCTAAGTACTCAAAGTACCCCTAGGTGAATGCTCTAAGCAGAAATAAGGAAGATTTCTCCAAAAGCCTGAGCATGTGGTATCTCTTCTGGGTTTTAGCTTTTTTACTTCTGTGTGGGAAGTGGCTATCGGCATGGGAGGGCTTGGGACACTTTGTGAGAACACCAAAACTCCCCACCACTATTTGCCTAGACAAACAAAGCATAGCTTTACCCAGTTAGTGGCCTCAAACATTTTCACATCCAGTGGGTCTCCTTGGATCTTGCCCTCCCAAACAACTAGTGAGTGACAAACCACCATTGCTCTGAACACTGGGCCCCAAGGCAGGCTGTGGTCCGCAGGAAAGCTGTGAATGTCCTGGAAGCTAACGTGAAAGAGAACATAAAAATTACCATCAGAGAACACCAAACAGCATATGACTAACAGAAAAAAAAAAATCATAAAGTCCTGTCCCGTGGTCAGACCACAAGCATGTTTCTGGGGACTTATCCTTGCCCATGAGCTATTTCTCATGCACCTGTTAAAGGCTGGGATACACATGCTCAGAATAGGTGTATTCTATCTACATAGTTAAGGAGTCCATTGGGATGGACAGAGGAACATATTTTATAAAAATATGTTCCTCAAGGCTTGTGCAAGGACTCTTGAGCTGTGAGGCTGATACAAGTTTGAACATCTTTGTGCATGCACGTTTCTGGAAATGTAAATGGGCACTGAGGGAACTGAGTGGCAAACTCATGGGTAACAGTGACTTCCAGTCATAAAGGGCTGAGGCACAGCTGCAGCTTTGAGACCTAACCTAGCATGTGTACTGCAGACTACACCTGCCTGGGCATGCTCTGCCAAATGCTGACAACAGTGGCTGCATGTTTTCATGTGGAGCGGGACCTCCGGGATGAGGCAAACAACTCGTCTTCCAGAGGCTATAGAAATAATATTGGAAATCTAAACATGGGGAACTTCAAACTGCTGTTTGACATTAATTGTCTTTCAGATTTGTTCATAAGTCTAGGAGGAGAATTCAGTCACTATCCCACCAAATTTAAATGCCATTGGTGCGTCAAGGAGTCTTACCAGTTTCTTTCACAGGGCAGCAAGCCCCAAAGATCCAGGCCATCTTCTGTTAAGGTGCCAGTCTAAGTTAAAATGTACATTTAAATTAACTTCCCACATGAAAGCTCCAATAAGAATAAAAAGCAAGACTTATTTTAAGAAGTTACTGTCCAGAAAATGCCAGCACAGTGCAGAGCAAAAGTGCTACCTGCCAATTCCTGGATTCCATGAAAAACAACAATTCACAACAGCGTCTGTTCGGACAACAAAAACTTAAGTATGCAAGATTGGTCAGTGTGTTTCTAAAATACAATGGAAATGCTTGATCAAAACCCACAGTCTCCCACCCCTAGCATGGTTCCCATTACTAGTAAAAGAGTAACCATCACATAGCAGTTACTTTGTCAAAGCAGATGAGGTTCAGCTGTCCACACACATTGATCCTCTGTGGGCTGATGCAGAAGATGCCCTTTTTCTTCAGCCTCCGCTGGGTATAAATGATCCCTGTTGTCAAGGCAGCTGGCAGAGCTGGGGGGACAGCAATAGTGATAACATCCAAAGACTTCTTCACCACTTCTCCTGCCTCCTCCTGTCATAAAACCAAAGGCAATTATCATTAAGAGGGTGGCAAGGAGTGCTGCTTGGATTGTCTGAGTGTAGCACTCTTCATCCCTCCTCCCCTCCACTGCAGGTGCTTCAGGCTGTGCTGTTTTCTGCCCATGGTCCATCATGTATTCATCTCCCTAAGAAATTAATTGCTTCAATTTAACCAAAGGCTTTAAGGCTACACCACTGCTAAAGAGCAGCCTCCAGGCCTTCCTTCATTCTCCATGCCAACCAACCTGCCAGGCAGATCTCACAGTCTCCTCCAAAGCACATGAGTTCAAACATGCCAGCTATGTTACTGCACCCTCAATCAAGCTCAGTTTCCCATGATACAGCACACAAGAATCTGCCATTTATATGGGCATTCATCCAACTGCCTACAGGCACAGCTCTGGACTCCATGTTAGGGTGACAGGTGAGACATGGGATGGTGCTGAAAAGGAGGGCAGAATGCATGAGCTAATGATTTCTTCTGACCTTATGTTCTAGGAGTTGTGAAAGGAAATTGCTTTTACCTGCAGGAAGAGACATGGAAGTAAAAGTTACATTTCTAGAACCAATCTCTAATTTAGGAGCTTAGAGGTCGGTGTAAAACTGACTGCCCATATGCCAAAAGTCAGCACTGTAACTCTTGGCAGTTGATATCACTGCTAAAGGATTGAATACATTTCAAACTGGGGTCCCAGAACTGAGACACTGCAAACTAAAGCCGATTTGCAGTTCAGAAGGATCTGCAAACCATCACAGAGTTCTATTATTACTTTTTCTGAGCTTGGAACTTTGACCATAAATCATGTTGCATTTGATGTGCTGAATTTCCATTATGTTCTCATTCTTCCTTCATTGATACTGTTTCAGACCACAGAAGGCACCAGTTTGATAATATTTTCTATCTACTTTATGTTAGAATAAGGCACTTACCACCTTTAGATAAACACACTCACAGAAGCATTTAGTATACCATGTGACTGAATCTTACACCAAGACAGTCTGACAAGACAGTTTCAGCTGCTGTGATAATATCAGCATGTATTTTACATATTACAAATGGGAAGTTAAACAACAAAAAAAAAGAAAAACTGCAAAGCAGACACCAGGATATGTTCTTAAACACACTTTCTTTGATATCCCAAGGGGAATTAATCTTCTGAGCCAACTGATTGTAGATTATTCCAAAGGAGAAAAGTGATTCAAAAGCTGAATTGCAGAATCAACCTTGCAACTCAGGACTTGGACTTTAAATTGGCAGATAATTATTAAGGCATGAAATTATTTCTTGAAAGTTTTTGAAGAAGTTCTAAAGCAATTAGGCTTTAAAAATTGCAGAACTACTGTTTACAGTGTGCAACTATTTTTTACATTGACATTAATGCATGAGAATAAGTGAACTGTTTTTAAAAGGGTTTCAGGCAAACCATCCAGGGATTTAGAGACCAATATGGCAGGGCCCTAGGTGCACTAATAGCCCTTAATTACCCTCACTAGCCTCACCTCCACCCACCCCATCTGCTCGTGGATTCAGGAGCTCTATTTAAGCTCAGGCCTGGACCTTCAGTCCCTGTCTGAGCCATGTTGTAGGTGTACCTGCCTCTAGTACTGTCTCCTGGATGGACACCTTTAGGCATGTTTGCAGCCTTCTCTCGTCCTTATCTCTTTCTCCCCAGCTCTCCCCACCATGTTCAGATACTGTGTGACTCTCCTCTGGTCAGTGAGGGCACTACCTGTCCTCTGGTCACCCTCAGTTCCTGGCTTGCCTTCCCCTAGGGAATAGCTGTCCCTTGCTGCTTCCCAACACACTAAGTCTTAGTTCTACATTGAGAAACTTGATTAAAATTATAATACAGAATTAATCAACCCTTGATGTATATGGCACATTAGAGAAGAGCTAACACAGTCTTCAGAGAGGGAATTAATAGCCCCATAAACCTCCTGGAGAACTCTGGAAAAAAGCAGTGGAGATGTGGATGACTTAACTGATACAGGATAGTTGGCTTTGCAAAAGTTATTCCCCAAAAGCTCTCAAGGATATCAAGTGGAGTGATAACCAAGTGAAGGTATCTCCCTTCCACCCCCACCCTGCTCCCTGCCAAATGACTATACAAAGATATGGAAAAAAAAAGGCAGAAGAAAACAGGGAGTTCTTTGTAACACCAGTAAATTTCAGGGGTCTGTGTTTACACCTGTACTGTTCAGGGCTCTGTAACATGGAAGAAAGGTGGCTGAAGGGGTGGCCAATGATCTCTAAATCATGAATAGTACAGGAAACATCACATAGAAAGCAGCTATTTGCTACTTCTCTAAAACAAAAATCTACAGTGCCCAGTGATTTAGACAGCAGCTTTAAGAGCATTTTTATGCAGTACATAATGAAACTGTGGGAATCACTGCCACAGGTGCTGTCAAGTCCAAGACATAAAAAATTCAGAAATATATTAAACCACACTCTGGGAGATTTTCACTGGCTATTAAATCTAGATACAAAAAGACAGCTTACTGAACTGTTAAACCTTTCTCTTCAAGAAGTTAGAAGACTACACCAGGGAAGAATCGTTCTATACTTCCCTACTTCCTAACTAGTTTCCATAAGCATTTGATACCAGTTACTCTCAGAGACAGTGGAGAGGGATAGATGGGTCTTTTACCTAAACTGAAGTTTTTGGAAAGCTGCGTGTTCACAATGACACATCAGTCTGTGTCCCATTTAACCCCTGACTCACTGGTGATTTTTCTAGGAATGTACAAAAAGTGCCACAAAAACTCTGTAAAAGCTACTTGCAGAGTGCTATGCTCTTGGGATCTCCCATTTTCAGAGCTCTAGAAAGCACTATGCTAATTAACATGCACTGGTAATTACATGTATCAGCAAGCACAGGGCAGGCAACACACAAACAGAGCCAGTTGGTGTACAGAAGGCTGCTGATACGGTATGCAGTGCTTGCATAGGATTTGCTAAGACATCAGAAGAGATGACTATTGGGAAACAGTGGGTTTAGGCACCTTGGAACTGAATGTATGAGAGCTTGTATACTGTCAAAAATTCAATTACATTGTAAAATGGCCTCATATACTAAGGCAAAAAGGAGAGTGACAAGGACCACATTTTTAAATATCAATGTATGTGAAGCCACTCAAGTTTCAAGTCTCTTGAAACTGAGTGTGACCATTTCTCCTGCATTTAGTAACTCACCCCATTGAGTGCAAATACACACACTGTGTAGATCATTCCAATGGCTGCAAATGCTATGAGGCACATCAGGAACCGGAGGGCATCTCTGTACAGCTTAAAGTTCATGGGTTTAGGGTAGAGAATGGACCTCACCAGATCCCCTTTGGCTGTATTGAAACCTGAAATGACAAAACTAAAATCATTCCAAGGGGAAAACATTTCCAAAAGTTCTCTACAAAGAATTGAGGCCTTTAAAATGACTCATAATTTCCGTAATGTAAGAAAGAAGGCCCTGATTTTTCATTTCAGTGTATGTGATCTACTCTGCAGAATATAGAAAAAATTTATTTTTGTCTTAAGAAGGAGGATTTTTTCAATGTTTCAGAAGCAAAGAAAAATTCTTCTTTGTAATCATATGCTAGTGGTTTTTGTAAAAGTTATGCCAAGCAAACAGAAACAATGCATAATAACTTAGCCCAGCCCAGGATATCAATTCTCCATCTGTTGTAAATTTGGATTAATACCTTTAACTTAATGTGACTGGACAAATAAGACTGTTCCAGTAAGAAAAAGCATGAAAAGAAAACCAAACTGAAGTGTTGACTGACCAGTCCGCAGCACCACAGCTTTTACTACTCCTGTGTCATCTGCCTTGGTCTGTATGACTTCTGTTCCACAGAAAAGGACATGTTTTTTGTAATCCTCTGCACAGTGCATTCTCCAGGGCTTGAAGTTATCAGCTTGGGGTAAGTGAGTCTTTGTTACTGGAATACTTTCCCCTAGGGAAGATGAGCTCAGATAAGGAAAACTGCAGTACACCTTAAAATCAGCCTGCTGAGTTTCAGTTAAGTACAGTATCTAGACATCCAGATGGTAATTTAAAGGTACTTACTAGAGAAACCAGTTTAGAGAAATGTTACTTTTATATTGTGACATCTTCAGTGACTAAGAGTTTGAAGCCTAGCAAGCAAATAGACTCTGCCAGAGAAGAGCTCTCCTTTGCATCACTACAACAGCTTCATGTAAGTTTGAGAACTGAAAGCAGTCCAAGGACTCCAAACCCTGGCTGCAGATACACAGACTTGAACAGAGATCTGAACTGGTATTGCATGACTATTTGATGGCTGCAAGTTGTTTACCTAGTTTGAACCTCATGTGCAGGTCACTACACTGTTCCCTTAGGCAGATTAAACATGACATTCCCTATTTCCCCTTCCCTAGTAAAAAGGAGAGCCTTCAGCTCAATGCTTGACAGCTAACAAATATCCTGTTTATGTCAAAGCAGATACTAAGGTGAAGCCTTCTGACAGCTGAAGCTTTCTAAATGAAAGGGGTTTCTGGAATTTCTCATTTACATGAAATTTCAGAACTGTGGGGTTCAGTTTGATTCGGACCAAGACCAAATTTAAAGACAAGAAACAGAACTATGAACATCTGCACCAAAAATCCTGCTTTGCAGTGAATTCTCCCACCTAGTGTGTCCTCCACTGCTATCACATGAACATGGAGCTGAGTGTCTGGAAGGCTAGACAGACACTCCAGCAGGTTGGAGATACTGCAGCAACCAGCAACAAGATATTCAGAGTGACCAAGAGAAATCCCTACAGCCTGAGTGGACCGTGGGCCATGTTTGGGAACAGCTTTGCTCCGTATTTGCTGTTTCTTCTGTTGTGCTCACTCCTCTTCACCGTCCACTCCTCCCTTTCTCATCAGAGGATGTCTTCCTAAATTCCGCACCCCAGAAAGGAAGAAAAGGGTGAACTGCCCTTCCTAAAGTCCATCTTGTCTATTTAGATAAGCTGAAGCTAACTACAATCCAGACTTTACTATAGCAAACACCCAAAAGAATCCCCTTCTAAGCTAGCTATAGACTATCTCATAACAACGGTGATACATGATAACACTGTATGTCTTGTGTCACTGGCTGAAGCCATAGGGCTATGATGATGTTTTAATGGTAAACCTGGGAGGGGTGAGCTGTACCTGTCAGCATGCTTTCATTGACAATGCACTGTCCGCTGATCAGGATGGCATCACAAGGCAAAAGGGTTTTTCCCTCTTTCAAAACCAGCATATCTCCAGGAACAAGATGGTGTGATTCCAGCTCTTGGAAACCTGTAGGTGACATGTAATGCAAACTTTGTGCTTCATATATTTCTCTGTGGTAAGGGGAAAAAATATAAGGAACTACCTGCTGAATAGATTGTTACTTCTTTATAATGGCTGATAAACAAAGGACCACAAGTAGGACCTAAGAATACAACCTCCAATATTTAGAAAAGCCTAGGCATCAGTTTGAACTGCAGAATTCCTTCTTATCTCCCCAGGAGCCCAATCAATGGTTATTGTTCCAATGCACTGACCTAATTGAAGAACCTTGGATCTACATTTCTTAGTTTGACTCTGTCTTTTTGGATTGTGGTCTAAATACCATGGCAATGAACAGATTTTGCATGGAGTGATTAGGTGGACTCACCGCCTTTTAATGGCTATGTAGTTAGCCTTGTCAGCACTGCTTTAAGAAAAATAACATCGTTTTCCTGATCATTTTTTGCTAAGGCTGTGCTCAAACAGATATGAATATGACTGATGTGCCACAACATACTTCTAGGTCAAATTAACCCAATCTGCAGAAGCTAGTTAATCAAGCTGAGAGACAGAAGAGGAAACTGCTCTAGAATTTGATACTGTACATTCTTGGGTTTGACATAAATTGCTATAGAAACGAAACACATTGAAGAAAGAAGTGTACAGGATTCACCTTCCTTATTTCTGCAGACAGTGACCATGATGTTGTTATGAGACTCAACCAGTCTGTGCAGTTTAACCGATTGCTATAAATTAAAGAAGAACATACAAAAGTGTTACATCTTACTTACATGATGCAATTCATCCACTAACAATTACTCCCTTTTGTTACTTGTGGTTATGAGACCCCTCATAAACTGGGGTCTGGCCCTGCCAGGAACCATACAATCATACAGAGAAAGAAATTCCCCACCCTAATTATGGAGAAGGTGTAACAAAAGGTTACAAAGCAAAGCACTGGAATGGGGAAGGGAGGATGTGGGTAAAGAACCATACAGAGATTATGATGACTAGGAGGCCAGGGCATTGCACCTGCTACTACACAACGTCACGAGACTAAACCTCTGAGTAACTCTCATAGGACTGTACGTGTGCATGTTGTAACATCCTGGCCTTTCCCAGACATAAGAAATAAATTCTCCTTGTGGAAAAAGGTGAGGTGTCTCACCTGTCTAAGATCATATACAGTCAAAAAAATCGAGAGAAGAGACATGATTATGATGGCAGTGGCATACTCCATGTAATCTTCAGCAAACCACAGACACACACTGAACAGCTGGAACACGTAAAATGGATTTAAGACCTGTTTGGAGAGAGAGCAATACTCAAGAGCTGGCCATACTTAAATGGCTCCAGTATACCCAGCCAGTCCAACCTGTTAGAAGTGGGCTGGAATAAAAGCTATTGAGTTAAGTGTTGTGTCTCCCGACCCCCTTTCTAATTTTGTTAGCAGTGGCTTCAGTCTAATCAGATTGGACCATTTCCATCTGACAGAAGGGCCAAATAATCTGGACCAATAGGATGTTATTTGGGATGTGAATGGCTCAGCCCAAGCCTTGTTTTGCTTGCTTCTTTACAAGAAATGTAACAAAGGTGACAGAAGAGCAAGTTGTGCCATGAGGATGGAGCTCACATACCATAGGCACATCTCCACAAACTCTCTGTTTAGGCCACATATAGCCAGTTCCTGTCTGAAAAAGATACTGGTGCTTTACATGGTGCTATGCCCAGAGTCATAAGCTTGTTGGATCTCTCTGCAGCTGTAGGCATATGCCAGCTACTGCTGTTCACTTAATCTCTGCTGATCAAGTGACAGCCTTTGCCTGGAAGGTTTGACTTCCAGTGCAGCTTATAAACATTCACTGACCCTTGTAATGCCAACAGAACAAGCTCCCAGGACACAGATACATACAAATATGAAGCAGTCATACAGGCATGGGGATGGAGGATAAGGAACAATGGAGAATCAGTGAATTTATGGTGATTTCATGGAACAGCTTTAAACAGGATTTGAAAAAGGAGTGTACTTGATGAGTGAGTACTGGGAAGCTAATTCAGGCATAGAATCCATTATATTCTATATGCACACTCTGCCTCCCCAAGTAGCCTAGAATAAAAGCAACAGAAATGCTTAACCTCTTTGATGAGTAGTTTCCAAATAGGGATCACTGGAACATCAATAGTGTTTGGCCCACATATTACTTTCCTGTATGGGATAAAGATACATCACTTATAGATAAAATAGTGACAATGTAGCTCACTCAAGAAGCTGCAGCTTTCAATAGTCCCGAGAGCTTGTATCGATCCCAGTTTAAAGGCTGTGAGGACCTTTCTCCAAGAAAAAAAAACATTAAATGCCCCTACTTTGTGTTATGTCAGAAAAGTGCTTATGTCAGAAAAGATGACTGTACCAATGAAATCTACTTAAAAAGACAAGAGGTGTAACACAGCCTTTTAGGCAAAAATTTCCATCATGCAAAAATTCCTTTGGAGCACCACAAACAAAGGAATTTTGCACCTAAAACTAAATTATCTAAAAGCAAATAATTTTGCATAAAGTTAAGGGTGATTTAAATGTAAGAGTCAACATGAGTTAAGGCCAGGAGATGGATTTTCAGTATTCAATCAACTGAAGATCATTTCTTTATTTAGCAGTTTCAGGAATAGCTATTCTGTAAATTGTCTAATGATACAGTAGTTTGTGAGATTAAATTCAATGACCAGAACTAGTAGATTTAGAAGTTCAATACAATTACATGGAGCCCCACTGAAGAAGCACACACACAATTTACCTGCACTATCTCATGGAGACTTTCTCTTACACCAAATAAGAACTGCTCAGAGTTAGCTACAGGACATAATTATTTCCTGATTGAGAACAATAAGTGATGAATACTGAGACATTTCAGAAACTTTGACAAGGAATACACAACATTCTCTAGCCCTTTTCATTCAATTTTTCATGCACGGCCATTTAATCTAAAATTATGTGCATATCGTGTAATGGATACACAAGTCAAGGAAAGTGCACCAACAGCAGTGAATTTACATCTCTCTGAAATTCATATGTTAAGTACTTGTGTTTTAAAACGTGTACCTGACATTCCGTTCATTGCAGGTGAGACCAGAACCAAATTTGGCATGTATAGCTGAGCAAGTGTGGTGGTCTTCTAGGGCTCTAAAATATAAAGGGAGTGTTTTCCTTAGGACATTATTCACAAAGAAGCCTGACTTCCTCAGAGAATTCTGTGACCAGGGTATTGAACTCACCCAACTTTCTGGAACTGTTTTGCATAGATATTCCAAACATAGCGGATTCTTTGTACTTGGATACTTTTCACCTGCAAAACAAAACAGGGACAACAATATATGCAACACAGCAAACAAAAATACTCCCAGGCCTGCTCACAGATCTCTACTAGGCATCTTAACTGGGGTTAAGCACAGATAAAGCAAACTATGTGGGGGGGCAGGGAGGGAGAGAAGACAGGATTGCATATACTAACTCCCTAGTTATGTTATAGAGTGGGATCCCCACCTCAGTGCAGGTTCTAGTAAGCTTTACAAATCTTTAGGTCAAGCAAGTACAATGCAGCATTATTCTCTCCCCATTTCATGAAGCAAGGTATACAGTCCTCACTCTCACAGAACAAAGGGAAGAGATCACTGATGCAGTGATGGGTACACAGGCAGCTGTCAAAGCCTGTCTTCAGTCAACAGCTCCCTTATCTTCTCTCTGGCTTTGAGGAAAGCAGGGGGCTTTGGGCAGTTTGCAGGCATGGTGCCAAGTCCTTCAGCTGAACAGATATGCGAACAGACAAGAAAGGCCATCCCAGGATACTTCCTGAGTCACTGCTAATGCTAAGCCCTTGCAGAGCAGTTATCCATTAGGAACACATGCTGCCATTCATAACTTGCAAAAGGAGTCTGTCCTGTCCTGCGCAACAATGACAAAGCCTATTAGAGATAATGGTGCTTCATATCAGCTGGAAGAAGGCAAGGCTATATACACTTATACACATAACTAATACAGAAAACAGCTCTAGGGGACTCTCTCTACCCAGTGCAATAAGCATTATTATATAGGCCAATGAAATCCATACTCAACTCATACACTGACTCGAAATGGAGCTATAACCACAGTCATTAACCTAACGAGAGGTCTGTAGTTAGGATTTCACGCAACAGGAGCTGGACTATTTGCGATGCTAAAAACTGGAGTGGGAAATGAGGGACTTAACTCGCTGCCGGAACAGGTCCTTGGAAAGCTCTTGGGCACTACACATTACTCTAGACTTAGGTAGCTTAAATGGTAAAAAGGTTTTATAATTGACTTTTAAGTAGGGGCTTTTGAATTGCTAGTGAAGGATTAAACTGTTTGCTTTTTGCTGCTTTAAAATCTGTTCTTTTCTATCTAGATGTTTTGATTGATATGAAAGTGGTGTTCAAAGGGCCTATTATTTGAGGCTATATTGGGCTTTTTTACGTCACTAATTCAATCCTCTGAAGAATGTCACAAACCAGTCTTCACTTTCATACTGTGCCAGTTGATTAAACTAGCTGGCACTAAACTTTCTTATGTACATTAATATATACCCACACAAAACAGCAGTAACAGCAACAGCTTTGCACAGCTAAAGGTAGGTTTATAATGAAAATATCTACTAAAAATTGCTGTAGATATAAAAATAAATGCTAACAAGTTAGAAATCTATTTCCTGGAAAATAGCTCTTTTATGGGTTCCCCAGTGCAGTGATCTAGTATCTATAATCAAGAGCCAGATATAGCAAATGTACCATTGCATGCCTATTGCTCACACCAATTTAATGTGTAATGCTAAGCAAGACATTTAACTGAACTGTCTAGTACTTGTTCTAAAATGGGGATAATCATATTTACTCAACTCATGAGAGACCTTGTGATCTCCTTGGATCAATTAATTGTCTACCTTCTCCCCAGTGCCTCCCTGGGATCTCAAAGCTATGGAACTGACAGAGACCAGGATACATTTTTGCAGGAACAGTCAACAGTGCAAGACCTGACTCCAGTAAATGTACTTTGAAGCATAAATTGGTGTACACAAAGGCAAGAAAGCAAAATGTGTTTAAGACCCTCCTTGATAAAACATTTCTAGAAATACTGACGCAGCTCTGCCTAGGCACTTTTCTATTCTATTCCCTCTCAGCTGCATTCATCCATGTTTTCATGTTACTGTGGGAGCTATGATATTCAGTTCCTCACAGTTTCCCTTCAGAAACACAGCCACCCCTAAATTCCTTGATTCCTATGCCAGGAATGAGTTTTTGATTTGGAACTCTGACTCTTCACTGCCAACCCCAGCGTCTTGAAGCTCTCCTACTTATAATGTAGGTCTTCTCTTAGGAGTAGTGAGGATTCATTTTTCATAACCCACCTTGGAATAAGAAAGGATTTTTACAGAGGTGACTGCAGTTCTCCAAAATCTCTAGCTTGTTTTTCTACAGCTCACTATGTTGACCAAGCTGCAAATTTCTTAGCTGGATATGTTTCACAGCTCACTTTCACTCCATGAAGTATGGCTGAGATTTGCTATCATCTCCCAGATGCTGCAGGGAATACTTTACTTACTTGCAAACTTGGCTTCATTATGGCTTTGCTGAAGACTGAGTCTTCCTCAGCAGTGGCTGGATAATCCAATCTACTTTTGATAAGTGCAGATACAGAGATCCATGTCACAGTCTTACGAGAATAAATTCGAAATTCATCCTAAATGAATATGAAAAAGAAGTGTCACAATCTCCCTCAAAATCAGACCAAACTCACTATCCCCTTGGAGTGAATGATTACGGTAGGCCTTTCTAGAGCACTGCTCCAGCTTTTTTAAAGAACTAACCAACTGGGGCCTCCCAGCATCTGTGACTGATAGATAAATGAGACGAATAGGAGCAGAACCATGGTCCTGTCAAAATGCAAGTACTGCAAATAATTCACTGGCTGCAGGTCTGGTGCTTGGCTGATAAGGATGGAATGTGAACACCCCGGTCATGATCTAGGACAGTAAACAGTGCAGAACAATCTGAGATGTGGTGACCATACTGTAAAGGGAAGATCAAAAGGAACATAGATCTGTACTGCAAAATGGATCTTTAGTGCCAATAATTTTCACAGTCATCCCTGTGTTAACACTTCATTGGAACAAGAGTGTAAGCACCATGCCTCCCTTATGGTACTTTAGACAAGCTTTTGCCACAAACTGAGTTCATGATCTTGCTATTTTTTACAAAATAAGTTCAACATTGGAACTGCATGATACCTAGTGTTGGTAGTCCAGTCTTACAGATTAGAGCAACTACTGTAATAAGTACCCTCATGTTAAGTTTCAGTCCTGAACACTGAACCACATGCATTAAAGCCAATTATGAGACTGAGACTGACTGATTTATCACACTCAGTGTGTGAGCAGTTTGGCAGGTGGAAAAAGCCGATTACCTCAGCCAGCTAGGTTCTGAAAGCACAGTTATTAAACTTCATTTGGAAATGACAACAGAAAAAAAAGATTCTGTACCAAACATGAGTCCTTTTGAATAATTTAAGGGTTCAAAAAAGAACTTAAATAATGTTTATATATCTTATTTATTTGTGCACTTTTCTTCTTAAACTGGTATTTCGAGTAGAATAACATTTATTTCTGATATTTATCTTTAATTTAAATTTCAGAATTAGTAGACATTGAGATGCAGATTGAGATGGGAAGCAGTGAATAACACAGGTGCTCATTATTTGAACTAAAGTGAGTCAAAATTCAACAACAAAAGTTAGTTAATAGGCTTTTATACTGCAATTGCAGAGACGATGATGATGACTTATGAATGAAGGTTTTACGTGAAGCAGAAGAGAATTCCAAGGATCAAGCTGATGGGATTACTTGTATTCTCATTAGCAGTAGCCATCACATTTGAGAACCGACATAACTAGAATGTAGGGAAAAAAACAAAACTGACATTTTAACACAAAGAACCACAAAGGATATCTGAAATTGCCCAGAGCATACTTTGAGAGAGCTTCCTGATAATAAGAACATACAATATGATTAAATTCTTGTTTAATTACATAAAGGATCATTTAAAAACTCATTTATTTGAAAAGTGCTTGGCATGGCAAATCCATTTAAAATGACACACAAGAATAGGTAATTAAAAATGCAAACTGAACTGAAGATTAGAAAGGGAGATTAAACTTAATATGCTTTTTCTAAAAAAAAAAACTATCCTCAGCCTATTAGGTTGCAGATTGTTTCAATATACAATATTCAATAGGCAGATCTGTGATTTTCAAAACCAAAGATTTTAACTGCATGCTGCTCTGCTCACTTAAGAAGGCAGCTCAAACACAGTGGTAGCAAGTGATCCATTTTGCAATTGCCATTGTTCAGCAATCTTTGAAGCAGAACAAATCAAACTTCTGGAAGTAAACCAACCCTGCCAGCTCTTGGAGTATTCAGGCTCAGCTGGGATTCAGAGTCAAGTCTCAGTTTGCTTCTTTTAGTGTTGCAGCAGCTTCCATGAAATGAAATCAGGGTTTGTGTACGTTGCAGTGCTTCAGTACACTCCTCAACAGATAGAAACCTATACTAGGAAACTACAAGCAAAACGTAACAGCCCTGAAAGTATTAAGTGCAGGATTGCGGGCTTACTGGACATGGGGAAGGGCTGATGGAAAATGGAAACATACAGCCAAGAAAACAAGCAGTGTAAGCTTGCCCTCTTCCTTATACTGATCCCTCATCATGCACTGTTGGACACTGCTAGGGACAGAACTAGACAAATCTTAGGTTTGGCCCACTAGCTAAATTTTGGCAGAGAGAGGCAGCTTCATGAGGACAACCAAGGGAAGGAAAAAGGATCTGCTGGACACTGCCAATCAAACAGATGCTTTAGACTCTGGAGAACAGATATGCAATGTAGAAAGGACATGGGTGGTGGAAGGGACGAGAAAGGACTGAGAGCAAGTATCACAGTCTTGAAACCACAGATATTACAGGTTTTTTCACCCCAATGTCTTTCAGCTTGTTGTCTGATCAGCTGTTACCCTCCATTCCAATCATCATCTTACATATAATTTGTGGAATACTTGAGAGTTCTTTAGATCAATGATGGTAGACATAAGATATTATTGCAGGAAATCAGCAATGTAAGAGATTTCAGTTAACTGGATTCCTTCCAATTAACTCATCTTCCAATTAACTACATACTAGGGACTAATTTAAAGATTAAAGTAGGCACGTACTGTTGTTCTAAGCAGAACAATGTCCGCTTCTTCCAAGCTGCAGCGGGTGCAGTTTGCCCACACATCCCACTCTGGCTTCCAGTAAAAGAGCAGCAGCAGAGTCCCACAGGACAAGATGTATCCAGCAATGCACAAGGCCTTTCTGCAGCCTTGAGTTTTGTAGCCAAAAATCTCCTGCACAGCAAAGACAAGGAAAAAATCATTACTGTTCTCTTAAAGAAACACCTGGAATATTACACTTTCCCATCATCCACTGTTATCCTGTAGGTACTGTGGAAAAACAAGCCATAAAATTTGTATTTGGCTTCTTTATGCGTCCTAAACATGACTAGAAAAAAATCTTGCATGTTCCAGAGAAGTTTTCATTCACTCTCACAAAATCTGGATTGCTGTAGTCTGATCAAACCTCTAAAATAGTTTTATGTAGTTGTGAAACTCAGCATGAGACACTCTTATGTGTCTGCATGAGTTGGAATGATATCAGAATATACAGACCCTAACTTTTAGGCCCCAAGTCAGGAACACAGATTTGTCTGGTCAGCTTTTTTAAGGTCCCTGGGTGACAGAGCTGAAGAACTTGAGTACATCTGCACTAGGGGATGTGGAGACCCACTGCAGCAGCTGAGACAGTGCCTGCTGCAGAATCAGAAGCATTACTGCTGTCCTGCCATAGCAGTGAGTCTGCATTAATGCACCTACACCTCAGAGACTCAGCTAGTGTCTCTGCATGGTGCTGAATGACAATGTGTGGCTGCACCAGCTGGAGCTGCTTTGCACAACTCAGCACAGACACAGCCTTTGAGGGCTGCTACCATCTTCTATCATAGCTCCAGTATGGTGATTTTGGACCTTGCCAACGTGCCATTGTCCTAACATCCCAAAATAATAATAACTGTTAGTAAGAACAATTAATGAACACTTGCAGAATGGTTTACATGTTCAGAGGGCCTAAGGAAGCTACTCACTGTAGCTCTGTAAGTAGGTATTATTATTCCATTTTTAAAGGCAGGGAAATAGTTACAGTGAGGCAAAGTGACTTGCCCAAAACTTCAAAGGGATGACTGTCAGCATTACAGTTTAAGAGCTGCCAGGTTTTGGTACCATGGCCAAATTCCCTCTCAGTAGTGCTAGCACGGACTTGGTAAAGGTGAAATGAAATGTATACAGTGAATTTATAAAGGAGACCCAGCCCTGATCTAAGATGGGAGATTGCACGGCTGCAATTACATGGGGCGACCAGGAGAATTTGCTAACATAAGGGTTGAGATTCCTCAATCTCCTTCTTCCTAGTATATCTGCAGCAATTGTGCAATCTGCTTCTGAAGATCAGATATCTGCAGCCACAGATATTGCAAGATCCATTCATAAGGTGAGAAGAAAAGGCAATGTAATTGGAAGGATGAGTAATGCATAATTCCTGGTTCTGTGCTGGTGTCTTTGCTTGTTACACGAAACGCAGGCCCTACCCAGTGGTTCCACACCGCCTCGGCCTACCTGCTCTATGTCATTCTCCAAAAGACAGACTCTATCTTCCTAGTTAATCTCCATGGGGTTTCTAAAGGAAAGAAAGGCGCAACTGTCTAAAGGAAAGAAAGGGACAACTGTGGGTAAACTACACAGGGAAGTGGCCTGCATTGCACAGGACCTTGTAATACCACCGTGCGATGCACACGCTCAGCATTTTCAAAGGTTTCTATAATCTCTGAGCAACCCAAGAGAATAAGGCAACCCTGCAGAAGACAGAAGGAAGCTCATGGAGGAGAGCAGTAGGTAAGGTTGCTAGAAGGTAGTTGGTGTGGCAGTCGTGCTATTAATATTCACATGCTCCTATAAACAGGTAAAAGGCTCTGCATTCACCTCTGTCTAGTTGTATCCTTAACAAAAAGTTTACAAAACTAGTGTCAGCACCAGGATACAGAATAGTACATAGAACTATGTGAACTTACCGTTCACAGCAATGGCTTACTAGCAAGATCCAGATGCTTGGATCCAGACTTTACAGCTTGTCAGCAAAGCAAAGGAACTCCCAAGGAGACAGAGATGCCTAAGGGAAGAACTGTTAAAAGAACGTGCCTTCAGACTTCCTCCATAAATGGCTGGACCTGGAATAACTGGAATAGTATTTTCAAATTGGGATGGGCATGAATATCAGGGTGGGGAAGAATGAGATTGCTGCCATGTGCATCTTGGTTCTGCCAGTGAATCACTCCTTTAATTTCCAGCTTTTGTGCCTTACACCCAAAGTCTGAGAAGTCAATAAGGCTGTAGGTAATGCAATTAAGAAGGGAGAGGGTGGGCATTCAGCATGTGATTGGCAGCCACTTGGGATCATCTTCTGTTGGCAGTGTTCTTCTCTTCTGAAATGCTGAATGATTCTCCAAGCCTGATATGACAACATAACCATAGAGCTAGGGCAGACTCTGTCTTCCTCTGCCTAGGAAACCATGCACCTATATATCAAAATATGTATCTGAATCCCCCTATGCCTGCATATGCTTCCATGCCTTTGTTTTCCAGAATAGTTTCCCCTCAAAAACCGGTTTGATTCCTTAGATCTCAAGACACTTCCCAAAACCAAGGATGCATCAGTATTCCTCATCTTGAAAACTAGGAGAGAAGAAAACAAGGAAAACAGCTCAGCTGGGGAAAAAAAGGCCATGCTCTTAAGACATCCACTATGCTGTCTGCTGGATCTTGCTGCTTCTCACAAGGGACTTTCCTCAGATAGACAGCTGTTCTCACCCAGGGCACATTCTGCCCTATGAACACAAGTGTTGTTTTAGGTTCATTGGTTTGTGTCTTGATGAATGTGACATTTCTGAATATAGGTGTTCAGGAGCTCTATGAGGAGTAAGCTGGGAAAGAATAAACATCAGCTGTTAACTGCTGTTTTGTATCTGGATGTCCATGCAGGAACCTAGAGCCAAAGACAGAGCGTTTCCCACGGCTGGAAAATGTCTGGAGCAGGTTACCTGGGCCACATCATTCAGAAGTAAAGCTAAGCAGGGAAATAGACTAAGCTCCAAACCTAACCTGTGCCAAAATTCCCTGGGCCAGAACCTTTCAATACTTAACTTCAGAATAAAATGTTCTGTTAGGTTGAGGTGTTTTTCCTGACCCTTTGCCTTCAGCTGGAAGGACTACAGAAATGAATGCTGCATTCATAAAAAAACATTTAGTACATAAATAACTCCCCATTGAAACAGAAACAGTGTTAGTACAAGTACTTCTCACTTGTCAAACAAGTCAACAGTGGAATTCTTTAGAATTCTCAAAACCATTATCTTCTCAAAAAAAAGGTGAATATTAGACCTGCAACAGAGGTATCTACAATGTGCATGAAGAAGGGGGAAACAGGCACACACATGATGCAGATTCCTCAGCAGGTTTATCTAGCCACATGGATGCCTTACAGTAATTATGGTTTGGAAATTCTTCAAGCTTACTCAGGAGTCACTAGGCCTATACTACAAAGATCTCCAAGCAAATGCAAGTCCACTACAGCAAACAATATTTCCAGGGCTGGCAGAAATCCTGGTGTTGGTGTCACCAGTAAGAACATGTCTGTCAGGTTGGTTTTACGTCGTTAAGGAAAAGAGAATAACTTTTGCTGGGTTGTATTTCATTACACAAAGAGGCTGTGCTGATGGAGACATGCCTCTTTTGAAGATAGGTCTGATGAATACAGATTTGCACCTTCTACTGTATGAGCAGATTTTTAGGGCTCAGTGTGTGCATTTGGCATATATAACATTACACAGCCAAATAACCTGGGGTCTTGAGGGCACCAGACTAAGAGATGGTGGAAAACAAAGCTAAGATTAGCTATCTGTAAGACTCCAAAGGTCTTCTCCAGGACGTAGCACTGTCTACAAAAGAGGCTGGTATGCAGGGCTCATCTCATCTCTGTATAATAATTTTTAATAAATTGTACTGTATTGTAAAACTTTGTTTCCTCATCTGTTAAGATCCCCTTTCTCTTGAGACTCCCAACAGTCAGAAGAGTGACTAAAACAAAATGGTTTAACTTGTCAGTGAAGGGTCTAGGGAGGGGCCATGGATTATTGGACAGAAAAACCTGCCAGACCTGCTCAGTTGGCAGAAAATGTGCTTATTCCAAGAAAGGTTCTTAGCTGCTTTTACAATCATACAAAGCCAGCACTCAAAGGCTTATCGCTCTAGTGTCCAGCAAGTCTTTGCTACTTATGTTTAAAAGAAAAGTTGCCTGTAACTGCCAGGTCATCTGCACAGCAGAATTTAAAGGCAAAAGTCAAACAAGTTCAGGCACCCTTTTCTTTGGTGAAAACAAGGCCTGTAGCTACCAGCAAGGAGCCTGAACAGTGGCTGTGAACTATCATATTTCTGGCAACCCAATCACCAAGTACCCTATTTGAACAACCTGTTGCTATAACAACAGATAATAGGATTAGACTTGAAAGACTGTTAAGATTCACAAGGAATTTAATAACTGAATCTCATTCTTACCAACCAGAACCTGTTTCATCAGAGGTTTGTTTCTGTTCCTTCTGAAGCCAGCAGCAACTATCGTTCCATTAAGAACAAGGTTGTGCCTTTCAGATTCTATCTTAATTTTAAGAGTTAAATTTTTCATACTCAAAGTATATAAAATTCCTGGATCGGCTTCCCTTCAGAATTTTGGCATTCCAAAGGAGACATACAGCTGCCAATATGCAGCAGCAAACTGGGGTTCACCAGCTGACTGACTAATTGTCCCATTCCTTCAGATATAAGCAACTGGGGAACACACGCTTAAGACAGGCTTCTGGCAAATCCTTCCTGAAGCAGCAGCCTGTCAAAGTCTATCACAATCTTTTGCACTGCAAGACTTATGCTTTGCACTTTAGGGTTTGTGCAAAGTGAATGATTAGTCCCAAGCTGTACAGAGAGGAGCATCAAATTGGCAGAGGTCATAAAGCTGTGGTTTTCCTCCCTCTTCCTGTTCCACAACAATTACTTCTCAAAAACACCTTCAAGCAGATCTTTTTGAAGGGAAGGGGAAAAAAAAGCAAGCTAATTCCTAAAATAAATGCCTTCCTATTACCATACCTATAACCCCTCTTTGAGGCACGCTGCTGTGTTCAGAGTGCTCCACACTACTGAGATCTTTCCAGTACTACAAATGGTTATGAAGAGAGAGAGAGATTATCTCATGCTCTGAATATACATTGCTAAGTTTTAGCTGGTTACCAGGAGAGTGAACTCTCATTCAAGCAAATGTGCTCCAGCCACGTAAAGTAATCCCAAAGATGTACACAAGGATAGACAGGGTAGATTTCCTAAGTCGGCGTGATTATTCTTAAATACAGGACTATCTAGTATCTCAGCTGTACCAAGAAATGGCAACACTGAAGAAAACTTAGAAGTATTTCTTCTCATTAAAGCTTCCCAACTTTCCTCAGCAAAAAGGACAGCTAGTTCAACACAGGAAAGCATTGCATGTCCAGAGTCCAAATGAACTACTTGCATGCTTTCAAAATTACTTGAAGTATTTCACTCTGGAAGAACTGGCACCTGCACAATGTCAGCTGTAACATTATTACACCAAGTGATATGATCTTGTTTGAGGAGTCAAGAACTGCTTGTTAATAATTTGGTTCAGGTGGATTAAACTGACGGTTAACAATAATGTCAAAAATATTTTTCATGGCTTAGAATTTTAAAAAAATGTTGCAGGGTCACGGAGTCACACATTATGTGCCAGTGCCACTTGCTGTAGCTGCCAATAATTTAAAATACATGATTTTGACAAAGAAAGAATGTCTGCACATAATTGCCTTTTACCCCATTTACTCTCCTTCTCTCCTCTGCTTAAACATATCCTTGCCTCTTTCTTCACAACTTCTCTCACCTACATATTACTTTTTCTTTCACACAAATACACACACTAGCTGTTCTCTCTTTCTACACACGTCAGTTTTTTTCTCATCCTCTTACAGCACCTCAGACACCCTCACAGATATCTTCCTCTCTCTCATACTCCCAACTTTTTTTTCTCTCTCACACATATGTAACAAAAACACATACATACCTGCCAAATCTAGCACAATTTGGCTATGGTTTTAATTGCACCTGCTACTCATCTGCTTTATCAATCTTTTCTGTGATTTTCATTTGGGAATCCCAGGTGAATGAGCACTGCTCATGCTCACTGCAGGCTTGGAGAGCATAGCAACTGCCAGACACCTTGGATTTACAGCGCAAATTGACTCAACACTGTGCACACACACCATGTGCATGGAAAACCTCATATTCACAGTGCAGATCCTTGAGGCACTGGACTCAAAGCACATGTGCTCAGTATGATAATGATAAGAAACTGGGACAGCCGGCTCCATGCAAGCACAAGTTGGGTGTCCCAGTAGCGCACAGCTGGAATTGGACACACAGGGTACAATAGTGTGGCTCTACACAGCACCAGACAGTCCGCTTAAACCTAATTAGCTCAGGCTCAATTCTGGTGTTGCTAGTGACAGTGCCAGTAGTGGGAAGAGAATGACAGGGTGTTTATGGTCCTAGAAGGACAGGGGCAGGGTGGAGCACAAACACTAAACCACCAGCTGTTTGGAGCTGGGGAGCAGTGGCACATCAGCACCAGGGCTAGAGCCAGGAGCGGGGTGCTGCGAGCAGGTTTACTGATTCAGCGGCAGAGCCAGTTGGGTTCTGCATTGCACAGAGCTAATTAGTCCCCACCCTCAGAGCCAGTGCCTTTGCGCTTCCTGCAGTGGTCAGTTCATGCTGCTGGATGAATCTGTACTGCATTCTCTAGCACATCCCAGATTACCAAGGTTTGCACTATGCAAAATATGACACCTCTCCTTCCCTGGATGGCACAGAGCTGACTGAAAATCTACATTTGTATCTAGGGATAACAAGTGTCCATGTTTTTTCCATGACATGGTCTCTTTCTCACTAAAACAGAGTTCTCATTGAGTAGATTTCAAAGATTTCTCCAGGATTTCTGGAAGTGAACAGTCATGTCAGGTTGTAATTGACTGTGTTTCACTAGCTTTCTGGGGCTGTTGTACACCCAGAAATCCTACACACGCTCATAGCAGAGCTATAGTGGCTCTGCAGCACAGGAATTTTTGAGAAGCACTGCATTTATCAGACATGCATGAGAATGGTTGCTGTACAGCTGCATCATGGGTCTGACATCTCCAGCAGAACCTGTTAGACGGACAGAATGCATATGTGACAAATAGCTGATCCATAACACACCATAATGCCAAAGCAGCTAAGAAGCACTTAATTTACCACAATTGTGCACTGAGCCTACTATTTAAGAGACGCACCATGCAGTAGATCAGATATTTTTTGTAAACATAGGACTTATTTCCACATGTTACAGAATGCATGTAAACATATTTCTCCCTGGGAAACTCTGGAAAGAAATACGGTAGTTCCCTATTTAGAAATCCAGCTTTATACAGGCGCTCAGGCTGGAATAGTGTTGCCAATTCAACAGACTGCATTTGCTAATAATTTATGCTAAATTAACACATGTGTTTTTATGTTTCAGAGAAAGCCAAGGTTCCCAGTCCTAATCTAACTGGAGCTGACCCTCGAGATTCAGCTGTCAAATGGTTAGGAACACTGCTCCGGCCCATCCCTCAAGCTCATATAAGACCACCTCCACTTAAATTTATAATGCCATATCAATAATCTGTTGAGCCATCCTCCTGCTGGAGGGGATAACCAATTAAACCCAGTGGACATGTACAACTGTATTTTCTTTCTGCTAAAAGAAATTATATCCCTTTCTAACTCTATGTTTCTGCTATGGGAACACCCCCACCACCCATAACTAAAATACAGACTGTAGCATTTTATTACAGAACATGTGCCATCTGCTGCTTCAAGTTGAGAAAGACCTAGACAGAGATATGACTTACCATCTCATTCTCTTCTCCCTGGTTAAGCTGTGCATAATGGTTCTTGGCAGGATTTTCCCCCATGAAACGACCCTCTGGAGACTTTCTAGAGCACCCTCAGGACACGTCTTCAGCGTTGTGCGCTTGAACTTCCACATTGAGGAAGTGTTCTAAGTACACACCTTCCTTATAACTCTGCTGATGTTTGAAGAATGGAGCTCCTCCCTCTCTGTGGGGTTAGCAGGTAACATTCATCCCTCCTCCCTTCATTCTGTTGTTGGGAGTTTTGTGACTGCAAGGGTACATGCAAAATTCACTCAAAGACACTGCAAGAAAGAAAAAGTTAGATCTTAACAGCTGTTTGCCACAATATGACTGTGGGGCATAACTGATAGGTGCAAGCAAGTGCTGTTGGCATGCAATTTTCAGGGGAGGGCAAGAGGGGAATATTTTTCTTCGAGAGATTATGGAATCGCTGGAGACCAGGAGTGTGTCCAAATGAGAAGGAAAATAAGCATTGCTGTTGTTAACACTCTTAGCAACCAGCCTGAACTAAGTGTCCAGCTGTGTTCCCCACATATGCCTTGGAGAAAAATTCAAGCTCTGGCATTGCAAACAGAGGCCCCAGTTTGTGCCTGTGGATATATGCACTGCATGTGTGTTAGGATCCAGCCTTGTACCATGTGTAACCAGTATTTTTATTCATTGTTAAGAATATCATCACAGAATGTCTTCTGACCTCACCATATAGCTTTGGAAAACACCACTGAGGTTATTTACTCACTGTTAGGGGAAACTAGAGTTCCCCACTGATGTCAGTGAGCTGGATACAAATGTCCCTGACCTCCAAATCAGAGCCAAAAGGAAGCTGGCAGAAAAAGAGCACTGAGGGTTTTATCACCTCCTTTTTTTGCTAGTCAGGCTGCATTTGTTTATTAGTCTTGTGATTCATTCTCATTATTATTTCCTTGTCCTTTACTACTTTTTAAGAAGCTACACACCAAATATTTCAGGAATGAGGTCAGGAAAGGCAAAACCTGTTCTTCCAGCAAATATGTTAAGGAAACTAAAATATTAGTTCTGGGGTGACTGAAACAGATCAAGAAGTGCCAAGTTAGTTCCTTTCCATTAGCATTTTACTTCCATGTGACATGGACTTTTACAAGTCCCAGACACCTCAAGCATCAGGAAAGACCACTGCCTATCCTGCAGTAGGCAGGCTCATAGAAACTGAAATGGGAGAAATGAAGGGAAGAAAGAAGAGAAAATGAGGGAGCTAGATCAATTAATACAATAAAAGTTGTCCATTGCTAATAATGTGAGCCAGGCACAGACCTGCAAACCAGATTTGCATGTATGCACAGCACAGGGACAGATATGTTTGTAAAATGCTGGTGACAAGCAGTCTGCATTGGAGTGAAGTTGTTTGGTCTTGACACCTAGCACGCTTTCAGAAGGAAGCCAGACCAGAGGCTGGACAGAAAAGGCTGTAACTGTACTAAGCTGTGTTAAGGGTGATCTGTTGTGACAAGATCAGGGGCAAACAAGGTGCTCTCCATACCTCAGCTTCAGTGTTACCCCTTCCTTCCACCAACTGCCACTCTGAGGCTAGCTTTGAGCCTCTAAACTTTTCTTTTTTTTTTTTCTTCTGAAAGCCAGCAACAGGAACTCCAGTTATTACATGATGATCACAATTTTCAATTAAAAATTAAAAAGAAAGAATGCAATAAAGTCAATTTCTGATAAACCCAATTATACAGGAAAACAGAGCACTGCTATCTAGAAGCTATAGAAGACAGGAAACAACTGCACAGATACCTTTTCCAAGGCAGGCTGATGATTCTGGGAAATGACTCATTATTTTGGGAGGTGCCAGGGGTGGAAAACAGGAGTGCTACACATGCTTTTTCTGCCTGGTCAGCTTTTGCTGCTTCCCCAGATGTCAGCCTTGCTCTTTCTAGTGTCTATAGAAGACTAGGGTGCAGTAGGAGTCCTTGGCTGCCCTTTCACAGAGAAGAGAGATGAGCTGCATTGCAGAGTATCCCACCAAACCTGGGTCTCCAGGGAAGAATCAAGGCTCATCCAATCTATTCACTACTTGTAGGCTTAATCCAGCTGCTATTGACAATTTCTGTTCCTACAGAACACCCTTATTAGGGAGGTTTATATCTTCACAACTGAAAACAAATCAAAACCAGATTAAAGGTGTAAAATATTTCCACAGTTCGGCAACCTGTCATAATATTCCAGCAAAATCTGTTAATCCTGAACCAATGCGGATGGTGGAATTTGTTAATTTTCTTAAGCAGGTTCACTTTCTCCTGGAGAAAACACCTGTAAAGCATGATGAATTGGAACCTCTAGTTATATGTTGCCCTCTACCGTTCAAAGTAAGAATTACATATTAGTTTATAAAGTTACTTGTATGTCCTATGGAGTATCATAATTTTATTATTAAATCGAAATTTGCTTAAAACCCCAGCTATAAATCACAAAAATGTCTGGTCAAGTTAAAATACAAAGCAAAGGTAAGATTTAAAATATACTCCCTTAAATTTATAAAGATAAATCTAAAAGCAAGCATGCAAGAGACAAAAAACATGTGCCTCACCTTGTCTCTGCAAGTTTTATCTCAGTCCTGAAAATGCATGTATGTATTATGTCATCCTTGTGCAACTTACTTTGCTCTGAAAAATCCCGCTGCATAAACAGAAGCCTGGCCTATAAAACACCCCAAATCTCTTTTTCTGTTTAGCTCAGCACGTGATATCCAGTTCTGGGCATATTACATAAAGGAAGCTGTGAACCAACTGGTCACATTCCACAGGACAGCACAGGGAAGAATGAATGACTAAGGAGTCAGAAAACACAGAAGAGGGACTTAGGGTTGTTTAATCTAAAGAAAAGCAGACTGGGAGGAGTCATGACAACAGTTTTCAAACACGTAAACGGAGAAAAGAATATTCTCCATGTCCACTGTGGATAGAGTTAACTTGCTGCAAGAAAGATTCAAATCAGGAACGAGGGGAAACTTCCTATTAATGTTAGCAAGCACTGGCATTTCCAGGTGAACACTCCGACACCTGTGGTCTCTACGGACAGGCGGGGCATGCTTCTCTCAGAAACGAGGTAACTAGAGACAATCCTGTCTGAGGGCAGTTGGACAGATCTGCTGAACTCTCCTGGTTCCTCCTCTGCCTCCTGCTCCCGTGTGGTTCCGTCGGCACCCCCCACCCCCCAAACTCTGAAAAGCCCATTTGGACACACCTTGTGTTTTCCACCTTTCAAGGCAGCGCTGCCACCCATTTCACGCACTTCTTCAGCGCGACAACAGCTGGGAATCTTATTCAAGCGGTGCGGAAGACCCTGGTACCACCACAGGCTTCCATCCGGGGCTGGGCCTCACCACACTCTCCGGCCCTGACCCGCCGGGCCAGGCCCCGGAGGCGAGCCCAGGCCGCCCGGGGGGTGCCCCGGGGCATAGGGGCTAGGCACTGAGGCCTGGCCCTGCCGTCGCTGGGGTGTGAGGGGAAACACACGGCTCGGCTGTGGAGGAGCCATAGTCCCCCTCCCGCCTCTCCGCTCCTCCTGGCCGGGCAAACCCCCAGCGGTCCTCCCTTCAAAGCCCTCCCTCCCTCCCCCGCCGCCGCGTCCGGAACCTTTGCGCGGGGAGGCGCGGTTTTCAGCCGGGCCTGCCGGCCACGGACCGCGGTGTCCGGAAGCGGCGGCAGCCCTGTCAGCCCGGGGCCGCGGCAGATCCACCTGCCCTTGCCCGCGGCTAGCCCGGCGCGCCAGGCGCGGGAGCCCCGGCCAGCGGCCGCGGTGCGTCCGGCTCCTCCGGGCCCCTCTCGGCCGCTAGGATGTGGCGGACGCGGGCGGCGGCGGCTTGGTGAGCGGGGTGGGCCGTGGCAGGGGTCAGGGCGGGCGCGGCGGGCCGCCGGCGGGCCTGGCCGCTGGGGCGCGGCGGCTGTGCGGAGCGAGCGGCCGCCAGAGCCGCGACCTCCTCCCGCCTCTTCCGACCTGGGGGCCTCTGCCCCGGGCGCGGCGTCGGTGGTAACGCTCGTTCCGGTAGAGTAGGCCCTGGGCATCCGTGGGGACGGGGCTGCCCGGGGGGAGAGGCCGGAGCAGCACGGTGGGGCGGGGTGCAGGGTGGGGGAGCGGGGGTGCGAATGGCGCAGGGGTGAGCCTGAGGCCTGCTGGGGTGGGGCTGTTGCTCCCAGGTGGGGAAACTCCCCCTCCTTCAGCTCCCCTGGGACGTGGGGCTGCGATGTGGAAGGGAGCTGCGTCTCCTGGGGACTCCGAGGGAGTCCGGGCCACCTTGGTGTCCAGATGTTGGCTCTCCCCAGCAGCTACCCTACGTTTCTCTTGTTTTTCACCATTCTACGCAATTCCAGATGGGAGCAGTTAAAATGAATGGCCAGTAATGTCACAGTGTTACTTGGCAGATTTGGGAGCAGTAGTAGCAAAATAAGTGTGGTCTAGTGCTGAATGAAAAAGAAAATGCCACAGTGCTTTTTGTTGAAAGACTGCTTTACAGTTGTAGCTGTTAAGAGTGTAAATAATGTGTCTTTACAGAAAACTTGTTCCAGCTGAGGTGGGGGTTTTTTGAACTCTTAAACTGGAGCAATATGTGTAAAATGTTAGGTATGACTTCCAGGTGGAGTGCTTGACTATCAACAGTAACGGGCCACTCTTTCTTGTTTTACAAGGTGTCTATAATCTCAGTGCAATGCAAGAGTAGTCAAGTTGCAGGCCTGTAATCAGGCAAATTCTAATGGCGGAGCTACTCGTGTCTGAAAGGCTAATTTTTGTTATTGTTGTCAAAAACGGCTTTCCAGAGGCTTTAAATTTGGAACTCCTGAAATATTTCATTTAATGGCATTATTTTGGCTCCCTTTTCAGTCTAACTGCATTTTTTAGTGAAGATCTTGAGGTGATTGATTCTTTTTGTCAGTATTCATCAGGAGTTTTTAGCAGTGGAAGGAGAGAAGAAAGGAGAAAATTGAAGTTTTGGTAGAATCATAGAATGGTTTGGGTTGGAAGGGACCATAAAGATCACCTAGTTCCAACCCCCTGCCATGGGCAGGGACACCTTCCACCAGAGCAGGCTGCTCAAAGCCCCATCCAACCCGGCCTTGAACACTTCCAGGGATGGGGCATCCACAGCCTCTCTGGGCAACCTCTTCCAGTGCCTCACCACCCTCACAGTAAAGAACTTATTCCTTACATCTAATCTAAATCTACCCCCTTTCAGTTTAAAGCCATGACTCCTTGTCCTACCACTACATGCCTTTGTAAGAAGTTCCTCTCCAGCTTTCTTGTAGGCCCCCTTTAGGTACTGGAGGCTGCTATAAGCTGTCCCCAGAGCCTTCTCTTCTCCAGACTGAGCAACACCAACTCTCTCAGCCTGTCTTCATAGGAGAGGTGCTCCAGCCCTCTGATCATCTTTGTGGCCCTCCTCTCAACAATGATGGAGTAGTGGGTTTTTTAACGAATTAAAGATTTTATATATATAAAATTAAAGCAGGTAGGGTTTGAAATGCTTGATAGCACTCAGAAGGCGATTGTTGATCAAGTTTTTGCCATAACAATTTGTGGTGGAACTCGATTTTTCCTTCAGTTTAAACATACAGCACGAAAGCTGTAAAACACAGTGTATTTTAAAAGAACAATCACTGATAATATTACAAAATGCCTTTAACCTAGGTGAAGACTAATAATGAGAAGTGGCTGCCATAGTATATACTACCACTTTGCCTCTCCTGAAAATATTAAATATCTGTGTAATGGTAGTGACTGCAAAACAAGAAATAATGGCCCAGTCATCAGCTTGCTTTGTACAGGCTTATCACACCCTGATTTAAAAAAACTGCCTTCAAAAGCAGGAGATAAAACATTTATAGTGTGGAGGCACTTTCATTTTTTATTGTTATGTAGCCACTTTTGTATTGATACTATCTGTGGTTAATTTCTGACCCTCTTGTAATTCCATGTCAAAGAGGAAAAACTTGTTACTACTTTTGGGATTATTCTGCTTATGCTTATTATCTTCTTTCTAGATACTAAGTTTGTTATTGCAAAGGCACAGCCTTCTAGATAGTTTAGTATAGCAGCAAGATGATACCCTTCAAAATCATAGTGACTTTTATGAACGAGGACTTTTATAAGAGTCAGTGGAGTTTCCTTTTTTTGAGCTTTCCGTTACAATAAAGGAAATTTCTAAACATAGATCATCAGGAGAATTAGTCTTTTAAGAGAGGAAAATGTTTCAACTTACATAATTCTGATTCTTAACTTATCTTCCAAAAGCTCAATTTCTAAAAGTCCAAAGTGCCTTTATAAAAAAGTCTTCCACTTGTTTGGTCATTAAGAATATGCCTGTCGTAGACAATGTCACCCCTCAAAGCAAAGAACTGTATAGATTATAGAGCATGTTATTAGAAAATGCTGTTATATTTTCTATTTCATATGATTCACTCTCTTTAAGATCTGTTAATTTTAAATGATTTAAGATTACGGGAGGAATAATTTGCCTTCTGGTGTGAAGCACTTTCTTCTTTCGTGTTTGTCCCCTTTGTAAGTAGTAAATGCCCTTGATAATATTGAAAATACTGAAAATAACCAAACATTAATTTCAAGAACTGTAACTTCACTCATATTTTGCATCAGGTAATGATTTAATATTAACCATTCTGATATGGTGAGGCTAAAAAGTTACAGAAGAAATTGCTTTTTCCAGAGCAGTTGTCTTTTCCCTAAACTAACAAAGCTACCTCAAAATGTTGAAGCATGCAGATAATGTAACTGAAAATATACAAGGAGCTTTATTCCACGGTATGCGTTTAACGTAGGCAGCATTGATAAGGTTCCTGTGTTTTAACACGTGCTTTTCATGCCTGAGCTCTTTCATCTTTCAGACTGAAATTTTCCCTGTTGCATAAATCTGAATTACTTTATTAAAGTCTTTAACAAACATGGTGCAGCCATCTCCAGAAGTAATCTTGTCTATGCATGACCTAAGACAAAACAATAATGCTGAACTGCAGAGTACTGGAGTGAAAGGAAGTGAAAGATGTCATTAAGTACATGCTTCAACTCCAAACAAGAATCTGCCAAAAAAGGACAAATGTATTTTGCAAAGGAATTTTGTCTGTGTATTGTTTTTTTGAAGTTTGAAAATCCTCTACAAATTTAATGTTCTCTAAAAGTTCATTTGAATAACGACATAGGCCAAACTGTCAAGTTTTCTTTTATGTTGCAAGTTGATCATAGTCATCTTTGGACTCTTAGCTCCTGTTTGCCCAAACTCTTTTACCACAGACGTGTTACTTGCCTTAATCCAGTGCAGAAGTTAAATTTAATTCATAACAGGCTTCATAAATAGTATTTAAGATTTTATTTCTGTAATCACTAGAAATGCTATATCCATTAACGATGTTTACAGGTTTTTATTTTCCTGGTAGCATATCAATGATAGCTGGAAATTGTATTTTCAGAATGATGATCTAATTTATCTGTAACCAGCTAAAATGTAATGTGAATTGCTTCTGAAGAGGTTATTGAGTTAATGGCGTGTTGAGGAAATCTGTTACTTAAGAGTTTTGTTTTTTTTCTTTTAGTGTCATCTGCCGGAGTCTAGCAAATAGCAGCTATGGAATAAAAAGAAAATCACCACTTCAAAACTTGCATCTTATTTCCCGAAGTATACATCATCCCTACTATCCAAGTCCAAAATTTCAAAGACCTCCGTTAAGGATATCAATTCAGCTGTTCTCTTCTCTTAATCGTCTTCCCCTACGCAAAACAAAACTTTTAAGTGTAAAATATGGATACCAGTTCCACAGGAACTTTTGGCTAGCTAGGCTAGCATCAAGGCTTCTCAAAATTCGCTATCTTATATTAGGATCTGCTGTAGGTGGTGGTTATACAGCTAAGAAGGTATTTATCTGTGGAAGCTATTTTATGCATTTTGTCTTTGCTGTTATTTTATACTTCAGAACAGTAGTTCTTGGTATATCCACAAAAATACAATATTTCATTGTTTGGTTAACTAATGATAATAAAGATGAGTGAATATGGAAAATGTTGTTTAGAGAACTAGTACAGATTTTAAAAGATTGAGTAGTAGTATTCATATCTGAAAGATGGTGGGTTAGTATGTTTTGTGTGTAGGTATTACTTTTCAACAGATTGCTCATATGTGTCTCTACATACATTTCTTTTTCTATTTCTACTACATTTTTTTTCCTTTTTGTATTAGACATACGATCAGTGGAAGGACATGATGCCAGATCTCGATGAATATAAGTGGATTGTTCCTGACTTCATTTGGGAGCTTGATGAACATATTGACTTCGGTATCGCAAAAACTAAAATGTTACTCTGTCTAAAGACTAGCACATATAAAACTTAAACATAAGCGTGTAGGTCCTCAGTGCCTCTCTCCAGTAGTATCTTTATAGCTGTAATCAGAGTGCACTTGTTTTGTTAGAGTTTGGTGTGTGTCTTACCAAGGTATTTGTATCAATGTGTTTGTAGGAAGAAATTAAGCATTGGTTAGCATTGATATTCTGTAATTCATCCTTTCATTTGAGAATGTTCTTGGTCCTTTCATACGGCCATATAATCCCATCACTGAAAGGAGAGGTAGAGCATGATCAAGGGGATTTACATGCGTTTTGGTAGGATTTTGCACAATACTTTCTATATGAATGACACAAGTAAAAAATATAAATAGGTAAGTAAAAGATATGTATGAGTAAAAGACCAGTTGAAAATGTAGAATAGTGAAGCTACCTATCTACAAAATTATCTTGAAGATACAGAAGAAAAGAAAATGAAAAATACATACTCTGTTTTCCTGAACCTTCTAGTTACTGTAGTTTTCTGCATATTTTTAGATGAAAGACAGAAATCTAAAAAACAAACACTGAGTTACTTCTTATATGTGTAGGGTAGTAAGGTGGTGTTCTTTTTTAAAAAAAAAAGTTTATGACGATTTTACTACATCTGTGAGCATTGCATAGATAAATGCAGAGATTGAGTAACTGAGGTATATGTTTTCTTGTTTTGATTGTATGTGGACAGTACATTTTTATAGTACTTTAAAGCTAATAAGTTAGGGGTTTTTAAAAGATTACAGAATTGAATTATTTATGAAATTGAATAATAAGCTTTTCTTAAAATGTACAAAAGGTGAGGTTAGTTACAGTTTCGTGTAATTTTAAAACATCCTCTACAAAGTATGTGAGAGGATAATGTATGAAATGTGCTGAAATGCAGCAGTAAGTTTTAGACAATTTTAAAGTACCTGAGGCAACCAGCTTATCAGGAAGTTCAAAGTCTAAAAAAGCAATTGGTTTTTCAGATCTGATAATCTTTCCCAACACTAATGGGGGGAGGTGCATGTAGAAAGAAACTTTTTAATTCTTTATTAAAAACAAAAAAACAAAAAAACCCACCAAAAACATGTCCTGAAACAGTTACTAAGTTTTACAGCCTAACCCATTTTTGTTCACAAAAATAATAGGGAAAAAAACCCTACTCATTATCTGTTGTACTGTTTTCCTAGAAAAACTTATCAAAGCCATTCCTGATGCAGATGAGCTTGCCAAACTTCTGCCTGACTTTGACAAGATTGGAGAGAGCTTCACTTCACTGAAAGGACTTTTTTCTCCTGGTGAGAATAATTTTTCATCTTGGTTTTAATTTTGAAAACATAAGCTATTACAACATGATGTTACAGGTATGTCCTTAGACACTAAAAGAAAGCGGATCCTGAAAATGCATGCCTTTTCATTGAGTGTGTCATCTGAAAGTATTATGGACACAGGTAAGTGTAATGTATTTTTAAAATCAAGAATTCCAGTAGCAAGTACAGACAACCAAAATGTGAAATTGAATATAAAACTAGAATTCTTGGACAACTCCAAACAAACAGAGTGAAAGCTAGATTGCTTCAGTGAGTCATGGAGGCCAGGTGTGTCAAGCTGGAGTTTGGAGAAGGTGAAAGTGGAACTGGACAGTAACAGTACCACAGCTGTTACAGGAGAAAAGAGTTAGATTATTAAGATTCATGGTTCTTAATATTGCAAGCATGTGAAATAAGAGATTTGTAATGAAGATATGCTTTTGGGTTGAATGATATTTTCCATCTGGATGTAGCTCCAGAAGAACTTGCTTGAAAATATAGCTTAGGTACGGACTGCATTTTAAAGGAGTAGGTAGGAGTTCTAAATCCTTCACAAAAGACAAGGCGATGCTTTGTCCATTCAGTGCATCCAGGTAGTAGTAGGCTTAATGGTTTTCAGGTTTTAGGAGACTTAAATAAGACATTTCTGATCGGTGGGCTTTTTAAAACTGAAAATGATGGATTTGATCATCATATCTGACTTGCTAATGAGCACAGCTTAAAACTTCACCTAGTCATTGTTGTAATAATGTGCAAGATTATTCCTATTATATACCTTAATAATTATCAAACCACATAAATTTGTATTCATGAAAGATTATATCTGTGAGGTGTTATAGTCATTGCTCTAAGTGTGTTTGAAAATATTCCCATATCAGTGTGCGTGAGTGTATTTTCATTTTCTTAAAATTGTGTCAATGGCAGAACTAGTTTATTAATCTTAAAGACTCAGTGAGCACCTAAGTAGGCATCAAGTTCAACAGAGTGACAAGTAGATTACAATCTCCTATGTATTTTAGCTATTTAAAATTTAGGCTGTTTAAAATTGTGGTGTTATTGACTGGTATTGTGAGATGTTGCCTATTTATTATCATACTCACATGGGCATAGTTGCCATTTATGATTGTGTGGTCCTCCAAATGAGACAAAGATCCCTCATCTTTGTTTTGCATTTTGTTTTGTATTTATAATTTTTATTTCCCCTCTTCTGCTGATTTTTCACAGGTTACAATTTGGTTAGTGAAGTCATAGGAGCTTCTGATCTACTTCTGTTGTTAGGTGTGTAAAAGCCCTTTTTACTGCCCTTAACCTGCCTCTTTAAAGCAAACTATTAAAACACTACTATACTAAGAGGAGTGAATATCAATGTAAACACAACTATTTGCAGCAATTTAATATTGAATTAAAAATACTTTCCAACTATTTTAAAAAATACTTGGATCCTCCCCTGAGAGAATGAATAGATGAATAGTTGTTATTTTTCTGCCACAGTCCCTAGCAGATGCTTTTTATTTCAGGCATTTTCTAGAAGCTTGTTTTGAAAATCTATGTCACTACAGTATGAAAGAAATTTTTTTTTTCTCATTACAGTATTACCAATGGAATTTGTATTATCCTTTCATGTTTATCAGAAATAATTAATTTTACAGTGTTTTCAGAATTTTAATAGTATAACTGAAGCTGCCTACTACTTTGTGATGTAACTAATCGGAGTCACAAACTAGATATAAAATTTTCAGATGAGTTTTAAACTAAATTACTTTTCAGTTTCTTGAGGTGAATTTTTTTAAATAGTAACTTCAAAGATTATTGAATTAATAATTCATAGGAGTTGAAACTCTCGTAGGTGTAGTTTCAGAATTTTTAAGTGCCTTTTGCATGTTATAATGAGTTTCTGTAATTATGTCCTAGGTTCTCCAGGAGAAACAGCATTCAGAGCTACTGACCAGGGATATGACAATGACAAACAGTACAAGAAGGTAATTACTATCTTGCAAAACTTAAGTGTCTTGACAACAGGTAATTTTTTTAAAACTGCTTCAGCAGCTAGCTGCAGATGTTAATTTGAAGCAGCTTGAATAGATTTTATCACTGAAAATTACTTGAGTATGCATTGTTGTTTTTAATATATAAACAGTACAATAATAAACATTTTGGTGTAAGGAAAATACAAGGGAGTCATAAAAATCTTTAGCAATTGCATTCTTAAAATTGGTTTGTAATAAGAATGTAATTATTATTGGGTATTTTGTGTGCATTTGCAATTTTTCAGGGCATGTTCTCAGTGCACTTGAGGTTATAGCTTGTTACTGAAGTTGGTTTAGGCTTTTATAGTTATTATCAAGCATTTCTGCTTGCAACCTCATTTCTGTTGACATTTTCACAGTTGTTATACTTACTTAAAGATTTCTGCCTTAATAAAGAATTTCTATTTCTTAAAGCAGTCTGTCTTTTTACTTTCTTTATTTAGACAAAGCATACATCACATTTTTGTTACTATCTTCTGGAACAAATGTTACTGTATTTTGATAACTAAAAGTTTTAGCATTTTTTCCTTGAAGTAAAGAAGGTGAAGTTTATTTTTTTTGCTTTCATGAATAGTAGATCTAATTTCTATTAAATTCCTAAATTGTAATCTTGCTCATTCTTTAAAGGCTTTTCATTTTTCCTGTGTATATTTTTTTAAAATTCTTTAAAAATTTGAAGGAAAACAATATATATTGGGGAATTTCTAAATTATTATATATTTATTTTTGCAACTGGAAGTGTCTGAAGTATAACTGGGGCTTTTACATAAAAGCCATTTCTATATATGCAGGCATGTATACATTTATTCTACCTTAATTCTGCATGGCAATATGTAGTGAAACCTGTACAAAGCTCACTTTTTATAACTTTTTTTTCCCTTTAGAACAGTGATGGATTTCTACATGAGAATTAAGTTCGCTTTTTGTTTCTCCTTTGTCAGTAAACTCTCTCTCTATATATATATTTATTTTATTTTCAGTGATTGCTTAGCACAGGTTTCACTGTTTAAAACATAAAAAATACTTTACTATTGATCTGTGAAGAAGTGGCCATCTTAGTTTATTGTCTTTGATAACTAAATTAACTGAGATTTTTACTGAATACCAGTAATATCACTTATACTTATTATTCTGGGTTTTTTTTCAAATGCAGTGACAACTGCATTTTAATGTTGCCAACAGACCTTTGGCAGTGGCACAGAGACAGCCCATATTAAATCAGTATGATTTAGAAAATTTAGTCTGGTGTACTAATTGTTGTTATTCCAATTTTATCCGATATGTTACGCTTAGAAACTGTTGGTTTGCTAATTAACATGATCAGTTTTGGTCGTAATATTTCAAACAAGGCACATATGAATACCTACAAAGTATAATCACTTAGTTTATTGGCAAGCAAAATTATTATTTTCAAGACAATGGGTTAGATGGCCTTTTTAATTCAGTGCTTTCCACTGCCAACCAATACTAGTGTAAGAACTGTGATTGTATGAATGCATAAAGTGCTGTAGCATGGTATTAAATGTGTCTGATGAGCTGGTTTTCTTTGTTTCATTGTGAAAAGATGAGTAACTGGTAAAGGAATCTAGGAATTCCTCATTTGGAGGAATGTTCTTTGAAACTGTTATTGGGCATTGTCCTCAGGTGAGTCTTTAAAACCTCATGTAGAATGAATAAGAAGCCAGTTAGTTCACAAGATAACTTTGAGAGAGTAAATGTTGTCCCAAACACTGAATCAGGCTGTACTGCTTCTTGCCAGATAATGTGTTTATCTCATAATCTCTCATTTAATACAAAAGGTACAATTTTTTAGAAAGATAATTTAATTAAAATTACTGGAGTGTTCAGATAAGTAATTTAAATAATGGAGTTTAAATGTGTTTCTACTTGGATTAAATAAGAAATTTTGTTCTTGGAGAAAGAGAAGATAGTTATAAAAGCTATAGTGTAGTAAAATATTTCAGTGTATTGTATGTGTGGGACTAGTTCAGGCTTGCACTTGAAATAGCAGTATTACCTTAGAAAATTATCTTGTGCTATTGACTGTCTCCAAAAAAAATTTCCTAAAGAGCTTCAGCTTCCTATTAAAGCAAACAAATTCCAAAGCTTAGCCCAATTTAAAAAAAAAAAAATATATATAGTGGTTATAGCTGTGATGGAAGTGGGTGTGAAAAATGTGACTCAAGTATTGATTTAGGGCTTAGAAGCCAGATAAATAAATAATTTAATACCAACCACACGGTCCTTTCTCTGCCTTCGGTGCTTTGATTAAATCTCATGCCTTGAAGAACCTGGTGCACTGTTGAGGATTTGGCAGCACATAGACTGCCTTGCTCTGCCAGCACAGGGTCACTTTCAGTCAATGTAAGAAGCAGCACAGTAATTCTACAGCTCTTCACTACAGCTACTGCTAGAGAGTGAAAAAGAGACTTTAGTAAGGAATATCTCTTGACTTAGAGTTTTTTTTTTAAATGTTCTTGTTTGTTTTGTTCTGTCTTGCAAGTTATGCAATAAAGTTTCCACAATTTTCTCTTTTGTATTCATAGCATTGTTATATTCCCAACTTAATTCCCAGTTTCACGTTATAAGTACTTTGGATAAAATTATGACATTTATTCAAATTCTTAGAAATTGATATCTTTACCTTCCTCATCATTCTCACCCCTTTACATCCGTCAGCATTTTTTTTTTTTTTCCTGCAAGGACTTATTGTGGCTCAGCTTTTCTCATGAACAGTCACACTGAAGTCAATGGGAAATAGTGGAAGAGTCAAGACAGGCAAAAAGACAGGGCTTTGGTTGCTCATGAAAGTGGGACACAAATACTTTAGTCATGAGGAACGTTTAAGTTAAAGGCATAGTCATACTCAACTGAAGTACAGCATATTAACTTTTAATGTAAAATAATGTGGGGTTTTTTTTAAAGCATAGGCAGTAACAATGTCAGTACTTGTTTTGCCTTTTTTTTTATTTATTGTGGACCCAAATTGTCATGATGACTTTGCAAGGTTTGTGCTGCTGTGTGTGTCAGCTAGTGTTATTCCCCTTTACATTGTTTCTTTGATAATAATATAATGACTGTAAACAACTTGGGTTTTTAAATCCCATTAATTAATCAACGTTGATTTTTCTGGATAAAATTATTTTAAAAAAAAAAAATACAGTTTTATACTGGAATGATTGGTTGTTGGGGGGGGGTTGAACAGTGATAGTGTCCAATGACAGAGAGATGTAACTATTTTTGTTTGTGTCCTGGTTCATACCAGCCTGGGTGTTCTGTACTATTTAAGGTTTGTTTGGGTTTTTTTGTGTTTTGGTTGTTTTTGTTTGGGTTTTTTTAAATTCAAACCTATAAAGTAAGAAATAGAAAATAAAGGAAATAAGACTATTGTCTTATATATACAAAGAAGAAAGTGTTATTGAGAAGCCTTTTAAATCACTGTATTTTTTACTTGAATATTTTAAGTGGGGTAACTGTAGTTGAAAAGGGTTTTTCATACTTTACTGTGGAGCAAGTCACGTGGTCCAGATGTCTTAGAAAGTAGCTGCACATTAAATACTTTTGGTGACTTCAAACATTTGTTACAGTTCCTGTTTAAATGCTGAAAGGCCTTCATGGCAGGTTTTGTTCAGTGTTTTTTCTTTTATTATCTTGACTGATAGCATAATGTTTAAAAGGAGTGTGTCAGGTCATATTGAGAGTTTCCTTGTTTGTGAAATGGCAAAATACTATTATTGTTCCTCTAATACGAAGTGTAGTTGCGGGGCTATCTCTCCTTGCTGCTGTATAGAAATGACATCTTTTGTTTTGCCTGAATTCTTGGCACAGCTCTAATGTGTTTGCTAGTCTGGCAATATAGAGATTTATTAAATCTTGAAGTGATTCAGTAAAATACAAGTGTGAATATTTTTCTGTTCTTGAAATGTTATACAAATCACTATTTAACAAATGTTTGTATTTGGTCATTTGATTGTCTCTCCTCTTTTATCCTTTCTCTCCTGTGTTGTTTATCCTTATGTGTACATGCCTGTGTGTGTTTTTCATGCAACAAATGTATAACTTGATGGTAGATGTCTTAAATTCTTACACCGAAGTTCTATTTCAGGGTTTGTTTTCCTGAAGTGCATTTTTGAAACCTTTCATTTCACTGAATGTTTTCTTAGAAGAAGATGTAGTAGTATTTTTTTTAAAGAGCTTTATTTAAATAGTTCATTAATACTTTTGTCCGCACTCTGAAATAAATTGTACATGAAGTTCCAGTAGATGCTGGCAGAGTAACTCTAAACCAATCTTGAAAGACAGCTTGCCATTACAACAATACTTGGTGTGGAGGGAGAAGAGAAGAAAACTAAGCTTCATGGAAATGCTGAATAAGTAAAGGAATAAGCATCGAGTTGCAGGGATTTTGAAGTGATTAGGAAGGATTATGACAGCATGAATTCAAACTGCAGTGTGTTGCTGAAGTGGAGGGGGCTTTTTCTTTCTTTATGCTCTAGAAACTATTTTGCTTCTCCTAGCTTGAGAAAGTTAAGTAGCAGGCAAAGTAATCTTTCTATAAACTGAGTTGCTGGGAATAAGAACAAAATGAGAACTTTCATACAACTAACAAAGTTGAGCCTATTAGCTGTCGTGCACAACTTTGTATAGAATATCCAAAACAGCTGTCATGCACAATTTTATATAGAATATCCAAAACACTCTCTTTAAATACGTGCATGGTTAAGTTGTGAAAAATTGCTGATATTTAAGAACTTCTGGTATGAATAATTGAAATTAAATCCTGAAACCTTTGAGAATATTTTAAAGCCAGGATAGTTGAATATTTTTAAGATTTAGATGCTTAGTTAAAGTTGAATATAATTATAAAATGTAGGTTAATGTTTATTGTTTTGTTCTACCTGGATTTGCAAAATACATGGTTTTGCTGGCTATATCCACTCCCAGCTAGTTAGCAAGAGATATTGCTAATGAAATTTCACTTTTGTTTGAACTGACCCATTCATACCTGTTTTTCATCTGTCTTTGTCATGCCCTTTGGTTTAACTTTGTTCTCCTTACACCCCAAATTTTTCCTCTCCTTTTTATTACAAACTCGTGGCAGGGCCTGCTTGGTGAACTCATTCTGTTACAACAACAAATCCAGCAGCATGAAGAGGAAACACGCAGAGCCGCTGGCCAATATAACATGGGCTCTTCCCAGCAGAAGCGAAAGGTGATGGCTTAAGGGACAGTATGTACTGTATTCACACTAATCAAATACTTCAGCCTTCTGCATTTGAGTTGGAAAAATCTAACGAATTAAATCATGAGCCCAAATAATTATTACAGCCAACTTCACTACAGATGTATAGTCTTGTTTCAGTTTAACCAAGTTGCATTTAAAGCATGGTGTTAAAAGCAGAACAGGTACATTGTGTCACTTTGAAATTGTATGTTCTCTGCCTCTATAAAAACTGTTATTTAAAGTTCATACATTAAAAAGGCATTTAAGGAAAGTATGTGAATAAATATCAAGTCTGTTTACTGTTGCTTGCTTACAGTAGCTCTGTCTTTTAAGAGTATAGGTGTTTACAGGCAATGTGTATCTGGAAACATTTTTTCATGCTTTGTACTGTTACCAATCTGAAAATGACAGCAGCTCCTTAGAAACAATTTTGCACAGACAATTAAATTCTGCTGTTAATACAGTCTCTACTGTATATTCATCCAAGGTATTCCTTTGTTTTCCCTCTTAAAGCACAGTTTATACTTATATGCTGTGGTTGTTGAACACACATCACTTTACTTAGTTAATTTAATCTCTGATCATTTTATTCATTATTATATGGCTGAGATGAATTGCAAGTGCTTCCTAAATTGGGATATTTTAGTTGTTTAATCTGTTACAACCTGTAATTCTTAACCACATTGCTTTGTTGGCTGCTTCTCTGTCCCCAAAAAAGCCTTTCTGATTACTCACATTTTTCAACAGCTTTGGAATTGAGCACTGGATACAGAACTTAATCTTCTGTACCTCTGAAGATGACTGTCACAGAAAGAGGAAGACATTAAATGTGAATTAAACTTTTAGACATAATTGCATAGCTGCAATTGTCATGCTTTTTAGTCCATCAACAGAGGAAATCACTGTTCTCTGAAACTATAGTAGCATTTTAAATTTACTTTATTGCTATATTATTTTTTATGGTTTAGAGTCACAACCCCTGGCCATTCTAAACTGTTAATCTTCCTTTAATTAAAAAAAAATGGTGAAAGGCAATCTTTCCTCATATTTCATTTTTCAAATGTATTTAGTTAATATTCTGTCTGGGTTTAAAATAACACTGATGTATTCTGTCATCAGTTATGAATCTAGGCATTGTATTACAAAATATAATAGAAGTGCAATTATTTGAGATTATTTTATCTCAATAGGTGTCCTACAAATGTCCTCACATTCATTCCTTTCCAGATATGTATTTTAGCAGAAAAGAGTAAAGATGTCTTCAGTGGTCTAAATATTCTCTATTTGTTCAGTTACTCTATTTTTAATAAAGGTAATTCCTTCAGCCTCTGTCAGATTGTATACAGTTTATTAAAAGAACTGGAGTATGGAATAGTAGCTTGAAGTTTATAAGAAAATGTATGAAGACATAAAAATTACTGGAAAGGCAATACAATATTTGATATATAAAAATTTGTCAGCCTAATAAATGCAATCAGGAAAAAAAAAGAGCTCAATATTACATCTGTTTCTGATTGAAATTCTACCTTGTTAGTACTTTCTTGCAACTAATTCTACAATTCCCAAGCTGTGAAATAGCTGCAGTGGCTATCTTTGTAAATGTTATCATGTCCTCCAAGGCAGGTACTCTGTGTTTTCTGAGTGTTGAAAGTCTAACCGCCCTTGCATATAAAAAGTTTTAATTTAGCATTCAAGTGTGATGTTTGGCATATATGCCTAATGATGTGTCTTGTTTGTCTTGCTAATCTTTTTGCTTGAAAAGATGGTAAACTATTTTCTTTAATATTTTGATATGAGGATATAACTTAAAACTTCCAATCATTGATCCAAATTCTCCTTTGGAAGAAAAAATTGTTACAGTCATTGAAATAAGGGTATAAACTAACCTTGTTTATTTTTTAACTGAGTTGGCTTGCTTGCCTGTCTACTAGAGAACATGAACATTTCATTTCTATTCTTGGAAGTTCTGTTGGCCAATACTTGCATATGTTCCATTTTAATTTCTCAATATTAAACCTACTTCAGTTGTAAATTGGATAATAGAACAATCTCACAATCAAGAGAGGGTATCAAAACCAAAAATGTAATTGTCCTGTTGATTTATTTTTTTTGTCAGCCTTTTGATAAATATTTAGCAGTAAAATTGATTAGACTTGTCTAGCTGCACTGTGCACGGCTGCTTCTTACATGCATTTTGTCTGGGCCTTAATATTTTCATTCGTATTACTGGAAATCATTGTAGTTCTTCTGTAGATGATCAATTAGAATTATTTATAGTCTGGTTAGAGAATATACAAAATCAGTAACTGTGTTTTCAGAGGTACTGAATTTTCAGAGGCACATATTTTATACAATGTGTGACAAAGGTTATTGGAAAGCAACGGCTGTGCAAAATGAGTAACTCTATAAGGAGCTTCTGGTAATTTTAGTAAACGGGTATCTGCATCTTTGTGTGCAGGAACCCTTGATTAAAAATGGCTCTACAGTTCTCTCTTCTTATAACTTTGTGGCTGCAATGGGGAAAGAACGAGGAATCTTGATGTACAAACCATGCTGAACTGGATTAAACAAATATCGATGTGCCTGCATAGAGATATTTTAATAGCTGGGGGGGGGGGGGGCGGTGTGAGTAGAAATTATAGATCATAGATTAGTCATATGTGACTGTTAGTACTTCAGATTGTTATGATAGTTTTAGCTTTTATTGGCAACTTAAAATTTTTTAGCAATATTATGAATTATATGTTCAAAATACTGTATGTACTAACGTTCAAAGCACACCTGAACCAAATGCTGAAGCATATACATCATTCTAGAGCTGTTTGTTATTTTTGTTCATAACTTACCTAATTGTCCTTGTTTAGAATTAATCATCTAATGCTAGATAATTCTTTGCTTCAGATCTTGCAACATGTAGCTGTGTGCAATATTTTTGCTTACTGTGTTTAACATAAGTATACTGTATGTAAAAGACGGTGCTCTTGTGGTTAGAGGTAATCTGTCTGTAAGTATGTGCTTCAAAGATGCATCAAGGCCCCAGAAGTACTCTCAGGAACAGCTTGCTTAAGAGCAGAGAGCGGGAAAATGTTAATTGCTTTGAAAATCTGCAGCTCATGGAAACACTTTTGTTTTCCTTTTCTTTCCTTTATTTTCTTGCTTTTTCTGACTCTCCACACCATTCTCTTGGCCCTTCTATTTTTATTTTCCCCTTATGTCTCTGAGGTGGTTTAAGTGTGTGTATATGTAAATGTTTATTTACATATATCACCTTGTGGCTGCGTGCATCAAGTTGTCTGTGTGCTAAACTAACCTTGTTTCTATCACTGAACTAATTAACAGAAATGAAGAGGAAGTCAATTTACAGCACTTCCTCTTTGCTGTTTATGAATAAGAAAATAATTGGACATGGATGGAAGTGTTACCTTGGATTGCTGCCTATGAAGTGCAGGCACAATTCTGTATATTACAGGTTTAATAGCTAAATAATACAAACACTATGAACAACTGGATTTTTTTCTTGTTTAATCTGTAAAAACTGGTGTGAAATTATAGTAACTAAATTGATTTGTGTCTAAATGACAGCTGTCCTGTGCATGTTAGATAATATGCTTTTTCTGATCTGAAGCTAACTTGAGTTGTAAATGTCACATGAGCGAGCTTACATAAGCTTTATTTAAATATTGATGCTTTTACTTATTCTTTCAGTGATTGTTTCAATTATAATTTTTTCTAAATTTAGTATTTCAGCAGTCAGCCATTAGTTTTATGTTGTTTGTAAATATTTACATCATTTGAATTTGTATTGCACCATATATGCTTTTGTCTTTGTTATTAAAAAGGGATTGTTTTGAACAACTGTTTATTACATCTTGATGAACGTATTTTAAGAATATTTGTCTAAGAATGGCTCTAATTGCCTGATCTTATTACATTTATGTCTTGAATTGCAAAATGTTTTGTATTATAATATCCTAATTTTTCCAGTTTTTAATGTAATTTAAATAATTTAAAATAATTTTAAAATAACGCTTCAAGACTGGCAAACTACAATTTATGAAGTTGTGCATGCATGTTTAGGATTATAATTCAGAAAAACAATTATAAAATAAGAATCTCCCTGAAGATTCAGAAATAGTGAATACTCATCTGATAGTAATTTCTGTAGCAAGCAGGTGTTTTAGTGATTGTATCCCATGAAGATTGTGCTGATTCAGGAAATGAACCTACGAGATCCTGAGAGTTTGACCACTAAAATTACATTTACGGCAGTAGCCAGAAAACTCTGAGCAACATGCAGAGTTTGCTTTTCCCTAAGCCCACTTTCCTAATATTAAGTCTTGAAGGGTTAATTTTTGCATTTGCATGTACTGGAAATCAGACCTTTTTTTTTTATGTGAACCTCCTGTTGCAGATGGAACTTTCCATCAGCATCAAATCTCAAATGCTAATTGAAGAATTTTACTTGCTTTAAAATGCATGTAAAGTCAGTTTTCTTATGTGGAATCAAACTTTCTGTTTGTGATTTGGTTACTTGTAGTGGATAAACTAAACAATATGTTAGTAGCCATGATTATTTTTCTTTGTAGGTTTCTGACAAAGAGAAGGTTGATCAACTTCAAGAAGAACTTTTACGCACTCAGGTAACTTCTGAGTTACTGATGTCTTGAGTAGAGATTTACATGCAGCAGACTCAGATTTACTAGACAAAAGCATACCTGAGATATAAGATGTTTGGTAAAAATGCAGGGGTTTTTCCAATCTTTGAGTTTATCAACACAGAGTTTACTCTGTTGTCACAGACCAAAGGTCAGTCTGATCTGTTCTTTCTCTGATAGCGACTGACAGAATGCAAGAGGGACGTGTAAGAATAGGGCAAATGTGTAATCATACTTTCCCAAAATACCTTCCTTGCCTTCAATGCTATATAGTCCTGAAATGTAAAGTTAGCCCCAGAGTGTTAGATAAATACAATGGTGATATTCCAGTTTTAACTTGTTATGCATACTAACTTTACTCCTGACATTCTACAGTTCTCTTTTATAATTTCAATGCTACTAAATACATCTGTGATATCTTACATGTTTAAATGGCACATTTGTTGCAGAAAGGAAATGAGTTTACTTATTAAGGAGTTACATTTTAATCCCTTAATCTAGGAAATATTTCTAGTAAAAAAGCTTTTAAGTGCATTTGCTGACTAAACATCAGAGGTTGAAGAGGAAAAATAGACATCTTATGGGATATGTGGGATGAGATATTCAGGTTATAGTACAGTGGCATTCAGGAGAACCAAAGTATTTTTTTTTGTTTTCTCCCATCAAGAAAAATGATAGCAGGTATGATGCTAGAGTTGTATGTAAGCCGTGCAGTCTTAATCAAAATCTGTTTTGTGAAGCAGTAAGCAGTTCTTTCAATTAAAGCTGTTTCTATGATTGGACTATTTGATATGAAAATTGCTATGGGCACATTAAAAGCTTTTTCTGTGCCCTCCCTTTGGGATTTAACAGAACATTTAATCCCTTTAAGAAGCTGAAGAGGGTGGTGCCATTCAGAGTGATGTCCTTTAAAAAAGAATCAGAAAGTGAAAATTTGAACAATAATGACAGCTATTGGTAGGATTTTTTAATATATGTTTCTAAAAAAAATGTTGCTTCACAAAACCCAAGCCACTTTCAATTTCTGAATGTCTTCCATCTAGTTCAGTTGTAATTTAATATAGCCTGACAGAAGATGTGCTTTTGCAAGTGAAATCCTGTTTTCAGTATTTCCTTTTGTTACTTCTGTTAAAGAGAAGCCTGCTTCATTAGCTGGCGGGAAAGGAAAAGATCTGCAGGGATCAGCTTTAGGATCACTGCTTTTCAAACTGGCCTTTTAAAAAGTGCATAGCCTTACTTCAGAGGCCCTAGGAGTTCAATAACAGACATTTGGAAAGCCCATTTTTTAATATGTATTTCTGTATAAGTGAATACATACATGTTACTTTGTTCCCCTTACATAAGACTTACACCTACAACCTGACAAGGTTAAAATAGTACTAAATCTAGTATCTTCTATCAAGGATGCAAATACATACGAGCGTACATTATTTAAGAACAAAATCACAAAAATAAAATTGTTTTAATGTTCTCTGAAATTTGGTCTTGCATTCAGTAGATCATTTAAGAACTCCCTGCATCAGCTCAACCAAGGAACATTTCCAGCCCTTCTAGGGGCTAGGTTTCATAATATTGGGCAATACAGTGTGCAGCTGCAGATCTGGTTTACAAAGAAGTATTTCATCCCTTAGGCAGTCCTTACAGAGCAGGAACCATGATTCCTCAGTTATATAATTTACAGTTCTGGTTTAGACAGCAATACTCTTTCCTCGTAGGTGTGTTGCCTTACAGCAAACTTGTAAGGGTTTCCTGTGTTGCACCTTAATGGGGCTTTTCAATGCAAGTGTGGTATAAGGTGGTACTCCTTCCTGTCACATTAATTGAATTGAACTTCACCAAAACTCATTCTGACAAAATTTTAATCTCCTTAATTAGCAATGCGGAACTAGTTATTTTTAAGATAGACTTTTTTTCAGGGATGATGCATATTAGTCGTATTAGTAGTTACTTTGGTTTGCTTGCTTATTTTTCTTAAGTTAATGTACAGTTATTCCTTTGTTGTATCTATAGGCTTCTTGTTTTGATACAGGGGTTTGTAACCTCTTTCTATATTTGCTCGTTTTGAAAGCATTTATTACTTGCCTTTTTTTAATAACAGCTTGAAATATGATCTTAAAAGTACACTCAGGCCAAATACATTTCCACATCATAGAAAACAATTTTCAGAGTAGGTATCAAAATTTCATTCATATCTCATCTTCAGAGGACTACCATAATCATCTTCTAAACAGGACTGAGCTGGTACAGTTGTTTCTTGAACTGAAGTTGTATCTTGGGTCTAAACTAGGCTTGCAAATTCACGTTTAAAGCCCTATGATCTTTCTGATTGAACAGCCAGTTCCCACTGATGCTAATTTTTGTCTGACTGCATATGTGTAGCTCCTTTGAAAATGATGCTTGCATAAGATGCTTAAAGATTGATTTATGTATACCCAATTTTGAACATTGTGGTCTTATTAAAAGTTTTGAAGCAAAGGTGTTGTGTTGCTGGGGGGAGAGGGGGGGGATCTAACAGTCTTCTCTTGATGGCCTTGTATTTTCAATAAACTGTAGCAACCACAAAGGTTTCTATGTTTTTGAAAGACTTGCCTGAAGGGTAGTATATTTTTCATAGGTAAAATTTTGCTCACGTGAGTGTACTATTTCCGTAATTACAAGAGTATATTTGTACCACTTTTCTGTAGCTCAAATACCAAAGAATGCTTGAGCGATTAGAGAAGGAGAACAAAGAATTAAGAAAATTGGTACTGCAAAGAGATGACAAGGGAATTCATCAGAGGAAGTTAAAGGTACTTACGTGTTACAAATCAGCATAGAAATGTAATTATGCCATATTTTCCATGATGCTATTCTAAATTGTATTTGTTAATTCATATATGAACTTCTATCATTTGTTATATCTATGCTAATTTTTTGACATGTTAGGCTTTTATTCTTTTTTTTTTTTTTTTTTTTTTTGACCTATATAACTTTTGGAAATGGTTTCAGCTGAAGAGCACAAAGGGGTTACTAGGTCTAACTAAATAACTTACCTAAGTGGGAAATGTGGATTGCGTTTTTTGATGTAGCTTCACTGTATTTGCTAATAAATATGCTTCCAACTCTTCTTACACATACAATCTGATACGTTTGTGCTTTGTAATGGGTCTTACTGAGTTTGGTAGGAATATAGTTACAGGGTCAGGAAACATCTTTTAATGGCCCTGTATAAGTCCAGGGAGTTTGAACTAATTAAGCTTTTGCTTTTGTCTGCCAACATCCTCAGCATTCTAAAAAACAGATGTTTTTTGCCTGTCTCTGTGTCACTTGCTGACCAATGTGGATCTTCCTCTTTCCTCTGGGAACTGGAAGATAAGGAGTTCTTATTTGTACAGAATGAGGTTGATAGCTCTGTGCCCTTGTTAATGCTTACTGTTCATCAAGCTGAAAATTTAAGTCTAGATGTTTAATAGAAGAAACTCAGTTCAGCTTCTTAACTTGGAAACTGTGAAGTCTGAGCACTGTTGCTCACTTATGCTGTATGTAAGAGCTCTCATTTTGCTTTTTCAGCGAGATGTGTCTGCAGCTGTAGTATTTTCATCCACAGAAGGCAAGGGATGACTTTACTTGCTATTGTAATGCATAAAACAGATCTGTGCTACAATATAGACCATTTAGGTTTCAAACCATCAGGAGAGAATAAACACATTTTTACAGATGAGTTTACAGAATATACAGATGAAGTAGTCTGAAACTCAATCTTTGTTCTGTTAATTGGCTGTGTTTTCTCTCTATTTTTTTATTAGAAATCCTTGATTGATATGTATTCTGAAGTACTCGACATCTTGTCTGATTATGATGCCAGTTATAACACTCAAGATCACCTACCTCGTGTAAGTAGACGAAAAATTCAAGGTTTTTTTTCTGAAACACCAGTCTTAGAATTGAATAGAACATTTAATTGTACTCCACGATAATCCCGAGCTAGTGCTAGGCTATTTTCTTGTAACTCCAGGGTTTTTGCTTAAGACATGTTCTCCATTTTAAATGCAAGAAGAGAATTTTGAGAATAACCAATGTAACTATGTTAAGTCTGCCTTAGCTTGTAGATAAAACCCTATCTAGATACAGATGTTGCTGCTGTGCACAGCCTTTCATTTTAAATGGTTTCAGTCTGGGCACCCCAGCCTTCTCGGCATGGTGAAATGGCTGTTGTTTCCCAGTGTGTACCAGTGGAGCTGAGAAGGTACGGTGCCGGGGGCTAACTCCCCTCAGCAGTGTTGCGGTTGGAGGGGGGGGGCACGAGAATTTGGCTAGCCTGACTGCTGGTGCAGGGGAGAGCCAGGAGTGCTTTCTGCTTGCACAACCAACCGCCTGTAGTGCTGGTGGCTTCTATAGGAAGCCAGTCAAATGGGGAAATGGCAGGACCTACATCAAACTCAGCCTTCTCCAGGCAGAAGCAGCATCTACCAGAGTAGTCATCAGTGTTTCGCCTGCTGAAAGGGTTTTGTACAAGGAGAGAAGACCCACCTGCCACGAGAACAGCAAGGCCTTCCTCTCCCCACGAGAACAGCAAGGCCTTCCTCTCCTCACTAGGTGGCCTGGCAGGTTAGGCCCTCAGGGCGCTTTGTGGACTGTGCTGTCTTAAGCACAAGTCAATTTTTCTGCATGACTATAAGTTAGCGTTCCTTCAAAGATTCCATATTTAAACCAATGCATTTGTTGTCAAACATAATGCAGCCAGTGTTGATACAGATTAACGTCTTTTTAGTCAGCTTTTGTCTAACCTTCCAAACTGTCCTGCTGAAAGCCAGTGGCTGTTTAAACTTTCACTAAAGGTGGTCGTGGTTGGAGATCAAAGTGCCGGAAAAACCAGTGTGTTAGAAATGATTGCCCAAGCCCGCATATTCCCTCGAGGGTCTGGGGAGATGATGACACGTTCCCCTGTTAAGGTAAGAAACATCGTAATCTCTGAATCAGCATTTGCCATATTCTTGTCCCTCTGATTATGCCGTTAATTGAAGTATAAGTGAACATTTGCTTATAAAATGGCATCTAAGCAAGTGAGTCGTTGGCAGTCAATGACAAAACTTCTGCAGGCCTATCTATGATCCATATATACTATCAGAGTAGTAGTAATTCCTACCATAAGTAGTCCTGTGTTAAACAAGCATTACATATACTTGTATGTCTGCAGTGGGAAGTGTACATATGCTGTGTACTTCTCATGTTTCTCTGTGTTTTTACCATAATTTCTCATATAAGACTTTTACCGTTTAGGTAACCCTTAGTGAAGGTCCCCACCATGTGGCTTTATTCAAAGACAGCTCTCGGGAGTTTGATCTGACCAAGGAAGAGGATGTAAGTGTAAAGACTGGAAGTTAATGTGACTTTTATTAATTCTCTGAAAAAATTTGTGTCTTTGAGCTGTTAGCCCCTGTTTAATTAGAGTGAAATATGTTTAGTGGGGCAAGGCATTATATTAGTTATTAAATTATCTTTTAGGGTGTTTTTGGCTGGCACTGAAGTGGATAAAATGTAGGAGGAGCTCTTGTGCCAAGACATTTTTTGGACTATGCAGGGGCCTGCAGGTAATCTGTCATTTAGTGCCTCAGTTACCAGACTTAGTTATTCGACATGCATATGAGATAGTATTTATAAAGAGAGATCTTAATCCCTAAGTAAACTTTTCTATATTGGTGATTTTTCTTCTATCATGATTATAAGGAGTTTTATATTTTGCTCTTCTCAAAACAGCTTGCAGCTTTGAGACATGAAATAGAAATCAGAATGAGAAATAGTGTGAAGGAAGGGTGCACAGTTAGCACTGAGGTAAGACATCAAATATTTAGTGGCAAATACTTGTACATGTATGTCTTCCATGAGTATTTTTAAAATAGGAGACTGGTGAATACAGTTTGTGTATACTTAATATTTTGCACTGTACAGAGTGTATTTGGACTGTTAAAGTAGGTTTTATTTCACAAGTACATGCATATAAAATTGTACTTATCTCTTAAAATTACAGGCTGTTGCTGGTTTAAAGCACATGTTTGTGTAAATATGCATTTATATAATTTTATATATGTGTGTTTGTGTATGTCATTACATACAAAGTAGGTGTGTATAAACCTTTAATTTCCATTTTACTTCACAGACCATCTCCTTAAGTGTGAAAGGTCCTGGTTTGCAGAGAATGGTATTGGTTGATTTACCTGGAGTCATTAGTGTAAGTATGCAATAAATAAATTTTTAAAAAACTTTAAGAGATGTAAGTGAGGTAGCGGTATTGGTGAGAACATTAGCTGTTGTTTTTCTTTTTTACATCTTTCTATTTTCTTTTTTCCTTTAAATATATATCTCCATATACATATTAGACTGTGACATCAGGTATGGCTCCAGATACGAAGGAAACCATCTTTAGCATCAGCAAGGCCTACATGCAGAATCCTAATGCCATCATCCTTTGTATTCAAGGTAATAAGAGTCTAGATGGTTATCCACCTGGCAGGATTTTTTAAATTGTGATTCTTATGTTATTCTGGGGACTCTCCTGATTATATTTTTTTTTCCATTTGTGGTAATTTATATAGTGTACAAAACAGCATGCTGTGGAATGTGTATTTATAAATTAAAGCACCTTTGTTATTTGTGGCAAAAAGCAACTTTTTGCTAAGGGGTTTTTTGTCATTAAAAATGGTGGTGACAGTAAAATTCAAGATTTCTTCAAAAGTGTTTTTGGAGGCAACACACAATAATAGAGTTTAATATTTTGAGCAAGCTGGTGCTTGTTCAAAACTTATACAACTACAAGAAACTAATTTTTTTAATGATACTGGGAATAAAGCAGATCTTCACTGTGTGTACCCAAAAATTGAATATAAGTGTAATTTTACTGATTTTAAGTTGTAACATAAAACTTATTTGGTGCTTACTATATCTTCAGTACTGCATGTTAGATTATAGTCCCTAAAATATAACTTTGGTTTTGTTTATTTTAGACGGATCAGTGGATGCAGAACGCAGTATTGTCACAGACTTAGTCAGCCAAATGGATCCCCAAGGAAAAAGGACAATTTTTGTGTTGACTAAAGTTGATCTTGCTGAGAAAAACGTGGCTAGCCCAAGCAGGGTGAGTTGACACTTTTTTTTCCTCACATTGTGATGGCTAAAGTCACACATGGAAAAATACCTGAGATGCTTTCAGAAATATTGGACCTCACCTACCTGTTCTAGATGTTTTTGAGTGCTTATTTCTGTATTCGATGTGATGATTTGGGGTGGGGGGGCTGTTGAGTGGTTGTTTTCATCTCTCTCGGGCTTTGCTTTTAATGATCTAAAAAAAAGCTTGACTACAGCTTGCTATAATACCGGTTCCTTTCATGCAGGTGACCTGAGCAAGTTCCATTTCCTGAGAAGGCTTTAGGATATTCTGGGATAGGCTTTTTCACTTTATTTGTCTTTTGCTATGTTATGTCTTATTTGTTTTATGCCTTTATCATTTTTTTTTTCTTTTAAATATCAGTAGAATTCATAGTCCCATGACAAACTGCTTCTTATAGTAGTCTGCATAGATAGAATTAGATCTGGTTTTAAAACTGCTGAAGGAAAGAATGCCTATGTGCAAAGTTAACCACATTTTTTTTTTTTAATCCTTTATTTACATAGATCCAGCAAATAATTGAAGGCAAACTCTTCCCAATGAAAGCTTTGGGTTATTTTGCAGTTGTTACTGGAAAAGGTAAAGAGAGTTTTGCTTCTGCTTATTTTCTCCTGGATAGCAGAGAAAACTGTCTAAATGGAACTGTTGCAGCACTCTTTTTCTTTCTCCAGGCAACAGCAGTGAAAGTATTGAATCTATTAAAGAATATGAAGAGGAATTTTTTCAAAATTCAAAGCTGTTAAAGTATGTTGCTATTTATTGCTTTTACTAAAATGAGCCTGTGTTAGTAAATGCTAGTATCAGTTTTTCTTGTTGAACTTAAAAAAACAATTGCAGTGTGGAAATACTTTTTGAGATTTAATCTGCTTAAGTATCTTGTTGAGATGACCAAGTTAGCCTGGTTTACTAATGCTTACTGTAAGTCAATGGAGAGAGACAGGAATTTTCAGGCAGCACTTGATTCCACTGCAGTTCTGAGCCTCTCTTCAGAGGTTTCTGTGTGTCTTCATTGGCTCTAGAAGAACTAAGTTCCCAGTGTATGTCTAGGCACTTTATACACCTGGGAGGAGTGAATCCAGCCCAAATATGAGTTGTAGTGCCTCTAAATATCAGTCATCTTGCTGTGACAACAATGTTGTATTCAAAGGGTTAGCTTGTGTGTTCTGCTGGAAGTTCATTGAGCAGAGTTTTGATTTCACAGGCTTGTATTTCTCAGGAAAGCAAGCTGCTTGGTCTTTGGGACTGCAGTACCTGCACTGCAACCTGTAGAATAAAAATGTATTTGTGGTGGGGTTTTTTATTTGCTTGTTTTGTTGGTTTTTTTTTTTCTTCCTCTTGCTTTGATTATCTGCATTTAATATTTTGGAGGAAGAGATTGGAATTTGGGTTAGGTCCACATTGACATGTTATTCTCTGCTTCTCTGCTATAAAAAGCAGAGCTTTATTCTTGTGAGGAGAAAATGTGGGCCAGAAAGCATGGGTATGCATAGAAGAATTTCCTCTAGCTATCTTTCTTTACAGGACATGTATGCTGAAGGCACACCAGGTAACAACAAAGAACTTAAGTCTTGCTGTGTCAGATTGCTTCTGGAAAATGGTGAGAGAGTCTGTGGAGCAACAAGCAGATGCTTTTAAAGGTAAACATCTTTTCAAAAACCAAGTGAAATAGCAGCTTGCCGTTAAACAGTTCATTCTTGCACACACATATAATACTATTTTGCCAGCATGCTTGGGGAGTTGTGCTTTATGTATTTTATATGATCAGCATTTCTCATGAATTGGTAATTGTCTCAGTTAATATTTACAAAAACACATTAAAAAAATAATTCATGGTATGAAGGACCCGCTTGCTCTAAAAGCCAAGGGAGTAAATAAGTGTGAAGAAAAAAATCCAGGGTTTTTTGTGGGCAAAACACAGTCCTTCCACTGGATTCAGATGTTGTTTGAAATGGTTTCCTATATAAAGACACCATCTGCTCAGCCAGGGCAGGGCTGACTTGCACAGAGCTGGAAGCTGAATGGCTCTCTTTCCACTACATTTTTTCAATGCATGAATCCTGTAATTTGCAAACAGAATATCTGAGCATAGACAGCAAAAAACTTTGCTCATTTGCAGAGGCACTTAATGTTCTTGGAGAGTTTGTCGTAAGCAAGATTTGTGGCAAGTTTTGGAGCTACTAAACTTTTAAGATAGTCTTGAAGTGCATATAGACAATTAAAAAAATTAAGGCCTTGTTTCTGATTTTTGCAGCCACACGTTTCAATCTTGAGACTGAATGGAAGAACAATTACCCCCGGTTGCGAGAGCTTGACAGGGTAAATTACATGACTGCTTTAATTTGTGTGCTACAAAGTGTTGATAATGGATTAAAATTTATGCCATTTAATTTCATTTGTAAAGGTTTCTTAAAGTTAACATAAAGTACTGACATTTTAAAATGTGAGGACAGTGTAACATTATGTTTTATGAAATAGCGTCCTTCAAAATTGTGATACTTCAACACTTAACAAGTCCTTCACTCCTCTAGTATACAGTTAACTTGCCCGCAGGAGTAGGTCAGTGTTTCTTTGTGAACATGATAGAACTGGCAAAGAGAAGTTACGTTCCCTGGTCTTCCAGACAGAATAACAAAACAATTATGATCCCATTCTCTAGTTCTTTTGTAGAGATCCTGAATATTCAAATGCCATGCCTGGCCAGAGCCGTGTAGGAGATGGGTGGGAATGTGTATGGTAAACCGGGGTAGCTTATGACAAGCACATACATTGTCCAGAACATGACCAGAAGGTATCATTTTAGGCTTAAAGGCCATAAGAAAAAGGTTTTGTTTTTTTTACTTTTTGTATGGAAACATGATCAAAATATACTTAAAATCTTACTATTCCATATTTTTCCTTTTGCATAGAATGAACTATTCGAAAAAGCAAAGAATGAGATTCTTGATGAAGTCATAAGTTTGACTCAGGTCACACCAAAGCACTGGTATGGTAATTTTTTTCTTTTTTCCTTTTTTTTAAATTAACTAGCAGAAGTTTGTCTTTAAAATGCAAAGAGTTTTAGTAAACAAAATTCTTGGATATAAATAAGAACTGTTTTTCTTAGGACAATGTATTATTATGTCCTTTGTCCCTGTGGAAGTAGTCTGTTTATTATTCTGAATCAGCAAATACTTGTATAATCCCTCGACAAAAATTATATGATGTCAGTTTGTGGTTTGTTCTGTTTTTATACAGTATAATGGACAATAGATATTCCTCAAAAATTAAAAGGAACAGTCATACTAAAGGTATTTTCAGATGTTCATTTGAAGTATTAATCGGTAACTCCTCTTGATGTTTGGTGTAATTCCTGGTTCTAAAAAGAGCTGATCTGGATGTTTGAGAATTTCATCCTGCGTGTGGATCTTCTTGGTAGCCTTAACCAGGTAGCACCGTACTACACTGCCCTTCTTCTTTTCAAGGCAGACAGAGGTGTGAGAGAGAGCACTTAGCCTAAGTATTTTAACAGTGTAGCATCACTGCATAGTAAAGCCACTGTAGATGCAGGCTGAGAGGAGAATAGCCAACGTAAAGGATTACTTTGATGATGGCCTGTACCACAACTGAGAACCACAAATAAAAGATTTCTTTAATGCCTTTGCCTTCAGTGACCTGAATGAACTGTTACTTGGTTATAGATTAGAAATCAAGATGAAATGTCTGATTCTTAATGACATTAGAATAATTCTGGGTATGTAGATGTGTTCAGAGAAGGTGTTGTAGGCAGTATATTAGTCTGAAGTTATGTTCTAGTCCAAATGCAATGCTCATTTGCCACTTTGATGTTTGTTGCTGTTCGCTGTGTAATAGATGCTGAAGTGCCCTGGCTCATGTCTTATCTGCCTCATTTTATGTTGTGGATCGGGTGGGTGCATGACATGAATGTTTCTGTGCATTTCTTTTGAAAGTTAAAATGTAGGGGTGATTCTAGTTTTATAACACTTAATGAGCTAAGTAGAACTGGAAACCTAAGTCATGAAAAAGTGCTTCTGTTAGCCATTTTATGCAGCCTAAAAACAGCAGTGCATTTGATGAATGCAAATGTTTCTATCCTGTTAAAATTTCCATTCCTTCCAATTAAGTTTGATTGGATTAAGCAAAGCAAAAGTGTATTTTTTATTGACACGTCAGTAAAGAAGGAATGAGATTGCATTTGTTCTTAATTGGAGGACTGCCCTTCTCCTACAGTGCATTTGTAAGTGGTAAAATCCATAACAGATGGTTTCCAGCACACCCTGTAAGTGAAATTAATTTGCCGCTTCCCCAGTTATTTTCATGGTGATCAAGAATGATCAATAACTGATTTTTGTCCGAACACTATTCAAATCATCCTATTTTGAACAAAGCTTTTTAAGGAAAACATTTTGTACTGGTGGCAATATTAGTTTTTATTTACAGTGAATTCTTTAAACATTTAAGTGCTTGAGTTCCTTTTAATTTTGTATAAATACTTTTACTACCCTAAATATGCCAAAGATCTGCTTCAACAGTAGAAAAACTAGTGGCTTTGATCCCCATTTATACTGGTATGTCAGAAGGACAGCTTCAAAATTTTTAAATCTCAGAGGAGGCTTTAAACACAGAAGAGAAATTTTCAATTATGCTGCTGTTGAAATGGGGGGATAATTGATATTTATGAGAAGTTCTTCAGTCTTTGTCCACAGATGGCCCATTAGAGTAGGGGCATTATCAGGGATGAGGCTTGTGTCCTGAACTTCAGCCCGTTTGGAAGAAAAGAGCTTGAGTGAATCGAATAGTCAGATACCCCCCAAAAAAGGCAGTTTTTATACTTTGGCTCTTAGCTCTCACCATTCTACCAAATCTGGCATTCATATGACCTGTTGGTAAACTGATTTAGCATGCTGAGCTAGCATAAAATTAATCTGCAAGAAACCCACAACCTGTACTGGAGACTCTGGCAAGAGCAGAAGGAGCATGACTGCCTCTGTGGGTACTGGCTGCCTGTCACACTGGCTCAGCTGAGTTGTCTCACTGCAGCTGTAAAGTTTCCTGAGTAAGTTTATTGTAATTTAAAAAGGTTAAACTTAGATTGTTTCCATTGTTACTTCTTGAAACACATCATAAATAGGAAAGTGGTGCTTAGTTTTATAGTGTCAAGGCACATTTGTAAATGAATGTCAATACACATTTTTGTAAAAGGTTGGACTTCTCAACTTGCTTCATTGTTTATCAAATCTGGGAACAATCAATGAAAATCACAGATGGAAAACTACAGCATGTTCCAACAAACAAATCGGAATACTACAGAAACAAAACCCACATGCTTTTTTGGGAGTGCAGACTTTTTAGTCAAATCATTTCAATGCTTTACAGTCTGCCCCCTTGTCTTTCCCTCACCTGCCATGCATATGCACACACAGCTGTACATGATTATTATACTGGTATAATTAAAGGCTGCAAGGGACTGTTGTGCAGTACAGTGGCAGCCATAAGAGTTGCGGAGGCCAACTTCTGAAGCTGTCTTTGCTGCTGAAAACATTGTGTATTTGTGTCCTTTGTTCCAAGTAGGTTTTGGTTGAAGTTGTGTCCTGATGTTAAGGATTACTTCCTGTGTTCTGTAGTCTTGTTTTCTCAGTGTTTCTAACAAATTGAATGCATACCTGTTAGACACTTTTGTATTAGAAGCCATCATATGTGTTACAACTTCCATTTTAGGGAGGAGATTCTTCAGAAAACTTTATGGGAAAGGGTATCTACTCATGTGATTGAGAATATATACCTCCCAGCAGCACAGACTATGAACTCAGGGACATTTAACACCACTGTGGACATCAAACTGAAGCAGTGGACTGACAAGCAATTGCCTAATAAAGCAGTAGAGGTGAGAATGTAGTTATAAAAAATATTCTAAAAAAAACCAAAAACTGTGCAAAGCCTGTTGAAATGAAAGCATAGCTCCAGAGAAGTCAGGTGATGGTTTGAAGGGCTGACTGTAGCTCTTCTAACAAGCTTACATGTCAGAAAAGGCTAGCAAGAGCTTGATGTTGAGAAGCATATACAGCAGGAATGTTGTATTAGCTCTTCTGGTGAATTTTCCTTATTAAACACCAAAAAAACCCTCCTTTTAAGAGGTTAAACAAACTTAACAGAATTCAGTTTGCTACAACATAGCAAAGCAAAGTGTTTAATGTTGACTTTATTAGTAATGGATAAGGCAGCAAAGGAAAAGTCAATGACTTGCTTTTATGCTTTTATGTTGTTTTCAGAAAGTATGCAACTTTTCATACTTGCAAGAATTGTCATAAATGTTCCTTTATGAGCTGATGCATATATATATATGGTACATTTCAGTAGGCATTGTTTACTAACTTTCTAGGTGGCTTGGGAGACTTTGCAAGAAGAATTTTCCCGTTTCATGACAGAACAAAAAGGAAAAGAGCATGATGATATCTTTGATAAACTGAAACAAGCTGTCAAAGAAGAAAGTATTAAACGACATAAATGGAATGAGAGAGCGGAGGATAGCCTGGTAAAATGTAGTGGGTTTTTTTGCATTGTTGACTAAGTGCCGTTGAAATCTTTTTGCTGAAGTTGCTTATTCAGTATTTTAACATTCTTTCAATGTAGTCATAAAATGATAGGGAGATTTGTCCATCTCTCCTTGTCTATATAATGTTTTAATTCAGTGATTCTCAATTCATTTTATCATTACCTCTTGTTAAATATTGCCCTAAATAACATCTAATAAAATTGGGTTTGTTGTTTCAGGAAAAAGTCCTCCATAATCCTCTGGCTGCCCAAGGACAGCCTTGTGAGAATTGTTTACCATCATCTATTTGTTCTGTAAAGTATAGTCACACAAAATAACAGTGTTTCATTACCATCTTTATACATGCTGTAATCTGGAGGGATTTCATATTGTTTGTTGTATTTTTTAGGTTATTTATGCTAGGCTGTAGAAAAGACTCAAAGGCACAAGAAAATATTTTTGGCAGTGCTTTGAAAAGGTGCCTCTTGAATTAATCCTGTGTGCCCAATACATGCTGGTTTTGTGGACATCAAAAAAATGAAGATAATGTCAGAAATCTTTTTTTAGTAAATCCTGAATAAATTATGTATTGTATGCTAAAACGATGTTCTGTTATTACAGCGAGTGATCCAGCACAATGCCTTAGAAGATCGGTCAATATCTGATAAACAACAGTGGGATGCAGCTATTCATTTTATGGAAGAGACACTCCAAAGTCGGCTCAAAGACAGTAAGTTGTGTGATGTATTCCACTCTTGTGTGCTTCTTAATCTGGGCCAATTTCCAAATCTAGTTCACTTCACTGCAGTGCAAGCTTTTGTAGCAGCACAACTGAAATAGTGGTGACAGTTTGAAAGGGTACTGATACTGACAGAAATGTTTAGCAGAATACAGCCTCAAAAGCTAGTGCTCTTGCTCTTGCAATGAGGCAACTGAAAGATAAGCAATAGAGATATGTAAAGTCAAAAAAATTGTCCAAACACACATGTAGAAGAATAGGGTAAATTCAGTAGTTGGTCCGTTTATGGTTGCCAAGCATAATTAATTTTGATGCAAGTTGCAACGAAGTAAGATTTTTTTAAAACGCCTGACTTGGAACCTGGAGGGCTGTCTCAGTGGAGGGATGTTATGTTTTTTCTATAATTCCTTGAAGTTTCTACTGGTTGACAGTAATTTTTAAATATTAGTAAGACATCAACTGTTGCTTTAAGTAAAAGACATCTGACTTGACTCAGTGTGGCATATCTTAGTTGTTCTTAGGCATAAAATGTCCATTCTTGATCTTGTACCTAATTTTAGAAGTATAAATTTGGCTGGTTACATATATTTTGAGTGATACTTAATATCATGTTTCCTTTTTTAGCTGAGTCTGTTATTGAAGATATGGTGGGTCCAGACTGGAAAAAAAGATGGTTATACTGGATAGGCCGCACCAAAGAGCAGGTAAAAGCGGGGGGCGGGGTGGGGGGTGTAGAATTTGTAGTTCACTACCTTTAGAAAACTTTGATTATTACTCAGTAAATCTTCAAAAATATCAACCTTCTTCACACTATTTAGATGATTGCAAAAAAAAAAATTGCTTTTAAATACTTTACAGTTACTTTTACTACTCATTTTTTAAATATTACACCACAGAGAATTCCATAAACTTTTTTTATATTGCAGATACATAGTGGTTTGTAAACTGTTTTCCATTCTTCAGCTGAACTACATCTTTACTATTATGCCATTGACCTGAATGTTAAAGTTCTTCCAGCAGAAAGAAATTGATGAAAACAGGGTGGGAACTGGGCTATTCTCTTTTATACTTTCTAAGCATGCTTTTCAGGAAGTCATGTGCAGTTTCCTATTATGCTCCATTTGGATTTAATTAGTGTATGATAGCATTATCACTAGCATTCTAGTCACAGTTGTATCTTCTTATTGACTGTTTCCATCATAACCTCTCTTCTCATTTGCTCATAGCTTTCTGAAATTTCTTTTGAATTTAAATAGCACCTGCCATTTAATGCCCAGAGATGATGGGCTTTTTATGTTACTTTTTCTAGATACTTCTCAAACTGAATCATACTTTAAAGAAGTAAGTAGAGTTTAAAAGAATACAGTAGAAAGTAATTGTTTCAGAGGAAGGAGTTTTACAGTCAACTGTATGCAGCCAGGTATGGGAGAAAGGCAGTGACTTCAACCTATCTTACTTGAATTTAATGAATATCAACTTAAAGGTGTGAATCCATGGAGAGTTCTTGCTAGCTGTTAGGTAAAAATCACAATTCTCATCGGTGTCACAGGTGGTACCTGAATGTGAACCCCACTAGTGGATGTTCATGGAGAGGAAAGGAGGCTAACACCTATGATTTATTTTTTTTTTCCACCCTTCTCTTCCTCTTGTGCATTTCTGTACATAATGAAAAGAAAAAAATATGAAAAATTGGCAGTGAATTATACATTTTAAAATACTATATTTGAGGAGTCTTTGCACAAATACTCTTTTGAGTCACTTAAATGTAATAGTTAATAGTGTCAAAGGTATTTTCTGTTCTGGCTTTTAAACAGGTAGACTGTTTATTGAGGAGGTGCTGATGATCTCTGAGTCTATAATAATTAATTGTAACTAATCATTCTTATCCTAGAATATTCGTAACGAAACAAAAAATGAACTTGAGAAATTAATCAAATGCAATGAAGAACATGCAGCTTATCTGGCAAATGATGAAGTGACGACTGTCAGGAAGAATCTTGAAGCAAGAGGAATAACAGTGGACCCATGTCTGGTAAGATGCAGAATTGTAACAAAACATATGGAAGCCCCCTGTGAACACTTGAATGTTCCTTCTAGATAGCATACAAAGACTCCATCTAAATACTGAATTTGTAATCCAGATGTTTCCAAATGAATTACTAAATGACTGCTTGCACGCAATTCACACATTTCTGTTGGCTGTCAGACAAATGCAATACAACTCTTTGGAATCTGTCAGTTTAGACTGAAATCAGAATCTGCTGAGCAGATTTTCTTGCCTGCATTACGACAAGGCTTGTTTAAAATTATTGTTCAGATGTTATATAGTGGAATCAAGGCCTTTGTGAGCAAGACATGATAAAAACATAATGTGCGTTCCTAAACTTTCAGTATGGTTTTGCATGCAGTTTGAAGTTCATAGGTACATTGAAGAGAGGGAAATTTTGTAAGAATACTTGGAAAAAGGCAGGGGTTTTTAGAGTGCCCTGAGGGAATGTATTGTACGTTTAAAATGTTCTGGAAAATGATTTAGCTCATAGCAGTGTAAGGCTCTTAACCATAATTAGACCTTTTATCTAATTAAATGTAAGATTTTAAATAAAAGAGGATTCAAACATTAATAAGTAATAGAAATAGATTTCCTTTAACATTTTCTGCGGTAACTTTGGCTACCTTTTCAGCATGTACTTACTGAAGGTAGAGGAGTTATTTAAATACCTGTTGCCCCTTTCTTATACTTACCATACCTCTTTTGATCAGAGTAGTGATCCACATCTTCTACATGAGGAGAACGAGTGCAAATTGAGTTTTCTTTCTAGCTATGCAACAGATTTTCTTAATTTTGTTTTATGGGTTTTTTTGAAGAGCCATATCTGTGTGTGTATATATATATCTAATTTTGAAGAACTGGAATGTACATAAGCCTAATCAAGAAAAGTTACAAATGTTCGTTTACATAAGACCCATTAAATATTTCTCTATGCTTTAATCTGGTTTGATTGATAAATAAATGGGTACCACTCAAAAATGTGTTCTTAGTGTTAATGTGAAGACAGCATCATGCCAAGAGCAGAACAATTTGTCCTGTTTTGTAGTATATAGTTTAAATGTACTTTGCCTGCAGATGATATTTTTAAATATTGTTATATTACAAGCTTTTTAAATTGACAATCATCTGGCATGTTTGCCAAGTGTAATGAACACATTAATCATATCCCAGTTGCAGACAAATTGCTGAGAAATGTTTAAACATATATTACATGACAGCAATAGTGGAATTTGGAGTTATATTTTAAAATTATCTGTGATCATCAAAATATGCACAATAGTGAGTGTATGTATTTATTTAGTCAAATTTAAGTACTGTTTTCCTAGATTAAAGACACATGGCACCAAATTTATAGAAGGTATTTCCTGAAGACTGCTTTGAACCACTGCAATCTATGTCGAAGAGGCTTCTATTATTATCAGAGGCATTTTGTGGACTCAGAGGTAAATTGAAGAACAGATATACACTGCTGTTTTGCCTTACTATTTCCATCTCAGTTGAAAACCAAAAATTCTACAAATACTTTAAACTAGCTTAACCTTTCTTTTATATCCTTTACCATGAGATAGCTGGTGATCTTGGATATGTTTTACATCAGGCTTTTAATTGATAAAATGCCATCCTGGTGGTAATTATATAAAATGACCACTAGGTATCAGCCATGACCTAAACATCTGTTACTTATGAGCCTGTATTGAAAATACACTGTTAAAAGCAGTATTGTACAGCTTGTTGGTATCCATTTCTCCCACTTTGCCATTGATATTTATTTACCTCACTGATACAAAAAATACAGAAAACATTAAGAGGGGGGTTTTGGATAAGTATGATAAATAAGTGTTTAGAGTTAATGCTTGGAGCCACATGTGATCAACAGAGAAAAAAAAAAAGAAAAAAAAAAACCAACCAAAACTATGGAGCTTACAAACAGATATTTTAAATGACTTTCCAGTTTTGTAAACCCAAGCTTGTGCAATAAATGACAGTATGCACAAAGAAAAGAATATATGATTTTCTTACCATTATATTTTGAATCAAAAAGAAATTACTGGAAGGGTAAAGCTCCTCACTTTCTGTGGAGTTTTTTTTTTTCTTTTTGTGACAAAGAATGATTCCCATGGAGCCAGAAATCTTTACTACTGTAGAAATACCTTTGCCTGTAAGAGGTAAGAGAAAATGAGATCATAGAGTGGAGAGCTGCCTCTTCATAACACTTAACCTCCTGTTCCTGTTATTGTGTTTTTAAGGTGTCCTAATGTGGAGTTAGTGCTCCCTTCTGCTATCCTTGCAGGTTTAGAAACTGTCTTTTCTTAACAAATGCAGCCCTTGGCCCAACACTATCTGCAGAAGCATTTGTCAGACAAAGTCACAGCAGGGAGTTCAGCTGTTGTCTTTCAATGTGTTTGCTATGAACAAGTGTGGTGGTTTCAGTGAGCGTTGGGTTATACTCACCAGCCTGCATACGTTGTGTGCAAATTGTTTTTCTGTGATATCCCTCGATATGGCTCTTTCTGTTGAAAATGGTAGATGTAAAGGTGATGCAGTGTATTAAATAGGGCTGATGCAGTTCTTTGGAATTATTTTTGGTGTGTTTCCTTGTTACTTATAGCAGTTATTCTGTGGTATTTTTGTGCAAGATGAGGATATGTATACATGAGTTTACAGTGGCCGCTGAAAGTGTCAAGAGATTCTTGTTAAGTGTAGGACGTTCACTGGACATCAGGTGTCTGACACTACAACTTCCCTTTTTTCAGCTCGAATGTAATGATATTGTACTCTTCTGGCGAATACAGCGAATGCTGGCAATTACAGCAAACACGCTGAGGCAGCAGCTTACTAACACTGAAGGTAAGGCTCATAGTGAATTGAGGTTTTTGTCTACGCAATTTTTTGTTTCATTTTTTAGTGTTCCTCTAGTTATGCATTCCTTACATGCTTAGCCTGGCTGGCTGATTTTTGTGTCCTGGTTAGGTAATTAAAAAATGTAGAGTAAATAGAATTTGACATTCTATTTACATTAAAGTATTTAGTGTAAATAGAATGTCAAATAATTAAGACACTCTCCAGTTTAAAATATTTTCAGCTTACGTGATGCCAATTGTCAATATCTTTTTTCAAGCAGAAAGGATTTCAACAAATAGTGACTATATTCTTTTTTCTCATGTCAGTCTAGCTGTAGATTTTAATTTTAAAATGTTTGATATAAAAAATCAATTCTAATGGATTTTTTTAAAGCCATGCAAAATATGTCATGTAGTATCTAGACAAGCTAATAGAACAGCAGCATCCTTATAAAGCATCATTTATATAGCAGTCAGTTAGTGCCATGGTACCACTACTAATAATGACCTTTGATCTGTAAAATAGTTTTCAGCCTGCTTCTTGAGGAAGATGCAAGTAAAAGGTTTGAGCCTTGTCATGTGATGCAAGTTACCCTCCATGGAGAAGAAATTGCCCCTAAATGTAAAAAGCCAAACCTCTTCAAGCCACCTACTTCATTGACAACTGCTGGGATGAAAATTAGGAAGTTTTATTAGGAGGTACTTCCTCTAAGTATGAAGGGCAAGGATATGAGTGCTAAGATGGATGTAATACTGCTTTAAAGAGCTTTTGATTCCTCTTAGCCTTGTGTATACAGCAACACCCCTCTGTGTGTCATCAATTTTTCAATACCACACTCTGCTGTCATCATTAACTTCTTTTTCCATCTCTCACCTTTAATTGACTTGGCCTTGATTCATCTGATAAGGATGATGTTGGTAGTGAAAGTGTAACTGTTAAAAAGGAGGCAGCGAGGATGCTTACAATAAAAGATTTGTTGGACACTCAGTCTCAGAGAAGAAACTTCTGAATGACAGCAAAGCAGTCTACAACATTTTTATCTCCTCCTAAAAAAGTCATCCAATAATTTAATTCAGAGAGAAAAATATCCTTTGAAATTTAAACATCTTTCTCAAAGAATTTCCTGTCTTAAGGGCCCAAACAAGGGGCTTGCATTCAAAAGTTTGCCTTTCCTCCAACCAGACTAGTTAGTCTGGTAACATATACTGCGTCTCCTGCAGACCTTCCCAAAATTTTGTGCTTAGGTCATTACAGGTGCAAAAATGTTACCACTTGCTTTTTTTGGTTGGTTTGTTGTTTTTGTTATAGTAAGGCGCTTGGAGAAGAATGTAAAGGAGGTGCTTGAAGATTTTGCTGAGGACAATGAAAAGAAGGTGAAGCTCCTAACTGGCAAGAGGGTCCAGCTTGCAGAGGATCTCAGTAAGTACCTACTCTATAGTGGTTTGGAACTAGCTTGAAATGAAGCAAATTCTGACCACTGTCCTTAAGAGCACTTAATGTAATATGGGTTGTTCATATGCTAGCATTTAATTAATATCACAAATAGAATTTTTCTTAAATACAGTCAGATCTTACTGCTTCAAAGGTGGACATGGATAGTACAGTGTGATAAAACAACATAATTTACACTAGATGTAAATTCACTGAAATAAATATATTGAAAACTGTAGTTAAAACAGAGTAATATTGTAAAGGGAAGTTCTTGTTTTTCTAGTACTTTAACTATTGGGTGAAATACACAGCCCTCCCACAAATAATACTGACTTTTAATACAGATTAGCTGGAAATGCCTGTGACTTACTGGCCAGCTCATTTTAGGCCATGTATACAGAAACAAAACCTGTCAGACATGAAGATCTGATATGTTTTCCTTATTAGGCTGAGATGACCGTTATATTAAGAGATTTAACAAGGAAGAAAACCTAGCAGATTTAACCTTCCAGAAGGATTACGGTAGTTTAATGCTTTAAGTCACTCAGAAAGTATTAAGGGGTTTTGTGGTTAATACAGTAAGATTTTAAATAGTGGAAGTTTTTAAGGGGACAGTCCAGGCCGAGGTGATAATCCTGTTGTCTACCTGCACATCCAATAAGGATTACACTGACTTTTAGTTGATGGGGCTTGCTCTTGCACATATATTGTTGGGGTTTTGGCAGCATTCTGCTATTGTTCTGTGAGACTTCCACTTAAACCACAGGTGTACACCTGGACTGGCAGGGAGAAAAAAAACAATGCTATGCAAAAGGGAAAAGAGAAAAAGCTTGTGATAAATAAAGTTCATGTAGATATATAAATATCTGCATGTTGACATCACAGGTGACCTTTCTTCTTAGAGTTTTATTTTGTGTTTGATGTAGAAACTAATTTTCTCTTAAAATATGACTTTGGATATTTAATTCAGAATAAATTAATGCTGTGGTCAATGTTTCTTCTTTTATTTAGCAATGTTCTGATATCCAGGGTTCACTGGAACAGAGAAGCCTTCAATTGCTATTAGTTTCCTAAGCACAAATTATGTGTTCCATTTTTCACATCCAAAATGTCATATGAAACAAATATTTTGCTTACAATAAACTAAAAAAATCTAAAGATTTATTTTTGGTGGTGCTGGTTTGGTTATATTGGAAGTGTTACCTTATTGGAAGTATTGTTTTTAAAATCCCGATCAGTTATGGTATTTGTTGTCCTTTAGAAAGTGTCGCTATGGTATTTTGGAATTGTGAGTAGGAGTTTTAGTGAATCTAGGGCATATTGTCTGGTTTTTTTGACGGGTCTGTGAAACAGCTGATATGACTATATAATTTTTATGATAGGTTCATAATTCTCTCCTTTGAAACCCTGTCAACCTTCATGTAGCCATTCTTATAGAGTGGGTGGAATTGGTTTTACAAAATAAGGCTTTTTCCTCTCTCCGTATATATGTTGAGGTAAAACTAGTGGTAGCCTGCATAGTGGGACACAGGTATTTAATGAGAAAGTTATCTCTTTTCATTAGTGAGCAGTGCTGCTTGCTTTCTTGCTTTGATGCAAGATGTTAATTTTTTTCTTGAGCAAATGCTGGTATAGTGTAAAACTTTGGTGATTTTGGTTTATCCTTAAATATTTCATGTTTCAAAACAAAGTAAAGGAACAATAGCAAATACATAATGTTTGAGATAATCTGTCTTTATTTTGCACTGAAATCAACTTGGAATTTTTGCATTGTCAATTTTGCTTCTCACCAGCATCAGGAATAACCTCCCATTTCACAGCAGTGACAGCTCGGGTTGTTACTTTGTAAACTAAGACTAAAGCTGTAAGAGCAGCCCCTCTGTGTGTTTATAATCCTCGGTATCTGTGTATTAGGATATATGCTTGAAGTTTGTAGTATGCATTTCATAAATTACTATGTAGTGAAAACACTGTCACTGCACTGTATTTCTTCAGATTCAGGAGGTCACAGATCCCAGACACATTATTCTAAGGAAATAATTGTTAGTACAAAACGATGTATGATGACATGTTCTGTTTTATTGTACCTATGGGTACTACCACTGCTTAGTTGTGTAGTCAAATCAACGATGTTCTCTCTACTTTCTGCATGCTTTTATTGCTAAGTGGTTATAATTTTTATGGGCAAATGACAGGAAAAAGGGATTTCTTTGCCTTTCCCTTAGTGAATAGAGTGCTTTCCTGTGGTGCGGGTTTTTTTTATACTCCCGAGACAGACTTTGATAGCATGGGGCATTGAACTTTCAGATAGCTATACGAGTAATTTCCTTCTTACAGCATTTAGTGATGATCAGGACTCTGCTTAAGGAAAAAAAAATCCTGACTCCCACAACATCCATTCATAAAGTATTTGTCTTTTAATTAGGAATGGAATGGAAGGGATCTCCTGAATCATGAAGTCCAGTCTCTCTCCGATTCAGGCAGCTGTGTTTATATAACCCAGCTCATTCGCATATCTTGAGCTTCATCTTTAAATCAGTTAACTTGTTGGGGCTCACTATTCATACTGAAAACATGTTCCAGGATGTCATTCCTCTGATGGTTACAAATGGTCTTTTAGTTTCCAGTCTAAATTGGTAAATATGAGTCTGGGATTCACTTCCTGATTCGAAGCTGTACTTGCAAATCTAAATTATTTATATACCTGAGGTTGAGACACTTCCTCTTGATGTTGATGATACAGCAACACTGTCTCACTTCTGTTACATCAGCCTTTTAATGCTGAAGCACTGGAAATGTTTTATTGTTTGTTCAGGATACTGGTTAATGTCAAACTGTTTCTAATATGGATGACCTAGTCTCATAATGAGAGCTCATATAAGACTCAAAACTTATTTGAGCAGGTTTTGTTATCTGTGTTCTACAGCCTTGAATGGTATTTTAACCCTATATATGAATGTTGCTTGATGACCTTTGGGCCCTGAGTCTTGCTGCTTCTCAGTGTTTGCTTCTCTTATTCTAGGTATTTTAAAGAGTGTAAACAGATCTTTTGAACAACCGGTTTCTAACAAATTGCATATTTTATAACGTACCAAAGGTTCCTTTTTCTTCAGAAAAAGGCTTTAAATGTAATGTAAATGTATTCCTTATCATAAACATCATCATGATACTTGTACCAGTGAACAATTGCAAAGATGGAAATAAAGAAGCCCTAGGACTAGAGACCATCTGGAAGAAATGTCTTTTTGTAAGATACAAAAAGGGGCAGAGCAGAAGATGAATGGCTGACTTGGAAAAAGTGACTTCTAAAATGCAATCAATCCATAAGAATACCTGTATTGAAAGAGGCCTGTGGTCGGTGTATCCCAGTGTCCTGTCCCTCAATGAGCAGGCATGGGTACTTAGGGAACAGCAAAAGAACAAGTTAAGCATACAGTAGTACTTGCCTGGTATGTTCTCTCAGTATCTAACAATCTGTGGTTCCAAGATTTCCTAATCCTGAGGTAATACATTTGTGATTAATAGCCATTCATGGATTTTTTTTCTCTTCTATTTATTTCTCTAATTGCTTTTTGAACTCATGTAAACTTTGGCATCTGCAACATCCTGTGGCAATTAGTTCCAGAGTTTTAACTACACATTGTGTGAAAAAGTACTTCCTTTTGTTTGTTTTTGAGCCACCTGCCAGTTTCATTTGGTTCTCCTTAGTTCTTGCACTGTGAAAAACATTCAGTAATCTTTCTCTATTCATTTTTTGTGCCACTCATGCCATCATAGATGTTTGTGCTACCTGCACTTACTTTTCTTTTTCCTGGGTCCAAAAATTCTCATCTGTGTAGTTGCTCCTTGTATGGACATTGTTTCATAGCTTTAACCAGCCTTGCCACTCTTTTCCCTTTTTTAGTTCTGCTAAACCTTTTTTGAGATGAAAGAGCAGAACTGCATATAATATTCGAAATGTATCTGCGTTATGGATTTATACAGTTGCATTATGATGCTTTCTGCATTTTATTCTCATCTTTTTGCAGTAATTCCTTGTAGTCCATTTTGGGTTTTGCCTGCTGCTGAGCAATGAGCTGATGGCTGCACTGGACTATCTGCTAGGACTCCATGAGAAGTTACAGCCAGTTCAGAGCCCATCAGCCTAGTCATTTTCCCTGCCATGTTTTTAAACTATAGGTACAGTTGCGATATTTACTGTTTTGCTGAGGATGCAGAAACAAGAGGAAATTGCTGTCTGTCTCTTACATGTCTAACTGGATACTTCAGGCATATTCAGTAATTGGTAGGAACGTGTTTTAATGCAGTTGTTTACAACCTCCTTGTCATGGCTTTAACCCCAGCCAGTAACTAAGCACCACGCAGCCGCTCCCTCACTCGCCCCCCACCCAGTGGGATGGGGGAGAGAATCAGAAGGAAGAAAGTAAAACTTGTGGGTTGAGATAAGAACAGTTTAATAGAACAGAAGAAAGTAACTAATAATGATAATAATAACAATAATAAAATGACAATAATAACAGGATTGGAATATACAAAACAAGTGATGATGCACAATGCAATTGCTTACCACTTACTGACTGATGCCCAGTTAGTTCTTGAGCAGTGATTTCCCCCCCCAGGCCAAGTCCCCCCAGTTTATATACTAGACATGATGTCACATGGTCTGGAATATCCCTTTGGCCAGTTTGAGTCAGCTGCCCTGGCTGTGTCCCCTCCCAACTTCTTGTGCCCCTCCAGCCTCCTTGGTGGCTGGGCATGAGAAGCTGAAAAATCCTTGACTTAGTCTAAACACTGCTTAGCAACAACTGAAAACATCAGTCTGTTATCAACATATTTTCACACTAAATCCAAAACATAACCCTATACCAGCTACTAGAAAGAAAATTAACTCTATCCCAGCCAAAACCAGGACACTCCCTCACAATTCTGGTGCATTGTGTATATTGAAGTTCTTTACCTAAGTTGCCTGTCAGTTGAAGAACATACCCAGATCTTTCACGCTATCTTGGATAGCCCCATCAGCAACAGGAAGAATTACATTTACTTTCCAGCTGGCATGTGCATCTTGATTGTACTCATTGCTGAAGGACAAAATATTTTTATTTGAAACTTATATTCCGCACAACTTAGTATTTTACCATATGCTTAGTTAAATCAGTATCTTAAATATACGATGTGCTAGGTTCTGCAAGAAGTAAAATGGGGTAGAGGGAGCTAAAAGTACAATGGTAAACATTAATATTTTAAAAGGAGAATTTCTACTCATAAAAAACGCCTCTTTTAAGGACTGCCCTGTTTGTATTGCAGGCTTTAAGGCACTGCTTGTGCCTGGAGGGAGAATCTAGTCTCTAATGGTGTGGCAGGTCAGTCCCTCCAAATGCCTACAGCTGTGTTACGCCCAAGTGTGTGTAGCTATACACAAAGCTTTTCCACTTTCTCTTTTTTAAAAATATTCATTAGTTTTCATTTCTGTAATACCTTAGAAGATCGATCAGTCAGTATATATCCTTTAATTCTATCAATAATATTTTCTAGTATTTAGTACCTCATACTGTTTTCTCCTGTATTCATGTTTAACTTTTCTGAAGTGGCTGACATTGAACATTCATGCAGGCTGCCTCTGAACTTACTGAAAGATTTTAAATTTTAAAAGTATTTTAAAGTGTTGGGGGTTTTCTGCAAAATTTATTGAAATGGTAAAACTGCTGGCATTTTTGATGGCAATGCTAAAGTGGGTTGATTATTTATAAAATACAATTCTTTGAAGTCACACCTTCCCTAGAACTATATCTTTTTAATTATGTTTTTCACTATAGGGTAATGTGGATTTTTTTTCTGGAAAAAATTAATACATAGGTGAAAGAATTTGATTTCAAGATAAATAATATCTTTTCTGCTTTTTTATTTTTAAAACGAATGACAGAGTAGTAATTTCAGCAGAAATACTTTATAGTTCTATGCAAAATTGATAGCATGTGGATAAATCTTAAATTTCTGTAGGCTACTTTTTAACATGGCAATTCTTTTTAATGTTGAGCTCCCAGTGAAAGGCTTCCCAGAACTACCTAATTGTTTCCAGAATTCCACTCTGCTGGACTTGCTCTTTTTTTATATAAAGGGCCAAAGCAAACTTCCTCGATATTGTGAACTTTGTAAAGTAATTAAGTTGCCATACAGCTTTCCAACAGAAGATGGCAATGAATGGCCTTTATTAGGAGGAGTGGGGAGGATGAGCATGTAGCAGAGCTGGTGCAGAGCCTCTGGTTACTTTTTCTCACTTCTTTGAAGCATGTGCATGGCTTAGGCAGTTGGTATTGGTTTCTTAGATGTTAGTTTTTTTCTTCTGGGAGGAAGAAGCACTTGCCTAGCCTTGTCCCTCTTGTTTTCTACTCTGGGGGTTTTTGTTTGCTTGTAGGACATATAATTTATGAAGATTGTAAGGGGTGGTCACTTTATCTCAGTTACACATTTCTCATTAGCAACTGTCTGGCAAGTATTAGTTTAGTAAGCTTTGTTACTGAAAAACTATTATGAACTGAATGCTTTAATCATTTTGGAAAGGAAATGGGATCCTCCAGTGTCTTATCCTAAACCTAAGCTACATATATCCGTATTGCAGTAGCATTTAAAACATGCTAGGTGGTGCACATGTACATTGAATACTTACGGTGAATCCTAGCTTCGGGCAGTCAGCAGGAGCTTTGCCATTGACTTCACTAGAGATGAAATTTCACAGACTCCAAAGAAATACACATGCTCTGTCTTCACTTATTTCTTCTCCTTTATTCCTTTTAAACAGCTAAATTATGAATGTTGCAAAGGTATCTTTTATGTGCACAGGATAACACATACAAGGGTAGTACAAGCAGAGCATCTTTCCTAGGTCAGCATACTATTCATCCTGTTCCCTCACAAGTTAAGAAAGGAGAAGAAAACCCAGAGCTTCACCAAATTATAAGTAAAACCATGTGCATTTACACAGGGAGAGTCATTGGCAGGAGGTGGGAAGGGACTGTGGAATGCCTGTGGAAACTTGATCCTGAAATTACTAGTCATGAATGTGAAGGGGTCGGCCTCCAAGTTTGTTTGTCAGTGATATTGACACCTGTACAGGTGTCATGGGCTAGCTGAGGCTTCGTTCTGCACAAAAGCTTTTTGAAACTTTCCAGGAGTGAACCCTCACATGAAGAAAAGATAGCTTAGGGTCATTTGTTTAAATTGTCATACATTTGTAAGGTATGAAATATAACAGTTTGCAGAACTTAATTATTTTCTTCTAAAGACTAAAACATAGAAAAACTAAATAAACCAGTATTACAGTAAAATATTTTCAAGTTTTGTATCTAAAGTCATTGCTTTAAAGTCACTGCATTAAATTCTTAACTTTTTCTCTTCTGTTGAATCCATTAGTGTTGAATATAAACCTTTTGCAAACTTTGAGCATGAATTATTTAATATCATATATGTGTATAATAAACTTGCAGTTTTAATGGAGTTGCAAAGCTAATGTTAGCTAAGGTTGGCACTTCCATATGCAAGTTGCTGACTCAGGATCTGGAATTCCTGTGATGTGTATTTGGCTAAGCTGAGTGGACTCTGTCATGTCTGTTGTATGTAACAAACTGATTTAAATCCAAGCAAGTCTCCTTTTTTGTTACCCATTTATGCAAAGTTGGGGATAAAATCTGTGAGCAGTACTTTGCAGATAATGACTTGCTCTGTGGTTACATTCTTTTTTTTTTCACTGCTGTTAGCAGCAGAATAAAAATGTTGTGTGAAACTATCCTATATTGTGGTCATTACTGTAGCCTAATTAAATTTCAGTCCCTTGAGGTGACTGTCAACACTATTTTGATTTGACCTCTGTCCTTCATGACATTGCTGATTACATGTGCTCCTTAAAATCATGCTTTGACTTGGCTTTCTAAAGCCTTTGGTTCCATTTTTTCTTCTATTATGAGCTTCAACTCTTTTTAAAGGTCACAACATTTCATAGGGAGTAAAGCTCAGCTGTAGTGGGAAAGATCTCTCAGATAAACAGATCTTAGGTAATTTTCCCATAGAAACCAGAGGCAGACAAAACGGCTCAAAAGGCAGTGCTTTGTAGTCCTTAAATCAAACCTTAAGGTGCTTGTTCAGAACCAACATGGTTTTCAGTGTTTACAAGATAAAGAAGAAAAGATATAATTTTGAAGATGTTTGAATGTAGAGCCCAGACGTCAGCCCTGCTGCTCAGAGACAGACATAGGAAAGAGGAAAGCATCCTAGGAAATGCAAATGGAGGAGTAATTTTATTAGAATCTGCAGAATTACTGTTATTTTGTGCTCTCATTTCTTCCATGATGCTTAAATATTGGAGTTTTAGAAGCTATCTAAGTAAAAATATAGTCACTTCATAGTTGTGAGACAGTTCACAGAAGTGACAGTAGTCTTGCTTTGTGCCTTTCAGTCGGTCATAGCAGTGAGGAGCTAGTCTGATCCTGAGTTGGCAGAATGTTACACCAGGAAATGTTGTGGCCTTCTAACCAGACAGAAGCAGAGCAGCCGTTTCCCCCTGAGAATCACCGAACAGATCTCTGACTTCTGCTAAGCATGTGCCAGGGTAGCTGCTCTCTCCATAGTGCCCTGCCAGCAGCTTCCCCCATGACATTAATATGTCCTGCATCTTATCAGAGGCTGGTTGTCATTTAAAGCACATTCATTTCAGCCCAAACCTCAATCAGTCAAATAAAGTGCTCGTGTGGGCTGTCTGTGTCTAATGAGTTCAAGCTTGTGCTGGTGTCGCCGGTGTGCTGGTGGCAGTACGGCTTCTGTGCTCCCTTTGAGCTCTGTAGAGGTCCTGGTGCAGGAAGTCAGCGGCCAATGTGCTTGGAATCAGTCTGTGCGGCTGTGTCTTCAATTTCCCCTACCTTTGAACATGAGCAAGTCAACTGCATCCCATTATTTTTAGTAGATTTGCTAACTTTCTGGTACTTTCTCAGAATGCAAATTAATGATTTTTGCATGATTGCCATATTTTTAATTCCATGTAGATAATTTATGAAATTAACCCAAGCAAGTGTGCTTTGACATGAAAGACACTGGTTGAATGTTTATAGGGAGGGGTTTGGGGTGTTTTTTTCCCCTCTCTGAGTTTTGGGGCAGCTGCACAAAACTAATGAATTAAAACCAGAAGAATGTGTAGGACGGTCTGTGTCAAAGTGCAGATAAGGTAGTTCCTGCTTTGTGTCATGGCAGAACGTGCCTTAAAAAGCTTCATCTTTTCAGAGAGGGAAGTAATCCTCAAGGGAGAACATACATCATGTGTAAACCTCCTGTGATGGAGTGATGGTTTACTTAGCTTAAGAATCCCAGATGACCGAAGTCTGTCTGCTGTGATTTCTTAAAGTTATTGATGAAGAGTTAGGCACTGATGTCCAGGTTCTAAAATGGATCCTTACAAAGTTCAGCACATTTGTCACTGACTAAGAGAAGCCTATCACTTAAGGTTGACATTGAAAAACAATGATAAACTGCTACATGAGTAATGACATATTTAATGCCTGTTAATCTTACCCTAGACCTATGTCTCTTGTACTCGAGGGTCATTCTGGTGTTGTCTGCCAAGTTTACTTTTGTCCTAAAATTTTCTTAATGATGCAAGGATCAAAACATCTAAATGGATGCTATTTTCTTCTTAGTACTGGATGCTTATGAGGGTACCTATTAATCAAAATTTAAATAAGTACTTATCATGGAGAGGTTACTATTTGTATAAATGCAAACTTTTAAACTGACCAATGTATGTATTTGTTTTGAACTAGTATAGAACTGTGGAGTGTAATATTCACATTTCCAAAAGCTGGAGAAGTCAGTGTCGTGTATATTGCACATTGTTAATGTTGTAGTGGACTCCACTTTGCTTCTAATTTGGAAGTCTATATAAAAACAAAAGGGAAGGAAATCTTTTCAGCTAGTGAATGATAACAAACTAAGAAAAAATAATAGAACAACCTGTTTTTCTTCAGAGCGTGATGACTTAAACTTCATTTTTGATAGCCAGAAACTTATTATGATCTAAAACTTTCTCATCGCCATTTCATTTTCTGACATCATATTTTAGAGAGCCTTTCACCTAAATAGTCCTGATAGCATATTATTTTATTATCTAGCTAACTGCCGAGTATGCTTTATTTTGGGTGGAAAACCAACATATATCAGTTATTTCTTATGTTAAAGTCTCTTTACAGTTTTATAGCCTTACGGTTACAGTAGACCTTACATAAGTAATTGACCTTTATAGCTGTATACATCTTTTCTGCATAAGAAAAAGTTAACTTTTTTTTTTTTTTTTACATCACTGGATGAATCATTGGGTAATATTTCTGGTTTGCCTCTATACTTTTCACTCTTTCCACCCAAAATAATGAGCATCATCATGTTCTGATTCATTCTAGCTTAACAGTTTTTATTTTTAAATTAAATTTTTCTGTGTCCATAAGTCTGATTCAAGATGTCAGTCTGTTTTATGAGGTTGCCTTGTCATTTGCTACTAAGCTCCTTCTAGCTGTCCAGTAAGCAGAACAGCTAAATTCTGTTGAAAGATTGAGTTATTAGAACAGTTTTAATTAAAAATCTAAGATAGAGACAGAGGACTGAGAGGTGCCCTGTCCTACCTTGCTATTGCAGACACTGTAACTCTCATAAACTTGCAGCTTAATACAGGTTAATAATAATTTGTACATTAAGCTAAACTTAATGACAGTATAGAAACGTATACTAGTTTGTGACTTCACATCATGATTTGGTAATGCTTAGCTTCTTTTCTGTAGACAGGTGAGACTGATGTGTAATAGCCCGTAAAAACATATCTTGTATAAAGTCAGTAGTCTACATAGTTGTCAGTTTTGCTTCAGCCCCATACCTCAGTTCTCATATGCTCTGTCAGAGACAGGAAGATTTCGTGCTTGCCAGCCTGAGGAGCCCCAGGGACAGCTCCAAGAAATACAGTCAGTTTCTGTTCTATTTAACTGAGGAGGGGGAAATGAGTTGCCAAAGCCGATTCATTAAGCTGCAGAGGTCTTGCTTGTGAATCTGAAGCAGCTATACATCAAGACATTGGTTGTTTAGTAAGCTACAATTTCATCAGTATAATGCACAATTCCTGTTTCTGGTGCTAAAAAGCGTTGTTAGTAATGCTAAAATAACATTCCGATGCTCAATACCTTGTAAAAATAGCTGAAGTGTTTTCAGACAAGCTCTCATCTACTACTGCTTGGTTATCTTAAGTCTGAAATAAAGGTGATACTGTTTTGTACAGGCAGCTGATAGCTTTGCTCAGCTATGATATGCAGGGATTAATAATTACTTGCGACAAAAGTGACTTCAGTGGTGACAGCTCTGATTTGTATTTTTTTTTTCCTGTCTAAAATGACTTCTTAAGACTAAGATTTTATTATGTTTCTACAGCAGGCTAAATATACAATCTGGAGGTGATATTTTCCTGTTTTAGAGGTAGATTTACCTACAACAGGGAAAAGAAAAAATGTACGCTATATATATGTGTCTGTAGGAAACAGGCTCCTTGATGTTTTCTCCTGGCTTGTCTAGCAGGTCACCAGCAGGCGGTTGTTGCTGAACTCATATCCATGAAACTGATCTGTTGACTTACCCTTGGATGTTTTAATAGTGAAATTAAAATAGTATGTTTAGTGCCTTGTCTTGTTCTAGGGTTTAAAATAAATATTCCTGGGAGGACGCTGAAATACTATCTTCTCTATTTAATAATGAAAGCATCTCACCTGATGCACTTGGATGGTTAGAGTGTGTCACTGTCCTTCTCATTGTCTTTCTGAAACTGATAACTGGAGTACAGGTATTCTGGAGGTTGCTCAGATTAAAATACCTTTTATCTCAGGATGGCAAAGGGATTTAAGGCAAGTAGAAAAGTTGTCAGTAACTGGTGAATATAATAGTAGATGTCTAGCTTTATACATCTGAGGGGGGAAGCCTGACTTATAAATGTATTTACAACATTTTTGTATCATAATTATCCCTTTCCAGTCAGTATGCTTTGAAGTCAGAATTTATAGAAAGAACAAAATTAAACTGGCTGCAAATTCAAATCTCATTATAGATTGCAATACATAATATGAAACATTTTCTAAAAAATAAAGAAAAGCTACTACGATGTAGCATCAGTTAGCATCTTCATTCAGTCTAACGACTAGTAACTAAAGAGTATGCTAGCTATTTTTTGCAACCTTGCATTTTAAAGGCTGTATATTTTTAATGATTCATGGATTTACTACATGAACTATTATAAATTCCATTTAAACTTTTTAGGGTCCTGCAGTGCTTTTATTACACTAATGAGCTAATTGTTTAAGAATCATTCACATGATTCATCCCCCTGCTCAGCCTTTTTTAAAAAACTTTTAGCTGCTGAAACTCTTGACAAACCAATATTTATAGCAGTTTGACAGCAGGATGAGGAAAAGCGTTTGTCTTTGTAGCAGCTTAAAGAAAGGCCTTTCCAGCACCCAGCCATGCAGTTACAATCTTGACCTCTTTCTTATGCTGGGAACATACATACAGCAGACAAGCAGCACCTCCCATGTGTTTTCTTGACCCTTTGACTGTCCATTCACTTCCCATCTGTTTTGCAACCTTAAAGGAACAGAGGGGGCCCTCTACTTATAAATCTGTCTTTGCAGCTGATAAATGATATTCTGTCTCTTTAAAAGGGCAGCCTGGGTGGTTTTGCCTTCTCCCCCCCCCCCCCCCCCCAAAAAAAAAAAAAAAAAACTTTAGCTTTCCTCTTGGCCTCATCCGGAAGAAAATACGGTATGTGAACAAGGGGAAACTGGCAAAAAATGTGATGGGTGGTTTCAAAGAATTTTCTAAAATTCAGCAGGACATGACCTTGCAATGATCAGTAAATTATAGTAGCTGTTAGGCTGTGGTTGTGTGAGACATGAGAAAGCATGTTGATGCAGGTCTTGTAACTGTGGGTGGAAAGTCTGCTTTCTGGGGCATTATTTGGAGTGGCTGTGAGCATGCTGCCTCATACTATTTCAACAAGAAGTAAAGCTTTTGCATGGCCCTTAGAAAATCCAGGAATGTGGTACAAAAGGCTGAACTCCAAAGAGGTGATCCCCCCACCCCCCCTTCTCCACCTGACTGTTCACTGGGGGTCATATAAAGCTATGGGGTTTGTGTCTTAGGTAGCCTGAAGCTTAAATTTTACTTTCAATAGGAAACTGTGGATCAACATTTCCAGTTTTTAATGGTGTGCTTCTGGGCATTCTGATGAAATCTGACTACAGACTGGGCTTTCCTTTTTACTAGAGGAAAGATGATGCATTTGCAGCAGTAAATTCAACATTTCTGCCTCTATGGTTAATTAACCAGAACATAGAAGTAGCACAGCAAGCAGTGAGAATGTTTATAGGCAAGGAAAGGATTAAGAAAGGAAGGAATGAAAAAAAAAAAGACGGGACTAAAGTCTAAGCACAATCCAGAGCAAAAGGAGTAACAACCCTGAGCTTTCAAGTATCAAAGCCATGTAAATATTAGTTGGAGGTAGAAGTCACTTTAATGTAGAACAGGAGGATTTATAATGAGGTATTAACACATTTTTATCGTGGTTGTTTCATGCTATAAGTTTCATCAAAGTTCAAAATAAGGATGGATCTGTGTCCAGAAAGATTTTTACAATTTTTCTTGATGCTGCAACTGAAATTTGATGTCATATGGGCAAACTCGTAAACAGGTGAAGGGAAAGCTTTCAGATTTGTCTAAAACATTCATTCAGTTTTCTCCCTGTTGTGGCACAGACGGACATTAACATCTTTAAAATTCTGTCTTAAAACCATTGGGTTTTTTATAGGTAAGTATGTATGATTTGAATGTCTCAAAATTCACTTATCTTCAGAAGCATAAGCAAGACAGGTTTTGTGGGCAGAGGCCACATCTTTTATTAAACCAATTAATGCAGTTGGAAAATACCTAGAAAACTTTTTCTTGCTACTTAGAGCATGGTTGAAATAAATCAGTAATGTACTTTGCTTTTGTAATTTGTGTTTAATATTATTTTGAGATTATTTGGCCTTACGTCAAGAGATTTGTTTGATAACTTTAGCTATTTCATTTTAGCAGTGATTCCCCAGCTTCTGCACTGTTAATTAGTAGGTCAGCTCAGCTACCTGAGGCAGCAATCAGCAAGCAAAGCACTCCTTGTAAGACTGAATAGTTCAGGGGTTTCCCTTCTGCCCAGCTTATGATATTAGTAAAACCAAACTTTATCTGTGGCTGCATCTTTCTGTGTTCAAAATGTATCCAAATCCTCATTACTGATCAATTAGTCTGGTTTTGAGCCTTTTAGATTTAGGATCACAGGATTAATGAGAAGAAAATGAGTAGGTAGCAATATCATTTCATATGGAGATAAGGAGAGACTAAGCATGAATGAGCATCTCAAGACGTCTGAATAAAGAATTTCCTCATTCTGTCAGTGAAGTTTTATGGGATATGGAGGGAGGATTATGGGAATATTCATGAGCAGATCAAGAGGCATAATGAGTTGATGTATGAACCAGCTTATCTTTTAAGTAAACATGGGGTAAATGGGAAGTAGAATAGCCATTCATTGCCCCTAGGCCTGTGAATTTTACTATTCTAAAGATGGAAACAAGGGTTTAGTTACAGTAAGTCTTCACTGATTTCATTTGATTTTTCATGACTGTTTAGCCGATGCTGGAAGAATTATGTATTTGTAACTTTGGGTCTGCATTAAACTTCCAAAGACCACACTGTCTTTCTAGAATCCAGTTTAAGCGATAGTATATATTTAAAATTCTGCAGTACCGTATAATAAGAGTATAGTATTTCAACAGCCTTCTGTGATATTGGAGCATTGTATAACAGTGCTGGGGTAGTTCAGCCTGTTAGAAAAATAATTTGCTAGCAAGCTGAATGCTTTTAATCTGTGGCATACTTGTACATTTTGAAACACAGTATCACAAAACCTAGAAAGAGCAACAGGTCATCTTTGTCTATGCCTTAATTTACTTATATATTAAGTATTGTTACCTGAAACTCAAATGATGTTCTGGGTTTGGCATGTTAATAAAAGTTCCTCAAAACAAAATGTACTGCAATTTACAAGTGTAAGTCACTTGTATTTTGATCTCGGTGTCAATCAAAACCCTGCAAATGTGGGTACACAGCTTGTGCATTTCACAGAGGAGAGAACTTCCCCAAATAAAGATGGGTAACATCTGACTCTTGAATTGTAACAATTAATTGTTGTTCCAAATGCAATGTCACATGGTGCTGTTGAAACTATGGGCAGTTATCCCAGAATTGCAGACCCTGCACTTGCACTCATTAGAAGAGTTCTGCCTGAGCATTGATATTTACTGGTTTATTAAGATTAGTGTTGTGTAAATACGTAACTCTGCTATTAGCCTATTCAAAAAGTAAACCAATTTAGCAGACTGCTTCTCTATGCTACAGAATGGACTTGTGGGAAAATGTTACAAGTTGGCTGGGGTCTGCTGCTGCAAAAGGCTTTACTACTGCTAAGAATACAGGGCATAGCATGAATAATTGCAGCTATTTGGGAGTCATTGTAACTGTTCTTTTTTAAGAATAGGCAGCATGTTTTTTCAAAATATTAAATTACCTCAAGACCTCATAATTATTACAGTTAAGCAATCATTTCAATTCAGTCTAAGTATAAAAACTAATAAAGTGCTCATAATATGGAGTCAATTTTGGTATGTCTGTTCTCTGAGCAAACACAGCTGATTCAGTATATTCTGGTGGAATACATATTTGCTATTCTGTTATTTTAATATGCCCTAATCAGAAAATTAAAATCGATTTTTGTTGGCACAAACCTTTTTTTAAGGATGAAATAATAATTATAGATTTTTGCTGATGCGATTAATTTTCAGGACTGGAATATTTCATTAGCAAGAGGTTGAGGAGGGAAAGTATTTGCATTTAATACAGCTAAATCTGCCTGCTTTCACTGAGTCTAATGGCTTGATCAATATACAGAACATACTTAGGGAAAGCACATAGCAATTAAAAAAAAAATCCATATCAAAAATAAAGCTATTGAAAGCACGACATGAAGAGATCTTCTGGGTCGTGAGATCTAATCTCCAGTTATCACTGGCAACTGCTGCTCAATTTGGAGAGTGAGGTCCAGGATTAATAATTTCCAAAAGTATCTCAACTCTGTCCAAGATAATAGACATTATTTCAAAGGCTAATTTTGTAAACATACACAGAGCATCAGTATTGGAAGCCGAGCTAAGTAGTTGCCTAAATAAATGCCATAGAATTAATGTTTTCATTACACAAAGAGGTTTATATACTGACATGCAAACAATACATATTCTTCTTTATTTAAAAAGATAGTAATGAAAACGCTTTGAATGTGCTTAGTAAGGAGAAGTGATCATGGGACTACCTATTTTTTCATTGGCAGCTTTCAAAGATTCTCTGCTGAACTGAATTGAGGGTTGGGGTTTTTTTCCTTGTAAAAAATCAGGTACTGCTGTTTCTTAACTTCCAAGATACAGCTTTTGCCCTCACACTGACTGTAATCTTAATTTAATATCAATGTATTTTAAAAAAAACAAAATCAGCTGAAATTCAAGAAAGTTCTTTGGTGTTCTCTTTAGGACCCAGAGTGTGATTCAGCCTCACTGTACTTATAGTATAGTATAGTGTTTGTAGATAAGCACCATTGGGGAAGGGGACACTGAAGTGTTGAAAATATAAGTGGCTTGCCCTTCATCACCTAAGAATTGCATGATAAAGATGTAAGTTTGAGAGTTCTTCATCCTCATGCAGGATATTTTCCATATTTTATTTCAAATACTAACTAAAATTCTCTACTTCTCTTAGAACAGGACTACAGGGGTTTGCTGAGATTTTTATTATTATCATTTTTATTAGAGTTACTCTAAAATGGATTTCATAACTGTCAGTGGGATTGTCACTTTGTTACTGAATGAAACTTTTAGTTCCCTTAGGTACTTTCTTAGAGCATTCTCTTTGGAGGTTATTTTAAGGCTGATTGTTTTATTTTTCTTCCTGGTTTGCTGCTATTTCAGCTCAGCAAAGCAAGTTTATAACATGGTATTGCTAAAGAGAAGAAAACATTAATAAAAGATGTAGGGAAAAAAAAAAAGTCAAACCTTATATGTCATACAAGGGAACATACGGCTTTAATCCAATAGTATTTTTAGCTTGAAAAAAGCAATTTTTGTCTATGTTTATGCTCATCTAACTTATTTTTGTCTGTCCTACTGCTCTCCCCTGTTCCTTCATATTCTGAAGTGTGTGTTTCTCATGGCTATAATCACAGATAGAAGGAGCTTCAAATGAGGAAGTGGTGAGAGAAAGGCAGGAAATCTTGCAGGCTTTGGATTCCAACTATGTTCTAAGAAGTCTTGCTTCATAAGCAATTGAATAAATCAAATAGGTTATACCATGACAAGTGTTGTATGGAATTGAGAAAAGAGTGGAAAAATGCTTAAACCCCTGAATTTTTTCCAATCAATGTTGCCTTTTCATTTTCAGTAACTATTTGTAGCTGTGTTCAAGTCATGTTTTTGTAGAGAAATAAACTCCCAGCTTTAGTATTTATATAAAATAAGATTCTGCCCACATCCATCTGGTTACTATTGAAATGCAAGGAAATAAAGTGCAAGTTTTAAACATTCTTAACATTGTGCATGCCCTTTTGAATAGGTGTCTTGAATAGTGACATTTGGTTCCCTGAAATTCTCCCTGCTGAAAGGGCACTAGCTTTCAACTCTTTTTAGAATGATTAGTAGTGTTTGTGACACTTGCTGTGGAGAATGAGGATATTTGGTTAAAAGAGAAAGGGATTAGTGGGCATTATTTAAAAGATAACAACTCCCTATATGTAACAGGTGTACAGTAGTTCTGCTATGCATGATCTAATGGAAATTTCAGGGGTTTTAAATACAACATTTCTAGTATTGGATTGCTTTGATAAATTTTTGAATTATTGAATTAGCATGATAATCGTAAAATATGTTTGTAGAAGTTCTTCAAATGGGACAGGGTTTCATCTGACGTAGAAAAATGTTATAAATCTTAGTAATTAAGAAAATAAATGCATAGGGTAATATCGACGACACCATTCGTTTTTGTTCACGTTTGCAGGTTTGTTTTTTTGGTTTGGGGTTGTTTTTTTTTCCTTTCTGGGCATGTCCTCAATTAAGTAGTAGGTGTTTGAACACTGATGTTTTTAATTCCTCCAGAAAAAGTTCGGGAAATCCAGGAAAAACTTGAAGCCTTCATAGAAGCCCTCCATCAGGAAAAGTAGACTGTTCAAGCAGGTAATCATGTTTAGATAATAAAAAGATTGCTATGATTTTCTCATTGTTCAGTACAAAATTATTATCCATCTATTTTAGATGCACATGTTTTCATACAGACTTTGTGAAAATTTCTTTTTGTTTTATTCCAGTACCTGGCTACTGCTGCTTCTTGCTTCTAATCTGCAGAACTATAGTTTCAGCTTTTATGCCACAAGCAGATATGAAACTTAGTAGAAGTACAATTACTGGCTAGTTATTCAGATATTGTGAAACACTGTAGGCTATCTGATTACTCTCCATTCATTATTTTTATCTGTGTTAAGAGAAAGAAGGCATAACTAACTGGAATCAAAATCAAGAGAACACTTTTCTTGTCTATAAAAGCACTTTGGTTTGGTTTTGGTTTTTGTTTTTTCCTTAAAGGCAGTGTGTATTGTTAGCAAAAATATTTGCATGCAGGTAATTTTCAAATTTATTTCTTCTATATTAATTCTCAAAAACCTAAGCCTAAGTGCTGTCATATATTTGCACACATTTTAAAACAATCTCCTTTTTGTTTCAACAGCAACTTACACAAGAATGCAGCCTTTTCCAGTATACATTGCACAAAGAAGAGTGAATAGAAATGGCTTTTGTGTCCCATTCTCTTTCTTATCTTTTGGGGAGCATCCTGAAATGTTGGAGAAAGAAAATAATGTCTCATGGGATTGAGAAGTTCAGTTAAAATCCACCTGCTCTTTTAATTTTTGAAATGACATGGACATGACAGAAGAATCTGACTTGTGTGTCAATGAGATAGCTTGGGAGCTTGCTGAAGTTGTACATTTAAGGTGGCTTTTTTTTCCTTTCAGGAAAAAAAGCTCTTATTTTTGTCATCTGTGTTGTATGGTAGAGCTGGATCGGATTCATAAAATGATTTTATCTGTTGTCATTCTCTTGCCTGCAAACGATCCTGGGAGTTTGGCATAAAGTTTTAGTATTTGTATGTACATTAAAACGCCCTTCTAAGTAATGCCATCTATATTTGTTATGCTCTGTGTTGAAGCATTCTCTGATCACACTGGTACAGATTTCAAAGCATGCTGTTGAGCTCTTGAGAGGAAGTTGTGGATTTTGTTAAACTTTTAAAACTCTTGAGAGACATCATCCAAGCAATCCTTGTAGTGCTTTCAAGTGAAAGTACAGACCGCTGTTCACTGACACCTGAAAAGGTTTGGCTCAGGAAATAATGTCAACAGCTGCTCTTTTTACCCGTTCTTTCCTAATATATGTTGTTAATATTGAATCATAGCCGATTACATTTCATTTCTGGGATTGCACAGACTCTGATTTCCTTGTTAGCTCCTCCCTTCACCATAGGTACAAAGTAACCTGATTGAGTACGTGTGAAATGTAGAAGGATACTCTGTACAATTCCAACTTGTCCAACCTCCTTAACTAAAAAAGGAAAAACATAATTAATTTCATTTTTCTAACAGCTACTGTAAGACCAAAATTGCTTTTATAAGTGTTATGCATAAGGTCCTTCCACACCCGCTTGATTTCTATCATTCAGTATAGTAAAAATAGTAAGTAGTCTTTCTTTTACTGCCTTTCAGTTTTGCCATAGAAATGTCACTTCTGACAAATTTAAGCATGATATAGGCTCTGTATCATAGGTGCCTGGTGATTAATCACCACCATATTTTTCTGCCCACACTTTGCCACAAATGATCTGGATACACTTCTGAATACTTCTGTGGAAGAAGATGTTAGGTCTGAAACAGTTTGTTTTGCAGTTGTCTGATTATGTACATTGAAAAATTTATTTTTCCATTTTGAAAAGGCTATTGATTTTGATGCGTGGCAATTAAGAGAAGAATCTGAACATTTTCCACCAGACACTGTTTCTGTTTGCTCTCAGAGGAAACAATACAAAATTTGGTAAGATGTTCCCCAAATGCTGAGAAAAAATATTTAGTCAAGTGGACAAAAAGTGGAGTTATTCATAAAATGGTGCTGAGAGGTTAAATATTTCAAGGTGATCTAACTGAATGTTTTGGGATTTTCTCTTTAAAATTACTTCCTGAAAATGAGTGTTTGAGAATGGAAAAATGAAAAAATGGCTTATATCATCATCATCATTCTCTGAAGAAAACTTCAGAAATGTAAGCTTGCACAATTCTGAAGGCAGAGTCCTTAAGTTGTATAGCAAGTGAAATATGTCTATATTTCTGTTAAATTCCTCTTTGTAAAAAACCAAACACCCCCCCCCAAAAAAAACCAACAACCTAAAAAATTTTTGCATTTACCTAGAAATCACTGTTTGAAACTTCTGCGTAATGTAAATGTTGCAAAATGTCGCATCCAGTGGCCCAGTGTTCATCTCTTTTAGTGTGATGTTCCTATAGTTTTAGTTCCAACTTCTCTGTGCTGCTCATCTAAGACTTAGCATGTTGTATTCCATGAAAACTAGGTATTTATTGAATAAAAATGTAACTGAAGGAATAATAAAATGTGGGTTTTGAAGGCAGTGCTATTGCACCTAATTCAGAAGTCACTTTGGCCTTCTTTTTCTCATTTGTTAAATTGTGAATAAGTATACTGTTAATGATATTAAAATGTCTGATTCGGAAATGCTGTGTCAGCACCAAGTCACTGTACCAAGTGTTATCTTTTACTATATAAATTAATTATTACCTTACTGTTTGCATAATACATTTAGACAAAGATGTCTTATGAAAAATCATTATGTTGAGAGTTTATCCCTCTGCAAGTTTAGATAATGAACTGATATTCAAAGTATAAATGAAGCCTGGTTATGGAGTGTTAGTTTCAGGTGCATTTAAAATAAACATGCTTACTGAGACGATGGATTTGAGAATTATAGAGTAGTCAGCTTACCAACCCATGAATTCCAGAATATATCTTTTTTCCTTATTTTTCTTTTAGCTAAAGAAAAATCTTACAAAATCAATTGAAAAAAATATATTCACTGTAAAACTGTGGTATTGAAGGTGCTGCACATTTGCTCCACAAAGCTTAAAGGCAGACATGGACATGTTAGGATCAGTGAAGAATTATAACTCTACATTAACTTGATTTCATGATTAAACTAACCAAAAATGGTCTTAACAAATATGTAACAGGTAGTTTTATGCTGGTTTTATAGAATTTTATGTTAAGTTTAGAGTTACAGCAAGTTAGGCTTATCTCACTACTAAGTTAGCATCACTTAACAGAAGTAAAAATAGGCTTAATAAGTGCCATTAGTTGCTCCTTGTAAGGAGTATCTTACTAGATAGCTGTAGTTATGTTAAGCAGCATAAGAAGGAAGTGCCGACTATTACAATTTTTAGATAGTAAACACAATCATTTGAACTGTCTCTAAAATTAATGTGATACTGAAAAGTATGTTATTCCAAACAGTTTTGCACAAGTTCAGGGTATTTTTCTGTATTACATATACTACCTTCAGACTCTCCATAAAGCAATTTATTTTAAGGAGCAAAGACTAATCTGTAATTTCAGTGGCTTTTTGAGATTAGGGAGGGGATCAGCAAATGCAAGTATAATTATTCCATAAATGGATATTTCATTTCCAAAGCATGTTCTTTACTGTCATGTAGATATAAGTTATTTCTGTTTTTCATGAAATGAGATGTTTGAGCCAAGGCTTAAATATTAATGGCCAAGGGTTTTTCTGTTGCTTCTTCATGAAAAAGGTAAAAATGGTGCTTTTTCAAATGTCAAGACTTATTCCGAGTGGCTACTAGTAATGTTACCCTAAGTTATGAGACCATGAGAGAGATGAAAAATGTGGAAATGTGTAAAAGTGTCAAAAGCAAGCGTAGTTAAGTTAGAGGGCGAAAATGTCAAGTGAAGTTCTTAGTTATTACAAACATACTGGTATGTTCTATTTCACCATCAAGAATATATTAATCAATTTTTTGACTGAGTATAATTTGAACCTAAACTGAGTTATGGTGTATTTCCAAAGGTAAAGTTTAGAGAATTTAATTTTTGTGTATCTTAAATGTAACTTAATAACTCTTAACAATTGTATTAAAAAAGATGCAAGAGATTTCATCAGTTCAACTAAGAAATATTGAAATATGGGATCTCTAAACCTGACCCAGGGCCCCTTGAGTCAGTTAGAACTCTTTGTTCTTGGTGGGATTTGGTCCTCAAGATGTCTGTGGGATATTTTTATGTCAGTGGAAGTGGTGCCATATGAACTCAGTCTGTGGTGATACCTCTGTGTTTTTGCGGAGTTGCAGTGTGAGTTTTCTTTGACTATTTGGAATGTGTTTCTAGGTCTTGAGATGCTTTAGGAAATGTTCCAGTCGTGCTTCCTCACACAGATGGGATGTACAGTGGTGAAGATTACTCAGGTATTGGGGTACCTCACAAGAACTTAGTATGTATGGCTATCTGAAAAAACAGCAGCTAATAAACTAGCTTCCCATGTTTTCTTTTTACTTAAATTTCGTCAGGAAGCATTTGACTAGAGAACTCCATTGACTGAGAAGTAGAAACCTCCCCATTTCCAAAACCTGTAGAGGTTTGACTACAGTTCTGATTGCAAACTACCATGCTAGCCTGAACTACTGTATTTCCAGTTACTGCTATCTTGTGTACCCACGTGGTTCTTGATGCTTGGCTTCCAGGCTAGGAGATGTTTTATGAACACTCTCTGATCACCTGCATAATGGAAATAAATACATTTTTCTATAGAGCTTAATAATTGGCTTAAAGAAAAAAAAACAAACAAACCTACTTTCATCTTGACATGAAGATTTCAAGCAATCTTAATTCTTGGAGGATTCTATCACTTTACTTGGTATGATGCCCTTGCAGTGATCTCCAAGATACTTGATTATTTTATTTTTTATGTCAGTTTAGAGCTATTGGATCCTGTTCTATTTTGTAATTGGTTCAGTAATCCATCTTCCCTTGCAGAAATATTTACAGACCATGATCAATCACTTGCTAGATTTTGTTCAGTAAGATAAATAAAATGCATTGTAAAGCCCTTGCAAGATAGGTCCTACGTAGTCAGGCAACTCTTAACACTGTTCACTTGTACTTTGACAAAAGTGGTATATATATACCACTATATGGCTGTGATATATATACCACTATATGGCTGTGATCACAGACCTTTTACAGAGCAAGACTGTCATCAAGAACTTTTCAGTATAAAATACTATATAGAAACAAAGGGAAGAAACTGAAAGGATACAGATTGTAATGATTGTTCATGCTATGGTGCTGGAATAGAAAACCCATGCAGATTTTTACATACACAAATCTTGCTTGCATCTGCCATCACCTCAGTGCTGTGGCACATCAGAAGGTGAAATTATCCAAGCTGTTGTTCTGTAAGAAATGCTAAAAATCACAGGTATGATTTTAGATTTGGCTATAGAAGTGATTAAGGAAATAGTTCTGAAGGTGCTTCTGGAATAGTTTGTGAAACAGCTCTAGAGCCAACCTCATAAACTGTTCTAAAAGTGTTTCTGAAACTGACTCTAGATAAGTTTTCTTGGGTTGGTTGCATCGTTCAGTGGGGAAATGCTTCCAGAAATGGCTCTAGAAGTGATTGTGGCAATAAAGCTGAGAGTTCAGTCTAGCAGCTATTGTAGTGTTCCTCAAATTGACTCTTGATGGGGTTCTAGGATGGTTCTGGAGATGAAATGAGCCTGCCATTGGCTGTGCAACTGATTCTGAAATAGGGTCTAGGAGCTGTTCTAGAGCCAATTCCAGAAGTATTTCTGGCCATTTCTCCTGAAAAGCTGCTTACTGTTCATAGCAACAAATGGTTGTGTGTTTGTGTTGCAGAACACTGATAGAAGGCTGTTCATTTGCTGCTGTTGGAAGTCTGTAGGATCTAAGAGGGCTTCCAGAGCAGTGCGTCCTAACCTGTCTGGTGATTTCACATTCTGATTTTAACACAGATTTCTGACCTATCCTTGGTAGTGACAACTGGCAAAGCCAACGATGAACTTTTTGAAGGTTCATCAGAGTGGTGCGTTTATTAACAACTTGGATTATACTATTCCTAATATAGGGGAAGATGTGAAGTTTGGCTTAAAAGGGTATTTTATAATAAATTTTATAACAGAAATAGTTTAAGTGTTGTATCCTCTTCAACATTGGAGAGACTTTTTTTCAGAAAAGAGCTGGGCATCACTGGACAAGCCTGACAGCTGCCACATCCTTAGAACTGCAAAGGATAAGCACATCCTGTTTGTGCTCTATTACTATCAACCTTACCATTTGGAAATGACATAACCTACCCTTAACTGACTCTGCATATTCATATTTCATAAAGAAGCATCTCTTCCAGACTGCTGGAATACAGTAGATTGCACAACAAAAGCCTCTTTAGATCTAGAAATTATTTCACTGCAGAAATCATAACCAAAGATCATTTTCACTTCCATTTCAAGCAACTGTTCTCTCTTTGCTAGCCTCATGAAATAAGCATTAAGGTAACAGTATGCCCCCTATATTTAAGAACATTTGAAGCAGTATTTTGCCTCATCTCCACAAGCCAATTGCCTATGGCTTTTGATGTTTAGAGATGGAACATTCATTGCAACCTTCATTACAATGAGTCTGTTCTGGTTCATGTGAAAATCAACATCCTTTTTTGTGTCGCTGCCTGACAGGATGCTACAATACTATTAGCATTTGCAAAGGGTTTGCTCTCTCTAATAGTGCAACCCCCAGACCACAGGCTGCTCAGTTTGTGTTTCTCTATTATGTGAAAGACACAAAGAAGCTGAAGGCTGGCAAAGGCCTGTCAAATCTTGTAATGTAGCGAGCGACCCCAGAGCTTCATTCTGCTTTATATCATCCCTTGTTCCCCATCCCACCCCTTTCCTTGAATGGGCTCTGAGGTAGGTAAATGAATTCAGCGGTATGGTAGGCGGATGATTCCTTTCTGACCTCATTCCTGTACCATTTGTTTCCAGGCTTGTTGGAGGGAAAGGGACATATCTGAACCTTTTGTTTCAAATAATTTTCTTGCAGGTTGGGGAGTTAATGCAGACCTTGTCTGAACTCACCCGAGCGGAAAGTGTTCTGGGTACAAGTCATGACACGCTTGGTCCCTTGGAGTTGGCAGATTAAAGGAGAAAGCAGTGAATTGGAATTCTTTCCCATTTAGCATTGCTTAAACACCTGGACACCTTTTCCCTTCCACCACCCCCCCCCCCCACCCCTACCCCCCCCCCCAGTGTGCATATACTCTCTCATGCCTTGAAATATCTTGTCTTAAGAGCAGGCAAGAAGCAAACAAAGAGAAACCTTTGAACAGCCCAGCGTTCCATGTTTTAGTTGGGAAGATGTTGAGGCTGAGGCAAAAACTGAGTACAGCATACACTGACAGCAATGGATTGCAAAGGAGTATTTCAGACCTACGCCTGAAATTGGCAGAGAACTTCTTAGGTTCAAAGAGTCATGTTGGTTTGTTTAGGGATTGATCTTGGATCATGTGTTTTGATGGTAAGGAAAGCGATGGTTTCCTGCATACCAGGACTGAATCTTAGGAGTGATGAGACCTCTCATACCAGAGTTGCCAGAGCTGTGCATCCTTGAAGATTCTTTTGTAGGAGGAAGACTGGAGGAATGTGACCGGTAGCAAAATGTGAGGTGGGAATACCACCATAGCTATCCTGCGTAGTTGTAAGTTTGTCCTCTGCGCTGTCAGTGCCATGATGTCTGGAGCGTCATTCTTACGTCCCGAGTAATGGATTCCTAAGGTATCAAACATAACACAAAAATATTACTCCCTCCAAGTCTTAATTGTACACAGCGATAAGTTTGCATTGTCTGAAGTGTAGAATCATAAGGAACCACAACAGGAACCAATCTACATTATTTCACTCTCGATATTCATGGAGGTGTTCTGCTGAAGAGAAATGTTGTGGGTAACTTGAACTGCCACAGCAGCATACACCTGGGAGGAAAATGGGAGATGCGCAACAATCTCCATCTACTTAGCCCAGTAGAAATCTAGTGAGAGGCCTGTTTATCATTTTGGCTTATCACTTTTTGTTGCATGTATGCTTTGCAGAAGGCTTCGACAAGCCAAGGCAAACACTGGCACACATCTGCAAGAACATCAGGCCTCAGAGTTGGTATGAGAGACAGACATAAAGGGGATGAAAGAGGACTGTCATACCCCAGGTAAGGGTGTTGCCTTAAAAAAATGTAGATATATTAGTGATTTTATGTTGTTGGACTGTAACTTGAATGTACATAAGGGATATTGTCTATCACATTGATGCCTATGCATATTAATGTATTTTCTGCATGTACTTATAGAACTACATAATAATGACATGTTATGAAATATATAGTATTAGGCTTGAAAAGCAAACTTCCATATTGTGCACAGATTCAGTGCATCCCCAAAACAAACTGTTCATGCTTCATTTGTAATTCCTCTGTGGTACGTTTCTGTATCTCGGGTGGAAGATGAGCTCATCTAACAGTTGTAATCTCAAATCCACCTAACCTGAAAGCTATTTGCATGTGCAAATTATTTTGTAGTTTAGGACTAATTATGGACTAAATATTTCATCCAAATAGAATAGCTTCCCTGCCCCATGCCCTGGATTTCTTGCTAAAATGTTTTATACTTTCACAGGTTCCAGTACTGATGACGTATAGCTTTGTGTGAGGCCTTTCCAACTTTCTCACAAGCAGGACCAGCATGAATGTTAACTGTATAAGGTCCCTTACAAAAATATATAAATAACATTTTTAAAAATTCCCCACCAATAACCAGGAAGGCAATGCTATCCCTTTTGTTCTTATCATGTAGTGCCTCTGCTCTAACCAGTGGACAAAAGATTAATTTTTATCTTGCCTTTTATCTTGCAGTTCTGATCAATTAGATCTTTTTGCAAGGAAGCTTTTTTTAAGCTAATAAATGTTTGTTTCATGGCCCAAGGTTGGTTGCCACTGGATACTATTACCATAAGGAAAATAAGAGCTTCCTGTTTAAAAGGGCCTTTATCCCTCCTGTCAGTTTATGCATAGTCCATCCCTTCAGCTGGAGGAGATAACATTTCCTTTTCAGTAAAAGGAAATAATTTTCCACTGCCCAGTGCCTGAAAATGAGAATTCAACAAGGCTTATGGAAGTACAGCTAGCCAGAGGTTATCTCGTGAAGGTTTATCTCTCTACACTGCTTTGTTACATGTTTTTACACACCCTGTTTGCTTTTCCTGCCAGCACAACCTCCTTCTCTGGCCTCCTCTGCCCTATTGGCATGTAAATTATGCCCACACCAGGTGACATTCTCTGGCCTGTGATGTGCTGAAGGTCAGATTAGATGCTTACAATAGTGCCGTCTGGCTTGAAAAATATGTGGTATAATTCATGCTACTGCTCATGTCCCTTTTCAGTTTTGTTTCTGTTGTCCTGATTTTAGCTACAAGTCTGTAGCACGCTTTATATAAATATACCTGTATCTCAACATATATACTATGCGTGCATATGTATGCAATGAAAAAAACATGCTGACTACCTCAGAAATTGTCACTTGCTGACTGGTCTCTCTGCATAGCCCAGAACAGAATTTATTTAAGTATCTAATCTAGTCTGAAAGACAAATGCTATTAGTAGATGAGTAACAGAGAAGAAACATTGAGAGTGGTTTGTGGCAAGAGACTGTTTTCATGTGGAAACAAGGGAATATTATAGCACTTGCCGAAGCTTAGAGCAACTCCCAGATCCTTGCTGAAATCAAGCTTTGTGGTGAAAAGGCTTGTAGCCTGTTGGGCCAAGAGACGGGGATTATAAGAATATTCATGACTCCTGAGAATCAGCAGGTGAGACCTAATGCACACATTTGCCCCTCACCCCTTTCCCCGGCTCATCCTTTTGGTAAACAGTACATAAAGGCTGGGTTCCCAGAGTGACTGAACTCAGTTCCTGGTCTCTTTTTTTCTCCTCTTTTTTCCCCTCCATTCTTTCTAAAAAAGATTGCAGTGTTTTTGCTACTTGTCCCAGGCAGAAGCACGGACTCTCCTTTTCATTTCTAAAGAGCGACTGTGTGGCCAAACCAGAAGTCTTGTGACATTACTTAAGAAAGCAGAATGGTATCTTAGTATCCGAGGCCTCTTTTAAAACATAAAGAAAAGCCTTTCTGAGAGCTTGGATTAGCTGGAGAGGAATCTCTGTGACATATGTGCATTGTCTTAGGAAAGCATGGGTTGAAGCCAACTGGTGGGCCTCTGTCTTTAATATACTAGGTATTTGTCATGCCTGTTACGGCGTGCTTGCTAGTTAGAAAATACCCAGTATGTAAAGTCCATGCAGTTCTAAGCAGTCACAGTATGTGATTGATGCAGGACACTGTTACAAGAGAGTGAGTGGCAGGGGATGCTCTGTGAAAGGTAGATTCCTTGGGCAAGAAGGGGAAAAGTATTTTGCTAGCTTTTCCCAAGTGAAGCACAAAGGCATGGTCTATAGCAGGTTTCACGAATCAAGCTTTTGCAAAATTGTCTCACTCTTTCACTGTGGTGTGGGTGAAGAGGGATTCTCATGAACGCTGATCCTGTCCTGATTCTGACAGACTTCACCTGCAGGCATGAAGTTGCATGTTCAGCGTCATGCAGTAGGGATGATTGTCGGCTCTTGAGCTGAAGCCTGAGTGTTGTCAGCCCTTTGAGGCCTGAAACGGTGCCTGCAGTAAACAGAGGAGGACATGCTTGATTTTTGCTTTAACTCAGTGTTGCATGCTTTTTCTTTGCAGAAATGTTAGTGTCAGTACTGTTCTCTCTGTCCCGTGATCTAGCACAAGCCCATTCTACTGGCTTGTCATTCTCCTTTTACACAGATTGCAGCTGCAGATCTGTAATAAAGTCATTTGGCAGTGGGAGGTTTCACACTGAATGCAAGGGAAGGACGTTTAGGCAGCTGTCAGTCTACAGACTGTACCACTTACCCAGGACTGGGTGCAACTGGAGTACTAATCCTCCCTTTATCTGCCCTGGTGTAAGGCTAGGGCAGGCACTTTCCCAGGTCCATCAGCCTTCCCAGCAGAGACAGCCAGCTGAAGCCTTTCTGGCTGCGCTGAGACACAGGTGACCGAACAAAAGTATGGCTTGTTACAAATGTACCACTGTGCCAACATTTGCTGTAGCCTAAAGCTTGCAGAGCAACTGCCAGTGAAGCCACAGTGATCATTCTGCATTAAGATGAAGGTCACTTTGGGTTTTTTAATGTTTTCAGCCTTTCCAGGAAGGATGTTTACAGCATTTTAAATTGCCCTTGTAATTTCAGTCTGCAAGAGTTGTAGTGCCTGGCTCTGACAAAACTTGTTACCCTGGGTTTGAAAGTGTCTCAACATAAGGATGCTTGTTTGCTGTGTCCTGGGACAGCATCCAAACAAGATTTCAACAGTTTTCTTGTTAATCTGAATGTAACTCGATAGCACTTAGTTCTGTGGCTGGAATTTGGTCCCAAACAATTGAAACTGAACTGCTGTCTGCTCAATATAGTTTTTCTAGTAACTGATGCATCTAGGTCAACAAACTGACAGGCATTGCTCATTTTACTGCTTGGCAAATATTGAACTAAAGTCTTCAGCACTGTAACACTGTTGACAATTGCAGGATAATGGCATTGTCCTCTTTTGTTACTGTGAAGAGCATCTTCGGTTTGATTCTGGCATAACACACTCTGTAAACAACAAGGGATGTTGTGATCTGGAGTCCCAAGTGTTTGCTCTGACAATATGAACTTACTGCCTGCTCTCTGAAACCAAACATCCTGTCTCTGCCATGGTTACTTCAAACTGATATTGAAACAAGCCACTCTCGTCCTGAAAACACTGGAGGGCGATGGCATGGCTGCTGTTGAAGGAGCTCTCTTCTCTTTTGGAAAGCTGTCTGTACCACCCTCCTTTATTATGCTGTAGGTCTGTGTTGAGGAGTCCGGACTAGGCTTCAAGAGTCTGAAAGTGAAGAATAATACTTGGCAGAAAAAAATGCCTGTGGGTTAGTACAGTGAATGCTACTCCCTCTAGAAGAGAAATGCTATGTTGCAAGCCTGCTATCAGTTCTTTCTTTTCCATGACAGCATGTTAGAAGAGACAAAATGGTTATGAGCCAAAACGCAGCTGAGAAAAAAAATTCCATCATGTGTATTCTGTTACCTGAGCAGAGCACTGCACCTTGCCTCTTCCTTGTCCTCTCCAAAATTAAACCTCCCCATGACTTCTGTGAAGGTCCAGGGTCATTGAGTCCCAGCCTCCATAGTTTCAATACACGGTTTCTCCCTTCTGCCTCACTAGCATCTCTGGCTTACTCATTTGCTAATGTGAGTCATCGGTCTGGATCAGACTGGAGTAATTCAGCTGTGTGCGATTCAGTGGGGACATGCCCCAGAAGAATGGTGTCATTAACAAAGACTTTTTTTCCATGCTGCCTTTGGTCTGTGTTCACTAGAGCTTTGTTATTTATTTCGTACATAGGTCAAGGGTGAATATTAAAGCAGGTCTGCCTTTCTGTTGCTTTACATCTCTGCTTTCACCTACAGTTTGTTTTGCAGGTGAACTGCATGGAATCTTTATTTAGGCCAGTTTGCAAGCTAAAATGGTAGAGAACCTAAATCACAATGAATCTGTTTGAAAAGTGTCTAGCAGCACATCTGCAGTTGTGATAGTACATATGAAACATTAACCCAAACACTGTTAGGAGGTGAATCTGCAAGAGAGCCTTTGCAGACAATTGGACAGTGCTTCTGTAGACTGGTACTCACCAGCTTGCAGGATTGGTCCCCTCCACAGATGTATTCAAAAATTAATCTACAGCTTTTTATACCCTCAGTGGATACACAAATAGGTATAGCATGTGGTGTTTATTGCCTTTTTGGGTTGAACTAATGGTGCTTCCTTTTCATTTGTGTCTCAGAAAAAACCAACAGCTTTGCCTTTGAGGTTATTGCAGTCACATGCTAAAAAGAAGTCTAAGGACAAAAAAAAAAAAAAAGGAAGAGGCCAGCATGGATTTCATCACCAGGTGCTGAGATGGGACAAGTTCTATGATCTCTGTTCACATTTTGCTATGTTGCAGACTTGTCTTGGGTAATTCAGAGCTGAAGGGAGTGGGAGATGGGATTGTAATTGTGTTCCCAACAAAAAGGGAGAGGCAAAGCTCCATGCTTCAGGAAAATACCATCGTTATTCTTCCTGTATTAGTTCAGAGGGGCTCGTTGATCATGAGGCTGGAAGCTTTTGTGGCTGATGTCAAGTGACTGCTTTTGGGGATGATTCACCTATTGTCTATAAGGTTCCTTTTACCAAAAAGCAGCTGCTGAAGCCTCTATTTCCCCTTAACAAAACTGTCTTGAACTTCCAGGGGAGAACAAGGCCTTCACTGTGCTAGCCTTGACCGAAATCCCAGGAGGGAGAAGTCAGACCTGTTTCTTGATGTTGCAAAAGCAAGCATTTTTTTTTTTTTTTTTTTTTTTCAATAGCTGTGAAATGGACAAAGAAAGTTAGCAGCCATCAGCCCTATGAGAGAGAAGAGCCTGTCCATCCTGTAAAGCTGCAGCATTTTTGCATCTACCTGCAAATGCGGATGACAGAAGTGGCAGTTGTTCTGTCTGAGCCAGCCAAAGCTTCTGTGTACAGCAGAAGCTGATTTCCCAGCCAGCTACCCAGTTCAGGTGTCTGGGTTTTTCACATGTTAATACTACCCCTTTTTATAGAATAAGCTCAGCTCATGTGATTTTTGCTTTGAGATTACATACATCCCTGTGCACTCTACACTAGGAATGAGGCTTGCAAGTAACTTCTAAATCCTGAGAATTGTCCTCTGAAGGAAGCAGAAAGGCTCAGCCGGACCTCGTGGGCTATTCAGGTGAAGGAAGCGGTGGGAGGAAAGGACAGCCTGGTGCTTCAGTAGGAGGCAGTAGTGAGTTCCTGTGGGCAAGGGAATGGCAGCCTCCTAATGAACAAGGTGGACTCTGTGTGAGGCAGCATCTTCCAGCTTCCCTGCTAGAAGGAGCTCATCAGACCAAACACAGCAGGCAGCAGTCCACCACCCTGTTGAGGCTTTGGAGTAGGACTTTTTGCCTGGTAACAAACTAGCCCTCCTGTACAGATGGACAGCTGAGTGCTGTTACAAAACAAAGTTGAGAACATTTTATGTTGCCATTTAAAATACTAGTCTATTTATTTAAAATGTTTAGTGTGTGGCCTCCTCTGGCACTGCATATATGTATATGACAACCTGGGATTACCCATATTGACTGCATCAGTTCATTATCTCTGGTCCTTCAGAAACTGTTGGCTTCAAATATATTCTTCAAAATAATCCAAAACTGTCTCTTAACCCCAAAAAGGCCAATTTTTTGTTAAGAAAATATGAGAACTAGACTTATCTCCTAATAAATCTGAAGTCCAGTTCCTAAGTAAAGAAGCTCTAGAGATTCTCAGCATTTTCACTTTATATTCAACAGCAACAATTAAATCATCTGGGATCAGCCAACTAGCATAAGAAACTTTATCATGAACGGTTACGTGTTGGTAATGTTGTTTCAGCCACCAATAATCAGGAATTTATAGTGGAGAAGAACCAAGCAGTATTTACTGTAAGCAGCCTCCATCAACTCCACCTCAGAGAAAGTAGAAATGTGCATTAAACCATATTCAGAGTGTATTGTAAGCATTCAGCCTGAAACTGTTTACTGCACTGGTTGTTACCTGCACAGTTGATTTTAGGATGAGAAGTAGCTAGAAATCTCTGAATAAGACCTTTTCTCTATCAAAAATATTCATTCATGGACCTCCAAAATGTATCACAGGAGGTTTTTTCCAGAATTTGTTAGGTTCTTTGGACATGATAAGTTTACAATAAATGCTAATGTGAAAATTGCCTTCTGCTTTAAGGAAATACTGAACAAAGGCTCCAGTGTGACCTGAACTAAGTATTTCCTGGAGTTTACCAACACCTGATCCTAGACATTATCAGAAACACTGCTTAAGCGCAGCAAAGTAAAACCACAACTCCTTTCCAACAGCCAGGGAGAAACAGGTTTGCATGGAGCTGAGGAGCTGCCTTGGACAGACAGACCTGCAGAGAGAAGAGAATAGGCATGGCATGCCACACTGCACACTTACATAGGGCTATTCCGGACCTCAACAAAGCCCTGGAAGAAACTATTGTGTTTTAATTGTGCAAACCCACGTGGGTGATGAGAAATACAAGGGTGGCTATTTTGCTTATTAGAATTCTAAAACCAGTGCTTTGGTAGGGCCTTTTTCTCTGGAAATGCCTCACTGTTGAAGTATGCTGTGTCTGAAATCCCCTTTCTCCGAGTCCTTCTGGAAATAGCTTTCCTGTATGTAAGGCTTAATTTAGAGTCAAGAGAAAAGGATGCCCTTGGTTTCACATCATGTTAGATGACAGGGAACTGAGGAGCTGTGCAAAGTCTAAGTCAAAAACCTTTTGGGAGAACTATGGCGTAAATTCCCAAGTGTTTGTGGAATTCCTCTTCTTTTTAGTAATTTTGCCAGTATTCAGGTTTTCAGGTCCTCCAGAATGTCATTCCTGTTAGTTATGTTTTGCTTAGTCATCACTGTGATTCCACAGTGCTGTGAAGTTTGCTTGCAGTTGCTCTTAATCAAGAACAAGGGCAGAATTAACTCAGAAAAGATTGTCCAAATCAAACACCCACATGGAAAACAGAGGGGTTTAGGTGGTAATAGAGAAGAGGGTTGGCCAGCTAGCTGTATAACATTTCAAGCAAACATTTTCAAGATAACACACTTCGGTTTCATTTATAATAAGCTGAAAGCAGACCTGTTATGTCTAAGATACACCTGAGGTGAGGTATTTGCTTGGTCAACAGGAGAGAGTTTCAGAGGCACACCACTGATCATCTTGGGTTTTTCCCTCAATGTTAATCTTGGATTTTCAAGGTTCCTTGATACTGCTTGGGTGGGTGTCCTCTGAATTAAGTGAAGTTTTTCCTGCTGTTTGTTTCCACTGACACTGGAAATCAAAGGAGTTCAATGATCCTTGGCATGAAGTATTTGAGTAAGTCCCAGGTTTTGTGCTTTTTCTTGTTTGTTTGTTTTTACAAGGCCATTTTCCAGTGCAAGATAAATACTTCATAAAGAAAAGTATTTTTACATCTTAGACTTCTTCCTTATTTTCTTATAATGTCTCTAAATTACCCGAGACAACATCAGGGAACAAATAAAAATCCATTACCTGCTTGTAAGCAGTTTGTTACAGAATCCGTCACTGTGATCAACTACACCAAACTTCTGTCTTCCAGCTGGGCTAAAAGATACCTGCAACAAAGAAACATTGAGGGCTGGTTTAACAATCCTCTGGGATGGATCTTGTCACCAGGTAAGTTTGCTAAGCTTATTACAGTCATTGATAAACATTACCACCCTACTTTATGAAGTTTGTGCTGTAGCTTCCAGCACTGAGATCTCATTCTGCCTTTTATTTGCTGAATTAGGAGCTGTCATGAATTGGATGTGGATGTGTTTCCCCAGAGTGTTAAATATGGCTGAATGTTGAACTTAGAGGTTAGTAATTCTGTTCCCTCCTTACCTAAGCAAAGGTATTGAAGCTGGGTTTCTAAGCAGAGTCTCCCACCTTCAGCCAGAATACTTTGTGCTGTTGCTTTTCAATGATCAGAGTATTCTGTGCCTGCAGAGATAGTACCCCGCTTTGCTGATGGAAACTAGGAGTGGCTGAATGAGCCAAACATGCAAATGGAGCTCAGCAATCCTGGCTGCTGTTCCTCTACTACCTGACCCCAGGCCCAAGATCCTGGCCTGGAACTGGATCATGGTTTTATGTCTGTTGTGGTCATATCCAGCCGATTGCCATCCCTTGTGGGATAGACCTTGTAGTGGGCATTCCCAAACGCTGATGAGGTCTTTGGTGCCATCAAAAAATCCTTGCTTAGAGCTAATGATTGCCCAGAGCCCCACCCTGGTCATCTGAGGGTGACTGGCAGGTGCACCCCTTTCATCTTTGACTTTTTCAACCCAATTTTGTGGGATGTGGCAGAACTTTAGAACGCTTTGCTTTTCATTTAGCACTAGCACAATTGAAGTAAGAAAGTTTATGCCTGGAAATAGTTGGTTGAGGTCTGAAAGTAGAAATATTAAATCCAGGCATGGAGAGCTTTTAAAAGAGCAGGAATTTCATGGAAATAAAAACAGTCTAGTCCATTAAGTTCCTCTCATGGACTTTTATGAGGACAATTATTAATACTGTTGAAAATTATACTTGTGAAACGTGTTAATGGGAGCTGTGCTGGCTGCTGCCAGAAAAACTGCAACCTTTACAGCTCATTTGGAGACAGAAATATTTGACAAAGTAGCATACAGGGTGCAAAGGTTCACGTGGTGCAGGCGTAGACTAACTTAACATATGCCCTCTGTAGCCCTGGTATTGTCCAAAACCTAATGCCCATAATAAAAGAGAGAAAAATTGGACCCCAAGTGGCAAGGATTGTAAGCCCTTGGAATTCTCCTAATCAGAGATATTCAGCTATTTTTAGTTTATAATGTTTAGTCAAATAGCAACAATGATTTTTCTTCTTTTTTCCAACTCAGCTGCACGGTATGTTGGAGGGGGTCTTGATGGCCTGTGACCTTGCCTTTATCTGTCGGTCTGTCACCACTGGTCTTCAAAGTGCAGCTTAAAGGATCTGAGGCTTCTGTGTGGCCTTGATGTGATCTGCTTTCCTGGTAAAGTTTTTCATTAACGGGTGCTTTTTTAAGCTGGCTGGAGCTTGCTTTGCTTGCTCTGTGGGATGCTGCTGGCTCTGGGGCTCTCCTGACCCTCACGACTAGGTTTAATAACCCTGCGTGGCTTGTATTTGCAAGCTTTGTGTGCATGGAGGATGCTTCTTCTGCATGGTGGATGCTGCTTCCTGCCCCATCGAACAGGCTCTTTCTTTTCTCCTCCTGTCTCCAAAATGTCCATCAAAGGCTCTCAAAGGAGGAAATACTTTTTGAAGTACAGTTGGTTAGGTGGAGTGACTGGGCAACAAGCCCATCCATCTGCACAGGTTCTTACCTGCCTTCTAGTGGTACTGCCCTTCCCTCCAGCCTGGACTCCTATTGTTGCTCTTTTCCATATATTTCTTTTCCTCTGAATCTTGAGAGAGAGAACAGGCCTAACAAAAGAGCAGTCATGCTGCATCAGACCACTGGTCTGGGTAGCCCAGTATCCTGTCTCCAACATTTGCCAGCAGTATATGCCTAGGGTCGAGTGAAAAACAGGACAAGTGTGCATGATACTCTAGTGTGGTCTGCCAGCAACTCGTGGTTCAGGACATTTCTGAGCCAGAGCTCTTGGCTATGTATTCAGTATAACTTAATGGAGTTTTCTTCTATGTCCAGAGGCCTTTTTCCAGCAGAATTTTAACCTCTCTCCTGTCCTTTGTATTTAACAAAGGACAAAAATCCATTCTGGGGACATGTGGTTCACTTACATGATCCTTGCATCGGAGTAGCTTTTTGTGCACACCTGGAAGCAATTGTTGGTGAAGCTAAAAGACTTGTCTCAGTCACGAAAGGAAAGCTGTTTATACATCCATGTCTAGAGCAAAGAAGTTAGTTGCCCCTGTGCTAAATGACTGGAAGAGCTGAGTGTGAAAAAAAAACCCCTGTCATAGCTGTGGCTGGGTCTGAGAGACACTGACCTTTCACTGATGTGGCAGATGGGACTGGCTAGTTCCTCTCAGAGCATTACCACACCATTCCTACAGTATGTTCTTGCAAAGAGACTCTGTCACTCTGATTTTGCTGCAGCACAAAGCCACTCTTGTGTATTTTGTGCATCAATAAACATGTGGGACAGCAGGGATTGATCAACTGGTCTCCAGGCTCAGCAGGTTCCCAGGAGATAGGCTTCAGCTTCTTTGCTTAGACTCCATTCGGTCGCAGCCAGTCGGGGATCCCACGGAGCGCTTCTGGCGAAGTCCAGACTGGTTACTGTCCACCGGTGTGGGGAGATGCAGCCCCTGCCTGTGAAAGAGTGTGCTGGGACCCCCTTTATTGCAGACCTGAGCATTGACACCCCAGCAGGTCTCTTCCTCAATTCCAGCAGAAGAGTCTGACAAACACTAACTCCAAATCCAAGGGATGGGAAGAAGGACACGTCCAAAATGTTTGGTTTGCTTTAGTGCAGTTTGTGTAAGGGGCAGGCCAGAGCAATTACCAGCATGCAACAAGATGCCTGCTATGTTCATTGGAGTGTGTTTCTTTACTATGTGTCAATACAAACCTGGAGCCATTTTTCAGAGCTTGCCAATGGCTATAATTGAAAAGGCATGAATTGCCCTCAAGAGATTCCCCACTGCTCTGCATTATTATCTGCTGGATGGCAGCTCTATAGGCCATGTATCATTTTTTTCAAATAACCAGTTAATTACTAAATAAAACAACCCAGCTTTCAAGCTGATTAGCCTAGATTAATGACCAGCAGCATGTTTCACTCTCCTCAACAATTTATCATGGAAAAGAACTATGTCTTTAATGATTTAGGTACCTGGTCTATTGAGGCTTGCTCCAATCTGTACAGCCTCCAATTTGATTTAATTGCTCTTCTTAGTTTGTGACCTGGAAAAAACCAAGTGACAGCTCCCATTAGTGAAGCCCAGCTTGCAACTCGCTTGCAGTGTTACAAAGGCTCACTGGGTGTCTTTCTCTGCTGACTTCATTAAGAAGATATATAGAGGTCAAGTGTCACTTTGGTGCAGAACAAGTACCACGCCGTTTATCAGCTGAAACAGGTTGAATCAACCTGTATATTTTATTTAAGTTTATATTCATTCTTTTTTCCTCCTACAGTTATTAAAAGATGTTTTTAGAAGCTGCTTGTTTTGTTTAAGCTAAGATTGAATTTACAGACTGGTCTTAAAGGCATTAATTGCAGTTTGTTTATTGTTACTTTGGCATGAAAACTTTGGCATTGCACTCCTCTACAGTTATTCAATAAAAGATCTTTTGTTATAAGGGCCTATTCAGGGCCCTTGAGTTTGCTTCCTAATTAATATTAGACTTCCTCGCAGTTCTGCTCTGGAGTACAAATGCTCACTTCCCAAGGATGTTGCTGCAAAGGCACATTGAATGTGTCTTTAAGTGCATCCTGCATTGCTGAGTTATTATTGGGCAAATCCCTGAAGTCTTCACTTAGCCAAAACTCCCTCTTAAGACAATGGGCCTATGGGAGTTGTCTCATCATTAACTGAGCTCCAGCAGTTGTCTGGCACTCAGTGAACTAAGTCATGGTCACTGCCCCTGAGAGTTTACCATCTACATTAGAGACAAAGACTGAACAAGGCTGAGAAGATAATGAGGCAGCATGAGCTGGAGCGGGGCTCCTGAACCCGGCGTTGCACTTTGTTCTCAAAGTGTTTATGAAGGGGCAGGGGGACCACTGCTAACAGCACTGGTCACTGTAGTGGTATTAAAGGCACATTTTGGCGTGAGCTGTTGCCAACAGGCTCTTTCATTGTGCTTTTCAGCAGAGAGGCCAAAACAGATTAAGCCCCTATGTCCTCTCCTTCCAGGGAGATTTGTAGCCCTCCTGGATTGGGAGCTGCTGGCTGCTGAAGGGGGTTGCTTTGCACTGTCTTGTTCTGGGATTTTCCATCCGAGGGGAAGGTACTGGCAGGCCAATACTCTCTAAGGTCTTAAATCCCTGAGGTTAAATGGCCTGGTGGCAAGGCCAGGACAAGCCCAGCACAGACACTTGGATAAATGTTTGTGTGGTACCAGACAGTCCCTAGCTGCAGCTTCCTGATACTGGCTGTGCTAGTCGCCCCACAGATTACTTGGGGAAAGCTCTCTTGTGAGGAACAGACGTAGCCACCATGTCAGTAACACTGAGTCAAGTTGCAGGAGCGCATCCTGCCCATACGGAGGCTGACTCCATGGCGCCGGTCACCCATGGGGGCCAGGAGGAGAAGCCTGGAGGACTAAGGGGCACTGATGGGCTGGGGAGGAGGAGAAGGGTTTGGACAGAGCGGGAGCTGTGGTTTGTGCCTAAGGAAAGGCAAGGTGGGGAAGTGTTAAGTGTTTTCACAGGTAAATTGTTACCTTGCTGTGGGGGGGTAAGCAGGCTCACAAGGAAGCCACATAGCCCAGCTCCTCTTTATTTTTGCTATCAAAAGCATAGCCGGCCTAGGAGGGGGTGGCTGTGACTGCCTGACATACATTCATAGGGAGCTCAGACAAATCCATAATTTTTGTTTCTTCCTTGCCACAGGCAACTGTTATTGTTAATCCTTTTTGCACGAAAGCAGGATCTTGGGGAAAGGTGGATGGGATTGACTGGTACCAGTGTGGGCATCATTATCAATGTCCTGGGACCTGTGTCAAGTATGCCATAAAGATTCCTGCCAAGGAAGGTCTAAAGGTCCACAGCCACTTTGATCTACTCTCTGTATAAGCCGCCTTATTGCTGTGTCTCCTCAGTGCTGTCCTACATGAACTGTGAGCTCTCATATTACCACTGGCGGAGAGGGGACTCTTGTCCCTACAAAAAAAATCCCTTGCAAAGAAATGAAAAATTATTTCATTTCATATAGCCCTTGCCACTACTCTCGGGGGAAAAATACGATACTAGGTACTAAGAAGAAAAGGGAAAACCGGGGCCTGCATAGCAGAATAACTCTCTGCAGGCAGCCTTGGAGCTGCTTTTGTGCCATGGATAGGTATGTGCATGTACCTCCCTACCCTGTGGCTGAATGACCCTGAGTATAGAATTTAACATAACTGAGCAATTGAGGGTTGCCAGTTTATTTGCTAAGCACATAAATGAAAGATGGGCAAAATGTGATCAAGTTTCCAAGTTTTTGACCAATCTTCATTGCTGCAGATAGAAACCCGTATGTCCCTATGGTGTGACTCGGTGCAGAAAAGCATAGGTCTGTTCCTGCAGACAGTCCTTGCCCTCAGAGTATTGGTGCAGGAACCTCTCAAGCGGTCCTCATTCCCTAGAGCTATGCAGCAGGACAAGGGACCTGGACAAGAGATACTGGTGGCAGTTGCAGAGCAGGACCGCCCGTAGCTGTGTCTGATGTGGGTCTGTCTTAATCACCCTGCAAGAGTCATGAAGCTTCATCCCCCTGACCCCTTCCTTGGCCCAATCCTTCCCGCTGCTGGAGCTATTTGATTGGTGTATGAACCCAGCTGTGAGTGAATGTGGGCAGGTGTAAAGCCCTTTCCTAATCCCCCGGCCATGCACCTGGGTTCCTGTGGAACACTTTGAACATGTGCCTCAGATCTTCATTTCCGAAGGTAAGAGCTGCTTCTCATCTGTGCAAGCCGGTGTCTTGTGCGTGCTCTTTGGGTGTTTTTAAAGCAGCCTAAAATCTCCTAATCCTCCCTTTCTGCCTCATATTTCCTTCTGGTAGCACTTCTGAGCCCCGGTGCCCAACTGATGGCTCTTTTTTGTCACAAGAGAAGGTGGGTGTTTGCTTTTGTAGTGAACATAGCTGCCGCCAGCTGACAGAAGAGATGTGTGACAGAGCCGGTGTTGGTCCCAGCTGCTGGTGTCTGCACCATTAGGGTGAGGACTGACACAAGGGATGCATGAGGGCAACAAGTCAGCCAGAATCACCTTTGTTGCCTGCAAGCAGCTATCTGTGCTGAGTGGTGCAGACCTCTCAAGGGAGAAAGAGGAGAAGGGGAGGTCTCTCCCATTTCAAACCCTCTCCTCTTACTAATGGGGACAGGTCACAGCCATGGGAATAAGGCACAAGGCATTGATTCATTGAGCTTTTTCTTGTAATGCTGTAGATCTTCATTAATGTTCCCAGTTGTGCTTTCTGCTGTTCCCAGTGGGGCCACTTAATGACATAAAGACCTTAATAAGGAGAAGCTGTAGTCACTGCTGAGGGGAAGGGTCTAGCTTGCTGTTGCCAAGGGTTGTGCTGTTTATCACGTGCAGCATCAGCCTCTAAATATTTCTTACCATTGGGACTGAGAGAATCACTTTGCAGAGAAGGTTATCCAGTAAATCTGGTAGGCCAGAAACAGAGACCAAGAAGGGAGCATGTCTTAGGACCATACTGATCTCTCAAAGTTTTTGGCCGGTATCTGGAGGAGGCTGTTATGAACTGTGATTGTACATTGGCCATGGATATGAGGTCTTATGAGCTATGCAGTGGGGTTTTCTACTGGAGTGTTTTTCTACCTGTTCCATTGTCTCTCCCTGGGGGTCCCAGAGCTCCAGGTGAGGAGTTTGCTGATGCTGGGCTGAGTGCTATGGAGCTGGGGGATCCCAGAGCCCTGGGAAGAGTAGAGGAGCAAGCAGAGCAAGGAATCTGGTGTATCTGTGAGCGTAAGGAGCCACAGAGGAGAGAAGGCACCTCTGCATGCTGTCAATGGTGAAACCATCAAGTGCAAATATATTACAATGTATCTTTTCTACTTGTTGAAGCCATCCCACAGTACATATTATTTGCAGGTATACTTGAAATATAACTGTACAAATCTATCTTAGAAGTAGACTTCCTCTTACTTATCTGAACTGTCTTAGCTCCTGCCTTCCCAGGACTTAAACTCATTTGCTAAGCATTAACCTTTCCAGCAGTATTTCAGTTGGGCGTTTACTTTTCAGCTGGAGCTTGGACAGGCAGATTAGCCGCAAGTAGGTTACGATAGTTCTGGATCTGGAAGTCTTTACTTCAGTGGGAAAAAGTCATTGTATGAAGCCACAGCTGAGATGTGCACTTCAGCGTCCTTCCTCCAGATGTCCACCCAAACACCCCTCCAGCAGAGCTTGTTGCGCTTTTCCCATCGCTCAGGATATCTTCACTAGGATATTGGTGTGCAGGTGGACAAATCTGCAGCCAGGATAGCAGTGCGGTGCTGAGCACTCCGTCATATTAAACATAGCTACAAGCCCAGTTTTCATCTTAGTGTAAATTGATGCTCAGCATTTAGTGCAGAGCAGGTGTTAATGGAAGGTCATCTAAGGCTTCCCTGCAGCATAATTATGGGGCTATTTCAAGCTTTCTCCTTTGGTTTTAATGCAGATCAATGTCATAAATTGTCAAGAATCATGAAGTGGAAGTGTCTGCGAGGCTGCTGGACCACCTGCCTTCCAGAACCGCTTCTTGCATACTAAATTTAGAAATTCATCACCTGAGACCCAAACTTCCAAGTGTTTGGAATGCTTTCCAACACTGAAAGCATTACCAGAGACTAAAGGTTGGAATATGCCACTAGCATAAAAAGCATGCAGATGGAGTTGCTGCTGGCTCTGCAATGTATAAAACCCTGCATGGAGGCTGCGTGGGCTGATTTCCCCGAATGACACCGTTTCTCATGCTCGTTCCCATTAGTCACCCAGCCACTGCTCTCAGGCTCACATCTCTGTATGCACAAACTGGGGCATTGTGCTCATCTAATCTGAGGCAAACTTAAATACTCATTCATTTCTACCCCACATACAGCAGATCTGCCCCCTTGATTTAAAGAGTTAAAGGATCTTTGGCTAGATTGGCTTTAATATCCTCTGCGGTATCAAGCTCTCATTTCAATGAGTCCTGCTTTCCTCCTGCAGTTTATGGTGTCTAACAGCTTTCTTTGCTCTTCTCGCCTTTCTTTTCCCCACAATTTAAAGGCACTTTACTTAATGTCAAGAACTTTTTTGGAGGGGAAAGGGGTGATTATTGATTTAATGAAAACTGGAACTCTTCTCTACGCTTTTCATCCTAGTTTTCAGGTGAAGCATCCAGATAACTTTCGTGCCGTGGGATTTGCTGCAAGTCTAATAGCACCAGAAAAGCTCTCCCTGCTTGCGAGGTCCCCGCAGCAGCAGGCTGGTGATTTACTTCATGGACAGGCGTGCGTGTTGCAGCGCTGCGCACTGCAGGTCTGCTACATCCCTCCCGCACCAGGCATCCTCTGATCGCCCTCCTTCTGCTCAGGTTGCCGCTCTCTTGTTGCTTAAATGTTTTCATTGCAAGGAACAAAAGTAAGTCGAAGGGGAATTGTTTTTAAAATCAGGACTAACCCCTGGACTTGGTGGGGCTCCTAAAATAGGGATTCCCTTTGCTGGGGCAACAGTAATTTTTCCGGGGTGATGTTGCTATAGAGATGGTGTCCGATCTCTCTCTGTTAATATTGCCCTTTTGGAAGGGCCATGAATAGGCGCTGAGGTAGGTAAATGTATGCGGTGACACCGAGCGGGTGATTTTATTCTGACAAATTCCTGCAACGTTTGTTTCCAGGCTTGTCTGAGGGCCGGGACGCAGTGTTGGGCTTTTTGTCCCACGTGCTGCCCTCGCGGGGACGGAGTTAATGGAAGCCTTGTTCGGAGCCGCTGGGGCAGAAATTTTTTTGCTGAGGGAGACAAAAGCCGAACGGGCCACCTCAGAGGTTGCTTTGGGAAGGCCGTCTCTTGTGGGATCTCAAAGGAAACAGGAGATAACGCTCGGCCCAGGAGACTCATGGAGCATTTTCAAGCACCCTCCTCTCCGCCCCGCCGTCTTGGGCTTGCACATCTGCCTCCTGCAGCATCTTTTCTAGGGTGACAGGGAGGGGGTTTCTCCAGAAGACATTAATTAGAGTTGGTTTTTCGCAGCCTGGCGAGAGAATACTTGCCAATGTTGTAAGACGTGGCCCGGAGATGCTTTCAGAGTGGGGTGGCTGTGACGGGGCTAGCGGCAGAAAGCAGCAACAGGAAAGGGCACAACATGCCTGTATCCGACTGTGGGGCTCTGCGGGCTGGTCCCAGCACAGCAGGGCTGTCTGGGTCCCCATCTCTGCTCAGCTGTGATTGTACCAGCAAGTACAACTGGGAGTTGAGCAGAGACCAAAAAAGCAGCGTCTAGGCTGCCAGCACTGAAGCTGCATGTCAGCAGCTCTCTGTGGTTTTGTTTGAGGATCTGGGTATTTGTGCGTTTTCTGGGTACTTGTGCATTCTCGGGAGGGCTGCAGCTCCTGGAGTCACTTGGTTATGACAGACCATTCATCTGCATTTTGTGGAAATATATTCATGGGGTCCAAGAAACACTGCACACCATGAAGGCTCTGAAGTACCCACTGAAGGTACCCTGGGATCACATCACGCAGAGGCAGGATCCCTACTCAGCTCCTTCTAACTAGACCATGCTCAAAGCCCAGCTTCTACAACTTGTCACCCCTGGGGCTGGGAGCACAGTAACAGAAAGGTGTATTAGGGCGTCTGAATAATCCTCGAGGGTAGAGGCAGGTCGTTCTGGTGCAGAAGACCTCCAAGACAGGACTGGGTAAAGCACTTAAACCCAAAGTCAGGCTGGTAGTGCTCCATGTCTGCTGCTCTGCTCTCTGGGGACAGCAACATTTCAGCAAAAGGGAAACACACTCAGCATAAATTTATCAAAGAGCACAGGATCTTTAGAACTGAGCAATGCTTTATCACTATAAAATATGGCCTTTCGATTGTACCGATTTATAAAAGAGGAAATAATTTCTAATGAATAAATTATTGGATTTAGTCTGTTTCTGCTCTGTAAGTGTCCTAGTTTTTCAGATGCACTTAGTAAGTTTAGGGGTTTATTTGCTAGCCTGCTTGGGAGGGACAGTGTTTTGTGGTGAGTGGAATGTGAAATAACTTTCTTCTAACTTTTCCTATTTAGCAATACAGTCAGTCATAGCACTATTCTTCTGACTGGGGCTGAGTGTCTCTTGTAGTACAAATAACCAGATCAATCCAATTGGATGTTGGTATTTTTAAGGCAACATATTTGGGTGTTACATCAGTTGTGGTATTGATGCTGAGATTATTAATCAAAGGCAGCCCATGGGCTCTGATCAATAGAAGGCTCCAGGCTTCTGGGTTTTCTCTTTTCTCTCTCTCTCTCTTTTTTTTTTTTTCTTTCCCTGAAAGTATCTTTTTTTTCCCCCTCCCTCCTTAAGCTTTTCTCCCATGCAAAGCTGCTATTTCAGTACTGCTTTTTTACAGAGAGAGGTACCAGTTCTTCAGAGAGATCAGCATGTAACTAGTTGCACTCACACAGGAAATCAGGGTTAGCTCCGTAGGACAGTTAGGATGCTCAAATATTGGTTGTAGTGTATGAAATGCTTTGAGGCGTGTCAGGAAAAACAATGCTATGGAGGTGTAAAACATGGCTCTCATTAGGATGGCCATTGTGTTGTGCGAACAAAATCCTTCCCATTGTTGATATAAATTTAGTAGGAGCAAACTGGAAAACAGAAAAGGGGAATGTCTTTGCTTATATAGTTGCAGTGGCTGCTGATACAGAGTGGGGAACAAAGCCATATCGAGCGTCAGCTAATCTCTCCCTTGGACTATGCGTTTTGTCAGCTGGATGATGGTTTGGCAAGCACTTGTGTCTGCGACATGGTGTGTATTCACATGAGTTGTACCATTGAGCTCAGGGAGGCTTCTCACGTGCAGAGGCTTTTGCAGAATGGAGACCCTAATCCAAGGAATTTTGTCAGGGTTACTAAGGACTTTCCCTGAGCCCTGTGTTACGTGCCTACCTTAGTGGGCAAGCAGGGTTCCTCCTACCTTGAGCCCTGCTCAGAGTTCGAGAGGACTGTTGGTTTACTTGCTCCTTTTGTTTTGGTGAACAGGTTCATTCTCTCTAAATACGCACACGTACCTTCCATTTGCTCTCCTGGGACTGGTGGCCCACACAGGACCGCGGGGCCTTGTTTCTGCTTGCACGATGTGTGATTCCTTTGTAATGCAAACCTAGCAGAAGCAGAGTTGCTACTCCAAACCCAGATCATTTACAACCATATAGCTAAGCAAGAAACCATTCTCAGTAGCAAATAGCAACATTTTCAGCCCCCGTAAATAATCCCCAAAGCCATACAGCGCTCTTAAAACGTGAGTCTGGCTGGATGACTTGGGGATACTGTGCTTTAGGGATGACGCTCACAGTTCTACAGCCTGGAAGGTTTAAAAAAAAAAAAAAAAAAGCCTTCTAATATAATACTGCCATTTAAGAGAAATCAGAACTGAAAAGCAGCTGTCAAACTTTAATTTCCTGGCTAATGAATGACCATGAATCCATTCTTTAATGATTCTTGACCCTAGAAACAAAATGTATTAGCACTCTCAGATTTTGCACAGTAGTGCTAAATGGGGCATGTAATGTACTAATTTAGTGCCTCTTTAGCATAATCACAACCTACATGCACATCTACATTTCCTTGGCAGGCAGCTTTCACAAGACCTGCAAAGAACTTACGTAGGACATTTCACCCTATTATTCATTTCACTGATGCCTAGGAATCGATATATGTGATTTTTTTTCCCCTGTCCTGTCCTTCTCTACAAAAAAGCATAAAATCATCCATTGATCTTCATGGGGTGATTAAAATGCCAAGAATTCTGTTCTTTTCTCTACCTGCAATGGGCAGATATCTGGTTTTACTGTGTGTTTAACCTGTGAATCTAAAAGCCCACAAAAATGTTGAGTTTTTTTATAAATCCTACCTTCCAGGAGAAATGCAGGGTCAAACAGAATAAACTGCACTGGCCAAAGGCTATATTTAGCATATTACTTTGAAAGAAGTACATGATTTCTTGTAAAATGAAATTTTATTTTGAAAAATACAATTTTCAGGATCATCATCCTAAAAATATATGTTTAGCAATGGCTTGGCCTGACTGTCCCATTCAGAAGGAAAGCAGGCTGAGAGGTGAAAGCCCTCTGCTTGATGACTACAAACTTCCTTTTTTTGGCTTCCCTTTCGTCCCTGTTTGGCTTTTGGGACACAAAAGTACAGCACAGTTATATTGTAACATCCATAAGCCAAGAACATTTCACTTAAGCATCCATCAAAGTACCTGTGGCATGCCTCATTCAACAGCTTCTTCCAATTTTTTTATATTTTTCTTTTCTATTAATAATAATTTTAATCTCTACTCATAGAATCACAGGATGGTTGAGGTTGGAGGTACTTCTGGAGATTGTCTATTCCAACCACCTGCTCAAAGCACAGTCTGCTAGGGCAGGTTGCCCAGTACTGTGTCCAGCTGGGTTTTGAATATCTCCAAGGATGGAGACTCCACGACCTCTCTGGGCAACCTATTCCAGTGTCTGGCCAACCTCATGGTAAAAGTGTACTTTGTTTAAGTGGAACCTGTGTTTCAATTTGTGCAATTGCCTCTTGTCTTTTCAGTGGACATCACTGAGAAGAGCCTGGCTCCATCTTCACATTGATAAGATGCCCCTGAGCCTTCTTTTTTCCAGGCTGAACAGTCCCAGGTCCTCAGACCCTGAAAGCTCAAGCAAACTACAGAGAGTAACCTTGACCATGAAGGTGCAACTCTGGGTCCTTCTTTGCACTGTTCTAGCCAGGGTTTTGCTCTCCTCTGTCATCTCCCCTCTGTAAATTATTGCAATGGATGAGCCCTTTGGAGGACACACTTTCAATGCACTTTCAGGGGATGCGGATCCAGATGGAGCCACAAACATCCTGAAAATGTTACTGTAACACTACAACAGGGTCCTTGTAGCAGTTTGCATGGTCCTACCTGGTTTATGCAGATGCATGGGGGTGTCCACAAGGATTTTGTTACAGAATCAGGGGCCCCCATTTCCACAATGCAGTTAAGCTACTTGTTATTTATTACATTAGCATTTACCTGGTCTAAATGATATTGGGGCCACTGCAAGGAGTTCTGCATATCTGTGTGGTCTACCGTGGGCAGAGCACTGCACGTGCTGTGCTCCTACATGGGGTTTGTCATGAAATCGATCCTTCCTAAACCTTGTTATCCCTCTGTGTGTGTGCAGCTCTGTCTGGCCTGGGAGCTCAGGCAGTGCCTGCCCGCAGCCCCGCAGGGGATCGATATGGACCGATAGAGGCATCTGGGAGAGACAACACACAAGCAAACATACCTCGCACTGGAAACAGACTGTCTTTGCGGTTACAGGAGAAGGTGTGAAGCTCCACGCCTCTTTCCACTCCTTGAGCGTGTCGGCACTGCTGGAGGTGTTCAGCCAATTAGCATGGCCAATTCCTTTCTAAATGTTTTGATTTCCATGTGTAGGCTGCACTTTAGAGAGAAAAACCTGGAGCCGTGCCAGGCTCTTTCCAGAAATTCAGGAAAAGGAAATGGGATTGTTAAATAAAATAGACTGTGCTGATCTAGGAGTTCCTAAGGCGGGCCGTACGGGCTGACAGTGCTTGCCTCCGCTGTGAGCAGTGCTGCCCATGCAGAAAGTCTCTGTCTGCAGGGAGCACCTGGCAGGGCTGGGGTCCAGTCCAGCAGCTGGCACGACAAGTGTAAGGTCTGCTCTCGGTTACTCCGGTGAGAACCCAGGGAACAGGCCAGATCGCTGTGTTACCTTCCATTTCTGCTGTGTGACTGAACGCTTGGGCAACGATGCAGAATTTAAGACAGCCTGTGTGAAAAACTTGCCTTTGGTGAAAAACTGAGTCCTGTTGCCCTCTCAGATAAGACTCTGACTTCTAGGGAGGGTCATCTGTGCTCAAGGCACAGCACTGCCCAGTATTTGATTGATACTCATTCTCAGGGCTTGGTGAGTTGCCCCAGCTGTGACTGTCACTCCTTAGCCTGTAATTCCCACAGATATTCAGGGTGAGGCCTTTGGAGGCAGGAGTGTTTGTGGGGTTTGAAGGAAGCAATGCAATTTCTAGGAGAGATTTCCTGTATGTCATTAATACCACTCCTAAACTGCAGAAATACAGCACATAATTGCTACATCTGAAACTCCTGAGCTGTGTTATTAGCAAGAAGTTAACAAGCAATCAGAGGCTGCAATTGCTGCAGCTATTTTTAATAACAAATACGGAGAAATTGCATCTCTCCCGAGATAATTCACAAAGAGTAAAATTTATACTGAGTTGACCACGTAGCATTTTTTCTTTCATCCCCAATAACAGTTTATGTTGAGACTTAATTACACAAATGTTTATAGACGATAAGGAGATTTTTTTTGTGACAGGTGCTAAGTAAATTAGTATTAAAATAATAATTAACTATTGCTGCCTTGTGATGTGCACACAAATTACAGCTGACCATTGCTGTGGAGGTGGAAACCAGCCACTTGTTACTGATGTCTGTTCTGCTCTGAATAGAGTCAAATCTGTCTACTCCCGTTAAGACCCTGTTCTCATATTTAATTTTTAAGGTCATGGCTCTATCATCATATTGTCTGCAAGCCTTGAAATGCGCCTGAGCCTGAGGATTCTCCAAGACACATGGATGTCTGTTCAGCAGGGCTGGGCCTCTATTAGTATGTGAGTAGGGAATGCAAGCTGCCTGCTCTGCTATACCTGGGAATGGGGTGGGAGGCTGCAACCCAGCTTCATGGAGCCCAAAACCTTGTTCTTGAGTGATGCCCGGGGTTCTGCTGTAGCTTGGAGGCTGGTGCAAGGCATGCTGCTCCTCAAGAGGATGGGGGGAAGTTGCACTGTAAGCTGGATTGTCAGATGTGTCTTTTGGGGCCACAGGCTGCAGAGCCCAAACTGTGGGTCTCTGGGCCAGGACCATAAGAAAATCAGAAGCCAAATATTTAAGATGAGGTTTTCTAGGCACGTTCTCCCGCTTGTAGCCCCCTGTGTTGGAAATTTCAGTACCTTTGACACAAAGACACCCTGCTGTTTGAGTAGCTGGACTCAGACTTGGCCCCATCACCCTAACTCAAACCTGATTTGCCTGCCAGTCCTCTCCCTACTGCAGTCTCACCCAGCAGATGGTGGCACCAGCTTCAGCTGAAGATGAACAAGTGCACTGAGATGTGGGTGACCAGGAAGGCACTCTGAAATCCCACAACCAGCCCGGGAAAGTGCTGCCTGTCCCTATGGCTGGTGGCCTGGCTTGCAGGATGAAGGTGGGAGGGGACAGAGCAGCACCAGGACTGTGGGTGAGGTTCTATCAGCAGGGAACCTATAGCCCTGCAAGTACTTGGTATGATCCTGGGCCCAGACCAGGGAGATGCTCAGAGCAGCCGGTGCTGGAACATGCTGGTATTTTTGCATTGTGAAAAGCAACGTGTGAATTGGCAGCTTGTCACTGAGCTGGGCAGCAGGGGCTGAACTGCGTTCTCAGCAGAGATTACTCAGTGCTACTGCGCGTATTGAGGCATCAGCCCTCACCCGCCGCAATGCTGCGCTCCTTTTTTAAAGAAAAAGAGGATTCTTCTGCACATTGTACTATTTAGTTGGGAAACCCGGACGTGATTTCCGAGGACTGTTTCAGATGCACCCCTGTAACTACTTAGGAAGGTAGAAACAATATCCTGGGATGCTCTGAGATCCCCTGGCTGATGCAGCAGATCCCTTAGGAGACGGAGTTGAGCGAGAAGCGGCCGTTCTTGCCCTCTGTGGGTGCCAATGGCACCCGCGTGTAAAGCTAAACCCATTAAGCTCTAATTGCAGTCAGCCCGGGCTGTTCCCTGGGAGCTGCCAGGCTCAGCCCTGTCCCAACACCTGCAGCCCAAAGAGGTGGGTGCCCTGCACCCCTCCCTGGGTGGCAATCCCCACTCGTGCTCCCAGCAGCTCCTATATTTTTTTGTGACAACAGAGGGCACCAGCGGCCCTTGCTAATGCCGGGCTCTGCCCTGCCTGGCTCCCCGGGACATGCAGGGCTGCTCAGGGCACTTTCGGACCTGTGGGAGGAAAGAGCCTGCGAACCAAACCCGTCCTGCTCCTCAGGTTTCGGCAGATGGATGCGGCGGGGCTCGCGGCTCCCTCCCACGGGGTCCCGCGTGGGTGTTCGCGACAACGCGCAAGTGCGGAGAGCGATGGTTTGGATGGGGCTGGCGACGGCGTGGGGCCGTGCAGTGCACACGCGTGGCTGGGAGCAGGGAGGGTTCGCACCCAGGAGGGCACCCCGCGAGCCTTTTGGAATCCTCGAATAGTCATTCTGCACCTCCAGCCCCCGCGGGGCCGCGTCCTGCCATCTGCACCCAAGCAGAAGCCGCTGGCACGTGGGAATTTGAGGTTAATCTGCAATGAAATGGTGAAGATCGGAGGCTGGGCCTGAATCTCCTCTGCGTTACACCAGAGTTCAGCCTCACCGACGGCTGCGTAACACACGAGAGTTGCCTACAGCGAAGCCCGCAGGGACAGCCCTGAGCTAGCTCCAAGCTGCTCCGCTCCAGCACTGGTGCCAGAATGGGAAGGAGCCCAAAGCAGCCTGGCTGCTTGAGCATGAAATCTCCAGCAAATCTGAGCTGCTGAGGTTAGGTGGTTAGCAGTACCAGACGTCGTTCTTTTAGAAGTAACCCCTGTAAAGTGGAGGACAGTCTGGGCATGCCCCCGCTCCATGCAGTAGGAATGGGGCTGCTTCCAGCCTGCTCTGCCGCTGACAGGCAGATCCCCTCTCCTTCCTCTTACCCGCTTGTGTTTATCACCGCTACAGGTGTGTTCAGCTCCAGGATGCCCACAGGGGGATGCAGAGAAGTTGAAGCTGTATTTTATTACTTTCCTGAAGCACAGCTATCTAAGCAGGTAAGCAGCAGGCACTTCTAGGGATAACCCACTGCTTTTGATCCGCTGTATCACATGGCAAAATAATCAGGGAGTAGAGCAACAAAATACAGGCACAAGTACTTCTGGTGAACAGCCCCTCTAGCAGAACGTCCTGATTTACTGCTGTTGTGAAAGCAGAAACAGGCAGTGATTTTATTCCTGTTTTCTTCCATGCAGCGCTGGGACAGAATTGATCTCTGCTCTGGTTTGTGGGATGCTTTTTCTTTGTTTCATCTTAGTTTGTGTGAGGAAGATGAAGGGAGAAAAAACAATGATGGAGGGGAAAGGGCTTTGAGTAAAGAAAAAAACGTGTCATGAGTACTGAAAATGTCACCCGACCTAGTGACATTAACAGGACGACTTGCAAGAGTAATAACTCCTCACTCAATTTAATCCCTTGAGTACGGGTGGAGTGGCTGAGTAGATGGATCCTGGTAGGATCAGGCCACAGAACTGTGCATATGAACCATAACCTAGAGTCTGTACTGGGGCCCCAGCCTCTTCAGTCCTGCAAATTTGAATATCTTGCTTCTTGCAGGACTATTTGCATACCAGAAGATTTACTCACACGAGCACAGGACATTGGATGCTCTGTTTATTCACAGCCTAGAAACATGAAGGTCCCAAGTTTCTTCCACTGCCAGGGGACATGTGAAAGCTTTGAGCACATGCTGCGGAGATAAGTAGAGACATATGCTTTATGCCAGGCCAAGATGTTTTTATAAAGAATTTCTGGCCACGTCTGGTAAAACATTTAATAACTTTTCTGCCAGCAGCCAAAAGGCAGTCAAATATTTAAAAGCAGTTATAAAAGTTCCTGTGTGAGTCAGAGTCCTACAGAAATCCTGCTAGTGAATTTCCCCATGGTAGCCTGCAGGACTAGCTGGAAAAAAATACCACAGAACTCTGCTGGTATGAAGTATTTTTTAACAAGTCCTTGGAAGTGGCATGGAATGTCCCTGCAAAGCCCCTGAAACCAGATCCCAGGCTATGTGCAGCCTAAACAGCAATTCTGGTGTTTTTTTCTCTAATAACTATAGCCGCAAATCCTATTTTATTCCTAGGGAATCACAGAGAGGCCAGTTTCAGTGTGACCTTTAAGTGGCATCTCTCTCGCTTATAGAAGAACATACATAAGCGTGTATTCCTTTAACCTGGGATCCAGCATACTCGAACCTCCATACCACAGATGGAGCAAAATGCTGCCCTGCTATGTGCATGGCCTGGGCTCAACTCCCCGCTCTCTCTTCCTGCCGAGTTCTGCTCTTGTAGTGTTAATGAAGTACCTCTTCTTTCCCTTTCAAAGTCCTCAGGTGATCCCTTTCTGCTTGGAAACTTCGATGAGACCCCGGGCTTTTTTGGAAATGAATCTCATTGCGATCCAAGGCCACGAAAGCTTCTCTGCTAATTCTTCCTGCTGCTAAAGCCCTGTCAGTAAGCCCCATGCCCTGGTTTGGCTCTGCTGCGGGCAGCAGTGCTGGGGGCCCGGGGCAGGGCAGGCACAGGTATCTCACAGCAACTCACTCTGACCCCAGGTTTGTGGGGTTGGCAGATGCAGGTGTTCACCCTGCTCTTGCTCACCTGCCTGGGCAGGAGATGAAGCTGACGTAGGGGACAGAGGGGGAGAGGAGGGGTAATGCTGCTGGCACCTGCCTGGCAGGTTGTGTGCTTGGGTATTCTACCGTCTCTGTGCTGAAGCAGAGCTCGCTGGTCTCTGAGCGCGTTTTGCAAATTGCTTCCGCGCTGCTGTTCAGGTCTGGTTTGGATACTTTTCTCTGGAGCACATGGAGCTGATCTGGGAGCCCTGCTTGGCCTGAATCCCCCCTCCCCACCCCAGAACCTTGCCACCTCCCCTCCAGCTGAAAATCTCCTGGGAGCTACCTGTGTTTCTTTGGTATTTCCACTGCTTTTGACCACCAAAATGGGAAGGGGAATGTCATTTCCCCACACCAGAACATCAGGAAATGTTTTACTTCGGCTTGGCTGTAAAAAGTGGGGGCAGTTGGTGGGGAAAATAAGTTTTTCTCAGAGCTGCTTTGCAGATCTCCACACTATGCCAGTGCGACAGCATCAGCGCAGCATGGGAGACCTCCCCAGAGAGGCTTTTTGCTAAGCAGGATCAGGTTCACACAAACGTGGGTTACCACCATGCCTGCTGGGCTGCCCGGTCTGTTGGCAGAGATGCCACCCGGGATGTCCTAATTCCCTGTCCTGTGCTCTAACTGCAACCCCCTCCTTCTCTTGCAGACTAAAGCCTGATACAACCCGCCTGGTCCCCTTTCCCCACTTCCAAGGCTGTTTGGTGCGAACGTGTGATCTTTGAAACGACCTGCAGGCAGGATAAAGGCAGTTGCTCTCCTAATTGCATGTGAGGGCAGCGCTTCTCCCCAGGGATGGAAAATGGGTTTTCTGCCTCAGGGCCTACAGAGGGGGCCTGCGAACCACAGCACGGGTGGGATGGCCGAGCCGCTGGCCAAGGGCTGGGGAAAAGCAGGGAGCGTAGCACCCAGGGCAGGAGAGAGCCTCTCCTTCCCTGCGGCCTTGTCTCAGGCAGAGAGCCCAGCTCCCACAGCCTGCCTGGCAAGCAGCCATCCTCCCAAGGTGTCCGACCTCCGAAGACGTGCCCGTGGCAGGCTGCTTTGAACGCCCGGCAGAGGGAAGAGGCAGCGAAGAAGTGTCTGGTTACCCACCTCAGCCTCCTTCCCCCCTCTCCAGGGTGGGCGGTCTGCCCTCCTGGGTGTCAGGAGAGACTCTTCCAGGGAGGGTTTGACAGGCCAAATTTATGACAAGCCTGTTACGACTCGTTGCAGATTTGGGTAACGCTTGGGGAAAATGCTGTCAACAACTGCATGCTTATCTCCTCGGAAACCCCGGCATGCTTTTCTGGGCTCAGCTCGCTGCCACAGTTCAGCACTGCCAGCGGCTGAGGGAGTAGCTGGGTTTCCAGAGCCAGTCCTCCCTCGCAGCACAGGGATGCCTGCACGCAGCCCGGCTCAGGGTCGCTCCATCTGAGGATGGCCACCATGCCCCGAGCGGCTGCAAGTCTTTCACATCAGCATGGGTTTGCTGGTTGCGGGTGCGATAATCAGCAGAGCAGCGAACGAAAGCAAGGTCCTTCTACCTTCAGATCATCATGGGATCTATTGAGCAATTCAGTGTGTTTTAGTGCAGCCCTGGGAGGCTTGTCTCTTAGGTCCTCGCTGGTGCGATGCCTGGCTGTTCCATCAGAACTGATAGTCAGACCAATGGGGTCATGCTCCACGGAGGAGGCAAGGTGCTGATCCAGACTATAAAGTTTGCATTTGTCTTTGTTTGCATTTGCATTTTCAGCTTGAGAAAGTGCCAGGGTCCTGGGGTGGGCAGAAGAGATTTAGGCTAAGCAGGGCTCCCAGATCAGCTCCAAGTTTGTCATCTTGTGTTTAAAATCATGCAAATCTGGGATGGAACCGGTGACCCCTGCACTTGCTTCTGGATGCACACGCATTGCTCCTGGTGAATCAATAAAGCATACCCTAGCACAGGTAGCACAGGGCAAAGCTGGTTTTTTTAGGCAAGGAAAAAAACCTCTTGTTTGCCTGTCAGATGCCTCAGGGGAAGCTGAAGTGGACATGAACAGTGGAACGGCTTGCAAGCGTGCGGCACTGAGAAGACAACACGCATCCCATGCACAAGATCTCATTCCCCCATCCTCAGCATCCAACCTGGGAGCACCGGCAGGAGCGGATGGTGTCATGGATGGCTGCACAGTCACGTTGGCCACCTTTTGCTGATGGGATGTACAGATGCTGGCGTTTCCTGTGTGGTGGGGAATTCATGTTCCACAGCAGTCTGCAGGGTTGTGGTGATTCATGGGGAACAGGAAAACCTAGTCTTATCTTCAGGGAGAAAACTGCTGAGCTTCAGGTTTCAAAGCCCTTGGTTCAGTGGAATTACAGGTTCAAATCCTGAGAGGGTCAAACAAGGTCTTTCTTCCTCTGAGACGAATGGAGTGTCATGCAGTAAATTGCTTATGATTCTCTTTGTTAGATGCTGTGTTACTTTGAAAACGGCATCGTGACAAATCTTGGCTTTCTGCAAAATAAATAACTGCATCATTTATCAAAAAGGTTTGCTTTCAGAAACGTCGCCACTCTTTTAAGGCATCAGAGACTCTTGGGAATGAAGGAGACCAGAGGAACACAAAATGCCACTTTTCTTTTCTTACTCTATTTTATTTGACATTTTACTTTTTTTTGCTTATTTGAAAAAGGCCTGGTGAGGAGTGATCCCTGGCCGTGGCATGTCCCAGCAGACTTGGTGGAGTGTGACAGTGAGGGACGTGTGCTGCCTGACTCGGCCCCGGGGAGGTGAGGAGCGACAGGCATGCTTGCTCGCTGCATCCTTGCTGCCCACAATTGCCCCATGCAGGAGGAGCTCCAAGATCGCTCTTCTCCCCATGGCAGCAGACATCAGCCGTCGAGGCCGTTCCCAGGTATCTTGCAGTGGAAGATACGGCTCCTCGGGCGCCAGCAAAATCACAGTGTCAGGACTGATCGGTGGTGAATAACCAGCATGTTTCTGCCTACTTAGCTGAGATGACACATTCAGACTACTGATACTGGCTGGAGCGTGTGGTCCTGTGCTCTTTTCTTACAAACCATCACCGCAGAGCAGCACGCTCGGCTCTGCTGTGTATAGCAGTACATGCAATGCAGGTATGCTGCTCCAGCAAGGCACCTGTCAAATGCAAATACTGTCACAGGCAAATTCCTCCTCAAAACTTCTACGGGGAGAGCTACGTGCAAGGAAGTCTAGCAAGGTAGAGAAGCAGTTTTGAAACTTTTTATTCCTCTTCTTTTAAAGGCATCTCCAGTGTCCAACTATTTCCACACACTTACTCCTTGTCTAGGATAGAATATAATGCACCAGATGAAATGTCAAAAAGCGGCCACTGTATTGAGCATGGTCAACTAATTTATTTTATAGCATGTGCAACAGTATCTTATTTTGTGCTTGACATAGCAAACATTATTAGTGTCCAGCCAGCACCTTACTAACTTTTTAAAAACAAGTGAAGCAAGAAGCACTGCAGGCTGCTTTTATGTCATCTACAGGATGCCCTTAGCACTTTGCGAATGCCTGGAAGTCCTAAGTAGCAGGCAGGAATTGGCATCCCCTGTTTACACGTGGGAAAACAGAAGTAAAAGAGTTTATAGCTCCTGTTTCCAAAAGCAGTCTCTAGCTTTGGGTCTCTGTCTTTTTGGTGCCAAACTGTGAGAGTTTTTAATGTTCTGGCATGTGTGCAGAACAAAGAGCAACTGTTCACTGGTTTAACTGGTTTGACTTGTACACAGCCCGGTTGAAAAGGTATCTTAGTGTGAAGTCCGTGTAGCACAGTGAAGCAGATGTTCTCTCCAGCCCCATTGCCCATCAGGTCTGGATTTTAGAAGTGCCACAGTTGAAGCCAACAGTGTTTGCAGTGTCCAGTGCTGCTGAGAGCTAGGCCAGGTGTTAGATCAAATGTCTGGAGCTGAGCGTGTAACATTTTTTCAGATGTGCTTCTTGGTGATTTTTTTCCAGACAGACGCGGGAAGTCTGTGGTAGAGCTGGGAACAGAGCCTGTTCCTGTGCTGTGAGATGCTGTACGGCTGACAAGACACAGGCACGTCCCTACAAAGTAAATGTTGTGATTTCATGGCTGGTGCTGAATGGCACCCGACAGTTGCACCAGGGGACCTTCCCCCCCCCCCCCACCCCCCCCCCCCACCCCCCCAGTCTCCAGATTCACAGGCATTCACATTGTAGCTAAAGCCTCAGAACCTCTGAAATTCAACAGGAGTAGTTTGGTGTTTAATTTGAGGTCAGTTGTACCAGTGCATTTTTGTACTCGTGTTTCTGTGTGCAGCTCAGTTACAGGATAGCCTTAATGGAGGATGACCAGGCAGGAAGGCTCAGGAAGCTGGTGAGATACAGGTGAAAAGCACATCATAGGGCCAAGCTTAATACCAGCTTGCACAGGAGAGAGTTGCACCAGGAGCAGTCTGTTGACTCCAACAGCATGTAATAAGCTGCTTCCTGAGCTGGACAATGGAGTGAGGACTGGGCTTGCGGATGGATGATATACACTGTGGCGTTGCTTGCTTGCTTGAGTTGTCCAGAAGAATGATGCATTTCTTTGTTTTTTAACTCATTAATTGAGCTTATCCGTGATGGGAGAGCTTGTCATATTCCATGTCTGAACATCAAGTCCTCTGCCAGTGCTGAACTGCATGGCAAACCCTGAGCGCACTGCTGGGACTGCCAAGCCTGGGCAATTCCTTGCTGGCCCATCCACAGCTGGACAACACTTCTAAGGGACGGCCACACCGTTGTGGTGTGGACTGCACGTGCAGCTCCCTGCTGGTTGTCTTTTCAACGTTTGGATGAGTGCAACTCCACAGCACAGATTTTTCTGGCTTGCTGTTTGCATGAGTTCATGTTGAAAGCTTGCTTTCTCAAGACGTCCTCTTTTATTTGTTTAAAATGTGCTGTTTCCATAGGTTGCACCTGCTCTCAAGGATATGACCCAAGGGTAAACATGGAGAAGGCACAAAGCCAGCACCACAAGTGCAGTTTCCATGGGAAATGCAGGCAGGTATATCTGTACATGTAATAAAATGCTAGGCTCTGGGTGTCTGCTCTGTTCGCCTGCTCCGGAATGTGGTGAGGAGCACCCAGCCCCTGACAGCAGAGAGGGCCCTGGTCTCCAGAGCCGTGAGACAGCTTGGGCAGCTGACCTCCCTAAAAAAAGCAGTTGAAACCACATCTCAACCACCCCTCTGCCAGTACAGGTCAGGAATTGTGGCTTTTCTTGAGTAAAATTTCAGTCAGGCTTAATTTTCTTTTCATATCTGTTTTAGAAAACGCTAAATATTGAGCTGTTGTTAGGCAAAGAGTAGCAAGAAGAATTTCAGACTGAAAAGCTTATACTTTTCATTTAGAAGGGAAACTGGGATTTTTTTTCAGCAAAACCACTTCCATGGAAAAAGGTTGTTGAAGAAATTGTGGTTGAAAGTATGTCAGCCATCTGCCATAAGAAGGAGGTGAAAACCCCTCAGACCCTTCCCACTGTGAATATGCAGGATTTTCTGCAGTAAAGGGCTGAATCTTTCACCTGTGGTTGAAGCCACCTTTTCTTTTTGATCAACATCACCATCACTGAAACATGTAAACACAAGGAGTTTGAGTGAAACTCTGGCCGATACCAGGCAGGGAGCAATCGTGGGCTGGCAACAGGCTGGAATCAGTGACCTAATCAGCCATTTCCCTCTCTAATTGCCATGATTCTACAGCTTAAAGAATTACACAACATGTATTTTAGTTGGAACAAGACACTATTATTGAGTAAAGTGCATAATAATTGTGTTTCAGGAGGTGAAATAAACGTCTATCACCGGGCACTTTAATCCATCATTGTACTTTGCTAAATTACGGAAATTGCACTACATTCAATACTAGAATTACTTGTAATAAAGTGATTGCTGAACTGACACTCACAAAAAGATGTCTAGTACCTACATTTGTTTTCCTAATTGACAATTTTAGGCTTCGATCTATGGAGGGAGGAGCACCCACAGCCCTCATTTCAGTTGATAGGAATGAAGGGCATGTAGCTCCTTGCAGAGGCAGAGTCTTTTAGCACAGAAGGATCCTGCCTGCATGAAGTAACTCTGATTTCCTACAGCTTTCAAGTCCTCGCTTAGGTCACTGGATAGATCCATTTCGCCTACACTTAGAAAACCATTAGATTTTGGTGCAAGCTTTTCTCGTAATGACACACCACTTGCTTATGTTGCTCTGCAATTTCTTCACTGGCCATTTATTAATTAATGCCACATTTTGCAGACTGGGATAAGTGACTTGACCAAGCATACATAGCATGAAGGAAAAAGGCATGTTCCTCGTCCTGGATCTCCAATGGCACTTTGGAGATGCCCATGACTTTTATTGTTTCCTCTTCTGCAGTCCCTCCACCCTGCAGGATTTTAGTTGGCAAAAAGCAAAACTGAGATCAGAGCTCTTGGTTTCACCTCCTGGATGTCACGTTTAGATCAGGCCCACCTAGAAGAACATTACTTTTTTTGTTTTAGATAGTACTCCAAAGACGTTAACAAACTGTATAATCAACTGATGCTGAGCTAAACGTGGGTGGTTTTTTAAACTTTAACTAATGTATGTGGTCACATGCCTGGGAGAATACATAGAAATTTTTTCCACAGGGTAAGCGATATCCTTTTGCAAAGGTGTATAACTCCTTTCTCATCAGACTGAGTAAACAGCTGAGGAAATATCTGTTTTAAACAGGGAAAAACATTTTGTGGTAATATGGAAATGATCATTCAATTATAGTTTACAGGAATTTTATTACTGACTCCTGTCCTTGGAAAATTGACTGGATTTCTGAAGACCAAAACCTTCTTTTCTTTCTCAGGGGTTTTCCTAACCTAGCTCAGAACAGATCTTTAAGGAATTCAGTTGCAACATGTTAGAATTTCTCTTTGGAAGAGAAACACATGCTCCATCCAGAAAACACTGAATTTAAGTCCTCTCTTGATGTTTCCATGGCCTCAGCCAACGGGATTAAACCTTTCTTCATGGCAGGTGACATAATCTGTAGGGTTTACTGACTCTCTTAACAAAGTATCAAACACTCTCATAGATATTTTTCCGCTTTTTCTTTACATGAAAGGAGATGTGAATGTCTCCTTCATCAGCAGTCACTATATAACATACTCACATACTGTAAGGTCTGTTTAAAAAGTTTCAATAAGCTAAGCAAATATGAGGAATTCTGATGGGAAGGAATTAAAGCTGTCCATTTTTTTCTTCCAAAATAAATATGCGAGTTAATCTGAAAAAGTGAAGAGTGCCAAATATTCATCCTATGTGCTAAAGTGACTCATGGTGAAGGTAGACAGTTTTATAGTGCAATTTCTTTACTTGTGCTGGAAATGGATAGCTTCCAAGTGACACTTATGAAACAATTAGCTGTTCAAGGATAATCAGATTTGTATGAAAATGTAAAGATAAGCGATTTAGCTGTGATCTCAGCTGGAAAGTGACTGAGGGTGGTGGGCCATACTCCACAGTAAAAATCCCCTTTCTTTTACTAAATGGCACTTTTGCTGAAATGTGCTGGATTCAAGCAAGTAACAGCTCCCTTGACTTTCATTGCTAGGATGACACACGACTGATTTGCATCATTAGAGAACCTCGCTGATGGCTGAACTGCTTTGCATATAAATGAGACCTAACCTGAACAGCTGTTCAACCGGTGGATGTGAAGGATTTACAGTTCTGGATCAGGTCCCTGCTCACCACCAGTCTCCGAGGGAACTCTGCTCCGGACTGCTGGAAAACAGGTAATGTTTCACACCTACACGCCTGGAGCTTGGGCAGGGGCAGAGGCTGGGGGTTCAGATGGCCAAAAAACGTCTTGAAGCCTTTTTACATTCTAAAGTTAAAATGCTCACTTTTCAGTCTTGCCCTCTCCCTTGAAATTACCATACATATGGTGGAAGAGTGAAGTGCTTTTTTTACTCTCCATGCGTTGCACAGATTTGCATGAGCGCCTAGAGAGATGGTGCTATTTGTAAAAGATGATCTACAGAGGTAAGGACCCAGCCAGCCATCATGCCCAAGGCAGCCAGGCTTTGACTGCTGCTACGCCGTGGCCCTATGGATTTGCCAGCCCACGCACAGCTCTGGAAATACGTGTGTACCCTCTGTGCCTGTACAGTGCCAAGATGGTTGCGTGGAGAGGGATAGCACTGACAGCATAGCAAAGGCTCATCCTGCATCTTAAGGTGTTCCCTGTGGCACCTCTGCAGAGCTCTTCTGCTCCCTCCACAACCTGCTCATCTCCAAATTGCCTAGGGTCAGGGGGAGGCAGCGGGAAGCCAGGAGAGCCTGGGGGGGTCTCTGTCACTCCAGTGCCTGTCTGTATCAGTCCATGGGTTGTCTTCCATTGAGGTGTTTGTCCTTGTGTTCCTGTTCACTGGATCTCTCTGTGTTGTTGGCCGTGTGTTTCTCCTTAAAGTGTACTCTATCTGCTCTGCCTTTGCAAACATACTTTGTGGAGGAAGTGGGAGAAAATGCGATGATGGTTTCCTGACCCCAGCCTCACTTCAGCTGTACAGGCAGTCCCCTTAGGAAAACTTTTTCTGTGATATTTTCAGCTTAGTTTCCAAATCTCCAGAGGCCTGGCTAAGACTGGTAGGCAGCCAAGCCTTGAGTGACTATTCATCTGCCTGAACCCTCCCTAAAGATTTGCCTGTCTGTGGAGCAAACCACATTGTCAAGGGCATTGTTAATGATGTGTCAGGGGGTAAGAGTAGCTCTCAGCCCCGCGAGATCCAGAAAGCCTTGAGACAGTTTGGATCCTTGGCTAAAGCACCAGCGAGGCATATATCCCTAGAGCAGAGGTGGCGGTGTCCTGAAACCCAAGGACTAGAAAACACCTGCATTCTGTTTAATGTCAGAGGTATCACTGCCAGTGGATGGATTCAGAAAAATATTTAGAAGGCTTCCAAGAAAGCATTTGTAGATTTGGGTGTGCAAGCCTGTGAAAGTGTTTGGTCTCCTGGTAATGCTTGCACGTGCACACAAAGCATCTTGGTCTTGAAAGGATGCTTTAACACTGCTTATTCCTCCACTGAAGCTGGGAGAAAAAGGAATGAGCATTGTGATCCCATCAGCTGTGCAATAAATCCCTGACGAAATGAAGGTTCTGGGATAAAATCAGGCACCTGGCACCTCCGCAGTGACTGACTGTTAAGCGTAGAGCTACTGATGGCAAAATCCTTCAGATGCTGCTTATTGTGGAGGCAGAACTCAACCTGTTATAAACACGTCCTCCTTTCCTGAGCGTGGTTGGTTTTATCTCCAGGTTAAGGGGTTGTTGAGATCCCAGATGGAAGGGGAAGCTGCTTGGCTTTCAAAGCTTTGTTTACTTATATAAGGCCTAACAAACATGGTTCTTAAGGCCCCCTAGGAGGTCTTTCTTATGAAGCTAGGGGCTATTGGATTAGGCAAATGAGAGCCAGAGATTTGCCTAATAGCTTGACAGGCCATGAGGGATTAGACTCTTGTGGGCTCGTGTAAACTTGTGGGACAGAGGTGCTGTGGCGTGGGTCTCTTCTTAGCTGTGGATAAATGCCTTGTCAATGTGGGTTAATCTTGTTTGCCTTGTCTTCCATAATGCTGTGTTACAGGACACAACCTCTGCCAATTTAATCACTGTTGGAATTAAATTGTAGGCTTTTGTTTCATGCACGCACCTCCTCTGTTATGCAGCGCTTTCGGCATTACAGGGGTCAGTGATTAACAGTAATTTTTAACTCACATTGGTTCAAGCTCCTGAAATAGTTGCTCCTTTGGGACCAAAGGTTCAACTGCAGCGGGCTGAAGGCAGGTCTCTCTGAGGAGACCCCACTGCTGCCCACGCGCAGTGGATCCATGCCTCCACGTTCCTTTTTCAAACACTGGTATTAACCGTGTCTCTCCCTCCCCAGATAACCCAGATCCCTTTCCCCTGAGCTGGGATCCTGCCTTGTCATTATGCTGTGCTCAAGGCAGCATGCCAGCACTGGAATGGCACACTGTGAAGCCTGAAGGACACCTCCAGAGAGCACCCACCCCTCCCTGGTGCACTCTGACACCTTTCATTTGATTGAAAGTGCGAAGTCAGTTGTGACTGTCCTCAAAGGCAAGCGGGCAGTTAGCAGTGGGACTGAAGTGCCAGCGCTCTTAAGGAATTGTAAAGAAAGCGGACATGGGACTCCTCTGCTCCCAGGTCCTTTTAGCGTGGTCTGATGGGGTAGAGAGCTGTGAGTGTGGAGGGTTTATAGAGCATCCTGGCTTTTGCAGCACCTCTCACTTCTGCTTTTGGCCAACCCAGAGAAGAGTCAGCCACCTCTGCTGGCCTAGGTTTGCTCCCAGGGCACAGGCCATGTTTGTCTCATTATGGTGCAGGTTCCATCCTATCCAGCCCCAGGTTTATTACACTTTTTAGATGTCTTCACTTTTCCTCACTCCATATCTTCCCCTTGTCCTCCCTACAAGTACACCAAGAGCCCAGCAGCACTGGGTCCAACACAGGAGCTGGGGTCCAAACACCTGCAGCCGCTGGAGACACGTAGTCCTGAGTCTTGCTTGATGGATGCTTGTCAGAGCCGAGGGAGACAGGAAAATTCACTGCATCCCATCCCTGGGTCTGGGGGCGGCCTCCTCCACAGCCGATTAGCATCTGCAAGGCACTGGAAGGGACAGTGCAGGTGGGAGGCAAAGCTAAAGCCAGTCCCTTTTGCCCCACAATGGGCGGCATCTTGCTCAGTTGTGCAAATTGCCCATGCGCTCTGGGGGGCCATAGAAGCCCAAATTGCTCCTTAGAAAGCCCAGCCCCTCCTGCCCCCGCTTACCCCCCAGCACAGCCCCTCGGCCCTGCGCCGAGCGGGTGGCAGATCCCCAGGGAGCGGGGCAGAGGGGACAGAGTGTGTCAGTAGTGCCAGACTGCCAGGTGACTGCTTCCCATCGGCAGCGACAGGGGAAAGGCCGCCTTGTGTTCATGTGCTAATGGCGGCCACCTGGGCTCAAAAACGGCAGAGATGGTGGTGTGAAAAAGTGCCCTAGGTCTTGCCCCTGACACCTTCACTTGCCCAGCAAAGAAAAGCTGCAGGTGCCAAAAGGGCTGTAAATACAGACCTTGCAGGCTGGTCCTTTACTAAGGCATCCCCAAGACGGCACCGAGCCTTCCTGGGCGGATGGAAAGCGCTGCAGAGCAGTGAGGTGTTCTGGGGGTAACATCAAGACCCTCCTCAGCTGCACAAAGCGCGGTCGGTTGTGCCACCCACGGGGTGCTGGGCCAGGTCGAGCCCTGGGGCTTTCCCAGCTGTCCCGCTCCATGAAATGCCACCCACCTCCCATCCGCTTCTCTGTGTCTTCCTTACTTTACAGGGAGAGGAAAGTTTTAAACTGCCACGTGAGCACAGAGAGCAAAAGCTCTTAGGAGGGGGCGTATGATGGGGGATTTTCCCTCTGTTCTGCAGACCTCCGTTGCCTCCTTGGCTCTGCTCTTCCCACACCACAGCACCCAGTCCTGGGCAAGATCGAAGCTGGGAACCAAAAGCTGGCCAGCACAGAGCCCAAAACACACCGGGGCATCCATGATACGATCTCAGAAGAGCCTGCGCCAGCTTATAAATTGTCTGCGGAGTGGGATCTGGCAGAAAGCAGCACAGCCTGCCTCCATGGAGGTGGCAGAGGTTTGGGACTGAAGCAGTGAGGGGTAAGGTTCACCCTGCACGTGCATTACTGCCTGCACTCCTTCGTGCTACAGCTTAGTCACGGCTGACCCAGGTGAGTGGCTTGGGAGAACACAGCTGGGAGAATGGGGTTGTACAACCAACAACGGTTGACATTAGCTCTGCTTAGGGCAGAAAGGTTTCATCTTTTGGGGGCCTCCTCTGCTACCAGGCAAACCCTGTGCTCTGGCTGCAGATCGAGATATGAGATAAGGCAGCCTAAAGTTGCACCCTGCCACAGGCTAGCTTTGCACAGATCTGGAGGTGCAGAGGTGGTCTAATGTGCTTTATTACTAGACTGCACTAATGAATTCTACTAATGGGCAAAACGCTGCATGGCAAAGAAGCCCTTGATCTTCCACACCCTTCCGTGCTTGTAACCCCTGTAACATTTCCTGCTGTAACTGAGGAGTCCCACCTGGGATAGATGGCACAATTCAGCAGATTGCAGGCAAAAAAGCGTATACTCATGGAGCGAGTTAGCTGAGCCTGGATGCTTCCTCTCCCAAGATCTCACTGCTGGTTCTTGCATGGGGAGGAAACATTGCTCTTCACCAGGCCAGGAGCTAGCTTGCATTTTGGCCTGGAGCTCATTTAAATCAAGTTCTCTAGTAGCAGCCCCTGCTTTGTGAGGCAGTCCCAGGAGATTCCTGGGCTGGGGCAAAAAGCGCAATTGCTATCTAACTGATGGAGCTGTGCATATCACTCGTGCTCCCATGGCCATCATTCCTCAAACATAAAGCTTCTGCTACCCCTCCTTCCGTAGGCACCGGAGCCTCGTGGAGCAGTGCCGTGAGCTTTTGTACAAAACTGACCCTGCAGGGAAGAAGAGAAGGAAGGAGAAGGTCCTGCTGCTCTGGGCGTGATGCTGGGCTGCCCAGAGCATCTGTCACTAAGAGAAGTCAATGTTTTTTTCAATTTGAGTGCTAGGCTTTATAGACAGAATAAAATGTCATGCAGAGGACTGCTTATATATTGCCTGTGAGTTTTGCATGTCTTAATTTAAGAGTTTAAAAATTGCATAGTTCTGGGCTAGCCTTTCTGCCTAGCAGACAGCTATTGAGTTCTCAGAAGAAAATTCTTTGGCCACCTCCATCTGTACTGTCCAAATGTCTGTAGAAGAAATACCCTGGGAAGAGAACCTGTCACGCTGTCCATCACTGAATACAGTGGGCTCTTACCTCTTGCTGTGCCTTTAGAGACCACTTTGTTCTCCAATTCCTTTTCTTTAATTGGCTCTGTCTTTACTTGTTGGAGTCCTTGTACTTAGACAAGATGCAAATTTTGCATAATAAAAGGGCTTCCTAATAGCCGGCAGTGCATCCTGCTGCTCCCTGTCTCCTGTTGCTAAAAATTAAACAGATGTAAAATTAGGAGCTGAATGTCTTTGCATCTGGGGGTCCTTGTGCATAGCTGGAGATGATAGTTTAAGATGTGCCCTTTTCCCAGGAACAGCAATGAAGAGTTCAAGAAATTATAACCCCTAACAAACCTTTCTCCAAAGAATTTTGCTTATATACTTTAAATCACACTGGATGTGTACATTTTTGCTTATAGCTTTCCTTGCTTCTCTTGACTGCACACTCCAGTGAAATCCCAGATCCTTCACTGAGCAATGCTTTTGAATGCTCCATCCCCACCTACATTTTTAGGAACCCTAAGGAGAACAAGCAAACAGAAGGGAAGGTTCACTGCAGGCAGAAAAGAAGTCAGCGGTTTTCCTTCACCACAGGAGACTTCATGCAATCCAGAATCCACAGGCCCTAGTGCTGTATTGCCTTGAGTAACTCATGTTCCTAGGCATGGTGTCGAGGCAGAACCAAGTCCTGGTCCAAAGCAATGTACACGAGTATTTTCTTTTCTTGGCATGCCCTAGTCCATCTCTTTACAACAGGCTCCCAATTGCTTGGCTTCGTTTTAGGGTGGAAATCACATAAAGAGGCTGTAGCGAGTTTAATTTGTCCCCTGGCATAGCAGCAGACCCTCTTGGGTGAATGGTCAGAGCCTGTGTTTAAAAGCTCACTGCAAAAAGTAGTATCCATGGCTTATTGAGCTCACGGTGTATCCTGTAAATCTGCACTTCCCTGCTGTATGTGAGAACACTGGGTGTTGGGAAACCTTCAGAACTGTAAGTGGAGAAGGAGCCCCATTAATTCCTGTCTAGACTGGCTTCTGAGCCCAGGTTCCAGAGATGAAAGGGCACTTTATTAAGACAGGGCATAAATCCACCCTGCCAACAAGTCCACACTCCTCTGGATTATTTACACCTCTCTCCCTCCCTCTGGTCATTGCCTGTCCCTATATAATCTACATTAAAGTTCTGACAGGATTAAGCCAATACATCTTAAGCTTTAAATATCAGGTTCTGTGTGCTTTCGTTTCCACCGTGTCACAAAAAAGACTTCATGTTTGTACAGATAGACTGAAAAAAAAAGTAGGTGTCTCAGGAAAGGAGTTTGTTGTCATGACTGAGAGATAAAATGTGTGCTTAGAAGATTTTATTGCAAATGTGGCCTTTGCCGCACCTACAGCTCCTCTCCCTGATGTGCCTGGCCCTGTATGATACTAAGGGCCAGCCAGGGGCTGTATGAACGAAGCCATCTGGGCTCTGAGAGTCACCTTTCTGGATGAGGGGTGACAGCCTGGGGCCAGGCTACAGCCCTTCTTATGCAGGACTGTCCTCCCTTGCAGTGATGTGCTCAGCTGCTAGGGACGAAGACTGAGGGGGTATGGAGGGCATGGGCAGTGTAGGATGAAGGCTCTGAGGAAGACTGTCGTCTTTGCCTTCAAAGATCTTACAACTTTTCCTTGCTCGTGCAGTTTTGGTCCTTTATTTTCTGTCACTTGGTGCTTATGGAAAGAGCCGCGGCACTGTACGAGTGTAATAGATCCCGTCATCTCACGTTTGCATGAGCTTCCCCAACTTCCCTTGCAGCCCCGCAATGGGGAGCAAACAGTGCTTATGGAAAAGAGCCTCAAAGGGACTTTGACACAAATATATTTTTAGGCTGAAAATGTAAAATCTGCATTCACTGTATGAGTATCTCTGCAACCCCTGGCTCGTGGTTTATTTCTGGTGTAGGTCCTGTTCAGCCATAGGACTGAGGGTTGAGGGTTATAGCGATGTGGAGCATTAGTGATGTGGGTGCTGTGCACTGAAATGAAAGGCAGGCAAAGTGCCTAAAGCTACAGTCAGCAAAATTTCTGGATGATGTAAAAGAGCTGCAGCCTGCAAGGTGACATCCAGGCACTACTGCAGGACTGGAGTTCATGCTTCCCAGGCATGTGTGTGTCACCAGGAGCGGGGCAGATCAATACTTTGGCAAGAGTGACTAACACTTTGGATTAATTTGTTTGAAAGAAAAGATGAGTTCACGAGCGCTCTCTGATGCAGGACTACCTTCCTCTTGCAGGCCCCATGCATTTTCACTGTTACTTGATACATCCAATGTGATAACAGTATGTGGTGATAGAGCTGCACAATGCTCAGAGCTGTGTGACTTAAAGACGTGCTGCAGATTTCAGCACATTGTAGCAATGATAGGCTAAGGAAATAATGAGTGCTGTTGAAAGGACACTCTGAATTTTTGTGCAGCCAGCCAGAGATCTCCATGGAGTCAAGGTCTGCTCAGGTCTGCATTTCAGCTGACTGCCATAGTTGCAATCCTTTTGTATTAATCTTCTGTTGCATTTTTAGCAAATGAGCTTACTGGCATGGTCAATTTGAAGTCATTAGCAAATATTTACCTAAAGTGAGTATGAAACCTATAAAAAGGACCATGTGAAGTGTTTCCAAGATTTGCATTCATTTGGCCAAAGAAATCATGACACCTGACTTATGTGTCCAATCCAACGTAACCAGGCTGCTCCAATTTTGAATATCAAGTGTTTGCACTGAACTGGAAAAACTGTTTCCAAACCAAGGCTCAGTGAGACTACAGAAATATTTCTAATAGATACATGAAAATAAATCAAAAGCTGTTCACATACCTGAAGAAAAAAAATCACCGGATATATTATTCAGCAGCTTTCTTACTTATGGAACAATCACTTTTTTCAGCAGCATTAAAGGTGGGCATCATCTCCTTTTTAAACACCCAGCTTTGTGTCTCCATGTGCTGCAGCAGCTGGCAGTGCAGGTAAAATACCTTGAGTTTTGCCTTTTTTTTACTTTACTGTCGAGTTTATTGTTAGCTATTTGGGGCCTCAGTAAACAACAGTTATTAAACAGTTTCTATCCTTTCCTTTCTAGCAGCTTTCTCTGAGCTGGAAGAGCACGGCGTAATCCCCACATCCTTTCTACTCATACAGAAAAAATTTCCTGTGCCTTGTCATCTTTTTCATTCCCAGGTCTGTGTCAGGATGAGCAGAGGGGTCCAGAGCTCCAGGATGCAATTGAGCACAAGCCCGAATAAGACAAGAGCCTTATTGAGCCTGTCCCAGCTAGAAGCCTGTGCCCCCTGCGCCCGCCGGGCACAAGCCATCATCTGCTGTGTGGGGAGAGCACGTGGCGGCTGCTGGATGCAGGGATGGGGCATGCTGCGTTTGTGTTAAGGACAGAGCTGGAGCAATAGGCTTTTGTGTAGCAGAAATAGCCCACCGAGTCCCAGAATTACTTCCCACTGGCTTTCCTTTGGTTCATCAGTTTCAGTATCTCGGTGGGTAGAGTCAGCAACGTGTCTTAGAAGCCATCTGTTAGTCTGGCCTGGGAGAGAAGACTGAAATACTCAAAAGCAGGCAGTGTAGGGAGAAAAATCTCTAGAAAGTCACAGATATTTTTTTTCATTTTATGGAGCATGCTTTTACATTTCCACTAGTCTAAACTGACCAGGAATTTTAGCAGGAACAGGCTCAGTTTCATGTTAAGCCTCTTGCTTTTCCAGCTTTTTATAGAGACACCCTCACAACAAAATTGAAAGATGGTATGTATGTGTAAGGACTAACTCACTATTTACCTGCATGACTTTAACCTGATTAACAGCATCACTAAATCTTTATGTTCCGTGTTGTAGGCAGTGCTGTGATGGCCATGTATGTGAATACACTGGATAGCTTGAAATTCAGAAATGTTGTTAGTGGGCTCCTCGCTGTGGCACAAAGCACAGCACAGTGCCCCCAAAATGCAAGGTAATTACCGGGACAGATGGCCCAGGAGGATCTTCATCTGTCCCTGATGATATCTGAGCTAGAGAGTTTGACAGCATCATGAGTGTCCCTGCATCTCCACGTAGTCTTGCAGTCAGCTTCACTATAGACATGCTCTGTGTAACTATTTTGAACTCTGTTCCCAAGCATGAAGGACAGAGGTTTTATTATCTAAATACTCAAATACATCCTTACATAAGGGCAGCAGATGGGTTAGTGTGGATCACAGGAATGAAAAGCCTGCCCCAAACCTCCATCCACTGGATGTTCCACTGGTTTTCTTGCATGTGCCTAGAATCGCCCCTTCTTTCTGCAGCACAGAGCTCTCCAGCTCCTTACAAACCCAGATGAGTGCTTGGGTACCTCTGTTCTGCAACAGCTGGACAAATGGCAGGCATTTCCAATGAGGAGTTGTGAAATAATTTAAAAAATTGAAAATTTCAGCAATAAATGGATAAAAAAATAATACTTTCCCATGAAACAAAAGAAACGTTGTTTTATAACCAACCATCCTTCATCGGCTAATATTGCTGAAGTAAGAACTCCTGCCAGCTGGCATGTGTCCCATCTTTCATTTCCACCAGGAAGTGTGGAGAGAGAAGGAAATGGCTGAGATCCTCCAGGAACATGCTGACATGGAAAACCCCACCACCTTTGTACTGGAAAGATGCGGCAATCACCTCTTCTAAAACAATGTTAAATAAGAGCTGGGGAGAATTATCCACAAGGCACAGAATTCTTGTAAACTTTTGCTATCTGGCCAGGTGGGGAGACATTTTTCTCCTCTGTTTAACTTGCCTGTTATTTCCTCCTTCTGGCATTTATTAATCTGACTGGTTAACCATTGAGTCCAGCCTGAAAACAGATCTCATCACAAATCCTGTTCTCCACGGTGGACTTGGAAAAGGCTCTGGCTGAACAAACTCGCTTCTTCTGTCTTCACTCTGAAGGACAGAACTAAATGCTGGAGATGATAGATGTTTACCATGAAATTCACACCAAAGGTTTCTGTTTGGAGCAGCCAGTAATGCTAGGGACACTAGGATTTCCATTTGTAGACAAGCTCTGTTTTGATGGAGCCCTTCACCATTCATCAACAATTTGGGTGCTTCTGGCGATGCAGTATTCATTGCACCCGTCCTACTCCTGATAAACAGATTCAGGAGCTCTAATCACAGGGGTAGTATATTCAATAACCATTGCTCTTTAATTGTTTCTGATCTTTATCTCTCTTCCCCCCCCAAGGGTTTTTTTCCTGCAGGAGTTTCAGTGTTACTCTTTGAACTGACTTTTCCTTTCAACATTTATCATTCCGGACTGCTCAAGTGCTGTTTCAGTGCAGAAGCTGCTTGCAAACTATCTGTAGCAGCTGCTTTTTGGAAGTTTGCTATTTGCGGTGTGTGATCGCTGACTTAAACCACCCAACATTGCCTTTCCTTTTCAGCTGTGGACGAGACCCCTGTACCACACAACATGCTTCTGGGAGAGCTGGGGTTGACCCCAGACCTCCTGCCTCTAGTTATTTCATGTCTGACCCTGAGGGAGTATTTCCAGTGTGCTGCGGGATCACAAAACCTTAAGGACGGTCTGTGAGCGGTGTGCTGGGAGTGACTAGCGAGAGGGGAACTGCAGCCAGGTGTGATGTTCAGGTTGGGGGCTGATACCAGCTCCAGTGGGGCTGTCTGCACCCCTAGGGACTGGCCTTTGTGCCTGTGAGTTTTGCAAAGAAAGCGTCGGAGCACTTGGAAGATGAACATGTGTTTGGGATAGAGGAACAAGTGAAAAATAGTGTGAGGCAGAAAGTAAAGCTACAGACTGTTTCCATCAGCAGAGTTGTCATGTCCTATGGCTTATGTGTGTTTTTTTGTAACATGGGGATAATTGCTGGATGGCTCTTTCCATTTGCGTCTGATTATTAAAACCAATAATGCGCACATTGGCCTGAAAGTGATTTACATGCACAACTTTTCCTATGTGTTGGTAGCTGACAGAACTGTTTGTCTCTGAGGAACCGCGAAACCTCATGTTGCTGTCACTGTTCTTGTCTAACACGCTCTGCGGCTCCTGTTTTTTAATCTCTGCTGGTCCCCACCTGAGCAGTTCCCGGAGGAGAACCCCACTACACACCTGGGAGTCACAGCCAGGCAGGATGCAGCCATGGCAGCAATGTCAATATTGACTTTGCTGCAGGCTTTGGTGCACAGCGATGGTTATCTTCTTCGCTAGGTAAGATTTAGCCCGTTAGCACAAGTGTCTTTGAAGCCATTAAATACACAAAATCAATGGAGTTGAAAGGGGGGGGGGGAGGACCTTCAAATGGAGACGTGTTATCAGCCCGTGCAGGTTGCACAGACCAAGACCTGCACTTTGGACTGCATACTGGGGTGTACTGGGCGACAACTGTAAATGGGACTTTTGCAGGGTGTTCTGTGTCCACCACACTTGTTTGCTTCCCATATAACTGTCTCCTCCTATCCCCTGCGTCGTGGGCACAGCAGTTTGCAGGGTTTTCTTTCCTGGTGTGGCTGCGCAGCCCTGCTTTCCCAGCTCTGGCATTAGACGAGATGAAAACTTTCCATCCGTAGATGTTTGCTTTATGGGAAGGAGCTTTTTGCACAGCATGAAACTTTCCACTGTATTCACGATGGGTTTGGGGCAAACTAATTCAAGGTGAAAAAATCCTGTCCGTGAGAGCTGACCCCACGGGCACTGGCACCCCTGGGCACAGACAGCCCCGCTCCTTGCTGGAGCCGGACCCGAGGGGCAGGAGTGCTGCCAGCCAGGGGTGGCACAGCCTGACTTTGCCAGTCTGCCCCCGGAGACACGCTGCTCTGGGGAACGGGGTTGCGTCGGCTTAGGTCATGCCAGCTGGAAACTCAGGAGAGCACCCAGTGATAGTCTGGCCTGCTGTGTGCAAAGCCCTGGCTGCTTTCCCCGGCAGGGAGTGGAAGGCTCGCAGGTAGCAGGATTTCCTCCCTTGAGCACAAGCCAGCTGCTTTCCTGGTGATGGAGGGAGCTTGTATTTGGCAGCTCCTGAGTTGCCAGAGGCATGGGCACTTATTTCCTAAGTGAATCCTGGCTCCTTTGCTCCCCCCCATGCTGTGCATCTGCCAGTGCTCCCCAAATTTTCTGCAGGATCCACAGTATTCATAAGGCTGCTTGCTAAAAGGGCTCTGTATGCACTGCATTCATCCTCTGCAGGCCGAACTAAAAGGTGGGATCTTTCAAGGAAGGCAATAAGAAGCTTGCCATTAGTGCAGAAAAAGTGTTTGCATGGTGTAAGCAGGGTGAGCTCCTGCAGTGCTCTTGGTTCACTTGGTTTTGGGAAAGCACGGGATGCACAGATCTTGCTGGCCTTAGGCTGTGCCTGATGTGAAAAGCTACATTTAAACCAGGAGGAGGGACTGCAAAATTGGAATAATAAGGCCCATTGCTGTGTCACCTTAAGGGTAGTTGATCTCACCTGAGATGGGTGAGTTGCACAGTTGTCCTGGCTATAAAAGCTGATGCCGGGGGGGGGAGCAGCCTGGCTTGCTGCTGGGGAAGGGAGATGGGGATGGGGAGCTCTGAGGCAGGGGGAGGCCCTGCTGGGGATGGGAGCTTTCTGTCTTTGGCTTCTGTGTTACGGATGAGAAGAAAGGGAGGTGACAAGAGAGACCCTGAGATCAGACTTAGGGCAACAGGAACGTGATGGACTTTAATGAGAGGCTCCAAACAGAAAACGGAGATAAACCTATGTGAGTGGCATCTGGCCTAGTCGTGGGTGTCTCTGGAGTTACAGAGCCTCTAGCTCGCTGCCGTCCCATCCTGCAAATAATCTTGTGCTCCTAGAGAAGAGGCTCTGAGGAGGAAGGTTTGGGGAAGGGGATATGCTTGGATGGAAAGAGGAGGCAGGGAGCTATCAAAAGCTTTCCTGAGATGACCTGTGTTCTGGTGGGTGCCTGCAGTTTCTGTGCTCATCTGACCTATCCTGCAAGGTGGTGACATGGTAAATGTGACAGTTTTCACACTGCCCAATGCAAAATGAATGCTGATAGCTTTATATTGCTTTCCTATGTTATAAACCAACTTTCAATTCATGTTAATAACTTGATATGGGACTTAAATGTTCTAAATTAGAATAAAACACCAGTGCCTCTGTTATTAGGAGGTCTTTAGCAACCAGGACGGGTTTAATCATTGAATGGATAAATCTGCAGTTGGATTAAAGCCTAATTACCTTGTGATGAATCACTCTGTAATATTTCATACAAAGCACTAGGTTTACAACCAAGCCTAAGTGGGGAGGTCCGCGGTGTCTATTGTTGCACTCAGGTCACTGATGCACGTTCCCATTTTAACCTGATTCTGGTGCTTTAAAGGAAAGTAGGGAAAAGAAATAACTTACTAGTTCTGTCAAAGCAGCACAAAGGTATTTCGCTCTAGCTTTTTTTCAGCTAGAAAATAAGCCACTGTGTTTTACCCTCTTTGCCTGCTGCAAGCCAGAGGCCGTTTCAGGACTGCATTTACGCTGCTGTCTGAGAGCTTGGCTTCGAGTCTGGCTCGCTTGGCAAAGGCTAGAGCAGTGCCAGGCAAGCCGGCTTACGTGGTGACCTTAGCGCTGTGGCTGCTCTTGCCAGAGGCAGTTAATTTCCCTAAATGCCATTCCTCAAGGTATTTTTGAGGGGCTCGTTGCTAACGACCTGCTGGCTGTGAAGTCGTGCCTCCAGCCACTGGATCAGAGGTTTTTCTGCAATGTCCAAGGGTAAAGCCGAGGGCTACGTCCATGGTAAAGCTGGGAGAGGGAAACGTGGCCCTGGACTTATCCTGTTTGCTAGGGGGGGCAGATTATGTTTTGCTGGGTTTTCCCATTAAATCCCTATCTCCTAATAAAATACTACAAGAAAAAATTCATTGTTCCTGCCAAATTTAACAGGAAATTGAGAATAAATATTTTACTTCAGCAAGCTTGCTTTTTAGCAGCCCAAGCTTTTCCTGGGGGTGGGGTAGACGCCTGCTTGGTCTATCCTTTAAGCCAGCCCTGGCAGAGCAACTCACTGCAGGGGGCTGAGCCCTGCTTGAGACCACACTGGAGCCAGGTTTTCTGAAGGGGATGCAACTCTGACTGCTATCACGCTTTCCCATTCACCTTCTACAGGCTTTTCTCACAGCTGAGCTTAAATACAAGGAGAGGAATACGAGTTTTGCCTCCAAACATGAAATCAGCTTTGTGTGATGCCAGTCTGGGGAAAAAAAGGAAGGGTTTTAACCCTCGTTCTATTAGTAGAGATACCAAGGGCACTGCTGTGCTGTAGGAAAAGGGCTGAACACACAAGAGGAGGTAAATGAGCTGACACAGAGCGGCAATCACAGTGTGGCAGCTATTGATGAGCCCTGGCCTGGGAACAGCTCTGAGAGATGGGTCTCTGCTGGCCTGCAGAATTGCTGGGGATATGGCAGTACTCCTCATCTGTCCTGTTGTGAGGACAGAAAGGAACAGCCATTAAAAGTGATAAACAGTCGTAATGGCAAATGGGTAGCCCAGATAATAGAGCGGGAACAAAATGCAGGTTTTTTGCATCTACCAGAAAAACAAATCTTTTTAATCTAGAGGGAGAAAAATTACTAATGCAGCCCAAAAGCAAGGGAGAAGGCAAGTGGTGTGCATAATGAAGTAAATAAACTATTCTGTAATAGCCTTATTAAAGCAGCAAAGGATGTTTTTTACATGTGGATTCTTTTTTTTGCACAGGTGGCATGGACGCTGATGTGGGAGAGGTGACTGGTACATGGGAGAGCACAGCAATCTGCAGCCCACTGCTCTCACCGTGCGACCAGCACCCCTGGCCAGCCCAGCTGCCTGAACAAAAGCTATCCTTCCCACCGCCTGCACAGTACGAAATGAAGTCCCCAAGACTATGTGGGTCCATCTAGGTCCTTTACAAAGGTTGCAAATGGCCGTAGAAACAGGTAGGGCATGGGCCAGCGCACGGCAAAAGCTTGCCAGCCATGCCCTGCGTGCAGGGGCGAGCGAGCTGGAGGAGGGATGATGATCCCCAGCACCATCTGCATGTTCTTGTAATCAAGGCTGAGTCAGAGCTGCAAGAGGTCCTGTTTTTTCCAGCTGAAAAGAAACTTCTGCAATGTATTTATGGGCCTCTCGGTGCCTGCCAGCTCTTAAACTGGACGTTTGAAAGCCCACACGCAGTATTTTCACCAGACGAGCAAAAATCTTCTCTAAGCGGATAATATTTTGCCACACAGCATCATTTCAGGGCTTTCTGAGAAATCTTCATCAAGGAGGAAATCTCTTTAGTTTGCCTGTTTGTTTTTCTTCTCTTGCCTGATGGAAACAGACCCATGTCTTCCAGGAGGCACCATCGAGCTCCACAGGCTGAAGCTTGAGGAGGCCTCTTATTTCAGCAGGTCTCCCAAGGGGCTAAAGCCAGGGCAGCATTTCATCTGCAACACCACCCCAGGGTCCTTCAGGGCCATAGGACAAACGCCCCGGGATCAAGCCCATCTCCTCGAGCCCTGCTGCTGCTCAGCTGAACGGGTGGCTTGTGCCCTCACTCCATCAAGCCCAGAAAGCCGATCTCTGGCCTGCCCATGCTCCTGGTTCTTTCTCCCAAAACTTCTGGAGGTTACTTTGGCACCACAGGTCTGTCTTATGTAGCCGACCTACTTGAGCTATGACACAGGATCTTCTCAGCAGGTTTTGCTGCAGCCCCAAACCTTAGTCCTGCTCAATGTCCCAGACCAAACAAGCTACCCTTGATTTTCACTTCCATAGTGCAACAGTTGCTCAGTTGTAAGAGAAATGCTCGTGGTGGGACTGCTTTCAATTCCAGGGAACGCTAAGCAGGGAGTGCTTACTTTTCTATAATATTTATTTTTAAAACAACCTATAAATTCATCCATGGAGATGGAATTCCCTGTTAAAGCTGTAGCTTTTTTCTAAAACCTGGTAGAAGAGGCTTTGGTTTCTGTTTAGCTGTTTAGACAGTTAAAATCATTCCTGTACGACCTGCAGGTTTCATCCTGCTATGTTCTAGGGGGACTTTCACAGGCTACAAATTAGACTAGATCAACAGTCTCATATGGACACCAGAGAGGTAATTATAGCTATAAATGAAATGGTATTTCTGCTGTGGTTGACAGCAGTAAAATGCAAAAGAAAAGCTGAAAACAAAAGGGGAAGAATATCAGAAAGAATGAAAGGGGATAGGAGGGATTTAGGCAAATGCACTAAAGGAGGCATCTTCCTCTGAGGGATTTGGAAATCCAACTAACAGTTTCATCAGGGAGAAACAGAAAAGAAATACTGTTGACTATAAAGACCTGGTCTTTTTTGTTCCCTAACCCCACATCAAGGATGATTCAGGCACCCTCCTAGAAGAGAGAAAATCCTTTGGTGAATGTTAGCGAAACCCTGGATTTATGACATGCAGCTCTGCAAATCTCTTTTTTCTGGCCAAGCCATCCTTGGGACTGGCCTGTATGAAGGAGAGCGGGAATGCTGGGGGAAGTTGCTTGTAGAGCTTTTCATGTGGTTTCCATGGCTGGAAAAGCGTGGCTGGGTTCCCTGCCTCCTTGTAAGTGGTCAAAACAGCTGTTTTATTTAAAGCGTGGCTTGAAGTCTCAGGTATGTTACGGGAAACCAGCACAGCAGGGAGAGACCAGACCACATGCAATGTGCAGCTCTGGGAGATCGCTTGTTTTGCTTGAGGGTCTTTGCAATAGGCTGGACTGAGAAATCTTGATGCTGGCAGCCCTTTGTACACTGCAGGCTCCCGGGATGCTATTTAGAGACTATGGATGCCATACTGGTTATGTGCACACATGCTGCATCAGGATCTGAGCTGCTGCTTTTGTTTGCTCTAGTTTGGTTTTGCTGTCAAACGGGACAGGCACTGATTTGTTTCCAAGGGGCAGAGTCCATTCCTAGGTCTCCTTATTAAGGCACTTAAATGCAAGCCCCCACTAAGATACCTGGAGATCTGCTCAATGTTTTCTTGGTCCTCGGTGAACAGTGCCTGGCAGCAAATGAAATACACGAGCTGGAACAGCGCGCATTGCTAGATGTTGGGGAGAGAGGGCAATGCAATAGCATGTCAAGTCAGGAAACCCCAGTCGTACTCCAGAAATAAGAGTGGCATCCTCCAGGGTGCACAGGCAGTACTCCCTGAGCCTGCTGCCGCTGGCAGCTGTGACCAACAGCCCGGGCCGTCATGCTCAGGTCCCCTCTGCCTGCACCCTGCTCCCCCCGCTCCCCCTGCGCTCCCAGGAGCAGCACACTGGACACCTCTGAGTGCCGACCCCGGGGATGGCTCCTGGCACACTACGGTGTATCGCAGCCATGGGGCAGAGCCATCCCCGTGCATTTGTTGCTCCCAGTTGCTGATCTCAACAACCACGCTTTTTTTTCTGATTGTTCCTGCTCCCCATGCTCGTAGCTGGTCATCCCTGCGGGTGAGCAGGTGTCCCCCGTCCCCCCCCCCCGGCAGTTTCACTGCCCATCAGTCCCGCTAGCTGGGTTTTGCTCTTGTCCGTGCTCTCCTGACTCTGTTTTCCCTCTCGCTCCTACCAGCTGTATTTGCAGTCTGATCCATCCCGCGGAGTCCCTTCCATAAAGAAGTGGGAAGGGAAAGGAGGCAGGAAGATACTTTTTACCCAGCTTTCAGACATGAAGTCATCAGGTTATTTGGCTACCTGAGTCCAGCTTTCTTGAACTCGCTGGCAGCACAGGACACAGTCTTGACAGACTGGACTCGCTATTTCTTAAGCAGAGCACAATGCCCCTTTGTGCAGGGTTCCTGGACCGGCCAGGTTAGGTTTTGTTTGACAAAGCCTCTTTAAATTTCTTTTTTTTTTTTCCCTCCGTGGAGTTGTGAAGAAAAAGATTTCTTTCTTCTTTCACTCAAACCTTCACCTTGAGTTTTGCACAAAATAGGTCTGTGACCCTACAGCTAAGTTTCAGGTTTGCAAATAAATCTGTAACCCAGGCAGTCTGGGCATTTTGTAATCAAATTTGTGGGCAACAAAAATGCTATGATTTCAAGCCTAGAGAAAAAAAGATGGGGCTGGGAAGCCGGAGAATTACAATTTGCTCCGGCATCTTCTGCAAGCTCTGTGTAGAAAATTACACCATTGCTCCGTGTGCAGCTTCCTCGTGTGTCAAGTGGCACGAAGCAGTTGCGAGACGTCTCGCAGGAATGGTGTAAACCTCTCCCCACGTTTCCAGACTGCCTGAGGTCCTCTCGTAAAGAGGATGAGAGAAGTGAGGGGGATGGAGGGAGTTTCCTCTGAAAAGGGGAATCCAGAATGAGAAACACATTCAGCCACTGCAAACAGCAAAAACACACGCGCTTTGATTCCAGGAGCCAGACCGTGCGTGCCTCACATGTGCAGCTGCCCAGATTTATGGCCTGTTATCCTCTGAGGCAATTACTGGAGTTTGTCGTGGGGATCTGCATGAGCGATGCGCAGGTTGCCCACATTGCCTGGCCTTCTGAGAAATGACACGGTGCTCGCTCCACCAGCGCTCGCCATGTGCTGCGGCCGGGAGCAGCTGTGCTGGAAAACCACCGCGGAGGAAATCACAAGTTAGTGAGTCACTGAGACTGCTGCCAGCCTGTCAGGAGTCTCTCCATAACTCAGCTTTCATGTGCCTCTGCTTCTGCTCTGAAGCAGGCTCAGATGCCACCTTGAACAGCAGAATGGTCGCTAGCAGGTGAGGAAGGAGTGGGAGCACGGACAGGCGGACCCGGTTTTTGCTCTCCGGTCCCAAAGGGAGGCGAGCGCTGTGGAGCGAAGTCGCCCTGGCAGCCCCGAGCACCCCTTCCCGCGCAGCCTGCAACGCGCGCCCGGTGCACCCCATCGAAGCTCAGCAGAAATGTTGCCCGCACCCCTTCGCCCTGCCCAGGGAAGGTGCTGCTCGGGACATGGCCAGGAGCACACTGTGGCCAGGATACTTTTGGCCCAGCGGCACGCATCTATATGGAGGGCTTCCCAAAGCTGTTTGTGGCTTTGGTCCAGCTAAGAGGTCCAAGTGGTTCGGGCTTTATCTGTGCGTTGGGAGACCACTTGCAGCTGCTCTGGCCCAAGAACACGCTCCTGTGCCTTAGGCTGGGCTGCATTTACATCACTTGCATCTATGAGAACCGGGAGAAAGCTGTCGATGTAAGCGTATTAAACAGGCCTTCAAGCAGAAGCTTTGTAGCACGAAATGCAGGCTCTCGTGCATTAAACCAGCTGGCAGAGTAAGGGCTTTCCTTTCCAAAGTAAGGATTGTGCTGCCCATGGCCCCAGGGCAGAGGTGCCTCCTGCACACCCAGGAGGCTTCTGGAGACCACACTGGAGAACAAGCCGGTGGGAGGAGAGGGTAGTGTTGTGCTGCGGGACACGGAGCTGGCGGGCACAGCCCCAGCTCATCCCACCGGCCCACAGCTTTAAACGCCTCTCTTCCTTAATCCCGAAGAAGTGAGGAGTGGGATGCAGAGCAAACCAATTCCAAATGCTTGTGCTGGGGGCTCTGGGCTGGGTCTTGCTCCCCTTAAAGCCAGCGCCAAAATCCACAGGAGGCAGAGGTGCTAAGATACTCCCTGGCTAAGTCTCCAATGCTGTTTTCCTTGGAAGTGAGAGGGGGTCCAGGAGGTGCGGTTTTGTCAGTAAGCAAGACCAGGTATTTTCAACATCAAAACAGACAAGAGAGTGAGAAGCATTTTCTATAGAAACATAGTTGCGTAAAGCCTGCATTTGGGATCTGTGCACAGAAATGCTTTTACTGCTTTCTTTTACAGAAACTGAGCAATAATTCTTGTTTGGGGGCTAGAAGCGTTTCAAGCAATGGAATTATTCCCTTAAAATCTCAGTTTTAAAGCAGTCCATTCTGCACTGAGTTTTTGGACGAGTTCTCACCACGTTTTTCAGCCAGGTCTGTGCAGCACATGTTCCCTGCAGCACCAAGTGGAGGGATTGCTGCTCCCACTGCCCAAGAGGCGAGGAGGGCTGGGTGATCTGCGCACCGCTCCTTCCCACACTTCCCCATTTTTAGACTTGCTTGTGCTCACAGCACTGGCGTGTGCTCAACTCGCCGTCAGCAGAAGATCCCCTCTGCCCTCTGGGTCTCGGCTGGTGACAAGCAAAGAAAGATCACAGTGCCTGGGAGAGGTGCTGGGGAGGACAACTGACAGCGAGGTAAATTCTTAGCTAGGAGTAATGCCGCCTTGCATTTTTGTTCTTTGATCAAACGTGCTTTAAATTGACACTTGGACTTAACTTGGTTTAACTTCCATGTACAAACTAGCTCAGGATAGACCGGTCCCTTGGACTGCTCAAGGATGCCTCCAGATGAGCTCTGGTGAGCCTTGATGAGACAAATTCCTTATTTTCTACCTGCTCCATCCCCTCGGGGGAAGCAGCCACCGGCAGGACCAAGGCTGCAGTAGCACATTGGTGCTGGCTCAGCCAACCCTCACAGCCCCGGCTATAGGACTTTCTCTTCAGCTGTCCAAAACTCTACCCAAAAGCCCAATTTGGGACCTTCAGGTTTGAAAAATTTGGTCTCACCTTGGGTATGGCAGTGGGCAAACTTCTCAGACAGTGTCAGAAACGCTCATGAACTATAAGATACCTTTTCTCAGTGGCAGCAGTAATGCTGGCTGACATTGTGAGCTGGTTGCTGATTCAGTGAAAGGGCAGCATGGCCAAAGCTCACAGCGGCTGAAGCCATTTATGAACTAGGATCACATTCAGTGGGTAATTTGGGAGGAAAAAAGATGGAGAACAAATGTAAAAAAAGAATATAACAAATGTAGTTTGAATTGAGAAAGTTCTGTGCATTGTGTTGAGCTGATCTTCTACTGTGAAATGTCAAATTTACTATTTTTGAATGAATGAATGAGCTTAGGTGAAACACATGAAAAGGAAACAAAACCTTTTCTCTTGGATTGAGTTAAATGTTCTGTTTGACCAGGTGTAATTGCGGTTTTCTTACTTCAGTTTGTTCTGTTTGCTACCTTGTTTTGGAAAGGGGGACCCCTCCCCCACGCCCTTAATGCTAGATCCACCCAAAAGGAAAACTTTCCAAGCTAAAAAATGACCATTTCCCATCGGTCCCTGGTCTGACCTTCTGGAGGGGCCCTTTACGTGGCTGCCACCTCGCAGGGGGTATCTGCACTCCCCTGGCCAACGCAGGGCTGCAGGACCCTCCCAGCCGCAGCCGTCTTCTCCAGGGCACATGGCTGGGACACCCCCGGAGGAAAGAGAGCTGGCTGCCGTCTGTCATCCCTCTGAAAGTCTCACCACAGCCCACACTGAGCCTGGAAACATCTCCCAGCTGATACAGCTCTGCGTAGCTGTAATTATTGTGGGCTGAAAACATACCCAGGGACACTCAGGACTGTTCCCCGCATGGGTAAGATGAAAGCTGGGTGTCCTGGCACCCCAAGGCCACCTCCTACATGTCTGTAGTCAGCAGTACAGGTGATGCCGGTTAAGCACATGACTTCTTGGTGTGAGTTAGTCTTGATCTTCTCACTGAAGGCTTACACAGATGTCCTCTGGGTCTTGTGAGCATGTGTCTTCAATTAATTTTCATCAGCAGGGCTAAAGTAAAACACTTTTCCAGTTGGAAAATGAGATGCCTGGTGTACTCCAAGTGGTAGATTTTCAGGCCGGGTCTGCTCCCGTTCAAACTCCTGAGGGCAAATTTTCCAACATGCAGAGAGGCAGCCACGGCTGGTGGGACAGCTAGCGCAGAGCTGTTTGCATCCAACACCTGAAGGGCAGAACAGTTTGGGTAATGTGGATCCTGCTGGAGGATTACTCTCCCATAGCATTATCTCCTGGAAACTGGCTCAACACAAGTGTTTGAAAAGAATTTCTCTCTGGGAGTCCTGCATGGATGCAGACACCCATAGCTCACTCTACAGTCACAAGCCACAGAGTTTGCTGTCAGAAACAAGTTCAATTTGGGTGTTGGTGCCCAAGATATCACAGCATCCTCCTCTGTACCCCGGAGCTGCATTGACAAAAAGAAGAAATCCATTGGTTTCAACCATGTAGACATTAAACTGCTTAATCCTAAAAGATGCCTTGAAGACTTATGAAGCTACCTGCCTCGCAGCTCGAGTCAGTCACTGCCAGTACTTCGGGTGGGATCTGTGTGGGGCAGATTTCCCCACCTCCACATTTTGTGGGGCTTCTTTCTCCTTCTGAAACCTCTGAGCTGGGCTTTCAGAGGGGGAGCTGTGGGCCTGACCCATTTGGGAGATGGCTGCAAGCAGCAGGTAAAACCCATAGTCCGGGAAGGAGTAGGTGTGATAAGTACTATTGGGCCATTTTCACTACAGTCTCCTCTGATGATAGCTGCTTCTCAGACAAACAAAAACAGGTCCAGGGGATAGTGCCTGCCCTGTCTCTCTGGCTGGGGTCATGCTGTCTCGCTAAGGAAAGGGCTGGTGCTTTGAGGTTGGAGGTATGGGGGGGAACTTGCAATCCCAAACTCACCATGGTACCACTTCTTATTTTTATCAGAACTGCCAAGTTCTGAAGGGATTTGAGTAATATATCCTGCTTCCAGGCCATCTTTAGGATTTTATTATTTTCCTTCAAGCTGGAAAGCAATTCAAACAGCCTTTGGAGACTGATTTAAATGGCAGGTCCACAAAGGCAAAAGACCAATGGAGATCTGGTGAAAATGTAAACAGCCAAAACCTCAATCTCTCTTCAGCATACCTAGAGACTGTGTTAGTAGCCAGTGTATGAGAAATGACCCCTTGTCGTTCCCAGTGTACTTTTTACTGTTGGAAATTACCGAGAGCAGTGTGAGCAGATTAGCTTTGCATGCCTGCTAATGTTCTCCGCTGCCATCGGTCTGATTTCTAATGGCCATTTCCTAAGCTGTGGATTTTCTGCAGCAGGGCAAAGAGGAGGTGTGCTGTTTTTGGCTGGGGTAGAGTTAATTTTCTTCATAGTAGCTTCTATGGGACTATGTTTTGGATTTGTGCTGAAAACAGCATTGATAACACAGGGACGTTTTCGTTATCGCTGAGCAGTGCTCACACAGAGCCGAGGCCTTTTCTGCTTCTCCCCCCACCCCACCAGCGAGCAGGCTGGGGGAGGCACAAGGATTTAGGAGGGGACACAGCCGGGACAGCTGACCCCGACTGACCCAAGGGGTAGACCAGAGCATACGACGTCATGCTCAGCATATGAAGCTGGGGGAAGAAGGACGAAGGGGGGGACGTTCGGAGTGACGGCATTTGTCTTCCCAAGTAACCGTTACGGGTGATGGAGCCCTGCTTTCCTGCCCTTGGGAAGTGCTGAACAAATTCCTTGGTTTGCTTTGTTTGTGTGCGTGGCTTTTGCTTTACCTATGAAACTGTCTTTATCTCAGCCCATGAGTTTTCTCACTTTTACTCTTCCAATTGCCTCCCCCATCACATCGGGGAGGAGTGAACGAGCGGCTGTGTGGGGCTCAGTTGCCAGCTGGGTTAAACCATGACAGGAGGGTATACAAATTACAAATTAAAACGAATAAGCCAGCCAAGGCTGGCAGCCTGTTAATCAGTCTCCTTCAGCTGAAGGAGGCCAGTTGTGTAGCAGTCAAAATAGCATCCGTGATTTGAGGTCTACCTTCGTTCTACACACGTCAAATCCATATTTTGCTTGCTTTCTCATACCCCAAGGACGGAAATCTCGCTTGGAGTGACTTGTTTGCCTTTGAGCAGATGGTGTAAAGTGTTGCCCCTGTGATCCCACGAAGCAGTCACACAACAGCCCAGCTTTGCTCAGCAGAGCCCCCCCGCCCAGCAAAGCTGGTGCAGTGTGGAGATCAAAGCCAAATCTTCTCCTTCATGACTTTCCTGTTACAATTTTTTTTCTCTCTTCTACTTTTTTTCCATAATCAGAGTCTTGACTCCTTTTTCTTCCATATTCAGGCTTGAGATCAAACAGGCCAGACATCTGCTTTGGTATTTTTTTAATCATTTTAATGATTTAATAATTTCTAGGGGAGAGGGAGAAGAGGGAAATGAAAATAATGACAAAGCCAAAAAAATGACACCATTTCTTTAATTCAGGCACAGTTGGGAGTGCCTGTTCTTCCCTCCTCTTCTTTTTTTTTTAATCTTGAGGAAATCATCATGATGATTGTAGCTGATGTACGCTGGCAAAACATTTAAGTAGACGTGTGCCTGAAAGCATGAATCACATAAATTTTTTTCTTCTTTTAGGAAATATGTTATACTGATTAAGGCTTTTTCATCTGAAAATGCAAAAAACCTGGTGCAAACACCTAATTCCTGTGAGGCAGGTAGAGCTTGTGTGCTGGATGGGCAAATGGAGCTGGAGAGTTTGGGCAGCTTTCCCAGGGGGATGCAGAGAGCAACAACAACAACAACAACAACAACAATCAGCCTCCTCTTCAAAGCTGGACCATATTTTCCATTAATTTCTTTCAACTGCATCTTATCTGGAGATGAATTGCTGCTACCACCCCAAACACTCAGCAGAGGTACAGTTTCATGCCAGGCTCACCCTCCCTCTCTGACTTTTGGGAAGATCTGACCCAGATATTTGAAGTCCTCCCAGTTTTAATGAGTCACTGGGCTGGGGTTGTGGGAGGAGGAGCGTGGCAGGAGGGCATGTGGGGGACAGCCCCCACGCTGGGGAAGGAAGCGATGCTGCTGGCTTTATTCGCAGATCACCTCTCTGTCATGGGGGATCCTCGGCTCGCCATGAGGTCTCATTTTTCACCTAACGTGACGCCATTCGTGCTCTAAACGTTACAGGCATCTTTGGGTTACGCACCAGCACCAGGCCAAAAGATTATGGTACAAACTCACCCATGCTGCTTATTTGTGGAGAGAAGGCGCTCAGCCTGCCAGCTGTCTCTGGGAAGAGGTCCCTTTGCAAAGAGGGATGGATGATGAGAATTTAGGATGGCATTTTGGGTCCCTTACTTCAATTTAAATACACACTAGATGTTTTCTGATTACGGAGAGGTCATTTGAATGTACACATCATGTACCGTCATCTTGCTTTTCATTTTTTTGTGTAAAAGTTAAAAAACTTAAAGCAGAAAAGTCAATACAAACACAGCATCCAAATGTGGTGTATAATCCTCCTCTTATCTGCATGCCATTGTTCAAAACAAATGCATTAATGTATTTTATGTTTCATGGTTATGAGTTGCCCTGAGGATAATCAAATCAAAATCAAATGCACCTGCAGAAGATAAGGTCGCTGATACTGTTTCCCACCCTTTCCCGCTCTGGCTGCTAGTTTCGCTGCAATCGCATTTATTACTCTCTCTTAGTTTCATTGCTGTTTCTTTAAAGATTGATTTTCCATATGGATAGATTTAGTATAGGGGTTTTTCAAGCTGTATGCTCTGCAGAAATGAGACTTGCTGACAAAGCTGGCAGTCGTAAATGTGATCCTATGGGTGAGAAAGAGTGGGGAGAAGCGGATCGCCATCTCCCAAAGGGAGGGGAATTCCTCGGAGCGCAGTCTATTGAAGTTCCCCTGTCTCCACCTCGCCTGCCCCTTAATCAAGCGATCATATCGGCCCCCTTGCCCCTTTCAATGGGGGAAAATTTGCAGACAAATTCCTGCCAGTGGGACACTGAAGCTCTCCTGGGTGGTGGGATAAAGATACCTGTCACCTCCGCGTGGCCCCGCCGCCGGCTCACGCTGGGAGCACGGCTGGGGAGCCCCGTGCTGGCTGCGGGGCCAGTCATTTCCAAATCCCCGTCAGAAAGTGAAATAAGACCCAGCTCCCCAATGGCTCGGCAGACCCATTGACCAAGGCAAACAACTGTGTAAGTGGTCCCATATGCCGTAGGTACGTTAGAGGGACATAAATTGTGCTTTGTGCTCGCGGTGGTGGCGGCTTGCCCCTGCTGCAGAATTACTCTCGCCTTTTATTTATTGGAGGGGCAGCTACTCTTCCCAAAAGATGTGCGAGTGACACCGCAGCTCTGAAAACAGGATCTTCCCCAGCCGATTATCCGGGAAGAACTATCTGAAGCGATGCAACTGGCAGTGAGCAACTGGTGGTGAGCGCTGCTGTCACAGGGTACCTGCCGGGCAGCAGCTCTCTCCTCCAGTCTTTGTCCCTCTGCCGCTCCCCCATCACCAAATGAAGATTGTATGGGCAAGGATAAACAAAGAGCCTGTTCATATGAGGGAAGTTTTCGGGGCAGAAAGGACTGAAAGGCTCAAGATACGGCAAGGCTTAATGCTGTAAATCTGATTAATTTACCTTGTGACAATCGTAACAAAAAAGTGAAGGCTGGGAGCCGGGGCTGGCGGGCTGACCTTTCGCTCACACTGAAAGGCGGCACAATAGGGGCTGGGGCTGGTCAGGGGAGTGACCCTGCCTTTCACTGCTACCTGCTGCTTCCGACAATGCAATCAGACACAGTTCTCGGGGTGATGAAAAACACCTTCCCGCCAAAGGCCCCTTTTTCCCCCAGCCCTGGATGGGGGCAGCCTGAGGGTGTTCGGCTTGGGCAGAGCCGGCTGTGCTCGGTGCGTAAATGGGCATCACTCACTAACGTTAATATCCACCGGGCAAAACTCCCCTGCGGACTTCAGGATCAGACCCTGTGTGGCTGCCCGTATGGCTGCTGCATATGCAGGCGGCGTGGGGGCATTCTGGGTTGAGCTGCCCAGCAAATGAGGAAAGGATTTTGAGGGCTCTCGTCCCGCCATTGCGGGGTGCAGAGCCCGTGGGGTGGGATGACCCTATGTGCACGGGTGTTTGCCGCGCCGGGGAGTGCCCCGGCCATATCTGAAGGCAGCAGCTGTGGGAAAGAGTTTTTCTGTACATCTTCCTTGGGTGCCCTCTCACTGCCTGACAAGCACAGGATTTAATTCTTCTCTTTTTCCCTTGCTAACCATGCCCTAAAGCATACGAGGAGGGCATGCATTACCTTCAGCAGCAGCAGCACGTACCGGTGGGAACACCTGGCCCAGAGGCATCCCAGGATAGGAAACAGGCTTAGGTTTGGCTCAGCAGAAATGTATTTATCTGAGGAATTAACCTTTGTGTTCAATACTGGTTCTCTGGACTCGTCTTTGTCTCCAGCACCTGCTTTGCCCTGAGCAGCAGCCGTTCCCACCAGGTACGACTTCTTGCTTGATTGCAAGGGGGCTGGAGAGACCTTTGGGAGAGGAACAGAAGCTCTGTGTGTGCCCTGGCACCCGGGGCAGCACCCAGCTGTGCCCAGCATCGTCCCGGCCTCACTCCCTGTCAGAAAAGGGAGACGGAGTGGTCTCATACCCCCTTCACTTTTCAAGCTCTCTTCTTTACACTGCGATGGTTTGGCTTAAGTTCTTTTCACAGAGTCGCTATCACGAGGAAAGTTTGGGGGATTTCATAGTTTATTTTAGTTTTATCAGCTTAAAAAAATTGAAAACTTAAAAAGTAGGTGAAAAATAACTCTAAATCTTAATTGGACGGTATACCAGTCAGGCAAAACCTATTGTCTGCCTTTAAATGCATTGGCTGGTATCTCCTGATATGCATCAAAAATAAATAGTTAATAAAGGTGTTTTGACTGGAACATCTGCTGCAATTCTTGGTTGTGGAGGCTTAATTGCAGACTAGAGTATCAAACTTTCAGAAGGTTTGGGGACAGAGATTGATTGGGGTCACCAGGTTATTCGGAATAAAATCCCAACCCTTATCTCTCAAATGCAGTGTCCAATTGATTTTCTCTGGACCATTACACACCACACACTGCTGTGAAGCCCAGAAAGGGAGTAGCAGAACATCACACTTCTCAAAATACTTTCGACACAAACTACCGCGGTCCTTTGCAGGCTTTTTGGGAGGCACAGCTTTTCCCCATAAGGACTGAAGAGTGGGGTGATGAAACCACCGCGGCAAAGGGTCAGCCAATTCCAAACTCGGGCTGTATCCAGAGAGGTGTTGCTATACCCCAGACTGCGTTTGCAAAGCACCCAGCCACATGTGGTGGGCCTGGGTGATTAAAAATGCCACCGCTGCTCAGACAAATCGAGCATTTCCATACAAACTGCTGAATCCCATTTATTCCAGCGTTTCAGCTTGCTAAACTAGGAAGAGCTTCAGTCTGTGAGCAGAACCAGCAGAGATAGGGATGCGTGTGGTGCAATTTGCTTAACAGGAAAATACTTTAAGGTTAAAGAGAGCTCTTCACACCAAAGCTGTGGCTCATTATCTACCAAGTCCCAGGCAGCTTGGATTTGCCAATCAAATCATTTTTAATCAAATTGCCAACACCAGCCCTAGTTGCCTGCTCCCATACAGCCCAGGGCTTTACTGCCCTGGGGAAAGTGGGCTTTGACATTCCAGGCAGCGCCACCCATTCCCTTGCTGCTGAAGCTCAGGCTTCTTACAGGGGTTTCCTGGCATCCTTGTTTGGTCAGGGAGTTGTCCCCTTTTCCCCAGTCTTCTGATGGGAGCGGGCTGGGGTGCAGGCTCCCCAGGACAGGTTTGTGCAGACTTGGGTAAAGCCCAAGCCGGGAGGGGTGGTGGGCAGAGGGGACTTGCTTGCTTGGAGTCCTCCTGGCACGTTTTGTTCTGCAGCCTCTAATCCTTCCTGATGTGCTTCTTGCCTTTATGGTCTTCAACGTACTTCAGGTTTGGGGAAAGCAGCTTTCCCTTGCGCCTCCATTGATTTACCAGTTCCAGGGTCCGGCTGTTGCCCTGGGTAATTGGCAGCAGTGACATATTTGGGCTGAATTTTATTGTATGCATTAGGAAAAGTCAGCAAACAGAGCTGAGTGCCGTGTCAAGTATTGCCTTTGACTTTCTATTCCAGCCATTTGGGGTCTGTTTTGTCCTTGGACTGAGAAAGCCTCTGTTCTGGTTGCGCCTTTGTCTAAGATGTTGGAGGTTAGTCTGAGAGGAGCCGTCTGAGAGACCCCACTAATCCCTTTTTACTTTTGAACAAGAAAGTCAAGTGTTTTTTTATAATAATAATAATTTGAGCTAATAAGTAACATGCTGGCTGGAGCTGCAGCTGCCTGGGGTGGAGCAGATTTGTTTTCTCCATCTAATTAGAAAGCCTTAGCTAATGTCACACATGTCTTCATTTGCAGGTTTTCTGGAGAGGTCCGGACTCTCACAGCTAAATCACCATGGGCTCGGGCCAGGCACCAATGCTGGCTTCTACCACCCCGGAGCTTAGCCCCCTGCCTTCATTTTGCCATTCAAACCCTGCTCTGCCCTCGCTGCTGAGCATTTTTAGGAGGACCCCAGGCTCTGGTGTGGCCCTGAGGCAGGACACCCATCCAAGCCAGGGGTGCTTTGTGAGGGTAGGTTCCTCTTTCTGTGGGTAGAAATGTTTATTTTATTATTCTTTTAATTCCTCCACGCCGCGTTCCTGCCTCATCAAAACGCATTAGCAAACTAAATCTTCATCAGTGAGGGAGGTCTCGCTTCCTTTCAGGGATAACAATCCTTTCGGTCTGTGGGAAGATTAAAAGCGCGGTACTAAGTAAAAAATCATACAGCTGGGGAAGGCAAATGCCCGTAACTGTGTTCATTAACAGTATTGTATATCATCTAAATGAAAGAAAGTTTAAAGGCTTAATGATTTCCTTCTCACCAATACACGCTGTTCAGTGCCAGCTCAGACAACGAAGAAAGACTAACCTGTTTTACCTCTGCCCTGCTTTGCTGGTTGTTTTGCAAACACTTTAGGAAAGCGTTCAAATTCCCATAAAATTGATTTTCGGTGGAAGTTGAAGGGGGAAAAAAATATTTTCTATTGAGTGATTTCTACAACAAGATTAACTTAACGAGACCTCAACTTTGGCCCTAGCTGGCCTTGACAATGCCTCCCTTTTAAAAAGGTGATGCAGCTATCTATAATTAGCCACGGCTAGTTAATAACTCATCTGTTAATGTCCAGGCCCACAAATGGAAGGTTTCAATGTACAAGGAACCGAGGTTAGGCCAACAAGGATAAAATCATGTCTATTTTAATGAATTCTGTTTCCATTGTTGCTGCATTTTATTTGGACAGTCAGATGGATAGCTGAGCTTTGGGACTGCTTTTGGAAAGGTTACAGTTTCCTGCAGTGCAGCAGCTCGGGCTCCCTCTGCGAGCCCCTCTGGCCACAACCTCATTCAGAAAATGGTAAGAGCAATATTCTGCGCTCTTCTAAGCTTGATTGCCAAATTGTTCAAAGCTTTGGCGGTGGTAACTTGTAGAAAACTCACATTTGTTTTTAGTATCCCCCAAAATAATAGGAATGAACAGAGGGGTGGTCTCTGACACTGAGGCGAGGTATTGCCCCTCATTGCCAGGTATGGGTCCTCACCCTACACTCCAGCTCAGAAGAAAGGGCCCCTCGGTCTGCATTCCTACGGCTTTAGGTGGGGGACCTGCAAGGACAGAAGCCAGACTGTTGAACATAGTCTTTAACACACTCCTCTGAAGAGATGCTGCAGCCTTGGTTGTTACTTACTGCCTTTCAAATCAAAAATAAAACCAAGGTCCTGGCATTAGTACGTCTTGGCCCTTGGCTGGGTGAGGATATTCAATCTTTTTCAAATTTACCCAGAGCTTTGATGCATTTGGTACAGCACAGCTGAACTTCAATTGGCTTTGAATAATCGTGATCATTAGGCACCTAGCCTCATTCATGATAAAAACTAGCACATAAGCCAGATGATGCTGTCAAATACAATCCCAACTGGTGCTAGCACTGGTTCTAGCTAGCAGTGAGAATTGGCAGGGACCCTTGCCTTGGTAAAGACCATGATATTTATTTGCATGACAATCATTAAATACCAGAAGCGTGCATTTTCCCATTTTAAAAACAAAAAGAAAAATTACATGTAAAATTGCACCAAACTGACCCTTTCCCTTAAACTTTCTGCTTTGACGTTCTGTTGAAAAACGTCCCACCCGGCTTTAGTCATGGGAAAGAATTTTCTCCTTAATGTTGTTTTGGTCAGAAAAAAATAAATCTTTGTTTGCATGACTAGGTCTCAGTCATGAAAAACTGACCCCAAAAAATGCTGCTAAGAGTTTCCTCTGGCTGTAGAGACTCAAAATGGGACATGTTATTTGAGAAGATGCATGCTTGAGCGGAGTGGGGACCAGGGGGATTTGGGGAAGAAGAAACCCGTTGGAAGCTCCTTGTTTCTTACCGAGTATTTTGTTTAGTGCAGAGCACTTGAACCAAGCAAGACGCCAGAGGCCGGGACCGTGTCACGTCAGGCAGCGTGTGCAAGCCTGCCCTTGAGACACTGCCCACGGGGAGCTCTGCAAAACAAACCCTTTTCCAGGCCACGCAGCTCCGGCTGGGCTGGAGCTGCTCCTTCCCCCGTGACTCTGACAGGAGCCGAGGCCATCTCAGGACAGGCAGTTTTGGGTCCTCCGCAAGGACCGAGCAATGTGTCGTCCTACATCCCCAACATCCAGCCTGTGTGCGAGTCAGGCAGGCGCTTATCAAGGTTTTGGATGATTCCTTAGTGTTCTCCAGACCTCTTGGGCTTGTAAAGCCAGACAGGAAATCTTGTAGAAATGGTTTTTCCTGTCTGAATCCCAGCCAGGCCCATTTTGAGGACTACCTGGAAATAGCTGGAAGACAGTCCTGGTGGAAAAAATTCCCACAGTTTGAGCCCTGGCTAGGGACTGGAAGCTGGGCAAAGATTAAATCAGTTTTTCTTAAATCATAGGAAGTCCTGGAGTATGTAAGAGACCGGGGATATAAATACTAGCATCCCCCGCTGCTTTAGGCTGGGCTTTCCGAAGGATGTGAGTGACAGATGAACTCGGTTCCCCCCTGTTTCTGGGACGTGAGAGCTGAACTCCACGCGGCTCCTCTGGAAATCCTCCCACATCCCTGGGCAGAAGAGGGGCTTTCGAGCAGTGGTTCCCACCTTTCTCCCTCTGGAAACCAGATTAATTTCCTCATGTAATTGTGCTTCTCCTGTCCTGGCCTCAGGCTTTCCAACAGTGAGTTCATCGTCCCCTTTGGCTGCATGGTCAAAGCCAGGTGAGCTCCCCTCTCTGGGAAGGATGGAAAAGTTGGTCTTTTCACCCAATAAAGCCAGAGCAGCCTTCAGACTTGCTCCCAAACCTCCTGCCTATAGTCTGACAACAAAAGTTAAATCTTGTTATAAACCCAGTCAGCTCTATGGAGGCTGGTAGTTGTTGCTGGCTTTTCCACTGGAAAATATCCCCAATGGACAAAAATCTTAGAAGTTTCAGGCATTTGGCGCTGGTAGGGTACCAAGCATGCAAAATCATTTGTTGCGTTAAGTCCAACCTAAGCAAACTAAATTGCAGCTTCCATGATTAATATTTGAAGCCACAGATAGGAAGGCAAAACCAACAGTTCAGACCTAAGCAGTAAGTATCTGAACTTGAAAAACGCCCACCATTCAGCCTTCAAGAGCACTTTTGAAGCTGCCTGTAGAGAAAATAATTAAAGAGATGAAAGATACAGTGACTGATAGTAATAAATCACAGGCGGCTGTCTTTGCCCTCTCAGCAAACATAAATCACTTTTGCCTTTAAAATATGGCAACCAGCATTCTTCCCAGATTGCTTTGAATTTATTAGACAAGGTCATTAGAAATGTATTAGGGCAAAATCTGAATTTATTAACTGAGTTACTTAATAGCTTAATTGTTCAGTTAGTGATGGGTATGCGCTCTGCCTTCTTTTTTGGGCGAGAAGGAAGACAGCCAGGAATGCAAGTTACTGCGCAGGAGGTGCTGCCACCCCCAAAGGCAATTCACAAAGACAAAACCACCCATAGCGCGGCTGGCATGGGAGCAGGGATGCAGCCCTCCGCCGGGTCCTGGGCTCTGTGGCAGGGGTGCAGGGTGTCCGAGGTAGTTTCTCATTATCATCAGGCAGGTGCGTTTGTCTCCTTGGTAATAGGCTTAAAGTTGGCCGGGGTATCTTTTGAGAAGGAAACCTGTTACAGGGCCTGCAGCTGGGCTAGACCAGAACTTGTTTCAGGCTTTCTTCTGTGTGCTAATTTGGGAGGGCAGTTGGGAAGCTGGGGGGGGTCAGACAAGTTCAGCTCCGCTCTGGTCTCTGCTGAGGAGAGCCAACAGCATGCACATCCCTGCACCACACGGAGCTGTCTTCTACGGATGGCTAGGTTTGAATTCAGCTGAATTTTTGTGTGTGCGTGCAGGAGGCTCTTCTAGCCTTGAGCTTTGAGACATTGAGTCTGAAATTACTCTGCAAGGAGCTCTCCTCGTTGCACTGCCAGACTCACGTCCCCACTTACAGGACACGATGCACTCTGCAGTGTCGCCCTCCCCAGCAGGGACCATCTGCCAGGAGAGCCATTTCTAGAAGCAGCCAAACCCAACAGACTCATTTGCACATGTGCTTCTCTTCCTCCGGGACAGGATGAGGGAGGAAGCACGCAGCAGGTCTGAGTCACAGGCACCGATGGCAGTTCGGAGGTTTTGGTTTCACAGACCACCAAAGGGTGGTCACCACGGCCGCCGTGACTGCTGGGGCATGCTCCTGCAGTGCTGCTGGGATAGGGCGTGCAGCACCCATCTGGGGCTGTTCAAAGCAGCACGGAGCTCAGGTCCTGGAACAGAAGAAAGACTCCGAATATCATATTTAGCACAGCTTTCAGCTCGCTCAGAAGCTGCTATAACCCAAGCATCTGCAGCCTCCGACTGATAAAAACTCATCACGTGCATCTTCTGCTCTCTCTTGTAGCTTAGTCAAACATAGCTTTGCACTTGTTCGGCAGGCAAAGCCTCTGCTGAACCCATCAGCTGGGCCAGCACCTTCCTGTAGGTCAGGAGATGCACAAGTGAAGACTTCCAGTGAGGACCGGTTCCTCCCAGGATGCTCAGATCCATGAAACAACAGCATTTACGCAGTTTTTCTCCATTTCCAGGTAGAATTTGGAGTCTATTCTTTCTCTTTCTCTCCACACTTGTTCTGCCTGCCCAGGAGAAGCCAAGTACTCCAGGAGTTAATATAAGACAGACTGGTAGATAACTCTTGCTGAAATCAATGAGTATTTTGCTTCGTGGCAGGCTTTATGATTGGACCCCAAAATTTTTCACCATGGCATGTTTTGCCTTTCTCCCTGACAATGGGTAGCTCCAGAGTAAGGAAGAAGGTAAGACAAGAAAACAGGAATTTAATGACTGCAATGACAAACTTTATTACAGCAGCTTTATGGGGGGAAAATGTCTCACAATCTTCACTGCATAACAATGTCCCGACAGACATGATGTCATTGCGTCTTAAAAGGTGTTTGAGTTGGAAAATCTTTTCAGCAGTGTTTTAAGGGGCTGTTTAAATGATTAATAAGGTTTATGCATGTGATTTATTATCTCAAAATAAAAACGTACAGTAGGTATAAAATGTATTTGAAAGGGATGACTGTGTTTATTAACATTACAGGTGTTATATTGCCAGACATTATCAAAATAAATACGCTTAACTGTAAGAGAAAAATGTAGCATCTGGTCAAATTTTATACATCTGTATATATGCGTCCTGACAATTTGTGTTAGAATGAAGAAGTAGCTGGGCAGAATATTATTTTGGACCTCATATCATGAAATAAAACAAATGGGAGATTTCACCTGTTTCCTCTGCTCACTAGAGATACACATAGAGTATATGAGATGTATATTTTGATTAAGTGCACCCATTAAAGCTTTTTAATGGTGTTTATTATTGCACATCTGAGAATATTTACCTAATATGCAATATCTAAATTTCCTCCAAATGGGGCTTGTTGAAGTTAAACTCTTACTCCCTGTTCTGCAGGCACAGAGAGGGACGGCTGCTGAGGGTAAGAACATCCCATGACTGATACCAAAATCAACCACAGTTTGCTGTTTTCAGCCTACCAGTTGTTTCTCTTTGAAATTCCTCTTTCCCACGTCGTGTCTACCCGCAGGAAAAGTTATAGTTTTGGCAAAATCTTTCGGAGCCAGAGTCCTATTTTTTGTCTTAAAAATTCAAAGACTGAGACTGCCTTTATTTCCAGGGAAAGTTTTTCTTATGGGGAAGTTTTCAGTGGCAAAATGGATTTGCTCAAACACAGCTTATTTTGTAGATCAAGCAATCACAGGAAATCAGTTTAGATTATTAGAAATGAGGAGACTTGGGATCTTCTCACACACAGGCTGTGTGATGACTCCTTACCTCTGTTTCTCATTAACTCTCTGAAGGTTACAAATGCCCACGCAGATGTTCCCATGCTCCATCCAAACACTGGCTGGCCCCTGCCACCAGCCCAAGGGCCTCGGTAGTGCCACAGTCCTCCACTGCCAATGGCTAAGGAAGGAGTGTCCAGCCTGGTCTCTGGCATTGTAAACCACAGGCTGACTTCAGAAATCTTAGACTTGACTTCCCCGACACACCATTTCCTCCCGAGTGAAACTGGGATCAGTATCTCCCTGACCTGATGGCACTGAGATTAAGGGTCTAGGTGAGAAGTCCCATTTCCTCCCCAAGACTTATTTTCTTCCTGCTCTCTCAGAGGACACCAGGATGCCTCCTGCCTTTCTCACATCTCCAGCCTGGGTGCTCTGGGAAGGGCTGCTCCCAGCCCTGCTCTCAGCTCAGAGCACATCACCGCTAAGCATCTTCACAGCATCTGCCCCTGTGCAGAGTAATTCCTAAAAATAAAAGTTGCCGGAGAAGCGGAGCCTCCAAAAGAGGTTGGATTTCTTTGTCTGGAAGTATTCACTTCCAACATTTTCAACTTCCATCCCTTGGGCACGAATACCAAGCAGACGGTCGCCTGTGTCCCAGAGGGCTGCGGTCCCCTCCTGCTGCCCCTTAGCTGCTCTACCCCACACCGAGGGCCCTTCTCATGTTGTCAACAATGCAATTTTGGCATCTCCTGGCATTTCTAACTTTTATTAAAATAAGCCCAAATGGAAATTGCATTCTGCCTCCTCTGGGGTTTCCATGGAGCAGATCTAATTATCTTTCTTTAATAGCACTAATTGGCGGACTCACAGCCCTGGCCGCTCAGCCCACTCCTCGGCGCTCCCTTTATCCCTCGTGCTGCCCCGGCCTCTTGGGCTGGATGGGATTTAAGCATGGTCTGATGGTTTGTGAAACCACTTTGACTTCTTGCCCTCAATTCGCTCCTGCTACCTGAGCTCCCCGACCTGTTGACAGAGGAGCTTTCTTTTGTCTTTGCAAATTGACACAGCTGCACGCTTCGCAAATAGACTCAGATGTTGAGCTTTGGGCTGAATGGATCCTCCAGATTAGCGCGGGGGAGAATTAGCTTTAAAAACGCTAAGCTGGAGCCAGCAGCAGGAGAATGGAGTGAAGCTCTTTATCAGGATTCACCGCTATAGAAAGGGGCTCCCCGCTCTCGCCGTGATATTTACTTCCCTTTGGGGAGGACATTCCTGGAGCCGATAGCTCATCATGACCCCGTACCTCCGCCCGGAGTTAATTAGCCTACTGTATAATGGGGAGATTCACCCGGAGATTACACGCGGTGATCTCTCACCACACACGCTGTTTGCCGAGTGGTTTGGGGCTCTTGGCGAGCACAAAAGCACAAATGCAAGCAGCAGAAAATCTGGCACGGTGCTCAGCAGAGCTGCAGGCAGGGGCCGAGGCTGAGCCCTGCCCTGTCCCCGCTCGCCCGGGGTCCCGCTCCCCCATCCTCACGGCACGCGTGGACGTGGGGCGCGCGTGGACAAGCCCTCGCGAGGCTCCTTCTGCAAATGGCCTGGAAATTTGGCCATAGAGATGAATTTGCCAAAACTGGAGAGGCAGGGTAGAAAAGACAGGTGACGGTCACCTCCGCCTTGCAGTAAAGCCAAGGTGTGAGCGGGGAGAAAGCGGCTGCCCCAGACCAGGCAGGGGAAGCCATCTGCCTGCCCTGCCTTGTCTGGAGGCAAGGGGACAAGATCGGCATTGGAGGCAATTAACACTGAACAGCTTGTTAATGATTTTATAGCAGGTTAAAGAAAATGCCTCAAATAAAGCTACGGGAGAGCTTCTATAACTCTACATGGCTGTAAATATGTATTAACTTAATTACTATCAGCAATTACAGCTCAGTTTGGGAACAGTTAAAGTGGGTGCGCACAAAAAGGGATTATTATCCTTAGAAAATGAGTGTGAAGATAAAAGGGATTTATTTCACTTTAGCTAATGAGCAGAGGCAGAGGTGCAGAAAACGGCATGCCCCTCTGCTTTACAGTGCTTGTAAAGGGGACAGGGAGCGGACAGGCTCTGTGTCCCAGGGCAAGTGACGGCCACACGTGTGCCTGGCGAGCTGAAGAGGTGGCACTTCCAGGACAGTGGAAGGGAAGAGCCTGGCACCAAGTGAGGGGGCATGTGCCCACCAGAGCTACACCCATTTGCTTCATCCTCAGCCACTTCTTGCAGGGGGGTCAGGACCAGCTCCTGTTATCCGCCTGTCCTGCTCCTGGATGTTGTTTGCCTTGTTTTTCTCCCCAGGTCTACGAGCTCCTATTGTTTACAGCTGTGGAAGCTGATTGGACTTGTTCAGGGTGGAAGGTCTGGATTTCACAGGCCATAGGATTTTGCCCAGAAATTCCTAAGCTGAGCCCAGAAAGAGCCAGAAAAGCATCTCTCCTTGGACTGAGCATCTGTCTCTCCTTTTCCTGGCTTGTTACAGTGGTTTCTAACCCTATCCCTGAAAGATAAATGCCTGCTTTCCTGTTAAATGTGCCCCAATTCCCTTTTCTCAGTTTGAATCTTGTTGTAACATTCTCTACTAAATTCAATATTTGTTCTGTCTCTTATTCCTATCATGACTTTTAGATGTATGATCAAATTCTCATTTTTCAGGGTTGCGGAAAATCATTTGAGCTCTGCAAGTCTCACTCCAGAGCACTCATTTCTGCCTTCAGATAATTTTTGTGACTCTCTTGGTACTCACCAGTGTTTCAGCACACTGTTTGCAGTGTGAACACCAGAAGAGGGTAAGGACTTTCCTGCAACTGCTCTCTCCTATCTGTTCCAGGACCCCCTTGGTGTTTAGCCACAGCAGCATCATTCTGTTGCAGTGAAATCCTTCCAAGGACCAGAAAGTCCTCAGTCCTCACCCTGAGGTCTCCATCACCTGCCAGTCCCCTCTCCCTGCCTCAGCTCCCCATCTCTAGCATGGTTAATGTTGTCTTAAATGTTCATGCCCTGCTCTCACTGGCATGCTTGAAAGCTGAATTCCAGTTCAGTAGTAACTCCTGTTTAAAGGCCAATCATTAGTCAAAAGCATTGGAATATTTGCCCTCTGCATCTGTTTCTGGTGTGCTGACTCCCTGAATAAACCAAGTAGGTGTCGATAGTGGTGGTCATTGACGTACAGAGCATTTCCCAAGCGCATCCCCCAGTGTCTGCCCAGCTGCCTGTGGCACATGTGGACTCCTGCTCCACAACCCAGACCTGGGTTTCGGACTCCCCTGGTGCAGGATTGCTGGGGTCTCCAGCGTACCCTGGGCTAAGCCTGAAACGGCTCCTGCTCTTTGAAGATGCAAAGTGCCCTTACTGACAATCCCCAGCCTTTGAGACTGGGGAACAGAGCTGGAAACCTGGTGAGATAAAGCTGCTTTGTGATCACGCGTGCTTTTGTCATGCACCGAGGCTGCCAATACAATTGCAATATCCCTTATCAACTGCTTAGCCCAACCTGCCTGTTTGGGGCCAGAAGGCAGAAACACAGCCTGGGAAAGCATGGGGAAGTGGGGGACATGGCTAATGGACCATTCTGTAGCCCTGAAAAATAGAGAACCTAAACCCAGGAAGGCTTCAAGAATGGGGAAAGGACAAGAGGTGTCTAGACACTCTTGGGTTATCCTGACTTTCTAAACTTGGGCACAGGCAACCTTTTCAAGCTGGCTGCCTAAGTGTAGGTGCTGCTGCTTCTGGCTGCCGCCCCATGACCTGCCTTTTCTGAGGTCCCCGGCTGACACTTGCTGTGCTGTGAGCATCAGGAGCCAGCTGAGCACCCAGAGATTTCCACCCTGATCGAGTGAATTTACCAGAGCCTGTAAGTCATGGACAGGAGTGCAGCCAGCTTGGGCTCTCCAGTGTGAGCAGAGATGTTGTTTTACTGTCTTACAAAACACATTTATCACTATAGAATATGACTTTTGCACATACCTGCTTTTGCTTGCTGATCTACATCTTCGACCCCAAGCTCAGTTCACTTGTGTTCAGCACCGCTTTACTGTTATCCCTGTGAATGAAAACCTCTCCCAAAGGCTCCTGCCTCCATCTCTAGTAAGAAACCTGTCAGAGGAGGAGCCCAGTCTGGGCTCTGGAATGACATTTGGAGCAGTAGCAACGTTTGAACGCAATGGTATTTCCTTCTGAAGAAAAAAAAAAAAGGACCCTTCAAGTTGTTTTCTCTCCCCCACGCCCCCCTCCTGGAGGAGATATTCGCCAAGACTCACAGATGGGATCGTTTACAGTTTCCTTTTGAGCTGCCTTGGCCCTTTCAGGTTTTGTTTATTCGAGCTGGGCTCTCAAACAGGGGAGGGTGGGACTGGGAAGGCCTCCCTTCCATATTCCAATTTGGATTGGGGTTGCTCAAGTTCCCCATCTGACAGAAGATGATTGATGAGAACGATGCTGGCTGTAAACTTGGGAGGGTTTGGAGACCAGGCGACTGCTCTTTGCGGGGCCTTAAATCCCGGTTGTCGGAGCAATGTGGGGAATGGCATCCCAGGGTAATTACAAACCAACAACAGGAAAAGCCATTGGAAATGGCAGGCGCTCTGGCATTGCGGTGGGACGGCTGGAGGGACAGTTGGGGTTTCTTTGGTTTGCTTTGCTTGTGAAAACACGCGTGGTCCTGAGCTGAGGTCAAAATGTGCTTACAAAAAGCAGGGTCTAGAGAGAATGGGGAGATCTGCAGCAGAAAATCACCTGGAAAGCTGCTGGAAGAGCTGTGGAGCACCCCAGAGAGGAGGAAGTCATTGCTACATGCAAAATCTTTGGCAATTATCCTGGCGGCAATGGGATAAATACACACTTGTTAAGAGCATGAAACCAGCTGGCAACAGTGCTGGTCCACCCTGATGGCCAGAGCTTCCTGCAGCCTCCTCTCCTGCGAACAGGTCTCATTGCACAAGCGCCAGCCTCACTTTCTCCAAACCAAGGCTTGGAGGGAAAGGCCTCCAGGAGAGAACTAGATCGCCGTTCAACTCATGGGCCTAGGTGGCAAGGATGGGAGGCACGGGGGACTGCCATCACATGTGAGTCAGGACGGTGGCCCTGCACTAGGTGCACAACTTGATCAGCAAACATCTTCACGGGACGCTTACGGGGAAGCTAAACTTCCATCTGGTCTGGCACACGTGCTAGGAGTGGCTTTCAGCAAAAAAGATTCAGCAGCCTCTTTTGTCATGCCTCATTTGAGCAGTTCAGGGCTCGCAAGGCGCCGGGGAGTTGAGGGGTGTGGGACTGACCAGGGCTGTGCGAGGCGGGGATGCCTGTGCCCACGCTGGTAGCTACTACGTCGGGTACTGGGTCACCAGTTTCTCCTTTCCAAACTGGAATGGACTGGCATTGCTTTTCACTGCTGCTGCTGAACAGACCTGTCCTAGTGTTATCCTTGGTGAACTACAGGGTGTGTGACCTGGGTTGGGTCTCCAAGAGCTTTATTCAAAGTTGTAAGCACCCTGAAGCCTCTAGACTGGAAATTTAACAAAACCAGGAGAGCTGAGCTAGAAGAAACCAGCCAGGGATGAAGCAAGGCCCTAGACTAGATGCACTTAGAGTAGCTGCTCCAGTTAGACTGGATGACTCCACAGGGCTGGGATGAGAAGGAGGGGATTTCCCCTCCCTCCGCCTGTGCTGCTGGTTTAAATCCAACCACAACTAAGCAGTAAATAAGAGTTACCACCTGGCAGCTGCCGAGTGACCTGTGTGCAGTGAGTCAGTGAGCTCTGGCCACACAGCCCTGCAGACATCGGCAGCAGAGGAAGCCTGGGCTGAAAAGCATATTTTCTTTGGGAATGTGCTGTCATTTGGGTGAGCCCTGCAGCGCTCCCTGCACACCAGTGCCGCAGATGCGTCCCGGGATGCAGTGATGCTGCACGCCAGTGCTGCAGATGCATCCCAGGATGCAGGTCTGCCACCCAGCGCAACAGCAAGTGTCCGTGTGTTGCAGCAGTCAGAATATGTGGGGCCAGCTGCAGAGCAGCATCAGTGGGTCTGTGTAACTGGAATAGCTGTGATTAAAGGGGACCTGGTGCCTTGTAATGCTGCTGAGCAATCTGTAATCGGCAAAAGAGGGTTGTGGTGCTGCAGCTGGTCAGGCTGAGCCTGTAGCAGCTTGGGCATATTCATAACTGCCTCGGTGACAGTGGGGTTACTCACGTGGGGCAGGGTAAATGTTTGAATGCAGGGACAGTTCCCCAGTGTCTCGCGGGCATAACAAACAGAGGGGGATTTGAGGAGACATTTGAAGAGCAGAGCAGATTTTTTATAAGGAACTTCCTCTCCTGGGCAGATGAGACAAAAGGGGATAAAGCCAAGCAAAAACACATGGCTCCTTATTTACCACTTATATTCAGGAGAGCTGAGCCATACACACCTCCCACTGTGCAGGGGCTGCACAAACACACGAGGATACTCAGGTCCTGCCCCAGAGTTTCCAGTCTAAGATGAGGAATTAAAGAAAACAAAAAAAAAAAATCGGAGGAGTAGCAGCTCTGAAATCTCTCTGCAGATCTCCATCTGGTAAAAGAAGTGCAGACAGGGGCATGTTCTCTCCACATCAGCTGCACAGTGAGAGCGGCTTAGATGAACTCTCCTGGCTGGTAATAAAATGATTTTACATATGTAGGAAGCAGGATGTGCAAAGCCCAGGAGTCTGATCTTGTTTCTGAGATCAAACAGAGTCTTATTGTACAGGGGTGTGGAGCTGATGTAACTGTCTAGTGTGCCGGACACAATCGCCGTGGTTACGCAGCTGGACCGGAATAAAGCAAGTCTGTATCTGAACTCATTAATTTTTACAACCAACTGAACCGCTCTGCCTTTTTCTTTCGTCTTTTTGGTGGCAGAGGACCGTCGCGCTGCAGCAGAGGGGCTCCCTCCCAGCCATCGGCCCCTCGCCTGCGGTGCGGCAGGCCGGGGCTGGCACCGCCGGGAGCAGCCGGACCCACGGGACCCCCCCCCAGGGATGCTCGGCCAGCTGCACGGGTCCGTTTCGGAGACAGGCCAGGAGCTGGGGGGATTAGGGATGAAAACGCAGGCTTAACGTGAGCGGAGCTGTTGCTCCGTCAGCTACAGGTTATGTCAATGTTTCCATTAGAAACCCCGGTTCGCAAGGTTTGGAGCTTGGCTGTGAACGTGCCCTCCAGGCTGGGCTCTGGCAAGCCAGGGAAACCCGCGGTTTTCTGCTGAAATATTCAGTGCAGCTGCTTCCACGCTTGCACATTGCTTTCCACCCACATGCAAATCGAGGGAGCTTATTCAGTAAACTGTGCGGGCAGCAGGGCTGGGCAGGCAGCCCCACAAGCCCCGTGTGAATGGTCCCTGCCTGCCTGCAGGGAGACTGCTGCGTCCCCAGGGCAAGGCAGTGCAGGCAGGGCAGGCAGGGCAAGGCAGGGCTGCCTGGCCAGCACTTGCACCGTGGGATCCCAGGCTCCCAGGCGTGCCGCAATGCAAACAACCCGGGCGAATTTACCAAAAGGCAAACCGGAGGCACAGCGCCAGAGCCAGGGACCAAAGCCGCTGGTGAGCTGTGGCAGGGTGAGGCTGTGGGACTGGGACTCCTGGTTGCTTCTGGCCACCAGCCCGTGACCAGGAAGCCGCCTCATGCTCCTCCACAATTACCATCCTCATGCTCCCATAGTGGCCCTCCCCAGGAGCCTGGCCGAGAGCTGAGCATCCTGGTCCAGGTGCCTGTGATGCAGCCGTGGCCTGGGGATGGCACAAGCCCAGCGCTGGGCAGAAGGTTTTAACGCGGCGGCCGGAGCCCTGTAAGAGGCTCCCTTGGCCGGCAGCGTGCTGAGCCTGGCTCTGACCCTGCCTCAGCCGCTTGCTCCCGGGAGGGGCTGCCTGGTCATGGACCAAACACGCATCCAGGCCTCCTCCCTTCATCCCACCCCTTCCCACTCCTGGGAAGCTGCTCTTGACACATATGCATTTGCCTATTTTAAAGAGTTGCCAAGAGCACTTGCAGGCTGGGATTTTGCTGTGAGCAGGACCTCCCAGGGCAGGCAAGACTACTTTCTTCCCTTGCTCTTTCCCTGGAAGGCTGGAAAAAAGGAGAGAGAGAGATGACAGCAAGCCCCTGGGCACGGCGCTGGGCCCCCTGACGGCACGGCGCCCAGCTTCCCTTGCAGGGGGTTACACACACATCCCCCTGCCCAGCTGTGGGCATCCCTGGTCCCATTCAGAGGTGCTGCAGGTGGGCGGCTTGCCCGCACCCCAGGCTGTGTATCCCCCCCCCCCCCCACCTCCCCCTGACACGGCTAATGGTCAGGACAGTGCTCAGGCATTGCCAAAATATGCCGTAAAAGCCGCCCCTCTCTCCTAATGAGGTAATTGGTGCCATCATCCCATTAAGAAGGCAGCCCCTGCAAAGAGCTCAATTAAGCAAATTACATCAAATGATTTACATCTGTCTGCCGAGCCAGGACTCTGACCCAAACCAGGCTGAGCCCCACAGAGTCCCTCCTTAGTGGCACAGCCCCGGTCACCGCATCCTCAGCCACCCCGGCTGCACGCACCCTGTGCTCTCCCACCACCCTCCTTCCAGGGGAAGGTGCCTGAAGTCATGGGGTGGCCCATGGCCGCGGGGCCAGGGCTGGCAACAGCCGGGCCAGCCTGGCACAGGGCAGCCATCAGTACTGGCACAAGTGGTGGTCCGCCTGCCCAAAGTGACCCCAGCTCTTGCAAATGAGGGATGGGTCTTTGAGTGGTCCCTGAGATCCAGGGAGCCCCGAGGGAGTGTCATGGCCCCAACCTGTGCGTTGGGAGGATGCCGGAGGGATGCTGCTCCCCCAGCGGGTGCCCAGGGAGATTACGAGGGGATGCGGATTGGGCAAAGCTGGTAAAACCAGCAGCACCCATCAGCCTCCCATAAGGGCCTTCCCTTTCCTCCATCACCACCGGGCTCAGTGCTGATCTCCTGCCATTCAACTACACATCACCCCCACAGCGATCACCCCACAGCCCTGCGATGCCAGCGGGGTCGCTGAATCCATGTGGGAACTGCCTGGGAGCCACGTCCATGTCGTGGGGCTGCTTTACTTGTCCCAGTGCTGGGGCTGGCGTGCAGACCCCTGCCAGCAGTGGGAGGTTAACAGCCCAGGGCAGAGCCCGGCTCAGCCTGGGGTGGGCAGCAGGAGGGCAGGGAGCGGGCTCCAGGGGTAAGAGCTGCAGCACCAGCCTGGGGGCGTAAAAAGAAATATAAAATATTAAGGAATAATTTTCAGCTTCTTACTCCCATGAAATCAAAGCATCACCATTTAGATTTACAGTTAACACTGAAGCGTATTGTGCATTTTAGCATACGGTCTCAGGCTATTGCGCTTCCCCAGACAGGCAGCAATGGTGCAGCTGGGGTGGGCAGCGTGGGGGAGAGGGCAGGGAGCAGCTTCTGGTCCCCTCGCAGAAACAGCCTGTGCTCTGGGCCCCCATCCCAAACCATCTCCCTGGACCAGGCTCTTTGCTGGGGCTCTGCTCTGCTGCCCTGCCGTGCCCATGCCTCTCTGAAGCGCAGGCTCTGCTTGCCCAACAACCAACAGAGAGGAAAAAAAAAAAGGGGGAGGGGGGGGAAGAAAAAAACCCCAACTCCTTGCTGTTTTTCTGCTGCCTTTCCAGTATACTTGAGTTACCATGGTTAGTTTTCCACTGTTCTCCTTGACCCCTGCAGCTTTCCCTTATGAGTTAGTGTCCTGGAATGTCTCTTTACGAGGTGCCTAGAGAAGTAAAGCTGACCTGATGCCAGTGCCCCCACACTGAGGACTTTATTAGTTTTTTAATTTTCTGTCTGGGTGCTCTCACTTGCCTCAAACTTTCCACAGCTGCTAGGATTTATTAATGAAGGAGGTTCGTTTGTGTCCTGCCTCCCCTTCCCCTGCTCAGTGAATTGGTGGTGTTGCTTTGCCAGTTGCCATTTTTAATGGATTTTTTAGGGTTTTCAGGAGATCTGGTGGAAGATTTTTCTTGCGCAGATTCTGCAAAATCTTCCACCAGGTCTCTGAAAATCCCCAAAAAGCCCAAAAGAAGTGTGGGGATCACAGATGGGAGCAACAGTGATGGGACCATCCTTATGGAAACACAGGATGTGGCAAGTGGGGCCCAACCGAGGAGCCGGCGCTGGGACCGGGAAAGCCGAAAACAGCTGCGTCATTGCAAATCCCAAGAACTAAGAGGATAAAATCATTTTGGTTCTCCCCAAATGCATAAATGCTTAAATATTGGGGTGGGAGGGAGCCTCTGTCTCCCACACTGGAGGGGCCCCACAACACCAAGCTGCAGGCTGATGAGGAGGAGGCTGAGGGGTGATGAAGGACATGCAGAGATGTGCCGCATGGGGAGAAGAGGAGTATGAGGCTGAAGGAGCAGAGAGACCCTGCAATATAAACATGGCCAAAAGGACGCAGGGGGAGAAGGGGCAGAACTTTTAAGGCAAGAGGAAAAAGGACCAAATATTTATTTGTCCATAAAGTAAGTCTCCATAGCAATTAAGTGCTTCACAATATATTTTCAAAACAAGCCCAGCCACACGGCACGCAGGCAGAGCCGCCAGAGTAGGACGTGATGCCTGCCTGGCACCACGTTCCCGCAGATGGCCGGTCCCACACGAGGGGCTGCCGGCCTCGCACGGGGCCACTGGCAGGGGACGGGGCGGGAATGCCCCTTGGGGGGCACCGGGCAGCCCTAACCCACACCCAGGGGGATGGCAGTGGGGTTATTTCTATGCGGGGGGGAGGTAGAAGGAGTAGGTGGATTTTTACAGCTGTGTCTTGTGTCGGGACATCCCAGGGTCAGACAGATGTGAGATGCACGAGCCCACCCGGGGTTAGGCAGGCAAGGAAAAAGGATGTGGTGCCTCAAAATGCTGGGAAGAGAATGGGGCCGGGGGATGGGATGAAACGCCGGCTGCTGCCCGAGGCGCTGGCGATGCCGCCTGGGCTGGTGGCTGCCTCGAGTAAGCCGCGCGCAGTGGGACAGACCCCAACACACCTGGTACGTGGCTCTGGGGTTACGGGGCACCTTGAATTCATTACCGAGCACGCAGCATCTCCTGGGCGGGTGCCAGCAATGGCAACGCATCCATGCTTTACAGCTGGGCCAGGTCCTGCATGGACCACACAGGCGATGTATCGCCCACCCCAGGAGGTGTAGGGGGATCCCCCATGCCATCCCACCCCAGAGGATGGGAGACGGCCAGAAGGGGCCTGATCCTGAGCCCTGGGCTCTGCAGGCAGCCCTCCCCCGGCCACCTTGCTCACACCCGCTGTTCTGCCATGTGAACTTGGCTGCTGCCTGACCCCAAAATATCTCAGCAGCAGCGCCGAGTACCTCTCCCGGAGCTCGTGCTCAGACAAATGTCACTGCAAATAATTTGGCTCCAACCCGCAGGGACATAAATTCCATTATTTTGATGTCAGCTGCACAATTTGTTCCTGTAACAAGGTATTTTAACCCTGCTTCATATTCATTGTTCTGCCCGCTTTGATTTTACTGTAAATGACTGAATTTGCTTTTGATGTGGTGCCAGCGCCCCATAAATCTTGACACTCACTGTAAGAAAGGCAAGAGCCCTCCCCGCTGTTTGGTTTGCAGAGGGTGGCAGCGGAGGGGACTGCCAGGGTGCTGCGGGATCTGGGCAGGGGTCCTGCACTACCCGAAGCAAGGTTCAGCTCCAGCTCTGAGCAGCCACCTGATTTTTCCAGGCAGGGAAACAGTCCATAAGAGGGGAGAAGGTGGCCGGGAGGAGGAGTTGTGTTTCTCTTGCAAACCACGAGCTGCGAGCCAGCTTCATTCAGAGATTGACGGCTCCTTTGAGGACCCAGACGGCGCTTCGAGCTTGCAAGAAAACCCCAGACCAAGCGTGATTTCTGTGGTTTGAGGTTTCATCCTGAGCTGCTTTTAAGTGTTTTGGTTCCCAGCACCTCTTCCAGAGTGTGCTGGAGGTGAAAAGGGGCAATATAACCACCCCCCACAAAACCCACACTTAACTGAACATTTCCAAGCCTGGCAGCACTTGGGGGACTGATCTTTCTGTTCCTGCCACCGCCCAAATTCCTCCTAACCCCAGCAGCAGTCAGATCAGACTCCTGTTTTCCAGCCGGTCAGTAATGCTGCCTGGGTTTTGTTCCTCATCTGCCTGAGTGTTTCTGCCCAGGCTGCCCGGTAATGCAGCCGGGTGAATTCTGGAGGTATTACTTGCAGGAGACTCTGTTCCCCGGAGCCCACCCGCCCTGGAAGTGCGAGCCCCCCGCCCACGCCTGGCAGGGATTGAGGCGCTGGTCCCAGCGCTCACGCCAGGGTGAGGGTCGGACTCATGACCGGGAGGAAGCCGTGACCCTGCTGCCACCGAACAATCGGCGGAAAGGGGCCGCGGCCTTGGCCGGCGTCCTGGGGATGAGGATGGCTGCCTGCCGGCAAGGGCAGGGACCGTGCCGCCTCCGCAGGTGACAGACCCGGTCCTGCCCCAGCTGCGTCCCGGCCAGATGCCTTACCCTGCCACTGCCCCCCCACGCAAGAGCTCCTTCAAAGGGAAAGGCTGGAGCTCCTTCCCCACGGCCTGGGACTGTGAGAGTGCAGGAAATTGGGGTGGGGTGCACAGCATGCAGTGCATGGTGCTCAGCAGGCATGGCGTGGTGCGTGGTGCTCAGTGCCCGATGCCCAGGGTGCGTGGCGCAGCGTTCAGTGCCTGGTGCCTGGTGTATACGGCACAGTGCCCAGTGTGGGGTGCACAGTGTATAGCGTCCAGTGTGCCTGACGTGGTGCCCCGGTGTGTGCTGCACAGGGTGCAGCGTGCAGCGCAGAGTGTGCGCGGCGTGGTGCCCGGCGTGGTGCCCGGTGCGTGGTGCATAAGGTGCGGCGTGCAGCGCAGGGTGTGCACGGCACGGTGCCTGGTGTGGTACCCGGCGTGGTGTCCGGCGCATGGTGCCCAGGGTGCAGCGTACGGCGCAGGGTGCAGCGTACGGCGCAGGGCGCGCATGGCGCGGTGCCCGGTGTGGTGCCCGGTGCGTGGTGCGCAGCGTGCGAGGCGCAGCGCGGGCTGCGTGGTGTGCAGCACGCTGACCTCTCGCTGCCTCTGGCCCTGAGCGGGGGCCAGGAAGGGAAGTGCTGCCGGTCCTGCTGCTTTCATCGGAGATCTGGAGCGCCGAAGCCTGCCCAGATCCTAATCAGTGTGGGAAAGCAACAGCAGGGCCTGCTCTCGCCCTGGCCTGCTGGAGACGCCTTTTATTTTCCTAAACTTTATCGCAGCCCGCAGCCCCTGATAAACCAACGTAAATAAACGGAAAGGAGCGTGGCGGCCGGCCAGGGCCGCTCGCAGACGCACGCGCTCGCTGCCGCCCCGCTCCCCGGGGGGACGCCCCGTCACACGCCAACTTTCAAAGCCTTCCTTTTATTCCCCCGCAGCCGCCCAGCTTGGGGAAACCACATGGCCTCGCCGTTGGGGGACCAGCCGGGCAGCCAGCACCCGCTGGCAAATTCCTGCCTTGCCCCAGCCTCCCCCAGTGACCCCGGCCCGTCGCCAAGCTGGGGTCCTGATCCCAGAGGTCGGCACGAGCCCTCGCGGGGCCTCGGCGGCTCAGGATGCGGCCGGTCCCCACCCTGGGACCAGGCATCCTCTCCGGGCGGCAAGAAGGGGGTCACGTCCCGCCGGAGGGCTGAACCAGCAGCAGGTCTCGGTGCCTCCCCCGGGAGCTTCTCTCTTGTCGAATTTGAGGGTTGCTTGGGTTTGCCACAAATTAACAGTTTGGGCTGCTTTTTTATTTTTTTCTTTCTTTTTTTTCCTTTGCTAAAAAGTTTGGAGGTTGTTTAAAAAGGTTTACATTCTTCTGGGAGCACAGAAAAACAGGATCTGGGGGGTTGTTTCCAGGCTGGCTCCGCAGACTGACAAAGACAAAAGTTAACCCTTTTCCATTTCTGTTTGGAGTTGCTGAGGGTGAAAGGCATCCCAGCCTGGGCTGGCAGCTCCCGCCAGTTCCCAGCCACGGGGTGTCTGGCTTTCCTGCGGCCTCATCTCCCCTTCAGCATCCTCCCCCCATTGCAGGCAGGGGCTGGGGGCAGATGCGTTTGCGTGTGTTTCATTTTGCACCGCAACTTAGGGTAACTAATTTTAAGCCATAGCTTATCCCAGCATTTGCAGAAAACAGCTTGTTGTAGTTGGGTACTAGTTTTTTCTTCTACATGTGCCTTCCCTCGCTGCAGTGGGATGAGCTGCCTGGGACCAGTGCAGGGGGGGTTCGGTTACTGCCGGTTTACACCCTGCCTGCACTGCCACTTGTAAGGGAGGCCACCCGGCTGGTGCTGACAGCTTCTGCTGCTAAACCAACTCCATTTAATACAGAAATGGCTCAGACCACAGTGCTGTGAATTAAAGTTATATAAATTGCATGCCACGTCTTGTGCGCCAGAGCGTTGGCCGAGCACAGCTGGTCCGGTCCACTCCAGCCAAGATGCCATGGGCATCCGTGGGTGAGTGTCACCTGCATTTGCCCAGGCACCGTGGGCTCCGTAGGGCTGCACAGGAACCTCTCCTGTCTGCATTTGCACAGTCAGCAGCATCTCTTGGGCTCCCTCCATAGCTCCAGGGCTGCAGCAGAGGTGGCAGCAGGCAGAAGCCCGGGGGGACATCTTCCCCTGCCTGCGTCCCTTCTCGCAAGAGCATGCCGCAGCACGCTCTCCCCCCCTCCTTCGGCCTCCTCCCAGCTTTCCATCCCATTTCTCCAGTTTGCCACAATCCTTTTTCTGTCTGCGGCCCCGGCCTTGCGTGGCATGCAAATTTAATAAATACGCTCTCTGTTTCTCCACGCTGGCCGTTAATGGGAGTGCTCAATAGCGGCTTTCCAGCCCCACAGTGAGCCATTGAGAGCTGCTCTCGCAATACTGTCCCCCCACTCCCTCCGCACCCAGGGACCCCGCCTGGCCCCACTCCCCCACCACCCTACGGGCAGGGCAGGCAGAGCACCCCACGCCGCCGCTCCGCCGTCGGTGGGCTTGCGATACCCCGCTGCTAAAGGAAATTATTTGGCCCGATGTGTCTCATTCTTGACAAAGCCACCATGTCAGGTATTACTCATCTCTGCGCTAACTTCCAGATGCTCACAGAATCGCCTCGGATTAGTCATGCCAGCATTTTTCGGGCATGGGAAGCGTGATGGCTGGCCTGTAGCCCCTCACCCCTCCTTTGTCCCTTGGTAAGATGGGTGCTGTGGTTGCTGGTCTTGGGGTACCAAGAGAGCATCTTCCCGGTGCTCTCACAAGTAACCACTGATGGCTCTGAGATCCCGTCAGGGAGTTTGGTCCTAATTTGTTCCTAAGATGGATCAGGCCCAGCCAGTCTGAAAACACTAAACACACCATGTAACATTTTATACTAAAAAATACTGAGGGGTTGTTTCTCCTATTTCCATGCTACTTTTGCCTCTGATAAAGAGGCATGTTGTGGAGGGACTGAACCCTCCAATTATTACAAATGAGAACTACTTTATTTTCCAGGCTCACCAGAAGAAAATTTTGCAAAGACAAACACGCTGACTTTCTGCAACTGTTTCCACTCTTGGAAGAACATCCCCTTCTGTCAACAGGAACGCTTTCCTGTTGGATGTTCCAGTTATGCTCCGTATAATCTTTCAGGCAAGGATCTTTAGATGCTCTGCTCCTCTTGTGTAATATCTTGGCTCCGGGTCTTGGCTCTGTTGAAAGCGAAGGAGTCTGAGGACTCTTGGGGGGCTTGGAGGACTGGGCCCAGGGGACAGCAGTGGAAAACGTCCAGAATTAAGACTATATTTATGAGAGTCCCTGGGAGGGACATGCAAAGGCCACTGGTTTCTCACCCAGGAGTACTCCTGGGGAGCTGGGCAGCTTGGAACGCTGGTCCCCCTTGCACCGATGGTGCACGCCGAGGTCATGTCTCTGCAGCATGAGCCACCTCCATGTCCTCACCCAGGATCCCAAGGGACTTGGGCTCCTTCTGGAGGTCTCCAGTCAAAAGCCAAGCCAAGGCCCTTCTCCGATGTCTTGCCTGTCCAAGAGCCTCCAGGAACGCTCCAACGGGATGTGCCATCGGCCACATGACCAAGGATTGTCCTTGAACTTTCCTCCCTGGGGTTTTATTCTTTAAGGTGCTGGCAAGGAGAAAACCCTCTCTGTGCCCTTCCCCCGCCTCAAAGCATCCTTTATAAAAATAAAGTGCCCAAAATAGCCCTAGACAGTGCTTGACATTTGCCAGACAGCTGCTCTCGAGAGTGCTACAAAGGTTATGGATTGCTCTCTGCTTCCCTCCTCCTCCCGCCCCACCACCGCCCGCATGAACCTTGGAGCAGGGCCAGGTTTCATGGGAGTCTCATGGTTTGAAAAAGACAGATTTGAGAGGGAACCGGGATGCGGGGAGGTGTTTATGGGTCGCTGCCTCCTGTCCCTGCTGGGCAGTGCGGAGCAGAGCCAGGGTGACCTCTGCAAGGGGAGCTGCAAACCCTTGCGTTAGCTCTGCCCATGCCGGAGCTGGCAGAATGCTGCCACAGAAGCCCGGTGTCCGTGGTGCAGGGTTGTCCCCACCCGTGAGGTGTTGAGCACCTTTGCTTGGTCTTCCAGGTGTCTGAAAGCACGGGCAGAGGGGCTGCGCCATGGTGTGCACCTCACCCCGTGCAGCCAGGAATGGGATCGCACCTGGCTGCAGGGTCACAGCCAGACCTAACGGGTCCCCAACAAATGCACGGTCAGCCCAGGAGGTCAGCGGTGCCTGGGAGAGTCATGACTCAAAGGAAGACTAAGGAAGACTTGGGAGTCATCTTGGGGGGAAGGAGCAAGCAGAGTGGGAGAGCTGCAAGGACGCGGTGATCGGTGCTGGAATGGGCACCTGGAGAGGGATGTGGGGACACGGCGAGAGGCCAAAGGAGGAGCCTGGCTAGGCAAGCCTTGCGATGAGAGGCAAAAGGGACACAGCTTAGCGGAGAGAAGGTCGAAAGGCAATTTAAGCACCTGCAGCAGTCAGGGGGGACCTTCCTTCTGAGGTGGCAGTGGTCCTGTGCAGCCTGAGAGGGTTTATCATCTTTCTTGGCAGCACCCAAGAAGAGTTGCAGCTGGGGACAGGGCACTATCTGTGGCCAAGAGGGGATCTGAAATTGCACAGAAAGTCCCCTTCCCGTGGAGCTTGGCTGGTGCATCTCGTACTAGGACAAGGTCTCATCACAGAGCAGGAGGAACCCCCCTTCTGTGGGGCCAGTGTTTTATACAGTGAACAGAATGTCACAATCTGGCCTGAAAAGTGAACGATAAAGGCATGAACTTCCAAATGAAATACATAAAGAAATACCTGAAATCCGTGATCCTAATCAAAATGAGAAGTCAGCAGCAGCAAGGCATGACCCAGTTTTTTATCTAGTAACCAAATAAATATATAAATGTATTTTAAGCAAAATAGTCAACAGCCCTTAAATAGGAAAAAAAGCATGCACACCAGAAGTTTATCACTTAGGACAAAACAGCGTCTTTGAAATGTTAAATGCAGTAAAAATTTGTTTTATACTATGCAAGCTATTAATAGAGGCCTCAAAGAGCATTCAAGTCCCAGCAACTTCACCAGGCTCCTGCTGTGCTGAACTGGAGGCAAGGAGGCAACCAGCTGGCAGGGAAAAGGGCAGGATCACAGTCAACTCCATCCATGATCTTAGCAAGTTTAGGAGATATCAAATATCGGGAGGTCTTCAGGTGTGGGTTTGTCTTCCCTTATCATAACTGTGGGGCTCGCTTCTGCACAGGGCAGGGTTGTCCCTGCTCCTTGTGCAGCCTTTGGGGCTCTGCTGTGGCTGAGAGATGAGGATGAGGGGATGCTAGAGAAGCAGCCCAAGGGGGCTGGTGGGTCTGGCAGAGATGCACAGCCCAGAGGAGCCTCACAGACAACCTGGCTTGCTTGGCTTTTTTTGGCTTTTTTCCTCCCACTTTCGTGTTTACGCAAATTAAGGTTTCCAAGGAAGTGCCGGTACCGGCTGAGGCCGTGCTGCCAGTTTTCTGCAGGATCTGTCTCGTTTCCTGGGACGTGAGACTATTTTAAGGACTCTTCAGATCTCCAAGAAAAGACACTTTTAAGATGTTTTTCCATGCCTGCTTCTCCAGCCTGCACACTGATTTGTCCCTGCAGTTTCACCACCCAGCAACTTTGATGTCTACGAGTCTGCCACGCTCACCTCTGAAACATTTCCCATCACATGTCTGGCTGTTTATACCTTCGAGGCACGCAGCCACCCTTTTCTGTTTAAGGACTGTCTTGACCACATCAGTAGAGTGAGAATTTCTAAAAATAGATGAACTGGCAAACTTCACAATCTGGAAAATGACATGCTTTTGAAATCTCTGGAAAAGAATGGATTCCTTAAAGTATAGTTTACAAATACTGATTTCATTATTTATGGTAGCTGTAAAGCATGGTGCATTCGGAAAGCATCATCCCATTGAAGAAGTGTGTTAGTCATTACCATGGCTTTAGCATTCCAGCATGTTCCTCAACTGAAATTTAGCCAATAGAACAAGCTGGGGGCATATACGGGGGCAGCCTGGGGGGAAGCTGCTTCTCATTTCATGTTGGAAAGGGGCGATGAATAGGAGAAGGGGAGAGTCAAGGGGACTGCAGGAGCCTCTGCTAGAGTCTCTTGCAGTACCAGACCAAGAGGACAATGCAAAGAAACTAAAAAGTAGCAAATTCACATCGGGAAAGAGAAGGAAATAGATTTTCATGGAGTGAATACTCAGCCCAAGACAAGATGGTGGGCCGAGGAGGGAGCTGGGTATCAGAGCGGTGGGACACTTCTCTGGCTAAGGTGCTGTGGACTGAAGGTTAGGCACAAATCCCATGAGTTTTTGAAAGAAACACCCATGTGTGAAGCACCCAGAGGATCTCAGATGAGTAGTTTTCCTCCATGCTTGCACACTCAGCGCCCTCTCCTCTCATCCCTCCTTGGTATACCTCAAATTTCACATATGCTTTCCTGTTCTTCCTTCAGTATTTTGCTCAAGTGCATCAATCTTTGACATTTCTTTTCCTTACGTGCTGCTCCAAACAGAGACTACCTCTCCTCCAAGTCTTTTAAAAAGCACTCAGTTTGCCCAGGAATCTTTCTCAGGATCCCAAGATTTAAATTTCTCTGGGATCACTGTTTTTTGCCTGCCACTATGTTGTCCCTCACCCACTCCACTTTTTTCATTCCTAAAGTCGCTGGTAGCCAAGGGAACATGCTTCTTTTTATGCCAGCTGTCCTGGTCTTATTGTTTCTTTTAAAAGATTTATTGCATCATTGCTCTCTGCTCCTCTCACTATTTCCACTAGTGTATTTGTAGACACGGGTAAGTATTGCAAGATCGCCTGCACCTGTTCCTCCAAGTCCTCCTTCTCCTCTGCATCTTGCCCTTCTCTGAAACCCTCCTGCGGGAATTCCTCACCCAGGCTTGTGTTTCACCCTCAAGCCGTACCTTTGGAGCTCTGAGACCATGCTCTGAAGTCTTGGCGCTGCAGAAGCAAGAGGTTTCTCAGGAATGTTCTCTAAGGATTTGGGGTCTGCTTCAACTGTTACAGCCATGTATAGATATATGAGTACATATATATATATATATATATATATACACACACACTGGGGAAATTTCTGACATCCCACCACAATGGCAAGCGACTGGAGGGTAACTTCTCGGCACTGAGAGCAGTGTCCCTAGCCCCTCTGCTAGTGCTGGTCCTCTGCAGGAACCCTGCTGCAGCTGCTGCTCCTGAGCACCGGCACAGCCCCTTCCTTTGGGAACACTGCATCAGTTTGGTACTGAGGGGATGCTGCACCTCCTAAATCCTTGTCCAGAGGGCTGTGCCAGTGCTGTTTCCATAGCGGTGGCTAGAATGAGGATCTTCAGGACTTTACCTGTTCCTTCTTCAAGACATGTTCACTGGGAGGTGCATGAACACACCCATCCATGGTGATCTGCTGTACAGCTGAGAGGAGGCTGTTCCTCCCACGTGTTGAGAAAATCCCTGCCATTAGAACATACTCTCCCAAAACCTTACGGGCTGTGTCCTCACATGCTGCCTCCCATGGTCAGTGCAGCAGGGCACATGTCTGCCCTCGGCTCTCACCTAGCTCATCACACAACGGGGCACAGACCATCCTTCCACATAGCAACAAGCTCAGATATCCAACCCATGAGATTCAGCGATGCACTGGACAGGTCAGAAAGCCACCACGAGTGCCAGCACGCAACCAGACTCCCGTCAGCAGCAGATCAGCACTTACCAGTGAAAGGAGTTTGCATGCATTTGGGTCCCATCTCCCTGGTGCTGGGAGCTGCCCAGGGAGGTAAGCAGCACTCCCGAAGCAAGGAGTTAACGCCGCACAAATTATTTGCTCTCTGATGTATTTATAACTTTTACATCTATCTGACATTTTATGGCCAGGCAACATTACAAGGGACAACTGCTTTCCATTACTCACTGCCATGAACTCTCATTCACAGCTTTTTTGCCTCCCTGTGACATCATGTTTGTATGGCATAGCGGGGGGCCCCGTACTGGCCCCTGCCAGCACAACCCAGGACGCCCCAGGTGCTGAGCAAAGAGATTGCCACCGCGCAGAGGTGGACCTCACCTCCAGCCAGCCCCCGGGTGAAGGACTGTTGCTTTCCCAGGATGGATTTTCTGGCAATAACCCTCCGTTAAAGGTGACAATAAATCCCATCCCAGAGTGGCCCACTGTCGCAGCAGTCCCACGTGAGGTTAGATGGAAAAAGGAAAAGAAAAACGACTGCCCAGGGGGGCGAAAGCACCTTCCTTGGCCCATCTGCCAAAAGAGACGACGAAGTTTAAAACGTCCCAAGGAAGGGTAATGTGCATAGCTCCCTGAAGCAGGAGCTGCACCCAGCACCCCCCTGCTTGCACCCCCCTGCCTGCCTGACCCTCGCATGTGGCCCCACAGCCGCCCCGGCTTCAGTGTCAGCCACCGAGTTGGCATCCCCGTCTCATGCCTCAGCTGACAGGGGGACAGCGAGGGCTTTGCACTTTGCATGGGGAAAGCGTGACCAAGGGACAAATGTCACCCGTATGCTGATGGCACCAGACCCGCAGCACGCAGACGGCTCCTCCGGCAGCCCTGGCGCGGCTGCAGAGGGAGGTAAGAGGACACCGACCCACCGCCGACAGCTCCTGGCACCAAACCCCCTCCTTTTTCCTCCTGACTGAGATTTTCCAGCCTGTGGGTCCCGCCACGGCCAGGGCTGGGGGCAGACGTCTCACTTCAATTGCACCCCGCAGAGCACTGGAGCAGGAGCGTTCCCACTCTGCTTCCAGGCAGCGTGACCCCACAGCCAGAGCCATCTGCCTCCCATGTGCAACCTCGCCCTTGCACGCTCCAAGCCTACAGAAGGTTTTACAGAGGCAGCTGCATTCTGCGTGAAGGTGTCCCTGGGGATCAGTGACTCCTCAGGCTCGGAGAAGCCGGGCTCCAGCCACTCTTGGTCCTGCTCGGGTGCTTGTGGCCTGATGAGACACAGTGTCTCCTTCACCTCCTACCTGAGCATCCCCCTCCTCCCTCTCCCCTGGCCTTCCCCATCTCTGCAGCCTCTCAAACGCCACTCTAATTCTTGGATGCTTCAGAGATGCTGGTCCCCCCTGCCTATATTTGATCTGTGCCCGTGTTTGACCTGTTACCCAGCATTTCCCTCCAGTATGCTGTAATGGTGACACCTGGGGACTGTCTTGCAGCCGGAGCAGCTTGCAGCCCTGCAAGGTTATAACCCACTGGTGTCCCCATGGGGTCTGGGGTTGTGCATGGGGCAGGGGCTGCGAGGAGTTGTGACACAGGCAGAGGGGCATCCTTGATCATGAAAAGTCTCCCTACCTTTTGGGGCCACCCTGATGTTGGGGCTCTGATATGCCCGAGTGCATTACAAGATCACACACATGCACATATGCATCTTCTCTCTTTGCTCTGCGAATTGCTTTGCATTAAAGTCACTTCTCACAGCTGCAAAGCTGTTGCTACTCCCATCGCCCCATCACCCCAGGGAAGGGGGCTGCACGCCTGAGTCCCAGCTAACCCAGGAAAGACAGCTTATGAAATAAAAGGGACTTCCCAGAGCTCGCCTTGCAGACCCCATCGCCCACCACCAGCTGCAGACAAGCAGGGTGTGCAAACAGAGAGTCCTGTTCAGCCCCGCGGCAGCTGGCAGCAGCTGGGCAGGGAGGACGGAGCAGGGGGCTGGGGATTAGGGGTGAGGCGGGTGTCAGGGCCCGTGGTTTGGTGGGAGAGCCAAACCCACCACCAAACCTGCTCCCCAAAGCCCCTGGTGTCAGCGACGCCGTGCCTGAGGCTCTGCAGCTTCTGCTGGGCCGGCAGATGTGAGGCGAGGGGAGCCATCAGCAAGTCTGGGGTGCCCCATCACCCCGTTCTCCTGGCCCACGCTGCTCCTTCCAGCTCGGGGATGGGGACCAGCAGGTCCCCAGGGGTCTGTCCCTGGCCACTCAACACAGGCAGGCGGAGATGGCTGGCCGGGCTGGGATGGTTTGCTCTCCCATGACTCCCACCCACTCCCACTCCCTTTATCCAAAGGGTGCTGGGGTCTCCAGCAACCCCAGCACGGGACCATCTCCTGTGCTCCTCTGGGAGCAGGGGGGTTGGCTGGGTGGAGTTTTCTCCCCGCAGCTTTTGGGAGCAGGGCCTGGGGCCAACAGAGAAAAGGAGAGGGCAGTCACTTTTCTCTTTGGAGGAGAGCTGCTGATAGGTGATTAATGGTCGTGGCCAGACCACTGTGCTTGTGCCATCTGATAAGAGGCCTCCTGACAAAACAGACCTGTTGCTGGGGAATTCATCATGCCTCACTCAGCAGCCATCAGATAAGAGCGGGGGCTGGATACGTCCCATTCATCCTCTTCATTCCCACTTCTCCACCCTCTCCTTTCACCCTGTTTGCCAGAGCGTTTCGTTCTCAGAAGTGAACTCTGAAGGAGCATGGACGCTTTGCCATGTGAGGGAAGAAAGAACCAAGGCCAACACTTTTTTAGGGTTTAGGGGCAGGGGGTTCCAGTCTTGTGCTTTTTATTAGTCCCCTTGTAGGGTCTTACCCCCTTTTTCTCTCCTTCATAGAAATCATCCAGTTTTAAACCAAGGAGTCACGCTCATCGGGAGAGGGCATCTCTGGGGGTGGCAATGTCTGATCATGGATAATACACCCTTCATGGGTGAAATGCTGCCGGGTGACAGTGAGAACCAGTTGGGTGTCAAACTCTGACCATCCTGCGGGCTCTCAGCCAAAAAACAAACTTGCCATACTTTAGTTAGGCACTTTTTCAGCTCCTAAAGGGAGGAGGGGGCTTTTGGGAGGCTGGGGTGCTGTGAGCCCCACAACACACTCCCCACTGGCACAAGGTCTGTACCACGGGGCTGCAGGCTGTGCATACACTTGTGTCTGTGCAAGCCAGACCTCCATGCTGGGGATGGATGCGATCCCAGACCAACAGTGTTGGAAAACCCGCTTCTACCCAGTGGGTCCTGGGAAGGATCCCCAGGGACCATAAATGGCCCTGGGAGGCTTTTACAGGAGCCCAAGGAGAGCGGGGAGGGGGCCGGCTGGGCTGCTGAGCTGCTGCTGGGCTCAGGCTCTGCTGCAAACACAGGCAGATCTGATAACGCTACAGGCTTCACAGTCCTTTCAGCCTCTTCTCTCTTCCAGCGCGGAGCAGGTTCTGGCACCCTGCCCTGCCTGTGGTGGGACGGGGCAGGGTCCCCAGCCCCGCAGCCAGCTGTCGCTGCCCAGGCTGCCAAAAAGACCCAGATTTCCAGAAAACCTAGTCCTACAGACACAGGGACGCAGACCTACATGTATATACATGTATGCATGTCTAGCTGGGACACAGGGTGCAGCACTGCAGGGGCTCGTGGATTTGCAGATGACCCGTGATGCCCACAACATACTGGTATGAGAGCGCTGTCCCCAGCGGCGGGGACACAGCGAGCCCCTGCCGTAGTGCTGAGCTCGCATGGATGGCCCTGCGTGTCCTGGGCAAGACGAGGGGGTTCAGCTGTCCCTGGAGGCTGGCAGATGTGTGGCTGTGCAGCAGGGCCACGTTTGCACGCTCGTGCTTACACACTCCTCCTCTCCACAAAGAGTTAATCCCCTTGTGACTGGATCTAAACCACTCTGAGGCTCTTCTCATGGGTTTTTATCGTGCCACAAAGTCACTTAATGTAATCAGGGATCTCTAGCAACCCTGGGGTCACATTTTCCTCCCCTGCCGGATGGGGAATGGGGAATGGGCCCCAGCCACGGGAGGCACCGGCAGGGATGTGCCACCACAGACCACGCACCAGCCCCACCCCAGGACACTTCCCACCGCTCTTCTTCAAAAAGGCAAGCAATGCCCCGGAGCAGATTGAATTAGAGCCTAATAAAGCAGTGGTAATTTGCAAACTGGAAATGCTCCAGAGTGCCCAGGACTAATTCGTTAAAGTCTTCCTCCTCCCCTCCCTTCCCCTGGAGGTATCTGGTTGAAGGTAGCCAAGCTTTAGCCCTGCTGTCCTGGCTTTCCTTCCGTGCCCCAGCTCCTGTGCTTGCTGTCACTCTCACATTTTCCATTTTCTCCCATCCTGGAAGGAGCTATTTGCAAATGATTTGTTGAAACCCTTTTAGATTAAGGATAGGACCAAAGATTGACCGAAATAAAAATTTAGAATCGAAGAGCTATTTTTGGTAGAAAATTTTTTGGAATTAAAAAAGTAGTTGTTACAGAAAGCATTTGATTTTAGGGTAAAGCTTTCAAGCACAAAACAGGTCTTGTTTTTTATCCCACTAGTATTTGAATAAAACCAGATTTTTTAAAGACGACGATTTGGGTTTTTTTTTCCTTTTGAAAATAAATTAGAAACTAGAGTAGGAAATATTTTTAAAAATCAAAACTTCTGGCTAAAATGGTTACTGTTGACCAGTTCAGCCCAGGTCACTCCTTTTCCAAAGAGGCAAGAGCTCCCAGGACTTGGCAGGGTTGGGTACTTGTCATAGCATCCTGCTCCTCCCTTGTCACGGTGGGAGAGTAATGGTGACCCCCAGACCTCTCCCAGGGCCAGAGGCGACAGGCAACTCAGGGTGACACAGTGCTGACACCGGGGACACCTGTGGGGCTGGGGGGTGACAGTCCCTTCCTCCCTGAGGGGGGACAGGTCCTGCCCCCTGGCGACAGCCACCCAGCGTGGGAGCTGCAGCGCGAGGTGGCACCTCTGCCCCTGGGTGCAGGACCCCCACTTCCAGCTGGGCACCCACGGGTGTCTCACCAGGCACCTAATTTTTTTGCAGTTCTGGGGTAGCCAAGGGGCTGCGGGACCTGCTGTCCTGCTTGCCACCCCTTGCACTCCCCGTGCTGCCCATGGCGGCACAGGAACCGCTTGCAGGGGATTTGAGACCACTGCCGAGGGTTCAGACCACAACAGCCCCTTGGCCGGCTTTCCCGGGCTGCCTTATGGCAGCAGGTGCCCTGAATTTGAGCTGTGGGCCGAGCCAGGCGTCAAGAGCTCGGGGTGGCTCTGCCATCCCAGCAATGTGCCCGCTAAGCAGGGATCAGCAGCGAGGAGAAACGTTATCCCGACGGGCCCCGCGAGCGCTCAGCAGCTAAGGTCAGAGCTGAGGGGAAGCTGCCGGACCCCTCGGCCCGCCAGCGATTCCCTGTCGGCACTTTTGTTGCCCTGCCTGCCAAGACTGCCGCCTCCCAGTTGGCTGGAAGGGAGGGAGCTGCGGGAATGTGCTCTGCGCGGCTGCGGCTGTGCCTTCAGCGGCAGGGCCAGGCTGCGCGCTGGCACTGCCGGCAGCAAGGGGGGAGCCCCAGCCCCGCACACAGAGGAGGCTCGGAGCACTCCAATGCGTACCCCGGCACCGAGCGATGGAGGGGAGCTACACCTGGCAGCCGGCTGTAGGACTCCTTACATGTTGCACCAGCACCGTGCAAAAGCCGGCCAGGGAACACTGCAGAGCAGTGGGATTGGGACAGGCTGCAGGGTCATCTTGTGAAAGATTTAGGGTAAAAAATGGGCTCACACACAGGCAGCCAGCAGCTCCACCATATACCTGTGCTGTAGCTCAGCTCTGGCACACACAGTGCACCATTTCTAAGTTAGCTGGTAGGGGATGGGTATTTAGTTACTGCAAGAAAGCACTTAGATGTCCCCCGATGAGGAATCTGAAAAGTGGTTAATTCATCTTTAGAGCTCCTGACAACTCCTAGCACCCCCAAACTCCCGAGTTACAAAATTACAAACTACCCATCAGCAGCTTTCTCCTTGCCCCTAACATCTGAGCCTTCCGCTGACATTGCAGGCTGCTCTCTGCAGACACAAGGACACGGCCATTGCCTTTCTTATGGAACAGCTCTGCCCAGCTTGGCCAGGCAGAGCCAGTCGTTGATGGTGCGTTGGTGACCCTGGGTGCTGGCTCCATGAACACAGGGGAGGTTTAAGCAAGCTAAATCACACTTCCCACCTTGGCACCCCATGACAGTCAAATGTTGCCCAGCAAATACACCCAGTACATAAACACGGTCATTAGCACTTATATACATGTACGCACTCATGCTCCAGTGAATCACTGAGGAGGGGCAGAGCAGGCGGAGAAGGGGACCTGCCTGTAAGAGGGAGCTGGTCCAGCACTAAAGAGATGATGTGCTGCCATACCAGAGGGCTGGTTAAACCTCACACTCCACATTTCCTCCTCTTTCCAGTGCAATCAAACCTCTGCAGAGTCTCAATAAGGCCAATGCTCATTTGAAACTGAGCTTGCAAGCCTTGGAAAGATTTGGCTGATGCTTCGTGAATATTTGACTGACGCGTTTGGAAAGTGTAACAAAACCCGAATCAGAGAAGGGCTGGAGGAGCTGTTTGCTTTTCTTGCTCAGTTCTGGCAAGGAGAAACTGCTGACCCTGAGCTTCCAAGTTCAGTTCCTCCTCATGCAAGCTGCCCCACTTCAAGGGCTTTCAGGCAAGGAGTTTAGGTCTATGCCTAATGCCAACAGCAAACATTTTCTCCACTTGAGAGGCTGTGTGGGGATACTTGCAGAGTGGCAGGCGTGGCTTGCAAGCAAGGGTCTGCCTCTGCTTGGAAGGGGGGACATGGCTTGGCTTTGCAGCAGGTGACACATTAGATGTTGTCCTCACAGTAAGAAAGGCAGTGAGCCATCACAGTCGTGGCCAAGCGGTGAGAAAGGTGCCAGTGGGGTGCTGGAGCCCCAGATTTTCTCACCGTGCTGGAGCTCATCCGCAGCCAAGGGCCGGGGAGGCTGCGCTGCTGACCTCGGTTTGCAGAGATAAGCCCGAGCCACCCTGTTCAGTCAGTGCCTGGGCCGGAGTTTTCCCAGAGCCTGGGAGCATTCGCATCCCACGTTTGGCTTGGCCCATGGTCTCTAGCACCCTGTGGCCTCATTTTGTACCCACTAATATCGTCACCTGTCTGTCTGAAGCAGACTTGAATTTGCACGGATGCAATCCAGCAAAGACTCCAAACTAATTTTATTAGAGCTTTGGCTTGTTTGGATTTGGTCAACAGGTTTAGTACAGGCTGAAAGCCCCATCTCTGCCCCTGCCTGACCTTCTGAATTTGTGTAGTTCTGACCAGGTAATTAGCATTGCTCTCCAAAGGTTCCTGAAATAGCAAAGGGTGCACCACAGGCTGACTGGAGTCATGAAAAAGTCAATGGCAGGGCAGTTTCAAGCATATTCCAGCTCTCCACTGGCTGCAGGGCATCCAGAGAATTTTTGGGGGGAAAAAGGAGTGACTCTGCCTCTCTTCTTACCCCTTAAAGCTATCATTGGCAATGGACCCATCATAACATTTGACTAAATACAGCAAGAGCTGCGGAATCACATATCAGGTAAATTGGGAGCCTGAGCATGGCTGTGGGCCAAGAAGTGTGTCCTGGGCACCGCAGGGTCTGGGGAGCAGGCTCTGCCTCCTGAACACCACTCTTACTTTAGGTGAGAGATGTCATTTGTGGTCTGCAGGGTCAAGCTCAACACTGGACCCAGCAAGGAGCACCACAGCCAGCTGTGCTTGCAGGGGCCGAGGGCACATTGGCGTCTCTTGGACAAAGTGTTTAAAAACCAAAGCAAAAATTTGGACTGCAGCCATCCTATCCTGCTCGTGCCATTATAAATACCTCGGCCGCCCCGACGGGAGCTGTGGCTTCCTGTGGAAGAGGCTGTCACCAGCCCTGCTCCCCGAGAGTAGGGAGGGCACCCGAGCAAGGGTGCTAACGTGGGCCGGGAGCTAATGGCACAGATGGACCTGGGGCTGGCAGCGCACCTCCAGGACGTGCTGTAGGTTGGGGACCGTCATCCTTGTTGTCCCTGGTCTGGGCTGTGGACAGGAGTAGGAGAGCGGGGCAACGTTGCAGCAAAGCAGAGGGCAGAGAAGCTAAGAAGCTTTATTTTAATTGATCCGAGTTCACTGAGCCTGCCAAGTTAATGAGTCCCCAGCAAGCAGCTTTAACAAGAGCCCGTGGCAGGCTTAGAAGAAGGAGATGAAAATGAGGGCAGAAATAGATGCTTGTCTGCAGAGCCTGATCGGCTGGGGCCAGCACGGTGAGGAGGAGGCGGGGAGGGCTGGCGGCAGGCACAGGGGCACCAGCCGGCTGCCGAATGTGCTGCTTCAGCACTTTGCCTTGCTGCCCTCCTGCCAAGCCCCAGCCCAGTTCTCCCACTCCCCAGGGCGGCAATTAATCCCCTGGCAGGGGGCTGGGGCTGGGGAAAAGGGGACGGGCTGTTCCACACCCTCTATTCTGCTTGGTCTTGCTTTTGTATGAGTTTAGAGCTGCTGGTGTGGGGGCTCCCGCGGCAAGGCAGCCGAGCCGAGGGCCGCGCTGGGGCTCCAGTGCCAAGCCCCTGCGGGAGATGCCGTGCTGACGGCCGCTGCGATGCCCAAAAGGGCCGTGGCGAGCAAGGAGGATGCTGGAGAGGAGGAAGGGGCTGGCTACTCCCCCAGGAGCTGGGGTGTGGGCTGCAGGAGCATCCCCCCACAGCACCCAGCATCTCCTGCCTTCCTCTTGCAGCTGGGGGCGGGCATGCCTCCGTGCTGGAGCTGGGGCCAAGCCCCACGCCGGGTGGACTGACCACGACCGGGGCCCTGGCCGGCTCCAGGCACCACGGGCCTGAAAGGGGCCATTGTCTGCCCAGGGCTTTGAAGACGAAGAGTCTTGTACAAGTGCCAGGTGGTGCGAGCTGCAGCGCGGGGGCAGCTCCCAGCTCCCCGGGCTGCTGCTCCTGCTGTCAACACCCCCCACACCCTTCGTTTAGAAAAAAAAAAAAACACAAAATGAAAAAAGTGGGGGGGACGGGACGGACTGTTTTCTAAAGGAAGAAAAGGGCATCAGCCCTTCCTTCCCCATCCGTGGTGGCCACAGCAGGCATTGGGGGCTCAGATGTTCTTTGTCACCCGCGGGGCTGGGGGTTGGCAGCGGATCCGCACGGAAACGAGCGGGAGCAAACCGCCGTTCCAAGGCCTGCGAGCCTCGGCTCCTGTTTCTCCCGCGGCGCGGCCGGGCTGGGGCAGGGCAGCTGCTGTGAGTTCACTGGAGCAGCACTTTCCCACAGTCTGGAGAAGTGACACATGGCTCTCACACATTCCTGCGCCGGCAGGCTCGGCCGCGCTTGGCCGGGAGTCAAGGCAGACGGAGGGCTGCCGCTGCTGGGAGCTGCTGATTAGCAGGTTCCGACTTTGGCACCAGCCCGGCCCTCGGAGGGTGAAGGAGATGGAGGGGGCAGAGCAGACCTGGGCTCCGGGGTGGTTTGTGCAAGCTGCTTAACCCTTTGGAGGCAGGCGCTGAGCAAAGCTTTCCTCCAGGGATTTTGCTCCGCTTCTCCTGCCCTGCCTCGGCTGAGCGGTGCCCAGCTGCCTGCACTCCCTGCCTGCAGTGCAGGCGTCTCCCCCACGCTGCCCCATCGCCCCTCGCATCCCTTGGCGTTTCCCCAGAGCACAGGTGGGCTGTGCGTGTGGGACGGCGTTGGTGCTTGGAGGAAGCATCTGAGCCTGAGAGCACCAGGGCTGATCCTGTCGGACACCGGCCTCGCTTCCCAGGCAGGCTGGCCGGCTTGCCCGCAGAGCCTGGCGGGGGGTGAGCAGGGCTGGCAGTGTCCCAGTGCACCAGTGGGTGCTGGGGCAGCCTGGCAGAGCGCCGGGAGAGGTGTCAAACGAGCTCCTGGTGCAGGAAGGAAAGGGTGTCCCTGCATCCTGGCCGGGATGGCAGCAGCAGCAGCAGCTGCCCAGGGTCAGGGTCCTCTTTACAGGCAAGGTTTGCCCTCACATGAGCCTTCGTTCACATGCACAGGGTATTTTTCCTGAATTTGTGCTGCCTTCAGAGCCTCGTCCCATGGACGGGGGGGGGGGGGGGGGGGGGGTGCAGTTTGGGGTCTGAGCTCCCAAGCCCATGCAGGTTCCCAGGAGGGCCAGGCGACTATGTCCCAGGGCTTCGGCCGCTGCCAGCCCTGCCTGCAGCCAGGAGACTCGGGGGCTTGGGGAGGACGGCCGGGCTGTGCCGTGCCCCAGGGAGAGCAGCAGCACCCCGCCGGCCCGTGCACAGCCCTTGCCCTTGCCCGGGGAAAGGTCCCGGCGTCGGGAGGTGAGAGGTGGACCTAGGCGTAGCCGGCTCCTGCCCCGCCGTTGCCGCTGCGGCTGAAGGATCCAGCTGCACGCCGAGGCTGCCGATTCACGACGTGGCGTGACCGGCATCGGCCCCGTCTGCTGGAGCGGTCCAGGCAGTTCCCAGCCTGCCTCTGCCGGGGCCTCCATCCCGCAGAGCTGGCGGGGGGCCCGGGGCAGCGGCTGCGGGGCTGGCTGGAGGGGGCTGCTCCTCACCTCCGCGCTGAGGCGAACCCTCCCTTGCGATAACATCAGTTTCCCAACCCTGCGGAGGCTGCGATGCTCATTCCCATGGAGCAGCCGCGGCCTCAGCCCCTTTCATTCAGGAGCCCGAAGCAAGGACAGGCACGTCCCAGTCCCTGCTGCATCACACCAGGGCCCAGCTGGCTGGGACGAAGGCAGAGGAGGCTGGGGATGGTCCTGCCTGTGCCTGCCACCCCCTTCCCGTGTCCTGGGGGAAGCTCCCAGGCTCAGGTTTAAGAAGTACCGCAGCGTTTCACGTGCCGAGGTACCCCACTCTGCAGCAGGGCCAAAGACTTGAGCGAACTGGTGGTGCGCTGGCCCGGGCATCCCTGCCCCACTGTCACCCCTCAAAGCCCTGCCAGGCTCCCACAGACGTGGCACGCTGAGCTCCCAAGGGCTCCTCGGGCTGCTCTGGCTCTTGCCCAGGTCCCCACATGTTTATGGAGCAGAGCCCTGACCCTGCCGCCTGGGCAAGGCGGCTGGTGGCCGTGGCCGTGGCTGTACCGAGGGGATGGCGGCTCCAGCTCTGCCCCACTCTGCCTGTGGGAAAGTCATTTCTTGCCTGTTTCCACTCCTGTTTTCTGTATTCAGGCCACAAGTTCTTCTCTCCAGAGCCTGGAGCAGCTCCAGCCTTAGGTGGGGTCTCTCAGTACTGTCATGCAAAAGCTGTGGCAATCACAGTGCTACACCACCACCACCAGCAATTGCATTTACAAGTTTCCCAGTCCTCCCAAAAGACCAAAAGGAGCTGGTTTCATGCCTTCCTCCCTGCCTGCTCGCCTTTGCTTGCTAGTTTTGTTTGATTCCAGACGAACCATGACCTCCTCAGAGGTTGGGAAGAGCTTTTTGCCAAACAGCTGGAGGCAAACCTGGGATGGCTGGGGGGTTCCAGACGATGCAAACACTCTCTTTTATCTTACCTATGTATTTTTGCTCCTTGCAATTAGCTGCCTGCTCTGTCTGCTCCCTATTTCCCTGCGGTTCCTCCCGGCAGCCCTGCCTCAGAAACATTTTGACGGAGAAGCACATCCCCATGCCCTTTAGCTCTTCCGACAGCTCTCTGATGGTTGTAGGTGTTGGCCCTGCATTCACACCCACCGCAGGCACCAGCAAGGCTCACCAGTGCAGCGACCAGCACTGCAGCTCGTGGCAGCCGGAGCTTTCAGCCACCTCTTCTGCAGCATTCCCTGCAGGAGCTTCTTCCCCTGCCCTCATTACAGGTGACAGTTAGGAACCAAACACCCGGGGTGGCTGGATAATGCCTAGACATCCCCCAGAGATGAGCTGGCTCCCTGGCAGGTTGTCCGCAACCATTTGCTCCTGGAGGTCTCTCTCCTAATTTTGCTCATCTTCACAAAACCTCCAAGAAAAGCTAAGGTGAAAAAAAGTTGAGCGAGGTTGTGTGTCATTATTGGCTGTAGGGAAATCTAGTCTCCAGCACCAAGAAGGCAGGCTCCTCCAAGACTGGAGGGATACAGCCTGACTTTCTGCTTTCCTGCATCAAGTGGAGGCAAGAGCATCCACCTCTTTCTTCAAAAAGATACATTAAAAAAAATAAAATAATGAAGGCTTCCAGTGGTACCACTAATTGGGTCTCAGGGAGGGTTTGTTTGCTTGCCATACGTGATCCCCAGGCCAAGGAAACCATGGCAAAGGGGACCACAATTTTCAGTCCTCCTCAAAGTAGCGAAGGAAGCAGAACAGCCTAAAACCCTTTAAAGTATTTGCTTTTACAAGAAACCAGATAGCTGGATCGCTGCTATATGAGTGCTGCCGATACGTCCTCTCCCTGCACTTGGCTGTTACCTGGCCATTTCAAATATTATTTTTTGAAAACCACTTCCATAAATCAACACAGCCCAGCACCAGCAGAACAGCCCACACGGCTGGAGAGCTGGTGGCCGCTGCCAGTCACTGAAGTAGAACAAACTAGCAAGTACGCAAAGAAATGTGATTAATGAAAGACAGACCACAAAGCCTATAAAAACACATTTCTTGCTTTTATTAGACCAAAGCAACTGTATAAAAAGAGCACGCAAGCCCAAGATGCCCGGGCAGAGGAGGGTAAGGATTGCCACGGCCCCATAAAGAGGAGGTGTGAGAGATCCCCTGCCTGCCCCTCATGCTGCCTGCCACCCCACGGGCATGGGGGAGAGGAGGCTCCACTGTGGCGTGTCTGGCTGGCAGGGACACACATGCCCAGCTGGGACCAGGAGGAGGGATGGAGGGGAGAGAAATGTGAGTGAATCGCACCGGTATGGCAGCACTCGTGAAAGGATGGGTGTTGCTGGGTGTCCAGCACTGGTGTGTTGGCACCACATGGCTGAGGGGAGGATGCGGTGGTGTTTCATCATTTGTCTCTCACTCACTGGGGCCTCCAACCTGCAGAAATGTTATTTTTGCCTCCCCAGGTACTTCTTTTCAAGTTAAAAATAAAATCTCCCAGCAGTGGAGGGGAAGTGTTTGTTGTTGCTCCCTATTCAGCTTGGTGGAGACAGTAACAACGGTAGGAGATCAAGGCGGGGGGATCAGCACAGCACCCTCAGTTCCTGGGGAAAATAAAAGCTACTCCACTTCCCTGCCACTGGCATGGCCTGGACATAGATATTAAAAAAAAAAAAAAAAAAAAAAGAAGAAGGAAAAAAAAAGAAAAAGAAAGCCCCTTTTTCTGCTCTTCGAGGCAAGATCTCCTCGGCGAGCGCTGGCAAAGAAAGGCATCTTGTTCAGGGGCTCTGAAAGGCAAGATGAAAGGGGAAACCTACATTTTTCAGCCCAGCCTGTTTCTGACATGGGAAAATAGCGCAGACAAGAATAGATAGCTTGTTGGCTCATTTTTTCCTTGACAGATTATCTGTGTGAATGCACCGTATTAAGCCGGGAGTAAGACGCCAGGATCCCCCCGCCCTCCCTCTCTCCCTTCCCCAGCTACCTTGAGAGCAGCAAGGAGTGAGGAGCTGTGATTTGTGAGCGTGCGGGGCACTGGGGGTGTGCAAGGCAACCATCCATCACCAGCCACCTCTTTTTGCCACCTCTCGTGTGTTCAGCAGCCTTCTGCCCCCACACTCAGGCTCCTCCACACCTTAAAAATGCAAACATAACCTTGCCGAAAGCTAAGCTCAAGTTAGGAGGAGCTGTGATGAGATTAACTTAGTGATGCTCCCCACAAAACATGTCCCAGCAGCACACACGGGTGGTGGCATCGGAACGGGACATGTTGCCATGATGGGATGGGATGCAGGGGGATGCATCCCCCGACTCCATGGGGGCCTGGGCTGGTGCCAGCGCTGCTCTCGGGTGGCACTTGGCTCCCCAAGGGAGCCCGTTTTGGCTCCAAGTGCTGCTGCTGCTGTTGTGGCTGCCTCCCACGGTGCCTTTCGCTGCAGTTTTGGTAGCTCAGCAGCCATCGGCGCGTGGGTCATTAGCTGCGGCCAGCTGTGTGACCCAGCACTGCTGTCACCCGTGACGGCTGCTCTCCACTGCCTGCTGCAGTTTGCCAGGCACTGGGTTATACAAATGTGCAGGTGCCACACTTAGGGCTTGAGGGAGGCTCACACCAGCCTCCTGCCTGCCTGCGTCCCAGCTGAATCAGGTTTTCACACTGCAAAGAAAGCAAAAATGGCCCAAGTGAGAGCTCTGCGGTTCCCTGAGGGGAGGCTGGCGCTGCTCCTTGGGCAGCAGGGACATGGCACCGTCGGTCCCACCGCTCCCATCAGCGGGGTCACGCTCTCTGCTTCTGTTTAAAAATGAACTCCTGTCAGAGGGCAGAACTTGTGGCCGCGTTGCCTAGCTCCAGGCACGTGCACCAAAAAGCCTCACTTAGGCCAAAAGCAACACGCTACCTTAAAAAAATGCAATCAAAAGTCCTGTGCATTTTGGATCGCCTTTGTCCCCTTCTGAGCCATTTGGGTCCTGTTGCCAGGTTTTACCCCACAGTCGGAAGAAAGAACTAGCAAAGTGCTTAAATGATGACTTCCCCCTCCTCACAGGGCACCGGCAGGGTCTGCAAGCTACCACCCCCCAGCTGCAACAGGAACCCGGGCACCAGCACCCACTGAGGCATGCCATGACAATTAGGGAACGTGCCTGGCTGGACTATGGGTCGCTGGGATGATCCCTGCTCCTCCAGCACCTGGGGTGGTTGGCGGGCTGAGCAAAACCCATCCTGCAGCCCCCTGCAGCCCCCCACCCCTGCAGTCCCCGGCGCTGCCCTGTCAGCCACGCAGCCGTGTGCGTGCATGCGCGGGTGCCTCTGCCCGGGCGTGCTGCAAGGTGCTGCATCCTGCCCGGGAAGCGTGTGCGTGTGTGTGTGCGTGTGTGTGTGTGTGTGTGTGTACCAGGAGGCCTGTTTGCATATGAAAGTGGCCGTGTGCTCCGGAGGGCTGTATCATTTATTGTATGATCTTATCTGGCGCGTGCCTCAGCCGCCCTTTCCCACACTCTGCATGCTCTGCTGCCAAGGCCCCGGGCTTAGCCTGTCAGCATTACCCGGGCTCAGCAGGCAGGCAGTAATTCCCTGAATAAAGAAAACATTTTAAGGTTTGACAAGTCCAGCATTTGCATGTCTGTTTTCAGAGAAATAACCATCTCAGGGGATTAAGCCCTTTTTTTTTCCCATCCAGCCCAAAGTATGAAAACATTCTTGACATAGTTGCTTGAAAAAAGGATTTCTATAGAGTAAAATACCTTGCGTCCTGTGCGAGTCCAGTGATTTGCTTTGGGGGGGGGGAAGAAAAAAGAAAAAAACAGAAAGGAAAAAAAAGAAAGAAAAGAGACGCTCCAGTCCAATAGGTTGTTCGTTTTAAAGTGGGTGAAACGCGCCAGCAAGTGCCACGGATCCCAGGCGATGCCTGCACCAGGAAGGATTTGCATCCCTCCGTCACTGCCCACCTCTTTGTGCCATGCCGGCAAAGCCTGTCGGCTAGGATCCCTGCAGGGCTCGGGCCGCGCTGGCTCGCAGCATCGCTTGTGAGCTGAATGAATCCTCCCCGGCTCAGCAGCCCCGGAGAGGCAGGCAGCTGCCTGGGAAGGAGGGCTGGGCACTCCAGGGAGCTCTGGGGGGTTCTGGGGCTCAGCTTGCTTGAGAGGTGCCTCGGCACGGGGGCTTCAGCCGACCATGCCAGGCACATCCCGGAGGAGCACTTGCTCCCTGCACGGCTGAGCCAGGGGATGCACTGCCACAGGAAAGCACCAGCCCCGGGAGGACTGGGACCAGGTCATGGTGGAGGACCATGGTCAGGTTGAGGGTGCTAAACACTTATTTTATTTACTTGGAATAAATTGGATTTACGAAGGGCTAGTCACCCTCTGACTCCAAGGAGGAGGTCGCGCTTTGCCAAATTCAGGCTCCCCAGGATTTGACCCTCTGGTGTGCAACTGGGGGGGACCAGGAGAGACCAGCTTTGTCCCCGTACCGTCTGGCAGCTCCTGCACTGGCAGGTGTCTTTGGACCCTTCAAGCAAGAAGGTGCACGTGAGAATTACACACACATGACGGCCCCGGGCCCAGGCCCTGGTGGATAACGAGCATCCTCCACTCCTCCGGGCTCTCCGCCCTGGTGCTGCTCAGCACACCCAGGATGCTTCCAGCTGCGCCGGCCGCCAGCTCCCATCCCACCACGGCTGGTGGCGGAGCCTGGTGCGGCTGTTTGTAATTTGTCAGGGTGCTTTGCCTTCCTTCCCCCCACCTCCCCCTGCGAGTACACTGGTTTTCTTCACAGCTAAATGAGGCTTTAAACCAGGGGATAATACAGCTTTAACACGGAGAGGCTTAAAAAGCAAAAGTGAATCATTTCTCAGTTCTCCTTCCCGTAATCTCTCCCGGTAACATTAATTATGAGTTTGCGCAGCGTGCCCCAAGGCAAGCGCTGCTTTCCCAGGACAATTAAAGTTACTTAATTATTAAAAACCGTGTGTGCTGTTCCTGTGCGTTCCCCAAAGCACCGTGAGGCAGGCGGGCCGCCGTGGCTCACACACTTTCTCAGAGCGGCGATTGAAGCATCTGTGGGAAAGTCTGCTCCTTTGTAATTCCTCCGGCATAATCTCCGCAAATCCCACCCCCGGCCCGCACCCCGAAGGGCGAGCGATGCCGGCAGCCGGGCCTCTGCCCCCGGCCCTCGCGTGCGGGACGGCGGCGGGGGTGGCAGCCGGGGCGGGTGGCGGGGTGCTGGGAGCTGGCGGGGTGCCGGGCGCTGGCCAGGCTGCCTGCTGCAGGCAGGAGGAGCCTGGGGGGGCTGCCCGCGGCTGGACATTTTGGGGGGCTGGATGCTGGTGCGGAGCTGCGGAGGATGCCGAGCTCTCCTGCCGGTGCTGCGGGTTCAGAGCAGGGTTGGCCAGCCTTATAGGCAGCAAATGGCTTTGCACCAGAAGAAACCAGCTTGCCAAAATCCATGCGTTGCCCTGACAGCCGAGCCCTGTTGTCCCGCTGCCTCGCTCTGCTTGCGGGTGCACCAGGCTGTGCATCCAGCACCTGCAGCCCAGATGCCTGGGACAGCTCCGGTGCGACGCAGAGGCAGGTTCAGCTTCTTTTTCTTCCTGACTGAAGGCATTTTTCAATCTGATAGAGAAAATCTTGGTCAATTCTTGCTCATAAAAGCCGGGGAGGGGTGAAGGCACTGTGCCGCGGAGGCAGCAGTGGTAGGCAGGGGAGGATTTCTGCTCAGCAGCTCAGAGCCAGAGCATGGCACATGGGAAGCAAAGCACGGGGGCCACAGCCTCTTTGCATCTCAGAAGGTGCCTCCGTGTGCTGATCTCAGCCTTACGGTCTGGTATTCTGGTTCCTACACCCCTTTCCCAGGCCAAGGACGGCCAGCTCACAGTGCACCAGGTGCCAAAATACGCCTGCTCCTGCGGGAGTGGTGGCAGCCCCCAGCACCCCGCTTGTGACAGTGGCAGGTACGGGGCTGGCGGGGGAGCGGGGCAGTGGGGCGGCTGTGAGTGAGCTCCGTCCCCGCTGCTGCAGTTGGTGTGTCTGGCTGACTCAGAGCATCAGTGGGCGCAGCTTTCCCCACCTTGTGCGCTTTTGGCTGCCACAACAGCCTGTGGCAGAGGGTTTCACAGCTGAGCAGTGCCTGGTGAAGGCAAGGGCTTCCTCCTGTTCGTTTTGGACTTGTTCTCACCGTGATTTCACAGTTCCTAGTTTGATGCCAGCTCTCCCTCCACCTGCCACTCTGGCTCCTGGGACCTTTATCATCTCCCTTCAGCTTTTCCAAGCTTATGTGACCTGGACATCTGATCTTCCCTGATCTTTCCTCACCGTGCCTCCAAAGTCTACTCCCAAGCATCCTTAAGGCCCTTCCTCATACTCCTTTATTCCCATTACATCTTTCTTGAGAAAAAAGAGCTGCACATAGTACTCAAGAGGAGGATCTATTTAGCTGTTGTTTCCTCCTTTCCTAATCATGCCTTATGCTTGCTGTTCTGACTCACACCCAGCATCGCTGAAGAGGAGGTCAGTGTTTTGCATGGCTAGTTAGGGCTGCTTTTCTGTGGGTTGTTGCTTTGCCTTTATCATACTGAATTTCATCTGCCAGTTTGCCAGCCTGAAGTTTAATACTGTGAGCTCCTGCTCAGCAGCCAGCTTTATATTTGGTGACCCCAAGTCATTTAACCAGTTTTCCCCCTGCAAGGCAAATATCCCTCCAGTCCATTGGGCATTCAGGGGCTTTTGGAGAGATGCCAGGGCAAAACTGTTTTGGAAGTGCCACTGCCCCATGACCAGCGCATTGCTCTGCTCCCCACGCTTGGTGACCTGGCTGATTTGCGAGGTATGGCTTCCTCCTGCAAGGTTGTGCTGAATCTTCCCCAAGCGCTGTATTGACCCAGACTGTTATAGACGACTTCTCCCAAATTGCCTGTGACATCCCCTGAGCCCCTCTGGCTACAGCTCATGTCGTCTTCCCCACTCTCTGCCCCAGGCTGGCAGGAGCAGCTGGGTACTGACACTGGCTGCCCTGGCATCGCCTCGTCCCAGACACATGCTGCTCCGCAGCTCCTCGCTTTGCTGGAAGATATCTCTGGCAGGCCCCTGCCATGGGACAGCCCCCCCCCCCCCCCCCAGCACAGCCCCACAGGAAGGCTGCCATGGGGGCACTACCTGAGCACCCTCCCTGATCTTCAAACTTCCCCTCAGCTTTTCTGCTGAGGCTTTGTCTTTCCTGGGTGCTCTGTTCGTGCCTCCATCATCCACGACCTGCACTGGCTCACTGGCTGGTTTTGTGCTCCTGGCACATATGCAAACAGGCTTATTTTCAGCTTTTAATACTTTTAGCAAGTTCTTCCCCAAACTTTAAATCACCTTTATTGTGACCTTACTTTTAACTTGCCAGGGTTTTGCTCTTTTCTGTTTCTCATGTTACAGCACCACGTCCACTTTTGAAGGCTCCTTCTGCCTTGTTAGCTTCTCCCTACAACCACTGGGCTGCTTTTAGGCCTTTCTTGATGCACTGGGAGGGCTGGGGGCTGCGCAAGCCCCAACTGCTGCTCAGAGTCACACTAGCAGAACAGGGCAGCTGGCTCCAGGGGAGCCCTCCTCCCTCCCAATCACCCCCTGACTTTTGCCCCACATACAGTAGAGGCTCCTTTCACCCCCTGCTGCACACCCAGGCACTTCTTTCCTTCCCGTGACGGAGCCGAACCCGAAACAAAGATTTTTCTCCAGCGCTGCCGGCAGCCAGTTTGACTCCTTGAAGTAATCGCTGTAATTGACCCTTGCAGGCGCTGAGTGCCGAGGGAGCGGGGCCGTTCATCAGGCTGACGGGGTGTGAAAACCATCAACTCTTTGGCTGGGCTGGCTCCAGGCCCTGTCAGGCTGTGCCGGGCTGCCGGCGAGCCCCATGGCCGTCCTCACCACAGGGTCCCCGCTCCCGGTTCGGTGGCGGGGCTGGATGGGTCCCCAGGGTGCAGGTGGGGAGGAGGTGAGTGGCTCATCCTCACCAGGCATCCCCACGGCACATGAGGAGCGGGGCTGAAGCACCTTGACAGATAGCCTGCTTTTGCCCAAAACTGCCACATTTGGGTCAGCAGCTCCCTGGACCACCAGGACATGGGGGTGGATGAAGCTCAGAGCTGCAGCTCTGTACTACTGGCAGCATCATGGTGTGGGGTGGCATCGCGGCGCACCGTCCCTTTCAGTGCAACCCGCATCCCAGTCCAGGGTCGCTGCCGTTCACCATTCAGGGTATGGAGCCTGTAAGTGGCTTTTCCTTAGGCAAGGGACATCTTCAAGGCATAGAGCTGATGTCAGAGGTGACAAGCTCGACATGTACCCACTGACAAACCCCGCGGGACTGGCTGCTCCTCGCCTCTGCCTCCAGTGCCTCCTCCGCAGGCTCGCGGCGAGGAGCGAGCTTGTGCTCCTGCACGAGCGGTGGTGAATGAGGCTGCAGAGACGCGGCGCAGGGGACGCCCGGCCCTCGCCGGCCCACGCCAGCTCGTCCCTCTCATGTGTGGCTCAGGCTCCAGCGAGCGATGAGGTTATTTTCTGGCTGCTGCCGCTCCTGCTGGGAGTTGCTCCAGACCCTCCCGGTCCCAATGATCATTTCAGCCCCATTTGTCTTCCTGGCAGTTTTGTCGTTCCCTTCTGCAGTTTTCTTCCTCTCACTCGGCCGCACGCGTGTAGCAAGCACGTTGCCTGGCCGCCCGCCCTCGCAGGCAGCCCCAGGGGACCGGGCAGCGGCTCCCGGCCCCGCGCCGGCCTCCACATCTCACTTTCCTGGCTGGGGAAGCACATTTTGCAAGCAAATGCTTCCTTTTCGTGTCCAAGTCACTGGTGAAGACCAGAGCCACCAGTGTCCTCCCCCAGCCCTCCAAGCAAAACTGGCCGCCATCCCTCACCGCCGTCCCTCCCTGTACTGCAGCTCCTCGGCTGAATTCTCACTGCTCCTTTTCAAAGAGCATCTTCCCACGGTGTGGCCAGCGCTGCCATGCATTGCAGGGGGCAGCAATCAGCTAGCATTGCCAGGACTAAAAACAGTGTCTTAAAAAAGCAGATCTGAGATTAGCATGACAGAACTCTCTAGCCCTGTCTGCCCTTCAAACTTACTTTCCATTTACACCTCCTCCTTCAATTACCTTTCTTCCAAAAGGCATTGAACATGTTATGTTGCACACGACTGAGAGTAATTTAAGGGACTGGCACACTGTGGGATGGGATTTCATGGGATTATGGCTTCCTCCCTATACCTCCCACAGACACAAGATTTGGGATCCCTGGCTGCTGCATGACCATGGGAAAGCTCCAGGTGGGACCTGGCTTTGCTGACCTGTGAGTGTGTCTCCTCCCAGGACTGCAGCAAACCTAGTCAGCAGGGCCAGCCTGGGGACTTTGGTGCCTGCTTTCCCATGCTGCAAGCAGTCTCTGCTCCTGGCTGTTATCCTTGTGCAGATGTCAAAGGTGGAGGTCATGGACATCTGCAAACCTCTGCATGTCCCAGATTCCCGTGTCGGCAGTGGCCGGCTGTGGTGCCACGTTTGGTACCCAGCATCCAAAGGCAGATGCGGGTGCGCTTCCCCTGGCTGCCAACCACCGGGAAAAGGCTGTTGTGCACCAAGGGTGCTGGGCCAGTCCTCTGCTGTGACCCCAGGACAGATCTGCTCTCCCTGTGCTCCAGAGGCCGTTTGCTTTACGACCTGTGAACATCAGGAAGAAATGAAATAGCAGTGGAGAATTCTCTTCAGCAAAGCTTTGATGGTGAAAAATGTGCTGTTGGGTTGTCTGTTCCACAGAATTCAGGAAAAAAAACCTGAGGAAAAGAAGGAGAAAGGAAAGAGAGAAACCATCTGCTTTTTTCAGAAGTTCCTCACCCACACACTCCATCGCCGCTGCTCGGCAAGGCCTTTTCTCCTCTCCCCTCCACTCCTGTGCAATCAGATAGTCCCCAAACTGCCCCTGGGTTAATTGAAACCAGAAGCTGCTGTCACTTCCAAGTGTTATGAGCGCAGGGACCACGAGGAACTCAGGTGTTTTGGAAAGGATGATGTCAGTAGGGTCTGTGATGAAAGGCTTGCTGACAGCCTGTGAGGCGATGCCGCGGGAACGGCCGCAGGTAGGAGCTCAGCCCCTCCATGGGTAACGCTGGATCGGCTCCGTCAGCCCCACACCGCCGGGTGCTGTGACCGGGGCCACCCCGTGCTGCCGGCCACCCCACGGCAGCTGTGGCAAGCCGGGACACCAGCTCAGGGACTTTGCCCTGTCCGCTCCCCACACTCACCCCCACGCTGTTATTTTTAGGGCAAAAACAGATAGATTTTTGTAAAGAAAAAAGCCCGGAGTGAAAAGAGGCTCCGGAGCCCTTCCTGGCAGGGGACAGCTGGTGACGGTGTGTGCCCGGCCTCCCTTCACAGTGCGAGTGGCTAATCTCGTCTCAATAAAACCAGCATCGTGTCAGGGTAATCAGCGGACGTCAACACTTTAATGGCACTGGCAGAGCCCCAGCGAGGTCCGGGGGTTATCCTGGCTGCATCGTATTCCCACGGGAAAGGTAGATAGCAAGATCCCTCCTTCAGGTACACATCCGACGGCTGTCAGGTGCCGTGGGGCACGCGTAGCGCTGCCGGCACCTCTGCTCCAGCTCTGTCTGGGTTATTAATGGGCTCTCTGCTGCCTGCAGCCATCTCTCCCAGGCATCCCGCCTGCCCACGACAGGAGGGGACGGGACAGGACGGGATGGGACGCCTCACTCGCCAGCGGGTAGTGTAAATCTCAGCTTCCCAGGCGGGGCAGCTCTGTAAACCGCAGCAGCTTCAGCGCCGGATTTATACACTTACATTTACAACAGGCAAATTGACAGATTACGCTGTGTACACAGATTGTGTAAACCGCTGTCGGGTGCTGCCCCATGCCCCTGGCCAGGCATCAGCGGGTGCCCGAGCCTCTCTGCGGGGACAGGAGGGAGACGGCAGAGACTGGCTGGCAATGCAGCCCGTGGGGAGCCCGGCGTGCTCCCACGTACCTGTCCCCTTGGCCTCAAGGGCAGGCCTGGAGGAGGGCGAGGTGGGGGTGCATTGATTTAAGATGTGAGAAGGTCAAAAGTTTTCTCAAGCGGAGTTGCTATCATGACGCCGAACACTTCATCCCCCTTTTTATCTGCCCCAGTATTTATTGTCCATGAGCAAATACTTGTGTTTTTATAAATTCCTTTAGAGTGAATCACCCTTCTCCTGTTTAAACCAGCAAAGACCACATCAAACAGTATCACTCCATCTAGAATTAATCATTAATTTGAAGTATTTGACAATATTTTGCCAGCATTATTTCTTCCTCTCCCCAATTAATAAAGGTTAAGCCTTGGTACCGGCACTTTTGCAGGACACTCCGTGCACAGTGGCGTCGCTGGGAGCTCACCAGCCCCAAATCCGCCCTGGGCAGCACTGGCACGGAGGTGCAGGTTTGGACTTGGCTTTCAGGCAGGTGGAAGCATCCTTGCTGCTGCCTGCATGTGATGTGGAGCAGGCAGCTGAGCTGCCGTGCTGCCCAGTGCAGCCCTGGGACCCTCCATCCTGCAGCTGGCGAGCTAACGCACACAAGGGCTGCTGTCAGAAGCCTTTTCGCTCTCGGGGAAGCGCAGAAAGGCTGGTCTGGTCTAGAGGATCGTAAAAGGAGCTGGAGCCTTCTTCTGCCTGCTCTCGCTGCAGTCTCTGCAAGCACAGTTTCAAATCAGGCCAAAATCTGATCTCAGATGCGTGCATGTGGCTTCTATTCACTTGAGACAGAATCCAGCTTTTAAATGCCACATTTTGTACTTTGGTTTTGTTTTATGTCTGAGGCATGTGTTTTGCTAGGACACTGCATTTCATTTAAAAATTATTTTTGACAAGGCCTTATGGTTCATGAATTCCTGCACGCCAGGTCCTGCAACACACATCCCAGATCTGCTGGCCCCTTCAGAGGCACCAAGTTGGGCTGGTTTTGCTTCCCACTCACAAACAAGCCATGAAATGACCTTGATTTTTCTAATCTCTTTGTGGCAGGGCATTTTCCTGACACTTTTCTGCCATTCTATTGCAGCCTTTGGATGGTTTGCAATCTAGCTTGCTTGGATGCTTTGCTATTTAGAGAGCATGGCTGGTTGCTTAAGTCATGCGGCATTGCTTCTTGCTTTCGAACAGATGGGTAAAACGTACAAACACACAACAGCACATGATGAAGGCAGACTATAGCCTGCTACCCACAAATAACACACAGAAGGAAAGATCAGGCGTGGTAAGCTGGCCATGCTGACACCACCCAGGCAGGCTGAATGAGCTCTGGGTCTCTGGCATTTCATGAGCACATTTGGCTATAATCTGGTACTTAAGGGAGTTAAATAGGGGCAGGCTTGGGACCTTTTGGCACAGTTTCCACGTTGCAACACCCCAAGAGGTCCCTTCCAGCTCCCCTTCCTCTTCTCCAGGTGCCTACAGCAGACATGCTCCAAATCCACAGGTGCCTTTGGCTCCCAGGAGAAAGCAGGGACAAGCTCCTGGGCGTACAGCGCAAGCAGCCTCTTCTAGCTCCTTCCTCGTCCTCTCCTGCCTGTGGCATCCAGGGTGCTTATGTCACAGGGGGCAGGGAAGCCACCACCATGTGCTGCATTCCTGGCTGTGGCTTGTGCTGCTCAGGAGTGTGATGGAGACGGTGCTGGGCAAGGCATGAGCATTACTTTCTTGCCTCTCTCCAGCAGCGGGATGGCAAAGGCTGGCTCGCCTATCGTAAAGCCAGGGGCAAGGGTTGCTGCTTGCCTCAGAGGAAAACACCTGCCAAACTCTCCCCACATTTACACCAGAAGGACCCCATTTTATTGTGGGGCAGCAGCGGAGAGAGCAGGACAAAGTGCTCTGTAAGAATGGACCGGACCGCTGTAACATCCCTGCAGCAAGCATCCCTGCCCACTCTGGCTGCTGGCATTTCTCCACCAGGTTTATCACTGTATCAGTCATGTGAATACACCTTCTTTATGGCATGAGCCTTTCAGTGGACTTTCTGAAAGACAATGATGTGCCTTTGAAGGTTTGGCTGATCCAGTTTCCTGTATGCTCCTGAGCCTTGTATACATTTAAATTTGACTTGTTAACTTTATAAGGATACTTCAGACTTGTATTGTACTGAAATTGGCTGGGATCTCAGTATCTCCCTTATTCCCACGTACTTTTTTCTTAGAAATGCTTTGTAGTCATGTTATTGCTGTTGGGAGGTTTGGCTTTAACAGCCTCCAATAAAGATATGAGCCTGCGAAAGGGCACCAGTAGCCCGAGATTATTCAATAGCAGCAACTGAAGTGCAGGTGCCTGCTGTTTGCAGGGCCTCTGACTCCTGGCAGCGGCAGCCGGCCCCGGCTCCGGCAGCCAGCGCAGCAGCGGGCAGGCAGCAGGCAGGGCTCCTCACGTCCCACAGAACGGGACCTGCCTGCGACGGGCACACAGTCCCGCAGCCTCCAAAGTCCTGCAGCCTCCTGCAGAACGAGCAGAGGCCGTCGGGCAGGCACGGACAGCAGTGGGCTGCAAAAAAACCCTTTGCTGGGTTTATTTGCTGCTGCTTCTGTCTGCATCCTTGCACAGAGCCGAGGCCTCGCTGGTGCTCAAGCCGTGGCAGTAACACCTCCTTTTTGTCGCCAGAAGTACTCCCCGCTCACCTCCTCGGGTCCTACCTGTGTTTTTCACAGCCCCAGAGTCGTCCTGCCATCAGCTGACACGGATGTGAAGCCTCCCAGCCCACCGCAGTTGTCCTCGATTTTTGTCTCTATATTCTCTCTGCATTTTGTAGTACTGCAGAATTGCACCTGCATGAACCTAGGTTTGCTACTCTGCTCTCTATGTCACTCCTGGAGGATTCCTGCCTTCCCCGGTGCTCCCAGACAGCCTGAACGCATTTCTAGGGCAGCTGATGAAAACACTGTCCTTCGTTGCAGGCGAGGAAGGACAAGGCCCTTGAAATCTCATTTCAGGACATTTCATCATTTGGATTACATGTGAAAATAAATGTCATTTCATATAACATTCCAGATTACTTATCAAATAATGATCTGTCTCTTAATGCCTAGACTACTGGAATCTGTGCAAATTAAACGTTGTACTTGCAAATGCATTTATTCATTACGCTTAGCAATTAACTCATGATTTAAGTAATTGAGCTGTAAATTATCCCCTTGTTTATAAAATAACAACATCCTCTGAGGGATAATATTTTCTATTACAGCAATTAGTAACACACCAGTTCTTGACTAGCGTGTAAAAGATCTCCACCTTTCTCCTCTCGTGTAAGCTCGTATGAGAAAAACGATTCTCCGGCGTTATCTCCAGCACCAGGGCACACACACAGCTCTGGACTAGCGCATGTGTGGTCGTGCGTAATCAAAGCAAATGGAGAATGCACAGGAGTTCTCCAAAAATCCCACCCCTTGCTAAGGCATGTCAGTGGCCAAGGGGCTAATGGAGGGGCTTGGCTGCAAATCAGCAAGAGAAGGAAGAAAAATAAGGGAGAAAACCACTCCATCCTAGCACACACCCTGCTCTGCTGTCACAGTGTGTTAACTGAGGATTTCAAATCCCCACCTCCCGGGTCAGGTCTGAAGGCCCTGGGCAGAAAAATAAAAACATCCCCCCCCCCCCCCCCAATCCCTGTGTCCCCCTGGCCCCAGATCACCTCATCTGCTGCTGTGGCTTAACTCTGGCGTAATTCAGGTGGCTCACCAGGACTGGCAGAGGCAAGAGGCAGGGTGGGATCTGGCTCCCTGGAGAGGCAGCAGGAACGATGCCGAGGGTGCACTGCCATGCAGCTTAGCACCGTGACCTGCTGCCCTACCCACGTGTATGAAGACATATATCTTCATGAGGTTGCTAATCCTAATATCATATGATCATCCTGATATTCTTGATACAGCTAAAGGACTAATTTTAGCTCTGCTATCACCTTGAATAATGAATATTGATTTTAGGAATGCAGCATTCAAATTATATATACATTAAAATATTAGTGAGATAGGCTAATTGTCTCCATAATGCTGCCAAGCTAAAACAAAACTGAAGACACCAGGGAGATCAGGTGCCAAGTGCAAATGATTCATCGTGCCCTGGCTTTATCAGAGTCCATCTGCTTACTACTTCAAGAAAGACACTGGCTGTGCAAAGGCTCTATTCTGGAGTAGCAAAGCACTGCACCCTGAAGTCTCCTGTGTTTTCTTGAATAAATGGAAATGGGAATAATGGAAATGGGAGGGCTGGCAAGCTGTGACCAATCCCATCTGTCAAGGGGAAATGCCTGGTGTCCCAAGGGCTCCGGGACCAGGTCAGACCAGGGGGGCTGAGACCTCTGTCCCTGCCCTCAGCGGGGCACACAGCCCCTGTGCTGGCTGTCCTGCCCGCCTGCCTGCACTGCCCTCAGCTGAGCTTCGCAGCGTGAGGCAAGGCTTCCTGTCACACCACCTCCCAAAGGTCCCAAATATTTTCTTGCTGCCTTGCTGTTGTTGCCAGGGCTTTGAGAATAACATGCAGTTTATACACCACTCTCCCCGCTGCCAACTCATGGCATCAGGAATGAGAGATGACGATCAGCCAGTGAATTTAGCAGAGAGCTCTGGGGCAGCGATCAGTCCAGGCTGCTTTCTTGGACTGATTAATGCCAAGGAGAAGGAATCGTGTTGGAAAATGTGACTGATCGCTCTGCAGAGGAGCACAGACGCTGCGGTCAAGGGCTGGCCCCCTGGGATTTATGAGCCTGCAGTTGGTGAAGGTTGAGTCCCCAGGGAGCCGCATGCCATGGCTCCCACCTGCCCTCAGCTGTGGGTGCCAGCAGGGCCGGGGGAAGAGGGCAGAGGGGGCACGGGCAAGGGCTCGTGTGCCGGGACTTCCAGGGCACGCTGACGCACCCAGGAGCAGTTTGCCTGTGCCGAGGACGGCTGGCGAGGCTCCCACCTCGCCACGCTCCCGCCTGCGTCTTCCCGCCCCCCAGCCGTGCCGATCCAGCTGCACACAGCTGGGCTGCAAACCGCACTGCTGGTCTGATCTGACTTAAAAGCCGTGTTCTGGAAAAGCCTGCGGGGCTTCCTACAGCCACAGCATGCCAGGGATCACATATGGCTCAGCACACGAGCGCTGCAGCAACGCGTCTGGGGGCTGGACTCCGTGGATGTGGAGCTGATGCACATCCACCTTCGCCTGGAGGCTCTCAGAAGGGTACCTTCTGCTTGGTGTTTGGGACAGGGACATTTTCTGTGCATTTCCTGCATGCCTCCTCCAGCCCCACCATTGCCAAACTCACTCATGGTATTTTCATCTATGCACCCGGGCTCCACGGCTTGCAGGGTGTCCCCGTGCCCTGCGAGCATGCAAGCACCACAGCTCCAGCACAGAGACAGCAGCTTCAGGCAGCAAGTGGGATCTTAATAAATAAATAACTCGGCTCTAACTGCCAACACCTCCCACCACAGAGGGAGAGGATGACAGCTGAGAGACGTTCCTTCTCTCTGGAGCACAGCAGTGACTGCGCATTTATTTCTGGTTCTCAGAGGGATGCAGGCTCAGCTGTATGTCCCTCTGCTTGGAGCTGCCGTGTCTTGCCAAAGACACTGGCTGTTGTGCTGGAGCAGGACTGCCCTGCCACGGCCAGCAGATTGCAAATTTGTGGTCTGGTGAACTCTGGTCATGTCACATTGCTAAGAGAAGGCTATAAGGCAGCTCCCAGCCCCTGGCTGGCAATGGCAGTGACAGATACAGGTCCAAGCCCTGCAAACAATTTGGGGATGTTCCCAGTGCTTGTTCCCAGCTGCCGTGCCTGCCAGCACCCAGCCCTCACCGCCAGCAGAGGACCAGGCTGGACCTGGGGCTCTGCAAGGGCGCAAAGGGGAAAGCTGGGGCTGCACCATCTCGTGTCCGTTAGCGCATGCAGCTGCTCCAGGCCGACCAGCAATCTCTGAAGTAACGCCGTGGGTATCAGGGCAGGAAGGGAATTCCCATCCACATGGGTGGCATTTCACAGCTGCCAAAATGCCCTCCCCGACAGCTCCCCGGCAGCGTTTTCTTGGTTCAGCAGGATAGGAGCCTGCCAAGAGGAATCAGCTTAGCAAGAGATCCAGGTACCCTGGCTCTTGTCCCAGAGCCCTCCTCGGTGCAGAGCTGTGCTCCAGCCTTTGCGGGGATGGGATGGGGAGATGAAAATGGTTCTTCGATGCCTGTCCTTAGCAATGCTGGAGTTTCTCAGAGTGGTACTTTGCTACTCCAGCAAAGCCTCAGCTGCTGCGCCATTCCCAGGGATGCCCGCCTGGCTGTGTGGCCAATAGAAGGAAGGATACCAGTTCTTGGAGCCCACAGATGCCCCCTCAACACAGGAGATGTCACCACAGAATGGCTGGAGCTCTCCCACACCCAGCCTGACTCAGACAGCGAGGAATAAAACGAATAAACACTTCAGCCTCTCCTCGGCAGGGGCAGCCAGGGAACAGCTGAAAGAGCCCAGCTCCTGCAAGGCACATGCTCACTGGTGGACCAGCTGCCACAAAAGACCCCTCCAGAGGCTTGTCTGCCAGTGCTGGGATTCTGGGTCTCAGCAGGCCCTTGGGAAATGGGTCCCCAGTGGAAAGGAGAAGACAGGTTCTGCCATAAAACAGGCCTGCCGTCCTACCCAGCGAGCTGCTCCTGCCATCCGGAAGGCCGGGAATTGACACTGTTGCACGAAAACTGCCCAGCTCCTACGAGGACCTGGTGTGTAGGGGAGCAACCTCCATGAAAGCTTTGCTTCATCTAGGGAGCTCTGTCAGGAAGTCAGTTTGAAAGTGACCTTGTCCCAAAGATCTGGCAAACATTTATGGATGGGAAATAAACCCTGAAACCTGCGCCCAAAGCTTCTGAGATCACACCTCCCTGGGGAGCTGGATTGGGTATGGATTGTACAACAGCTTCTGGGATGGGAACCACAAGTTGGAGGCATGTGTGCGGGGCTGCCCAGAGGAGACATCTGAGCCAGGGACATGTCCCTGAGACATAGGACTTGGTTTCCAGCCTTCAGGGTGGTCACAACTTTGAGCTGCAGCCAGGCTAGGTTTTTAGTCCGTGACCCAAAGAGGAAAGGCTTGGTGTGCCATTCCTGGGCTCCAGATTGTACCCCAGCTCTTACAAGCAACTTGGTTTCTATTTTCTCTATTTTCTAGGATCCTGCAAGCTTTGGATATTAAGGCTCTTGGATCTCTAGAAGCACATTTTGCTCATCTTGGCTGCTTCCTAAAGGACTGGAGAGCAGGCACAGCCAGCCGTGCCACCTCCTCAACCCCCTGCCTGCCGCACTAGCAGCACCATCCGATTTTATTCCACCTTCCAAACCCTGGGCCCGTGCCCAGGACTAGTCTAAATTTTCTTGCCAATACATTTTTCCTCCAAGATATTCTGCCAGTCAATAATGCCCTAATGCGCTGTCTAAAGGTTCTTCCCAAATCTGTTTTGGACAATTCCCAATTTGTAACCCAAGATGACTGCCCGAGCAAGGAAAAAACCACTGCTGGAGGACTGCGGGACAAGGGAAACCCCAGTCCCTGGGGCAGCCCCTTATCTCTGGGCTTTATCACCCCCTTGACGCCTCTTTCACAAGCAAAGGCAGGGTTGGAGAAGCCCAGAGGATCTGTTCCAGGTCCGCCCAAGGGTTCCAAACCCCTTTACCACCTCCTTCCAGCCTAAACGTGGCCTCGGCCACTTCATTTCCAGAGACATCCTTCCATGCAAATCCTCCCCTTCCTCTCCTGATCCCCGGGGAATTCACACATATATGCGCTTCCACTCGGGGATCACAACCCTCGCACGTGTAAGGCATTTCACAGCAGGAGGCTGGCAAAGGAGGAGATGTGGAGCGGGGACACCAGTGTCACTGACTCCCCCGCTGCCCGTGGATCCAAGAAGCGTCCACTGAAGCAGATGCTTTTGGAGGCCCAGCGCCCCACAGCCCGGCTCCTCGCACACCCCCAAAGCAAAACCCTCCCCGTGGGCTCTGCAGCGGGCAGGGGCTGGGCTGCGGCAGGGTGGGAGCGCAGGCAAGGGGAGCTGCTGCCGGGCTCTTCCCAGGTCCCCGGCGTGGGCAAGCGCTGGCAACCCCTAAGGACAGCCTGTTCTCGCTGCCTGCCCCACTCTCGTCCCCCAGAGACACCGACCTGTTGCCGGCAATTAGAGGCGGTTAAGCAGCTCCTCGGCTACCATAAACATGGACATAATTGCAGCCTGTTCTCACTCCCGGGCCGGAGGGACGGGGCTGCCCCGCTCCGCATTTCCTGAGCCCTTTGCAAATCCCTGCAGGAGGGAGAACGCCAGCTCAGTAACTGTGATAACTTTCCTTCCCTCCCCACCCCCTCCACCCCCCAAATATAAGCAAATGTCAGCACTAGAAAAAATATTGGTCCACTGAAGAACTTTTTAGGCTCTCCAGAAATATATTGCAATTTTCATGCTAATCGGTTGTCTTCGATTTCCCCATAAGGGTGACAGTGAAAAGGCTTTTCGGTAGTGGCTTCCCAGTGCAGTCTCGATCTTTTCCTCGCTCGAGTTTGTCCAAATGTCTAGCTAATTGAAGCTTACGTCAAATATTGCTCATCTGAAGTTAAATCCTACATGCTGAAGGCTGCTCTTTGTTTTTAAATCAAAAGGCTTGTGGCTCCATCAAGGAGCTGAAAGAAAGCTTGGATTCGTACTTTTCTGCAGTTTTAAACATGACACTCTCCCTTTTCTTTATTTTCCTTTTTTTAAACTCTGAAGGCTCAGCAGGCAAGCCTCTGCAGAGACGAGGGCTTTGCACCGGTGAGATCTGCAAACATGTCTCTTCTTTCTTGAACTTTATTTTTCTCACGGTCTCTGAAAAGGCAAGATCAGGTGATACGTGTGGGATTGGCCCTGTACAGGTGCAGATCAGGTACTGGAGGAGGTGGAAAAACATTACTGTGTATACTCAAAAAAAAAAAAAAAAAAGAAAAGAAAGAAAGAAAAGAAAGAGAGGCAGAGAGAAAGAAAGAGCAAGTGAGCACATTTTTGAATAGGCCAGGTCTAGTTCTTGGCAGGATGACTCAGGCTTAGCTGGCAGACTATGGGAATAGGAGTGTGAGAAAGTCAGTCAAGCGGAGGGGAAAAAAAAAAAAAAAAGATTCGAGTCCCCAGGCAAAAATACTTTTTTTTTTTTTTTTTTTTTTTAAAGTAACCCACAAACTGTCCCAACCAGCTGGAGGTAGCAGGAGAAGCGCGGCTGGGCCCGGGCCGAGGGACAGGCACCACCCTGTGGTTTCGCACTCGCCCGCTGATGGGAGCGCACGCACCACCGCATCTGCGGCCACGGCCACGCCGCCACCGACGCGTGCGAGCGAGCGAGCGAGCGAGTGCCGGGGAGCGTAACCCACGACGACGACTTCCCTCAGCCCTGCGTGTGCCACCACGCATCCCTGCCCTCCGCCGCACGCTCCGCTGCAGATGGGCCGGGCGCGGACGGTGCCCGGCCTTGGCGACACCTGCGTGTGGGCAGGGGCAGGCCGCCCTGGCAAGGCCCGGGCCGCCGTGGCGATGCTGAGGGCACCGTGGCGGGACGCAGGCCACCGCGGCGGGGACCGGGGGCCGCCACAGGTCCCGCACACGGTAGCGGGGCTCCGGCCACCACAGCCGGGCCCGGGCCGCCACGTCCAGGCCTTCGCCCCGGCGGGCCGCGGCCCCCCACGGCGCAGCCCGCCCCGGGGCCGGCAGCCGGCGCCCCCCGAGGGGAGCGGGCGGGGCCGCGCCTGCCACGGGCGCCAATTAACCCGGTAATTAGCGCGGCGCTCCCCGAGGGCCGCCCCCGCCTCCTCCCCGCCGAAGTCCTCCTCCCGCCCCCCAATCCCTCCCCCCCCCGCCTCCGCGGGCGGTGCCCAAGGGGTTAACCGCGGCCGCCCGCCCGCCCGCCCGCCCGCCCGCCCCGCGCCATTGGCCGGCGGCCGCCGCGCGGCGCCCAGCCAATGGCCGGGCGCCGTCCACGAGCGGGGCCGCGTGCGGGCGGCGCCCATTGGCTGGGCGCGAGTGTGGGAACGGCGGCGGGGGACGTTTCACACGAGCCGCGCGCGTGCGGCGCGCGCTATAAGTAGGGGCGGCCAAGGGCGCGCGGCACCCGCGCCCTGCCGGCCCCGCCGCCGCACCGCCGGCCTGGAGCGCGCGCCCGCCCCCGCCCCGCCGCCCCCGGCCCCCCCCCCGCTGCCGCCGCTGTTGCTGCTCCTGCCGCGGCGGCGGCGCCTCTTCCGCGGCGGCGGGCGCTGCCGGCGCGGGCGCAGGATGCCGGCCGACCTGATGGAGAAGAGCAGCGCCTCGCCGGTGGCCGCCACCCCCGCCAGCGTCAACGCGACGCCCGACAAGCCGAAGACGGCGGCGGAGCACCGGAAGGTAAGGGCGGCCGCGACCGGGCGGCGCCGGGACGGGCGGTGCCGTAGGGAGCCAGCGGCCGGGCGCTGACCGCCGCCTCTCTTGCAGTCTTCCAAGCCCATCATGGAGAAGCGGCGGCGGGCGCGCATCAACGAGAGCCTGGGGCAGCTGAAGACGCTCATCCTAGACGCGCTGAAGAAGGATGTAAGCGGGGGGGGGGGACGGGGACACCCGGGGCGGTGGGCGCGGGGGGGACCGGCGCCGCTGCCGGGCCGGTCTGAGCCCCGCCTGTGCCCGCAGAGCTCGCGGCACTCCAAGCTGGAGAAGGCTGACATCCTGGAGATGACCGTCAAGCACCTGCGGAGCCTCCAGCGAGCCCAGATGACCGGTGAGTCCCGCGGGGGGGGAAGCGGGGCTGGGGGGGGGAATCGCACTCCCTGCCTGCATCCTCGGTAGTGAGGATGACGGGGGCACCCGGCTCCACACCTGCATCCCTGGTACTGGGGGTGGGAGGGGGGGGGGCGGTGAGGGGCACCCTGCTCTGTACCTGTATCCCCAGCACAGGGGGGCTGTGGGGGGCACTGCGCTCTCCATCTGCATCCCTGGTACTGGAGGGCACTGGGAGGGCTGCGGTCCTGGCTTGGGTCCTCTCTGCTAGCAGAGCTGTACTCCCCACCTGCCTCTCTTTTGGGGGGACGGGAAGCACGAGAGCTGCCAGGGGGACTGTGCTCCCAACCTGGATCCCCAGTGCTTAAGGGCACAGGAGGACTCCTGGGGTTGTCTGTTCCCCACCTGGGTTCCTGGTGCCAGAGGGGCCGTGCTCTCCGTCCAGATCCTTGGCACCCAGGAGCACAAGACACGCTGCCAGAGGGCCCTGGATTCCCAGCTCGGAGGGGTTGCAGGACCCAACACCAGTAGGCTGCACGTTCCCATCCCCTGCAGAGCCAGCTGACCGCTGTGCGCCTCTCTCCCCCTGCAGCCGCACTGAGCACAGACCCCACGGTGCTGGGCAAGTACCGCGCCGGCTTCAGCGAGTGCATGAACGAGGTGACACGGTTCCTCTCCACCTGCGAGGGCGTCAACACTGAGGTGCGCACCCGGCTCCTGGGCCACCTGGCCAGCTGCATGACCCAGATCAACGCCATGAACTACCCTGCGCCCCCCCCACCGCCCCCGCTGCCACCAGCCGCAGCCTTTGGGCCACCGCTGGTGCCGCCGGGCAGTGGCACGGGGCCGCTCCCAGGCATGCCCTGCAAGCCGGGCGCGGACGCAGCCAAGGTGTACGGTGGCTTCCAGCTGCTGCCAGCTTCCGATGGGCAGTTCGCCTTCCTCATCCCCAGCACCGCCTTTGCTCCCGGCGGTGCTGTGCTGCCCCTGTATGGCGGCCCACCCACAGCTGCCACTGCCGCCTCGCCGCCTGGCCCGCCACCCGGCACCGCCGACTCGGTCTGGAGACCCTGGTGAGGGTGGCGGGCACCGGACTGGACTGAGCACAGCACCCCGTGCTGCTGGCACGGCTGTATATAGGTTATATGTTCATATTGGATTGTGCCTTTGTACCATAGCACTCCCTCGACAGCGTTTCGTGTTTTACACGAGATCTTTTTTCTCCCTTCCCTCCCCTTCCTTATGTGACACCAAAGATCGGGGTTTTTGGTTTTTTTGGTTTTTTTTTTGAATGCTCTTAAAATAAAAGTGTCTCTTCCATTTTGGAAGGCCTTTGGAGATAAATTGGAGTGCTAGCATGTGTGCATAGGAGGGAGCCCAGCTCCTGGCTTGCCCCTGACTGCCTGTGGATTGTGCTGCTCCAGGGCTGCCTTGTCCTGCTTTCCAGGCTGGAGCTGTCACTCAGACCCTTTGTCCCCTCTCTCTTCTTGTGAAATTACCTGGCCCCTCTCCCTGCCCCGGGGCAGATATAATTACTGCTTCCTTGGGAGCAGCTTGACTGATCAGACTTGTTAAAAAGAGCTTATGTTTGCAGAGCTGGTGGATGTGTTGAGGGAGGCACCTCTGCTCTGTTCCTGGCTCCTCAGGCTGACGGAGTGGAGTTGCCCAGGTAAAGCGAGACAGATTCAGCACAGAGCCTGACAGCCTGGCTCCCAGTCTAGGCTGCCTGTTTGAGCCTCCTGCCCTGGACCTGGAGGGGCCTGCTCCCAGGCCGTGGTGTAAATTGCAAATGACTTCAGTCAGTTGATTTAGAGAGCGGTGCCTGCCAGCTTCTCCTGTTACAAAAACAGCGTCTCTCTGCAGGACAAGCCTGACACGAGTGCTCCTGTCTCCTGGCTGACAGACAGCAGCAGGCACTGGGCACCACCTCCACCTGGACTTAAAAGCACAGAACTGTTCCTGGCCCTGAGCACCAGCCAGGATCTGCTTGATGATTAATGCTCTGCATGTGTTTTTGATAGAGTTGGGCATTTCCTTTGCTATTATATGGAAAACATGTGTCCGGGGGAGTGATGCGGGGCTGTGCGGACTATCTCTGTAGCTGAGCAGCAGCTGACCCCTTTGACTTGGGGGATGCCCCATTTCCAGGCAAGATGCAAGCCTTAGGTAGAGGTGAGCAGCAGCCTCAGGTTACAGCTTGCGTCGCCCTTCTTAACAAGTCCTAACTCGGAGCGGACAGCTTTAAAATGTGCCAGGATCCACTGGGGATTCCTTCCAAATCCTGCTGCAAAAGCTTGTTGGATTTTGTCCGGATCAGCCAGGTGCTTGACTGTATCCAGGTGCTGGGGAAATGAAAGCTGGGGAGAGTGCAAGACCAGACAGATTAAACCTGCTGGGGTTTGAATCCCTCCCCAGCTTTTGCCCCCTTCTCCCTGTATACAAATACATGCTCCTGATCTGAAAATAGTTCTTGGGATGGATTTTGGAGGGGGAGGAGTGTCCAGGAGCTCTCTCTGCAGGGTGTACTGATGAGGTTGGGGCCGGTGGCAGCTCTCTTTTAAAAGGGGCCGCAGGGGCTGATCTCCCTGGGTGATGCGAAAGGGCTTCCCCTTCTGTGTCTCCCAATGCCTTGCTGGCCTGCCTGCATTGCCACCCTCATCATGGTGGCATCTTGCAGCCAGGTTTTGTGTGCCAGGCTTGGGAATGTTGGGTTTGCTGTCCCTAGGCAGGTATGTGGCTGTATGGGCTGAGCCTGCCTTCCCTTACACCAGCCATACTGTCGCTTTGCTGTATTGGAGGTACCAAAGGCAGGACTGAGCCCACCTTCTGTTCAGAGAAGCGCTTGCAGGACCTGTCTGGCAATCTCATCAGACCAACTCCTGCTGCTGGATGGCCTGCATGGAGCTGATGCAGACTAGTAACACATCACCTGTAAGAGCTGAGGCTGTTCCAGCTTAGCAGAGTCTTCCTTTTCTGCTGAAGCAGTTGGTTTGGAAAGTGCATTAGAGAAAAAAAGGCTCTGCTGTAGGCTAATGGAGAACACATAGCAGATCCAGGAGTGAAAGACAAGACGAACCTATTTGCTAATGGAGTTTAAATAGCCTAGTATAAAGCAGATATGCCATGCTTGGACTGGTTTTTCCAAAGCTTTCTGTGTTTACTCTGTCCCACAGCCTGTTGACATGAGAGATCTGCTTGAGTTTGTGAGCTTTGAGGGGATCAGAGCAATTCCCAGGAGCCGTGCTCTTGATGCCAATTCACTGAGCCTGTGACAAATTGGGATGACAAATGCAGGCTGTGGGTCCATGGATCATTATGTGCAGGAGTTGCTCTTCAGGTGCCGTGAGTGCCTTAAAACTGGAGCCATGGGGTGAGCAGGCAAGGGTAAGGGAGGGATGGGGAGTGCCAGGGAGGGGACAGGGCTGGGCTGCTGGATGGTGGCCTCTTGTTTGGCTGTGACCCTGCACAGGGCTGTGCAGGACAGGTAGGAAAAGGGACTGGGGTCGGTGCTGCCGGATGGGATGCAGCTCCCGTTGGCTTCCCTGGGCACCCTGGTGAGCCCTGCCTGCCAGCCGAGAGGGCCCTGGGGAGGGCTGCAGCCAGGTCTGCCCCTCTCAGATTATTGCTCTTGGCCTTGTAAGCAGTCTGCCACAATGCGGTGCATGTGTTTGCAGCCCAGAGAGCACCAAGCTGGAGGGAGCAGTGCTCCATCCCTGCCTGCAGTGCACCTGCACAGGGGTCTGCGGGCAGGGGGCTTTGCCTGCCTCCCCCAGCACCCGGCCGTGCCCCACCACCACCACGGGGATTGCATCCTCGGCTGCCCCTCGCATCCCTGCAGCTCCCTTCCATCGGCCGCCGCTGCAGTCCCGGGAAACCTGTCATTAAAGTCAATTAACTTTTCCCACACTCCTCGCGAGCAGCGCAAAAACCCCTCCTCGCTTCCTCCTTGGCTCTTAAGTGCTACCATATGGCATGGGCCCCCGCGCCCCCCCGCCCTGCGCCCGCCCTGCCTTTGATTCCAGCCAGACAGCCGGAGCTTTATGATTTAAGCCGGGAGAGCCCTCGTACCAAGCCCTGGGCCGCTCTGCGGCCAAGGTGGTTTTTTTAGCAGGCAAGGCTGTTTTCTGGCAGGAAATGAATAGCTCCCAGATGAGCTCAGGAACCTGAGAGGTCGTGAGAAAGGAGCGAACCCCCGGCGCGATGGCGGGCTGCCAGGCGGCGTGGGGAGCGCGGGAGGGAGCGCGCCGCCGCTGCCGCCGGCACACGAGCCCGCTCCGGCCCCCGCTGGCAGGCGGCGAGGCCGAACGCCGGCAGCCCGCCGCCGCACGCCGCCCGCACGCCTCGGACGAGACCCGGCCCCGCGGCGGCGTGGCCCCCCGGCCGGCTGTCCTGAACCATCGTCCTCGCTCGTGCCAAGGGCCCGCGGCCGCCGGCCGACCTTGGGCTGGGATCCAGGCATCCAGCCTGCGGGGAGCATGGGGATGGTGAAAAAGCAGCCTGGCAGCTGGGCTGGGATTACTGGGAGGAGCAAGGCGGGCGGTCTGGGGGTCCCAGGGCGAGAGACCCCAGGGACCAGCACGCACGAGCAGGTTGCGGCGGCTGGCCGCTCGCTGCGGGGACTGGGATGCTCCAGCCCCGAGGCTCCCGGCCTGGGCACGCAGCCTGACGGTGGGGGGGCCAGATCCTGCCCAGAGCCCGGGCAGCCTGTGACTCGGGCTTGCACCAGCACCTCGAGGCCAGCTCCTGCCTTTCCTCTGCCGCTGCCCCTGGGGCAGGGCAGGGAACGGGACCTGTGATTTACAGGGGTGACGTGTTTTACTTAAGTCAAACAAAAGCCCAGTTTGTTTTGCGGAGCGCAGATTTCCTGGGGGGGGGGTCAGCCCAGACAAATGACTCCACTCCTGTTCGTTAAACATTCGTGGCCATGCCATCAGCTGGTGCTGGGGATGGCTTTCCCGGCTGAGCTGGGACAAACTTCTCCCTTTCCCAGCATCTGCAGCAGGAGCAAAGTCCCATGTCCCCTGCCCCGGCAGAGCTGTGCCCCTGGCAGAGCCATGCCCCAGGGCTACCAGCTCCCCGTCACAGTGCCTTGCAAGTGTCCGAGGACGGTGGTTTGACCCACGCAGGCTGTGGTCCGCTCTTGTCATGCACAGTTGTGGCTCAGCCCTGGGCCAGCACCCATGGGGAGCACAGGGAGCAGGCTGGGGGCAAGTGTCCTTCGTGCCAGCACTGCAGCAAGGGTGGCACAGGGGCTATGTGGCACTGGAGGGGTGCAGGGCCGGAGGGGGGCTGCCCCTGGTGTGTTTGCCATGAGGATCAGCAGGGCAGGGCAGGGCAGAGCTGCTGTTGCTGAAGGACAGCCGTGGAGGTAGGGCTACCTGCAATCTGTAATGATTAGGAAGCTGTTTCCAGCCGGGGTTTATTGCCAATAAAGCCAGCTCAGCACAACTGCTGGGGCATTAACTCTTATCTGCCCGGCACGATAAGAGCCCTGGGCTTTGCCTTCAGGCCAGAGGAGAGCAAACACCCGTGGCAGGGCATGGCACTGGCCTGCACCGTGCCCTGTCACCTTGGGGGCACAGCTGGCGTCCTGCGCGGGTGGGACGCGCTGCCTGGCGCGTGCTCCCAAAGCCCCTGCCACCGGCTCCCTTCACCTGCCACCCACCGCACAGGGGCAAGCAGTGGGAGCCTGGCCGCAGGGGCGAAGGCTCCGTACCCAAACTCCTGAGGGGTTCAGCTGTACAAAAGCAGCATCCCGCTTAATTAAAAGCAGACCTGCTATAATGAGCCTGCCAGCACACCAGCATGGCTCGGGCAGCTCTGCTAGAACGGAGGCTGGGACTCAGCCTCACTGCGGGACTGGGAGCCGGGACTGGGTCACCCTGTAACTCCCTGCAAAGCCAGGTCTCCCTTTGTGTCCTCCCAGACCTCTGAGGAAACACAGCCTGCCTCCAATCCAGCTTGCTGCTGCTTAACACCTCACCAAAAGTCATCCCTAAAATAGCGCCCAGAGCTGGGCCTCCGCTGGGTCCTTCCCCCCAAGCGGGGTCCCACGCCATCCCCGGGCTGTCGGCTCCCATCGCACTGCCCAGCCGCGCCAGCACCGGGACTGCCAGCGAACGTGCTCGCCCTGCGAGGGAGACGTCTGCCGAGGCAGCACCAGGAGGAGGCTGCTCTCTCCTTTGGGTCCTCGGGGACCGGGACGGCACATGCCACCCTGGATGTGGGCGCACCAGGGTGCATCGCAAGAGCCTTTCCAAGGGTTCCCTGTGTTTTGTCGGCTTTTTTTGGCTGCCGAGGAGGTCAGAGGGCTGTCAGCAATGACTGGAGGCTGCCACGGCTCTTCCTGCTGCAGAAGATGGGCTGCAGCTCTGTTTTCTGGAAAACATTATGAGTTCTTGAAACCATAAAACAATCTGGCTGGTGTCTCTCTCTCTGACGTTGGAAATCTGGACAGTGTTTGTACCAAGAGAGGGAGCAGGATGTAGAGACACATGCTGAACCTCACAGTTACGTATCTTGCCTGGCTCTCGCTCCCACAGCCCTGCTGCAGCCCAGGCACAGATAAACCCCCATCTCTTTTGGCAGTGCTGACACGCATAGGGCACCTGCCAAATAGGGGAGACAGTTCTGGGCTGGAGCCCACCACAGGCCAGCAGCATCCTCACTAAGGCTAACAACCAGTGTAAAGTAGGACCAACACAGGCTGATCCTGCCGGGCTCGGGAAACATTTGGCTTTGTTTGCAGCTCCAGTATCAGGCTGAGCCCCATTCCTGGCTCCATCAGCAACAAGCTCATCTCCGAACCTGGAAGACAACCTGCCTTTGTCCCAGCAGTGAAATGAACCTGTTTTATGGTGAGGGAGAGCAAATGGCCCATTGCACTCAGGGGTTTGACTGCAACATGTAAATGCAGAGCAATACCGGAGACCTTCCTGGCTACGGAGGAGAGACGAGGACATCCTTCAGGGCTGCATCACGGTGCATGCTGGAGGAGACGATGAGCCTAGAAGGGGATGGGAGAGCTTTGGGATGATGATGCATCGGGACAAACCCTTCCAGTAGGCAGTGTTACCAACCGAGCCAGCCCCACGTATGGTGAATGGACAGGTAAATTGGAGCCCTCATCCCCAGCTCTGCATCTGGGAGGGTTCTGGCTGGTCAGCAGCTGCACGAGGGTCTCACAGCGAGGACCCTGGTGGGCCTGACGGATGCTTCCTTTCTCCCTGCAGCGAAGCGTTGGTCCTCGCCGTGGGGTCAGTGCTGGCTTGTCCTGCAGCACAGAGCTCTGCACTTCCCTTCCCACGGGGTGGCTTGTTTTCAGCCATCCTTCGGCTTTCATTGTGCTCTGAAACAGAGGGGCTGGCAGCTGGACAGCTTGGGCTGGTGTTTCTGAGCGGGCTCCAAGCAGCTGTTTGTGCTCGCAGACGGCGCTGGCGCTCGCTGCCTTCCCTGCTGGGCTCAGCTGTGTGTGGGCAGGCTGCAGGCAGAGGCTGTGGGCAGCCCCCTGCCTGTTTGGGTCAGCCCTCCCCGGAGGTTTGAGAGCGGGTCTGGTGCTGGGCACCGGGTGAACAGGATAACGTCTCCCCAAAGGGATGAGGAGCTGGACCACCATGGCCACCCGCTGCTGGACAAACGGACGAGAGCAGTGGGATGGGAGCAGGCAAACAGGCAAAGGGGAGAGGGGCACAGCCATGAGCTGCATTGTGCTTGCTCAGCCAGCGTCACGGCGAGCGTGAGGGTCACAAGGCACCTCTCGGGGAGCTCCTCCGATGCCGGGGCAGCCCACGGCGCAGCCACCGCTCCCCCCTCCCGCCTTCGCCCCCGCGGCAGACCTTGCACGGGGCGAGGGCTCCTTTATCGCCCACTGTTTGCCTGTCTGGTGAAGCACGCTGCAGATGGGGCTGGTTAACCATCACCCATGGGTAAGAGGACAGGAGAAGATCTGATGGGACGGGATACCTGTGGCCCCTCATCTTTCATGAGGGAGGCTCGGACCCCAGCTGGCTCCCTGTACTTGCTGGCGGCTGTGGGCTGCTCCAGCGATGGCTCCGGTGTCATTTCACAGCTCAGAGTCATCCCTCCTGTGTTAAAGCCCTCTGAGACACTCCCCCCCCCCCGCCCCCCACCAAGTAAACAGGAGCCAGTTTATTGCTCACTGGAGTCGTTTCCCGGGGAGGTCAGGAGGGCTCTCCTTGGGCTTGTGACAGCTTGCTAAGCTCCGCTGAGCCAAGGTGTTACGAGAGCACCATGTGCTGGGAAGAACAGCATTTAGCCCTGGGGATGCCTGCAGCTTGCTCTAAACCTTGGGACAAAGTCCTGTTTGTCTTCCCTTGCTCTTCAGGGTGCTGTGCTCTGGGCTCCCCTGCCCGCTTGTTTATGGCACTGAAGCAGAAAATTGTGATGGCTGTAATTGCCAGTGGTTTGCTGATTGCGTGCCCGCCCGGTTTGCCGGGCCAGAGACAAAGGCCCTAAATCCCCTTGAAGGTTTGAAACCGTGTCATCCTGACGAGCAAGAAGGGAAAGGGATTTACTTAGCATTTGCTTAAAGAGTGCCTGGATGTAAAGTAAGACCCGTGCGCCTCAGGGCAGGAGCAACGCCAGCATCCCTGGGGACTGCCCTGTAACGCCAGCTCGCTGCCCCCGCACGCCTGCCTGGGCCGGGGAGGCAGCTGGGCACCCCCGCACCCCCTGCGGGCTTCGCGTGTGGGAGGCCAGCCCCCGCGCAGGCTGCCAGCTCTTCTTCTGGCACCCTTCCCTCTGCAGCTCCGGCAAATTGGCAGAAAGCTTCCCCCCGGGGGCCGAGGCACCACGGACCCAGGCTACGTGTGGCTGGCTGAGCCAGCCCAGCATCCCAGGGGACCGCTCCTGGCAGCGTCCCTGCCTCCAGCCGGATGCTGCCGGGAGGGTCCGCAGGCTTTTGAGAGTGGGGGGAACCCCACCCCGCGTGCGAGGCCGCAGCAGGAGCTCGGCAGCAGCTGCAGCAGAGCTGAGCAGAACGATGCAAGATGTCTGGAGACGGCCAGCTACCGGCAGGAGCGCGTGGGAGAGGAGCTGCCCGCCACGGGGTTCTGCCTGCGCGCGGGAGGGACCACACAGACGCTTCGCCGTCCGGCCCTTCGCAGCCTTGGCACGCCTGGAAAGAGCAGCACAGATTTTTCCATCCGCCCCCGGGGTTGGGTCCCCCCTCCAGGTCTGCTCCATCACCCCAAAAAACATGGGGAGGGGGAGGAAGCAGCCCCTGGCAGGGGGCTGGGGGAGCTGTGCTTGTGCTGCTGGGTGCTGGGGGTGGGTCAGGCATCGGTCTGGGGCCTGGGGGGGGGGTCACTGTGGCCGAGGGAGCTTTGCACAGGACCCTGGGGGAGGAGGGAATGAGGGAATGAGGATTTGGCCAGGGAGAGCCCCCGAGGGCAGCCCGGGCAAAAGGGCAGCAGGACTGAGGCTGGTGTCAGCACAGCACAGTGACAGACGCGGGGACACCCCGACGCGTCGCGCAGCCGCAGCCCTGCGCTGTGCAAGCCAGGGAGCACCAGCAGCTTGGCTACAGCCCCGCTAAGCCTGCGGGGAAGGACCCTGTGCACAGCCACATCGGAGCACATTCGCGCAGAAAGAGTATAACTTCAGACGCCGGGTGTTGTTTCAACCCCGGAGCCTCCTCAATAGCGAGCTGCCCTCCAGAGACCTCCCCTCCGGCCGCAGAATGGAAGTAGCAGCCTCAGCACTTTGGCAGGAGCAGCGAGCTTTCTGCCTCCCGGCCCCGCTGAATAGCAGCAGAATTCATTACAGCCCCGTTTCACTTCTCCCTCCAATTATCCCCCCGGACAATGGGCCGGGGCTGCGGCGGAAGGTCCCTTTCAGGAGGTGCCGGTGGCAGGACATGCTGCTGGGGCTCGGCCGAGAGCCCCTTTGCTGGAGGGCAGTGACCTGAGTCCAGCAAATGCCACTTTTCGGCCTGGGTGGGTGAGCGTGCACAGGGCAGCAGCGCCGGCCCGGCACCGGGGACGGGGGGATGCTCCCTGCGGGGCGGGAAGCACTTGTTAAGAAGAGCTAGCCCCAATCCGCAAAACACCTGCAATATGGGCGTATTTTGGTCAAAAGTAAAATATCAACCGTCACTTTAATTAAGTACCGGAGTGTCATTTTATCTTTACAAACATAGTGGTGATTCGGCCCATCTGGCACTTCTCTCTTCTCTCCAAAGCGACTTTGGAGCCAGCAAAGACCGCAGGCGCTACTTGCATCGTGGCTCTGACTCAAGGGACTGGGCTCCTGCAGGTGACACCTTGCATCCAAGGTCTCAGATGTCTTCCTTGCTGTGCTGTGACCACCCAGATCACCACTCTCCAGCCAGCCATGTGTAGGCCATCAGCTGCTAAGGTGGAGAAACTGGCAGCAATTGGCGTTGGAGCCCATTGGGGCTCTCTGAGAACCTGGAGCTGGGCTTGGGCATCAGAAGATGGACATGACACCCAGGTAAGGGCTGGTCTTCACAGGTCCCTCCCTGGCTGCTTGGACAGTCACCTCCCTTCCAGAAATGCTCTGCCCCAATCACACTCACTCATTGCTGCACAGCTCCCCAGAGCCTTGCTTCTGCCCAGCGGAGCAGAACTCGCTGGAGAGAGATTTGAGGGCGGTTGATGCTTGGAGCAAACTTTGGTGGGGAGAAGGGGGGAAGGGGCAGGTGCCCAAAGCCTGTGGGCTTAATGGGGGGGATTTGCAGCTGTGCAGGCAGGGAGAGCCTGGAGGTTCGTGCAGCCACCCTGTCCCTTCCACCACTGGCTTTGCAAGACATAAGGGCTGTTTCGGAGGAGCTGGGACAGGGCAGTGACTTTGCACCGGCAGATCCAATCCTGGCACACTTGAGGCCGCGCACGTTGCCGAAGCAGGCTGTGCCCCAAGCTGGAGAGTCTGCAGAGAAACCCCGGGAGAGCTCGACAAGAGCTGAGGACATTTCCGATGGAGGCAGACAGGACACTCAGCCTACTTAGTTTATCAGGAAGAAGATCAAGGGGCGGCTTGATTACAGTCACAAGGACCTTGGTGCGTAAGTACCTTGGCAGAAATAACAAGCCAGGTACTTAAGAGCTCTTTAATCTAGCAGGGAAAAGCAAAACAAGGGCCAATTGCTCCACATTTCTAGCAGTCCGAGTGATTAACTCCAGAATGAGAAGCAGGAACCCAGGCTGCCTTCCCAGGGCTGCTGCAGGGCTGGCTGGGGTCTCCCACCCCAGCAACACCTGGAGCAGCGTATTTTACCTTAATGGAAGGTACAAGAAACTTTTGGAGATGGCAGAGGGGCTGTGGGGCTGGGGCAGTGTGGGGTGACCCATTAAATGCTTCGGCTGCAGAGGGCACACCTCTTCTCGGCAGGCGAGGTGGCCACCGCTGGTGCTTGGGACAAGGCAAGGTGCAGGTGGCATTGTCCGGGAGCAGGGGTAGCATGGTATGGGGCGGGTGGCTCTGGCCAGGGAATCTGCAAAAATGGCATTTATGTTGAGATTGCAGCCGAAAGCTCTTTGTGCAGCGGGATCTCCAGCTGCTGAGGTTCGAGCTTCTGAGCAGAGGGAAAATTGATCCCCTCTCTGCAAGCTCACAAACCCGACCAAAAGCTCCTGAGGCCACAGGGGAGCTGGATCACCTGGCAGCACGGGGGGGGGGGGGGAGGGGGGGGGGGCTGATCCCAATAATGTGCCTCTGGGATCTCCTGCTGGACACAGCTAACAGGTACCAGGCAGCTGCATCTTCATCATGCCAAAAGCGTGGTGAAGCTGAAATAGGAACAGAGCGCTTCTCTCACGAAGCCATTCATGTTTCTGTTTAAATCCTATTTTTCCCCTCGTTTTTACAGTTTGCTGGTTAAAAATCAACAGCCTGGCCAGGGCCCTGTTGCAAGGCATCGGGAAAAGCCCTGGCTTGGAGGGGGTGGCGCAGGGCCCCCCGTGCGGCCCTGACGCCCGGCGTGCCGCCAACGGGGCTAACAAAAGGCCAGCAGCGGGGCCAGCCCGTGCTGGGAGCGCCGTGGAGCCCATGCTGAATAGCTCTTCCCGCACAGAGGAAGGCATGAAGAGGCGTAATCAAATAAGGGTATCAGCATGGTGCTCCTTGAACGGCACTCCCAGCGTGAGCTGGCGGCAGGGCCGGGCGGAGGTGACAGGTATCTTTATCCCGCCACGCAGGAGAGCTCCAACATCCCGCTGGCAGGAATTTGTCTGCAAATTTTCCCCCATTGAATGGAGCGAGGGGGCCGGCAAGGCGCGGGCTGAGATGATCGCTTGATTAAGGCCGGGGCAGGCGAGGTGGAGAGACGGGGCAGCTCCCAGGGAGCCGTGCTCCCAGCCCTTAACCTCTCCTCGGGAGACCGCAAATTATATCTGTTAATGTATCAGCCCCCTGGTATCCTACAAATAAGTCGTCTGGCTAAGTGCATGTCAGGCGTTCGCAGGAGGAGTTGTTACCTTTTCATCACTTAATCATTTTCATCATCATCAATTAATTCATCTCGCAATAAACTTTAACCCAGTGAGTCCTGGGGAAGGCAGGTGAAGAGGCTTACCAGCCCGGCTGGACTGTAAACACAAGCAGGAGGCACCGGCTGCAAAAGGGGTTTGAAGAGCAGAGGGAAACAGTTTTCCCTGCTCCCCCGTGGAAATGGGAAACCCTCTGCCACGGGGACAGGAGTGTTCCCAGCTCCGCTTCCCATTCCGCTCCCCTGCCAGCTGGGATGTGCAGAGCCAGGGTCCCCCTACGCTGGGGACCAGGAGTGTCCAGAGGAAGGATGCTCCCCCGGTGTACCGGGGCCAGGGATGGGGGGGGCACTTCATGCACTCCCCCTGGGTGCCAGAAGTGATTTACACAGTGCACCCGAGAGCAGAGTCAATTAAGGTCACATTTCTGTGTTGCTAAACAACAGGCGGCTCTGGGTTCAGGCCTGCTGAAAAGAAAACAAAAGCCACCCCTTGAAACGGGGGCTTTGAGAGGGTTCAAAGGAGCACGAAACAAAAGGCGGGCTTTGTGGGCTGCCCTCGCCCGCGCCTTCCCGGGCCCTTCCGCCACCAGAGACACCGTTAATGTGGCAAGGGGGAGTTTTTAATTGTCCGGCACAAACAATGCTGGCATATTTAGGCCGGCCTCATTACAGAGCCATCCGAAATGCTTGAGAAGCATTCCCACCGCTTAGCATAAATAGCAGAAACACTCTTTCACCAGCAGAGCAGGTCCCATCTGCTCCCAGCCCGTCCTCACCTTGACTTGCAATGGCAAGCCTGCGGGGTCGGCCCCTTCGCCCCGCTGCTCCCAAACCCCAGCGCAGGGGGACCTGCCTCCCTGCCCTCAGCTCACCCCGCCGTAGGGTGCTGCCTGGTCCCCGTGGGAGCAGAGGGCAGGAGCTGTGGGGATTTGCAGCGAGGGGTGCTCAACCGAATTGGCTGGTGTGGCAGCTCCAGCTGGGGTTTGCTCTGCCTGCCTGGCTCCAGCGGCTTGGCCACGGGCGATGGGGGTCTCGGGGAGCATCACGCACAGCTCCTGACTGGACAAGGCGGTTCACACACAGCCCTCCTGGGTCCTGGCTGATGTCCCTCATGGAGATTGAGACAGAGAAAGTCTCAGGGACCTTCCCCAGCGGGGCTGAGCCTGAATCGGAAATAACACAGACATTTCCCAGAGAGACCCAAACCCAACTGGGGACCGGGGTCTGGGCTCTTGACGGCCACAGCTGTTTCAGGTTTACACCCCATTGCACTTACTGGAGCTCCCTACCAGCTTTCCAGCTGGTGCACGGGGGCCCTTGACCTCACCAGCCCCTTGCAGTGAGCCGTGCCGGCAGGTCATCCCCCAGCCCGGGCAGAGGAGCACGTGGCTGAGAGGGGGCTGCCCGGGCAGGGACGCAGTCCCCCCCCGGGGCTGGGAAATGGCATGGCTGCAGATGCCGCGGGGTCAGCTGCCACCGCCAAGCCCAGCCGTGCGCCTGGCATTTCCCGGGCAAGCGGTGCTGACAGGTTGTAGCCCGACAGCCAAGGCCAGGGCAGAGCTGTGCCAAGTGGGGCGGCGAGGCTGCCGGCACCGTGGGGCTGGAGAGCCGGCACCGAGGCACAGAGACAAGGCAGCCCCAATCCCACAGGCAGGGGGTCCCTGAGGGGGCTGAGCTCCCCTCCCTGCACCAGGGTGGCTGCGAGTAGTAAAGGCACTGTGACCATCCACCCTGCGTGTCCCACACGCACGGGGAGCACGGGGACCCCTTTGCAGCCCAAGCGGTTTCTGTGCTCCCCACCCTGCCTGGCTCCCCTGCTTTCCCCCAGGACTTGTAGGTCCCATCCCTGGAGCGAACCGCCCTGGCAGCTGCGGGCAGCCCGGTGCAGGGCAGCCGGGGCGGTGAGCCTGTTTTCACCGCGTGGGTCCTGGCATAGAGCCTTGTCAGCCCACAGGGATCAAAGCGAGCAGCGTTTCCCGACCGATACCTGATCCTGGAGCTGGAAGGGAGCCGGGAGGCTGCCGAGTGCCTCCTGCACCGCTCCCACCGCCACGCAGTGCCGAGCGTGCCGAGGGCCCCGCGCCGCCGGGCTGCGTTTTATGGCACCGTGGTTTCTGCCAGCTCCCTCCTCCCCTCTCTTGCCTCCCCTTTCTTGGAGGCAACCAGCTCCCCACGCCCCACAGTTTATTAAAAGTCCCGGGTACCTTGGAAGAGACAACACAATAGTGTACTTGTTACAGCTGCCTCGTATTAATGGACTGCCCCTTTTGATTTTAGAGTGGAACTTTTGGCAGAAAACCAGCATCCAAAAAGGCAAATGGCTGTAAAACTCAGCAAAAGGGGAGGGGGGGGCGGGGGGGGAAGCCCCCAGCTTTGATCAGAAAGGCTTGAAGATGAATCGCAGTGATGCCCAGGCAGATTTGCTAGAGGTGAAGTTCAGTTGCAAAGAGGGGAGCCAGGGCAGGCGCAGAGGGGGCTGGCCGGGGCTGCAGTGGGGCTGGGGTGGAAGGCAGCCACGGCAGCCAGAGGTTCAAAGGCCTCTGCAGCGAGGAGCAGAATTGGAGGATTATTCACTTTCTATATTTTCACTCCTGCAGCACACATGGGAATCTAATTGGCCAGGATGAGAAATACAGCCAGACAGCTTACAAGTGGGCTCAAGAAGACATAAAAATATTTGCAGCTGCAAGCCATTAAAGGCGAACCCAGCCTCGCTCTTACACTTTAATTACCCTGCTGTACGCTCTCCTCCACGTACCAGAGCTAACGTCAGTTCAAAAACCTTTCTGATCTTAAAAGGCCAAGCACAACGCCTGGCTGCACTGGGGCGGCAGTGCTCCGGCACAGCGAGGGCTGCACACCTCGCAGGGTGTCCAGGCAACAGCTCTCACCCCACCGCCCCAACACAGACCCCGACACTGCTCCTGCAAAGCTGACAGCAGCCCTGACTCCCCCCTGAAGCGGTTAGCTTGGCTTTTTATGGAGGGAGGGAGCCCAGTCTCTTGGGGTCAGGGGCTTCCCGTGCTCTGCAGGGTCTGGCCAAGCTCATCCCTGCACCTCCCTGCAGTGGTGGCGCGTGGCAAAGCCCTTTGTGGGGCGATGCCGGTGGGTGTGTCCTCCCGCAGCCTCCCCAGCCGTCATTACTGCTTCTGCATCGCAGCCGAGCCACTTATTCCCCAGGATCCAAAGCATTTGCCAGGGAGATTTCTCCCTTCTCAGCACCTGGACCCACCCCGATGGCTGGAGGCAAAGGGTGACAGAGGGACCCCATCTCCCCATCTCCACCACGGCAGCTCCACGTCCAGGTCACCCTTCCCAGTGCTACAGGCACTGCAGGCTACCCAGGGGACAATGCCGCCCACAGCCGCCATGCAGCCACCCCGGGGTGCTGGCGGCTCAGCGCTGCCCGCAGGGGGGCTCTGGATTCGGTGAGGGGTGGCGGGGCGGCAATCCCAGCCCAGCCCGGCCGGCCACCGCCGTGCTGCTCCCGGCTCCTTGGCTGCTCATTTCCTTTTCCGCTTCTGCAGTGACACCAAAGATGTTATTGCAGGTGCCGGCCCTGGCCCTGCTCACTCCCCCGCATGGTTCACCCGGCTTCTCCTGAAACCTGAGGAGAACTGAACTCATTCTATACCATTTTATTTCAATGCTCTGAGGGTTAACCTTGTGCCAGGCATTTTTAATCTAGCTATAAACACAGGAGAGCAGAGGGACTGCAACCTTGCTTAATGGGGCAATTTTTTATTGATTAGTTTGAAGCTTTAATGCAATCTCCTTCCAAATGCATGAGCTGGCCGGGAAGAGGGTGTTTGAGTCTGGACTCATTTTAATTGAGCTTGAAGTTGCTTGGTGGCACCAAAGGGACATTGCAGGGTGTAGGCAAGGACCCCAAAAGATGGGGAAAGACCCTCAGGTGGAAGACCTGAAATGAATATATGGTGTTTGCACTAGTTTGAGACGTTAAACCCAGGTGGGTGCACGGGACAAGAGGAAGACCTACCTGGAACTGCTGGTGCTGGGACTGTGCACCAGGGTGTAGGCAGGGAGCTCGCTGGTCCCGAGTCCCCACAGTGCTGGTCCTGGGGTGCTGAGAGCTGCCCTGCTTCTGGGCCAGATGCTTCAAGTCCTGCAAGGAAATGCAGGGACAGGCGGGCTCAGGAGCCCCGTGCTGCCCGAGGACATCTCTGCTGGAGCCAGCGTGCTGGGGGTGACGCGGTGTCACCGGCGCTGCCGGGGGGCCGATGGGCACGGCACAGCACAGCAGAGCAGAGCCTCGCAGGCAGGACGGCACAGGGGCAGCGACGCAGCACTGCCGGCAGCCCCGGCAGGCCTCCGCGCACAGATGGCTGTGAGCAGGACCCAACCTTTCTCCCTCCTGTCCCAAACCCTGCCAACCTGGCAGGAGCTGGCAGGGAGGGCAGAGAGGGTGCCGTGCCCCCGGAGCCCACCTGTGCCAGAGGACGGGGAGGAGGCGGCCACAGCCCCGGCCGACAGCCGGGGAGAGCAAAGCGAAGGCTAAATAAGGATGCTGGCCGCTCCTGGCTGCCGGCCCAGTGCTGCCCCCACAAATCACCCAGTGGCAGATGAAAATCAAACCCCGATGGGAAGACGATGCCTGGGGCCGGGCTGAGCGCCAAAGGAGCGATGTTAGCCCCTCCACGGGGTGCAGGCCAGCAGGAACCTTTCCGGGCACCGTGTCCCCAGCGGGAATTTGCTGTGAGCCGGGTCTCGCCCCTTGCAGGGGGCGGAGGTTCCCTGTGCCCCCCTCCCCCCCAGGAGAGGACCGGCCGGGGGACTCGTCTCAGGGTCGGGGAACCGGGCGGCTGTCGCCTGCCCGGGCCGGCATCGGGGCTGCTCCTGGCTCTGCCCCGCTCGGCTGCTCCCGGCCCCTGCCGAGCCCCGGGGGGCAGCACGGGGAGGGAGCGGGGGCTCCAGATTGGAACCACATGGAAGCACATTTGCAACTAATTAGGCCGGGAGCCAGCAGCTCTTGCTTGGCCGGGTGTGCAGCCAATCTTTGGGGATTGTCAGCTCCTCCCAGGTTTCCACAGCGGATGTTCCCTGGCCGGAGTGCAGCTGGGCTCCGCGCAGAGCTGCGGCCAAGGCAGCCCTGAAGGAGATGAGCACACGCGTGGGCAGGGACCCCCGCCTCAGCCAGGGAGGCTTTTTTGGGGTGAGGATGCCCCGGGGGGAGAGGAGGTGGTGCGCCCGAGGGGTTATTCAGCCGCTTCCCAGCCTGGCAGCCCTGGGGCGAGGGGGCAGCTGCAGCCGGCATGATGTCTCGCTGCCTGCCCCGGCTCACCAACGCCTCGAGCTGTACCCAAAATTCAGCAGCTGGGGAGCCCGGCTCAAGCACTGGTGTGAAGTCACTTCTCAGGGGTACCTGAGAAAAGGGCTGACCTGAGAAGCGGGGAAGAAAAGCTCCGCCTGGCAGCCCTCACGGGGGGTGAGAGGGTTAAACCAGCGGTACAGAAAGGCTTTGAATGTGCATGTCAAAGAATGACACTAACAACTCGTGTGACAACCTGCCAGGAAAACTTTTCAGATCATAATTCGCATAGCGTTTGTATCATGTTCCCTTCCTGTTTAAAAAGGCAATATGGAAACCGTGCAAGGGGTTATTTGCTGGTCAGGCCGGTTTGCTGGTTATACTCCCTGTCACACGCGTCCCTTTAGGAAGTGATGCCACCGTAACAGACATCATTTCTAAAAATACCACCATCCCATGCATTAGTCTCCAGTGCCGTTTGTTCTAATAATTCATTCCTAATTAAAGAATAATGGGTAATGATTAGCAGTGGCTGCATACTAAGGTCCTGGCAGAGCAAGAAATTGGGCTGCCTCCCCACAAACCACCCGACCATATTCCTCGGTGGCGTGTCCTACCGACGGCAGAGGACAGAGGGGGCACACTGCCTTCCTCTGCCCAGCCCAGCCATTTCAGCCCTCGCAAACCCATCAGCAGTATTTCACTGATCCTGCCCCACCTCTCAAGGACAAATCCCAGGGACACCCAGAGCCCCCCACGCAGCCGTAGAGCCATGGCACGGGTGCTTGGCTGGATGCGTGGGGGCCCCAGCAGCACTGCAGCTCTCCAATAAGGCCACGTCTGGTTGTAAAACGGCCTCTGGTTTTGCAAGTAAGGATATTTATGAAATGACAGGCTGCAGTGTTAATCTCTGGTTGGCAAGCGAGCATGCCAGCAGCGCAGCAGCCCGGCGCAGCCTGCGAAAGCCTTTTGCCGCAGTCCGGGCAGGCAGGCGCTTGGGGAGGTCCCGGAGATCAGCCTGTCTGCCGGTGGGTTTTGCCTCCAACAATCTGCACGGCCCCTGCTCCCCGACGCCTGCGCTGCCCGTGCCCATCTCCCGGCGCAGAGGGGCTGGGGCGGGAGCTGCCCGTGCGTGGGCATTCCCAGCTGTGGGAGCTGACCCGCAGGCCCCCTGTGCACTCCCGCTAATGGCCCTGCAGCAACAGCGGCCCAAACACGACTCCCCCTTGGATTTTTTATCACCCGCATAGTGCTGGCGAAGGAAGGGAGGCCACCGCCGGGGAACATCTGGGCTCCATTGCTCATTGTCTGGCAATTAATGTCAGCGCTGAAGACAGAAGGGACGTCAGATATTAAATAAACACGACCGCACTCTGCAGACCGAAACAGCCCCCCTGGGGAAAGGCACACATGCACCCGCACCCGCATGCCCCCCCACCCCCCCCCCCGCCCCGGTACGGCCCCAGCCAGGGTGCAGGACATGGGCGGCTCGCCGCACACACGTGTGAGCACAGCCACACACGCTCGCAGGCTCCCACACAGCTTGGGTTTCACATCAGCTAAGGCAGAGCAGGGAAAAAAAACCAGAGCTCCTTTTCCTTTTTTGTTTTCCAGCAGGCAGATTACATCTCCAAGTGCAGAAACTGCCGAAAACTCTACCCCGTGAAACAGGGTGATGCAGGGAAGGTGGCCAGAAGCCCCCAGGCTCTGGGCTGGCCGGTACCCCCGCAGCAAAGCTTCTGCTCGGGGTCTCACCCCTGGGCTGGACACACGCCTCCGGCAAGGAGCAGCCACGTGCCGGCCCCCGTGGGTGCGCACGCTTCACACGCGGGGCCATGTGGGCTGTGCCCTCCCTTTACCGGCACACCCGACCCCTCCTGCTGCCCCCACGGTCCCAGCACGGGTGGGGGCTGATGGCAAATGTGTTCCCCCCCGCCCCGCTCCGACCTCGGTGGACACCAAAAGCCTTTTCTCCTGCCCTTTCCCTGCCTGTGCTCAGAGGCAGAGCAAGCGTGAGAGCGGCCGGACCCCCAGAGAGCGGGAAGGCTGCCCAGCCATGGCACAATGGCAGACCCAATGCCCCGGTGCTGCTCCTGCCGGCTGCCAGCCCCCGGGGCTGAGCGAGCTGGTGCAGTATTTAATTCACAGGCCAGGGCAGCTGTTCACCACGGGCTGCTTCACGCCGGGCAGAGGATGTACCGTTGGGCAGCTGGCCCAGCCCCAGCTCACCGGGCACGCCGGCTGGGTCGCGGGAGCACGGCAGGGCTCGGCATTACCCCTGGGTGCAGGCTGCGGTGCCGGGCTGGGCTTCACGCTGCTGCACGGATGCTGCTCTGATGCGTGTGTAAGAGCCATACCAAGGCACCGGGGCACGGCACGGACCGGCGCTTGCCGTACAGGTGTGCGGGGTGTTCCTGACCTCTGCCCGCTGCTCCTGCATCACTGGAGCGAAGTTTCCTGCATCCCGGCATCTTCCATCAAACAGCAGGCGTTTCAGCAAGGCAAGTTCACCCTGCGCAAGTGCCGGGAGGAAAGCAAAACACAGTGGGCTGGTAGGTGCCCAGGCTCAGCCTGGGTGGTCTCCCATCCCTTCTGGCCTTAAGCCTGAGAGTCCTGTAAAGGGCAGCAAGGAAAGGGACAGGCAGCAAAATGCGCCCCGTTTGCACAGGAGAGGAGTGCTGCAACCAGCCAAGGGCAGCGCACAGGGTTTTCTGCTCCCATGTGCGGCGGGGACTCATTAGCTCAGGGCTGGCTGTGCCTACTTTATTCTCTGGAAGCTTTTGTTCCCTTACAGAAATGTAGTCTCTCTCTCCCTCGCCCTTAGCCCCTTTTAATATTAAGGTCAATAGGTTGACGATTAAGCAGGAAAAGGGCATGAAGAATCAACCAAATTAAATCTTGTGTGCAAACAGGTGGGTGTGAAATTTCAATCAATGGCTGGTGTTAGCAGGGACCCCCGGGATCCCGATTTCCCAGGGGAAGACTGGGCAGCCCCAGGGGGATTTGGGTACAAAAACTCCAGACATGGGAGAATAGAAAAAAGTCTTCTCAAAAACCAATATTGACAAGGTCCCTGTGTTTGCACCCCGGCTTTCCCTGGCAGCACAAAGGGAGATGATTATCCCGGGTCCGGTGGGGAGGGGATGACGGGAGCTCAAAGGTGAGCCGGGCCCCCCCTGGCTCCCCTGGCCCCAGCCCCTCCGCTTAATCCCCCTCTTGCCTGAGCTTTGAAGTCGCCAGAGGTCGAATATGGGATGTAAATCACGTTAGCCGCAGTGTGTGATCACAACGCCGCTGCGAGACAATGCTGTGCTTCCCCCGGCGCCCGGGCATCCCGCCGAGCCGTGGCCAGGACCGGGCTATAAACAGCCCCGAGCTGCGGACGAAAGCGGGGACCGAGGGTGGGCTGCAGCGGGGGGCACCCACGGCAGGCAGGAGAGAGCCTCGTGCCTTGCCGCAGAGCTGGGAGCGGGAGCCGTGGCGGGCACCGGCGCCCAGCGGCCGCAGGGCTGCCAATAGCAGGAGGCTCGTCCCTGGGATTAATTAGCAAAGGCTGTGGCCGCAGAGCAATGTAAAACACGAGCCGTTTGCTGGGGCGTTGGTTACCGGGGCTGTCCCGCAGCGTTGCACATCTTGTAAGCATTAGCATCACGTAAGAGGAGCCTGCACAGAAGGACGTGGGGTTTATTGGGCTGTAAAATGCGTTGTTCCCGTTACAGTAATGACGTTGCTAGTGAAGAAATGTGCCTTTCGCACACGAGGCTCGGGAACCAGGTGTGCCAGGAGGAAACGTAGCAGGGTTTGGACGCTCTGCTGTCACCATTGGGGTAACAGAGAGAGAAACAAAGCAGGCATGGGAGAAAGCAGGAGGAGGCATCACGGAGATGCTACGATTACCTCCAGGACTGCTGTGCCTTTCAGCCCTTTGCTTTATCTGCCCCGGCCCTGGCTCGCTGGTGCTCAGCTCCCCTGCTCACTAACACAGGGCTGCACAACCCACCCACCACCAGGCAAGTTCAGACCCGGGGTGCTCGGGGTATCTGCCGGCTCCTCGGCTCTGTTTTGATGCCCTTCGCTGAGCCTTGCTCCAGCACTCGCACTGCCTCCCGCAGCACCTGGGAACATGCAACACATTGGGTTTGCAGCCCAGAACAGAACAAGGGCACTGCTGCCCGAGCGAGCAGCCCTGAGCACCAAGAGCTTCCCTGCCCCACGCAAAAATCTCCCATGTTTAATTTTCCCTTAGCCAAGGAAGCAGCCTCCAAACAAAGTGACGGTGGACCCAAATAATTAATCAGTTTCCTTTTTTCTCACTACTAAAAACACAGCCATTCTCTGCAGGCAGCAAGTTGGCTGGTTTAAGTCTTTTTTCACCATTTCACACCCAAACGAGGACTGATTGTCCCAGACCAGCACCAAAGCTTATCAGCCATCACCGTCTGGCTGTACAGGTCTGGATGAACTGCATTACAGGCATGCCCCCGCCAGCCTGGCTCCAAATGTCCCTGGTTTTTCCCCGGAACTGCCACCTGCCTCGGTGGCCCCAGCAGACCTTCCCGAGCACGTGCCTGGTGGGAAACACAGGACCTGTCATCCTCCCCGCCTGGTGACAAGTGATGGAGAGGGGCTGGGTGATGCTGGGGATCTGAACCACGTGGCATCAACGCGACCGCACGTACCCGCTAACAGAAGCCAGGCACGGGTACCAGCCCAGCTCACCCCCCCCGGCTCCCATTCGCTCCTCTGTAGCTGGAGGGGCTGCTCCATCCCTGTGTGCTGCTGCAGCAGCTAAGCACAGGACTCTGGCAGTCAGAAAATATCTACTTTCAAAGCTTTTCTTTCTTTCTTCTTATTTGGGAGACCGGATGATTTTTTTTTTTTAACAAAACATGTTGTTATTGTGGAAAATATCTGCTCTCCACAGAAAATGCCTTGCGTTCGCTGTACACATTGTGGGCCATACCAGAAACATCTGATGTGCTTCCAAAACCGCTGGGGCATTTCTTTTCCTATTAGAGTGGAAATTTTCTTCAGGAAACAAGTTTTACCTAGTTTGCACTGACATTTGTGGCAGCAGAAAGCAAGCAGCCCTGTCCCCATGCCACCCCTCCATCTCTGGGAGGTGGCATCGTAGGGACAACCTGGCATGACCAGGCACCCAAACCTGCAGCACAAACCCTGGCTTTGACCCAAGCTTTGACCCAAGCTTTGACCCAAGCAAGTCCTGTGGGCCATCAAGCACCAACTGCCAGCACCCATCTGGGCTGGCCCGAGGTGGAACCACAGCTTCTCAGGGCAGGATGATATCTGTTTGAGAAGCACAGTGCTGCTCTTTGTCCCCAGTCGGAAGAAAGGTCTGAAAATTACTGTGGAATAGCAATGTTTGTCTATTAGATCTGGCAAAGTGACCTGATTTTATCACCGTATCTTCTGCCCATACTGCTGGTGTTTCACAATGTGAAGTACCAACAGTGCCCAAGACAAACATCTAATATATTTAACATTAGCCAGTATGGCTGTACATCATCAACACTAATTGAAAGTTTAGAAAGCTAAGTCAAATCCAAACACTGGCATTTCAATTTAGCATTTTCCATGATTATTCTATAGAAATGACAGAAAAAAAACCGAACACCCCAAACAAAACAAAAAACCTGCAAAATTTCACTTGTGTCTTTAAAATTTATCTGTGTTTAGCATAGATGTCAGGATGGTGATTACAGCAACTCTACCCATTGGTTTTCCTGCTGTGTTTGTAGCACAAGGTAGGAAGCACCTGGGAATGACTGGTACGGTCCCTCCACAACAGCTCCAGCTGGGTCTGAATCTGACAGTCCGGGACTTCTTAAACTCTGTCTGGCTCAGGAGGAACTGCACCCTTTCCAGGTGGGGACTATTCCTTAACACTGTTCCTCCCTCAGCAAAGCCTCTGGGGACAGTAAAGAAAATTGTCTGTGCCTTCCCGTCTGAAATATGCCTTGTTTACTAGCCACTCCTCATCAAGCGTTTATTGGTTCAAAACCATGGCGGCTCTCCTCGCATACTGGAGAGCTCGGGGGCTCATTAGGCAAGGGCTGGCTTCACCGGCAATGAACCCGGTAAAGATGCTGGGGTGCCGCGTGGCACAGCCAGCCGGGACACAGGCATATTCTGAATTTCTTTCTTTTTTTTTTTCAAGCAGACTTCTGAGAAAACATCTGCTGTGCCCCAAGCCCGCACCGGAGCTGAAGATCAAAATAAAGGACTTTTGTCTTTTTATTAAGCATTTTAGCAAACGTGACTATTACATTCATATTATATTTCCCTGTTTTGTACAAACACGTTTAAGTCAGCACTAAGAGGATTACGTTTATGGCGCACCAATCTCTGCTCAAATGGGCTGACTAAAGAAACTCTTGTTAAACAGTATTTTCTCTAATGCCTGTTGCTTTTCTTCCTTGCTTTAGTGCTCAGACATCTATCCAGGCTCCCTAAATCCACCCTCCTCATAAGCTTTCAGATCAAGACTCTTCCCCCCTCCGCCCCCCTCCGCACCCTTTAATACAGCTGAAGATGAACATTAGTGCTTGGTTCAACTGCACTGGAAAGGGAAAGGGCAGATTCATCAAAATCTTTATACCTCCATAGAAAAATGTAGCCTTTTGCCTTTCCTTGAGTGAATGCCTTTTCTAGAGGGTATTCATTAGGGGTTCGGTCTGTTTTTGCAGACAGCTCCACAGATGTTGACATTTTTTTTCTTCACTGGGTTAAGACGCCTTCTATAGGCTTTCAGTCTTCATTTGTTACTTCTTTATTATCCAAGAGGGGTTTTTCTTTCTTTTTTTTTTTCTTCTTTTTTTTTTTCTTTCTTCCCAAGGAGTTGACTCGGTTCTCTGAAGAGAGCAGTGGTAGTCAGGCTCATTATTATCTCGGACCCTTTTTCATCGCCCCGACAGGCCGGCCGGGGCCGCGGGGCCATTGTGGCGGAGCAGCAGGTAGCTGTGGCACGGCGGGGTCAGCGCTCCGGCCGGCGCAGTGCCTTTGTGCGCCCGCCTCGTGCTGCCGGCTCCATTTGTCCGGCGGTGGGAAAGGTCAGGAGCACGTCGCCGCTCCGTACCTGAGTTTTTGTCTCCAGCCGCGGCTGAGAGCTTATGGAAATAATTTGTCGGAAAGCGATGGCCGGACCTGGGGGGGAAGCAGAGTGAAGGGGTGGAGGTGTGCCGGCGGGGAGGGACGTGGTACCGGAGCTGCCTGGTTCATCAGACACGCTGCGTCTTGGCCAGAGCTACTGCATGCTGCTCGGGAAGCCACAGGCTTGCCATGGTCCACAAGGCTCCATATCATCACCTTTACACATTGAGATAGCCGGTTTCCCACGGCAAACTTTGCAAAGAGAGCAGTTTGGCTCAGTGTGGAGGCTTAAATCATGATGCAGGCAGCACCCCGTGCTGACGTCCCCATCTCCGAGAGCGAACGCACCACACTTCGCCCAGGAACCACCACCCCTGCCTGCAGACATACACCAGCTGAATACTCCATCCCAGTGCCAGCAGGCATTCAAATACCTCTGCTCCGGCTCCCAAAGAAAATTTACTGTGTATATAGAGATATTTTTCCCAAAAAAAAGATAGCCGGGACAGTCACAGGGACTGGCAACGGCATCATAATTCAAGTGGTGCTTCAGGACTTGCCATAACAGAAACCAGCTGGTAAGGGCTCCAGCCTATTCACAGCTGGGCTCATTGCATCACCCCACTGCTGCGGGCCATGCATTATCTCGGGAAAAGGAAAGCCCTCCCGCTCCTCCCGGGAGCCCTCCTGGCCTGTTCCCACACTGCCTGGTGTCACCAGCCCTGCAGCCAGCGCAGAGCTCCCCAGCCGTGCTCCCAGCGTGAGCCGGCGGCAGGGCCGGGAGGAGGTGACAGGTATCTTTGTCCTGCCACCCAGGAGAGCTCCAACGTCCCGCTGGCAGGAATTTGTCTGCAAATTTTCCCCCATTGAATGGAGCGAGGGGGCTGAGACAATCACTTGATTACAGCTGGGGCAGTTGAGGTGGAGAGACAGGGCAGCTCCCGGAGAGTTGTGCTCCCAGCCCTTAACCTCTCCTCCCCAGCCTGATGATTTAATGCCTTAGTGGAGCACATCGGCTCCAGCCATGGGGCAGCAGGTGGGCATTAAGGGTGACGTGATCCCAATTAGTGCTCACCCTCTAAATAACGCCAGCTGTGGTTGGGAAGGAAGGTGCCTGGCCAGCAGACACAGCACCCTCCCACCTCTGCAGCACTGCAGGGTTGTGCTGCTGGTGCCTGTGCCTGTGCCTGTGCCTGTGCCTGTGCCTGTGCCTGTGCCTGTGCCTGTGCCCGTGCCCGTGCCTGTGCCCATGCCCGGTGCCCAAGAACTCCCCAGCCACCCTCGTCCAGCTGAAGGTGGAGAAGGAGGGGAGCAGCTTCCCTCTGCCAGCTGCAGCACCATGTTCCAGCTGGGGATACTGAGCTCACCAGCCAGAGTCTGGATGGGAATATTGATGGGGACACTGAAAACCATCACATTCAGCCCCCACCAGTACGCTAAAAGCTCCTGCCATTTTTCCCTTTTTATCACGGCTTTAGCAGGAGAGCTCCCATTAGCTTTACACATCATTTTTGGGCAAATAGCGCTGACAGATGCGTGAGATCAGGCAGGTGGATTTTCTTTTCATCATTTATGCCGGAGAAGCCTTCCACTGCTAAAAGCAAGAAGAGAATGAGCCAGCTCTTGCAGCTTGGTAGCGATCCACCCAGTGTCACGGCTGGATTTCACACATCTTGTTCTGCGCTGGTGCCTGGGGGACTGCCTGGCCCTAGTAGGAGGGCAGGATCTGGCCCAGAACAGCACTGACTCAGAAGCACTTTTCTTGGGGCTGGACTCCCCATTTCCCCCTGCACAGGGATCGGTCCCCTCCCAGGGCAGCATTTCACCCCAGCAAACTCCTAGCACAACCACGGCCCGAAAGCAGCTTTTCTATAAAAGCGGAGCGATGGCATCCCTAGCCGTGCCTGCCCTTTCTCACTCTGGTGTGTTTGTGTTGGCCGCTGTTCCCCCTGAGCGTGCTGCAAGCTTGGTGGTGCTGGCCGGCTGGCACTCACACACACTGACCGGCATCAGGGATGTGAAGGAGCCCCAGGCGCAGGATCCGCAGCAGCCTGTGCATGAACACTGCAAGCACTGAGGTTTATAACCCAGAAAATCTGGGCTCTGAAGGGCTCTATCTGGCGGGGCAGGAGGCGTGCCGCCCTGCCCAGAGCCACTTTTATGCCATTGTGCCTTTTCAGCATTGCATTAAGGCAGCCAAAGAAGGGGGATTTTTAATGGTTCCAGGGGAACAAAGCGGCAACATTCGGCCCAACTTCATTACAGAATCATCTGAAACGCTTGAGGAACGTTTCCCACTAATTATCATAAATAGCCAAAAAAAATCTTTCCCTCCCAAAGCAGGTTCCAGCTGCCCCTCTGTGTTTTCTCACCTCCATTTCCAATAGCCTGACCCTGCCCCCGCACAAAGGGGAGACCCCATCTCCGTTCCCCCCCCCCCCCCGGCCCCGCGCTCAGGGGCTCTAAAGAAATACAAACAGGCAGCAGATTAACAGCACTTGTTTGCACCTTAAACAAACAGGAGACTTCCGCTCCTCCGGGCTCTCCCGCTGCCCAAGGGAGGATGCGCCGGCTGGTTTTCCTTGCCTTTGCTCTCGTGCCCTGCCCAAATCCTGGATAAAAGCATGGGCAGCGCAAGGTGTGAAGCAGGTGGGCCAAGGGTGGGAATGCTGGGGGTGCCAGCCCTGCACCCCCTTGAGCCCCGTCCCCCATGCCTGGGTGTCTTCTCGCTGCCCCAGCTGCCCTGGGGGAGGTCAGGCCCCTTCCCCGGCAGGATGTGGCTGCAGCCCTTTTGCAGGAGGCTTGGGAGATGCCAAGGCCAAAGCAGACAAATGAACGTCCCAGTTCAGCTCCTGCCCCTTATGTCTCACAGGGCTTCTTGGCAAGGAGCAGCCTGGTGTGGCTGGATGGATGCCATGAGTGGGTGCAGGGAGGGATGCTGTGGGTGAAGGATGGGGAGGCAGAGGCAGACCGTGCAGAGGACACACAGAGGAGTGGTGCTGGTGTTCAAAACCATCATCGGCATCGAGAGGGCACAGCAGCAACACCGAGCAATGACTGCCAGCCCACGGTCATCTCTGCTGAGCGCAACAGGGAATGGCTGGGTGCCGGACATGCAGGTCTTTAGGCTGATCCCAGGAGCTGCAGCTGCCTCTGCCAGGGACCTGCCCCAGCTCGGGTCCTCACCCCGCAGGTCCCACGTCGCCTGTCCCACCTCCAGGCAGCGGTGCCAGCACCTCCCTGCTCCTAAAGGACCCAAAGCAGCCCCTCCTCGCCCTGCCTGCAGCACATGGAGCCCCCAGCCCCCCGCCCCGCCGGGGCAGGCAGTCACGAGAGACGTGGGGGCTCAAACCACACCACACAGCCCTCCCAGCACAGCCATGGCATGTGTTTGGGGCCGGCACACGAGGTGGGCGCCTGGAGAGGAAGCCGCGGCAGTGTGGCCGTGGGCTGGGGCGGGTTCCCAGCCGCAAGCCGGCAGCGGGACTTGCCTGCCGGAGGCCCGGGTTTGCTCCCCGGCCGGGTTATTGTGCAAATCCCCCCATGCAGGTGTTCGTTGCCCCCCTTCCCGCCAGCCACAAGAAAGGGCTGTTGCTCGCGAGCCCCCTTCCCGCCCACGGGGCGCCTCAGGGGCAGGAAGGGGACCGGAGGCAGGTGGCAGGGACAGGCCAGGCTGCGCGGGGGGGTCCCGGCGAGGCTGACGAGCAGAGGGGTTATGGGTTGGTACTGCAGCACAAGTGAGAGGGCTGTGGGAACCACGTCTCGTCTGCACGGGGCAGGAAGAGAGCCAGCAGCAGCTGTGGGACTCCCAGGCCATGCTGGAGACCCCCTAGTCCCAGCGCGGCTCAAGGACATGCACGCACAGTGTCCTGTCTCCACTTCTGACTGGTTGTCACCTGAGGCTAACTTCGAGGACCTCAGGCAGTCACAGCAACTGGGAAGACGTTTACAGTGTCACAAACAGCCTGGAGATGCCACACAGGGAGGCTCACCTTTTTTTTTTTTTCCAATGCAAGAACCAGGGGCATCCCGTGCAAGGACCGGTGAGCAGGGGCAGAGCAAAGGGAGGCGCCGCCTCGTTCACTGCGTGGGCAATCCTGGGCATTCCTCGTCACAGGGTGCCACAGATGCTAAAATCTTACCCGAGTTCAGAGAAACCAGAGAAATTCACGGATTAAAAAATCATCAAGCGCTACTCAGTGCAATGGCTGTCCTGCAAAGGGCTGCCCGGGCTGCCCCCAGCAGAGCGGGGAGGGCGTGCTGGGGGCTGTGTACTCCCTGCACACCTGCCCCGGCCACGTACCTCCCCGCTGGGAGGAAGGCCTCTCCTTGGCATCGTGGAGAGGTGCAGCTCTGAAGCAGCAAACCTGTACTCTGGTCTCCGCGGGGCAGACCCCCTATGCTCTGCCCCATCCCTGCATGCTCTCTGTCTGCTCTTGCTCAGTGGTCAAACCCAAGCGTGTTCCCCCACAGGCTGCCCAGGCACATCACCCCCAGTACACCCTGCATCCCACCCGCCTCTCAGTCCCTTCCCTCCCAGGGGACACCAGGGCGACCAGGGGCAAACGGGAATGGCTGCCAATTCCTCCCAGCCCAGCCCAGCCGTAGCCCTCCAGGGATCGGCCCCACAGCAATGGAGGGAGCTGACTCCTGCCTGTGAACCCGGGAACACAGGCAGCTGTATTTTCATTGCAAATTAGAAATCAATCATAGCAGGAAATTCCCGTGCTGGGAACACCCTGGCTATTATTATTTTACAGCACTCTGAGGTGTTCTGGGCACTTAGAAAGACATGGCCCTTTTGGGGTATTATGGGGCAAATTAGTTTTAAAGGCAGCTATAGGAATGTTGGCCATTTGGTTTCTGGAGCAGGACGGGCACAGGTGGAGGCTGGCGGGGCTTTGTGCTGCTTTCAGATACACCACCGCTCTGCAAAGAGGGAATCAGCACGCTCCAGAGCGAACACCTCTAGCCTGACCTCAGCTTTATTAATAACAAGTAATTAATATGAGAGCGGACGTGCCTGGTGTCTCTGAAGACCTTTTAAGATGTGATTATGTTGTGCTAATCTCACCCCGAAGTACTTCCCTGTTTAGGCTGCGCTGGGCCATTAAATATCTGAAAAGCCAGCGGAGACCCCCCCTTGCCGCCCCAGGAAGTGCTTGGGGTCTGTTCCCCAGCAGCCAGGCCCCGCTTTCAAACCCTCTAAATCAAGTATTAAGTCGAGCCCATCTGGACTGCCAGGAAAAACACTCCCTCCCCCTCATCTGCGTCTCATTACCTGCCGTGCCAGCCCCAGCCCTGGAGCTGCTCGCTCCAACCCGCCCAGATGTGCTGCCCTGCACTCGCCTCCCGTATTTCACAGCCGTCAGCAGGACTTCAAGGAGCAGCCGAAGGGCCTGTAACACTGCACAGGCTCTTAGCAAAGACATATATCCAGGTCCCTAATGCACAGCCACAGGCACATACCCTAACGCGAAGCCCCTTTCCCCCTCCCTTGGTCTTGCACCAGGCAGGGGAGCTGGGGCTCCCCAGCCAGGAGGTTTCTGAGCCGCTTCCCCATGGCTCTTTGCCCAGCACATGCCCAGACTATTGATTTTCAGGGGTTCATCTTCCTGAGACCCCCCCAAAGCTAGGCAGCCCCTACGCCCCACACCTGTGGAAGGGCACCCAAAGGCAGGGTAGGACAGAGAAAGTGCCACTGGCAAAGGTGAGGAGTTGAAGACAGATACCTGCAACCCTGTAGTAACCGAGGTGATTAAATTTGGGAGCAGCTTGGCTGGCACAGGGCAAAGTCAACGCTGAGCCTAGAGCAAAATAAGGTACCCAGAGACCCAAACCAAGGAACAACCCCTGTGTTCATCGGCTCAAAAATCTCCTGGGCTAAAGCTTTCCAGTGAAAGTTTCAGCACTTTCTGTGATGGCAGAAAACCCGCAGAAACAGCCACTTCTGTTTAGGTTTGGCACTTGCCTGGCCCTGGCGGCAGCCCAGGACTGCAGAGGTGAAGGCACACATCAGCCCTTCTGTTATGAGGAGAGTTAGCCCCTTCCTCCCGAGCTTCCGAAGAGCGGGTGCCCAGCCTGCAGTCAGGGCTCAGCACCAGGTGAAGTTATGGTATGAGAACCGCGTGGCTGGCCATGCTCAAACATTACTCTTCGAGAGAGGCCAGGACAGGCAGCATCGCAAAGAGGTTTTGGGGGTATGAGATTTAAGAGGGGGGAGAAAAGCACGTCTATTGTCTCACTATGCTGCTGCCTGCAGGAGGGTGTGCAACCCTGGTCCTACACCGGTCCCCGACGGCCAGCACTGACTGGGGACCCCCACGCTCCCGCAAGCCACAGGAATCCCCGCAGCAGGTCACGGTGAGAAAAGCCCTGGGGTGAAAATACTCCTCTCTCCAGCCCTTCAGCGCATGGCAGAGATGCAGCGGAGGCTTTAATATCAGTGAGGAGGGAAGGGAGAAAGAGAGAGGAAGAGGTCAGAGTGTTACGATGGATGTACGGGCACCGACACATCCCGTAATGCGACGCGGGGAAGAAGCTGGGGCGCGGGGCAGGAGGCCTTGGGATCTCCTTCCCCAAGGGCTGCTTGCACCCTGCAGTTACCTGCCAGGGATGGGGAGGAGATGCAGGCAGAAGCCCCGACCAGACCCTGCAGGCAAGAGCGGGCCGTGCCCGGGGTCCAGCGAGGTCTCCAGCTGGCCGGGTGCGGGGTCTCCGGCATTTCGGGGCCACCGTTCGCCCTCTCTGCTGCCGGTGGCCCTGGGCAGGCAGTGGCAGCCACCGCCTGTGTCGGGATGCCATCTAGTGTCGCTTGCCAGAAGGGCCCGTCAGGCAGCGACACCGCGCACAGGCTCACAGCATCTCCGGAGGCCAGCTGGGAGGCACCCCAAAACAGCCTGGGTGCTGGGACACCCACCCCCGGGGGACGGTCCGCACCCCACGACATACGCACCCCGCGGCTCCAGACCCCCCAAAGGAGGGCGATGGGCACTGCCCAGCTCACGCAGGGGCAGCCAAGCTCAAAGCGGCGCCCGGGCTCGCTCGGGGGGCCCCGGGGCACCCAGGGTTTGGAGACGCAGCAGCCTCACCGGTGGCATGGGGTGGCCCCGGCGGCAGGTGGCTTGGCGCAGGAGAAGGACGAGTGTCCCCCACAGCAGCGTGCAGCCTGCCTGCAGCGCCAGCGCGGCCAGGCCCAGGGCCAGGGAGACCCGGCAGTGCCGTGGGCTGGACCGCAGGGCGAAGCCCCAGGTGTGACGGCCGCTGGGGGCCAGGGGTGGGGAGGCCGGCCAGGGGCTTGTATGGTCTGGCGGCGGGGGGACAGGAGGTGTCGGGAGCAGGACGGTGCCTGCAGGGGTGGGAGCGCGTTGGGGGGCAGTGGGAGCGGGCTGGGTGCCAACCTTGGACAAGCTCCATGCGGTGGCATGGTCCTGCTCCCCGCCTGGCGCAGGAGCACGGTGGGACGGGGAGTGTGAGGCCAGAAGGACCGTGCCCGGCACAGCAGCCCTGGGGGGTGGCCAGAGTGCCTCAGGGAGGGCCGAGACAAGGGAGATGCTGGATGTCCCCCACTGGGTGGTGGCTGGCCTCTCCACGGGCACCAGAAGAGCAGGAGACACTTGTCTGGTGGTGGCTGCCAGCGGGCTGGTTGGCACTGATGTGGTGGCAGAAGCTAGAGTGGACAGTGCAGACTCTGGGCTGGGGGTCCCAGGGAGCTGTAGGCTTATGACGGCTGGAGTTACACACAGGCTGAAGGCCTCCTGTGGCACAGCGGGTGACGGGGTGGTGATGGAAGCCTTGGGCAGCACAGTTGGTGATGGTGTATTGATGGAGGTCTCTGGCAGCACAGCTGGTGATGGGGTGGTGACAGAGGTCTCGGGCAACACAGCTGGTGATGGGATGGTGATGGAGGCCTTTGGCGGCATGGTTGATGATGGTGTGTTGATGGAGGTCTCTGGCAGCACAGCTGGTGATGGCGTGGTGATGGAGACCTCAGGTGGCACAACTGGTGATGGAGTGGTGATGGAGATCTCAGGTGGCACAGTTGGTGATGGGGTGGTGATGGAGGCCTCAGGTGGCACAATTGGTGATAGGGTGGTGATGGAGGCCTCAGGTGGCACAACTGGTGATAGGGTGGTGATGGAGGTCTCAGACAGCACAGTTGGTGATGGGGTGGTGATGGAGGTCTCAGGCAGCACAGATGATGATGGGGTGGTGATGGAGGCCTTTGGCAGCATGGTTGATGTTGTCATGGTGATGGATGTCTTGGGCAGCATGGTTGATGATGGTGTGGTGATGGAGGTCTTGGGCACATTGGTTGATGATGAAGTGGCGATGGAGGTCTTGGGCAGCACAGTTGGTGATGGGGTAGCAATGAAGGCCTTCAGCAGCACAGTTGGTGATGGAGTAGTGAAGAAGGCCTCCGTTGGCATGGTTGGCATCATGGCAGAGGTGGCCACAGGTGACAGCTTGGTTGGCAGTGCCATGATGGGAAAGGCTGCTAGTGACAACGTGGTGGGCGCTGCAGTGGGCAAGGCTCCAGGTGACAGCAATGTTGATATCCCCTGTGACGATGTGGAGGTGAATGGCAGAGATGGGGTAAAAGAAGCTGAAAGAGGCAGAGTAGCTTGGCAAGTTAAGTGGTCATCCCTCAGCGATGTCACTGCTTGCCCTGCCAGCTGGGGTGGACTCTTGCATGATACTTGGGTGGACAATTTGACCTTCTCACTGTTGCCTAGGATCCAGCTGTGCAGGTAGCAGAGGTTGCAGTCACATCTCCATGGGTTTCCACTCAGATACACTGAGCTGAGCTTCTTCAGGGGGTCCAGAAGCCCTCGGGGCACAGTCTCCAGCTGGTTCTTCCGAAGGTTGAGGGTTTTCAGATTTGGGAGAGAAGCAAAGACCTCATCATCCAGAGCAGAGAGCTGATTTGTGTCCAGCTGGAGGTCCAACAGCTTGCTGAGCCCAGTGAAGGCTCCTCTTGGCAGGGCTGCTAGCTGGTTGTGGGACAAGATGAGTTTGCCAAGAGACGTGAGGTTGACAAAGATGCCATCTGGAAGTGTGGCCAAACTGTTCCTGCCCAGGTCCAGCTCCCGCAGGTGTGGCATGATGTCAAAAAGGCAGCAGGGGAGCTCAGTAATGTGGTTTGAACTCAGAGTCAGCAGCTTCAATTTGTTTAAACCAAAAAAGCCCTGAGGTGGGAGAACCTCGATGAAGTTGTTGTCCAAGAGGAGCTTCTCCAGGTGAGGCAGCCTCCTCAGAAACATGGATGGCAGTGCCCTGAGCCTGTTCCTCTGAAGGCTGAGCTCCAGCAGTCCCGACTGACTGTCTAGCAGCCCCTCTGGGAGGTCCTGCAACTCATTCTCATACAGCCGGAGGACTTGCAGCTGAGGGAGTTTGCTAAAGGCATCCCCAGGAAGAGTTGTGATCCTGTTTCTAGCAAGGTCCAAAAATGTTAGATTGACGAGAGAATCAAAAATGCCTTCTGGAAGAGAAGAGATTGCATTGATGTGCAGAGAGAGCTCTCCCAAATTTTCCAGCCCATCAAACAGGCCTTTGGGGATGTATCTGAGGTGGCTGTCTCTCAGCTCCAGCCTCTGCAAGCTTGGGAGGTTTTGGAAAGTGCCCACAGCTAGTTCTTCCAACAAGGCACCAGAGATCTCCAAGTCCCTCAGCTTGACCAAATTATCAAAGGCTCCAGGTTCAACTGTCTTGATTTTATTGCCAATAAACAAAATCTTGATCAGGTTGGGCATGTACCCGAAGGCACCTTTCCTTATAGCAGTGATGCTGGTTTGCACAAAGATCATCTCAGAAATGAAGGGCTTTACAATCTTTGGGATCTCTTTGATGTCATTTTTTGTCCCTCTGTAGACCTCCTGGTAGTCTTTGGGCATTTCATATGGATCTTCACCCAGGATTTGATCTTGGCATTTATGGAGATGGAAGGAGAGGAAGAAAAGGAAGAGGAAATGCTGGTACATTGTCCTGAAAAAAAGATTTCAAAAATCAGTTATGAAGAACAAAAAATATCCGTCCACAGCTCATGAACTGTGGTACCACACTATCATTCAACTCTCAGGATTCTTCTATTCACATATCATAACTCATTTTAGGAGAAAGAGAGAGACCGTACAAGCCAATGTACGATACATTTACAAGAGTTCATGGCCGTTGGTACCGAGGGATGGAGAGGAAGGCAGAGCGAGCCAGCTCATGGCTTGGCACTGGGAGACGTTCCAGGAGGGACAAGGGCTGGACGGTCTGTTCTCTGGCCCTCCTTCTCCCATATTTGGGCTGTAGGCTCGGCATCTGTCTGGGTGAAGAAGGCAAAGTGCTGCTGCCCATTAGCGCTGCCCCAGTGGGTCCAGTTACTCAGCAGGGCAACAGCCCATTCATGCAACAACAGAAGCAGTCAGCCCTGCGCTTGCTAATGAGGCACCAGAAAGGGTCCCAGAAGCCAGCCAAGACCAGATGACCTTGTTTACTCAGAATTTCCACACTGTGCTGGATGGACTTGCTATTTCATTGGTGCTTCTCTCAGTTCAGGGGGGTCATTTAAAACATGGCTTCTAAGCATCTCCTTTTCAAGATTCTTGCTAATCACATCATATTTTGGCCTTGGTTATGCAGCTCTGTCAGATAGAAATGGTTAACCTGTGAACAGCAACCAAGCTTTAGAGCGAGGCTCATTAAAAGACTATGAAATGTCCACAGATGAACTCTTCAACACCTAGCATTTAGGGCTCTGACCTGCAGTTAGGAAGTGAAGTCACTCATGCACACCCACCAATAGCCACGTAAAGTCCACCACTTCCATCGAGTCATTTGGAAACACTCAGCTAACACATTAGCTGGGGTTTAATGGCTGAGAGCATCATACTGAGACCATAGTTTCCAGCTTGTGGTTCACAGCCTTGGGTGGGAGCAGGGGAAATGGCTGTGGGTTGCTTCTTGGGTGTCCATCAAAGCTGACCATGCAAAAATACTTATGCTGGGAGGGTAAATTTGCTATGAAAAGTTATTTTTTTTGAAAAATGTTGAGAGGTCAGCAAATACAGGAGGCTGAAAGCCACTGGGTTTGAAGAGAAACCGATGGGAGGTTAGGTATGTGCCAGCTGCCCCGTGGGGTTCCCCAGGGCATAAGCTGCTGCTGACCCCTGCCCATCCTCTCCCCTGGGACACCCGGGTGCAGGAGCCGGGGGTGCGGATGCAAAAGTGCCTGCTTCACTTCAGCTGCAGGGGCAGCACAATGGGTTAAATGCACAGGTGGGAATGGCTGGACTGAGTGCACGGGCATGAAAATAAACGGTTTTGAACTGCAAAGCTCTTTTAAAACTCTCCCTCACCCCGTCTGGCTGTGGTGGACCTCAGTGTGGCTTCTTACTTGTCCCACCCCCCAGCAGCACAGGGACAGGGAGGGACGGCCCCAGCTCACGGTGCTGCAGCCTCTCCTGCTACCTGCTGCAAGGAAACAATCACCAGCTCCCCCAGAGCTCTCCCTCCCAGCACATTTTAAAGAGCAAATAAAGCATTTTGCATGACTTACTTGGCTGAGCGCTTGCGAACGAGTCCAGCCGCCAGAGCGAGCTGTGCCGTGTGAGGAGCGAGGCCACCAGACGAGGGTCCCATCACCTGGCCAGCTCTTTATCCACGGCCCAGGCGCAGGGCTTGGTTTCGCATGAGGTCAGGGCACAGGTCTGCGTGGGGAGATAAGGGACAGCCAGGGAGCAGGCAGCGGAGCTGCACCCCCAGTGTGGGAGGCCATTGCAGAAACCCCTCAGAGAACTCACAGGCACGTACCCCCCAGGTGTTATCTGCTGGCACCACTTGACTAGTTACATCCAGGAAAACCTGAAGATCTCCAGGCCAGCCTGTTTTGTAGCTGGTGCTCTCTGCAGTCCCACATCTCCACCAGCGTAACCCATCAGCTTCACAGGCACCACCCCCACCGACACAACAGAAAGTTTTCCTATTTAAAGCTTTTCCTATTAAAAATATCCAGCTGTTTCCTTCCTCGGGAATTGCCTTATGTAGCTAAAGGTGCTGCTCTGAAGCCGTTTGTTTAAGCTTATAACAGGAATAACATCTGTGGCGGCCGGGCAGATGCACTGACACCCAGGCTCTGGGCTCAGCCCCACAGCTCCACACCTCGCTGGCCGTAGGGCTGGGGCTCAGCCTTGTGCTCCCCTCCATCCTAGCACAAGCCGAAGACCCTCCCACGGTGACACCCAGGGCTCCTGGTCAGTGCAGGGTGTCTTGTGGGAAGAAACACCCTGTTTGATGCAAAGACTTAAAATGACAAGGCATCCATCGCTTCCCAAAGGCTAATTGCACTAGTTGCATTTAAACATTTCTTCCTCAGTTTTCACCTGCTCTCAGCTTGCACATGCTGGGCTTCATTATACCTTTCCCGGCATATTTAAAAACACTCAACCTACTGCACATTTTCAACAGCCATACCCATACCCCCTTTCCAACATCAGTGCCATACGCGTCCAGGTCCCCGCTCGCTGCCAGGCTGCTCCGGCGGAGGCTGCAGGGTGGCAGGAGCCAGGGTGGACGAGGAGCCGGAGCTCACAGCGGGCGTGACACCAGCCTCCACAGGCCGTGGTGTGGCAGCTGTGCCAGGGTTTGGGGAGCTGCAACCAGCCGCAGCAGCATCGCTGGTCCAGGCTTGGAGGTGGCCATCCCAGCGGCCGCAAGATGGTGCAGGAACACCGCGCCGCAACCGCCGGCAGAAGGGCTCTAGCTCGCTGCCGCCTGCGGGGCGTGCACCCACGAACACGCACCCACCCGTGCGTGCACACGCGCTTGCTCTCTTAGGGGAGCACCCACCTTACCTGCCGTCCCCTGGGTGGGCAGCGCCGCTGGGACTTTGCGCCCCATTTCCGCGGAGCCTCCGTGGGGCTGACTGCGGGGGGGGGGCGCTGCAGGCCAAGCCCGGCCAGGGTGAGTGGGGGACCTGCCGGTGCACAGCCCTGGGCTGGAGCCCACCCTGCAGCCAGGCAGCCCGTGCCCCTCGCTGGGCGGTCGGCAGCACTTGCCCACGTCTCCCTTGGACACCCCACCCCAAACCCGTGCCCTGGGGGTTAGTGCCAGGCTGCAGCGGGCAGAAGATGAGCACGCCGGAGAGTGGCACCTACTCACTGCCAGGCTCCTGCACCCATGCCACACCACGCACAGCCCCGGCCAAGTCCCCGGCGGACCACAGCAACCTTCACCGCTCCTCCCAGATGCACGGACAGAGGCAAGGGGAACAGCGTTTCTACTCTCCACCATGGGAACTGGCTGCACAGAAGTCATATATACATTTTAATTATGTTTGAAATACAGGGCAAACGCATAGCTGGGAGAATAAATACCACTAGGCCAGCTTTTGCAGAGAGCTTGGTGTTGGCTGGTGACCACACCGGGGTAGCGGAGCGAGATGGCATGCTGTTTCCCAGGTTGCCAATGCAAGAGCAGGCAGAAGCTGGCGCCTGCCTGAGCTCTAGGGCTCAGCGGGGAGAGCTGGTGACATGGCCTCATCCCCGCTCTGCGCCCTGACAAGGACGCTGACCTGCAGCGTGCCACAGCGGGAGCGCAGCACCCAGGCACCCTGGTACACCAGCCCTGTCCTCGCCACCTGCCCGGGAGGAGGAGGAGGAGGAGGGAGGCGAAGGCTGAGCTGCTGGCAGCTCGTGGCATCACAGGCCACGCTTACGGTGCCCTCAGGGTTGCTGTAGGTGCACTGCCCCAGAGCATCCTCCCCCGGCTCCTTGTCCCAGCCCTCCTCCTGGGCGATGCCAGGCGCTCCCGGGCACTCCAGCTGCCCCTGGGAGACCTCCAGCAGGAACCGTCCCTGGAGAGCGGCCGGGCCGGCGCAGGAGGCTTGCGTGTGGGTGAGGGGCTCGGCGAAGTCCTGGAGCCAGCCCAGGAGATAGGCGAGGCGGCAGTCGCAGGCCCAGGGGTTGTCGGCCAGCCCCACGTGTGCCAGCCCCTCGTTGGCATCGAAGAGCCCCGGGGGCAAGTGGGCCAGGCGGTTGTGGTCCAGCGCCAGGGCGGTGAGGAGGGGCAGCCCGGCCAGCAGCCCGGCCGGCAGGCTGGAGAGGTTGTTGTGGCTCAGCTGCAGCGCTGTCAGCCCTGCCAGGGCCTGGAAAACCCCGGCGGGGAGATGGATCATGGCGTTGTGCGAGAGCATCAGGGTCTGCAGCGACGACAGGTTGGCAAAGAGCCCCTGGGGCAGCGTCTCCAGCTGGTTGCGAGCCAGCGAGAGGTGGAGGAGGTGAGGGGTGCCGGTGAAGAGGGCGGCAGGCAGGGTGGCCAGGCGGTTGCCCTCCAGGCTGAGGACGGTGAGGTTGGGGAGACCGGCAAAGATGTCAGGGGCCAGGCTGCTGAGGTGGTTGTGCTGCAGCTGCAGCCGCCGCAGCCCCCCCAGTCCAGCAAAGGCGCTGGCCGGCAGCTCCTCCAGCCAGTTACCATCCAGGTGGAGCTCGACCAGCCGGCCCAGTGCCCCGAAAGCGCCGGAGGGCACCCGTGTCAGCAGGTTGTCACTGAGCTTGAGGATGCGGAGGGTGACGAGTGGCGTCAGCAGCCCAGCCGGCAGCTCGGCCAGGGCATTCTGCGAGAGGTCCAGGGTCTGGAGGCGTCGGAGCGGGCGGAAGATGTTGGGGGGCAGAACCTCAATCTTGTTCCCTGGCAAGCGCAGGTCCTGCAGGTGACAAGCAGTGGCGAAGAGCCCCGGCTGCAGGGAGCGGATGGCGTTGGCGCCCAGGGAGAGCTTGCTGAGGCTGGGCAGCCCCACCAGCACCTCTGGGCTGACTGCTGGCAAGGGGTTGCCCGACACCTCCAGCTCCATGAGGCTGGGCAGCCCCTGAAAGGCGCCAGCCTCCAGCTCCTGGATGTTGTTGTTGAGGAAGACCAGCTTGGTGAGGGTGGTGCTGGAGCCCAGGGCCCCTCTGCGGACGCTGCTCAGGGCTGTCTCCACGAAGAAGATCTGGGTGGCGTTCCCTGGCAGGCCCGCCGGGATCTCCCGCATCCTCTCCTCCGAGCAGAAGACTTTGGAGGTGTCATAACACTGGCAGGTGGGGGGGCAGGGCAGGGGCAGCCCCCCCACCAGCAGGGACCCCAGCCCCAGCAGTGCGTAGACCAGCAGCCTGCACTGGAGAAGGAGTCGAGCCTCATCCTCTGCCTTGGTGAGGCAGAAATCTGCACCCGCAGGTGGGCACTGCTGGAAAAGCAGCTTCTGCAGCCAGAAAGGCAGCGGGAGCAACCTCTGGGGCACTGCCAGCGTGGGCAGCTGCCCTGGCCATGGGGCGTCTCTCCAGCCACGGCTGCCCGCACCACCCCAGCACTCCGCTTGCGGGAACAAGGAGCACTTCCCTCCCAAAACTCTCCCGCCTGCTCCATGCCGTGGGCTGGGGCTCTTCTCCTGCACCCCAGCCCCACTCCAGTCTGCCCTGTGACAACCAGGGTGGTGCCACCCTCATGAAAGGTCCCCACGTCCTGCAGAGCAGCGGCCGAGGTGGGACCTGTCTGCTCCCACGGGGGGGCCTTGGGGGAACCTGTGGCCTCGCGAGGTATCTCCGTGGGCACAAAGCCGGGCTCTGGGCTGGGGGAGCATGCAAAGCACGGGGATGTGCTGCACGCACTGGGTGGTGGGGACAGCGCTGCAGGGCTGCTCTTTGCTCAGTGACAAAAGGAGCGGGCTCCACCGGTTGTATTTCTAATTGCCCATCAAGTACTTCTTTCTCTGCAAGCAACTAGAGCGGCATCAAACCTGCCCAAGGGATATTCAGCTTGACCAAACGCCTGCTCCCAGCCCACGGGAGGCACTTTTTGAGGCAGTAGCCTGCAGACCTCTGCCAGTCCCTCCCTACTTGGGATACATGCCAGTGCTGCCGCATGATGGGGGATGCTGCCCGCCCCACAGCAATGCCCTCTTGCAGGCACCCTGCGCAAGTGGGGCTACCCTGGACTTAACACCAGCACTTGAGAGCAGTGTTGGGCTTGGCTTTTCCTGTCCATCTCACTTGTTTTCACCAGAGCCAACAGCAGCTCCCACCCGCCCCGGGCCCCCCAAACTACCCAAGTGGCGTGGCCACTACTTACCGAGTGTGGCATCGTGGAGACTGCCACCGAGCCTGCGGCAGGTTTGCAGGCACGCTGCTCACTGAGATGGGACGTATCCTGGGGCGGATGGGAAGTCAGGCGATGAGCTGTTCCTGCTAGGGCGGAGCTGCCCCTTGTTGCTTATCGGCAACAACAACCCGTGTCCTTGGAGTGCTTCAAAAAATAACCCAGCCCCAGAGGAACTGGAGGTGAGGCCAGAGGCAGCTGCCAGCAAGCATCCTGGCAGGGAAGCGGGGTTCCGGCCCTGGACATCCACTGGCCTGGGGATGGTGGCAGGGTGCTGCTGTCATGGGTGGCACCAGTCCCACACTGAGGTCAGCATGCTTGCTTCTGGCAGCCCCTGAGAGAGACCCCCCTGGACTTTATTAAATTTCACTGGGAACTGGTGCTAGAAAACATCTCTTGCATGAGAGGGGACCAAGCACAGCTTAGCAAGGCAAAGCAATGCCATGGGGAGGTGACCACCCTGGGACCACCATACGGAGATGCACCAGGTGTTTTGCAGCCCATGACATGCACCCAGCCAGCGGTGGGATGGCCAGAGGGACCTGTGGACCAGTTGGACTCCCTGGGAGCTTGCAACCTGCCCGGGGGAGCAGCATACACCACCTTAAGGCCTGCCTTGCAAGGGCCTGTGCTGGAGCAGGCTGGGGTGGCAGCAGCCATGGAGGCACCCCCAGGGGCAGGAGGAGGGACACTTACACACAGTCAGCCAGACTGGTGGAACAAACAGTGACACATGGAGAAACTCAGCTGACACAAGCCAGCGGCAGCCAGCTCTGAGGGGAGCCAAGCGAGCTCCCCACCGCTCCAGGGTGGTGCTGGCTAAACCCTCGGGGCCCTGCCCCAGAAGCTTGCTGAGGTCTCAGCTCACTCTTCAAAAGCCATCCGCTGCTGTTGGATGGCTGAGCCCTCCCTGGTCCCTCACCCCAGGTTGGAGCCCAAGGACCAGCATGGGCTCTGCGACCACAGCCCACTAACCCTCTTCCAGCCTCACCAGCCTGTATGGGCTTTTCCTCAACATGAAAAAAACTCTTAGGTGTGGAAATTCAGCACAGCTCCTGACCCTGCTGGGTCACTCCTCGGCTGCGCATCACAGAGGAGTGAATAAACAGCTTTTGGCACTGGAGGTGGACAACTGCACTTTAATGGAGAAGTCACTGAACAGCACCAATAGCCCCGTGGCACAGTCCCGTCTCCCGCCGCCATGCAGGTCACAGTCCAGAGGAGTATCCCATCACGCGCACGAGCGTGGGGCTGCTTGCACCAGCTCTGGCTCCTGGGGTGCTGTGAGCAGCCAGCACTATGGGGTGCACACCAAGCGTGACCCTCGTCCCGTGGCAGTAATCCCCAGGCAGCCTGGCACTGCCGCGCCGTGCACAGAGGTGAGCTGGACCCCTCCGTGGCTGTGCCACAGCTGGAGGAGGCAGGGTGACCGCTGGATGCAGGTGCTGCGGGGGGGTTGGCACAGCACCCACCTGTGAATTGCAGAGCAGCCAGCGCTTGCTGACCCCCCCCCCCCCACTGTGGGCTGCCAGCACCTCTGCTGCCTGAGGGCTGCAAGCAGGCAGCAGGACTAGGCACATACAGGAGGACATGCGAGGAAGGAGGAGGAAGAAGCCTTGCCAGGCAGAGCAGGGCCAGTCTGCTCACTAGCTGGTGGAGGGTGCACGAGGGTAATTGAAGCAGCGAGGACCAGGGATGGGGTGCAGCAGGAGCAGCCCTGGCGTGCTCCAGCAGCCCTGGGGCACAAGCACAGGAGCCTCTCCCAGCCCCTGGCAGACACTTCACACCCGTCGTCCCACCCCTATAATTTCCCCTGCAGCAGGGGCTGGTGCAAGCCGCCCCCCGAGCACCCACGGGGTTGGGGCAGGGCTCAGCAGGCAGGGGCACGGCCACAGGAGGGTTAGCACCAGGGTGCGGCGAGGACTGAGGGGGGCTGCCGCTGCACCCAGACACCAGCACGCTGCCCCGCGGCTCTCCTGGCTGGAGATGCGCAAGGGCGGGGGAAGCAGGAGGCTGCTCGGAGCAGGGGAAGATGCTGGCTGCGCTCTGGCCCACCCTGCCTGCGGGCAGGGAGGGCAGCTTGGACACGGCCGAGTCACTCAGGGTGTGCCACGCTAGCAGCAGCGTGAGGCCCAGGCAGCCCAGCCCTGCGGGGATACGCGCCCGGACGCGGGTGAGCTACGAGGCAGCGCGAGGACACGAGGCTCTGCTGGGGGCAAAGGCGCTCGCTCAGCTCCTGGCCCTGTGGGACAGCTAGCACCCGGCTGCCCCGGCAGGGGCAGAGGCTGAAGGCAGAGCAGGGACGGGGGGAAGATGGGGCAGATGAGCTGGGGATGGGTGGCAAACAGTGCGAGGGCAGGCAGCGCTGGAGGAGATGATGTAAGGTGGAGGGGATGATGATGTAAGGTGGAGGGGTAAGCACCATCGTGGTCAGGCTGTGGCTCCCTGCTCGAGGGGGCCCTCTCGGCACCCCGCACCCCAGCTGCTGGCCCCCAGGCAGGGAACGAGCACAGAGGCTGCACTGGAGGCAGGAGGGGCTGGGGACAGAGGGCAGCCGTGGGAGGTCACCCGGGGGGGACGCCCGGCTGCAGAGCAGGGCAAAGCAGAGCAGGACAGGGGGACGCGCAGCACACGGGATGATGCTGGCCCATCCCAATCAGCAAGGGCAGCTGATACAGAGCCACTGTCACGTCCCTTGGCCCCACAGGGAGGGGATGCCCTGCCAGCACCGCTCCCCCCAGGGTCTGCCGGGCGCTCAGGCTTCATTGGGCGCCTTCATCCTCATGAGCACGACGTGGCTCTTCTTCCTACAGCCGTAGACCACCAGTGCCACCAGAGCGGCGAGCAGGGCCACACACACCAGCACAATGACCGCCACCACCACCCCGCTCTGCATGCGTGTCAGCCCCCACCGGCCCCTCTCCTCTTCCTCCTCCTCCTTCTCCTCCTGCTGTGGGGACACTGGCAGCCCCGAGGAGGGCTCCGTCCAGGCACCCTCTGGCAACGCCACCTCGGAGGGGCGAGCGGGGAGCGGGGTGCTGGGCTGGGGGGAGGCAGTGGGGGACCGGGGGGCGAGGAGCTGGTCCCGTGGCAGCCTGGCAATAGGGGTGCCCCGCAAGGTGGGGGGCTGGGCACAGAGGGGGGGTGTCTCGCCCACCTTGTGGGGGTTGTCCTCCAGCCAGCCCCGCAGGGGCAGGATGCCCTCGTCACAGCGCCAGGAGTTGTTGTGCAGCCTCACCTCTCGCAGGGTGGCCAGGGGGGAGAAGATGCCGGCGGGCAGGTACTCCAGGGCATTGGAGTGCAGCTGCAGGTGCTGCAGCCCCGGGGTGGCCCCGAAGAGGCCCCGCGGCAGCGCCTGCAGCTGGTTGTGGTGCAGGGAGATGTTCTGCAGCTTGGGCATCCCCTCCAGCGCCCGGGCGTCCAGGCGGCGCAGGGAGTTGGAGTGCAACGACAGCTCCAGCACCTCCCCCAAGCCCCGGAAAGCCCCCGGCGCCACCGAGCGCAGCCGGTTCTTGCTGAGGACCAGGAGCTGCAGCTGGGTGAGGTTGCTGAAGACGGCGGCCGGGAGGGTGGAAAGCTCGTTCTCGTAGAGCCACAGCTCCCGCAGGTCCGGCATGGGCCCGAAGGCACTGGGGGAGATGTCCCGCAGGCGGTTGACGTGCAGGGTGATCTTGGCAAGGGCACGCAGGGGCAAGAAGATGCCGCTCGGCAGGGTGGCGAGGAGGTTGTTGGACAGGTAGAGCTTCTGCAGGTTCCCGTTGTGCACAAAGAGCTCCGGGGACAGCATCTCCAGCTGGTTCTGGTGCAGCCCCAGCTCCTGAAGCTCCGGCAGCCCGTCAAAGGCGCCTGCCGGGATCTGCCGGAGCCGGTTCTCGTAGAGCCGCAGCACCTGCAGCCGTGCCAGCCGCTCAAAGGCCCGGGGCGGCAGGCGGTCGATGTTGTTCCTGGCCAGGTTGAGCTTGGTGAGGCTGGTGAGCTGGTCAAACACCCCCTCCTTCAGCTCCTGCAGGTTGTTCCCGTGCAGCTGCAGCTCCTTGAGGTTGCTCAGGTGGGCGAAGTGGGAAGGCTCGACCTGGAGGATCTGGTTGCTGGAGAGGAGCAGAGACTCCAGCTTGCCCAGGGGCTCGAAGACCTGCACGGGGAGCTCCTGCAGCTTGTTGCTGGCCAGGCTGAGGTAGCGCAGGTCAGGCAGGTGCTGGAAGGCCCCGGGGCTGATGCGCGACAGGTTGTTCTTCTCGATGCGCAGCCCGATCAGCAGGGAGGCGTTGCCGAAGGACGCGTCACCCAGCTCGGCGATGCGCGTGTTAATGATCTGGAGGGTCATAGCGTTTGCAGGGATGGGGCTGGGGACCGCGGTGATGCCAGCGCCGGAGCACTCCACCTGGGCAGTGCGGACGCACTGGCACTGCTCTGGGCATTGGCCACTGGCCAGCTGGATGCCCACCAGCAGCAGCAGCCACCGCTGCCAGCCTCCCCGCTCCATTGAGCCTGCAGTAAAAACAAAGGAGGCGGGCTCAGCCCCTGCGATTTCCCAGCTCCCAGGGCCACTGCCAGGGATGGGTGCTGCTTTCTCCCTGGAAAAGGCCACGAGGCAGTGGGATCCTGCCCCCAGCATAGCAGCGAGGCAGAGGAGGATGGGCGAGGAAGGCTGGGAGCAGGCAGGGCTGGGCACAGCCCAGGCAGGAGCGCAGAGCAGGACAGAGATGGGGGCCGTGGCGCCTGGCTGCCATACCACAGCTATTAGTGGCATCCCTGGCGTCCCCCTCGCTTGGCTCCTCCAGCGGCCAGGAGCGTGGTTTCCTGTTTTGCAGCGATCGTGGTGAGCTGCTACCAACAGCGCTGGCTTCCTGGCACCACTGAAGAGCCGAGACCTGCACCGGAGCCAGCCTGTGGCACCCACAGCCGAGCGGGTCCCGGGGATGCTGGGTGGAGGGAGGAAGAAAGGTGCCCTCCCCCCCCCACGCCCAGTACCCCAAGCACCCTCCTGGCTCTGCCCAGTGGCGAGCAGCTCTAAGCTCCTGTCGCAGAGCCAAGAGCAACGCTGGCACCCACTGCCTGGGTGTGCTTTAGTGCTGATCCTGCAGGAACCTGGGTCAACAGGACCCTCTGCCAGCTCCCCAGCCCAGACTGGGTACGGGGGTGGCCTGTCTGCACCCCATCCCCAGCAGAAGGTCTCGGCCCTGGCTGGTTTTGGCTGTGAGAGCGGGGTGTTCAGCGTGGGCACCTGTATGCTGGCTGGTCCCAGGGGAGCCCTGGAGCTTGAGGGGGAACGAGAGCTTTGCAGCAAGGTCCTCCATCACCCCACAAGCACAGCCACCATGGACACCCTCTCCTCCCTCCTCCGGCCTGGGAGCTTCCTCCCTCCCTAGATTAAAGCAGCAGCCTTGTGCCAGGCTGGCACGGAGCAGCTCCCCTCTAACAACTTTGTGTGGCACAAGGGAGGGAGAAAACCTGCTGCTCCCACGGTCCCGAGGACGGCTCAGCCAGACGGGCAAGTCTGGCAGCGCAGGGGTCTGGGCACGCTGCCCCGGCTGGCACAGCACCCCAGGGTGCTGGGGCACAGCCCCTGCCCTCCGCCCCAGGCTCCCTCCAGGGAACACGCTTGCTCTCCGGTAGGGAGGGAGGAACCCTCCACAAGCCAGCACGGTTTATGTTTCCCATATGGAAACAATCTGCATCCAAGAACAGCTTTGTTTATAACAAGCCATTTATGAACTTCCCCAAACGCTCTGCACATCAAAAGCCCTGCTCATGTCACTCCCTGGTAAGGCAGCTCAGAGAGCATCCACGCTGGAGCGCCCTTCAGAAAAGGCAGCTGAAAACAATTTATTTCCTCTTTTCTTCTAGGGACAAAAAGCTTACAGACCAAGGGGCTGAATATTCCCTACCGCTCAACCCCTCAGCATCCCAGGGCTCCTAACCTCAGCCCCCCTAAATGTTACTTTGCCCCCCTTAATTTTCTCTGTTGTTATATAGGCAACATATCTTAAATAATAACCTATTTCAGCTCCCACAACGCCTAAGTGGTCTCACTTTTTCGGAGAATCCTCGCAAGACAAACATCTCCATCAAATCAAAAGATTCTTAACGTGCAGATCCCGCTGCCGCACCACCACCCCTCGGAGCTGCCCCGGGAGTCCCCCAGGCCCAGGGCCGCTCACAGGGTCGGTAGCGCAGAGAAGACTTACCCGAGTGTCCTGCAGCCACGAGCGCCGAGCGAGCACAGCTCTGTGCTGGCAAGAGAGCTGAGTGTGGTTCATGCTTCCCCTCCCAGTATATAACCCGTCCAAATCAATGAATCAGCACAGGGGCAGCGTCGGGGTTAGGGAAAGCACTGGAGCAGAGCTGCTTCCAACTCCTATTTCCTCGGCAAACAGAGCAAGCATCTCAAGGATGGAGTTTTGGGTTTCCCTCTCCTGAACCTCAGTGCTCTTGTTTGAAGACAAGCAGATGGTCCCATGAACATGCTGCTCATGTCAGCCAGTGCCCCGGCAGCAGCTCGGCCCTGTGAGCCCCCCCGGTACCCAGTGGAGTGGGACGCAGCTAAGTACCCCGACCCACGGGGGCAGGCAAGGCAAAGCCAGGCCCTTGGGTACAATCCTGCCCTTCGCTGGCACACGTTCACACCGGGGCTGCTCCACGGCGTCGCCTCGGCACATGCACAGCACTTGCCTCCCCAGCTACAGCTTCTGCAAGCGTCAGGACCTCCGGCCGTGCCTCAACCCAGGGTCAGCAGCACAGGCAGCCCCCCAGCATGCCGACCCTGCCTGGGGTCACAGCTCTCATTCACTCCCTCCAGCCGCAGATGCAAACAGGCCAGGAGCCCACAAGCACCCACTCTGCCCTGCAAGCATCTCGCCCAGCCAGGGAGCGGGCACCAAGCAGGGACCAGCAGCATGTGCCGGTGCCAGCCGGAGGCCAGGCTGCTTCAGCTGCCTCCCACCAGCACTGCTGTGCCTGCAGGCACTGAGAAACCCCCTAGGCACCAATTGCAGGCAGACTTGCAACCCCAAAGTGGCATATACTGCCATCTCCCAGGGGCTGCCACGGCTGTGCCGCAGCCCGTATGCTGCTCTTCATCCTCAGCAGCCTTGACACATGATGGGTGATGGAGCCCAGCACCCAGGGCCATTTGGGAAGCAGGGTACAAGCCCGTCCCATCCACTTGTTCAGGGGTGCCTGCTGCCACCCCTTCCCTGTCCCTTCTAGCCCACATGGGTGCACAGGGGTGCCCCAGGTCCCCCCCTCGCCTACCTCTCCTGGACAGCCCCAGTCCAGCAGCTGCTGGGAACGGATATTCAGGAGGAAGCAGCTTAAGGGAGCCAGCATGAGTGGCCTCTTTGGGCTTCCCGGATCCAGAGCAGCCCCGTGCTAACCACGGGGCAGCTGGAATTTCCCTGACCACATCTAATCCCATCTCAGCCCACCCATGTTTCCTCTGGCCACAGCAGCCCCTGCTCAGGTCCCAGCTGGTGCTAACGAGTTGCTCAAGATGGGAACAGCACAGGGCTGCCGCCAGAGGCAGGGGAGGAAGGCTGCCTCCGTCCCCATGCTCCAGCGTGTCGCACCATGCCGCGATGGGTGGGAGGGCGCAGGGCACTGTAGGGGACAGGGACCCTGTTCAAAGAGGGAACCAGACCAGGATAAACAGCAAACCACAGGGATGGGGAGGGGAGCTTCCCGCCAGACTTGGAGGAAGACGACAGGGATCGTGGGAAGAGGATAGGGAATGGGACCTCAGCTGGAGGCAACTGCCACCAGTGTCAGATTGCATGCGGGGCCCGGCTGCCACGGGACATGCCGGATGGCCACGGACCCCTCCCTGGCCAGGGAGCGAGCACCGAGGCTGGGGCTATCCCCCAGCCACGCTCCCTGCCTGGTCCTGGGGCAAAGCCCAGGCATTTGGGCACAGAGAAGGGGCGTTTTGAAAATACCACCCGCAAGTGCTTTAGCTCACGCTCTGTTGACATAGCAGATTTTCCCAGTGCCGTGGTTCCCAAAATAACCTCCCTGCTTCCTTGACAGCGGTGCAGCTGGAGGTCAGGCAGCGGGCTTGGGAGCTGCCCACTCCCTGCAGCCCTGGCACGAAAGTAGGGCTCTCGTGGCCTTATCGCAACCTTATCGCCAGCTCTGTCTGCCCACCGCCAGCACCAGCGCTGCTGGGTTCCTGCCTGCTCTGACTCATCCCAGAAGCACACAGCTTTTCAGCAAGGCAACACAGAAATTAAACCCCAGCACTTCCGAAAAACCACCACCCCAATCCCAGTCTGACAGAGGAATGTCGGACTCAGCTCCTTCCAAGCAGCGCTGCCCCGAGGGCGGGATAGGGGTGCAGTGGTGGGTACCCTCAAACCCCCTGCCCCCAGGAGGGGGGTGATCAGGTTATGGTCCCTATGGCCACACAGAATGCCCAAAGTTTCAGAGGAGCCCAGGTAACAGCTCTGCTAAAAACCCAGCTGCCTCTACCCAGGCCTCGGGAACCCAGCTCCAGCTCTTGGCTAGGAAGGACGGGTCTGTTTTCAAGACATCCCTAAAAATAAAGTAAGGCTGAGTAATGGCACAAACCCGTGCACCGCACCCGCAGCGGAGAGGGAGCTGCTCCCAGAGGTGAGCGCACAGGAGCTTGCCCCAGGCTACACGCAAGGGAGAGAAAGAGAGGGTGTGAGAGCTTCGGACAGCAGCATGGACACACTCCACACATCTGGAGGGGAGAGGCAGCTCCCCGAGACCGCACAGGGATGTGATTGAGGGTGAGATAAGCGTTTTGCAGAGGCAGGCTGCTCCGCATAGCTGGGAGCTCACACGGCGCTGGATGGAGTGGAGCAAGCCTCACGCCACAGGGAAGTCTCAGGGTCCAGCAGTGTTCTGGGGACCTTCCTCACCTCCAGCCACACCAGCCAGAGAAAGGCTGAACCCCCCCAAACCAGGCTCAGGATGGCGTGGAGTCACTGCCACGGCCCTACACCTCTAAGGGGATGATGGAGGCCAAGGGTGGGCACCTGCCATGCGCTGTGCCCCTATGAGACGAGACTGGCAGTGAAACCTGTGGTCACAGCTGGGCTGGCTGGGGGGGGTGGCTCCTTCCCCCAGAGCCCTCAGCCCCCCTCACCTGCACAAACGCAGTTTTCCGATTCCTCACCAAAGGCAGTGGCCAAATGCCACTGCACAGGGAAAAACAAGAGCTCATGGTGCTGCCCCACAGCCCAGCCGCTGCTGGCAGTCGCAGCCTGGGCTGAAGGTGCCCTTGCACCGAACAGCCCCCAGCACCTTCTGCAGGCGTTTGTCCGCATGCTGCTGAGCCTGCAGAAGGGCCAGAGGTCCTGCAGGCAAGTGGTCCCTGCTTAGTGTTACCCCTTGTGCTTTGACATAACCCTGCCTGGGGCTCTCGGAGGCCAGCAGCCGGCAACCCTTGGCCACACTCTCAGAGCCACTTGCATTTAACACAATCTGGGTTCCCAGCCCTGCTATGGCTCCCATCTGTCCTGTGAGCTCTGGCCCTAGTCCTGGTGCTCCCCCATGCCGAGCTGAGCCCCAAAACACCACCAAGCAGGGAGGTTCCAGGAGCCCCAGAACAGCAGCATCACCTAGTTTTGGGGAGGTCTGCCTCGCTCCCAGACAGCGGGACAGTCCCGGGTCTGTCCATGCTGGCACACCTCCAGTGCATCCCCACGGTGGCGGGTGCAGCAAAGCTGAGTGGCTCTGAATCATCAAGGGACTCGAGACTGCTTGGAAAAATTCATGTAATCGCTAAAATTAGCAGCTTGTGGGCTTGGCTGGGAAAGCGCATTGTTCATCTGCCAAACAGCTGAGCACGCTCACCCACGCCACGCAGCTCCACAGCCCAGCAGCCCCAGCTCCCCTCAAGCTCTCGCCTCAGCCCCTGCTCCCCGCACACCTCCAGCTCCCAGCCGAATTGGCACCCCTGGGAGGGATAGGACATCCCCAGGTCCCACCGCTCCCCACAGCACAGGGCTGAGACCCCCCCAGTTATTTTGCACTGCTGCAAAGCACCCACCACGCTCTGAGAAACCCCCATGGTGGCCCCCGGTGCTTGCAGAGACCAGCTGGCCCAGGGCATCGGGCCAAACTCTGCTCTGCTGAGGCGGAGGAGGAGGGCGGAGGGCTGGGCTAAGGGCCGGGGAGGGGGTCCCCTCAGTGCTCCAGCACGAGGAGACACCCCTAGGCCTGAGACATGCAGCAGGATGCAGAGACTCAAGCCACAGCGGAGGGGTGAAGGGAGGTGCATTAGTCCCTCAGACACCAGCGCTGGGGCCCCCACCACACACTAGAGAGGCACCAGCAGCCCCTTTCTCCACCACACGCCCACCCTAACCCTCTGAGGAGCCCAAACCAGAGAGTTTCTCCATAGGGCCAGTGATCCAGCCCCTGCAGCATTTTCAGCTCCCTGCTTCAGGAATGCAGGGTCAGGGCTGCCTCGCCGCTCACGGCTACAGGATGCCCCCTCTGCATCTGCCCCAAGGGACAGGGACATGTCCTGCCTTCCCTTGGGAAGTGCATGTGCAGAGTGGGAGCTTCGGGAAGGAGCAGCAGCCCTGGTCCCTCCAGGATGGGCAGCAGGGATGGCCATCAAGCTAACCTCCATCCAAGCATCAGCACAAGACCCACCACAACCCTCCTGGAGCTCAAAGAAAATGGCATTTGGGGTCTAAGGCTCGCCCAGCTCGTCCCTTCCAGGCTCGGCCCTGGCCTGAGCCCCGAGCGATAGCAGAAGCAGGCAGGGCTTGGCGTGGGCTCAGGGCAGCGCTAGGCTGGAAGGAATGTGGGGCTTGCAGCCAAGTCCGCCTGGAGAGATAATCCAAAGCGGAAAGAGCTTGTCCGACGGGCGCTGCGAGAGGGGGGAAGGACCGGCTGGAGCAAAAGGGGATGGCGGGAGGCTGTCCCTGCTCATGCACTGAGAGGTGTTCGCTGGACCAGCTTCGCCCCGTTCTCCATCTCCACAAAGCCACCCCTGGCACCAGGAAGCGCCCCAGGGACCCCTTCCTAACACCCCGAGGGAGAAGGGGCCCCATCTCTCCCCAACGCCCAGGAGAAGCCAGCTGCGGAGCGCAGAGCAGGCTGCAGAGCTGCTGCCAGCCATTGCTGGCTCCCTGCCCTGGGCTTTTTTTCATCTAGAGAGACACAAAGGCACAGCTGGAAGCCTGGCACGTCACGGAGAAACATGACAGTCCTACAGCAGCGGTTGCACAAGAGGGGCCCGAGCCCAGCGGCAGGACAGCTCCGGTGCTGCTGCAGCAGCAGCCCCCCACCCCACGGTGAAGTGGGACTCACCCACCGTGGCCCAAGCAAGAGGCTTCGCCAGGGCTCGTCCACCCAAAACACCCAGGAGGGAAGGCGATGCGAACCCAGACTTGGGCTAGGAAAATGGAGGCGTAACACCTCCATAGCTTGCCCATCTCTGCACAGAGCAGGGGCAAAGCAGGAGCTTCAGGCCTCCTGATCACTGTGAGAGTCTGTGAACACTCACAAGCCCAGTCTTGTCCCACGGGTATGTGCCTTTGGCTGCATCTCCTCCCAGCTATTCTGTCATCCCTAGGAAATGCCGTGTTCCGATATCGTGGCTGCTGAATCAGCATCCCCAGGCGAGATGGGCTGGTCGGAGGCCTAGAGGAAACACAGCCAACGCTCCATAACGTCAGGCAGAGGCTCCCAGAGCTCCTGCCTCACAGCCAGCGGTTGCACGCACTCCTGAACCACGAAGCACTGCTGGGTATCTTCTCCGAGCACATCTGCCTTCACCCGGCTTCTCTTTGCCACCAGGAGAGGGAAGATCTGAGGCGTAGGCTCTGATCTTGCTGCTGTGTGCTGGAGGGCTGGAGCTGCATTTAGTAGGTGCCTACCTGAGCTCACTCCCCTCTGCCAGCAGCGACAAGGGCTCTCCAGCAGCTACCGGCCTCGCGTGGCAGAGGAGAGATGGGAGGGACAGAGACACCAGGGACACAAGCACCGGACATGAGTACTGGTGGCTTGGAAGGGTCCTGCAGCAGCGGGGAAACGGGCAGAGAGCTGCCAGCACTTATGGCAGCAGTTAATTCCCTCCTTGCCACCCCACTCTTCAAGTCCCAACAAGCAAAGGAGAATGGCAGCTGCAGTGACATCAGGCTGGAAACACGCTGCATACTCCCATGGCCTGGCATGGGGTTCAGAGCTCCCACTGCTCCAGGATTTCCTAAAGCAGAGAGAGCAGGAGCAACCGCCACAGAAACAAGCATTTGAGGGAACTGAGTTATGGAAGACCCTCGGCTAGGCTGTGTTGAGGGTGAACCCAAAGTGCTCCCAACTAGGATGCGGTCCCAGAGGCAGCTCCTGAACTCGGAGGTCTGGTTAACACACAGCGCTGTTAACCATGACTCCGCATCCCGCACAGGAGCCTAGAGCGTGGAGCCGATCCCCTCAGCCCCTGAGTGTAGACGTGCTTTGCATCCACCCTTTCCCCAGGAGCAGGGAACCCCTGGACCAGGGAATAGATACCTCCAACCTTTTCCAGCCCACTGTCGCCCCAAGCCCAGCCTGGTGACAAAGGTTGGGCAGTAGATCATTAAAGCATGGGCTGCAGGGACCAGGAAAAACCTTACCGGGAGGCCCGGGCTGCAGGGACCGGGAAAAGCCTTGCCAATACACTGGCGATGGCAAGCTGTCAGCGCCTTGAGACAGCAGCAAGGCGATACTGCCCAGAGAGAGGGTCTGAGGTGCAGCTGCACTTTTCCTGAGGAGCCTTCCCTGCTGCCTCCCCGCCTGCCACCGTCACACTGACCTGGAAGACCGTCCCTTCTCCGGGAAAAACAGAGATGGGACATTAATAAGCATATCCTCAGATTTCCCAGGCCAGGGAGTTTTGCAGGAAGGGCTGAGCTCTGTTGGCAACAAGCAATGAATCAGAGGCAGCTCAAAACAGGACACCTCAGAGGAAGAGTTAGTAAAACACCCCAGGCCCTTATTGCTCCAGCCTTTTGTTGTCTGCTGACTTCACTTCCCCGTCTGGCTCAAGCATGGGGAAAGCCCGATGACAGCATGTAAAGACGAATCATCCTCCTCTTAAGCACTTGACTGTACGCAGCCGTGTGCCAAAGCCCCCACGTGCCAGAGCTCAGCGAGTGCGCAACGGGAGCCAAAGGAGCAGCGCGGAGACCCAGAAGGGCCAGGGAAGCCGAAGGAGAGTTCAGAAAGATAGCAGTTGCTGCTAATCCACTGCTCTTCCAGAGGTCGGACATCAGGGTGTCGTATGCCCATGTGGTGACCAACCTGTTGCTTTTTCTTAGAAATTGGACAGTGTGCATCCAAGGGCTCATAGCCACGGGCGCTCTTCTTCAGTGCCTCACCCAAGCAAACAATAACCAGCATGGTTTGTAGAACAATTTCCTCGTTAGTCCAGATTATACTTATCTCCTGCCTGCTGCAAGCAGATGCTTGCGTGGCACCAGTAAGACAGCACTGGAGCTGGCACAACACTAAGTGGTCATTACAGTTGCCCAACCAAGAACCTAAATTTGTAACAACTGCCTCCTTTTAAGCACTAGCATGCAACCACCCAGAACCACCACCGAGACAGCTTCATGTTGGTTTTGTCCTTCTCTCAAATATATTGCAATAAATGTTCTGGAGCTTCTGTTTATGAAGCCAGTCCCAGTTTGCTTTGCACCAGCTGTAGCGACTCCTATTTCTCCTTCTTTAGAGATGGCTCTAACTACTATTTAGCCAGGGTTGCTAGATTTTGTTGAACCTCACCAGCAAGACAATGATTATTTAACACCACAGAAGCACGTTGTCTCTTTTCACAGCCTAGAAGAGGAATTCAAGTCCAGCAGCAGAGCACCCTGAAATGTCGTTTATTCTCATTGCCTAGAGTAACACACAGCAGGGAACAAGCCACAAACCTGCAGCAAATGTAAGCTCTCTTCACCTCAGGCTTGTAATGTGCCATTTCAAGGCCATTCAGGAAAGACCTCTAGTTAGAAAGCCAGTAAGGCTATGAAAGGACTCCTAGAGTATAGCATCGCCTGCCCAAGTAGCCAGGGAACCACATCCAGAGGCTTTTTAGCACGTCAGAGCTTTTAAGAACAAGCTAAGTCACATAATTAAAATAAAAGCTAATAGTTAAATCCAAGAGCTGCCAAAGCACATGCAGTCTGACAGCTACCAGTCTACTTACAAACTAAAATATTCATATAATTCAAAACATTAATTTAAGATAAAAGCTAATAGTTAAATCCAAGAGCTGCCAAAGCACATGCAGTCTGACAGCTACCAGTCTACTTACAAACTAAAATATTCATATAATTCAAAACATTAATAAACATTTCCGTATGAAGATCAAAACCCACACTACTGCCTCATAGTTGCCTTTGTATACCAAGACTTGAAAGGGCTGGAAGTCAGGGAGTAACACTACATAATAAGAAAAGGTAAAAAATACTGAGACTGTAGATGCTACTGCATACTGCAATTTGATAGAGATGCGGATGTTCCCCAGCCAACTGCAAAAAAAGGTGGGGACATTTCAGGGCCCTCAGTTCAGGCAGGCTCCCTGCCACTTTGCTGCACGCTTATGTTTTACTAGCCAAGCCCAGCAGAAAGCACCCCTTTCTCTCCCAGCTCAGTCAAGACCAGCTCTCAAACCAGCTACGCCCCTGTGGAGCCAAGCCTTAGTCCTGCGCATCTGCCTGGTACTCTGGTTTCAAGACTCACTGCATCATGCAGCGAGTAACACCTTGCTTTTGAGGCCACCGATCAAAGTTTAAGGATGAAAGCGTTTACTTAAAATTCAGAGTTGTAGTAACATTACAAAGTTTCAAAACCAACCAAACAACAAAATAGATCAAGACTATACTTCCTAGCCCAGAATTTTCCTTATCTTCCTCTAGTTAAGCTGGACGAAAGCACTGTTAGCTTTAAATGGTACCCCTTCCTCCTGCCGTGTCCTGGAAAGGGGCTGAGGACAGAAAGCAAAACCTAAGACACTTGCACCATACCATTCTGTCCCCGCCCCCATTTTTAAAAGGTCCCCCAGCATCTCCTCCCAAAAAATACCGTTTGTTTTCTCAATAAGGAGACAAAACATTGCAGGCAGTATAAGGCATAATAGCATTTGGAGTACTAGGGGCAACCTTTAAAGTACAGCTAAAGATGTGTTCCTACGTAGGCTTCCCTGCGCTGATGCTGCTTCCATCAGAGCCGCATGAGCACGACAGCAGGCAGTGGCATCAGGCAGGGACAGGGCTGCAGTCCCAAGCAGGAAACCAGTAGTACACGCATAGACGTGACCACAGATTTTCTTTCAGCTCTCCCTCTGGCTTCACGCAGCAAGTGCTGCGGCAATATACAGTGATTACAACCACTTTTGGCAAACACTGTGAGGTACCTAAAAGCACATTTTCATTATGCTGTAAAGACAAGGTCTTTATGGTTCTTGCTATGAAGATTTGTACTCCATATCTGAATCAAGTGTCAACTGCCCAAAATGCACCCAAAACAATGTTTCTACTCCTCTTTGGCTGGTATTCTCTATCTTCTTAAAAATTTTATCAGAACTACAGGCTGAGCAGGACTATTTCTAGAGCGCAAGAGTTGCCTGGTTTTACCCATCACATACAGACTGAGCACAATGGTTACAGTCTGAAGTGCTAAAATCAAACTGTGAAGGCACAAGAATAGCTGACAATAAGCAACTCTGGTATTAAAAAAGGGTTTAGCACTCCTGTGGGCTGGCAGCTCATCCCACCAGGCAAGAGTAGTTAAATCTGTTCCTCTGACACTGTTGGTTTGTACTATGACACTGGCAGAAGTTTTGGCTGGAACATCTGAGAAATGAAACCTAGGCTGTCCAACATGTTCAACGTGTGAGTAGGTAAAAGCCGGAGTTGCAAGAGGAATTGATGTGGGTGTGCTGGTATCCATGTCGGACACTGCTGTCACAGTAGTCTCCCAAGATGATGTTAAGTGCTCCATCACAAGAGAAGTGGAAGTCTGGGAGTAAGTTGAGCTGAACGTCTGGTATGTAACGGCTGTGGTTGGCAGGCACTTCAGGTGATCGACTGTTAGAGCCACAAGAGAAATATTCTGTAGTGCCGGCGGGCTGTGACAGATTAGAGATGGCACATTTTTAACTACCTCCATGCTCTTTTGGAGCCACTCTTGGAAGCCAAGAATTTGGCAATCACATTTCCAAGGGTTGTCGTCAAGGAAGACTTCTTGTAGCTCAGGTAAAGTGGTAAAGAAGTCTCCGGGAAGGGACTGCAGCTTAGTACTATTCAGGTAGACTTTCTGAAGGTGCTTGAGATTATGAAAGAGGTTTCTAGGAAGAACCTCAAGCCTCTTATCAAAAAGAGAAATGTTCTGCAGTTTCTGAAGGCTCAGGAAGATGCCCTCTGGCAAACTGGAAATATTATTTGTATGCAGAGAAAGGCCCCGCAGTTCATTCAGACCACTGAATACATTCTTAGGAAGAACACTAAGCTCTGGATTAAAACTCAGCACAAGCAGCTCTAAATTTGTCAAGTTACTGAACACAAAATCTGGTACTGTCGAGAGCTTTGTGTGATACAGCCACAGGCTACCAAGATGCCTCATTTCTCCAAACAATACTTGGGGAAGAGACTTCAGTGGGTTCCTGTACAAGGTCAATTTAGACAGGTCATGCAAGTGCAGAAAGAGCCCAGGAGGCAAAACCTCAAGCTTGTTTCTGGAGAGCGTTAGGCTTCTCAGCTTATGAAGACAATGAAATGCATCAGGAGCAATGGACTGGATGTTATTGGAATGCAGGAAGAGTTCCAGCAGCTCCTTCAGGCTGTCAAACATACCAGACTCTATTGAAGACAGCCTGTTAAAATACAGCATCAGCTTCTCAAGCTTGGTTAACGCACTAAATATATTTCTAGGCAGTGCTGCCAAATAATTTCTCGACAAGTTCAGTACTTTGAGTTTGGCGAGTTTCTTCAGCACGCCACTAGGAAGTGCTGTTAGTTGGTTTTTGTTCAAGAAAAGCTCCTCCAAACTAGCTAGTTTGTCAAACAGATTTTCTTCTACGGATTTCAACCTGTTATTTTCAATGATCAGTTGCTGAAGCTGTACCATGTCATCAAACACTTCTGGGGGTAATTCGACCAGCTTATTATCTAGCAGTTTGAGGACTTTTAGCCTTCTCAAGCCTTTAAAAGCCATTGGTGAAATCAGAGAGATGTTGTTTGAAGACAAGATGAGATGCTGCAGTTTCACCATCCTAGAAAACACATCCTGCAAGTATGTTACATTAGTGTCTGTTACGTGAATTGCTGTCATGTTGCAAGGCAGATTTAACGATTCCAGGTCTTTTAGGTGGGGACCAGAGCAATGAATTGCATTTTTTGAAGAGCAGTCACACTTCTCAGGACAAATGGATGCATCCAGCTGGAAGAAAAGCTTGATCATCACTGACAAACGAAACACCAACATCCTTGTTGAAGTGCCAGAAACATTAGCTGTTACAAGAGATAAGAGAGAGTCAGGATTTGATCACAGGTAGTTAACAACTTAGCAGCCAACGAAGTTGTGTGAATATATCATAAAACCTGCAAATGTGTGTGAAATTTCTCTTGGCTTGAAAGCAAACTTCAGAATCTCTATTACTGTTGACTGCAAATATTTCTAAGGTGCTCCGCTTACACTGAGAAGTACAGATAAAGCTCTTTTGTAAATCAAGTATTCCTTGTTTATATTTGTACTAGTCAAGTATAATAAAAGCATATGAAAATCATGATGAAACTAAGGAGTCATAAGGCATGTATTTATTTGAACAGAAAAGCATTATACTATGTTACACACAGAAAGACTTTAAAAAAAATAAATTATCAAAAGGTCCTGCACCCACAATATTTTTTTATTGTAGGTTACCTGAGGTTTAAAAATAAAGTTTAGCCTGCAAAAATAGATCATGGAGGTAAAAAGGGTGTCCTATATTTTAAGTGGCCAAAAGCAAAACAGCACACAGTTCTGTCAGATCATCTCTCAGCATTTACAAGTGATCACTTCTTGGAACAGCCCAAGAACACACAAGAAGCAACAGGCTATTTTTGACATAGCCTGAAAATACCATGCAAGAGCTCATGTACTGCAGGACAGTAGCAAGCCTCCGACAACCAATGAGTCTCATTTCAACAGCTTAACACAACTAAGTTATCAGCAGTATTAAAAGTACAATGAAATGAGAGGAAAGAAGTATGATGAAATTAGCTAGAAAGCTGTAGCAATAGAGGTAGATCTGCATGACATACCACAGAGTTGGAAAGTTGTATAGATTTCCAAACAAAAAAGTAACAGGAAAGCAATCATTGTAACTATAGTTATAAAAGAGCAAGTCAAACAGAAATCCACAGTTTAGAAGTACTTCCTTACTAAAGTCAACAAGTCCAAGTGTATCGGAAAGCTGGAAGCCAAGTATCTGGCTGATCAGTACGAGAAGCAGCAGCTGGGACTGCTGGAATAGCTGGACAAATAGCCGACACCGTGTCAGTCTTTGGCACCGAGAATGCTGGGGGCGAGGAGGGCTCCATCCCAGCATTCCCTTTTCCAGGGGCAAGGATGAAGCTCTCCCATACCAAGCACACAAAGAGACATGGGTACAAACCCCACCACTTAAAAAGCCAGGCGGGATAGCAGAACTTCTCACATGCCTTAACTGCTGATAAGAACGTACCACCATGGATCAAAAACAGCTGCTGCATCAAAAAAAAAGCAAAAGGGTGTACTTAAAAATTCTTGCTTAGGTTCAGAGCACTGAAGACTGGTAAAATCTGCATCTCTTCCTCAGGAAGGGAAGGACATGGCATCTAGTGGTATCAACTACCGGCAACACAGTGCCGCAAAGCGAGATCTCACTGGGCTTTCTACGACTCTTTGAAAGAGACTAAGTCACCAAAAACAGGCAATGAGATTTCAGCCTTCCAAAGGACTCTTCCATGTCAAACAAGAATCTTTCAGAGAATCTCACCCTCGTAGTAATCCCCCCCCCACTCCAAACCTGACCATCTCTCATAAACCAGTGATGCCTTCAGCTCAAACTCGTAAGCCAGCCTGTCCCCGATCCTACCTATCCCCACCTCAGCACGCCGATGAACGCATCCCCGTGCACCCATGGCAAGCACCTCAGCCTACAGCCCCCAGAGCAGGCAGCCGGCAAGCTGCTTTTGGGTGATGCAGGAGCACAACCCTCCACGCAGGGCAGAAATGCACCAAGAAATTTGTTTCAAGCCCTGATGGGCATCTCAACCTGCACCGACTCAACCCAAGACCACAGCAGAACTACGGGATTCAGTGAGATGAGAGAAAAAAGGATCTAGAGAACGAAATGGGGAAGAAAAAAACAAACCAAAACAATTTACTATGCTACAGACTGCAAATGCAGGTCCCTCAGATGGCATGACAGCAGGCTAGAGTTTAAAATAAGAAACAGGCTAACACTAGACTGTAAACCAGGGATGTCAGTTTTCCTGGTCTTGTAACAAAAGGTAAGAGAGTATTCAACAAGACAAAGTTAGACACCCAGAATTGCTAGAAGACACACATTTTCACAAACAAACAATGAAATGGTAGACATTCTTTGCAAGAGGTTAAGGCCACCAGTGTATGACTGGCACAGGAACTGGATAATCCTATGCATCTCAAACATCTAGAGCTCCTGATGGTATTTTCTGAAGAAATATTTAAACTTCCATAACTGAAGATTTTAATAGTAGAAAATATAGTAAGATCCACATAAGGGTCCTAATTATACATTCCTGCATATTAAAATTTTCTCAAACCCTCACGTGAGACACCTGGCATTCCAGAAAGGACACCAGCCTTGCTGGTCATTTACCATGTTCTGGTCTACAGCCTCTTTTCCTTTCTACCACCCCCTTAATGTTTCTCAAGACGATGAAAGGATGCCAGAAGCAATACATTAATACTGTTACTATATTAAAAGTCACAAATCAGTTTTGAACTTAGTTTCACAAATAGTGAGCACACTTACCATTTCCTATGGCGCTTAACTTTTTTTACTTTCTTGCAAGTTTCTAAACTCATACGAGCATGAAGAAATTTTGAACTGTACCTTAGAAACTTATCTGCTTTTTAGAGGAACTTGCTAGAAGCATAGCAGGCAATCAGGCTTCACCATGATTCTGCACTTTAAATGGGAAGTAAAACAGCAGAACGCATCCTCTAGATAACACTTTCACCCACATCTGCCTAACTATTGTGAAAGGCCAAAGAATATTTTAAGTTGCAGAGCAGATTTTGCCTACATTTGTGTAAGCAACCAGCTTCCATAGGTTGTGTGCAACTGCAGAAGTAGAATCTGAGACCGCTCACAGAACAGGAGAAAGTTTGAAGTCACACATGCAACAGCACAAAAACCACTTGTAGCTTCTTTGATAGCGATATTGGAATATGTGCTTCAATCAACCCAATGCCAATCTGGGTGAAGTCAGAAATCTACATTTCAATTTGAATTATGATAAAAAAATTCAAATTTGTTAAGACAGTTTCATCATAGTCTGCTACACAGGTGCATTAGGTTTTGAAGGAGTGGACACATCTACTTTAAACAACCAAGTGATTGATATGTACCTTCACAAGGATGCTCCAACTTTTACTTTCTTGCAGGATTGGAGTCAAAGCAATTTTAAGTACGGAATGAAGAGTTTTTTACTTAATGCTTTGGCTAAGCAATCCAAGGTTGACCCATTTAGCTTCTGTATTTCCTCCAAGTCTTCTGGAGTCACAGGCCAACAAAACCTAAAGCCTGAAAGACTCTGAAGAGAGAAAAGCTTTAAGTTATCAAAATATTAGCTTGAAATTGAAAGATTAAGTTTTTGTAATTAACTAACCAGGTATTTCAAGTATCTTGTCTTGAAGCTTAAAATAATGTGGCCTGCCAATGAATGTTTAAATGGAAGGTGAGCCACAGGATGGAAAAGAGGTCTTCATTTCTGTATGATTTTTCTGAAGATGACTGCGACAACCATGACAGCTCACAACCCGGAACATTTGCCCAGAGTCTTTTCAAGATAATGCCTCCCACGTGCCAAAGAACAGAAGGAACATCTGGACAACAGAAGGTAGAAACAAGTTGCTATCACGTGTATAAGGTCTGACCTTAAAATGGCTCTCGTAAGCCACCACGTAAGAGTACAGGCAATATTATTCCAGTGCAGAACAGCAGTGCTACCACATGCACTGCTAACACGCAGCATGCATACTTCTCCACCCCCATCTTCAAAAACACAGAGGCACTGAACAAGATACCCATGACATCAGTGGGAGTAAGTCTGTATTCTTCAACAAGCTTTAGATCCAATTGTATACAGATTAAAAACAATTTCATGAAACTAATGAAAAGAGTTAAAATATCTGTTCATTTTAATTTTATTTTCAAAGAGCTTCAGTCACAAAAATGATTTACAAGTCTATTTACAATTCTATTGTACAGTTATTTATGTATGCCTCTTGACAACAGGGTACCATTCTAGAGCAGCAATACATATTTTAAATACAAAGATGTAGTATCATTTCAGATCTAAAAATAAAAAGGAAGCTGAGCTTCTAGAGAGCGCTGTAATGATGAACCTTTTAATTTGTGTTAGGCTTGAGGAATTCATGATAAACTGAGTAGTTTCTGCTTCACATAATTATCAAAGAAGCTGCAGTTTGTTGAAAATAGCTTTAAAAACTTGACGCTTTACTGTATAAAATCAACATATTCAAGACTCTAAAAATTGTCAAAACCCCACAGCTTTCCCTTAGACATACAAAACCCTAAGTTTACAATTCAGAATTTCATGGGAGAAATCCTACAGAACTTCAGCTCTCTCATTTTGTGATGACCAACATAAGCATTAAAAATTTGCAGCATAAAAAGGACTCCACATCTGCTTAGTATTATACTGTATACACATATACAGTACAGGATTATTTACCCAATTTGGGATGACTGTTCAGCACAACCTTCATGAAGAAAGAAAAAAATAAATAGAATTAAAAATCCAACAACTTTTTAAAAGTGCAACAGTAAGAGTTTCCAATTTAAAGTTATAATGAATATGGACAGTCAGTTCTGTGGGTGTTTTAGCCGCTTCTACTCGAGCATTATTCGCAGCATTTTCTTTTTACAGTAGATTTAGTTCTATAGTACATGAAACAAGAGTTACTGCTAATTGAATCTGAAGGGAAGAAAAAAAAAAAGAAAACCTTAAAAATAACCCTGAGGGATATACAATTTAATGATCTTGCAATTTATTCCTAAAAAATAACATGTATTATTTAGCAATTGCTTTTTCTGGATAGACCAGTCCTTTAAGTATGTGCATAAATAATATTTAAAAATCAGTAATATTTACAAATCCTAATATATCAAAGTAAAATACGTACAGATTAAAGTCTGCATACACAAATAATTTAAGAATAAATCAAACTCCTCAACGTAAAGGCCAAAATATACAGCAGGAAGAAAATGTCTACCAAGTATCTAGTGGAGCTCACTAAATTGGTCTGTTCACCTGAATTCAGACTTCCAAGATGAACATTAGTAGAGATTCTTTTCACTACAAACTGGATTTCATCTTACTTCAAAGCAGAAACTGAATACACACTAGTGCAGATCTAGTTTGCTGCATTTCTGAAAACCAGAAAAAATAAACTGCTCAAAATGGGAAAAATTATAGGTGGCCAAACTCAGCTCTTGGGCAGGAAGGCATAAATCCCAATAATTGCAAAAGATGCAAAAGCTTATTTTGTGGCTGAACTTGCAACAACAAGGATTCTTAGAAAAGCTGATTTATTATTCTTGACTAAGCGTCAGAAGCAAATAGGTCAGAGCTCAAGCATGCAACCTCAAGAACATTTACTAACTCTGAATGCATACCTTGAGGAAACTAGCTCCCATTTGCAAAATATTCAAGTTTAATAGGCTTATGAACCATTAGTCACTCAATCAAGTGGAGACACTTGGCAATTTCAGTCTTAGTAAGAGTTCCCCAAAATGTTCTCCAAAGACAAGCCCACCCTAATAAGCTGTTTCCTCATCACTTTCTAGATAAGTCTAAAACCAGAATAAGATTGAAAGACTAGCTTCAGAAACCAAACAAGCTGAGACAAATTATCAGTTTAGAGAAAGTATTAAGTAAAAGCATATAAAAGGGAAAGACAGAAATATTTTCTTTTACTTCTGATGGAATAATTAAGTTTAAATGGTCAATGAAATGGAAAGCAAAAGCTTATGCGTTTAAAGGTAAGTCACAGCTCCCAGGTCCAAGATGCATAGCTTCACAACATTTTTCAACTAAAATATTATTTTTCTTTAAATCTGAATACTACTTACACAGCTAAGAATTATTCTTCATCAATTATTCCATGCTACAAAGATTTTGGAAAAGCAACATTGACAGAAATTAGCCAGCTGACTCAAGTTCATGATTAATAAATTTATCCAAGTCCACAACTGCAGACCCCTTAAAAGCTGCCGATGTTATTCAACGTTTATGACCTTAAGAAGCCAGGATAATAAGACTTTTACATTGCTCTGTTGAATGAATGCTAAGAAAACCACTTCCCCCTTCCTCCCACTCCACGCCTCAAAACCAAACAACACCCCCCCCCCCCCCCCCCCCCCCCCCCAAAAAAAAAAAAAAAATCAGGAAAAGAGTTGACAGCTGGACTGGAGGATAGTATACCATATGCATACTATTTATGAGGAGCAAGTACTAGGAACTTAAACCCACAAGTTCTAGGGAAAAGTCTTCCAAACCATTTAGCACCACTTTTAAATTCCCCATTGGCAGAATATGTTCAGCACTGCAGAAACCATAACACGAGCAGTGGGGGACACTGTCCATACTACCTTGCAGAACAGCACAAGGGAATTAGGCCCAACCTGAAAAATTCCCCTTATTAAACCAGTGCTGGAATGGAATTGTCTCCACAGGAGTTTAAAAAAAAAAAAAACAACAAAACACCAACCAAACCACTCCCCACCCCACCCCCCGCCAAATAAAACCTCAAATTCCATCATCAGAATATACACACTTCAAAATTATCCCAGCCGGCCAAGGAGTTTGGGGCCCTCCTTCCATGACTAAAGGACCTGACTTCCTTCTCTAAAGGATCTCTCCAGAATCGTAACTTCTCCAGATCCCAGATCCCCTCCCAAAGCAGTCAGTTGCATCTGGTCAAAACAGGTTGATCAAGAGTCGGTATTTTATCATCTTCCCAAAGACACCAGAGAGTTTTCTGAAAGTTTAGCAAGTTGAAGATGGTTTGGAGATAAATAATTTGTGGTTTAAGGAAAGAAAAAAAAAAAAGAAAGAAAAGCATTAAGCTTTGCATGTGAAAATGATGCCTGCCTCTACATCTTTGCAGACCTATTTTTCTAGTGGTCTTGTGTTTTGACACCGCCTAATGGCAAAATAATTTATCACTACCCCAAGTGCTTAAGCAGCATTACTAGTATGTAAGCTTTTAAGCTTTTCTTTTTTCTTTTTTTTCTTTTTTTTTTTTTAAATAAATAAAATCCACATAAGCCTTATAGCTCTGCAGCAAGACAGATTTTAGCTCATCTATTTTATCTTAATTTTGTTTCATACAGCTACATATAGTGCTTAAGACACTAGCAGACTCTTTGAAATGCATATGTTCTTAACATGCACAAATCCCAAGCGTGGGCATGTGAAAATATTCCTCCCTCCCACACCCATTTCCCTTGCAGCAGTAACTCTGACCTTACTACTTCAAGGTATATAGGAAAATTGTCTTAAGATTTAAAACAAAACATGGTCCACAAAGGGAAAATCCAACCCTTCTGCTGGGAAAAGCAAGGTCTGTGGAGAAATGTATAGCTAAATGTAATAAAACATGAGACAGAAGAAAGTGTTAAGATTCTCCAGCCTTCCTTCTCCAAAAACTTTAGTGTAGCCAAATGCCTCCCCCTCTGCAGGCCACCTAAGCCCTTCCTTGGAGTTAGCTAGAAAAGAAGCCAAGAACCCACTTGAAAGCAACGTGTTTTCTTCTTAAGGACAAAGCATATTGTTTCTATAGCATTCCCAATTCCTGCTATGGCAGACTGAAGAATTAAACTTAAAAACACTCCTTACTAGTAGGGACAAACTTAGAGGTACACACACCAAAACTTTAGAACCGTTCTGAGGCACAAAGCTTTTCAACAGTGAATATCAAAAGAAAAGAAAAAAAAGCATGACAAGGTTATTATGTACCTCTAGTACTATCATGAGACGATGACATCATAGGGTTTACATGAACACGTGCCCAGGTAAGCAGGTTAGAACAACGATTAAGATACTCCAGGCAAATAAAGTGAACCTGTTTTAACTGCCCTGCAGTTTAAACCTTCAAATACATCTCATTCAGGAATAACAAAATTTGAAAGAAGGTAGAAGGAAACAATCATTTTTTGTTCTGCCTAAGGTAACCTACATTTTTAAAATGTATAGCCATAAGATGTCTGGCTCTGAACTTTGTATTCAGAGAGACAAAACAGTTGGAAATATCTGCATTAGAATTTGACATTTAGTATACCGCAATTCCAAATAAAGCCTTAAAATTACATTCTTCTGAATACTACTGAAGACACATGCCACCAAAATCCACTGTTATGTTACAGTGATGATTTGATATGAACCATTTTCTTGGGATGGGACTTTCGCTTCTGTTGTTGTTCTGGGTTTTGGTGGCCATTCTGGATCAACCAGCAGTTCCTGAGCTAGATGCATATACTTGGCTTTTGGTGTCTTCTCTCTACAGCCAAACAGGGAAGAAAGGAAACAGACTCCACAGCGATCTACAGCCTCCTGCAGAAAGGAACAGATTTGAAAACTGGATTACCATAAGAAAAAAATTAATATAGCTAACAATAAAGTAAATCTCTAGAAGAAAAATTATTATTTTAGTTTCTAATTTACTATTTCATTGTCACATTGGACCTAGAAAGCATAGTACAGAAACTCTTCTGTTGTGTCACCTCTTCTATACTATGGTAGCAATGACATTTAAAAAACATGAAGAAAACCCAAGTATTCTGCATTATCATAACATCTAAGGTCACCAACAGCTTTTATGCATATTTTACAACAGTGTCAATAAAAGGTATAACAGGCACCACTAAATGATGTTACTATTGAAAAATAAAAGCCTGGCCTAGAAAAAAGCAGTCAAATTCCCAGAGTCTCAAAACACTTTCTAAGCAATGAATTGTTTAACTGAAGCCAGCCAGCCAGCTGAAAATGGCAGAATTTCACTTGCTGATACAATGAAACCTAAGTCCTACAGGTATTAATAGTTATTAAAACAGACACAAGTTATTGAACTTAAGTCTTCTTTCGTATTTTTCCTCTCCCAGTCCTAAATGCGTGTAACGTAACTAACTGGAGAAGAGAAACACCATTCCTCATTCGCAGGACTGGATCACTCTCATGTCTCAGAGAGCACCTATAGTCTGCAGGGCTGACATTTTAATGGAGATATATTCTGTGATTTTCTTCATGCTCTGAATTTCTATCAACTGATGAACTGAACCAAACATGAGCCTTAAGCACAACTTCCATTCTTCAGTGAACACAAAGCAATTTGTTCTTGAACAGCCTCAAAAGGACAAATGTAAATCTAAAGTGAATACATTTAATAAAATTTAGTGCTGAGAAATAAACAACTGTAATTCTAGCAAGAACAAATGTATAACCAACTAAAAGTTATAAGCCAACAGACTTAAAGAAAAAGCTAGATTTTATAGGATTCACATAGATTTCCTTCATGTATTAATGACAGGAGGGGCAGACCAGGCCAAGATTAATGGTCACCTGAAAAGCACCTGAGAAGCTAAATCCTTCAGTCTCCTAAAACATATGAAGTAGTAGTAACGCACTTTCATTGCCATTTTCTTTCATTTCATTTGTACGTGCTATAAATTACTGCTCTCAGACAATGATCTAGAAGTCTAAACCAAATTAATTTAATAAAGAACTGGATTAGACCCAGCATCAGCAATTCTGCTTCCAAGCAAATCAAGACGTTCCCAGTTCTAGTATGCTAACTTGTGACAACACAAGTAAAATTTGCTAATGTGCAAACTGAAGATAAAGTGAGAAAAGTCTTAAAAGCAATCCTCTGGGTTTGCCTCGCAGCTCTTGCATACAGAGCTAAATTCTTTAAGTGTCAACAAGGAGAAAAACAAACCCAGAAGATTTTCCTTTTAGTATTCTAGTTACAGAAATCCAATTTAAGCAGTCTTAAGCTTAAAATAAGGCAACAGACACTTATAGATCATAAAAAGACAAAACCAAATTAATCTGCATGCACTCAAATGATGACAGCAAAATACTAGTCTCCAACCTGAGGCGGCTGGGGTATGGTGAGGCGATATTCTCCTTGTTTGTCTCGATTGAACACAACCTTCCAAAGGATCATATCAAGGAGGACATTCTGTGAGACATTGCAGTGAGCAGGAAGAATTAAAGAAACTAATGATCATTTGTTGTTAGTGTGCACATTACAAATAAAACCTGAAATAGTAGTGTGTTAGGCATAATTAATTCAGTGCCAGGCAAAATGAAGAGTTCACATTACTTGTCACTACTTAAGTGATAAACAGTTTCATTCTTAAAGTGCTCACATGAGATTTAAGAATATGAACTTTATGTACTTTAAATCAATAGCAACAATGACCAAAACTGCATCCATTGATACCGGTAAAAACCATAAATACACATTCTTAACGTGTTTCAATACTCTAAAAAACCTATGAAGCACTGCAGACATGAGTGCTTAAAGCAGTTTCCCCTCAAAACATCTTTAACATTATAGTGTACTTCATGCTGGAGCTATGCTTTGTTCGTGGTTTGTTTTAAACCAGTGACATTCCCAGAAAAGCTTCAGTGGGGTGGCAAAGCTGAGCTACCAGCAGGAAGTCTGAAGGAATTCTGTAGGAGCTGTTCCAGATTTTGGAGAAAAGGGCAGAAGTTGAACAGTATGTTCAGTACATCTGGTTATTCTCATATGGCTGTGTGGGTGGACTTGAGAGCCTTGAACAAATCCGGCAACACAGGTGTGAACCCATATCTTCCATGGCCTTGAGCCTACAACTCTGATCTTTGGACAGATTCCATTTCTAACATCTGACTAACCTCTGCAATTGAGAAAGGGGAGCTGATTAGCCAGACTTTTATAGTAGATTTTATAATGCTTATGATTTTATAATATCCCAGAATTTTATAGTGCTTTTATAAAGCATTTGCCAACAAATCTTCAGCTTGTTAGATGTTCATTTTTGAAGCCAGTCTGGCTTAAGTATGTCTATACCAGGCATCAGGGGTAACATCTGCTAGGATCTGCCTTTGTTGTGCAATAATTTCTGTCATCTGGTAGAAAGAATATGCATGCTTTGTGAACCTAGTCTGGCACCCAGATGGAAGGAGCAAAAGCTTTACACAGCATTTCAGAAAACATGTTTGGGACAACCACAGTCAGACGCCATCCCTGTTGCAGAAACAATGAAGAAACTACGTATGATCATAGTGTGACACAAAAGCGTCAAACTGGCAAGCGTGACAAAAGAAGATAGCTCATCATTATGAGACACTTAAAGAGGCAATTACTGAGAGATTAGTCTCAGCAGAACAAACTCTAGGTAATACGCATACAGAGTACTTTGTTAAAAGAAATCAGGAGATGCCACCAGCAGTTTTTCCTAGATACTCAGAATATGATCTGTGGTACCCAGTAACTCTGTAGTAAAAAGTGTAGTGAGCAGAAAATCCAGCCAGACACACAAAGACAGAAAGGCAATGAACTCTACTTGAAACGACGGAATGAAACAGCCTGCGATTCCTACACAACACACTGGACCCAATGAGTTGGCACCACATGAAAAAGCTTCAGGGAGCCTACAGTAATACTGCTGGAGTTGGACAAATACAGTTCAAAAGGTGGGACAAAAGCAGGTTGAAGTTATGGGAGATGAAGTGTGTGTTGTAAAACAAGGCTTGGGATTTGAGGATCACTAGACAATGGTTCCGTTGGACACCTGCTGTACAGTAAGACAACTTATCTCTCTGTCTAAACAAAGCATTCAACTAACAAAGTGGAAGAAACAGGTTTTAAGTCAAAGCAGAGCGACCCAAACAATTAATGTCAAGAAAACTAAATTCTATAGGTACTTCTATTCCACTACTAAAGTATGGGCAACAAGATAAATAGGAAAGTCTGTTTAAAAGGGATGTGACAAATCATCCTACCAGTTTTGGTAATGACAGTTGAGTGACTAAAGTGTTGAAAGATGCTAACTCAAAACGGCATAGGAAAAAAAGTGTGTGTGTGTGTGGGGGGGGGGGGGTGTTGAAATACTGGGTGAAAACAAACGCTCTACAGTAATTATATTGCTTAGGTTATGCTTAGTAGAAACTCAGAAGTTTACAGATCGATGTGGCAACTGGCAAGGTCCAGGAGTGGAACCTTATGAACATTTAAACCAGAGGAGAACCATTTGTCCTCGAGAGGCATGTGCTGATACATGGATTGACATACTGTACAGACTTCCTACTGAAGCCCTTACACTTCCAGAACAGAAACATCAGACTGTATGCAAGTTAGAAAGATCACCTGCAGAACAAAGTAATTTTTCAGCAGAAGGTAAATTTATTTCTCTCAGGAACATTTATCACTGGACTGAAAATTGTAACCACCACCTATTTACACTCCATGTATCAACACAAAGCTTGATTCCAAGGAATAATCTTAGTGCTTCAAAAAAGCTGATTTCCCAGAGATGGTAAAAAAAAACCCATCAAAACTGACTAGAAAAAGTAAACAGGAAAAAATATTTCTATCTAGGAGGTTTGTTTCAAATTTATCAGAAGACAAAAAAGCCATGATTATGCAGCTTCAGAATAACTATTTTGTTTCAGTAGCAAAGACAGCAATATACACAAAATTTAACTTTTAACAAACAAAAAAGGATGCAAAAAAAGAAAACTATTAGAGTTTAGTAGTAAAAAAAAGGAAAGAAAGGGCATAAAGGAAAACATCACAAGCAGGGTTAGCATAAATATAGGACAATGTAAGAAAGGCATAGGATCTTTAAGAGAGGATAAACTTGTTAACAAGACAAAGGCCAAAAAATTCTTATCTACTGCCATGTTTTCGAAAAGAGAAGTTATGGCCTATCATGTGAAAACACTGAAAAACATGTTACAATAGGCAGCAACATAATAGCTTATATTGCAAATTCTGTTTGGAACAACATTTTGAACAAAGCCTTGATAATTTTGATTAAAGTATCAAAAAAACCCCTTTGGTTGAATTTATTTTTACTAAGTCATGAATAAAAGCAAAAAAAAAAAATAGTCAGCTGGGAAGAGTATTAATGCTGTAGTAATCTTCAAAGGCCAAAATGTTATGATCCAAGCAAACATTATGCTGGTTACCTTGATAGCAATCCCTCGTATAGTAATGGAAATACTGACTAGAAGCTGCAGAAAATGTTATACAGTAAAAACAGATAATTGTAGTGTGCAAGCACTAGATAATGTTGAAATGCTTTTTCATCTTGCAGTAAAAAAAAAGTGACTAGTGGCTGCAACCAAAACCCACATGTATTCAGGTTGGAAATAAGGCATTGGTTTAACAAGAACTAACCACAGGAACAAATGACCGACTTTGAATCCATACTCATTCTGGAAGATCTATCTGTCAAACTTCGATTCTTGGAAACAATGTAGGGGTACCTGGAGAAAACGTAGGGCATGTTTCTGCCCACATTAACTCTGGAATTACAGCAGAAGAGGTCAATATCCAGAGTGACTGACTTTGGACAAGCTCAGGGCTGGAAAAAAAAGATCTGCATGAACATTTCTACTTCTAGACTTGGATTGGATTAGATGAACAAGTTAGGTAGACCTGCATTATTCTGAACAGTAAGCTATGCATATGATCCACCTGAAAGAAGATGGGCTCCCCTAAGGATTTTATATAGTTCTTTACTATGTTATGGTATTCTGAACTGAATTAACACAGCAAATAAATATGGAGAATACTGCCCTATGAAATAGCTGAAATAATTTACAAGTCTTCCAACGTCCCCCTTCTTTTTTTAATTAATGAAAAAGATTTTTTAAATTATGCTTTTAACACAGAAAACCTTGACATCTTAAATCTAGCCTACAAGGACATTTTTAGGAATACAAACTTAACCAGAAAACAGTGGCCACTTACACTGGCGGGCTGTGAAGAGAGACCTTCTAAACAAAAGACAAACACGTACCCTGAAAAAAACCCACTTAACAGACAAGGATTTTTTCCATTTGAATTTCTTACCTCCGTCAGCACGGATACAATTGCATTGAGAATAACAATGATGAGAATTCTTAGGCGCCACTCATATGGCACACACACGAGCTGTGAGAAAAAGTTGCCAGAGGTTAGCAACACATACGAAGTAAACACACTTTCAAAACAGGCTCAGAGTTATAAATTCTCCCTCCCCCCCCCAAGATGCGAAGTTAAAGCTCTAAAGGGGTCAAGCTTGCCCAGAAGGCAGCCAATCAGTTATCCTAGGAAATAGAGACACCTGCATATCTGCTGAATCTTACCTCAAGAAATGTGTCAATAGATTCAACAGGATGCAACATGATGAAAAATATGAAGACATAAAGAACTATCACAGATATAACAAACAGAACTGTAAAAGAAGAAAAAATATTTTAATTAGACCATCTCACAATCAGAGTTTTAGACAGTTCTTCCATGTATCATGGGTTCATTACTCCCTGGAAATAACCTCTTTTTCCCTCTAAACACCTTCCAGGCAGATTTTTGGTAATACAAGTTGTCCTGACAGCCATAAAGAGACAGAACACCAGACTCAATTTCTCACCGACTCATTTGTGGAGCTGAAACATATATACACATATACTTCTACAAACAAAGCAACTATTAACACAAATTTCTCCACACAGTTTAATACTTCCCTATTTCTACCTCTGATTATCAGAGGGTAATTGTATTATGTTCTCCTGGCAACACTATTACTGCCTGAGTGGCACAACAGAATTGTAAGCGAACCACGGATAAACGAGTGCACAGTCACTTGGAGTTTTACTTAGAACTGTATATAGTAAAAAAGGACTTACAATTTTTGTAGCATGGTTGTCTAAAGGGCTTTCCTTTAGAAAAGACAATTGCCACTATGAGGTACTGAAAGCTGGATATAAAAAACAAAGTTGTGTTTTCATAATTTTTAATGTAATGTTCATCATGAAGAGTTTCATTCCCATGGGGTGCAGAGCTGTTGTTTGTGGCATCCAATACATTACATGCACTACAACACAAAAAAACCACTGAGTTAAGGAGAAGATGCAAACAAGGTCTACTTATTAACTGAAGTAATGACAGAACAAACTGCTACACTAGTAAAAGCTTATCCTTGAAAACCTATTACAGGTAGTAATAAATAACTCAAAACTGCAATTTTTGTGAATTTTATGCTTCCAGTTCTTTTACGCTTCCAGCTTGTAAGTTCACTACATGAACTGTTTAGAAACTATCACTGTAGATAAACTTCAAGGACAGGCAAGAAAATATTGCCATCTAAAAAAAGATTAAAACACCCCTTCATTTTCAGACATATGAATTTGACTCACTGGATCTCTAACAGGAAAACAAAACTTCATAACATAGATCAGTTAAAATAGGTCTGAACCATTAATTTCAAATTTCAACCTCCACTGTCCCAAAGTTGAGGAGTCTTCAGACCCTGCGCAGCCTGGCTCTGCCCCAGTTTTGCATTTCAGTCATTGGGTAACTCCTATGTATTAGTATGCTTTTCACAAAAACTTCAACAGATTAACAAGCTGCCATACAGAAGCTTTATTTACAAAGTCCCCAAAGGGGGTCAATAAAGAAGAAAGCAATTATTGCCTATAGCTTTCCAATCATTGCTGTATCCTGCATGGAGCCACTGAAACACTTACTCAGATTCCATTGTCCAAGGCTCATACCAGGACTGCTGTTTGACCCAAAAAAACCCAAAGGTTTGGAAAGCAAGGCAGATGATGATCTGAGACAAAACGGAACACAGAAGTGGACCTGAGATAAGACCTGATGGAGGCCTTCGCGCAACAAGCTCCTTCCAAGCAGGGTTCAGACTCACTGGAAAGAGAAAGAATAACAAATTACACGTTACATAATTATGGTTTTCAAGAGTTACTCTGTTCACATTCTGTGGGATTAGAATGGCTTGCTCATGACATCACTATAAAAATTAGGCCAGAACTGCAAGTGTGAAACCACCTTGAAAAGATTATACCACACTAGAATAATGCCACAGTGCCTTCTACAGGCTGGTTACCCCCAGCAGCACAGGACAGCAGGGGACAATAACAGAAGCCATGAAACTTAAGGAATTAGTAATGTCTGGCCAAATTCCCGTTGTCTGGCACAAGGACTTACAGCTCGTCTCCTCAGTTTTGGCCTGCCATTGCTTCAAAGAAGCAGTCTCTCAAACTTGAAAATGGAATTCTACTGTTAGCCAATAAACTGAGTTCTAAGTTCACATGTGGAATCAGATACTTCACTAGGTAAAAGTTTTCAAGTATAACATTTTGTGGACAGAAGTGCAACTAAAAATACAAGAAATCAAAACATTTGAGAAAGATTGTATTGGAACAACTCCTGTTTTGATTCCAAAAACAGTTTCCTCATATCAATAGAGATTTATGACTTCCTGTAATGTGAAGAACTACTTTTTCTAAGATCATGCCCACAACCTGCTTTTTGTATGAGGACATTTCACAAACTTCAGATGAATAACTCGGTACACAGTGGTTTGGGTTTTTTAATGCATATACTGTAGTAGTCGTAACATCTTAACTGTATGTCACAGTGCCTGCTCCAAACAGTGTGTAATTAGATATTAAAGAAAATTTGACCAAGCAAAACCTGCTTCATAGAAGCCAGCAGCAGTAATTCAGCACAATACTTACTAGTGAAGACAACCACCAAAATGATTGCCAAATCAATGAAGAGAAACTGGAAATCTCCCAAATTGCTCAGGATCTAGACAGAAATCACAACTGAAACATTGGTAATTTCTTCACACCAAAATACATCTTACAGTGACAGTCCTACAACATTAATTCTTTACATTTCACTAATAAACAAGACAGTCTCTTGTCAAACTGGCTTCCTTTATCTGCAGGAGTCTTGAGTACTCTACAATTCACAGATCAATTTCGGAAGTATGAAGGTATGAAATAATTACAGTTTCAACATGCATAAGCTATCTGTAATTGAAATTTGTTTGTAATCAAACTTATATTACTGAATCTTACAAACCAATGAAATAATAGCTTAGGCCCACAGTTCTATAAACACCATAACCTTACTATGTAGTCACACAGTTGTCAAAATTTCCACCTCAAAGGTCCTTTAATACTTTGCATGTTTAACTTACTCAGAATACAAATTAAAATACAGGATTTCTACCTCATGCCATACTGTGAATCCAATCACATTAGCAGGAAATACTCCACTTGGCTTTTTTCCCCACTCCTAACTCAATACTTGCAAGCTGCTCTCTTTCAAGCTTTACACAAAAGGAATGCACTGCCCTTTAAATAAAGTTAGGCTATTTTAAAATGCTGACAGTTTTTAAATAATTGAAATTTGTATTTTTGTTCAGTTTATGTTTATTTGGAGTTCCCACCGTAGAGACTTTCTATTCACAGGAATTAGTTCTTGCCTTTTTAAAATAGATATTACCATGTTTTTCATACAGTTAATAAATAAAAAAATAGGCAAAAAATACTAACACTACTTTTAGTCCAATGATAGTTTTTAGAATGCAGGTGTTGTGTACTCAAAGAGACTTGCAACAATTTATATTAAATATCTACCAGTTTTCAAATCTCTGAATTACATTGGCACTGCTTAAGCACTTACAGAATACTTACAGAATATAGCAGAGTAACACTGATGTACTGGATAATGCTGTATAATGCCATGAACTTAAATACACAGAAGGAAGTTATTAAAGCAGCACGGCCTTCCCTGTCAAAACAAAGGCAATCATGTAACTAGAAAGCTTTCTGAGCAAGCAGTTAAATTCTGCCTAGCAAAACGTTAGCTGCAATTAAACACATCACCAAACTCTTTGAGGGACATTAGACTGAAGACAAACCGAGAAAAGGCAGTCAGAATGGTACACTTTCAAGTACAAAGTTGTGAGCATGCCTTCTGAACCAAGCCACCACCTTACTTCTGTGTTCTTTGGACTTCACACAGTTTTCCAACAGAGGTTTTAAAATGAAGGTCTGCTTGCAAAAGCACCTATGAAGCACTAGTTTACTACACAGATTGAATGAACATGCAGTCAGCCACAGAGCTGCTGACTTCAGAAATGTTTCTGATTACACATTACTTCATTAGTTCCACACAGACTTAAGTAGATTCTTCTCTGACTGACCTTTATCCAAAATTATTACCCAACTTCCAATTCTAGAATAGAAAATTGGTCAACCCCTATTTAGAAAATTTATTTTCTACTTTGTATAGTGCTGAGCAGTCACCTGGAGAATTTTACTGCTTGCAATTACATACAGCCTTTATGGAAACTAGCACAGTCACTAAGATATCAAATTAAATACTAACGTATAGAAGCTCGCTCACGCTCTAAAAATTAACTTCATGCGGACAAAAGGGTTTTTTTAAAAAATACTAAACCATGCTATGGCAAGCTTATGCTCAGAATACCTTCAGTAAAGAAACAGAACTACTAAAAATGTATGGCTTGTTCTTTAATTCAAACTGGCCTCCTACAGCTTCAAACATATACTAATAGAAGGTATGCAAAACAAGTTACCTGGACACATTTAAGTTCAAACTAAGCGGCATTACCTGATCAGCTTTGGCACGCAGGAAATACTAGGTGTCCTGGAAGTGAATGGTGATGCCACAGAAGCCTCAAGTTCAGACAAAGATATACCACCATGTGCCCTCTTTAGCGCCTGCCAGTTAATATTGAAATAGAGAACATTTTAAACTTGCTTTCAGCTGTAAAATTTAACTGAGCAGTTCTGTATGGAAAATAAAAATATACTTACGCCACAGTCATTTGCTCCATCTCCACACATGCCCACATAGTAACTATAAAAACCAAACAGATGTCAGCATTCTGGACCATTCCCTAATCATAGTCCATTTAGCTTATTCCATTAAATACTTCTATGTTATTTGACTTATTCGGGGTTTGCATAGTAATGGGTGATTGTTAATGCTGAAAGCAATTGCTGTTGCCATTATACATGTAAGGAAGTAGACAGAGAAGTAGTATGACTTAGCCAGGTCAATCAAACCAATAATGATTATCAGCCCTCTATCATTCCAAGGCAGTCTAAAGCATTTTTGCTGTAGGCAAACAGACTTTCGTAGTATTTTGTATAGCTGCAAGGCATGACACCAACAGACAGTAGTATACTGACCATATGTGAATGGAAGTCATCCTGTTAATAGTTCTTTAATAAACAGAAGACATTTGATGGATTTGTTTATTAAGCCAAGCAACCACATTTATAACATGTTAGTCAGTTTAGTTATTGATAATTTATAACTTCATGAAAAGTCTGAAACTTTCACAACTCGCCACCAGATGGTACTACTCTCATTCATGCTCAGCTAATAGGCTGATTTACCAGCTCAAGGAAGTTATATTAGCCCAGCCTTTTTTCATTTGGCAAAACAGCTAGCAGCATACATAATTTTTTCCTCCTATCACACCAAACACTCTGTCAACCCTCCCGCTTTCTATGCTTAAGCAAATACTTACTCTACATTTTGTAAAGCTTCCACCAACTGAGTTTTCTGATCAGGCGCCATGCGAGCAAACACAGTGCCATGTAACACAAGCTGGAAGACAAAAGATTTCTTAATGGTCACAGGGCAAAGTCTGTTCACCATCAAAAGTGCCCATACTCAAGTAAAACGCTCACCTTGGGTACCAGGTCCTGAAAATGCTCCAAAATCACTGCAAACGACTTTCCATTCATTGCAAAATGGTATTTGGTCATCTGGAGATCCTCAAGGCTTTCATGGACCAATTTAACTGGAATATCCTATCAAAAGGAGTTAATATTCTAGCTGTAGTGTATTTACACAGATAGCTTGTAATTTCAAGCTAATACTCACAGGGGTATTCCTAGAGATCCCACACTAGAGGAAGTTTCTAAGAATGTTACTTGAAAGAAAACTTCATACAATGAAAACACTTACTTAGTAAAAAGAAAATGTGGCTTAATGTTTCAACTGCAAGCAGCTAGAGCAGTCTTAACAGAATGAAACGTGGGGGGGCGGGGAACCAAACCTGTCTCCTGCACAACTAATGTCAAATGTCTTTATCACGGTTGAAAAACTAGCTCCCCCAGCTGTTTTACGACTATGGTATTTTAAGATCTGAAAGTTAACTAGTACATCAATTTTGATTTGACACTTAACAGCAGATTTGTTATTTAACAGAGTTAAGATAAAAAGAAAGAAACTCAACAGTGAAACTAACTGCTTACACTCTAAGGGCATAATAATACTCATAGTACCTCTGAGTTTATGGCTGGTGATGAACTAGTGCATTTTGCTAAGGTATCTGCATAATGCCAGTTGATCCTGGCAGCCTGCCCATCCTTTGGAGGTAGTGCTTCAGCAATAATGACCTTATCCTGAGGTAGAATCATTCCACAGTCTCTGGCCACAGAGATAGCAGTTAACATGTTATCCCCTGTTAAACAATTGCATTTAAAAAGGTTTCAGTTAGAAAAGAATCAATACCATATACTGATATTCCACATAAAAGAAAAGGTAACAAAGCCATTTTTAAACTAGGAAGAGGACTGCCTAACATACCAGTGACGACCTTAGGGCAAACCAAGCCTACAGACAAAATTCCAAAAGCCTAGCCCGTTAAACTCCTCCCCTGCACTAACATCACTAGAAACTTTGTATGCTTCTTTCAGCCATAAAGATGTCTTATTGACCAAATTTTAGTATACATTGAAAAACAAGCAGAAAACACAGCCATTTAAAACACCACTTTTTAAACACAGTCACAGAACATGTGAACGTGAGTTGTATTGCTAGCATATCAAAACATCATTCCAACGTTGCAATACCTACGATTTAAAAAGCAAACACACATATTGCATGGAAAACACTGAGCACAGACACCTGGCCCGCTTATGGGGACAGAAGTCATTCTTACAAAAAAACACCCAATACAAAGTGACTTATCATAATATAATTCAAAATGGTAGGGACCCTTAGGAGGTCATCTAGTCCAACCTCCCACTCAAAGCAGGGTCAGTCATAAGACTAGAACAGGACTTTCACCTAGTCTGATTTGGAAGACCTCTAAGGTTTTTCATTCTTCAATTCAGTAGAAAGTAACTTGTGCATGAAGCTAGAAAGAAGAAGCTATGAAGTAGAATTAATCCCTATACCGGTTTATGAACTCTGACTTAGCAAAGCAACCGTCATCCAAAAAGAAACAGATTGGTGTCTGAATAGTCTCACAATAGTTTCTAAACTTCCCTCTTGCTATAAATACAGTGTAATTCCAGCCTATTGACACTAAAATTTTACTTCATACACTATAATTAAAATAAGACCAAAAAAGAGATGGATTTTTGTCTTTTGAGTATGAATGTTTACATGCTAACCTGTAACCATGACGGTGCGAATGTTGGCTTTATGCAAATCTTCAAGTACAGCAGGGGTTTCTTGCTTCAGCTTGTTTTGCATGATAATTAACCCCATAAAATCCATGTTGCTTTCAATAGCATCTCTATAGAAAAGGAGGCAAAGAAGAGAACATTAAGCTACACCTAATAATTGTAATTCTTCTAAAGAGCCTGGGTTTCTGTTTATCAAAGTAAAGGGAAATGTTTATTTCTAACCATGAAAAGTGAAGTATTTACTTCATAAATTGACCCGAAAGATATCATTATTCACAATCATTTATACTTATTCCCCTTGTTTTGTAGTTGAAAAAGAGTATTGAGAAAACATTGTTTCCTCTCAAGCACAATTTTTAGTTTCTTTCACGAGAACTCTTTCTAAAAGAGATTACATCCTCAAAAAGGTTACTGCTAGAAAAAATGCTCTGAAGCTAACTGCATTCACAGCCAAATTAAGATTTGTTTAGAATGCATATCTCTAATTTCCAAATTAGCTGAACCTTAACATACAAGCTACCAAACTATGTTACCAAGGCTAGTAAGATTAATAGACATTAGCTAATTAAGTAGAGCAACCAATTAACTTTAGTTTACATGAAAGTCAGTGTGTTTACAGGTCTTGGGTATTTTACTGCTACATACGATTTTCACACCCCAAATTGGAAAAGCCATTTCTCTGCTTTGTACTGCTTTGCAAAAAGTTCATCTTGTACACAGAGCTGATACAAAAGAACAGAGTCAAAGCTGGCATTTTCATAGTGATGCTACACTTTCAAACTCTATGAAAAAGACAGCATTATCCACAAAACTAGGACCAGCTGAAAAATAATTAACAGGAAATACTACTCTCTGAAGGAAGAAATGTTTCTACCTTCCAAGCCTTTCTGACACGCTTTGCAATGAGAAAATGGACATGCTGCCTATAAAGCATGAACAAACTCAAACATGCACAGGAGGGTTTCTACTACATGCTATTATCTTTAATAAACACAGATGACATAAGTATGTTCAAGTAACAGAAATCAAATGAGGTTTTCTGCCACGTTAACAAAAATTAAACACCACAAAAAATTAGTATTACAGTTCATTTCAAACTTAAAGATGTTTCTCAGAATTCACAGTATTGCAGAAAAACTTCCTTATCTTAAGTTTCTCTGTATTGTCCAGGGTACAAATAAAGAATGCACAGAACTACATATGTCAAGACAGAAGAAAGCTAAAGATGAGTAGTCATTGATTTAAACAAGAATAAACATTATATAATTAATCCAAAGCATACAGCTTTTAAAGCCTGTTACTTATTAAAAAGGGAAGTCACTCTTACCTATTAATAGTCTGGACTTTGTGCCACGTAAGTTTAGACTCCAGTTTTCTGTGAGCAAGAGCAATAACTCGGAAGCCCTGCTTCGTGTATTCTTCCAGGACACACTCAAAGTCAACAGGAACTTTAAAAAGGTCCAGTTTAGAGTTATTAAAATTATTCATGCCCCAGCTCAGCTACACAAGAAATAAAAATAGTTTGTTCCTTTACCTGTTTCCTGCTTACACAAGCTAGCAATCACTTCAGGGGCACCTTTCATGTAAGCATCCATTCTCTTCTCCCCTAGCACTCTCGCTATTACACACATACGTTGCAAAACTGAAGAAAATGGAAACTGACGCACAATTCCAATCTCATAACTGGTCTGTGTCATACAGGAAGGAAGGAAGAAAAGGGTTACATCCACATACATTCTAAGAAAAGAGGTACATGTTTAATCAAAAAACCATACTTACCGAAAGCTCAAACAACTCCTAAAAAAAAAGAAAAAATACACTTACTGTAAATATTAATTTTTAAGTATTTTTCCAGCTACAAACTATTTCAACATAAATCAGTAAATTAATCTACACAGCACTCTCAATATAAAGTCACATATATTAGCAGTGGATTTCATAAAAACTGAATATGAATATACTACATCTGTTTAAAATCCTTTAAGTGAGACATAACAGAACTTCCGAGCTTGATTTCTTGATTAGAATTTGCAAGACCTTTCATAGTCCAGCCTGTCTGTTTAGCCTATGTAAGTGATTAAAGTACTATGGTATTTCAGAATGAGGCCATGATTATTACATATATCTCCAAAAAATCATGTAATAAGTTTCAAGAATGTTCACATCAACTACTGCCGTTTACTGCTGTGCCTGTACAGAGTTCTGAACACAAAAAAAGATGCTTCTATCTACCACAGAATAAGATTCAGAGAGGAACCAACTTGTTGTACTCTCCCACTACCCTGCTCTGTGATAATCTGGATATACAGTCACATGCTTAAATTTCCCCTCCTGAAGTATTCAAGAATACTTCAAAATGCAGATAGAAAAAAAAAATTAAATCTGCCATGTACATTTTATTTTTAACTTGGCACTTAAAGCATACATCTCGAAGGTATGACAGCGGCAAGAATTCAGTGCCACGCAGTGACATTAACAAAAAATTGTTTTAACTGAAACTGCAAGGTGAACACACCTAAGCACTTCATTAGCACCATAAGAATTTGGTAATGATACTAATATTAAAGTGTGTAAACTCAAAAATCATTGCAGCACTTTATAACCAGTCCATAAGGGTAATAATCAGTCTGCTCACCTTGAAAGTGGCATACACTGAACCACTACCTTCAACAACAGTTCAAACATGTCTTCTCTATCTGTCATCAAAAACCACACAGTTTTGATCCTGTTTGAATTGTATCAGCCTGAACCATAGCATGCAATAAAATGTATTTGTTTAACATGAAGGATTACTTTAACTCAAAGAATTGTTTTAAATTTTTATACCATTTCTTGATTTGTTGCTTGCTTGGATTCTGGGAAAAGTTGTTTTGAAGGTCGAACCACTGTCGGCATGATTCGATTATGAAGGGCTGTTTCCTCTTCAGTTGCTTCTTCTAAAATCTGTATTAAAAATAATCAACTAATTTATACATTCATTATCTTTGATATTCTCATAATGTAATTTTCAGGGGAAAAAAAAACAGGCTTGGAAGTCAGCCCACGGTGCAATGATCTTTCTAAATAAATTTTCCTGTGAGAATTAAGTGTCTTAATTTAGCAGTTAATTTAAGATCCACTTAGTTATTTTACATGTTTATAATATGCATTGAAACTTTGCCACACACATCAGAAAGCAGTAAATTATCTCTTCAGATTCTTTCAGTTCTATGAATTGTTGCACAGAACACATTTTAGGAACATTTTCTTATTAAGACTTTCTTTGACACAGAGGCATTGTCAAAAGCCCACCACT